>NW_027181681.1:12542500-13802500 GCF_028537555.1 Battus philenor
AACATATATACTTATAATAAAAAAGGTTTAATACATATTATAAACATAATACAATAATAAATAAAAACATCTAACTGACTTTGATCAGTATTGGTTCGATCGCAATTGCCTCAGAAAGAAGCAAGAAGAAAAAGAAATGAACTAAGAGATAATTATAGGTCTAGTAAATGGTTCTTAACCTTTTTCTTGAAAATAGGTAGTGAGTTAGCACGTCTTATATTCAGCGGTAAATATATAATAGTTATCTATTTATTTTTATTTACGAACTAGTTATTTGAACTTTTATATTTATTCATTCGAGTCAGTCGATAGACGGTAACTAAAAGGTCTAGACCATGGTTGCATAGACTTATTAAGACTAGGGGCCACTCGGGCAAATCATGAACTGATGGCGGGCCGGTCGCGCCGGTCGAATACTGGTGGCCCGCCGACAGCAAAAATAATATTCTCGTACATTCGAAGAATATTGAATTCTATTCCAGAATAAAACCAAAGTACATGTTCGAAAAGTAATTTGAATCTCGCGCGCGCTATTTGAATCTAGCGCCCAAAAATGCCAAGTCAAGTAACATAGTATAGTCAAGTAACAAAATAGTAGAGAAATAAAGAATTTTCTAGCGCGGTGTGAGCAAGCGAGATAGCAATAGTCTCGAATTCTCGATTGCTCTTCTAGAAGCTTCCAGAGTCGTATGCGCGGTATAAAAACCACGCTAACCGCACAGTTCGGTTTTAATTTGAGTGAAATGTCAACAGAAGGAAATAAGCGCGAAAATACAAAGCGAAGTAATAAGTGATTTAGAATAAGTGCAGTTTAATAGTGTTTTGGGGAGGCAATAGTTCTAGTGTAGATTTTAACTCGACCAGCCGGTGTCATATATTATGATCCACATTTAACGTAGATTTCCTGTTGCAGTGTTAACCCGTCAAGTGCCGTGTATAATTGTGTTGTGAAATCGTAAAACTCTGTTATTAATAAGTGTTTCCCTACCTATTTAATCAATTTTAATCAAATTTAGCTTAAATGTTGGCCAAATATTAAAATAAAACAAATAAATTACTATTTTTTATAAGAATTATGATAGACGTCATCTACAGTTATATTTGTAAAGTGTAACTGTGAGTGAGTGAAAGTTTCTAGTCGGCGCCTCTTAGCAGAACTGCCTTCCGAGCCGGTGGTACCTTCCTGTAGAGACAACAGTGCCGACATTTTATGTTGATTGACGATTCGAAAGTGCTTATAACAGCCTATTCGAATAAAGAATATTTTGATTTTGAACAAAGAAATTATCATAATCAATTATGAAATTTAAGTTACTCTAAAATTGTAATAATTAAAATAAAACTATACGTAATATTATATATGTAATATTTTAAAAATAACTACTTTAACATAAATATATATGAATTAAAAAAATATTGTTAATATGTAATAATTTTACAAAAGGTAGTTTAATTTTTTAAAATGGCAACACTAGCTGATGCCGTCACTATTTTGTGACAACTTCCGGTAAAAGGATCGAGAGTGGTGGGAATGAAACAGCGTTTTGATTATTGAGTCGGGAGCTCGGTCACTCGTTCGACAACCGTTGAAGTGATAAGTTGTCTAGTGGAAACTATGCTAGTTGGCCTATAAGAGGATTAAAAGTTGAATAAAAGTATTAACACTTTCCACTCCAAGGCTGTTATGTAGCATCGATAAAATTTAATTGAATTATAGTATCTTGCGATTCTAGAATATGTTTCATTCATTCCTGATTCAAACATTTTAGTAACAAAATACTTTCCTGTTTTAAAATTTTCCGCAAAAAGAAGTATTACACCATGTCGAGTATCACTCGATAGTGGAGCTTGTGGAACAAAATCAGTGTCAAGTGACACTCGACATTGGAGTGGAAAGGGTTAACTGTTTTGTGTATTGGAATTTTTCTGATAAATACAATAGTCATTAACTATATAAAATATTTACGTAAGTAAATAAATAAACATTAAATGGGAAAAATAATAATCGTTGAAATAACTAATGATAGTGTTTTCGTGATCGGGTGGCCTCTAAAAAAATACATCTGCGAGAAAGTTCGTACGTATTCCAATTACTATCGGCCTTCGCGTCATGTTACCGCGTTATTACAGCACGCAACCGAGCTCGTTATGCTCTCGCAGCGATTCAAGCGCTACAGCATTGACGACACGCGGAGCGTCTCAATTCGCTTTATAGCTTTTTCTTTGTGAAAATTCGCTTACTTTTTATTCGACTACACTCTCTGTGTATAACACGGTAGCTTGTTATACCAAGTAATATTTTTATTTTGAACAAATTATAACTTATTGACTTATATAAGGAAGTATAGAAAATTAAAAACATACAGGTAAGTTTGAGAGAGTTAGAGATGTGTGATTTGAAGGTCTTTGATAAAATGGAACAATCCAACGATTATCTATTTCAATATCTCGTTGATTTAATTCGACAGTTATTGATTTTCCATTTTCTGCTTTCGATCAGTAATTGTTTCCGATATCAATGTCCGTGGATATCGTTTTGAACATTTACCATCCATCATACACGGTGAATTTGGATTAAGAGTTTCACAGGGACCATGTATCATGATTTTGATAACTACCTCATGCAATCCAGGATCTACTTGTACATTTGGGATTTCAGCTGATATCACTGCATCAACTTCATTTGGCCTTATATTTTAACCTTTCAACTAACCAAATCTAAATGTGTGCATGTGGCAATCCTCGTTTCTGCCATTCTCACTCAAAAAGTTATAAATTTTTACACCAATTTCCGATCACACATCGAAAGTGTATAACTCTGAAATAAGTTACATTAATTTATTTTTTCTATTGCAATGCGATGGAGAGTCAATAATATTTATTTTTAACACTTTTGATTTTTGTTTCGGGGTATATCATATGTTAATAGACATCAAATGAGATATATAATGTCTTTATAAATAAGGAAGCTTTTATTTTTTTTTAATCTAAGAGTTTTTAACATTTCGAAGCGTTTTTGTGACTTTTCTATCTGTGATCTTTCCTGTATTATGATACTGTGATCAAAGAGTAAAGTGAATTTATTTTTATAATGTAAATTCTTTATTTATTCTTCAAAATCTATTTAAATATCCAACCTAGACTTGGCGATTTTTATTGGAATCAGGCGTTACCTTGCGGAAGTCCATCCTAAGTAAGAAAAGGACCAATATTTAGCCACTTCCGCACATGCAGTGGTAGTCGTGCAACAAAGTGCACCGCCCGCCCGCTGATAAATACGTATGCGGCAAACGATGCGAATCACACAAATGCTACCGCCAAATCACTCAACACGTGTTTCACCCTTCCACGGGCATCTTCAGGAGTTATGTTACAGCGATTAGTGCCAAACACAGAGTGTTTTTGTGGCAAAACATTTTTTTTAAATGTGCGGTAAGCTAAATGATATTCTAACTTAACAAACAGACGCTTTATAAGTGTTATAGACCAGGGGTGGCCAATCTTTTTGATAATTTGAGTCATTTAAAAAAAATCGCTTGTTGCTATTAAAAAGTATACTAATTTAAAAGGTATATAAATTTTAATTTACATATCATCATGCATTTTAATTATAACATATATAAAAATATATGTTATAATTAAAATATATTTTATAACATATATAAAAAGTAGAAAATATGTGTATTAAGATTAAATTTTAAAAATGAAGCACATTTAATAACACATTTACTATTATCGTTCCTATCGTTTGCTCGTAGGGTGGTGAGTGACACTGAATAGAAACAAAACAGTATAGATAAGTAGGTACCTAATAAACTGCACATAAAATAACTAGTCAATTAATAATAGAAAAATTGACTAAAAATAAAATAGGAAAAGTGTAATAATGTATTAAAAGCACAACCCAAAGTAAACTGTGATATAAAAAATAGAATATGTAAATAATAAAATAAAGAATAAAAAAAAGATGTACCTAGCCACCTAAGAGTAATAAGATGATGGAAGGAAGGCGATGAAAGCAAGAAGGAATGAAAGAACAAAATGAAAGATATTGTGATGGAAATAAGGTAAGAAAAAAAGAAATTGAGAAGTATAACAGTGAGTGAAGAATAAAGATGAAAAATCTGATAAACTTAATTATAAACAAAGACCCTGATCACAACTAATTAGGGGTACGAGAGGCCTCTAATAGCGGGGGCCATAAAAAAACCACATTTACGTTGATATTTCTTTAAAATTTGTTCATTATCTTTAATTTTTTCTAATACTGGTTAGTTAGTAATGATCGGTGTTTCAATTTTACGAAAATATTTATGTAAATTGTACCACAAAAGTTACAATAAAATATACCAAAAGTCACAAATACTCCATTCAATAGCCACAGACTGGCAGCCCTGTTATATACAGTCCTACCAACTTAAAAAATCACCTGCCTACTTAATGTCCGAAAGTTTTAAATGACAATTTCACCTTTTTTTTTTCATCACATTATGTCTACTTGTCAAATTCTGTAAATAAATTGCAATTTCAATTACCTTTACAAAACATACTCGAATAACATTGTTTTTAAAAAATATATTTGAATAACTTAGTTTATAATATATGTTATAGATGTCTAGAAAAATAAAGATTCTGTTGGAAATAAATTTTTCATCACAGTATGTCTACTCGTAAAACTCTGTAAATAAATTGCAATTTCAATTACCTTTACAAAACATAATTACATAACTTTGTTTTAATATACATTATAGATGTCTAGAAAGATGAAGATCTTAAAAACTATTAGAAAAACTTAACTAGATTTCGCAGAGGTCAATTAAAATTTTTCATTACCTAGAATCGCGTTCGAAAGTCAAACAGAGGTCCAAGACGAGGTCTTCGTTTGATCTTTGGCTTTAATTGACAAATCGTCGATCAATCACGACGCGGGTCAATGTATTTGTGAGATTTTGAACTCGAGCCAGATCTGCGACGGATATTGAACAGAACGCATCGCGCATTGCATTCTCCGTGTTCCCCTTTACATTCATTATGTTCACTTTTAAATTCGTTTACTGTTTATTAGAATACTGTAGATTGCTACTTATTATAAAAGAATTTGTTGCCATGTATATATTCAGAAGTATAAAACTTTTCCCTTTTAAAGTGCTTACTTAAAAGCGTAGGTACGCCTCCTTGTATAGTCTCGGAAAGTCACTGGATGAAGGAAACTAAAGACAGGGAGCACAAGCACTGCAAGAAATAAACCTCCTAGAAAGATAAGATTTTCATCTAAACCAGTGATTCCCAAAGTGGTCTATATCGACCCCTAGGGGTCTATGACAACCTGCAAGGGGTCTACGTCAGCGAAATAGAATTTGGGGGTCCATGAAATGAAAACGGGTGTCCACGATAGTGGATCTCAACACAAACACTGATAGTACCTATTTAATTACATCATACTGTCTTATAATATCAAAACATTACATTATTTGTAAAAGTACCTATGAAGTAAAAAAAATAATACATATCTTTATAAAATTGTGTAAGTTGAAGGATGTTGGAATTCACTAAAAATATTGACTTATTGCTTATGTTATTTTATTTATAGTTTATTTAATGTTACGTATATTTTACTTAATAGATACAAAATTTTGAGTAGTTTTAATTTAAATTCAATTAATAAATGTATAAATTAACATGTGTTTTTATTTTAAGTTTTTAACACTAAACTTCACTACAGTTAGAAATTTACAGGAAATCAATATCAGGTAAGTAGGGGGTCTACCCAACACGGAAAAATATGGCAAGGGGTCTACGACACAAAGAAGTTTGAGAAATCTGATCTAAACAAATACCTCACTTTGTGTCATGGTTACGTTGTGCCGTATGACGCTGTAGATGGTGTTGGTAAAAGGACAGCAACTCGACAGAAGAAAAATATATTTAATTAAAATGGGTAGTGGGCTGAATACCTGGTCTGATTTTACACCGCAGCTCGGTACTCCCCTGTTGGTGGTGGAAGCCAGCCGCACGCAATGTTACACCGATTAAACACAGAGTTTGACACTAATCGGTTGGTTGTGTAATTCGCATTGTATGCCGCATGCGCATTTATTAGCGGGCTGGCGGGTGGTGAACTTATAAGCAAAACACACATAAACACATAAATGTTAGTATGATAAATAGTTCTTGTATGGTGAACATTTTAAATGTAATGTTTAATTCAAACTCACAAAGGAAGTCTAATGTAAAAGCAGTGTACGCAATTGCTAACAAAGGAGCCACTAATTACAAGGAGCATGGAGGAAGGTACGAAAATTTTGTATTTATTTCTCGTACTTAACTTTATTACATCGCTACTATTCGCATATTAAAATCATTGTTCATAACATAGATTCTTTTAAGAGTTCTTTCTTATAATAATTCTTCAAGATTGCGTCGAATACAATTTTAATATTAAATCTCCATTTAAAAAAAACGCTGTCGACTATATTATTCACTTAATTTTTAGATTCGGTATCATATTATGAACAGATTAATTTATTCATAAAACCATTTATATTTATTTATTTACAATTTATTATACACCATAGATAATACTTAAAAAAACAAATCGTATAGAGGTACAAGAGGCGATATCTACCAGACAACCTTTGGATGGAGATGAGAGACATGAAGGAGAGGGCAGCTTGTGTGTACATATAAAATATACAAATACATACATTACTATACACCCATACATATATATACGTGGAAAAGGCATTACATAAATATGAATAAATAATAAATACTACTAAATATTCTATTTTAGAGGATGATTAAGTGCTCTTATACTAATTTTTTAAAAGTTGACATCGATTTAGCGCATCTTATTGCTTCTGGTAATTTATTCCATGACCTAACAGCGATAAAAGTGAAAAATTTATCCATAAATATATTAGAATGAGCAAGCATAGTCCATTTAAAGTTCTCCGATGACCTAAGAAACTTATGTTAGTCACGTAAGAAAATAAATGTAGATTTAATGTACATTTAAATTCTTATTTAGTACATAAAATTGTTTTCATTGCTTGTACTTTGTTAATTACATATTTTTATTTGAATATAGTTACTGGTATTGACTTGTATACTTACGAGTGTATTAGAAGTCGAACGGTGTTGCGGATTCGATTCCCGGCAAACACTCTTTATATATATTTCACACACACATTGAAATTTAAGCACCTTCCCGTTGTCAGATTGATCCGAAATTTGGTACACACATTCAATTTAGATGACAATGCAATATAATAAAATCAATAACATTATAAATCTAAGATGGCCGCCGATACAAAATGGCGGATTACATATTTTTCTTTAACCCCCTCAATATGGATATCAAATGAAAGGGCTACACTAGTAAAACACGATGATTATGTCAAAATTTAAAATTCAAGATGGACGCCGTTCTAATATGGCGGACTAGGTACATATTTTTCTATAACCACCACAATATGGGTATCAAAAAACCGTTTAACTTAAAAGTTTCTTAAATGTATTTATTAATAATTTGTCTTCCACCAACAAAACTAACTAGATGAACATCATAATCATCATTGAAGCTGTTAGATGTCCACTTTTGTACTGCCGTCATTATAAAAGCCTATATGCGTAATCTGACGACGTTAAAATCATCATCTGTTCACCTTGTAGGTGAAAGCTGCTGGCTTGCCCATCCATAACCTCTAAACAAAATATAATAAACCTTTTACTATATATTTGTAACTTTATTAATTTTAATTTTTAATCTAAACATGTATGTATGTATATATATCTGAACTTAAAGGCAAATTTGATAGCTTAATCATAAAAAAATAATGACGAATCTATATCTAATATATAAAATTCTCGTGTCACGGTGTTCGAACTTGAACTCCTCCGAAACGGCTTGACCGATTTTTACCAAATTTTACATGCGTATTCAGTATGTCTGAGAATCGGCTACTATCTATTTTCCATACCCCTAAGTGATAAGGGTGGTCCACCCCTAAATTTTATTTTTAATTTTTTAGACAATTTTTTGGTTTTTATTTTATTATGATACAGCATACAAAAATACATACAAACCTAAATTTTCACTTCTCTACGATCAACCCTTATCTTACATTTGTTAATTAAAAACTTTAAGTTTTTTGCGGGATCAGCTAGTATGGATATAAAATTTATCGAAATACAGACAAACTTACATTTTTATTTTTAAAGGTTTATGTTTGGGTTATCATAGTTGCCTTTAAGTTTATTTTTAATTAGATGAATAACACGGCAACGCGTGAACGAAACATCGGGTAATCTACAAAATACGCAGTTAATTTCTAAGTAAAATAAATATGAAATATGGGTTAAAAAATGTTAGCGTAAATATAATACTAATTTAATATACATTGCTGCGTAAGGGTGAGAAGTAATTAACAGGCGGGGTAGAAAGCTTGCGGTGAAAGCTTTTAACGACAATTGGCGCGAAGACCGCCAGTCACTATGACCAACCCTTTCGTCAACGTAACGCAATTATGTCGGCGAAAACGTGCGAAAGAAAATCATTTACGTTTTATTCGAGTAACGATTTAAATATTGTATTCGGCAAATTAATAGAATTAAAGAAAACGATGTAACGTCCCGTGGTAAAATATACATTTTTTTATTAAAGTTTTTTTTTATAATATTTTCAAAAAGAACGGAAAAAAAACTCTATCTGGTGAAAGATAAAGATAAAATTTATTTATTCAACACTGGAACTTGTAACAGAACTCGTGTTAAACTTATGATTTTTTTAATTTTTTTTTATTCAAATCTGCTTCGCAAGGTTATGGAGAAGAAACAGTAAGAAACTCCACAACAACACATCTTTTAATAAAGTTTGTCTTTATACGGCTTACATAATGGCAGCGTATTCGACTTAGTCTTGGTAGATTATTTGAACTTGAACACCATCGCCGAGTAGCTAGGCTGTAAATTTTGAACAGGATTTATTTTGGGGAATATCCTGCTGAATTTTATGATATTATCCCACCACCCCAGTGTCATAGGTCAACCATCTCTATAGGTTATTAACTCTACTTCGCCAAGTTGTGGAGAAGAAATAGAAAGAAACTCCACAACAACACACCTTCAACACCGCCGGCGGCAAATTTTTCAGCCTCCTACACTATCAGCGAGTAGCTAGGCTGTAAATTTTTACCAGAATTTATTTAGGAGAATATCCTGCGTAATTTTATGACATTATTCCACCATTCCGGTTTTATAGGTCAACCATCTCTATAGGTTATCAACTCTACTTCACCAAGTTGTGGAGAAGAAGTAGTAAGAAACTCCACAACAACACATCTTCAAAATCGCCGGCGGCGAAATTCTCAGCCTTCAACACCACCAGCGAGTAGCTTGGCTGTCAATTCTTACCAGAATTTATTTAGGGGAATATCCTGCGAAATTTTATGACATTATCCCACCATCCCGGTTTTATAGGTCAACCATCTCTATAGGTTATCAACTCTACTTCGCCAAGTTGTGGAGAAGAAATAGAAGAAAACCTAAGAATCTCCACAACAACACATCTTCAACACCGCCAATGACAAAATTCTCAGCCTTCAACACCAACAGCGAGTAGTTAGGCTGTCAATTCTTACCAGAATTTATTTAGGGGAATATCCTGCGGAATTTTATGACATTATCCCACCATCCCGATTTCATAGGTCAACCACCTCTATAGGCTATCAACTCTACTTCGCAAAGTTGTGGAGAAGAAGCAGTAAGAAACTTAGAAACAACACATCATCATCACCGCCGGCGGCAAACTTCTCAGCCTTCAACACAACCAGCAAGTAGCTTGGCTGTCAATTTTTATCAGGAATTATTTAGGGGAATATCCTGCGGAATTTTATGACATTATCCCACCATCCCGGCTTCATAGATCAACCATCTCTATAGGTTACCAACTGTACTTCGCCAAGTTGTGGAGAAGAAGCAGCAAGAAACTTAGAAACAACACATCTCCAACACCACTGGCGGCAAAATTTTCAGCCTTCAACACCACCAGCAATTAGCTAGGCTGTCAATTTTTATCATGATTTATTTAGGGGTAACCATCAAGGTCAACCATCTCTATAGGCTATCAACTCTGCTTCAAAAAGTAGTGGAGAAGAAGCACTTAGAAGCTTCACAGTAACACATCTTTTAATAAAGTTTAATTCAGATTCACGGTGAGTTTGATAGGCGATATTCGAAATTTAAAATAACTTTATTTAAATACACATTTACAGTCACGTTTGAATCGACGATAATTTTTAACATTGTAAAAAGTCCATTTTTTTTTCGTGCGAACTGCCACCGGGTAGGAAAGCTGATTGAAGCCGTTGATAAAAGAGTCAAGAAAGAGTCGATCAGAAAGGCAACAGTCGCTCTCTTTACATCAGTGATTCCCAAAGTGGTCTATATCGACTACTAGGGGTCTACGATAACCTGCGAGAGGTCTACGTCAGCGAAAAAAAATTGGGGGTCCATGAAATGAAAATGGGGGTCCACGATAGTGGATCTCAACACATACACCGATAGTACCTATTTACTTACATCATACTATCTTATAATATCAAAACATTCACATTATTAATGAAAGTACCTATGAAATAAAAAAAAAATTGTATACGAGTATGTTTATAAAATTGTGTAAGTTGTAGGATGTTGGTATTCGCTTTGTGGTCGCAATACATTTTGGAGATACACTAAACTTCACTACAGTTAGAAATTTACAGGAAATCAATATCAGGTAAGTAGGGGTTCTACCCAACACGGAAAAATATGGCAAGGGGTCTACGACACAAAAAAGTTTGGGGAACTCTGCTTTACATTATAATATCAAGTACTAGAAGCATTGTAGCTAGTCAAACCTTTACAAAAGCAAATAGAAACAAGTATAACAATTACCATGAACCAAGGAATAAACATTGCGTAAACTGCATAGAATAAAATTACAGCGTTCCTTTAATGAAAACAGTAGCAGTTTGAGAATTTTCCGGCGCAACTTAAAATGCATAAGCCACGTATAAAACTGTTAACAGGAACAATTTTCTTATTCAATTCTTTGTAAATATACATTGGGCCGTTTTATTGTCGTAGGATATTCCGTAATCAAGATGTTACAAAAACATTCTTGAAATTTGTTATACGAAGATCAATGGCTTAGCTCGAAGAATTGCTCATGATTGCTCGTCTGTAGCACCAGTAAATTGGGCACGTTGCTCGTGGAACTGATAGCCGATGGGGCCGGAAGGTTCTAGATCAGCGACCACGAAGCTTGTAGATGCGTCGTGGTGAGACCCCTATACAAGGACTAATGACATATTTAAGGTAAAGAGAAGGCTGTCAGAATCAAACAGATTTGGTTTTGGTATCGCAGCCTTTTTTGGTATAATAGAGAAATCTTCTGGATGTTCAAGATACCTAGGGATGAACACAAAATACTCAGGTACTTCTGGAAAAAGGATGGGGTAATGAAGGATTCCATCTCACTGAAACTCCCTCGGTGGTCATCTTCGATGTGTTTTGAGGAGCCGTTGGATCTCTTACGGAACTCGCAGCTGTCACCCAGTACTGTGCCAAGGTACATCCCTGGAGGAAGCTGTACAAACTCCGTTATCCTCCCTGCACCGCAACAAGCAACACGAGACCACTTCTCGTTGCTGTCCTTCGCGGGCTTTACTTAAGATATGTTACGATAAGCAGGGAATACTCTAGGCCTAGTTATTATTGAACCCTGGCTAAAGAGTTGTGGGGGGGAAGTCTATGCCCAGCTGTGGGCGTCTATCAGCTGACATGATGATGATCCATATACAGGTTTCAGAATTCTCTGAAGCTCTGGCTAAATTACTAAAACACAGCAGCTATTACTTTCATGAATAAACAAATAACGAATAAAAATGTCTGTCAAAGTTAATCAAAACGTGGAGTCTTAAATCGGGTTTGGCTTATTGAAACACGATTGTTATACCGAAACGGGGCTTTATAAGCTCATCTCGTCAGTTATACTCTTGTTAAAAATTCACTTAACATTATAAACAGATTGAATACACTGCATATGTGTGTGTATATTACTTAAACAAAGTTGCAATACTATTTCATAGTAATGTAAATAAGAAGAGTGTAATGCACGGAGTTTCCTGCGAGATGGAATCGGAAATAAGATTCGCAGAAGAACTCCAAGAAGAACACCGACGCAGAAGAATTGCTAGTCTTAAGTGGCTGTGAGCACATCTCTCGTGCAAACCGACACTAACAATGATTAAAACAAAATAATTACGTAAACATTTCGTACAATTCCAAATTTAAATGTTAAACGTATTATGTTTCACTAAAAACAACTCCGGTGTATAAACTAAATAGCGGCGCTCCGTAAATCGTCACGAACAGCTGAAATATCATTGCCCTGACAAAATTCAAGTCGCACCGAGCGAAGCGGTGAAACTTTGTCGACATTATCAAGTACTGAAATAGTTTATAATTTATTTAGTGAAGATATAACATTGCTTCATACGTAACTTCAGTATCTCTTATCATATAAAAGATAATGCATTCATGAAAATTATTTCACGTTCTCTTTGACATTGATGCACAGTATTATCGATTATAGTTATGCAATTTTTAAATAGGTGAAAATATAGCTAATTTCCTGACAATTGAAATATGATAACCTTATTTAAATATCATTAGTTTCAGAAATAATAAACAAAGTAATGATAATATACTAAGAAAATTTGTAAACAAAATTTTACTGCCAGAAGTTTATCACTTTACATAGGTGATCAGAAATAGGTATAATAGCTTTAAAGATGTTTTATCGCATTAATCCCTTCGCATCTTTCACACCTATAATAAATCATCCTGTATAAATGAAAGGAGAGGAAGAGTCGACGGCAAAAGTCAATGAAGTTAAAACGGCTCTGATGGAAGAAAGAAGAAGTGATAAGTAAAGTGGTGAATAACCTAATAGCGGGCAAACATACTCCTAAAAGACCAGTTGGATACGTGTCTGTTCCAGAAGTTCCAGGGGCATTAGTGATTCTCTGATCACCCACATAGGTTCAAACCTAAGGGTAATCCCTCGTGTATTTGAAGACCCGAAGGTAAACCAGACCATGATGCATATCATTGCCGGCTGTCTTGTAGGACTCCGCTCTGATCCTGAAGTCGAGATGGTAAAGGCGATCGACGATGGCAGCATAACTTCCATTACGGACGACGACAAATGTCGCCCAATATTCCTAGAATTCTTCAGAAAAAGAGAATTATATAAGTCAAATGAATAAGATTCGAAAGTAATTGAAAATAGTCAAGCAAGGTACCAAGTTAGTCATGAATAAAGCAATAAAGATTTAGTAAGTTAGAAAGGATAATAAAACAGCGGTAATTATATTAGTGAAATGTAAATAAAATTGAGTTAAAACTGTGATAATGTAACCAACTGTGGTCTAGAAACTAAGACAAGGGAAGAAAGATGATGCACAGGAGATGATTTAAATGTGAAGAGAGATAGAGATTGTTGAAGAATGGAAGGAGAGAGTAAATGAAGAAATAAAATGAATAAATAGTTTATTCGAGTTGTAATGTACCTGACCTATCCCACAAAAATCAGGGTGAAGTGTAGGTCCCCATAATAGAGGGCCATTAAAAAACTCAAACGTAAACGTCGAGAGATCAATGTGAACTAAGGTCGCTCAGAATTAATAAAACTAATCAAGAGGTGAAACCAGAAGAATGCGAAAATTTTTAAGAATAGATGTGATAATAAAGAATAATAATATACTAGTTATAAAGTAAAATAAAATCTGACATACAAAAACATTGAAACAATAATATTATAAATAATCAGTGATTCCTTGGGAATGGAGAAGAAGGATGAAAGGTGAAGGTTGTATGACAATAATGCTAATGGAGTGAAAGATTTTATGATAATAGAAAGAAAAAGAATGAAAGATACTGTGAAGGAAAAAGACAATTATTAATAAAGTGTATTTTAAAAAGATATAACCCGAAAATGTAATGTCTCTGTCCCACACCAAGCAGAGGTAAGATGCCTCCAAAAACGGAAGCCATAAAAAAAGAAGTAGAGTCGCTCAGATAAAACCCGGGCTTTCCTCCAATACTGAACATCGAAGCCTGTAACAATATAATATGTTTTGTTCCGAAAAAAAACAAATCTAAAATATATTTATTTTTTATTTTATTTATTTAATATTCTTTATTGTACACGATAAGATACATAATATAATGATACAATAATATACAGAAAAGTACAATAGGCGGTCTTATCACTCAAGGCAATCTCTTACAGACAACCATAGTATAGAAAAGATAAAAGTACTTATAAAGGGTAGTTCACGTGTACAAAAAAATACATATTCACAAACAAATGAACATAAATATACATAAACATACATAGACATACATACATGCATACGTATATAACATATATACTTATAATAAAAAGGTTTAATACATATTATAAATATATTACAATAATAAATAAAAACATCAAACTGATTTGGATCGCACTTGCCTCGGATAAAATAAAGAAACAGAGGAAGGTAATAATAATAAGTAATGAATGAAGGTATAAATAATCATAGATCTAGAAAATAATTTTTAACCATTTTCTTAAAAATAGGTAGTGACTTGGCACGTATATATGTATTATTAAAATAGATATTTTTTTATTTCACTGCCCTAATGTAGTGTTGTCTAAGGAAGCGTCAAATTCACAGGAAAATAGTTGAAAATGCCACGGGAAATAACCTCGACGAACCGGTTTCGTCAGATCGACGAGGGAGGGTGGAATTTAATTTAATCTAAAGCATTTGTTTGCAGAAAACCGGAAATTATTCGGATTTACTCTGAATCAAAGCGACCGCGACACTTGCCCTCGGATATTTAGTGACACGGCGAAATGAAATTCCAACCATAACTGACTGTACTTTACAACACTCCCTACATAATATCCTTTATTGTGCATCATATATGATAACTAAAAGAAATAAACAATTTATTCAGATTGTACTAGAGGCGGCCTTATCGCTCTAGGCGATACAAACCTTGGGATCGAGATGAGAGACATGAAGGAGAGGGCAGTTTATGGTGTAACATATAAATACATACAATACTATACACATACATATATACAATTATATAAATACAAATAAATAACAAATGCTACACAATATCCTATTTTAGAGGCCAAAGAAGGGGCCTTTTACCATATTTTTAAATGTTTATGGCGATTTAGCGAATCTTATTGGTTTTTTCTTGCTTCTAGATGAACAACACGAGTAAAATGATGTAATGTACAGGGTGTTGAGTTAAATGTGGAAAAGCATATATATATATATATATATATATATATATATATAATTCTCCTTTTTAAGTATATGTTAACAAGTAAGTATTTTTGTAATAACAATAAGTATAGTATTTATATAAATAATGCATTTTTGTATTAACAATACACCGATACCACCTGTCCCCCGATTTACACGGTACTTGTTTTACACGTTTTCGCTTTTACACGGTTTTCCAAATAACTTTTTTTTGTTTTTATCGCACTCTAAATGCTACTGCGATTGAACACGTGTGCTGTGTACACATTTCACGGGGAATCCCGAGCTTATGTGCTGACTTGCTGCAGAAGCGCACTGTGTTGGTATTTCTTCGCATAAAATTAAAGTTTTTCTACGGAAAATAGTATTTGAGTGAAAGTTTCACAGTTTCAGAAAGATTTAATTTTGCCATATTCGTAAATTACAAGTGAGTGCATAATTTAGAGTGTTATAAATAAAAAAAAATTGTGTTTCCATAATATGTTAAATATTTTAACTAGTCAATGCATTTTATTTTTATTTCTGTGTTCACCTAAAATATGGAAAAAAATCACAACTGTTAAATATCAAAATTATGCATTTTTTGCAAACTTTTCGATTTACACGGTTTTGACTTGAAATTTTTTAATTTTCGATTTACACATTTTTCTCTGGAACGTATCTACCGTGTAAATCGGGGGATATGTGTATATGAATAAAATAGGTCTGAAGTAGCAGTAGGCGGGGCCCATCGCCAGTGCAACCGATGGCCGTTGGTGCCGAAACTTTCTCGAGTGGCGACCACGTGCCGGTAGATGTGACGTGAATAGGCCCCTCACTGGGGGAACTTTAACGTAGTTTCGACCGAAGTGACTGGATGCGAGAAGCAGTAAGACCGGTCATAATTACGATCTTCTTTCAGCCAATGGGCTGAAAGAAGAATGTATGTTTACACTCTGTTCAAAAATCAAAAATTACAAAAGTATTAAAATAGTATCAGGGTAAATTCTGCTGACTTATTCCCGGAGGAGGGGGGTGGTACTGCTGATAAGTCGCTAGCGATTCTGAAAAACATTTTTCAGCGCAATGCGACCCGAGAGATCCATCAATCTTCATATCGCGGAATATCTTTATTTAGAATGATTTCACGTAGCCTTTGACAAGTGTTGTATTACTTCGATATAAACGAGAATTGTGATACAACCTTCTTTTTTGGTTTCCTTGGATAGAATTTTCCGTGATCAAAACTCTTACATTATATATACAGGACTTGAATGTCCTATAACCTTTCGAAATTCAAAATATCTGGTATATATATCCACTTTTAAGAGCATATATCGAGATCGCATCGTGATTTACAAAATCGTCAACTAAACATAATTTTGAATCGACTATTATAATACTGTTACGTACTGTGGGTTCTAACTCGAAATGAAACACAACTGGTTCACAAGGAGTCCTTTATTCACAAATCAGATGATCACCCTACTTTAACACAATGTATACTTTCGCTTAGTCCAAACTTCGCTTCCAAATCGTTTAAGATATCACTGTCCAAATAACTTACCAAATAGTCACTTTTATATCACTGATCGTAGATCTTAATCTTATAACTCGAAAAACAACACTAAACTGTCGACATGGGAAGTACATTTATTTATACTACGGATCAGGTTCTAGTAAGTTCGAGATAGTACTCGGTTAGTATTTATGAGAACTGTACACAAAAATTTATTAATAACTTCAAGGTCACCCGTGTTCACGGCAATAGGGTTCCACGTCTATCGTTTAGAGGGTTCTGTAGCTCGTGCTTTGTAACAATACTTAAAATTAAAATTAATATAACAAAAAAATATACAAGCGTTTGAATTGTCTATTATATTAACATTATAAGTAGTAAACTATCACCGACTTGAAACACTGCTCTGCTGAAAAGTCGCCAAATATTCAACAGTTGTTGTTTTATACGAAATTCAACAATTTTTGTTTTATACATTATAATATCAATCATATAAACGAGTATACAAACCAAGTTCAATACATTTTGATCAACAAAACTCTCTTTAATGCTATAAATAATATATAATTAATAATAAACTTTTTAATTCGGATTGTAAACATTGAAAAGGAAAATCTAAGATGTCTTGTGAAACTTACTGTATATATGTACAATCAAACCTATGAAGGATTTGTTATAATCTTGAAAACAATATTTAAGTGTTACGAGTTTATTTTATTTCTTATATTTATCATATTTCTGTCACTGTTTTATCATACAGGGTTTTAAATTATGGTGCATAAATAATATGCTATTAAACAAGTATTGCGAAGCAACTGAATAACAACTTCATTAAAAACGTCTTACAGATAATATCTAGCTTTTAAGTTATAAGTAAGAAAATGACCAATATTTAGCCACTTCCGCACATGCAGTAGTAGTCGTGCAACAAAGTGCATCGCCCGCCAGCCCGCTTATAAATGCGCGTGCGGCAAACAATGCGAATTACACAACTGCCACCGTTAAATCACTCAACATGTGTTTCATCCCTCCACGGGGCATCTTCAGGAGTTATGTTACACCGATTAGTGCCAAACACAGAGTCGAGAGGGAGCGAGCGCGTGCTCCGTGGAGGGGCACGATTACTACTGCATGTGCGGAAGTGGTTTACTTCCGCAAAATAACGCCTGATTCCATTAAATATTTAAGTATAAGTGTAGACTCAATAAATTTTGTATTCTTAGCGTTCGAAACAAAATTATTAATTTCGAACCTATGAAGTACACATGACAGTGCACTATTTCTTTTAGCAATCATATAAAAAAACATAAACAATTTAAATATTTCGAGACGCTTGCTGTACCTTGATGAATGGAGACAACATCAACTAACTATTAGAATCTTTTAAATGTTTTGGCTGCACAACCCACTCGCAACCTATGATTGAAAACATAGATCGACCCATGCTTTAACAAACTGTTTTTCTTCATTTTTATCTTCATTAATATTCCTCCTTTCTTTATTTCGTTCTTTTGTCTTTTCTTTCTTACTTCTCTCTTTCTTTTTCTAGCTTTCTTTACAAATATAGTCTATTAGAATCTTTTAAATGTTTTTTTTTAGGTCCACAACCCACTCGCACTTCAAATCATAGATTTACCATAGCTTTAACAACCTGTTTTTCTTCCTTTTTACTTTTAGTCTTCATTCATGTTCCTTCTTTCTCTATTCTGTTATATTGTTTTTTCCCTCTTTCTTCTCTTTTTCCATTTTCTAACTTTCTTTACATCAACCGTCTATTAGAATCTTTTAAATGTTTTGGCTGCACAACTCACTCGCAACCTGTGATTGAAAACATAGATTAACCCTAGCCTTAATAAATTGTTTTTCTTCCTTTTTTTCTTCATTCGTGTTCCTTCTTTCTTTATTCTGTTATATTGTCTTCTTCATCTTTCTTCTCTCTTTCCATTTTCTTACTTTCTTTCTATATTTTCAACTTTCAATAATTTTTCTACTCTCGTTTTGTCTTTTTTCTTTCTCTCTCTCTTCCTGCATTTCTTATGTACTATTTTTTCTTCTGTATATCTTTCACTTAGTCTACATTTTTTTTTAAAAGTTCCTTCGTATTTCAAAACAATCATTTATTTATTTATTCATATTGACATTTACATAGGATTCCATTTATCTGTGAATTACCAGAATAGATAGTTCATGTTAATGAGCTGTATTAATTATAAGAGTCTTAATGTATAAAATCAATTTCAATGTAACAATTTGTTCGTTAATTTGATAAACAATTTGAATCCATTACAAATATATAAGGAATACATAAATTACAAATATAATTGATGTTATATATAAACCTACAAACATAGTTCAAAGAGAAGTACAAGTTCACTATTTTTGGGTAAAACTTTCGAATGTTCCCAATGTTGAATGAGACGATTGTTGTACATGAATAAATAGATATAAATCATACACAGGGTAATTGTTCAAAGCTAAAAGAATTTGAAAAAATAAGGTACGTCCATAGTACGAGTATATTTACAAGGCGCTAAAAAACTTTCTCTACCAAAGTTTCAACTGAAAAGTCTCTAATTCGTTTGTAATAAACGAAATCAGATTTTTTATTTAAATTCCGAAAAACGAATATTATATATACTTCAATTAACGAATATTTAAATGACAAGAATCCTTGGCAGTGATGTCGCCTGATTTTTTCATTGACAAAATGACATTAATATTAATCAATAATTATAAATTAATAATGTTTTGAGGTATTTTATTTTAGTTAATAAAATACCACAAAACATGATTAATTTCTACTAAGGAGTACCATTTACAAAATTCAAAACTCTTAAAGATAAATTGACGGGAAAAGACTTATTATTCAATAAACGAATATTTAAATGACCAGAATCCTTGGCAGTGATGTCGCCTGATTATTTTGTATTCATTCAGGCTATATCTGATAAAGTGTATATGTATAAATCAGTATTGTTAAACCATATTAAGATTATTATGAATTCATTCAGGCTATATCTCATAAAGTGTATATGTATAAATCCGTATAGTTAAACCATATTAAAAGATGTGCTGTGGAGTTTCTTCTTGATTCTCCTCCACAACTGTAACACCTTGCGAAGCAGAGTAGAGTCAAAAATAAATAGATAGTAAGTTGACGATACATTAAAAGTTCCAATTTTAAATTACTGAATTTTATCTTTATCTTTATCTTAAAAGAGATGAATGTGTAGCTTATTTATAAGCAAGAATATCTTTCATTAATTTTCGATCATCTAACTTATTAAAAATTTGACGTGACTTATTTCGTAGCGATTATTTTATACAGGGTGATTGCAAGTAGGTGTAAATGCCATTGAGTAATGTTATATATATCCACATCTAATATTTTAGATGCATTCGCTCCTTTAAAGGTTTTACACTATAATCAACCACTATATATTAATAATTTAAGTAATTAGTTACGGATAAATGATGATATTTCAACATAAATGTAAACAAAAAGCCTGAAAAGCCTGCTGTACTGTATTCGATACTAAATGAAATTATGCGTCTAAATTCTCTAATAAACATAAAAAACTACTGAACGCTAAAATACTACTTGTTTTGACATACGTGGTATCCGACTTGGAAAATTTACGACCAAAACAAAACACCAAATCAACACCTGCCAAACAACAATAGAGTGTACCATAAACAAGGTAAAGTAGGTAAAAAATAACATAACAATAAGGAAATTGTCTAAAGAAAATTTTGCTTGAGGATTCGCAGAAACTTTGAAAGAAAGACGGAAAAGTAATAGGTGTGAATATATTATGAGGGTACATATTATATATGTATATATATATATATATATATGGTAAAAGGTAAAGTAGATAAAAAATAACACAACAATAAGGAAATTGACTAAAGAAAATTTTTGCTTGAGGGTTTGCAAAAACTTTGAAAGAAAGACGGAAAAGTAATAGGTGTGAATATATTATGAGGGTACATATTATATATGTATATATATATATATATATATATGGTAAAAGGTAAAGTAGATAAAAAATAACACAACAATAAGGAAATTGACTAAAGAAAATTTTTGCTTGAGGGTTTGCAAAAACTTTGAAAGAAAGACGAAAAGGGAATAGGTGTGTATAAGTTATGAGGCTACATATTCTATATATATATATACACACACACACACACACACATATATATATATAAATATATAAATACATATATACCACTATGATGAAAAAGTAAGGCGAAATTGTTATTTAAAACTTCCAGGCATTACGAAGGTGGGTGAATTTTCTTTCCTAAGTCGATAGGACTGTCTATAACATTTGCCAAACATCTTTGTCAAAAGGTTTAATTACGTCAGAGTTCCACGTGTTTTTGTTAAATGTTTCAGTTTTGTCAAACGCGTCAAGTATCTGTACCAACTGCATAAGTTTTTTTTTTTTTTAACGTAACTTTTCGACTGACATCGTTGCATAACAACTGTATTTGCATGATTTGGCTCTGTGTGACTTTTGTCTTTTCAGCAGACTAAACGCAAATGCAGAGACGCCGTTTCGATAGGATTTAGGAGATAAAAACCGAATCGAATAAAGCCTTGAAGGCTCTACCGGAAAGATTAGTCCGACTGTTTCGAGGGCCGGAAAGCGTTGGCAAAAGTTCGTTTTATCGGACGGTGATTACTTTGAAGGGAATGATTTTTATATTAAAATTTAATGAATCAATTCACTTTACTTTTTGTTCATATGTTTATAACATATAATGACGTTATATGAGCCCATAGAAGCCTACAGCAAGGCATAGTGAATATATAGAATGCCTGCCCATATACATATATATTTTTTTTTGCTTTTACACATTTACCTCAACACCCTGTATATTATAATGCTCATATTACTCGTCTTGCTCATCTAGAAGCAAGAATGGAACCAATAAGATTCGCTAAATCGACATCAACATTTAAAAAGATGGAACAAGAGCACTTCCTTGGCCTCTAAGATATTGTGTAGCATTTGTTATTTATTCGTACTTATGTAATACCTTTTCTATAGATGTGTATGTGTAGTATGTTGTAAATATGTATGGGTACATATGTATGTGTATGTGTATTGCAATCTATTTTATGTGCGTAATAATGTTAAATATTTTAGAAAAATAGCTATGTACATAAGGTTATTATATATCTTGTGGACAATTGTATATGACATTACAATAAAGCCTCTGATAATAGACTTGTCTTTACATAGCCACCTGTGTTAGAAACGAAACGACGACCCCCCATCTGCGTACTTGTTGATTGATTTTTAATATCATGAATAAATGCATATGTACGAATCGCTTTCGTATAACAGATAATATAAGAATAACCATAAAGGTTGATTTTAATTGTATCTATCACCGTGAAACCGTACAAGCCAACAAAAATCTATAGTTTTTATTTAATGGAATCAGGCGTTATCTTGCGGAAGTCCATCCTAAGTAAGAAAAGGACCAATATTTAGCCACTTCCGCAGATGCAGTGGTAGTGCAACAAAGTGCACCGCCCGCCAGCCCGCTGATAAATGCGCATGCGGCAAACAATGCGAATTACACAACTGCCACCGTCAAATCACTCAACATTAATTAGTGCCAAACACATAAAATAATCGGTGTAACATAGCTCCTGAAGATGCCCCGTGAAACACGTGGCTAAATATTGGTCCTTTTCTTACTTAAAACCTATTGTAACATAAAACAACTTCAAAGAAAAATTCACTTGAAATTTTCTTTACCAAAGCTTTTTATTTGACATTTTAATTGTATACGGATTTCGTAAACATTAACTTTCATATTTTATAAACTTAATTATTTAAATACTTAATTTACCTCTAACTTAATAAGCATTAAAAGCCTCTTTAAAACTTATCCGTTCGAAAATAACTCGCGGTTAAGTTTTAGTTTTCTATTAATTAATAAAGCTTTTATTTTCTGCCGTAATTTACATTCGTAAAGTTTCGAAGGCTGCATATTCCATTAAGTTAAAGAATTAAAAGTTTTTATCGATAAATTATTGAGTATTTAATAACATAATTACATTAAAATTAGTTTAACTTACTACGTACATAATATCACTATACATGGTGATGAATCATAGGTGAAAAATCTTTAAAAAAGTGAATGTTTTGCTCATTTGCTGTCAATTGATGGCTTAAGTAAGGAAAATATAGGAAGAAAAGCGTTTTCCAAATTCAACCTTTTCTTTTCAGTCAAGGCAAAGATCGACAGGTTGCCTGGAATTCAAATTACTACATATTAAAGTATTGATTATTATATACGTTTATGTATGATGTTGGCATCTTGCATTACAATAGAGTTTTAAAATTATCACGTTTGCACAGGTTGGTAGTACGTGTAAAGGCATTTAGAGTTTCCTCACAAATGAGCCATGGTTCCAAATGTTACTAGGAAAAATGGGCTATATGTGGAAGAAAATTAAAATGAAATGAATTAAAAAGTGAAGAATGCAAGGTTAGAGAAATAAAATTATGAAGAAAGAAAGGAGAACGAAATATATTTATACACACACACACACACACACACACATATATATATATATATATATATATATATATATATATATATATATATATATATATATATATATTCATACATATACATACACATATATTTATACATATATATATACATATATATAAACAAAATTGATAAAAACATATTTTAATTCGACTAACTGTAACGACCCTACTCCACACAAAGCAATCCTTTTAACTTTTACACCAATAATCAATCATCAAATAATTTATTAGATATACATACATATATACATAAAAATGCTATGAAAAATTATAATTATTGCGCTTATAATATTATTAGGGGGACCGGTATCTAATGTCGTTTCTGTCGATATATACAGAAAAACCGATTTATTTTTACCGCTTCGGCTTTGAAAATTTGTATACTGGATGGAAAAAGGTTGTTGATAACGAAGGTTTTATTGTTGATTAGAAATAAAAACTTGTTAACAATGTAGTCGTGTGAATTTAACTTAAGCGATATTACTTTCCGGTCCCCCTGATATTTAATTGTAATATATTTAATTTTTATTTTCTTCATGACAACCATATTTCATACATTCAAGCAGGTAATATAAAATAGGGTCATTTGACGCGATACGGTAGAAATAAGTACCTTGTAAGTGTTTGTATGATTAGTATTTAATGGAATCAGGCGTTACCTTGCGGAAGTCCATTTTAAGTAAGAAAAGGACCAATATTTAGCCACCTCCACACATGCAGTGGTAGTCGTGCAACAAAGTGCACCGCTCGCATGCCCGCTGATAAATGCGTATGCTGCAAACAATGCGAATCACACAACCGCCACCGCTAAATTACTCTAATAATGAGTAACCACTGCATGTGCGGAGGTGGCTAAATATTGGTCCTTTTCTTCCTTGTATGATTAGTGTTAATAAAGTCTATCTAATAGACTTATGCTGCACTTGCTGTCCTTAATTTCTAGTGTAAAACCTTTGTAACTATATTAGGTATATTTAAAAAAAAAATAGTTTTTTTTTACTCTTATTTTAAATTTCGAATAAATTTTTGTACATCTGTTCTTTATCTGTGTAGCGTAATAAATATATCACAGCGATCACGGTACGTAAAATGGAATGTGTAAGGTATGACAATAGACCAACAGAATAAACGACAAAATAACACAATAACCGAGTGAAAAGCGGAGAAAAATTGAATGAATTCAACCGTGGAATATGTGAGACGTATGTACGTCCGGTAAGTTAGTGGGAAATTCATTTCTATATTTGTCGAATGCCTTTGTGAGTATTCTGCGATACAGTAGCGAAATTCTTTTGCAATTTTTGAAAAGTCATTTTATAGACTTAACCTTTAACTATGGACGTCATTTTTTTGTCACACTACCATGGACGCGCGGTCTCTCAGACCGCTATGTTCTGAAGTCCAAATATTACGTAAATATTAATTTTATTTGTACACTATTGTACTTATTGTATTTTAGGTATATTGAAATTAAATAATTTCGAGGCCTTTAATCAATATTTCTTTATTTGTAAATAAAATAAAGCATACTAACAAAAAAGGCACTTTTTGGCATACATTTACTAGAGATCAATTGTAGGACGAAAAACTCGAATGAATTAAACTTTTTAGAAAAAATAACAATGAAAACTATAAATCTACAGTTTAACCTAATATAAAAACGAATTAAAGTCTTCTCAAATTAAACGACAAAATTTTTGACATTGGTTCAATTTCTTAAAATTATTGGCAATCCTTGCACAAGGGTTTGGAACACTGTAAACATATGACCTGCCTACAACTTATACAAGTGTAATTGGACTTTCTCTTTAGTTTTGGCGGACAAAGACGGCATGTTTTTCGCTTTAATGAATATCCCTCCTGGCTAGGGGGTTCATCTAGGAGCATATCTGCCCCTAATAAAACTAGCCTCATTGTCATTTTCAATTCGTTTGAAATACTTGGTTTTATTGCTCCTCTTTGCATATGCGGTACGACTAAAGATCGTGCTATTTTTTTTTAGGAATACTCCACTTTCTATTTTTTTGTTCTGGTGCTCATAGTGTAGTACATGAGCATTTATACCACACGAGTCAAGAATGCGATATAAAATGAGCATAGGCCATCTTCTCGTTCAATATTCATTGACATTTTGAAGGAAAATGACATAAAACAATCAAATTAAAAAAAGTCACCGTTTATATTATTTGCGCAGGAAACGTGGACGTGCGGTCCGACAGACCGCGGTCAAAGTATAAAGTAAAATAACTCATCTAATTTGGGGCCGCCGACACAACCTATCATCTCAATATACGTTTCGGCGCTAAAACTAAAGCTACTGAGAGCATTAAACGCGGGGAGCAAAGGGAAAGGGGTAAACACCAAAATTACAAACTGCAAGCGGTCTGTGAGACCGCGCGTCCACAGTTAAAGGTTAAACAAATAATGTCTTTGTATACCAGGGGTGGTCAAACCGAGGCTCGCGTGCCACGATTATTTTTAACTCCAAATGTTTGTAGAATTATTTCAATATTTAAATTTAAATAACCTATTTCAGCTCTTGAGAAATGAAACAAATTGAAAATATTAATATATTACAAAAAAAAATTCGGTTTTAACTACTCTATAGTAGGGGTGACCAAACTTGCATGCGACATGTGACTCTTTGGACGATTATTTTTGGCTTCGATTGATTGTCTAAATATTTCAATATTTAAATTTATATAACCTATATTAACTTCTGGGAAATAAAAACAAATTACTGATGTGAATGATTATTGTTATTATTCCGACATAAAATTGCGAAATACAAACACCGATCATAATTAACTAACCGGCATCTTAAGTATTATCAGTAGTGCTGCATATATTTTTGAGTATTTTAAATTTCAAATTTCGAACAATGACTCTTCCTGCCAAAGAACTTGGCCGCCCCTGCGAAGGTATTTCTACATAATATATACAAATGTCATCGCTGAAATAAATTTCTTCTTTTCATATAACAATTTAGTTTAAATCATTGGTTATTTACCCATCTTCTCTATCTGATTAAATTTATTTATATTCTATTATATTTATTTATAATTTACTAGTGCCTAATTTTTTTATTTATACAATTTTATTACCTTATGATATTGCAACCTCTACATTACAACCTCTTTTCGTCATCAAGAAAATGATTCCTCTCCTACCTCAATAATCAGTTGTGTTATTCATCTTTTGGTGTGGTAAGGTAGACCTAGGTGAACCTAGATGGATCTAGGTGGATCTAGGTAGACCTAGGTGAACCTAGATGGACATAGGTGGACATAGGTAGATGTAGGTAGACCTAGGTAGGCCTAGGTAGACCGATATTAAAGTTAAAGTCACGGGAAAGAACTGAATGCGAGCTGCACATGACCGGTGATCTTTGGGAAGGCATATGCATTGGAGTCGGGAACTACCAGGTGATGTAATGATGATGTACTTCGCATTTTATATGTATATTCAACGTCTGCATCTTATGTATATCTATCACAAAATTAAATAATTTAGTCATTTAATTATTTGATCACTCTGAAATATGTTACATTATTTGTTTTATATTAAAATATGGCAAGTCAATTGCATCTGGTAGCACTCCCGGGACAGCTAAAAGTTTTATATATTTTAATTAAAGAAACAGAATCCACCTAATGAAATTGTATAGGGCTTGGAATTATTTTTAGGGTAAATGCCTTCTCAGTTTTGTCCTGTAAGCCTTCAACGTGTGTGCCTTTTAGTAATTCCTTCCTCTGAAGCCTCTTTCGAATTATGTTTTTCCATCTACTTTGCTAATTACTTTACAATTCTACATGTCATGTCAAAGACAAAACATAACACAATTAAAAATAATATTCAAATAATATTTAATACATTTTTTTTAAATTTTATAACTTGATAAATATAGAGGATGGTTGGTTATTGGTGTAAAGTATTTATATGGGTGAATGTAGCTTCGATGTTAGCAAAAAGTCTAAAAACCTTTTATAACTATTTCCAATCACCCTATATAAATCTTTAATGGAATCAGGCTTTATTTTGCGGAAGTCCATCCTAAGTAAGAAAAGGACCAATATTTAGCCACTTCCGCACATACAGTGGCAGTCGTAGTCTATTAGTTCCATTTTGACTCTGTGTTTGACACTAATCGGTGTAAATTACTTCTGAAGATGCCTCTTGGAGGGGTGAAACACGTGTTGAGTGATTTAACGGTGGTAGTTGTGTAATTCGCATTGTTTGCTGCATGCGTATTTATCAGCGGGCTGGCGGGCGGTGCACTTTGTTGCACGACTGCCACTGCATGTGCGGAGGTGGCTAGATATTGGTCCTTTTCTTACTATATAAAGTCATCATTATATAGAATATGCTATAAATTTTTTTTTATTCGAATGCGACAAGGAATTAATTTATTCCAGGAGAAAATCTGCAAAGATACAAAGTAAACAATAATTAATTTTAATATACAATAATTAATTTTGAAAATCAAGTTAATTAATATTTCTAAAAACCAACTTTAGATAACTTAGACTAATCCATTGACGCCTACTGTAAGGTATAAGCTTTCTTTAAAGATATCTATGGCAGGCGACTTGGAGATCGCAGTGTGATATTTTAGTATGCAGAGGACACTGGTATCCATTTTTTAAAAACTTGTTTGTGAGCATTATCAATGCTATGTACCTTTATACCTTATATCTTTTTTACTATATTATTAGTTTTATTTATTATAAATAAAGCCGTATGTTTTGTATAGGTTTGTACCATACATTAGTTGACAGAAAATTAGACATGCATTTCACACCTTGAGTATTACTCAGCTGTATATATCATAGCTCATATAATCATATAAGTGGGAACGGAACGTAAGAGTGAAGGAAGTGAGCGATTGATTGATGAATGAATGAAGACTAGAAATTTGGCATTCTCTGAGAAGATGGCGATAGGCCGGTTTGTATGAACTATGTGAGATGTGAAAAATTAAAGTGTTTAAAAAATATCTAAATACATCTATTATTCGCCTGCGTGATTCACTCCCACATATATAATTCACAGTTTGTGCATTAATTATATGGAATTGTCACTGCCCATAAATAAGTATTTAGAGAATGGACAATAGCGTATTATAATATTACACTGTGATCGCCATTCCACTTGCATTGTAATTATGGTTTTCCCCTATAGAAAACTTTAAGCACTAAAACGATATGTACTTACAAAAATACAACGCATTGTAAGGGATTTGAATAGAATCTTTGGATGATATTGGAATTTTGTTCGATACATTTAAAATCGATTTTCAATAAATATAATACAGCGTATCGTCGCAAGGAATCGCATAGCCTCATACCGTGTGTATCCATGCGATGTCACATAACTGTAATTCTCAAGTTGAATACGTCGTCGCATACTTTCGTGATTCAAGCCAGCTTTTACAGTTATATACTCGGATAACTATGAAAATTCCAAGGCCAATTTATATTACGAAAAATATTACCTCTGTGCATTCTTCATTACACTCTCGTTATTCAAATTTTTTATTTATTTATTTAATATTCTTTGTTGTATACGCTAGAATATATTTAAATAGTTTCATAATAATAATAAACAAAATTGTACCAATGGGCGGTTTTATCACACGAGGCAATATCTTATTGATAACCATAGTATCGAAAAGGTAGAAGTATATATAGTATAATAATGGGTGGATAACGTGTTCTAAACATATATATATATATATATATATATATATATATATATATATATATATATATATATACATAAATAGTTTTAATAATCTATATACCTAGTAACTAGTCTCTGACCATTATCTTAAAAATAGATAGAAAGTTAGCACGTTTTATTCAGCGGTAAATTATTTCACAATCGAACGGCTGCCCAGCCTGCTTTGAAAAAGATTAGACGTCTATATTCTATTTGTTATTCACTGATATCGAATTTTCTCATAAAATGTAAGCTGTTTTAAATTAAGACTCGGTTACTAATACGACTATTGGAATCAGGATTTAGGAGATCTTTGGACAAAGAAAGTGACGTACAGCCCAACGGTGGTAAGTAGAAGTAACAGTGGCCAAGGACCCTGCCCTGAAGAATAAAGGTAAACCTGCATATGAGAGATGCCCCATTCATCATCAAGTGGCAGCTTAGACTGGAAACGCTTGATGAATGGAACAGGAGGTATGTGGAAGGAAAGATGGCTTACGTAAGGAGGGTATTTTTCCCGAACGCCACGCAGGCCTATCGCGTGCTCTACAAAGTCGAGGTGAACGCGGTCTTGGTCCAGCTCTTCACGGGACACGGGGGGTTCTCTACTCAGAGAGACCCTGATCCCAACAAATTAGGGGTACGAGAGGCCCCCAATAGCGGGGGCCATAAAAAAGTAGAAGTATCAGTGACCACATCACGTCGTGAGCAGATGACCGCTGCAGCCTTAAGGCTCTTGAGTAAGACAGACCAGTAAACGTAGCGTAAGACATCTACCTGCAAAGCGGACAAAAGATCTTCTTGTTGACGGGCCTATTTGAAATCTATAGAGGAAACATTTGTCCACCAGTGGAAAAAGGTTTCAGAGGACAAAGGTTTTGTAGTTAACAAACGACACACCCGAGATATTTAACTAAAGATAAGACTGAAGACTTCTTAATCCTAAGTCTAATAAGTTTACGATTGGCGGCTACGATCTTATAGACGCGGCAAGGGTAGACCCCCCCCCCCAGTAGAAGACCGACAACATAGTTAGGAAACATAAGAATTAAGTAACATAGAAATTGAGAAGAATGAAAGTGAGGGAAGAATAAAGATAAAATTGTGAAAAACTTATTTGTAAACAAAGACCTTGATCCCAACAAATTAGGGGTACGAGAGGCATTCAATAGTGGGGGCCATGAGAAAAAAAACATAGTTAAGTCTCTAAGCGCGAGACCGGTCGTCGTAGCGATCCTTGGTAAAAACTTATGCCTTGAAGTGAACGTCCCTCGGCTAAAAATAACAAACAGAAGAAGACTAAAGACTGTCATAGTTCCAAAGACAATTGTAATAGATTTGACAACGTAATTTAAAATAGACTATTACTATTTTATTAGAAAATTGTAGAGGAAGAACAAGAAGAAGATATGGATACCCTAACTTCTCTTTGTAAATAGATCAGAAGACACTAGATACAAACCGCTACAAAGTGATACTATTGGAAATCTATGCAGAAGACGTTACAAGGCGAGTGTAAATAATTTTTCACTCTTTTTTATTGTTTTTTCTTCTTTCTTTCCACGCAAATTCTTTCTCTTCCCTCACATCCTTCACAACATCTTTTCTTCTTCACGTTCTGATGTTTTTTCTCATGTCACCTTTCTTTTGTTTTCTGCATTCCTAATTAAATTGTTCCTTATATCGCAGCATATGCTTACTTCTTTACTTCATACACATTCGTTTACATACTATTTATTTTATTCCTTGCTTTTGTTCCCGGCAATGATCTGTAACACCAATTCTCTGCAAGTCCTTCGAAATGTAGGACTACATTTGTCGTCACCTATAAGGAAGGCGACCCTTTCTTTTACTTTCTTGCTCATCTCAAACTCGAGATCAAGGTGGAGTCTTCCTCACATAGGAGAGCCGGTGGTAAATTGCACCACGATCTAGTCTACTTACGGGTCGTGGATGCACGAGGGACTCTCTTCTTGCTTAAATCTATCCAGGTACTCAGAGAATCCCCCGTGGCCCGTGATCATCTGAACCAGACATGTGTCCAGCTGAACTATCCTGGCTTGTTCCACTACATGGCTGTTCGCAAGTATTAGCAAAACGCTTAGTACGGATGTCGTAAATCCATAGATCTTCTTATCCGATGAAAGTAAAGATATTAGGGAATTATTTAATTTAATTCCAGGGAACTATCTCAAAAAAAAAAAAAGACTCTAGAATACTGATAAACTGGTAAATTTTCACGGACGCTGCAAGCTTTGAAGTATAAATAATATTGTTATAGACAATTATAGCTTAGCTTTCTTTTGTTTTATCCATTATAAATACTCTCCAAGAATTGCTTTATTAAAATATTACGAGAGAGAAGTGCGTTGTTTGCGAGGAAATAATTCGTTACATTCACTTGAAAGGCTTACTCCCATCGAAGCATATATGAGAAGGGTTTTCATTGTTATACGATTGAAATGTTTTTTCTTAATGACGTCACAGCCAATATTTATTTATTCATTTTTCACCATCAACAAAGAATAAAAATTCGTAACTATTTTATTGCATTTTTAATCACATAATTCTATGTAATCCATACGGATCCGACACGTGGTCGCTTACGAATGACTTTAAAAGAAGCGAAGATGCGAAATCGAATCAGCAATAAGGTGATCCGCAGAAGAATTAAGGCTACTGGCATGGCATGAATAATTGCTCATTCTAAGTTAGCGGGTCATATCGCTCGTAAAACAGATGGCCAGGGACTGATAGGTTCTCTAGTGGCGATCACAATCCGGTGACGTGACGTGGGTATGCCTCCGGGTAGACTGGCAACACAGTCAAGATCGCGGAAGTCACTGATGCAGGTAACGAAAGACCTGTTATCGTGGCGATCTTTGTAGGTAGCTTTGCAGTGGGCATCAGTTGAAAAGAAGAAGACGACATTATAATAACTGCTTCTTCTTCATTTTCTTCTATCGATGTTAAAAATGAAACCCAAGCAAAAAAAATACAGGTGAACTTTTTTAATGTTTTATTTACACTTAACTATAGATATTTATTACAATTCTATACATACTATTTGTTAAAAGACTCTTTTCACAAGCTAATATATTACGTATCGTCATCTGCAAGGTGGTATGCCTCCCCCAAAAATGTCTGGTATATACCGTTGGTTATCGCAGCATATTTTGATACACAGATGATACTGCGGCCCAACTTTTGGACACTTATCTGTAAATAGTGACTATATTATATAATAAGGCATAGTGTAAATCATATATATGATTGTATTCTATCGAACCCGCGACTTGCGGTTGCAAATCTCAGCTCTTACAGCTGGGTAAGAAGTTCTGGATTCGCTAAATATATAAATCGTAACTTATCTAATACTTAAGTTCAGATATAAAAAAAAATCCTTTGACGTTCTTTTCGGGGATTTACCGTCGACCATAAATTCGGTTGAGATGGAAATAAAAATGATTTATGCCGATATTAAACGGAAAGGATCATTATAGAGCTGATAACAGCATCATTACTGGCACATAATACGACAGGTCATCGTCTTAATGGCTTTCGAATAGCTTCTTCTAATATTAAATCATTTTTAATAGTTTAAATTTTAAATCCGATTTAATATAACACGTTATTAATCTGTGGTGTGTTATTATTATGTTAAATGTAATTAAGTAAGAAAAGGACCAATATTTAGCCACTTCCGCACATGCAGTGGTAGTCGTGCAACAAAATGCACCGCCCGCTAGCCCGATAAATGCGTATGCAGAGCAAACAATGCGAATCACACAACTGCCATCGTCAAATCACTCAACACGTGTTTCACCACTCCACGGAGCATCTTCAGGAGTAATGTTACACCGATTAGTGCCAAACATAGAGTGGCATTGGCGCTGGCGGGCGGTGCACTTTGTTGCACGACTACCACTGCATGTGCGGAAGTGGCTAAATATTGGTCTTTTTTTTACTTAAGATGGACTTCCGCAAGGTAACGCCTGATTCCATTAAAAAATTCCATTAAAATTAGTTATCCGCTCTTAAAGATATTAAGTTTTACACAGATTATAAATTTACTTTTTAATCTGCACTCCACTCGCTTTAGGCACATACAGTGTGTACCATACAGTACACTACTATGTAACCTATTTATGTAAAACATTGTTACGTATCACCTCCGGTATATAAGGAGTCCTTTATTCACAAATCAGACGGTCATCCTTCTTTAACACCAATTATACTTTCGCTTAGTCCAAATTACGCACAAGAAATCACTATCCAAATAACTTACCAAATAGTCACTTTGTATCCCTGATCGTAGATCTTAATCTTATTACTCGAAAAAAAAAAACACTGAGCTTACGACATGGGGATTACACCTATACCACGAAGAAGTTTCTAGTAAGTACGCGATTGTACTCGGTTAGAATTTCCGAGAACCGTACACAGAAATATATAAATAACTACAAGTTTGCGCTTGTTTACGGCGCTCCTTGATGCTAAGGTTCCGTGTTTATTGTTTAGAGTGTTTTGTAACTTATGCTTTGTAACATTATCATGTAATATAATTAAAAATACATTAAAAGGATAGTTGTAAAAATAATATAGTGTATTTTTTAAGTAAAAATGGAACCTCTGAATTAATTGGTTTACTTTGTTAGTTATATTATAAAAGTTATCACCATAAAAATCCCTCTGAATTTTCTGTGGACTCATAGATCACGTCAAGCTTGAAACCCTGGTTGTTTTAAATTAGTAAGACGAAATAAAGTTTATGTTGTTATGTTAAAAAGCATATTTACACAAGATTTTTAGTAAAATATACCAAACATTTATTACAAAACTAAACACGCAATTACACATAAAAACAAACAAAAAAATATCAAAACGAAAACAGAATATAACAAAAATAAACAATCATCAAATATAAGAGTAATTAAGTCAGTATAATTGATATGTGTCGTAGTAGTGTGAAATGGGTCGTGATTCAATAACGAAAATCACTCAGCGGACGAAACAATGATTATCAAAACTCTGAAATTGCCACCTGCTGATCCGTGGAAAGAGTGTCTATATGTGTCTAGTCCAGTGTTGTGTAATAGGTAGTAAACCCATTATGTATTCTTACTTAAGTGTAAATTAACCTTTAACTATGGACGTCATTTTTTTGTCACACTACCATGGACGCGCGGTCTCTCGGACCGCTATGTTCTGAAGTCCAAATATTACGTAAATTTTAATTTTATTTGTACAGTTATGTATTTACTGTATTTTAGATATATTGAAATTAAATAATTTCGAGTCCTTTAATCAATCTTTCTTTATTTGTAAATAAAATAAAACATACTAACAAATTAAGGTACTTTTTGGCATACATTTACCTGAGATCAATTTTAGGACGAAAAACTTAAATGATTTAAACTTTTTAGAAAAAATAACAATCAAAGCTATAAATCTAGGGTATAATCTAATATAAAAAGGAATAAAAGTCTTCTCAAATTAAAATACAAAATTTTTGACATTGGTCCAATTTGTATAAAATTATTGGCAGTCCTTGCACAAGGGTTTGGAACACTGTAAACATATGACTTGCATACAACTTATACAAATGTAATTTGACTTTCTCTTTAGTTTTGGTGGACAAAGACGACATGTTTTTCCCTTTAATGAATCACTCTCCTGGCTGGGGGGTTCATTTAGGAGCATATCTGCCCCTAAAACTTTTGTATTGTCTATTATTATATTATATTATATTATTATATTAACTATTGGCATTTTCAATTCATTTGATTTTATTGCTCGTTTTTGCATATGCGGAACGACTAAAGATCGTGCTATTTTTTAGGAACACTCCTCTTTCTATTTTTTTGCTCTGATGCTCATTGTATAGTATATGAGCATTTATACCACACAAATCAAGAATGCGATATAAAATAAGCATAGGCCATCTTCTCGTTCAATATTCATTGACATTTTGAATGAAAATAACATAAAACAATCAAATTAAACAAAGTCACCTTTTATATTATTTACGCAGGAAACATGGACGTGCGGTCCGACAGACCGCGGTTTAAGTATAAAGTAAAATAACTCAGCTAATTTGAGGCCTCCGACACAACCACTCATCTCATCATACGTTTCGGCGCTAAAACTAAAGCTACTGAGAGCATTAAACGCGGGGTGCAAGGGGAAAGGGGTAAACACAAAAATTACAAACTGCAAGCGGTCTGTGAGACCGCGCGTCCACAGTTAAAGGTTAAGTGAGTAGAGTACACGCTCCGTATTGCTGCAATACTTTTCTTTTAAATCATTCTCGTGCTTTCGACTTCAAATTCGAACGTCGATTTGAATTCGAAATCATGGCGTACGAATACAAATTCAAATGCCGATTGGAATTCCTAATCATGACGTACGAATTCAAACTCGAACGCCTATTTGAATTCGAAATCATGGCGTACGAATACAAATTAAAACGCCTATCGGAATTCTTAATCATGACGTATGAATTCAAACTCGAACGCCGATTTTAATTCGAAATCATGACGTAAGTAAGTATTCAAATTTGAACGCCGATTTTAATTCTAAGTCATTACGCCCGAATTCAGGTTTCGAACATTGATATTTATTCGAAATCATGAGGTCCGAATTCAGATTCGAACGCCGATTTGAAATCGAAATCATGAGGTCCGAATTCAGATTCGAACGCCGATTTGAAATCGAAATCATGACGTCCGAAATCAAACTTGAATGCCGATTTGTATTCGATATCATGGCGTACGAATTCAAATTTGAACGCCGATTTTAATTCTAAGTCATTACGTCCGAATTCAGGTTTCGAACATTGATTTTAATTCAAAATTATGACGTCCGAATTCAGATTCGAACGCCGATTTTAATTCTAAATCATTATGCCCGAATTCAGGTTCGAACACCGATTTGAATTCGAAATTATGACGTACGAATTCAAACTCGAACGCCGATTGGAATTCTAAATCATTACGTACGAATTAAAATTAGAACGCTGATTTTAATTCTAAGTCATTACGCCCGAATTCAGGTTTCGAACACCGATTTGAATTCGAAATCATGACATACGAATTCGAATTCGGACGCCGATTTGAATTCTACGCCATCAATAATGTGTTCACTGCGGTTTTGTTAAGTTCGTGTAAATTGTAAATACTCTTGTTACATATGTCAATATATCTTCTCCTATCACTCTAGGCTGACTTCCTCCAACGTGCTCGGTTGGTAAATCATTTAAACTCGCTAAACGCGTTTATAGAAAGAAGATCAGATACGCAAGGATATAACTCACATCCGCTAGCTAATCGCGTATACGAGCTTAGCTGGGCCTGTCTATAGTATGGGTATTCCTAGCTATGTAGAAATCGACATCTTTCAGGTAAAAAACCGTATGTTTAGTAACACCATTACTAACATTACTATATGATTCTAACCATTTCATATATTTTCATCACAAATTATACTTATTTACCTTTTAAAAATATATACTTTTTACATACCATGTATGTGATATTACTACTTGATTATAAAATAATATATCTATTTTCATAATCTACAGTTAAATTAAGAATACACATTAAAAAGTTACACAAATACATTTTTCTTTAGTTTTTCAATTATAAATTTTTCCCTTATTTCTTATGTTTAATTCTCTTCTTCATTGAATTTAATATTTTCTCTTTTCTTCAGGCTTCTTTCACAATTTCTTTCATACTTTATTGTTCTTTTACTCCATCAATATCTCACCTCACTCTCATCTCAATTTTTTTTACAATATTGCTAATTAAATATAATTCCATATTCTAATTTATTCAGTGTATTTTGTACATTACTTAATTTTCTACACTTTTTTATTTTTTCCTCTAATTTATTTTATACTCTGTTATATTATTACATTCATTTAGTTTGAGTTGTGACTAGATTATATAGTTTTATTTAACAAGATGGCTGCCTACAAGTTGAGAGGTGAATGGATGTGACATCTGTCAGTTTTGTTTCTCTAAAATAGTGAGGTGCGTGTAACGGCAGTGTTGTACCAGAACCTGTTTTTAAACGGTTTTATTTAGTTCGACCCGTACGGAATTTATTTGGATCAAAAAATCAATATCATTATAAATCTAAGATGGCCGCCAAAACAAAATGGCGGATTACGTATTTTTCCTTAACCCCCTCAATATGGGTATCAAATGAAAGGGCTACACTAGTAAAATACGATGAATATATCAAAATTTAAAATTCGAGATGGACGTCGTTCAAATATGGCGGACTAGGTACATATTTTTCCACAACCATCACAATATGGGTATTAAAAAACCGTTTAACTTAAAAGTTTTTTAAATGTATTTAAATATGTATATAGAGACAGTTTCCTAACGTGTTTTTTCAACTTGTAATGAAGCTAAAGTTCTCTAACAAATGATATACAAGTTTTATTAGTCGAGCCAAACAGTTATATACAGAGAAATAGCAATCGAAAGGTATTAGTGTCGTGGCGCGAGCGACGTGCATTTAGCTATCTAATAAATTCAGGCGTTACTTCGCGGAAGTCCATCCTAAGTAAGAAAAACTAAAAAGGTACTAATATATAGCTACTTCCGCTATGCAGCAGTAGTCGTGCAATGAAGTGCATCGCCCGCCAGCCCGCTGATAAATGCGCATGCGGTAAACAATGCGAATTACACAACTACCACCGTTAATTCACTCGATACGTGTTTCAACCCTCCATGGGGTACTAAGGGGTACGGGGTAAGTACTCCAGAATAACGGCGTCCTTCTTGATTAACTAGCGCGGTTATGATCCTTTATCCTTTCCTGCAACTGAATCTGGCAATCCTGGTGGGTTGTGCGCCCAATACTGGACAGCGTGATACGAGTGTAAGATCACCCAAAGACGATAGATATTGACCGCTTTAAACCGGCTATTTGGTGGAGTTTCCGGCTTTGTACAGCAATGGAAATGATAATGATGATAATTTACAACTTCAGAGTGATAAATAATTAGCAAAAACGAATGTAAATAAATATAAACATTATGGAAAAAGTTTTAGAATTTAAAATGTTCACGTTTACAGATATTACATTCTCATTGTTCTAGAGAAACATTAAACACAGCTGGGCTTAACCTAGGCGTAACCGCTAATCTATTTATAATTACCGGCAGTCTATTATCTCTTCGGCCGTATATGTTTTGTTAATTATTGCGATTTTGGGCGCGCGGTTACCCGAGAAGGTTCTACTAACACTGCGTTGAGATCGTGACTAAAATAATAATATAAAAAGCCCTCTATGGATGATTATTTACCTCGAGAAAATATTGGGTTTTTAATAATCTTTTATTAATTTGTCCTACTCGCAGATTTTTCGTCGTTCAATTTTTTATCCAAAAGAATCCTAAATAAACTCACAATACAGAATAGTTCACAATGCGCTGAACGTTCAAAAAGAATGTACATATTACCGCATAATCATTATATATATATACGTTAAGAAAGTAAAATAAATGTGTAAATAAAGATAAAATAAATGTAAGATAAAATTAAAGAATAAAAATAAAATGTACCTAGCCTTAGAGTAAGAAGATGATGGAAGAAAGGCGAGGAAAGAAAGAAGGTATAAAGGAGCAAAACGAAAGAAATTATGAAGGACAAAAGTAAAGAATGAAAGATATTGTGACGCGTGAAAGAGAGTGATAAATAAAGAAAAGACTGAAAAACTTATTGAACAATAAAGTCCCTGATCCCAAAAGTTAGGGGTACGAGAGGCCCCCATTAGCGGGGGCCATTTAAAAAATATTATATATATATATATATATATATAAACGAAGTCGAATTAAGAATGAGAAAATACGTAGAAAAACGAAAGTAACCGACATAATTCAGCGGATTGGCTGGTTGAAGTGATTGTGGGACAAATAGCGCGCAGAAAACTGTCGAATTCCTTGAGGAAGGTGAAAGAAGAGAAGCGATGTATGGAAAGGAATGAAAGATGGTGTGAAGGAAATTAGATGAATGAATGAAAGAAATTGAGAAGAACGAAAGTTACGTAATCAAATTAATTAAAATTATGAAAATTATAACGCAAATAAAGACTCTGTCAACCCTTGAAAGTTGTTGAACGAGAGTTCTCAAAATAAGGCCATTAAAAAAATTTATTAAAAACCCTGTCAACCTATGAAAGTTGTTAAACGAGAGGTCTCAAAAACAAGGCCATAAAAAAAGAACTTGCAGACTGTCTTTGTATTTACACACTAGCCTACTGATTCTCTCAGCACCACTCGGGTTTGACTGGTAGAGAATGCTTTTTAGGCATTTAATCCGATGTACTGTTGTATGTTTTAATTAATTTTATGTATGTAATCCATCTCTAATACACTCACTGTTCCCTAGATGGCGCTGTAACAATCGGACACATTTTTCACACGCGGTATTAATATTATTAATATTAAATATGATTAATACTCTAAAATATATCTTTTGTTTTATTGCATACACACATTTACCAAATCACGGTACTATAATGTCATGTTTATATGAATAATATTTTTTATGTAAAAATTATGTGATCGTAAATTCCCGAAGATTCCCGAACACGCACGAAGATTTACAACTCGATGAAACTCGTCGACAGATTATAACCCGCAGGGACGAAACTGGTCGTTGGAAATAATACAAGACGTTTATTATCAAACTTCATACATTACCCGCTCGACTGTAATTTATTAACATCTGCGTTATACTAAAACCGCATTCGACGAGTTCCTTTTAGATAAATTCACAAATTTAGTTGAAAATAAACTTACTTCGGTTACCGGTTATAACTCGATCATATAAACTGAGAACGAAAACGTACAGAAGAACAGAACTTAGAAGTCGGAACAGTAAAAGAAATTGAAGAAGGAGAGAGAGAGTGTATATTTATTTATTAATGCGTAATTTATTAATTATTTTTACATGTTTAGTTTTCGGGGTTACTGTATTATTCGCGGGATAAGAAATAGTATGTTTTTCAAAAAAATGTCGCATTTTTCAAATATATGCGTGTACTACTTATTCTTGATACACTATAAAATATTTGCACACCCAAAAGTTGACAAAGTAACGTAAATAAGCCTTTGTAACTTATGTCTTTGTTTTCACTGCCAAGAAGTTTGAAGTACAAAATCAGCATCTAATTTCTGCTTGTCAACTTGTAACTTGGGGAGGAACATCTCAAAAACCTTACAGCAGATTATATTGTAACATTATAGAAGAAAAAAAAAATTGTAAACACTTTTGCTCCAACAAAAAGAATTTATATCAAATTTGATATGCAATATCATCATCTCATTCTTATTTTTCAGCTTAAAATGTGATAAACCTTTTATGTAGAACTGGAAATCGAGACTTAACAGTGCAATAGAACAACACACATAAATTATGAATTATTCACTTATGATTCTTCCTTTCAGCCGCTGGACAACTACTTTTTTTTTATTTCCCCTGGCTATTGGGAGCCTTTCGCACCCCTATTTTGTTTGGGACAGGGACTTTATTTACAAATAATTTTTTTCAGGGTTTTATCTTTACTCTACACTCACTTTCATTCTTCTCAATTTCTTTTATTCTTTCCTTTTATCCTTCACAATATCTTGCCAATTTTTTTTTGTTCTTTCATTACTTCTTGCTTTCATCGCTTTCCTTTCCTCATCTTTTTTACTTTTAGATGGCTAGGTACAATTTTATTTCTAATCTTTACTTTATTCTCACATTTTCTATCCACCACCAACCACTGCAAAATACGGGCCACCCCCAAAAAACACTACAATTACGGGCCCTGTGCTGCCGTATCCGGCGACTTCCCACGATTATCTCTCGTCGGTCCACTTACCACTGGTCTACCCACGCCGTGTTCAAGTTCGCGACCGCCACTCGAGAAAGCAATGTACACCGCCCACTGCCAATTCACACGAATTATTCTTCGAGCTATATCAGTGATCTTTCTTCTGCGGATCTTATTTCTAAAACTCCAACAGTAGCTGCCTCAACTGCTCTCGATGACGATCCCTAAGTCATCAGCGGCAACACACTTATGACAATTCGAAGTAATCACCATGAGAAGAATTCCAGAAAAGCCCAATTTGATTCTGTCCATGTCCAGCAGTGGACATCCGGTTTACCCACGCCGTGTCTACCGGTTCGCGACCGCCACTCGAGAAAGCAATGTACACCACCCATTGCCACTTCACACGAATTATCCTTCGAGCTATATCAGTGATCTTTCTTCTGCGGGTCCTATTTCTAAAACTCCAAACATAGCCCTCTCAACTGCTCTCGACGACGATCCCTAAGTTATCAGCGGCAACACACTTATGACAATTCGAAGTAATTACCATGAGAAGAATTCCAGAAGAGCCCAATTTGGATTCTGCCTATGTCCAGCAGTGGACATCCGGTCCACCCACGCCGTGTCCACCGGTTCGCGACCGCCACTCGAGAAAGCAATTTACACCGCCCACTGCCAATTCACACGAATTATTCTTCGAGCTATATCAGTGATCTTTCTTCTGCGGATCTTATTTCTAAAACTCCAAACATAGCCCTCTCAACTGCTCTCGACGACGATCCCTCAGTCATCAACGGCAACACTCTTATGACAATTCGTTAGCACTAATCGGTGTAACATAACTCCTGAAGATGCCCCGTGGAATGTTGACCAGTGCATGTGCGGAAGTGGCTAAATATTGGTTCCTATCTTACAATCGACTCAATGGCGGTTCCTGCGCTACCTGCATCCTGCAACTTCCTGCAACCTTAGCTATCTCGCCTGTCCAACTTGTGGGAGCCTATCCATGTTACGTCTACCGACTCATGAGCTTCACTCCAGAACCTATCGACTCCAACGGTCATGGGTCGCACAAGCGATATCTCCCACTCACTGCCACTTCAGATAACTGCGGATCTTAATTCTGATTCCATCTCGCAGTGAAAATCCAAGAATAATCCTCTCCATTGCTCTTAGACGACATTGAGCTTTCCAATGAGGTTCGTCGATCCTTAAGTCATCATCGGCAACACACTTATGACAATTCGTTAGCACTAATCGGTGTAACATAACTCCTGAAGATGCCCCGTGGAGGGGTGACCACTGCATGTGTGGAAGTGGCTAAATATTGGTCCTTTTCTTACGATCGACTCAATGGCCGATCCTGCGCTATCTGCATCCTGCAACTTCCTGTAACCTTAGCTATGTCGTCTGGCCACCTTGTGGGAGCATATCCATGTTACGTCTACCGACTCATGGACTCCACTCCAAAACCTATCGACTTCAACGGTCATGGATCGCACAAGCGATATCTCCTTACTGCCACTTCAGATAACTGCGGATCTTAATTCTGATTCGATCTCGCAGTGAAAATCCAAGAATAATCCTCTCCATTGCTCTTAGATGACATTGAGCTTTCCAATGAGGCTCATGAATCCTTAAGTAATCAGCGACAACACACTTATGACCATTCGAAGTAATCACCATGAGAAGAATTCCGGAAGAGCCCAATTTGTATTCTGCCTATGACCAGTAGTGGACATCTTATGGTTTAAATAATAATGATGAAGCGAGGGTTTCAAACATACACTGATCTGTATAGAATGTATATTATACTCAGAAGGTTAGAAGCAACAGTCAACATCTACAACCTCAATGAACTTATATATCCTCCCGTGGGTAAACATCATATATTACGTTTGCTGGTACTTGGTCACCAATATAAAGCCTGCAGGTTCCTGGCCATCTGATATGCACACAGTGTGGTATACCCACGGCATCTTCATTTGCCGAACCGTTGTGATCAGTTGCTTTAGGGCGCTTTAAAAATATTTTCATATGGTTAAGATAAAAATTTAAAAAAAGAACTATTTTAGGAATCTAGGGAGCGAATTTCTGATCAAATCTGAATGTAATTGGTGTAAACTAACTAGATTATAAATTGAAGTATAAAGGAAGAGATCTTCGTTGAATTTCCTATTTATCTATTCAATTCACGGCCATTTTGTTCAGATAAAAGGCTGCCATCCGCAGAGTGGCTCGAGGGTAGATTGCGATGGCGCAATAAATTAAAAAAATCTCAGGAAATAGAACTTTCTTACTTTTAAATTGCATCGTGACTTTTTGCTCGCAAATACATCTGCATTGACTATAAAAAAAAAAACATTTCAGAGTCTTTTTAAAAATCGAAGCGTTGGATTTTTGTTAGATATGACTTTTAGATGTTTTACAGTGGCCCCCTACTTTGCTCCCTTGCCATATGTGGAACAGATACGTTACAAATCAGGTAAATATTTTATTTTAAATTTTATTTCCCACTCTCCTTTCATTCTTCATAATCTCTATCTTTTTTTACATTCAAATCATCTTCATTGCACTACATTTCTTCCCTCGTCTTCGTTCTTAGACCACAGTTTTGACTCAATTATTTTCATTTTAATATTTGCTACAACTTTTATTTCTAGTTTCATTTTTACACAATTACAGCTATTTTATTATCTTTTCTTATTTATTAAACCTATATTGATTTATTTATGACTAGCTTGGCATCTTGCCCGAACCTTTTTTTAATTACTTCTGAGTTTTATTCTTTTCTTTTATATACTTCTTTTTGGGAGAATTTTAGAAATATAGGACAACTTTTGACATCGCTCATGAGGGAAACGATGATGCCTTATGCGTTCCTCTTCCCCACTTAACCTCGGAATCAAAGAGGAGTTTTCCAAATACAGAACAGCCAGCAATGGGCACCACGGTCTGGTATACCTCCGAGTCACAGATGCACGACAAACTCTTTTGGAGCTTGAACTTGTACAAGTATCAGTAGAATCTCCTGTATCTGGTGAACGTCTGGACCAAAAACGAGTCCAGCTGGACCTTCCGGAGTACGCGATAGGCTGATACAACATCCGGGTAACCTTTAGTTACAACATTTACTACGAAATTCAATTAGAGCAGTGATTCCCAGAACGGTCTATATCGACCCCTAGGGGTCTATGACAACCTGCAAGGGGTCTACGTCAGCGAAAAAAAATTTGGAAGTCCATGAAATGAAAATGGGGGTCCACGATAGTGGATCTCAACACATACACTGATAGTACCTATTTACTTACATCATACTATCTTATAATATCAAAACATTTACATTATTTATAAAAGTACCTATGAAGTAAAAAATTATTAATATGTTACGTATATTTTACACAACAGATACAAAATTTTATTTTGAGTAGTTTTAATTTAAATTCAATTAATAAATGTATAAATTAACAGGTGTTTTTACTTTAAGTTTTCAACACTAAACTTCGCTACTGTTAGAAATTTACAGGAAATCAATATCAGGTAAGTAGGGGGTCTACCCAACACGGGAAAACATGGCAAGGGGTCTACGACACAAAAAAGTTTGGGGAACTCTGAATTAGGGTTTCACCTTCTACCATGAAAACTGCGATAGGTTTAGGTGGTTAGAGAATCTATTAACCAATTTGCACATTCATGATATTGTAAAGTGGAAGCAATACATGGATCTTCTATAAGAATAATAAAAACTATTGATTGGTTACCTATCTGGTACACATTTAAATCTTCACAGAGCATCACGTATCTTTCGAATATTGTACAAACAAAACTGTCGACTCGCAATTCTTCAAATTATTTAAACTTCGAACGCGTTATTCTCTCGATTATTACAATTTATTTCTACCTGCATGAATAATAAAGCTAAAAAAATGTTTCTTTTATCGTTTTGGTTATTATTTATTTTGAAAAAAAAAATTAAAATAATACTTCTGCCACCGGACAATCTGTACCTATGTAACAATTAAGACAGATTATTTTAATCTCTAAGAATCTTGTAGAGGTATATTTCAAATTGCAACCTAGTTCGTATGAGAAATAGCATTCATATTTATTGCACTACCACTGTAACATTTCATTTGCGATGCAGCTTGTACAATATTCCCGGGTAAGGCAAGCTGACGAAGTTACACTGCGGCCACTGACTATTTCTCCTGCATAGGTCACAGGTCGTATTCTGTTCGTGCGACCTCCATTTCTCAAACAATATATTCGTAGAATACAGAAACTGTATTTCGTATCGCTTGAATACATCCTAGATTTAGTATTTTTTATATAAATATTTATTAAAATAAAAATTATGGATTCATTCAATTTACAAAGCTGTGAAAAGCACGTGTGAGCTATACTCAAACATTTTTTCTTTATCGACTTTAGGCATTAAACATCGTAGAGTTATTTTCTCTCTCTTTACTTTTGAATTCTTTTCTCTTCCGAGTTAATTTACCTACAATATCCAATTTTATATTGACAAAGCATATTTCTATATCTACTCTATCACTATAGTTTTAAACATTAAAAAAGGTGTCTGAAATTAAATAAAACACATTGAATATATGTCTAACTCCTTGCCTAACATATGTATATCAAACGTGGATGCTTACATGAACAAAATTTAAATAAAATCATGTCTTGTCAAAGAACTATGGAAAGAAGTATTCTGGATATCAAAGTAGAAAACAAGGGAAGAGAAGAGATAGACAGAAATAACTACACAATGGAAAGAAATAACAAAAAGCTACATAAATGACAAAGTCTAAACTGCAGGGAATGCAAATGTACGTCGGCAATCATGTATTTGGAGAACTCCACCTTGATCTAGAGCTAAAAATAGGTAGAAAAATAGAAGAGGAAAGTGTCGCCTCCCTATCAAAATTCTGATAAGAAGTGGTGTAGAAGTTTATAGGTAGAAACAAAAGAAAGGACTAAAATAAAAAGTATAACTGTATATATAAATAACTGTATATAAAAATTAATTCACACTTCCTATATTTTTTTCTCTTTGAATAAGAGTTTTATTTATGACTAAAGTAAAAAAAAATTAAGAATACTTTCTCATAATTTTTATTTAAATAAATTCCTGTTACATATACATGCACATATCATAGGTGCGATGAATATCCAACTCCAGTATTAAAATTTACACACTACGATAGTAGTTCCAGATTTGTATATATCCCAACAGGTTTTATGAGGAATCTACGGAAGAGTCAAAGGAGGAGGTTTCTTTGTTTGAAATGATTATATCTAGTTTATAAATATTCTTAATTTCTCTAGGAATTCAGGATACGTGTCTCAAAATTTCATCTATTTCTGTCACTGGTTACCGCGGTGTATATAAAAATTTCCATCCATATTAATATATATATATATATTATGTAATCCTGAACAAACACACATATAATAGATATGAATATAGTCGTTATTATAACTGCTAATACATTAAAAAATTAGTTTGTTATATTAACATTTTTAAATTAGGAATTCGAGAGAAAAATCTTGGAAATGATTTTCGGGTCGCTATGACAAGATACCGGCGTGTAGCGTGTATATATAAATCTAAGGACATATATATATATTAAGGATTCTGTGTTTGGCACTAATCGGTGTAACATAACTCCTGAAGATGCCCCGTGGAGGGGTGAAACACGCGATGAGTGATTTAACGGTGGTAGTTGTGTAATTCGCATTGTTTGCCGCATGCGTATTTATCAGCGGGCTGGCGGGCGGTGCACTTTCTTGCACGACTACCACTGCATGTGCGGAAGTGGCTAAATATTGGTCTTTTTCTTACTTAGAATGGACTACCGCAAATTAACGCCTGATTCCAATAAATAAATAAATAAATCACTGGCTGAATGGTATGATTCACAACGATACGATTATCAGGTTCTGAAATTCACAAGGTCTCAGATATTCAGAATGTTTAGGAAGAATAACCAATACCAGGGCTATTATAATCATCTCGAAGTGGACCCTGTAACAGAAAAGACCCTAAAAGAAGTGGCAAGAATGTTAGAAGAATATCATTGGATTATCGAAAGAAAGACATCAAAGAACGACAAAGGATAGAGGGAGATGAAAGAGAATTGTAGAAAAGGTGAAGGCTTATAAAGTTTTGTAACGCCACAGGAAGAAGAAGGTTATATTAAAGTTAAAATTATAATTGCACGGTGCAAATTCCAAAATCTTATCTATTCAAATCATTGAATGCCGCTATGGATTGCTGTTCCAGAAATTTCATTTCAAGATTTTGACCACTGTTGACATTATTACAAAATAAATACTCTATCTTCAGCTACCAACTACTAAGTCATGTTCGTATAATCTTAGGATGAAAGCGCTGAAATTGCTGATTTTAGTAAATTCCTGTGTCATTTTATATTCTAGAAAATTCCTTTCGTACGAATATATATCACGTGCGTTAATAAATTCTCACATATCATAGTTAGATGAGAACGCAGTCGTTATTACGGCTATATTAAAATTAATGCCCATTATAATCCACGCAATAATAGACTCGCCTATAGCCACAGCCGGTGCGGGCAGATTACTTGCAGCCATTCGGATTATACCTGATCACAATTTATTAGTATTAAACAACGTGAACGAACTAATTTTACGATTCGCTTGCGATTTTACACTTAAACATGAAGTCGAACTTTAATTCCATGCAATGTAATATGTGTAATGCAATAACATATAAATATTTGATCAGAATAACACAAAACAGTACAAGTACACCTATCCCCCGATTTACACGGTAGATACGTTCCTGAGAAAAACGTGTAAATCGAAAATTAAAAATTTTCAAGTCAAAACTGTGCAAATCGAAAAGCTTGCAGAAAATGCATAATTTTGCTATTTAACAGTTGTGATTTTTTTTTCAATATTTTTAAGTGTACACAGAAATAAAAATAAAATGCGTTGACGAGTTAAAATATTTAATATATTACGGAAACACTGTTTTTTTTTTTATTTAATTACAATACATTAAAAAGAAGAACAAAAAATAATATCAAAGGTGTTTTATTATCCTTAACTTGTAATTTACGAATATGGAAAATTAAATCTTTCTGAAACTGTGAAACTTTCACTCAAATACAATTTTCCGTAGATAAAACTTTAATTTTATGTGAAGAAATACAGACACAGTGTGCGTGTGCAGCAAGTCAGCACATAAGCTCGGGATTCCTCGTGAAATGTGTACACAGCACACGTGTTCAATCACAGTAGCATTTAGTAGAGTGCGATAAAAACAAAAAAAAAACTTATTTGGAAAACCGTGTAAAAGCGAAAACGTGTAAAACAAGTACCGTGTAAATCGGGGGATAGGTGTATAAGAAATACATGCTTATATAAGAGCATACATCATCTTCGTTTTGACTTTCAGTACTCACAATAATTCAATTTATGCATTCAAAAGAATAACTTTCAGATGTACTTAACATGATTTTGCATACGATTTTTTTTACTATATTATCACAAAGTTATTTATTATTTCTGAAACCAATGATTTTTTTAAAGTGAGTTCACCATTCACCTTTTATATCTACGACAAATCATCCTGTTTATGAGAATTTTAATCGATAGTTCCTGTAAAATATTACATGCATTTTTATTACTAAAGTTTGAGGATCGGTTAAGGAGCAATGGTAAAATTCCATTTTACATTTATAAAAAGTAAAGTTAAATATTAATTCGCCCTTCAGTGTGCGCATTATGAGGCAAAAGCATTACAATCCTGAATAGAAAATGGGTCGAGGCCTGTAAATGCAGTTTTAATTAGAAGTTGAATTTGAAACTAACTTTTGCTATTACGTTGTATTATTAAACAAAGCATTTTCAACTTGTAACATTTACATGACAAAGTCAATCTCTCTCTTAACTTACATAACAATCGTTTGTTTCATGTCGTACGGGTTTAATATCTCCCATGGTACTATTTACTTTGTTTTCTTATAATTCACTTCATTCTTCATTCATGTCTTCTTCATACAGTTAAACGAATGCGCTTGTATTGTTTTTAAGATCCCAGCGGCCATCTGTTTGCTATATGATTTGCACACTGCTAATTTATCTTGCAAATCTGGGCTATATCGGTTACTTTCGTTACATGTAATAACATAAGGTAAATATATTCAAACAGAGTTGGAGTGCGTTATAAGATACACGCAGGAAATTAGTATTTAATTTAAGCTCTAGAAGAAACAATAAATATATAATTGTAGGTGGAACATGAGCAAACAAAACCAACTATTACTTTATCACTATAAAAGTATTTAAACGGTTTTATTTAGTTCGACCCGTACGGAATTTGTTTATTTGGGTCAAAATTAGAAATTGAAATTTAAGCACCTTCCCACTGTCAAATTGATCTGAAATTTGATACACATATTTAATTTAGATGACAATACAATATAATAAAATCAATAACATTATAAATCTAAGATGGCCGCCGATACAAAATGGCGGATTACGTATTTTTCCTTAATCCCCTCAATATGGGTATCAAATGAAAGGGCTACACTAGTAAAACACGATGATTATGTCAAAAATTTAAATTCAAGATGGACGCCGTTCCAATATGGCGGACTAGGTACATATTTTTCCACAACCACCACAACATGGGTATCAAAAAACGGTTTAACTTAAAAGTTTTTTAAATGTATTTATTTCAGTGTCAACATGTGATAGTCAACGCATTTTAAATTTATAAAGTAAAGCAAATAAGAGAGATTAGCAAAATTATTCATATAAGCAAAGATTTGAGGTTGTATTGAAAAATTTTTGTGACATAAGTCGAAACTAATCGACTACGAAGTAATCCCCTCAGGTGTGCGGAACGCCATTTCCAATATTGAGAGAAGCACTTAGCTTTATGAAAATTCTTTGATGTTATACGATTATCTCATATTAAAAGTCATTTGCGTTAGGTTCAGTGAAGGAAATATTTATATCGCATCGAACTCGATTTTTAACGGAAGGAATTTTCTAGAATGTTCTCAAAAATTCTAATAATCTGACTCACTTATGAAGCAATGTATTCACGATATTGTTTATTTTTTTAATTTAAATAAAGAAAAACGCTATGACAACCGATGATCGCTGGAAGCTTGAGGATCTGGAGTTGAAACCCTGGATCGAGAAGGGCAGAGGATCATTCTAGATACAGGTCGCTTGCAACAGGCTCTATTGGAAATCTGTAAGCTTATGTCAAGTAATGAACATTCCACGGCTGAAATAACAACAATGGTGACGAAGACATAAATTGTAGCCTCATATATTTCCACTGTGAGGCACAGAACTCGACTAAAGATATCTATGGGGGATATGTTATAATCGCCACGCTTGGTAAGCGGGTTGGCGATGATAGTGTCGTATTATGTTACGCAGATGATTTTGCTGTCCATATTAACAATAAATACATTTAAAAAACTTTTAAGTTAAACGGTTTTTTGATTACCATATTGTGGTGGTTGTGGAAAAATATGTACATAGTCCGCCACATTGGAACGGCGTCCATCTCGAATTTTGACATAATCATCGTGTTATACTAGTGTAGCCCTTTTATTTGATACTCATTTTGAGGGGGTTAAGGAAAAATATGTAATCCGCCATTTTGTATCGGCGGCCATCTTAGATTTATAATGTTATTGATTTTATTATATTGTATTGTCATCTAAATTAAATGTGTGTACCAAATTTCAGATCAATCCGACAGCGGGAAGGTGCTTAAATTTCAATTTCTAATTTTGATCCAAATAAATAAAGAAATTCCGTACGGGTCGAACTAAATAAAACCGTTTAAAAAGTGTGTAATTATATAGTATTGTATCCTGGGAATTGAACACGCGACATATGATCGCAAAACACAGTTATTTAATGCTGTGCTACCACTGTTCACACTACGATCATCGATGCGACAATTTCTTTTTATGTGACCTTCATTTTCGATGGCTTCTCATACGTTTTTCTGCGTTCTTTTTATTTTCTCATTCTTCTTATATCGATCTTAATATCTTTCACTCATTATAATTTTTTACTTCACATTACCTCTCATTCTAATTCATTCCTTTATTTTTCATCGCGAACGGCTACTTTACAATATTTATTTTGTTTTCTAATATTTATTTGGCATTTTACAATTCTTTTCTTTTTTTTCTTTTATTATTTATATTTTATATCTACATCATATTTTTATCAAATAATTTTTTGGTCATGATTTACAATTTATCTCCTTTTTCTTTTCGTACAATTATTTTGTAAGAAAAGGACCAACATTTAGCCATTTCCGCACATGCAGTCGTAGTCGTGCAATAAAGTGCACCGCCCGCCAGCCCGCTGATAAATGCGCATGCGGCAAACAATGCGAATTACACAACTACAACCGTTAAATCACTCAACACCTGTTTCTCCCCTCCATGGGGCATCTTCAGGAGTTATGTTACACCGATTATTGCCAAACACAGAGAGACGACTGCATGTGCGAAAGTAGCTATATTTTGGTCTTTTTCTTACTTAGGATGGACTTCCGCAAAATAACGCCTGATTCCATTAAATAATTATTTTGAAGTAGCTATGTATTGGACCTTTTTTTACTTAGGATGGACTTCCGCAAAATAACGCCTGATTCCATTAAACAATTATTTTGTTTCATTATTTTCGATTTATTTCCCTATAAACTTTGGACAGTAATCCAGAAAGATCCGGCGGCTTTCCTCTTTGTTCACCAATGGTACTTTATATATGTCAAAAATATCAACCGACACTTCTGATTCAATATAATAAATTTGATTATCCTGAACTATTATTTAATCTTTATATAAATGTCTCATATAAATCAATTCGTTCGCTTTTTATTTGAATTACAAGTACATTATTACAGTTGCATCGTGAGTGCGATTTCATGTTTTGTGTTAAACGAACGCAGAGGAATCTTGATCCGTTAAACACGGATAAATGTCTCCATTTGTATGAACTTTTTTTTTAATTATTGCAAGATGAGCACTAGTATAGCATTAATTAAACTTGTAAATCATCTGTAAAAATAGTTTGCTTATAGTAACATCTGTAAGATCTGTCTAGATCTGAATGAAAGAAATTGAAGTAAAAGAGTAGACGAAGAAAGTGTTGGCGATATATGTCGCTTTGCATTTTTCAAATATTGCAAACAGGTTGTGCGGTACATCATTAAAAGAAATAAAACTAAAGAATAAGGATAAACGGTCGATTAAATCCCGAATGCAAGATAAATTTAGAAAATTTAAATTTATTGGTAAAGGAAAAAAAAATGAAAAGTAAAAGAAGCAATTAAAAACCAAATGTTAGCAGGATTGAAGATGAATGAAAAAGGTGATGTGTGAGAGAAGAAACGAATAAATTAAACAAATTGTGAAGAATGAAAGGAGAAAGATTAAAAACATATTTAACTCAAAAATGTAACAAAAAATTATCATTAACATTCAGTCAAGTACATTAAGCGTTAAACAGGCTTTATTACCTGTAAACTTTCCTTGTATTAATGTAAATAAATATATATACAATATGGTTCAACATAGTTCTTAACTTCGGTTGAATTTGGAGTAATACAAAGGTCCTAATCAGGTGAGGTCCGGCCGAAAGCGAGACTGCGTATATATATATATATATATAGCTATAAAGAGCTATATATATATATATATATGTATATATAGCTATAAAGAGCTATATATATATATGTGTGTAGTGATCTCACTAACACTAGTCACTTTATTTAAATTGTTATTTGTCAAAATTTTTATTTACATTTATTTTAATAAAAAAGATTTTATTTACATAAACCTAAAGACCTAAATTAATTTAAATTATATCTACTTGTAATTGTTTATATGTATTCAATAAATAAATATTCTAGGGTCAAACTGACATTGTACGCAACATTTATTTTAGCAGTCTAGCTGCGACATTTGCTTGCCAGCCGGCTATGTAGGTCACGGCCCGCCGCGCCCGCGCAACCCCCGCTCACGCAGTGCAGCGGCTGCGCCGGCGCGGAATCCAGTCTCGGTATGATTTTGACGCGGAGCGCATGTCAGTTTGCCCCTCAACTTTCTCGCAAAAATACGTTGGTTTTAGTATAAGTTTTCCCATTCTGCCCTCGCACCTTCTATTATTCTAAAAAGCTTGCTACGTACCCACGCACGCATGCTTTAGTGGTGACCACCTTTAGAACAAAGTGGCGAATGAGGAGAACGAGAACAAAGGATCGGATGAACACGTGCTGAATCGCGTCGCGGTAAAGGTACCGCCGTTCTACGCGGCAAAGCCAAAACTGTGGTTTGCGACGTTGGAGAGCCAGTTTGTTTTAGCTAACATAACGTCCGATGCAACAAAGTATCATCATGCAGTCTCACAGCTGGAACCGCAGTATGCGGAAATCGTCGAAGATATTGTTGAGGGCCCGGCCGCGACGAACAAATACGAAACCCTGAAAAATGAACTCATCAAGCGGTTGTCTGCGTCTCGGGAGCGACAGGTACAGCAATTGCTTCACCATGAAGAGCTAGGTGACAGCAAGCCATCACAGTTCCTGCGTCGGTTAAAGAGCCTGGCCGGTTCTGGTGTACCGGATGATCTGCTCAGAACCCTCTGGGCCAGTCGTCTGCCTAGCAGTGTGCAGCCCATCATCGCGTCTCAGGCCAAAATGACGCTGGATGAAGTCGCCGAGCTCGCAGATCAGGTACTAGATGCGGTGTCACCGACCTCTCAGGTTGCAGGAATTTCGGGTACGTCTTCTGGTGGATCTAGTGAGATAGCCGCATTGACCCGACAAATACAAGCATTGACGGAAAAAGTCGACCGTATGTCGCGGTCAAAGTCAAAAAATCGGAATTTCTCAAAACGTCGAGGTCGTTCATCAGCATCATCCACTAGGTCTCACTCAAACTATAGAAAGTTCCCAATCTGTTGGTACCATAGCAAGTTCGCGGACTCAGCAAATAAGTGTGTCAAGCCCTGCGATTTTACGGGAAACGCAAAAGGCAGTCGGTGATGGCGGCCGACGACTGCTCGACTACCGGTCGCCTATTCGTCACGGATAAACGAACTAAACTACAGTTACTAGTCGATACAGGAAGTGACTTGTGTGTGTTTCCCCGTAAATATTTAAAACAATATCCCTCAAAAACAAATTTCGAGTTGTGTGCAGCGAATGGCTCAATTATTCACACTTACGGTTTTTACAACTTAGTGCTTAATTTAGGCTTGCGCCGTGACTTTTCGTGGAATTTTATTGTAGCTGACGTTACGAGGGCGATAATAGGCGTTGATTTCCTTTCACACTACAATATTATGGTAGATGTACGAAACCAGCGACTCATCGACGGCGTCACAACGCTCGCGACTGTAGCGTCACCCGCGAATACTAACGAGAGTATTTCTTCGGTGAAGGTGATATCTGGTCACTCGGTGTATCACGACATACTTGCCAAATTCCCTGAAGTCACTCGCCCACACGGCGTTCATCGCACACTGACTCACAACACAGTTCACCACATCCGCACTACACCTGGGCCACCGGTCTCTTGCACACCACGCAGGCTTGCGCCTGATAAACTTAAGATTGCCAAGTCGGAGTTTGAGGCTATGTTGCAGGACGGTACCTGCCGTCCTTCAGAGTCTGCATGGGCTTCACCCCTCCACCTAGCCCCCAAGAAGGACAACGGGTGGCGTCCTTGTGGGGATTACCGCATGCTGAATGCCCGAACTGTACCCGACAGGTACCCCATCAAACACATACACGACTTTTCCCATTGTTTGTCAGGTTGCACAATCTTTTCTACCATTGACCTGGTAAAAGCCTACAACCAGATCCCCGTGCATCCGGATGACATCGCGAAGACAGCCATCACGACGCCGTTCGGTCTGTACGAATTTCCTTATATGACGTTCGGACTTCGTAATGCCGGACAGACGTTTCAGCGCTTCGTCGATGAGATGCTACGGGGCCTGGATTTCACCTACGCTTACCTAGACGATTTTCTTGTATTTTCTAGGGACCAGAAGACGCACGAAGATCACTTGCGACAACTTTTCGCTAGGCTGAAGCAGTACGGCATGGTCGTCAATACGGCCAAATGTGTGTTTGGCGCGCCAGAAGTCACTTTTTTGGGCTATCGCATTTCAGGTAAAGGTACCACACCGCTGCCGGCGAAGGTTGAGGCGATCAAGGTTTTCCCTGTCCCTAAAACAGTGAAAGAACTTCGTAGGTTCCTCGGGATGGTAAACTTTTACAGAAGGTTCATCCCAAGTGCAGCTTCACAACAAGCTCCTCTCAACGAGCTTCTCACAGGATCAGTGAAAGGCTCACATCCTGTTGATATCACTGGACAGTCGCTCGAGGCTTTTGAGACATGTAAAGAAGGCCTATGTCAGGCCGCCTTGCTGGCTCATCCCAGCTGTGACGCTAGATTAGCGCTTGTCACCGACGCGTCCGATAAGGCTATTGGCGCCGTCTTGTAGCAGCAGTCGAGGAACTATAGGTCGTGGGAGCCACTAGCATTTTTCTCTCGTGGGCTGAGTTCTTCTCAGCAAAAATACTCGCCCTACGACCGAGAGCTGCTCGCCATATATGAAAGTATAAAATACTTTCGCCACATGCTCGAGGCCCGAGTCTTCACGGTCTATACAGACCATAAGCCGCTGATTTACGCTTTTCACAATAGGAAAGAAAACTGCTCGCCCAGACAGTTCCGGCACCTGGATCTGATCGCGCAGTTTACCACCGATATACAGCACATATCCGGTAAAGACAATGTGGTGGCCGATACCCTCTCGCGAGTTGCAGAAATTTCCCAGCCAGTAGATCCGAAGCAGCTGGCAGTCGCTCAGCACTCCGATCCAGAGCTCACTCAATTCGCAGAAGGCTCCACGTCACTGTGCCTGAAAAAACTTAAGGTTCCAGGCTGCAACACGGAGCTGTTCTGCGACGTCAGTACCAACGTGGTACGGCCCTTCGTCCCCAAGATGCTACGGAGACGGGTATTTGAGAGCCTTCATTCTCTCAGTCACCCCGGGGCTAATGCAACAGCCAAACTAGTCTCCGAGCGTTACGTGTGGCCAGAGGTAAAAAAAGATTGCAGGAGCTGGGTGCGAACGTGTTTAGCGTGTCAGCGTTCGAAAATTACACGCCACACAAGCGCTCCCGTTGGCACCTTCAAACTTCCTGCAGCTCGTTTCAAGTTCGTCCATATCGACCTGGTAGGACCATTGCCTCTATCACAAGGTTTTAGGTATTGTCTCACCGCCATCGACCGCTTTACGCGTTGGCCTGAGGCAATTCCTTTGGCAGATATTTCAGCCGAGACAGTGGCACGAGCCCTACTCAGTGGCTGGATATCCCGATTTGGTTGTCCTGCTGACATAGTTACCGATCGTGGCAGGCAGTTTGAATCCGCGTTATTTAAGAATCTTTCACGCATTTCTGGATTCAACCACCGCCGTACCACAGCTTATCATCCGGCCTGCAATGGTCCCGTGGAAAGATTCCATCGACAGTTGAAGTCTGCCATAGTATGTCACGGTGATGGGAATTGGGTAGAATCTCTCCCGCTTGTTTTGTTGGGTGTTCGAAGTGCCTACAAGGAAGACCTGCACGCTACCTCAGCCGAGCTAGTATATGGCGAACCACTACGCCTGCCAGGTGAATTTTTTGACTCAAAGGCCGACTATACCCTAGACTTGATGGAGTTTACGTCAAGACTACGGAATATAATTCAGAGCTTGAAGCCTTCACCTGCAGCTCGCCATAGTGGTACGCGTCCGACGTTCGTTTTTAAGGAGTTAGCCACTTGCAGTCACGTATTCTTGCGTGACTGTACTGTCGGCGGTACCTTAAAACCCGCGTATACCGGACCGTACGAGGTGCTTCAGCGTGACGATAAAGTTTTCGCTATCCTGGTCAATGGTAAAAAAGTCACAGTATCGGTAGACCGAGTTAAGCCCGCTTACATACTACGTGACACAGACACCACTCCATGCACACCTACTAAACACACAACACACACAGCAACACATTCAACTAATTCCACTCTTACAACACAGACACAATCACATGACACACGCAAACACGATACAAAAACACATGTGACACGCTCAGGAAACCAGAGCTCACCAGATCCTGAGAAAAATACTCACACTACGCGATCTGGACGGAAAGTAAGGTTTCCTAACTATTATCGCCCTTGACGGTCTCAAGGGGGGGCTGATGTAGTGATCTCACTAACACTAGTCACTTTATTTAAATTGTTATTTGTCAAAATTTTTATTTACATTTATTTTAATAAAAAAGATTTTATTTACATAAACCTAAAGACCTAAATTAATTTAAATTATATCTACTTGTAATTGTTTATATGTATTCAATAAATAAATATTCTAGGGTCAAACTGACATTGTACGCAACATTTATTTTAGCAGTCTAGCTGCGACATTTGCTTGCCGGCCGGCTATGTAGGTCACGGCCCGCCGCGCCCGCGCAACCCCCGCTCACGCAGTGCAGCGGCTGCGCCGGCGCGGAATCCAGTCTCGGTATGATTTTGACGCGGAGCGCATGTCAGTTTGCCCCTCAACTTTCTCGCAAAAATACGTTGGTTTTAGTATAAGTTTTCCCATTCTGCCCTCGCACCTTCTATTATTCTAAAAAGCTTGCTACGTACCCACGCACGCACGCTTTATGTGTATATATATATATATATATATATATATATATATATATATATATATATATATATATATAGCTCTTAATTGTTTTATAATTCATTTTCTCGTTCAGAAAACTTAAAAACTAGTAACATTTTACAAGTTTCCTCCTTTAGCATTATTTACATTGTAAGGACGTGCAAAATGATATGTATACCAAAATACAGGAGTAAAAATCAATAAAATTATTCTTTAGACCAGGGCTTTTTAAACTATGGGTCGCGACCCCAAATGGGGTCACATAGCAAAATTCTGGGGTCGAGAGATTTTAATGTCAAATGTTTATATATACGATTTTATAACATCACTAGAGTTGGAATACAGTGACATTCAGCGTCTAGACACGCGCATTTGTTGAAGGGTATAAAGTAATATAAATACAATTGTATAATTTTTGGTGCAATTTATAATTTTAGAATTTTGTATGTTGCAAAACTAATTCTTTAACTATATATTTTCATATGCATATGTATATTGTTACTAATAAATAAATCATGGAAAAATATATTTCTTTTTATATTTGTATGGGGTCGTCAAGAAACTAGCAATCATAAATGGGGTCGTGAATGACAAAAGTTTAAGAAGCTCTCAACAGCTGCTCTTTACAAATATAGTTTTATAAGGAGTTGACAATAATAAGCTACCTAGAGTACATCGACAACATTTAATTTCACGCATTAACATCAGTATAGTATTCTTGGATGGAATAATAAACTTTTGTTATATATATATATATATATATATATATATTAGTTTAAAACCCCTTCAGTGGTACATCTGAAATTTTTGAAGAAGAAAACTAGAAGTATACAGATAGATTTTAATTCCTTGTATCAATACCGTGTCTATCTCTATTTTGTATAATTCGGAATGATTTTGCAAACTAACTATGTATATAACTATACGCAGCAGTACAGATATATATACTGCGACGTAACCATTAGCGACGCAACTGCAATAATACCGGCTTCATTGAAAACTTCCCAAAGAGCAAAGAAGTGTGTATATTGAACAAACTTAAGCAGTATTTATACTAAAGATATATAATTCTGTGGAATTCCCTTTTTCGATGCCGCCGGCGATAACGTTATGTAAATCCTGCACAATGAATGACACACATATATTCATATATATATATATATATATATATATATATATATAATGAATGTATTGTATACCTGCACCGTCCAAAGTATTAACTGATACAAAATGCCATTCGCGTTGTGTTCGCCGTCATATGATATATAATAAGTGTTTAAAATGATAAATATAGAAATGAAAAAAATAAAAAATAAATAATTATACAACATGATACATAGTTTAAGATGTAACGTTTACTTGCCAATGATATGTTCTAGATATACGAAGAACAATGATATATGTTATCCTAAACAGCAATCCTAACTTACGTGTTCGACTAACAAGTGATAGTTGAAAGGCATTCCAATTTGTACTTTAAATGACTTCGCAAATTCACTTCGGAATTTCAACGGCGAGTAACATTCTATTTGAAGCGACTTCAGAAGATCTTTTCAGCATTAGTACATTCACTTACTTACATTTATTTAATTAGCTTCATTTATTCTCGTTCAATTAAATTTAAATTATCAAATGGAATAAAGAGAGAGAATGATACACATTCTATTCAGATCAGTGTATGTTTGGAACCCTAACTTCATCATTATTATTTAAACCATAAGATGTCCACTGGTGGACATAGGCAGAATCCAAATTGGGCTCTTCTGGAATTCTTCTCATGGTGATTACTTCGAATGGTCATAAGTGTGTTGCCGCTGATGACTTAAGGATCGAAGAACCTCATTGGAAAGCTCAATGTCATCTAAGAGCAATGGAGAGGATTATTCTTGAATTTTCACTGCGAGATCGAATCAGAATTAAGATCCGCAGTTATCTGAGGTGGTAGTGAGTGCGAGATATCGCTTGTGCGACCCATGACCGTTGGAGTCGATAGGTTCTGGAGTGAAGCTCATGAGTCGGTAGACGTAACATGGATAGGCTCCCACAAGGTGGACAGATGACATAGCTAAGGTTGCAGGAAGTTGCAGGATGCAAGTACCGCAGGACCGGCCATCGAGTCGATCGTAAGAAAAGGACCAATATTTAGCCACTTCCGCACATGCAGTGGTCAACATTCCGGGGCATCTTCGGGAGTTATGTTACACTTATTAGTGCCAAACACGTGTTGAGTGAATTAACGCTGGCAGTTGTGTAATTCGCATTGTTTACCGCATACGCATTTATCAGCGGGCTGGCGGGACACTTTGTTGCACGACTACCACTGCATGTGCGGAAGTGGTCTAAATATTGGTCCTTTTCTTACTTAGGATGGATTCCATTAAATATTAGACTTACATTGGACCTCCCACCGCTGAAAACAAGATAGACGTAAGTTAGTTGTGAGTTGTTTCCTCTTTCTTTCAGTATCTATTTCCGTTGTCATCATTCAGCAGTATACGTCTACTGCCGGATATAAGCCTTCCTTATATTTCAATAAGACTCTTAAAAGGTTTATTTGGACTGGACTTTCGCTGCACTACAATTTTCAGGTTCCACGGGTTTTGAAAAAAGGCTATTTTTTCACGTTTTAGGTGGACCTTCTGCTCTGCGCTTGTTAGTCCGTGGTCTCAACTCCAGTTTTAAGACCCCAGCGGTCATCTGTTCTACGCGATTATTCTAAAAAATTCTTCTTTTAACACGTTCACTGCGGGCCCAATTTTGAAGAACTTTCAGCTGGTGCGGCTGAGGTCGAATCAGCCTCAAGCTGAACTTCCTAGTAGTGCGGTTGAGGCCTTTTCTGCCTCATGTTTCGGTTGAGTGTAAACAGCCGCCGCACTAGAGAGAAAACACGAGTTTTACGCGCCGCCCCTGTGCAAAGTCTACCATGAGGCTGAATCGGCCTCAAGTCGCAGTGAACGTGTTAATGTTATTTACTTTATTTCTCATGTCTACGGATGTCCTCATTTTTGATTTGATCTCATTGACAAATGATGCTCAGAGATAATACGTCATCACTGGCAATATACACGTGTTTTATTTTTATTTTACGTTATAAATAATGGAAAAAATATGTTACAATTTTCTCGCGTAACGTAAACTCGCCTGCAACTATAAGAGTTGTCGGCAAGTTTACTCCCTCTCTTGCGTCGAGTTATTCTTGCATTGGAACAGTTTTAAACACCTCCGAACTTCGCCGCGTCGAAAATCTCTTTGAAGTTTTCTAGAACTTGTTCCCTGACGATAATAAATAGCCTTTATGTATACAATATATGAATATAAGGCATTCTAACAGCTCAACGATTGAAGAGGGCTATGTTTGGGATTTATATACGAGATTGAATCAAAAATAAACCAACTGATCGGTACATTCGACAGGGATATATTTTACAATGATTTTTTCACAAACTTTCCTATTTCCACCTCTTTTATCCTCCACAATCTTTCTCTCTTTCTTCCCTCTTTCATCATCCACATTTTCTCTCTCTCTCTCTCCTTCCTCTTTCGCATCTTAATAGATTTCCATAAGAACCAGTTGTAAAGGTCCCGCTTCTACCGTCTTTGTTCATTTATTTTTAACTTTAGTACATAGTTGCCCTCTTGTACGATGACATTTTATGTTTATCAATTTTTAATTTTCGAACTATACCGTTCTTAATGCACTTTTAAAAAATGGCGCTAATTTTATTTGAAACTGTACCAAAAATGGATGCACCATTGCACTTTGACATCAAAATATTCGAATTTAAAACGCTTTATCCGACTTCTTGCTAAAATATGTTTAAGCGACTTGTGTAGCATTTATTTATTATTTAAAATAAAATCTTAATATGTATACAGTTTCTTCATTAAACTCATTGATTTTCACAGAAACAACAAATGAAAAATAGGTGAAAAAAATATTTTTCCTAACCAGTTTCATATTTAAATGTAGCCTTTTTTTGTTTGTCAGAATCGACCACATACAAAAAAATTTTTTTTAAATTTTTAAATACAATTTGCGTATGAAAATACTTTACCGTTAAAACGAAACCATTTGAAACTATTAAGTGTTGAAAATTTTTCTTGTAAAAAGTTCGCCGGCAGTTTGCATCCTAAGTGCCATTTTAAATTTCGAAACTACTGATGTTTATTACAATTAAGACAGCAAGCTCCATGCAATTACTGTTTATTGTTCTGTAAACTTTAAACGTTATCTTTAGGCATAATTGTAGAGAATTAAATTAGTCAAATTATATTTTACTCAGTGTGTTGTGTGAGTCAGTTATTGACTTTTGTGTTTATCAGTGATTGAATTTTCACTGCTGCCCAAATGGCATTTGCAATCCTGCGAGTTTGAAGTGGCAAAGTTCTTTCAAAGTACCGAAGGCTCTCTCTTCGCTACATATGACTATTTTACTTAATCAGAAGGCTGTTGAGTTCTTAGAACGCATCATGAATTGACCAAGGTCAAGGACCCCTGTCAGGGGACCTCGGTTTTGACTGTCACTCATTGATATTATACTCTTAACAATCCGACACCAGGTCGCACGAGAGGGTCGAACCTCATCTTGCCAGATTGCTATTGCCTGGTTAACATGTTCACTGCGGGCCCAATTTTGAAGAACTTTCAGCTGGTGCGGCTGAGGTCGAATCAGCCTCAAGCTGAACTTCCTAGTAGTGCGGTTGAGGCCTTTTCTGCCTCATGTTCATCAATATTTTTTTACAATATTGAGTCAATGCTTCGCAGACATAAAGAAAGCTATATTTGTCTTTGTCATACCTCATACGGTTGAGTGTAAACAGCCGCCGCACTAGAGAGAAAACACGAGTTTTACGCGCCGCACCAGTGCAAAGTTTACCATGAGGCTGAATCGACCTCAAGCCGCAGTGAACGTGTTAATATCATTACTACAACTTCTAATAGCGGCAGCGCTTAGTATAGTGGCGGAAGAAACTTCAGTAACGCTTCTATCTGGTATGATACATGATTGGCGTCTGCTGTGATATACGATCCTACCTCGTTTTCGAGACAAAAGGTTTTGGAACTGCGATGATGACGATGTGCTTTGATTATTCTCTGTGGAAGTAGTTACTGTTAGCCCGAAGGCTTTTACAGTTTCATCTAAACTGAGTAAGAAAAGGACCAATATTTAGCCACTTCCGTACATGCAGTGGTAGTCGTGCAACAAAGTGCACCGCCCGCCAGCCTGCTGATAAATGCGCATGCGGCAAATAATGCAAATTACACAACTGTCACCGTCAAATCACTCAACACGTATTTCACCCCTCCACGGGGCACTTCAGGAGTTATGTTACACCGATTAGTGTCAAAGGCAGATTCGCTATGCACTAATCGGTGTTTGCTAAATGGCTAAATATTGGTCCTTTTCTTACTTAGGATGGACTTCCGTAAAATAACGTCTGATTCTATTAAATCATCTAAATTGAGTTTACAGAGCGGAAGAGTCCATGAACTTAAACTTACAAACTAAAATATAAAGCTGGTAGGGCGCCTACCAGCTGCATGGTAACTTTTGCACGTACCAGAAGGCTCTGCACGAGCTGTGAAAGGATGTGTTACTAATGTGTGCTTGCGGATTGGGAAGGCAGTGGAACGAACGTGGAACACAGGTGAGCCGAGGAGAGATCCGGATCCACACGGTTCGCCCACGCTGTTCGCGGAGAAGGAGCGAGCGGTCGCTGTCTAAAAAAGGGTATTTGACCAAACTGATCTAATCTAGCGTCATGTCCAATACAAACAAGACTGACTAAGCCGTGTTTAAACAAATCAGACGGTGTGCATTGTACGTGACTTTTCTTATAGCTGTCGCATAGTCTGGATACTCGAGTACTCAGAAGATTGTATTGTAAGATTGAAGAGAAAGATTGTATTGTAAGTGTAAGCGATTAAACCGCTCAATGATTTAAGTCGGCGTGTGTAGAACGTGTCAGTAACTGACTGTCTCAGAGTGATTGATTTATTTTTTTATTCGCCCCTTTTTACATGTTTGTAAAGGCTTACTCAATGCCTTTTGGCATTCTCTACTAGCAAACCTAAATAAATTTATTCAGTGATATATCGAGACAGTGAGTACTTTATCTAGTGAGTCATTTATTGACTGAATGAGAATGTGATTGTTTTATTCAGTGACCCATAAAGACAGTGGGTAAGTGTGTAGAGTGAGTCAGTAATTTACTAATCGTGTGATTAATTAATACTGTGATAAATGAAGAGTGAGTGAATGTGTTTAATGAGTCAGTTATTGTTTGATTGAAAGAGTGACTCAACTATTGATTTGTTAAGTGAATGAAAGAATGAGTTAGTTATTGGCCGAATGAGAGTATTTGATTCATTCAGTGACTTATGGAGTCAATTGGTAATTGTAAAGAATGAGTCAACTATTGATTTGTTAAGTGAATGAAAGAATGGGTAAGTTAGTTATTGACTGAATGAGAGTATTTGATTCATTCAGTGACTTATGGAGTCAATTGGTAATAGTAAAGAGTGAGTCAACTATTGATTTATTAAGTGAATGAAAGAACGTGTTAGTTAGTTATTGGCTGAATAAGAGTTTTTGATTCATTCAGCAACTTATGGAGTCAATTGGTAATAGTAAAGAGTGACTCAACTATAGATTTGTTAAGTGAATGAAAGAATGAGTTAGTTAGTTATTGACTGAATGAGTGTTTTGATTCATTCAGTGACTTATGGAGTCAATTGGTAATAGTAAAGAGTGAGTCAACCATTGATTTGTTAAATAAATAAAAGAATGAGTTAGTTATTGGCTGAATAAGAGTTTTTGATTCATTCAGCAACTTATGGAGTCAATTGGTAATAGTAAAGAGTGATTCAACTATAGATTTGTTAAGTGTATGAAAGAATGAGTTAGTTAGTTATTGACTGAATGAGTGTTTTGATTCATTCAGTGACTTATGGAGTCAATTGGTAATAGTAAAGAGTGAGTCAACCATTGATTTGTTAAATAAATAAAAGAATGAGTTAGTTATTGGCTGAATGAGAGTATTTGATTCATTCAGTGACTTATGGAGTCAATTGGTGAATATAAAGAATGAGTCAACTATTGATTTTTTAAGTGAATGAAAGAATGTGTTAGTCAGTTATTGACTGATTGAGAGTATTTGATTCATTCAGTGATTTATGGATTCAATTGGTAATTGTATAGAGTGAGTCAACCATTAATTTTTTAAGTGAATGAAAGAATGTGTTAGTTAGTCATTGACTGAATGAGAGTATTTGATCTATTTAGTGATTTATAGAGTCAATTGGTAATAGTAAAGAGTGAGTCAACCATTGATTTGTTAAGTGAATGAAAGAACGAGTTAGTCAGTTATCGACTGACTGAAAAGGTGATTGGGAGTTGAACTAGTAATTAGTCAATAGTTTTATGTAGAGTTAGTATGTTAATAAGTCATTGATATAAATCAGTTCATAGGTAACGTGGTCAACGTTTTCTTCAATGACTTTAAGTGAGTAAATGTCTAATAAATTACAGGGTATGAGATTGTTTTTCCAGTGTATTCTCGTTATAGATTTAATAAAAGATTTTATTAATAAACTATTAATTTTATAACTCGTCAGTTAGTGAATTTTGTATTTGTTATCGGAATATTATTGCGGTTATAATGCAAATTTAGTTAGTTCAAATGTATTCGTAGTTAAGAGAATTTGGAAAGCAACATGATTTCTCCATTTAGATGCATTATATCCGTATAGTGGTTAGATTGAAGTTTAGTTTCTTTTCTTCCACATTTATACACTGTATACAGGATGATTGGTTATAGGTGTAAAGGCTTGAAATCGGTGAATGTATAATTTGTTGTCACTTCATGTTTAGTACTACTATAGTATAGTAACTTGCTATATTCGATTGGTGCACGACGTTGTTAGCTTTTCTGGCCTTTGTAGCTTCTTAATGATTCAGGACTCGTCTGAAGTATTGTGTTGACTAATTGATATCTACTCGGTTTCAGGAGAAAGGTTTGAACCTTTTCTATGAAGTTATTTTAGCTGAAGATCGTTTTGAGTCTCCGGTGAGTGTGGTAGTACATCATGTCCGCGCACAAGGGCGGTGTATTTTAAAACCATTTTAGTAGTTCATGGGGAGAGGCTTGAGCAGGTGAGATGAGCTTATGATGTAGCCGATACTTCCGTGTTGACAAGCTCAGATAGAGTTCGTTGTTAGCCGAGAGAAAGCGATTTATTTATCCATTGATTTATTAAGTGTATGACGAAATTAGTATCAAAATATTGATTGTTTCAGAAATAATAAATACCGTCATAATAATATAGTTAAAAAAGTAGTTTCCAAGTTTCATATTACTATACAGTTTTTTTTTTAATTGTGCAAAGTGATTCGTCTGTCGACATACAATTTTAAAAGATATCTTATACACAACACCTTTTGCGTGGTGATTGGGATGAAATTGTAAACATATATATATATATATATATATATATATATATATATACATACATATATATATATATATATATATATATATATATATATATATATATATAAATATGTGTGTGTGTGAGATTATGGAATAAAGGCAGTGGTCTCCGACATAAGCCTTTATTTGATTCTTAGCTTTTATTCTTAGTTCTAGAAAACCAAATCCTAACCTAGCATTAATCCTAATAATAATAATAGGAATAAGCTCTTACGAGACCTCTTCAAATTGTTATTTTTTGAACGGAAAATCATTCGCGTAATTTATTTCTTTATTTGTGAGCAGATTTTAAATTCTAAAACTTGCAGATGATAAACATATATTTAAACAGACTATTATTTTCAAAAACAAATAGCGTTTATATTTGATAAATCATTTTATAAATACTTAAACATATAGTGTAGTTTCCGGTTATATCTAGATATGTTTAGATATACTAAATATAATACGTCTAGTCATAAACCTGGTAAATTTGACTAGGATAAGGCTGACGACTATACACACCTTGCGAAGAAAAGTAGAATCATATATAAAATAGACTAAATAAACGAATAGATAAAATGTTGACGATCATTAAGAGTTCTGTTAAAAGTTCCAATACTGAATTAGCGAATTTTATCTTATATTTATACTTTTAGAAAAAAGGGAATTCCACAAAGTTATAATTCTTTATTTACATCGGCATCATGGCAGCAACATTACGTTATCGTCAGCGGCGCATCGAAAAGGGGAATTCCACAGAAAATCATTCTTTATTTACACCGGCGTTATGGCAGCAACATTATATCATCATTAGCGGTGCACCGAAAAGAGAAATTCCACAGAAATATAATTCCTTACTTACACCGGCGTTATGGCAACAACATTACGTCATCCCTAGCTGCGCATAAAAAAGGGAAATTCCACAGAAATACAATTCCTTACTCACACCGGCATTATGGCAGCAATATTACGTCATCACCAGTGGCGTATCGAAAAGGGGAATTCCACAGAAATATATTTCTTTATTTACCCGAAGTATAAGTGTAAGATAAAATTAACAGAACTCTTAATGATCGTCAACTTATTATTTATTTGTTTATTTATATATTTTTATTTGATTCTACTCTGATTCGTAAGGTGTATATAATCGTTAGTCTATATATCCTGGTCGAATTTACCGGGTTTATGGCATTAGACATATTATATTTCGTTTGTACGTTGCTGCATAAAGCATGTATGATTTGCGTGGTGTCTATCTGCTGACAAGAAGTAGTATATACAGTTTCATCATTATTTCAGCTGTAAATAATCCATTGTTGGATATAAGCCTTCTCCTGAAACTTCCAACAGGACCGACGAGTAACGGCATAAGTAAAGCGTTTTTTGATAATTAAAAAAAACATATATCGTTCTGTCAATATAAATAAGTAATTACAATCAATACATGAAATACATTTATGGTTCAGAAGCTAATTAATATTTCATGTTTCGCACCCGAATTTTAATGAGATCAAGGATTACAAGGGATATTATTACCCGAATACAAATGTATTATACAACCGCTGTTAAATGCAGGCACGATGTAACATGTGAAACGAAATAATTACAATACAAAGGAATACATTTGCATAACAGCATATATCGAAACAGAAGTGTTCTGTTCTGTTTCCGGAGGCTTTTACAGCTTCATTGGAAGTGGCTTCATGGAGAGGAAGGGGCCGTGAACTTTAAGATAAAAGCTGGAGAGACACATTCCAGTTGTACGATGAGCTTTGAACGTAGTAAACCGCTCTACCAGAGTAGAGCTGTGTAGTGTTAAAGTGTATATGCGGCTTGGTACAGCACATCACAGGGGAGCCAAGGATGGATCCGGATCATGCCTCGGTTTGCTCACGCTTTTTGCGGGTAGAGAGCGGATAGCCAACCTCAAAGAACGGGTGTAGAGTTTGTGTAAAAAAGGCTTTTCATACTATTTCTTTAATACTTGCTGGTCCGCCTTCGACCATTAAATTACCTGTTAGGAAGCGACAATGTAGTTATGAAAGATGCAAACTTGGTAGGCACCTGGTCAAAACACCTTGTAGAGACCTGGGCTATATTTCTCAGCAAATAATAAAGCCGGCAGATTGTTTCATACTCAGGCTGAGCAAGGCTTCCAACGTGTAAGAATAGTAGTATAGTTACCTCCTACTCGCCTTAAAGAGAAACGGAGATGGTGGGATAAGGTCGAGGAGTTCCATAGCGCATTTCCAAAAATGAATCCTAAATACAATTGACAGACATGCAACTCTCCGGCAATGTTCAAGGCTGAGAAATTTCTTAGGAACTAACAAATTATCAAGTATAAGACGAACAACATGCTGTCGTAGCGAGTCAAGAGCTTCGAGCTGGTATTTAGCTGAGGTATCCTAAAGCAGCAGTATACTACACCAGTAACTGTCTCGGTGCAAAATACCACCAGGCCTTATCCAAAACACCCAGGTTTTTATCAGCTAATGGTCATAGACTCCAGGTAGTTTCCATAGTTGAGCGTCGATGGTAGAGTCATCATTTCGAAAGAGTGGAGATAGTGTGCGAATTAGAACTTTTTACAAAGAAGTTTTTACATAAATAATATTTTACCGTAGTTGTCAGTAACTCGAAACTTTCTTAAATGAACGCTACACCACCCAACTAACCATGGAATGGTGAAACCTCTTTGGTGACTTGTAGAAGATCCAAATTACTCTCCGATGATCACCTTTCGTTCTTTGTACATATTTTCCTTATTAGTGTGTATAGTAAACAGGAAAATAAATAAGTTTTCACATCCGATCAATTCAAAGCCTTACCTAATAATACGACCGACTGGAGTCATTTCCAACCAAACATCAAATCAATCAAGGGTGATCATGTCCCTGGCTTATTTAATCATGGCTTCTCCGTATTTGCTCGAATATCAGCTAATTTCTACTTTTGTGATATCTCTTACACCCGTCTGGTATTAAGATTCTAAATTATATATAGTATTATTAAGGATTTATATAGACAGTATCGCTTCTCTCATGGACGATGGAAAATGTCGCCCCGTGTTCTGCGGTTAGTAAAAACGAAATAAAAATTTATTTAAAAAAAAACACTAGCGATACAAATTAGAATTATTTAAAAAAAGCCTGGGGATGGCAATACAGAGTAGGGATGAGGAAGTAGTCGCCCGAATTGTGACTTTAAAACTAGACTTTGCTATGGAGTGTTGAAAAAAAATAGTTTAAATTTTAAGTTATGAAATAATTAAACTTGAGACTAGAATAACTTAGCTAAGTAAACACATGCAAAAACTAAAAGAAAATAGGGAATATGAAACGTAAATGTTAACAACAAAGGTGTACATGCTAATATCTTTGGAATATAGATCGTAATAATGATAAAAAAATCATGATTTTCTTCCGCAAACAAGTTTTATAAACATGTTTATACTGATACAGAACTCAATGTATTCAGAATTTATTTTTGAGTTTATCGAATAGCAAATATATATCGAAGTCAAGAAGAAACAATAGATAGATTCTTCCATAACGCATATATGAGCAGCCATTACAACTGCGCGTGTAATATGGGTCAAAAATATAGAACGAATTTCGTAAATGACGTTTCCTATCCATTGTGTTCAATTCGTACCTTCATTGATGAAAGATATTAAATATTTGTACTATACAAATATAGTTTTATTATCAACAACATTTTAGTCATATGTCCACTACTCTATATAGGTTTCCCAGATATATTTCCTTCAGGACCTTTTGGAGGAAGTATCCAACGTTTTTCGACGTCTTTAGCAAAGTCATCTGTTTTTCTGCTTAATCGACAGAAGTTTAGCCATTTCCGCACATGCAGTGGTAGTCATGTAATAAAGTGCACCGCCCGCCAGCCCGCTGACAAATGCGTATGCGTCAAACACAGAGTTGGCACTAATCGGTGTAACATAACTCCTGAAGATGCCCCGTAGAGGGGTGAAACATGTGTTGAGTAATTTGGCGGTGGCGGTTGTGTGATTCGCATTGGTGCACTTCATTGCATGACTACCACTGTATGTGCGGAAGTAGCTAAATATTGGTCCTTTTCTTACTTAGGATGGACTTCCGCGAGGTAACACCTGATTCCATTAAATACGACAAAAGTTTTTTTAAATGACCTCCGGTTTTTGGGACTTCTCGTTCTACTATTATTTTTTGAGACAGGGGCATTGAGTTCGGTTAAATTCTCCACTAAAGTTTTATTTATATTTCTTCCTTCGACCGTCACCATATCTGGTATTTTATCTTAGTTCTACCTTTCAAATTTTCTTTCATTCTTATTGCCGTACAACACTTCTAGAATCTAAGGCTTCAGTTATCCTTTATGTATGCAAAGTGACTCGATGCCAATTCAATTTGCCAATTCGTTTGGCAATGTGCACCGTTTAGATTGTAGCGAAATAATCACAGTTGTCAAAATGCTTTCGCTTATCTGTCAATCCATCGGTCTACGCATGCGCAAAAACTAAGGACGCGCGGCGTATGATTTGTAGGCGGTTGTCAAAACCGCGTCTCACGCCGAAAAATATTATGAAATATAATAATGGCGAACGGCGTCATGTGACGTATGTGTTGTTGTTTGCGAATTGTATTAAATTTTTAGTGCTTGATGGTATATTGAATTAAAGACTATCTTATATTATTTTAAAATAAACTGTCTATCTTTCATTCGTTTAAATTTTTGTGCTTCAGCTCTCTAGATGTTGTCTCTAACTTTGCCTACAGAATTTGTTTAACTCCACCACAAGATTGTCAGAAAACTTTAGCTGTATGCTTCTAGATATAATAGTCATATGATTTATTAATAAATGTTTTCGTTTGCCTATATCCTCATCACAAAAAAAGTTTATCCTAAACTCTCAAATCGCAATCTTAAACAAAAAACTTAAACATAACCTTATTGTTTATATATAAAGGAATATTTTAAAATAGAATACCCCGCTTTACGCGAGGGATACGTTCCAAAAAAAATGGCGTTAACTGAAATTCGGGTATAACGAGGTTTATGATTAAAATTATTACAAAAAAATACAAATCATTTTAATCAATCACTTTAATTCTAGGAACACTTTAGGCAATACATACTCTTATTTTTTACGGAAAAATACATCTTGGTCTTTATGGTAACGTTTTGTTTACGTTCATAACACTCAACACTGTTTTTAATTGTTTGACATATGGTTTGAAATTTGCAATTCGCGTTATAGTGAAACCGCGTATAACGGGGTCGCGTAAAGCGGGGTATAAATATACGAAGTGTGTAAAAGAAATTTCCAAGCGAACAAATTCAGATACGACTTCAAAGATATTCAAATCAATGTTGCATTTCTACCACTCGCTTATGTATGCATTTATATCGCATGCTATGAAGCAGTAAAACGCCATTTCCTTTTCACGCAAATTATGCGCTGTGCTAGAGATTTCGTGTCGTATTTGTAACAAAACAGAATGAATATATTTTATAAAATACTATATCAATGTAACTAACAAGATTTTTTTAACATATAGTTCTTTATTCACATATAATTGTCACTGACGGACATATAAACAATAGAGTAGTATGTACTTGCATGTATATACACCCTAAACTGCCTTCTCCTGCATCTCTCTCATCACCGTCCAAAGGTTGTCTGGTATAGATCGCCTCGAGTGATAAGACTGCCTCTTGTACCTCTACATTGTTTCTTTTTTAGTTATTATCTATGGTGCACAATAAAGTGCAAGTAAATTATTAAAAATGAATGAATTATATAATTTATAGATATTACATTTACAGTAACTACATAAATGTTACTCTGTATCTCTGTCCCTCAATATATATATATATATATATATATATATATATATATATATATGAGCTGTTCTCTCCTCGATTCGCAAGGCCCGCGCAGCCTTTATTGAGTGTAATTTTATAAAATACATAACTTACAACTTTGTGTCAAAAATATATTGTGGTAATTGGAATTGGAAATTAATTTAAAATTCATCTTAGTATACCTCTAAACTTTGAAGTTCCAGAGATTGTATATATATATATATATATATATATATATATATATATATATATATTTCAGTATTTTGTCCGTTTACAATAATTATAATAAATTCAAACGTGTGGATCCTTCTATATTGTATTAAAAAGGCACCAAGAAAAACTGTCTGTATCATAGTTTCGATAAAAATAATATCTCTAATTCATCTGTAATAAAATCTAATCTATCGCATGTTAAGTCGAATACCCTTTATAATCTAATAATAAAGGATGTTATTTTAAACAGTTTAAACTTTATGGTTTTTCCGGGTGTCAGAATGGATTCTAAACTTCAATGGAGGCTTTAAATTGTCTTGCGGTCAGGCTTAGTGCTGCAGCTTATGCCGTTAGGAAGATAAAACCCTGCTCTGATATTGATACTGTTAGGATAGTGTATATATATGTAGCGGTATGACCTATGGACTGTTGCTTCGAGGTAAAGGTGCGGATATTCAAAATATTTTGAAAAAGACAGCCATCCCAGCTATTTACAGAATAGGTTCGAGAATCTCCTCGAGAAAGCGGTTTAAAGAAAAAAAATATTCATACAGTGGCCTCACAATATATTTACGATAATATTTATGATAAATTAAAAAAATAGGCGACTTCCATATTGTATTTACAAGACACCGTGAAATATTGACTGTGCCAAAGTTTCGAATGCAAAAAGTTTCTTATTCATTTTATTACAAATCGAAATCAATTTTTTTCATAAAATTCCGCATAACATCACCATTTACTGAATTCAAAACGCATTATCTAAAGTAAATTGACGAAAACGGCTTATTATTCAATAAACGAATATTTATATGAAGAATCTTTGGCAGTGATGTCGCCTGATCATTTTGATTTCATTTAGGCTATATCTGACAAAGTGTATATGTATAAAATTGAATTGTTAAACTTTATTGAACTATGTACATATGTGTTAAACTTTATTCAAATATATGTTGTTGAGGAGTTTCTCCCTGCTTATTCTTCACATCTATAACACCTTTGAAGCAGAGTAGAGTTTAAAATAAAATAGATTAAAAAAAAGGTGACAATCAATAAGAGTTCTGTTAAAAGTTCCAATTTTAAATAAATTAATTTTATTTTTTATCTGTGTCGTAACTAATTTTATGTCTAACAGAATTTCTATGATCTAGATGCTGATGATGATATAATCACATTTATCGCTTCATTTTACGAAATTAAGCCGCTAACTTTTTTAATCGTGCAATTAGTTTAAATAAAAAAAAAAATTAATTTAAAAACCTCATTAATACCATCATTTTGAGACATAATAAAACACATTTAACTATACTACATATCTATCTATTTAGATAATTTATTTATATAACAATTATAAATAAATTTTTGTGTTATTTATTTATCTATACGCAGACTGACAGCTATATATAATTATTTATAGTTATTTTAAAAGCTTTTAAGATTTGGGTGTGAGCTACAACTATTTTGGTGTCAATTAATGTATATCCCCTGTACATAGAATAACTTTAGCTATAAAAGAAATTTATTTACAATAATTTAAACTAGTTATCATGGGATATACCCAAGGAATAGAAGGTATATATTAAAGTACATAGCATCAGGTAGCGTGGCCGAGCGGTCTAAGGCGCTGGTTTAAGGCACCAGTCTCTTCGGAGGCGTGGGTTCGAATCCCACCGCTGCCATTTTGTATGAAATTTATTTACTTCTATAAATTGAAACTACATATGTCCAAAATCGTTTTTGTGTTATTAATCGTATATATATATATATATATATATAAAACGAACATAAACCTTTAATAGCGCTATATATATTGAACTAAAACAAAAAGATTTTTGGTACGTATTTAAAATATCATTACGAAAAGCAATTTCAAAAGGAAATACGGAAGGTGTATGTGTACTTTCTTATATCCCTTACTCTTTTTTAATTTTCTTATAATTTAATAGGCTCTAGAATTACTTTTTTTTTCAAATTTGACTATGAAAGCTTCAGGTGATTTAAAAAAAATGAATTGAAGCACCAAAGAATGAAAATTTGTGAATCCCCATCCCGGTGGGTTGCTGTCAAATGTTTTTTTCTTATACTTTTTACTTTAACAAATTATAAATATTACAATTGTTCCGTTTGATATATACTTTGTTACATGGATCACCTGTCAAGAAGGCTGTGTTCTATTAGGAAGGTTTCTTTCGACTCGTTTCTCCATGTATATTTGATTTATCTCCAGCATACTTATAACTCATTCGTTAACCAACCTATTTTGTCAGAAACCATGTGTAGCCGTATATATATAGCCAGCCGATAACACTACATAAAAGCGCACCTGGAGTTTCTCAACAACTTCTAGCTCTCAAATGCTGCCTTTTACTTATTTTGGAGCCTAGATTAAAGAATCTATTTACTTATAAAGTATTATACCAAATTGTATTTGCATTACCTTATCGTACAATATATATTCATTTTATAAAAATGAGATACCATATTTGACAAAAGATAATACAAGACCAGATACAGGCAGCGCAGGAATGGTCTTCGTGGCTATTTCCTCCCTGCTCATGGTTATTCATGGGCTTCCTTCTGCTGAAAATAAGAAGAAGAACACAACACCTTCACTACATCCAAGCACAAACCTACTAGGATCTGTATATGTGCGAAGAGTTGATGTAAGATAAAAAAAAAATATATAAAACGAATAAAAATAAATTTTGGATATGAAATAGATTTATTTTCGGACCAAAAAATAACCAGAAAACGGTTTTGTCAGATAATTCAATCAGAAAAACTGCTTATTCTTCCTTTCAATATTCGTACGTAGTAACAAATTTCAATCTAAATATCTATTTCCGTAAGTAATAACTCGGAAAGTTGTCGAATTGTATGGAACCCGTGTCAATCTACCTCAACTGGTACATCCTATTTCACTCATTGCTTTTGTAAGTATTCAAATACATTTATTTTTATTTCGTTTATAATTGTACATCTAAAAGAGTAAACAAAATGGCTAAATAGAAATTAAATTTTTGAAAAATTAAATTAAGGAATAGCTCATTTTAAATGCCAACTTCATTTCATCTGCCACCGTTTTTCCACTCAACACGTGTTTCACCCCTCCACGGGGCATCTTCAGTAGTTATGTTACACCGATTAGTGCCAAGCACTCTGCATTTGGCATTAATCGGTCTCTGCCCTCTCTATGTAATTCGCATTGTTTGCCGCATACGCATTTATCAGCGGGCTGGTGGGCGGTGCACTTTGTCGCACGACTACCACTGCATGTGCGGAAGTGGCTAAATATTGGTCCTTTTCTTACTTAGGATTGACTTCCGCAAGGTAACGCCTGATTCCATTAAATATTTTATGTTAAAGTTTGATCTATATATAAGAGTATCATCATTATCATTTCAACCCAAAGACACGTGTTTCAACCCTCCACGGGGCATCTTCAGGAGTAATGTTACACCGATTAGTGCCAACGCTGTGTTGGCAGCTCTGCATGTGCGGTAGTAGCAATATATTGGTCCTTTTCTTATTTAACATAAAAAGCAGTGGAACATTTTTTCGACACGTACAAGATGGTATATAACTGTAGCGCGAATAAAAATGATTCGGAAAATTTCAAGTAACTCTACCGTTTTTATGCATATCGATTCGCAAAAGTACCCTCTATGGGTTCGTATCGAGTCGCCGCGTCTGTAAAACCTGGGAAACATTTCCGACGGAAGCGTGTGGTGCGGTTTCGACCGCAAATCCCTGCGATTTAACATTCACGGAAATTAAAGTGTATCTATACACTCTCATATTTATCACCGAATATATTTTCAATACGATCTATTTTTCTAAAACTGTATTATATTTTAATATAGAACATATTAAAAAAGGTTTCCCCCTAACTTTTTTGTGTCGTAGACCCCTTGCCATGTTTTTCCGTGTTGGGTAGACCCCTTACTTACCTGATATTGATTTTTTGTAAATTTCTAACTGTAGTGAAGTTTAGTGTTAAAAACGTAAAGTAGAAACACATGTTAATTTAAACATTTATTAATTGAATTTAACTTATTTTTAATTTTACAAGTTCAAAATGTATTGCGACAAAAAGCGAATACCAACATCCTACAACTTACGAAACTTTATAAACATATATAATATTTTTTTTACTTCATAGGTACTTTTACAAATAATGTAAATGTTTTGATATTATAAGATAGTATGATGTAAGTAAATACGTCCCATCAGTGTATGTGTTGAGATCCACTATCGTGGACCCCCATTTTCATTTCATGGGCCCTCAAATATTTTTTCGCTCACCTAGACCCTTTGCAGGTTGTCATAGACCCCTAGGGGTCGATATAGACCACTTTGGGAATCACTGTATTAAAACATACGTCAGATATAATATATGAATGAAAAATAAAGTATTTGTGTCGAAAGTCGGCATTAGTAGTCACGTTTATAAATGGAAAGAAAACTAAAAACACTAACAATCATTGATATTACACAAGAAACAGAAATAAACTCATAGCACCTGAATTTCATTTTCAAAAAGTTAACAAAGCCTTCACGGGTCTGAGCGTACACGTATATAATAAAATAACCTTTCACAGTTTTAAATCTAAAATTAAAATTACTACTACTACTACTACTACTACTCCGCTAGCTCAGTGACCCAAAGTGGGTCTTGGCCTCCGAAGCGAGAGACTTCCACTTTCCTCTATCTTGCGCCATCGTCTGCCATTGGCTGACATTCAATTCGCGCAAGTCTGCCTCAACGCGATCGATCCAGCGATACCTGGGTCTACCCACTGGTCTTCGACCCCTCGGTTTTTCCAGGTACGCTACCTTCACGCTCCGATCCGATCCCATTCGCTCCAAGTGACCAAGCCAGCGGATTCGTTGAGCTTTATTTTCGCCAAATTAAAATTAAAATTATATTATTTAAATAATCTTACTATAGCATTCAAAAGTTTCTAGTTGAAAGAAATGTGTGAAACTTGATTTATGGACACCTTTACATGGTTAATATTATAATATATGTAATATTGCTAAATTACATTTAAATAGAGCATCTGTTGAGTGTCTAGCTGGTAGAAGCTTATTGCTAATAATGTTATTATATAATAGACGATTCCAAGGCGCGTTAATTCGTTTTTAGAAATAGATAGCATACATTAAATGGTAAGCATCAGGTAGCATGGCCGAGCGGTCCAAGGCGCTGGTTTAAGGCACCAGTCTCTTCGGAGGCGTGGGTTCGAATCCCACCGCTGCCAGAATTACTTTATCAATATCTATATTTGTTCTTAGACAATATCAGAACAAATATGAAAATTAGTAATAAATTTTTCAATTATAATTTTGGTTTTCATATTAAAATGTGTTTGTAATCATTTATAAAGATTACAAAATTTTACTGTTTTAGATGTAATAAGAATTGGTAATTATAAAAAGTAATAAATAACTACTGCGTCCATAAATATTAAAGATTGTTTTATCAATTGTTAACACATTCGTTAAAATCTGCTATCATGAGTTTTGTGTCTGTCGAATCAAAATATTCTTTATTCGAACAAGCGCTTTCGAATCGTCGATCAACATAAAATGTTGGCATTGTTATTTCCCTACAGGAAGCTACCGTCGGAAGGCAGTTCAGCTAAGAGCCGGTGAGAAAATCGACAGTTGCTCTTTACAAATATAGTTTTATAAATAGTCCGCGACAATAATTAGCTTCTTGAGTTACCATCGACAACTTTTAAATATTCATGGATATAACATTATACTATTTTGATTTTAAATCTCTCCAATGGCAGATCTGAAAGTGATTGTATTCTAATCAATTTCAGATCTGCCATGCAATGTGATGTGATGTATGCAAAATTTATATATATATATATTATATATAAACATCTAAGTTTCCTCTTTATAAATTAAATAAATCATTTAATGCACAAAGTATATGTATGTACAATCAAATTCCACAATTAATTTCAGATCTGCCACTGGAGAGATTCACATATATAATAATTGTGTACATATATATCTATTTATATATAACGACTTAAAAAGTCTACCGAGGTTACAATATTAATATTTGCCAGCCCACGGTCTTCATTCCAGAATATCAAATCCTTGCCTTTTCATTTGTGGGCGCATATTTAGTCTGCTTTACTGTGGTCTCAACTTTAGAAACTGTTTCTCTCGCTACGTAGCCCACCCTGTGTACTTAATCTTACCAATCCGCTGGACTACGAAGGTTCTATTCCTTCCTTTTTTACGACTCTATATTTTATCACGACACTTGTTACTGTCGTTCTTGTTACCTCTTCACCACGCTTGTTTTATGGGTGTAGAATATGTGCATGTAAAAAGTGTTAATAAATTAAAAAATATGGTGATGATACTGAGGGTGTGACAGTCACTCGAATCAAGGTGCTATATACATGTAATTTACTCATATATATACTATTAACTATATAGCCGGTAAATGCGTGGGTGGTCCCCCACTGGGTGGACCAACGACACAGCCAAGATCGCCAGATGCCGGCAGCGCAGGGTCTGACATGGTGATCTTTGGAGAAGACCTGTTCTTTGTAGTGGGTGTCCATCATCTAAAAGAAGATATATATACGTATATATAAATATATGTGTGCGTGTTTATGCGTGTGCGCACGTATGTTCGTGTGTGTGTGTGTGTGTGCGCGTATATATGAGTTATAAGTAATAAATAAATAAATATAAAGGTTAAAATAAATTCATAGAATTTGGAACACACTAACAAGTGTATGTATAAAAAGGTTCGATAAAATCTTGTTAAATAGCTTCGCCCCTTTCTAGCACCTTATTATGAAACTTGTTAGAAACAAATTCATGCAATAACCATATGGTGCAGATTTAATCAGGATAAGCATACGTAGACGGGTCAAAGTTTAATTAAAACTGTTGCAATACCTCATAAACATTTCATATATAAAATTGGCTTTTTCGTCGGAACCTTTTTTTATCTACAGATATAGATCGACTATATATCTATATGTATTATTGTGAGGGTTTATTTGCTGAAAAGAAATAGAATATATATATCTATATCACATATATGTTTAACGATAGTCTACGCATCATTGTTTTCACATAGGCTTCATAGATTCCGTATCCAATTGGTCTCAAGTTACCTCAAAGACATATGAAGATGGTTATGCTGGGACTTTTGTAAGAGTTCAAATCGACATAGTTCAGTAGTTTGGCAAAGTGGCAATATGTAGAAAGAAGATAAATAATGTATAAGTTGACATAAAAAAATTGTTAAGTAACTTGAAATTCTTTGTCATGCAACAACAGAGATTTTTTATATGGGAGAAATATTTTTTTATTTAACCTTTCATAGCTCCGTAACCTCTTCTAGTCCAAGATACCGCAACTTCTGAAGAAGGTCTTTGACCAATGTGTGTCGCTGATGATGACATACGGATCCGAGATGTTGTCACTTACGACAGGCAATGGAACATGCTTGGCAAAGACTAATCCTTCACAATTAACACGTTCACTGCGGCTTGAGGTCGATTCAGCCTCATGGTAGACTTTGCACTAGTGCGGCGCGTAAAACTCGTGTTTTCTCTGTAGTGCGGCGGCTGTTTACACTCAACCGTATGAGGTATGGCAAAGACAAATATAGCTTTCTTTATGTCTGCGAAGCATTGACTCAAATTTGTAAAAAAGTATTGATGAACATGAGGCAGAAAAGGCCTCTACCGCACTAATAGGAAGTTCAGCTTGAGGCTGATTCGACCTCAGCCGCACCAGCTGAAAGTTCTTCAAAATTGGGCCCGCAGTGAACGTGTTAATACACAAAGTGCAAACTATTTATAAGATTGTATAAATGTAACCCGCTACCTGAGATCGCAAGTAGTAATCACCTAACGCTGGGCTAAAACTGTTGAAAATTTTAGTTTAAACCAGAGTTCCCCAAACTTTTTTGTGTCGTAGACCCCTTGCCATGTTTTTTCGTTTTGGGTAGACCACCAGTTCCTGATATTGATTTTCTGTACATTTCTAACTGTAGTGAAATTTAGTGTTAAAAAATTGAAGTAAAAACACATGTTAATTTATACATTTATTAATTGAATTTAACTTATTTTTAATTTTACAAGTTCAAAATGTATTGCGACCAAAAAGCGAATACTAACATCCTACAACTTACATAATTTTATTAACATATATAATATTTTTTTTACTTCATAGGTACTTTTATAAATAATGTAAGTGTTTTGATATTATAAGATAGTATGATGTAAGTAAATACGTACTATCAGTGTATGTGTTGAGATGCACTATCGCGGACCCCCATTTTCATTTCATGGACCCTCAAATTTTTTTTCGCTGACGTAGACCCTTTGCAGGTTGTCACAGACCCCTAGGGGTCGATATAGACCACTTTGGGAATCACTCGTTTAAACTATTCATATATCAACGCAAGAAAAATGTATTTTAATTATAACTCTGTAAGATGTCTGCAATATAACTGTGCAGACAGGTTGAATAAACCATCTCAGTAGCACCTGTCTGAGTGGATGCTAATATAAAGTAATTAATCACCATTTTCAGACAGAACTGTACTTAGCTTCAACTTAACTTGAACTTTACATCTTGATTAAGTTACAACTTGTTAGCGCTTGTATTTCTTGGATTTATAGAATTGCTTACAATTACTATATACTCTGGTATAAAGTTCATTCGTGTTCATCTGTTTATTTACACTTTACATATTGTTACTGTTTGATGTTTTTGGTGCTAACCTTTTTGGGTTTGTGCGACTTGATAGTTTTTAAGCCTACAAAAACAGGAGGTCCAAACTAAAATTTTTTACTCTGACAGATCATATCGAATTAACTAGCAGATCAAACGCTGAAAGTGTAACTGGATAAGCCACACGCTCCGAAGGTACCCTGATCACAAACCAAGGCAAGCCCTAGAATGGAATCCTCAAGGAAAGCGACGTGGGCGCCCAAAGAAAACCTGGCAGCGGACTATCACTGCAGAAGTGAAGGCAGTTGGAATGACGTGGAGCGAAGTAAAGGGTGAAGCTCAAGACCGCTCAGGATGGTGACGTACTGTGGACGCCCTCTGCTCAATTTTGGGGACATAGGAATAAATGATGATATCGTATCCCAGTTACAACGAAGACGTTTGCACGAAGAGGGACTATACATGTGTAGATGTATAGTGTTGTCACTGTAGTGTAGGTGAGCAAAGCGAGGACCAATCGGTGCCGTTAGTATTTGTGTAATGCATGTTAGGTGCATCACTCCCAACGGGGGGTTACGCTTTGTGCAATGGAAGATTTAATTCCTTACATTCTTTACAATTCAATCGGTACTGGTTTAACAGTTCGGAAGATAAGACTATTAGGCAGGTGTGGAACTGTCTTTAGAAATATGATAGGAAAATAATAAAAAATTTCATATAGATTTAAGCCCTAGGACATCCACAGTTGGACAAAGGCTTCCCCAATAAATTAAAAAGGACTGGTTAGAAGCGGACTGCATACAACACCTTCTAACGAAGGTTGCCTACCTATTAAGAGCGGTGTTCACTAAGCTTTCTACGGAAAAATAATACAATATGTAATAAATTTATTTTAAATAAAATGTTTTTTAATTGTTTATTTACATTAGATTTTAATATTGATATTAAAAATATATATACACTTGTTAAGGACCTGGAGGCATCAGGTAGCGTGGCCGAGCGGTCCAAGGCGCTGGTTTAAGGCACCAGTCTCTTCGGAGGCGTGGGTTCGAATCCCACCGCTGCCAGAATTACTTTTTGCGTAAGTTCACACTGTTCTGTATTAAAATAGTTAGTTTTTAACACTACGACGTGGTTACGGAGACGTGGCCAAATTTATAAGTAGTACAGGTTTTACAGAAACATCGTCAAGTCTTATAGTTTACATTCAAAAATTAAAATGTTCTTTCAACATATGACGAAATAGATCTCTTATCGAAGTTGAGTCTACCACGTGTATGGATGTTAAATAGTCACAGATATAAAATAAGCGAAGAAAAAACTAACCTGGACCTTGTATGACCTCACGTTGTTGGAACATTGACCTTATATGGGCATAATTTTTTAATTTATTTCTCTATTTACAGTTTTCCCTTTTTTTCCTTAACAGTATCTTTTGTTCTTTTTATTTCTTTTCATCCGACACAAAATGTTCCACTTCTTCCTCCTTAACCAGTGTATGGAATGAACTATCAGCTTCATTTTTTCAGCTATAGCTTAGCGACAAAGGTAAAATGCATGTAGTTAATAAATAAATACACTTAAAAAACTTTTAAGTTAAACGGTTTTTTGATACCCATATTTTGGTGGTTGTGGAAAAATATGTACCTAGTCCGCCATATTGGAACGGCGTCCATCTTGAAATTTAAATTTTGACATAATCATCGTGTTTACTAGTGTAGCCCTTTCATTTGATACCCATATTGAGGGGGTTAAGGAAAAATATGTAATCCGCCATTTTGTATCGGCGGCCATCTTAGATTTATAATGTTATTGATTTTATTATATTGTATTGTCATCTAAATTAAATGTGTGTACCAAATTTCAGATCAATCTGACGACGAGAAGGTGCTTAAATTTAAATTTCTCATTTTGACCCAAATAAACAAATAAATTCCGTACGGGTCGATCTAAATAAAACCGTTTAAAAATACATCACTTGCAGCTTGTCTTCTACTAGGTAATAACGTATCAAAAACTATTAAAAAGGTGGAAAAGTTTTGTTGTTGTACCCGCAGTTGAAGTCTGAAGTGGGAGGCGGAGAACATCGCGCAGGTGACGACTGTTGAAATCTTTGGGTTCAACATCAGGTGGACCAATGACTTAATCAAGGTGTTGAGATTTCACTGAATGTAGGCAGCGCATGACTTCTCAAGTCATCTTGATATTATATATATATATATACTAGCTGATCCCGCAAACGTTGTTTTGCAAAAAAAAAAAATTATATTTTAATTTACAAATAAAAAATAAGGGTTGATCGTAGAGGGGTGAAACTTTATGGTTGTATGTATTCTTGTATGCTGTATTATAAAAAAATAAAAACAAAAAATTTCGTTAAAAAATAATTTTTTTTAGTGTGAACAACCTTTATCACTTACCGGTATAGAAAATAGATAGTAGCCGATTCTCAGGCCTACTGAATACGCATATTAAATTTGGTAAAAATCGGTCGAGCCGTTTCAGAGGAGTTCAAGTTCGAACACCGTGACACGAGAATTTTATATATTAGATATATAAAGTTTTACCGTATTATATTTAATTTGACATAATATTTATTATAAAATGTTTGCCAAGTAAGAATTTCGCTAAATTACCAAAAACCTTTTGAGATTTGGAATGATCTATGGGTGTGGAGGATTTAGTACAACATCGTGTCGGCATATAGCACCCGTGGGAGGCTTTAGTTGGAATTTATGCGGCCAGACCATCAACTGTTTTATTAAATTATAAATTTATGTATTCAACGTTTACGTGGACGAATAAAATATTTTTAATTATCTATTGAACAGGTACGTGTGGTTTTAGGCCTAACATGAATTCCACCACTCCCTTTTTTCATGGGATATTTTACACCAAGTCCTGATAGGAGAGAATGGTAAGGTTGAGGGTCAATCAATTTTTTTTTAAACCGACTAAGAATTTGACCTCTGTATCACCTGATATTAAGCAATGACGAGATTTACGATGGTACATATTTGTCCAGAATAAACCCATTTACCTTTGTCTTGAAGACTTCCAAGTTATATTTAGCTGGAAACAACCAAGACGGTAGGTTGTTTCATACCTTGGCTGTTTCCACTACGTGCGAAGAAGCGATTTCGACCGTATGTATGTGGTGAACCAGAGCGTCTTATTATTCAATGGAAGGGAGATGATGGGGGAATAATTGATGTAACACTGTAAACACTAACTAATGAAGTATTTGACTCGTATGGAATCTGAAGCCTTGAGCTGATAATTTGCTGATCTCTACCAAAAATGGCAACAGTTTTCTACACATGACCGGACTTGTGCTACCCAGGTGAATTCCTGGTGTAAAATACTACAGAACCTTTTACCAGAATACCCTGATTTTTGGCAGCTAATATAGCTATTTTAGGAAGGCTCTGGACTGAACGACCAAGAGTTGAGATTTGAATTTAGTATGATACAATTCACTGTCGGAAAATCGGAAGCAGTCTCTGTTTAAAGCACGAACTGGCTCCAGGAGATACAGGAGTTGAATGGTTCTAAAAATCTGGGAGTTGAAGGACGCGAGAATCCACCAATCAATGTACCAAGAAAACCTCTGGTGTACTTATGTATCTTCAGCTATGAGGATCACGACGCAAGAAGAAGATTAAACATTCCGATGACATTGTTATCACAAAAAAAAAAAACTGAGTTTGTCATCATTTTTTTAAATGCTAACCCACCGTATTCGTTAGATAATTTATGACCTAGGAATACAAGGAATATTATTCCTTTGTTTCCGAAAGAGGCTGAAGTGTGCAGAGGAAGGTTACAGGAGTATCGGAAAGAAGACATTTTGGCAAACAACGATAAAGGATACAGCGAGATGGAAAAAGATCGTGAAGAAGTCCAAAAGTCATAGAGGATTGTAGCACCATGGGAAGAAAAAGAAAATTATTCCTTTACGAAATTTTATACGGAACATTCATGTTACCAATTTTACAATTGAGATTATCAATATAAGTATTCAGGATAATTTCAGACAATATTTTGAAAAAAAAAACTAGAAAACAAATTAAAGATAAAAAAAAAACTAGAAATAAATTAAGGTTCATATTTTATCGTGACTGTACCATACCACCTATAAGGGGTACCCAAAAATAGGGTAAAAATGGTCCCAAATAATAAAAAATAAGATGTTAAGTGAGCAGTGGCATATTATACTTGAGTAGGAAATTCGGGATATGACTATATCATTGGAACTGAGTCGATTATACTAAGATCTCAGTTATAATAAAATTGTTGAAAAAGGTCCATAAAATGTCATTTTCATCTGACTCATTCTTATACTTTCTTCTCAGCCGATAGACATATACATAAAAATCGGTAAAAAAAACTTTTAAGTTAAACGGTTTTTTAAACGGTTTTATTTAATACCCATATTGTGGTAGTTGCGGAAAAATATATACCTAGTCCGCCATATTGGAACGGCGTCCATCTGGAATTTTAATTTTGACATAATCATCGTGTTTTGCTAGTGTAGCCCTTTCATTTGATACCCATATTGAGGGAGTTAAAGAAAAATACGTAATCCGCCATTTTGTATCGGCGGCCATCGTAGATTTATAATGTTATTGATTTTATTATATTGTATTGTCATCTAAATAAAATGTGTGTACCAAATTTCAGATAAATCTGACAACGGGAAGGTGCTTAAATTTCAATTTTTAATTTTGACTTAAATAAATAAATTCCGTACGGGTCGAACTAAATAAAACCATTTAAAAACAACTTAGTGGTTCATTAAAGAAATAAAATTGTAGATATCGTTTTGTTAGTTTAAATCTATTAAAATATTTATATTCTCATTGTAATAGTAAAGCAAAAATTTGAAAATAATATACATTTTAGAACGCTGCCAGTGTTAAAGGTATGTGTGGATAGCCCGACATATTTCACCTGAATATATATAATAGGTATTATATTAAAATTAATTAGTCTGAAAAACATGTCGACCGCAAAGCATCTACATGCGTCGACGCGTTTTATGTGATATCTCATATTTAAATAAACACTATTATAGTATTGCATATATTCAGCTGAAATATTTGGGGTTGCCCACATCGGTGGAAATATGTGATATATATATATATATATATGTGCGCGGACAAAACCGAACTATTAATAAAAAAAGTAAACGTTACGTTTTTCACGTCTTCCCAAATTAATTCCGATTCCTTAAGGCGTATTAACTGAAGTCATTCTTCATCAGAGTTGTGATAAAAGCATTAATAGATGTTTCAGGAGTGATGGACATGGGTTTACGACATAGTTTTACGAAAGGAACGGTTAGAAGCGGTCTGCATTCAGCGTCTTCCGACGAACCTTAACAAGGTAAAGATGTCCAACGCTGGGCTTGTCGCTACGTGGTTTTCACTTGATAACCTTACAAACCTACGTGATTATCTATATTAATATACTTAATAATATATTTGGTTATATACATCATGTATTATAATAAAATGTACCTAGCCACCTTAGAGTAAGAAGATGATGGAAGAAAGGCGAGGAAAGGAAGAAGGTATCAAAGAGCAAAACGAAAGATATTGTGAAGGACAAAAGTAAAGAATGAAAGATATTGTGACGCGTGAAAGAGAGTGATAAATAAAGAAAAGACTGAAAAAAAAATTATTATAAAGTCCCTAATCCCAAAAAGTTAGGGGTACGAGAGGCCCCAAATAGCGGGGGCCATATAAAAAAATAGATTATATATATATATATATATATATATATATATAATCGAATATATATAGTCAAAATATATAGTCTCGAACATATATATATATATATATATATGTTCGAGACAAAGACGTTGAAGTAAAATGTAAAAATGGTACAGTCAACTTCCCCCTTCTTCACATAGTCGCGTGAATGTCCTAAAATTGCGAGCGATATGCAAATTTACGACTCCTCCGCTCTTTGTCCCGAATTACCACACATAAAGTTTCGTCACTGTTTCTATATTTAATTTCAGTGAAGACATTGCCTTCCTTTAGATTTATTACGTTATCCTTGTAATTAAATAGTACGAAATTACTTTTAGGATATGAAATATAGCGATTTGATTTGATTTAATATATTAAAAAGATATTAAATGTAAGAAAAGGACCAATATTTAGCCACTTCCGCACATGCTGTGGTAGTCGTGCAATGAAATGCACAGAGTCTGTGTTTGGCACTAATCGGTGTAACATAGCTCCTGAAGATGCCCCGTGGAGGGGTGAAACACGTGTTGAGTAATTTGGTGGTGGCGGTTGTGTGTGTGTTTGCCGCATGCGCATTTATCAGAGGGCTGGCGGGCGGTGCATTTCATTGCACGATTACCACTGTATGTGCGGAAGTGGCTAAATATTGGTCCTTTTCTTACTTAGGATGGACTTCCACGAAATAACGCCTGATTCCATTAGATATTAAATGTTTAAGCTCTGTAGTGTATATATATATATTGGCGTGAGAAAACCTTATATATATGATCTGTGTAAAACTTTTAAAGGTGTCAATGTATAGTCTAAGTGAATATGGGCGGGGCATATCGCTTGTGCAACTGATTGTCGTTAGGGCGGAAAGGTTCTTGAGGCTCCACTAGGTAGACCAACGACATAGTTTAGTTTGCGGGTTGTCGATGCTAGTAGCACAGGTAATCGTCATATTTTTGGAAGGCCTATAGGCCAAGGTATACCTTGCAGTGAAATTTGTTCGGTTAAAAAGAAAAGTGTTTGTGTTTATCTTGTTTATCAGTAATAAACTTTAAAGTTTTTTTTAGCGCTTCATCAAGGTATATATCTCCCTTTAAAGATATCTATGGAGAGATGTACCATAATCGCCACGCTTGGCATGTGGTTTGGCGATCGCTGTGTGGTATTACAGCATGCAGAAGACGCTGCTGCCTATCCTCTGGAAGCTTGGATACGAGCTGATAATCTTATATAATTAATATATACAAAGTGCGAGTTATCAGACATTTACCGATGGAATTCCACTGTATTTAATGGAATCAGGCGTTACTTCGCGGAAGTCCATCCTAAGTAAGAAAAGGACCAATATTTAGCCACTTCCGCACATGCAGTGGTAGTCGTGCAATGAAATGCACCGCCCGCCAGCCCGCTGATAAATGCGCATGCGACAAACAATGCGAACCACACAACCGTCACCACCAAATCACTCAACACGTGTTTCACTGCCCAAAAAAAAGATAATCACTCTGAAATATATTATAATAATTAATGTATTATTTACCAATGCGACAGATCAGTACTAAGTTAATTATTATCATTTTAAAAATATAGTAATACAAAATATAGAATGGTTTCTAATTTGGACAGTGTGAATATTTCACGACAAACATGTCAGCCATTCATTCATATCTTTTAAGGCTTTACAAGTATAACCAATATTATACACTGATATCTGCATTGTAATTTTGTAATGTACCTATATTAATTGTAATAGATTGTGTGTGTTTCAGAGGCGTTTTAATAATATCACACATATATAACTTCTTCGTCTTCTTGAAGTGCCTCTCCAACTAGTGCAGGTTGGTTATCAGCTTCCTGCTCTCTTCCTTATTTTTGGTTCTGCGTAATAGCTCAGCAGCGCTGGCGATTTCGGTCCACTCTCTAATATTACGAAGCCACGACTTCTTTCTCCTACCAACCTTCCTTTTACCAGCGACCTTTCCCATCATGATAAGTTGAAGGAGATTGTATCGTTGGTGTCGAAGAACGTGTCCCAAGTAAGCGATTTTCCTTCGTTTTACTGTGAGCATTAGTGCGCGTATATGGCCGATTCGTTTCAGAACTTCGACGTTGGTCACCTTCTGAGTCCAGCTTATGGACAGCATGCGTCTGTATGTCCACATTTCGAAAGCCTCTATAGGCTTACGAAGGTCTTCCTTTATGGTTCAGGCCTCACATCCGTACAATATAATAGGCCAGATGTAACAGTGAAGCAAACGGGTTCGCAGCTTGATGTTGATGCTGCGACTACATAGCACTTTCTTCATCGCGTTGAAAGCGCCACGTGCAATTTCAATTCGCGTCTTTATATAGCGTTTGAATTGAAATGTAATTTTTCTGCTATTATTTTTTTCGATCGATGGACGCCACTGCAAGATCCAAAGATCGCTATGACGAATCCTGCGCTGCCTGTATCCAGCTACTTTCTGTGACATACATCTTCGGTACTTATAGTGGGAACTCTACCAGACTTGGGTAGAGTGGGTAGAGTGTCTGAAGGCTTGAATATATGAGTATCTGTTTCCCGCTCACTGTCACTTTGGACATGCAATTGTTAGATCTACGTAGGTGATTTTAGTTCTTCTGTGAAATTCCATATATCTGATTTCTGAGCTAAACTACTAGCATATCTCTATCTGTTGCTTTCTGGGTTACCTTCTTATAAGGCACATTGACATTGCGGTGTTTTGGTAGAGTCCGTTCGGCAACAACAGCCATCGATTGCACGAACAATGTGCACTATCTATTGCCAATTTAGACAAGTTCTGGAGCTCCTTTTTTAGTCATAACGAAACTCCGAACACCGCTCACTGTTGCAATAATTACTTGTAATTTAATACACTAAACTAAACAACTTTTTTATTTTAAGATCGTATAAAAAGTTACCTTTATCACGGCAATGGAATAATCACCTATATATAACAATATAGGGTACGTTGCATGGATTGCAAACATGAATTTATTCATACACATCCGGCCCTGGGTAATTTATGCGACGCAGTGAACAAAGCCCGGCTATGATATTACATAATTACATGCAAAAGCATTACTTTATTAAAATTCAAATAAAGCATACGACATGCTTTTTTAACTCTTTTAACAAAGAATCCAACGTGAAATAGAATTTATCCTGTGCTAATATGAATCCTCGTGTTATTTGAACATGTCACACGTAATGAGAACTCAACGAAATGTTTGGTGGTGCAAGGCATAGGAGGCAAGCGATTTAGTGAACGCTCTTCAGCACAATAGACAGACAGCATCAAAACTGTCACTACTAAGTATGTAAATGAATGGTCTTACTCTACCAAACACCGAGCTATAGCGACGCATAGCTAGAGTAGAGGCGGAGGAGAGGGGGAGAGGGGGAGAGGGGGGAGAGGGTTGAGGGGAGAAGGGGAGAGGGGGAGAGGGGGAGAAGGGGAGAGGGGGAGAAGGGGGGGAGAAGGGAGATGGGAGAAGGGGGAGAGGGGAGAAGGGGAGAGGGGGAGAGGGAGAAGGGGGAGGGGGGGCACCAGAACTGACCAGGGCATGGCCAGTACTACTCTGACAAGGGTTCACGAATGATATTAATAATACAGGGTAAAAGCTATTTACAAATTTATTTATATTTCTTTCTTAAATCACAATTTTTTTAATTGATATAAATATATTTATGTACATATACATCAGGGGGACCGGAAAGTAATGTCGCTTTCTTAAGTTAAATTCACACTACTACATTTTTAACAAGTTTTCTTTTCTAATCAACAAAATATTTCAACTTCGTTATCAACAACCTTTTTACATCTAGTATACAAATTTTCAATGGCGGTGCGGTAAATAATCAATCGTTTTTTTCTGTAAAATATGTCGACAGAAACGACATTACTTTCCGGTCCCACAGATACACACGCACACATATATATGTATAAACATCATTAAAAAATTGAGCAGTGAAAATCCTATATCTTTAATGCACAAAGTGTGGATTATATGAAATTGTATACCGGGAATTAAACCTGCGATCTACAATCGCAGGAGTCAGTACCTCACCGCTCACCTACCTTTTATTTAAGTTTAACGGGTTATTCATTTTATGTAAAAATAAATTGACTAAAATAACCAATTTAATAACAAAAATTAATACCATTCTAATAAAATAATTACGCGTTTTATGTCACACTGCGATCGCTAATCTTCCTGCCAAGCGTAGCGATAATGGTGAATCCCCTATATCTGTGAGAGAAGCCTAACCGTCTGCGTCTTTGGGCTGAAACAACCAATGCCACAAAGCGTAAATCTTCTGCGTAAATCTTCGTTCTGTGTTTGGCACTAATCGGTGTAACATGGCTCCTGAAGATGCCCCGTGGAGGGGTGAAACACGTGTTGAGTAATTTGGCGGTGGCGGTTGTGTTTTCGCATTGTTTGCCGCATACGCTATTATCAGCGGGCTGGCGGGCGGTGCATTTTATTGCACGACTACTACTAGATGTGCGGAAGTGGCTAAATATTGGTCCTTTTCTTACTTCTTTGTAAATGATCCTATGTGAGTAATAATATATATAAATGAATGGACATAAAAATCGTTCTTTTATGTAAGAAATAATTATTTATAAACTCTTCTTTTCTTTTTAATATGTTCTTTTCTATTCTTTCACCCCCTTATTTTTCAAATCTAGAAACACATGTGGGGTCTGGAAGATCATCGGAGAAATTGAAATTATATATGCTGGCGCATTCGTCTTCGTTCATGGCCAAATTTATTGCCACACAGCCAGTTCGATTGTGGAATAATTTACCGCTGAATATAATACGTGCTAACTAACTTTCTAATTTTAAAAAAACCGTTAAAAATATTTACTAGACCATTGGTTGTGATTTAAATAATTTATTTTTCTCTGTTTATTCTTTCTGAGGCAAGTGCAATCTAAGATAATTTGATGTTTTTATTTATTATTGTATTTATAATAATGTATTATACTGTATATATTTATTATAAGTATATGTGTACACTTTACCTAAACCTGATTGTATGGAAGAAATTGCCTCGTGTAATAAGACGGCACATTGTACTTTTTTCTTTACTATTATGCAACTATGTATGTTACTAGCGTGTATAATAAAATAAAATAAATGAAATGTTTCTGAAATACATTTTAATCATTTATTTTGATTGGCAGCCAGTTATAAATAATTGTAACAACTGAATACTTAATGACAATTCGTCTCCAAAGGCACTTTGTTGAGAGGAATTTCAAAATTCTTTACCGTCTTCAATTTTACTTTGTTCTGTAACGAAAAAAAAAAAGAAAACCGCACTCGGTTTACCGGTTTTAACGAGCCTATTTACATCTCTGAGTAGATTTAAGGCGGGGAAAACTTTTCTGCGGCGCTTTTCGGAGAGAAATATCTGTTTTACGGGCCATCCTAGCAGATGAAAATACAGTTGATTTAACGGTAATTGTTAAAAGAGAAAGAAATATTCGGCCACGTTTATTTTTTAAAAAAAGTAAAGTAAATTTATTTATTACAACGTACAGGGTTATTGGTTATAGATTTAAAGGCTTCAAAGGTGTGAATGTATAGCACAGTAACTGACAATTAATATATGTTGTAATATTTGTATATAAATATTGTAACAGACTTTTAAATAGGATGTATCCTATGCAAAAATGAATGTCGTCGAAAATTTTATATAACGTAACACTAAAAAGGCGTTTTTAAAATTCGAATTATTTACTTATTCGAAAGTCTTTATCGTAGACGATAGAACATACATGTATAAACGCATACACACACACACACACATATACATATGTATAAGAACATTAGAGCCTGCGTGAATAAGTATGTCAGATGGTGCGAGCGAGAGGAGCGTGAGAGGAAGGGAGAGGGACGATGTTTGAACGACGAAGGAGCGTGCGCGGTTTGGATTAGGATTTATTTTTTTAAATAAATATTTGTGCCCCACAAAAGACTTTAAAATTCAATCCCCGCATCCTATCCATATATATATATATATATATATATATATATATATACATGCAGTGGTAGTCGTGCAAAAAAGTGCACCGCCCGCCAGCCCGCTGACAAATGTGCATGCGGCAAACAATGCGAACTACACAACTGTCACGGTGGCAGTTGTGTAGTTCGCATTGTTTGTTGTTGTGGCATGTGCGGAAGTGGCTAAATATTGGTCCTTTTCTTACTTAGGATGGACTTCCGCAAGGTAACACCTGATTCCATTAAATAATCTTATTTTAGATCCGTCTATTTCCATGCGTCACGGTAATCCGTAGATTAACAGGCGAATAAACAATTGAACAGTACTGATTATATTTTAATTACAAATAAAGATTACATTTGTAATATTTTGCGAAGCAAGCTAGAAGAGCAATCGACAACACGCCCTCCAAACTGCCAAAAATAACCCTTTTCATAATCACGTAATCATGTTTTTTTTTACACACACATCTTTCGTTCATTCGTCACAAAAATCTATCATTTATTTTCATTTTTTATTCTCCTTTCCTACATCGCCATTTTTACTTCGTAACGTATATTTTTGTTTATTTTTGCATTTAAACTTTTACTTTACATTTTTCCTATTTTATTTTGTTTTATATATTCCATAGTCTTACAATATACACCTTTACTTTACCTTTACGACTATTATTTATTTCTTTTAATTACGCCATTCATAACCTTTTTGCAATACTCTAAGATTTGCGTCTTCTTCATCTATCATCATGGCGATGCTGTCTTCATCTATTCTTTTCTGCAACCACGTTAGGCGCGGTTGGCACCAAAATGACACCATTGGTAGGTACCATTAAGTAAAAACAGAAAATTAAAAATTTTCAGTAAATAAATAAAAAGCACTAATAGTTGGAGATAATATTCCGTAACACAAAGTATCTAAAAAAGCTATGTAAAAAATAATTTATGTTTTCATTTTATACCCTATACTTCGTAAGATTCAGCGAGCTTTTTATATAACGATTTCAATACCACAGGCGAACTTTCCGAAAAGCTTTCTGAAAAACATGAGTCGGCGGTTAAATTCAGATGCGGCTCGGTGAGAAAAGTTATTCCTCTTTCTTATTACTTTTAATTCAATAAAGTTATAATTAAGTATTCATGGTTTCATTTCTATTTACTATATTTTTATAATTCCCACAAAGTACATGATTATTAGTTGGTTTAGTTTTAGATATGAAATTATATAATACTTGATCATTTTTAAAAACACCCTGTTTATGGATTGGAAATTATTTGGATATTAAACGTGTCGAATGATGATAAAAATATAATTTTGTTACACCAATATCGTTTCGTTTTGCATTTTCTCTAAGTTGCGTCGCTGCTTAATTAGTACTAATTTTCACTGTGCGTCGTTAGATTTTCGAGGTTGCGTGGTTTTGGGTTCCAGTCTTTAAATTTTTTTGATACTTCCTTTTTTTTAAAGATAGCAACACATTTGTTTCTTATTGCGCCATGCCGTCAAAACTCGGGGATTCCTTTTCTAACTAAAAACAACGCATTTGAACATAGTTTTATTTTCACTTTGTTTTGCTAATTTTAGAGTTCAGTTTCAATAACGTTGTGTATTGTAATGTAGCGTGTTGTGCTTTTTTTAAAAGAGAATAATAAAATTATATAAATTTTTACATGTTGTTTCTGGTTTCAAAAAAGGTAAATATTTATGCCAATTTATTTATTGGCAGTTATATTATTTTTGTTCTTTAAATGTTTACTTTTGTTAAATGTTTACTTTGTTAATGTTTTAAATGTTTACGTTTCTTCTTTTTGGGATAAGGACTTTCATTTTCCTTCAATATTTTTCCATATGATACTTTTATTTCTGCGCTTTTCTTTCATTCTATCTTATGTTCTTTCATATTTTCTTTCTATTTTATTCCATTCTTTCATTCCTTAATTATACATTTCTTTTATTATTTTTACATTTTGTTTTATTTACATCTCTTTTTATTTTACTTTCTTTGCTTCTTTACTATTAACATTTATTTTTACATTTCAACTTAAATTTCTATTTATTACTTTCGCCGCGATTTCCCGACAAAATTGTAAGAATGTTGGTCTCTTATCTTCATCATTTATTAATAAGGCTATAGTATCCTCGCGGATCTTCATGCCTATACTTTAAGTGTACGGGGATGGTATCCTAGCTTAGTTCGCCATGAAGAATCTGCTGTGATGTCCCCAGGAGTTGACTTGATTAAAGCAAACAGCTCAAAATGTGCACAAAGCAGCTTGGTTGCGGATGATAAGACAAACGAAAGAGAGCTTGGAGTGATTTCAACCTGATGAAGTCATTAACGTGTTTATATAAATATGTATCAAATGAAACTTCGAGGATCGGCATCGCTACTACGGAAGTAATAAATATAGTCGATATAGCTAGCAAGTACTTGCTGTACTGTCCAACTTTTAATGAAACATCGGATAGCTATATCGCCGGCGGTTAGTTTGAGCTCTATATAACTTTGTATTAAATATAATGTAATGATAGCGTATTTCTTGATTTGATACTCTTAATTGTATATGTTAGAAAATAAATACATATTTTAATGCGTAGTAAATAAAAAATACGATGGACAGTTTTATCTACATCTATCTATATACTTTTTCTCTTAGCGCTTCTCTATTTTATTAGTGTTCTTCTTCTTTTAAGCTGATGATGGATTCTCACTGCAAGATATAGGCCTCCACATAGATCATCACGATCACCAGTCTTGCGCTACCCGCTTCATGTGGACGTGCTTCCATCTTGACTATGTCGTTTGTCTCCCTAGTGGAGGTAGTACTCACGCTGACTCAGGGTCAGCACTCAAGAACCTTTCAGCACCAGTGGACGTCGATGTGACCCGCCCACTGCTAATTCAGACGACCAATCCTCCGTAATATAATTCTTCATTCTTCTCTTTGACATTAACAAAATAATTATAGTGAATTGAATGTGGTTTATGTTATGGTAATAAATAAGAACAAGTAAGAAAAGGACTAATGTACAGCTACTTCCGCTATGTAGCAGTAGTCGTGCAATAAAGTGCATAGCCCGCTGATAAATGCGCATGCGGCAAACAATGCGAAGCACAACTACTACCGTTAAATCACTCACTTGGTGTTTGATATTAATCGGTGTATCATTACTCCTGAGGATGATCCGTGGAGGGGTGAAACACGTGTTTAAACCTTTAAAATACATTATGACCTATTCTTAATTTAAATTTTATCTCTCAATTGAAACAACCTACTATCACTTTTTTATCATTAAAAAAATTTTAATTATAAGATTTTTACTGACGTTTTAAATACAATACAATTATTTTTTAATTTTCAATCATTACAATAAAATATATTCATTTATAATTTACATTCAAAATAATCCTCGAATATAGAAAATTTCACTAAGGTATAAACACACCACGAAAAATCATTTTATTCAATTTTCACCGACGTTCAAAATGCAATACGACCACTTCTTATATTGCAGTCGAAAGTTTCTTCCGCAACAAAAGTTACTCCGATAACCTCTTCTGCTACTATTAAGCCGTTATAAAAGCTCAATCGCTGCTCCAATTTCAAACTGTTTGCCGGGAAATTGCTTCCGCTGGCTGAAAACCGCTGAAACTGAGAAGTGTTGTACAGCAGAGTAGACTGCGTTTGTATAATTCAATTCTGTAAAGATTTCTGTCACAACCTCATTTGATTTAGTTATCGAGACGAAGTCCTGGTACATCCAGGCTTTTAAGGAATAGAAGTATAAGGCACTATTTACTCTATACTTATATATAAGTTAAAAATAAAAATAATTTGTTTTTATTTTTTTTTTAAGAAAAGCTGTACATTAAGCTCTTGCAAAAACATTTCTGGAGACAACTAAAACCATTACAGAATCCTCCTATTACCGCATTCATTCCGTCTTGTATTAAGTCACTCTGTTCCAGGTCACTACCACCACTTGATGTAATCATCACCATCTGGGTCTCTTCCTTTTACCTTCCTTACCATTTATCATTGCATCTTATCATTTGCCACGCCCATCAACATTTCAATTGCCTTATTTTTAATGTGATGTTTACATTTTTTGTATTTATATTACTTAAAAGTAAATAAAAACACATAAAATGGTCATATCTTTAGCAACGCAAAGATCGCACCTACATTACGCGAGCGCTTATTGTCTGCGCCGGCGCATCGGTCAACTTCGGCTATCTCCGGCCGCCGCTCGCCTCTTGCTACCGCGATTTTTGCACATTCATTTGCAACGTAATAAATCTTGCATTATATTCTTTCGCTTTACCGTAAAATCGAATTTCTGATATTTAATGTTTTTTTTTTTACTAAAATTAGTTTCTATCTCTTACTACCTATACTGTACTTAATTCTAAATTAAACCGTTTAATAGTGAACTTAATTTTCTGTTCTTTTTCTCTTTGCGTTGTCCGAAGCTTTAGTCTAGCTTTATATTTATAAACCAATCTTTGGCAGTCACACAGTAAATGACAGATATCATATACAATTTATTTCATATATATAGTATTATGAACACCCCCGCATCCCGTACATAGGTCTGCACGGAGCGTGCCTTGAGAGATTCGCCGAAATGAGCAGATGGCGATTTCTCCCAACAGCACACAGGCACGAATTAATGAAAGTAGAGACTTGTTTACGCGCACTCTCTCTCAGATAAGGTACCTCATAACATAGTATAGTTAGTTGTGCATATTAGTTTAAGTTAATATTTAAAGCAGTGATTCCCAAAGTCGTCTAAATCGACCCCTAGGGGTCTATGACAACCTACAAGGGGTCTACGTCAGCGAAAAAAAATTTGGGTCTCCATGAAATGAAAATGGGGGTCCACGATAGTGGATCTCAACACATACTCTGATAGTACGTATTTACTTACATCATACTATCTTATAATATCGAAACATTTACATTATTTATAAAAGTACCTATGAAGTAAAAAAAATATTGCTTATTTTATTTTATTTATAGTTTATTTTATGTTTATTTAATGTTACGTATATTTTACATAACAGATACAAAATTTTATATTGAGTAGTTTTAATTTAAAATCAATTAGTAAATGTATAAATTAACATGTGTTTTTACTTTAAGTTTTTAACACTAAATTTCACTACAGTTAGAAAATTACAGGAAATCAATATCAGGTAAGTAGGGGGTCTACCCAACACGGAAAAATATGGCAAGGGGTTTACGACACAAAAAAGTTTGGGGAACTCTGATTTAAAGTATTATTATGATTACTGCAAGTTTCTTTTGGGAGCGAATCTCTCATGTCATGCTATAGTCCAATAAATATTCAAGTGAAGGCGCTTGGGAATACGGCTGGAGGCACAATATAGGAATAAACTCATTTCAAATTATCTCTAAGCGTCTATTACTTTTTCATACGAAATAAATAAATGAAATTCTTCGTTTGTTCCTCGTGTTCGTTATTTTACATCTTGTTTTAGATCAGACTTCATCATTAGCATTACAAAGGAACTCATGTACCTTTTGCAAATTAGCTTCTAGAGAAATATATTTTCATTCAAATTGACAATCGCTATATATTAATAAAATAGAAAACTCTTTATAGTTTTATTAAAATTATCTAAAGTTTTACAAGAAATATAGCGGAAAATTTCAATTGAATTATTTGACCAACTCGGAAAGACAGATACTCTGTGTTTGACACTAATCGGTGTAACATAACTCCTGGACTCCCCGTGGAGGAGTGAAACACGTGTTGAGTGATTTAACGTTGGCAGTTGTGTAATTCGCATTGTTTGCCGCATACGCATTTATCAGCGGGCTGGCGGGCGGTGCACTTTGTTGCACGACTACCACTGCATGTGCGGAAGTGGCTAAATATTGGTCCTTTTCTTACTTAGGATGGACTTTCGTAAAATAACGCCTGATGCCATAAAATGACGAATAAAATTACTATTTTATTCTATAGCGTCCCTTCAATAAATAAAAGTTAGAAGCGAATGAAATTAAAATAATTATAACAATGCTAACACAGTTCGTGAAGAACAATTCTTCTTTGTTATACTCAACTGTATTTCTTGCAGTGATCGACCCGAGGTAAGATGTTAATTGGACCTTTCATTAATTGCTGTAATAAAATCACAAAGGAATTGTACTATTTGCCGGAGCTCCTTGAGGTGCTCCGGTAACGGCTGCGAAGACATTTGAGAATTAACAAGAAACCCCTCCTTGGGACGTTTCATGAATATTACATTTAGTACGCATTTCGACCAAACACAAGTACTTGTTTAAATACTATATCAGACGGTATATATCAAATAGATTTTTTTTGGTTTAAAATTAGCATAAGAAATTTGTGTGTGAAAAGAATGACGTCTATCATTCATGATCATTTTGACTTGACCATCACGTCGTGGTCACCAATGTGGTATTCTTCCTAGGGCCGATATAAGTGTGTTGATTTTTGTGCAATTCCCCTTTTCGATGCGTCGATTTAAATTAATTATATTTCTGTAGAATTTCAATTTTCCATGCGCCACTAACAATGAAGTTATGTTGCTCCTATAATAGCGATTGAAATAAAGAATTGTATTTCTGTGGAATTCCCCTTTTCGATGTGCCGATGACGATGAGGTAATGTTGCTCTTTAAATACCGATTTAAATAAAGAGTTTCTGTGGAATTCCTCTTCTCGATGCGCCATTGGCAATGATTTAAATTAAAAATTATTTTTCCGTGAAATTCCCTTTTTCGATGCGCCGCTGACGATGAGGTAATGTTGTTACTGTGAAACCGATTTAAATAAAGAATTACATTTCTGTAGGATTCCCCTTTTCGATGCTCCGCTGGCAATGACGTAATGTTGCTTAAATAAACACAGACTCTTTCAAACTACCAGCAAATCATTTTTGAATAGAACAGTATATGTGAGTTAAGGTGGTAGTCAGGCCAGAGGATTGCTGGAGCCTTAACATTTTAAACTAAAGCCCACGGACAGGAAATTCCAGTGAAAGACGTCCACCTACAAGTTGAACAAACTCCCTGGTCAAAGTCATCGGAACACGATAGATTCATCTGCTTTCAACTACTTTTGCTGTAAATATATATGAGATGCATATGTCCAGCTGTGGGTGATCGAACTGAGATGATTATGAAGAGTTTCTTTTTTCTACACAAAAATATTTTTTAACATAAAAAAAATTTTTCCCGGGATTTATTCTTATATAATTCACACTTTGTGTTATACAGGATTGTTATTGCTCAGAAAGAGGTTCCCAGAGGGTGGATAGTAGCCTGTATATATAACAAAAAGGAATATGGGTTTTAAAATTACCTGTAAAGAAATGATCAGTGCCCCTCTTATAAGATACAATTTCTTAGACATTTTTTAAAATGCGCAACTTGATTTTGATACCTTCATCTTTCTAGATAAAATCTTAAACTTTCGGACATGATTTATTCGAATTATTTTCCGCACTGCTTTGATTGCCTTTTTTGAACTAACGTGTGGATCTTGTCTATGACAAACAAAGAATGTTTCATTGTACCTACCAATAGCCTGGTACACAAACATTTGACTAATAATAAGCGTATGTAGGATTTAAAAATTTATATTCGGCACCATAAATACTTTATATAATGCAATCACAGCAATTCGGTTCTCTTTGTCACCCCACTACATTTTAATATCACAAAGTATTTTACAATACATTGATGAGTAAATAAGAAAACATAATTAAAATTTTAAAATGACATATTCGAAATTCAAAAGCAATATTTTGTTTATTTTATTCATAACAGTATTTACGGCCATGAGTAAATATATATTGATATAAATAATTCTTTATTATTTCAAAACCGAAAATCTTTAAAATTTATTATAAAATGAAAAGATAATTTTTTTCAGCCTGTTTTAAATAAAATCAAATTCAATTTCTCCGTTACAAAAGCGGATTTATCAAGGCGTTAAGGAAAATACCTCTCAATGGGCTATTAATGTCAAGCCTGAGAAGGACTATTATATCGGCTTTTAAAAAAAAGCGAATAAATTACACGGCTACGGCTATAAGCTTATAACGAAATATAGCTACTTAGTAGCTATATTTTATAGCATGTGCTATAAAAGTAGATTACGAGTTAATATTTATGATATATATCTGTTAATATAAATACCGTTGTGTGTTTTTTATTGTAAAATCGGTAATTATTATCATCAACATATTCACAGGGTCATAAAGACACCTCGATGAGTCATAGCTATCATCATTATAGCCTTAAAAAGTCTTTTGCTATTAAAATTAGTTTGTGAGAAAGTGGTAATTCTGTATAATTAATTATAAAAGTGTAAATTATTTAAGAATGTGTTTTGTAAATCGAATCCGGGATCATCAATCGCAAATCTCTGTTCTTACCGCGATGCCAACATTGTTCGAAATCTTAAAAACGTAGTGCTGTTAGTAATAAACATTTAAATTGAACAGCGTCACATTTATGTTCAATAGCGATTCAGAATAATTAGTAAAGGAACAATAAAAAGTAAAGCGCTCTTGCTTTTACTATAATTGTGAGTCCCTTTCAGCTGCGACAATTTACTCGAAGCGTCTAAGTCGAGATATTCAAGAGAATATACCAAGATTTAAGATCTCTCTATATTTGTGTTATCGAAGTCTCAAGCTTTCGTCCGCATAAAATCCCTTTTACACTAAGTCCTTATTTATTCGTGATAAATAATATAACCTTTAGATAAGAAAGCTTTAATAAAATATCAAAACGTACTTACCAGTGGCGTAGCTATGGTATTTAGGGCCTGGGGCAGATTGGGGCTTGGTGCTCCCCCCCCCCCCCCAAAGAGTCTAAATAATTTCAAAATTCAGAACAGAATGTAGCTAATATATATTTTTTTTGGTTCAAAATAATAATAAATGTATGTAAAATAACATTAGATCTAGACTAGTTCGAAACATAGATATGTGTTTTTATGATTTAGGGCCCTTTTAAAAAACACTATGTGTTTTGCGAATGAAAGGCTTAAAAACTGTGTATATTATATTTTGTAACCGTTTACTTTTTTTAATGATCATATTATTCAACAACTTTTTTAGCACAAAATAGTATAATTCGATATTCTTTTTATGTTATTTACCTTAAATTATGGTTTTCATTTTTCTTTTAACATTTCATTATTCATCATTCAAAAAAAAAACATTTCAAAAAAATTATTTTCAACTTTGGTGCCCCCCCCCCCCTGCTTGTGGTGCCTGGTGCGGCCGCCCCCCTTGCCACCCCCTAGCTACGCCACTGGTACTTACCACCTTTCGTGTCTAAAAACGTAGTAATATTTTTATTCACAAACCACTTTTTCTTACAACTTAAATGATTCTATGTATATTTTAATAATGCTTGATCGGTTATAAATGTAAAAACACTAACATTGTTGTCAAATACATATAGTATATTTTATAAAAAATATTGTTTCGTAAATTACTTAACGTAATAATAATATATATTGTTTAAAGGAATCAGGCGTTACCTTGCGGAAGTCCATCCTAAGTAAGAAAAGGACCAATATTTAGCCACTTCCGCACATACAGTGGTAGTCGTGCAACAAAGTACACCGCCCGCCAGCCCGCTGATAAATGCGTATGCGGCAAACAATGCGAATCACACAACTGCCACCGTTAAATCACTCAACACTGTTTCACCCCTCCACGGGGCATCTTCAGGAGTTATGTTACACCGATTAGTGCCAAACACAGAGTCACTTTGCATGTGCGGAAGTGGCTAAATATTGGTCTTTTTCTTATGTAATATATTATCTCAGCGAGCTGGTTTCTGCAAGTAAAGAATGCGCTAATTTTGCGTCGTCGTTGGTATGAATCGAACCAAATCAACTCCCCGAGAAATCGCAGTAGACCCCTGATGTTGCCGATCTCGGAGAGGAACTTCAGCAATCCTTGATGGTTAGCCCTGTGGGTGCTACTCTCGTACACCGAACATGAACAGCAATCTTATCATCCTTCAGGCACGCTTTGTACAAAAAACTGTCGTTAACGTTGAATGAATAAGATAACTCTCTACGAAGCCGAAATTAGCCGATTGTCTCTTTCCAAAGATCGATGTGCAATATTTATCGGGTACTGTACATGATATTATTTTATATTCTTTTTGGTTCCACGACCTTTATTAGATAGAAGCATTTAAAATGTATCACAAAAACAATTTGGAATGTTCTAGAATTATTTTATTGGAAGCACACTTTTGCTCTAAGAAAACCGGGAAAATGTAAACAAAGCCTTAATTCTTTTAGCGTTAATTGAATTTCTCGATCTATGCTCTTAGTCGATGGGTTAAGAATTCTAAACATAATAGATATACGTAATTAAAACATATATATTTTTTTAAATTATTCTAATAAATAGAACATCTTACAAAGTTGACAGATGACAATTCTAAGGTCATCGATAAACGCTTCTTACCTGCAACCGGATTGGAAGTCCATGTGGGAAATCTATGTCCATCCGTGGACTTTCTACTGAAATGATGATATCAAGGGTTCTTCTCATATGATGGCATGTTTAGACATTTAAATGATCGTACTTGGATAAACATCGGTGGATATATATTTAACAGTGATTTTAATTAACATGTATACTTATATAAAAAAACTATTTATATTAAAGTATATATGATAAAGTAGATATAAAATTTGTATGGCTTTTCACAATAGAGTGAAAAGCAAGCGTGGAGAAGGAGATAAATAATTTATAAGATTAGATCAAGATGTTGTTTTGTAAATAATAGAACTTTAAAGCCAGTCAGTCTAGAAAAGGAAGTATAAATAGTATAAAAATATATGTATACAAAACTAACAAAAAATGTTTTCATTGTGCATATTACATACCTACATTAATAATTTATTATTTATAAACGTACTCCAACGTCAAAGAGAACAAAGTTACCACTTAAATGATGATGAAGGTGAATAAAGCGATAGGTGAAGAGCGTTTAAAATGTGATATTATACAGGATTTTGAAATTCAAAATCTCGTAGCTCAGTCGTAGAGGACGGTGACTTGCAAAATTAGGTCGCAGGTTCTATTTCCAGAATACATTCTTTTATAATTATAATTTTTGAATTAATTATATAGGATTACCAACAAACAAGCTTCTAGAGCAGAGTTCCCCAAACTTTTTTGTGTCGTAGACCCCTTGCCATGTTTTTCCGTGTTGGGTAGACCCCCTACTTACCTGATATTGATTTCCTGTAAATTTATTTTTTTGTCCCACATTCGTATTTATAGAGTGACGAATTGAACAAGCCAGTGCAAGGTAGCGAAGCTCTGAGACTGCGAATCTCAGGTTTTAACAATTTCAAAATGTATTGCGACCACAAAGCGAATACCAACAACCTACAACTTACACAATTTTATAAACATATATAATATTTTTTTTACTTAATAGGTACTTAAAAATATGAAAATGTTTTGATATTATAAGATAGTATGATGTAAGTAAATAGGTACTATCAGTGTATGTGTTGAGATTTACTATCGTGGACCCCATTTTCATTTCATGGACCCCAAAATTTTTTTCGCTGACGTAGACCCCTTGCAGGTTTTCATAGAACCCAAGGGGTCGATATAGATCCTTTTGGGAATCACTGTCCTAGAGGATAGGTAGCAGCGTCCTTTGCATACCATAATATCACAGTGCGATCGCTGATTCGCCTGCCAAGTATGGCAATTATGGTATATCTCCCCATAGATATGTTTGGAGGAAGCCAATGCCTTGTAAAGGGCGTTTATAGGCCGAAAAGGTTATTATATTGGATTTTAAAATTCAAAATCTTGTAGCTCAGAAATAGAGGATCGAGATTTGTGATCGTAGAATACATTCTTATATAATTCACACTTTTTGAACGAATTATATATGATTGCCGCTGCTCACAAAAAGTATCCCAGAGAATGGGTAGTTGCGTCATCTGCGTACCATAATACCAAACTATGATCGCCAATTCTCCTGCTATGCATGGCGATTATGATATATCTCCTCGTAAATATCTCTGGCTGAAACGAAAATGTTGTACAGGATTTTAAAAATTAATATTTTGCATTCATAAATGCAATATTTAAGTAAATTTTTTAACTTATAACATTTTTCTTATCTATAGCAATTTTACAAAAGTTTTTTCTTCACCTGAAAGCTTATATAAAAAACTACGTAATTATAAGGATAGATTTGAATGTCGCTGGGGGTGTAGGAAAAAAAGCCTTGCACCTGGCTGCATTTCGATTCGACCTCACGTGTATCCAATACACGTTATGTCTTGTATGTTGTTGTATGGATTTTATTAGTTATTAATTTTAACTGAAGCGAAAATAAACAACATATAACGTATATGTTCTAATTGTTCGGGTAACGGAAGAGCTTTTGATGCGATAAAACACGTTATATCTGCAGCGAGTAATTAAATTTTCTAATTAAACTTCTAAAAGCACTTACAATAACGATACCGTAAGCGTATTCTATCAACGTACGAAAGCACAATGGAAAACATGAACTTTTAACGGCATCGTGTGGAAAATTTATATTTCATTATAACTTCGCGCAGAAAGCTGGTGGGGATTCTTTCGGAATCGAGTTGTACTTTTGAAAGAATTTAATACGAAAAAAAAAAAGGTCGTGTCAGCTGGGGCCACGAACGGTTGCGGAGTTATAATTTTAACACTTTGAGTGCCCATGAGAATATATTTCTAGTTTAATTAGCCTAGTTTCATTCTTTTTATTATAATAAGAATGAAAGTAACTAATATGGCACAGAGAATGTGCAAGTTGCAGTATCAGCGGAAGTGCCACGACACGAAAAAAGATGATCTGCTGGCGAAAGGCTTAAGGCTGCAATGCTTTACGTTTGATTTGATAAAAAATACTTAATAATTTATAAACTCTGCGTTTGATTAAAAGATTAATGCGATATTATTTTTGAAATATTTTCCTGGCAAATACTTCCTACTCAAATATAATTTGTTCTGTCTTCATTGTTTCGTATGTGTATATATATATATATTATAAATATCTATATCTATATATATATATATAAATATATCTTTGTTTTTACGAAATCAGATAATGTTTCAGTATTTGAATTTATTTGGTTACTTTTTCGCTTATTTATTTCTTTAACAACGCCGTAACTATGTCTAGTTTTTAAACGGTTTTATTTAGTTCGACCCGTACGGAATTTATTTGTTTATTTATTTGTGTCAAAATTAGAAATTGAAATTTAAGCACTTTCCCTTTGTCCGATTGATCTGAAATTTGGTACACACAAATCTATGACATTATAAATCTAAGATGGCGGATTACATATTTTTCCTTGACCCCCTCAATATGAGTATCAAATGAAAGGGCTACACTAGTAAAACACGATGATTATGTCAAAATTTAAAATTCAAGATGGACGCCGTTCCAATATGGCGGACTAGGTACATATTTTTCCACAACCACCACAATATGGGTATCAAAAAACTGTTTAACTTAAAAGTTTTTTAAATGTATTTATTTACGTAACAGTTCGTGCGAGAACTTTCAGATCCCTACTCCATATTGGCAACCTCAGGTTGTGCGTCACGCACCTTGCGATCGCATCTTGAGTCTCGTCCGTGTAATACACGCACGTGTGTGACGTGATATTGATATGTGAAAAATAATACTGCGCTGTCGTCATGGCGAGTACACTTATTTATACTACGGTTAAGTTTCTAGTAAATTCGAGATAGTACTCGGTTAGAATTTCCGAGAACGTTGCACAAAAAATTATAAATAGCTTCTAGGTCACGCGTGTTCTTGATCCTAGGGTTCAATGTTTATTGTATAGATGGTTCTGTAACTCGTGCTTTGTAACAATATTAATTGACCCGTTGAATTCAAATGTTGCTAACCCATTATCTAAGATAATCTAACTTGTGACTTATTTGTACAACAAACAACGATAATACAAAATGAATCGAAGGCTATATTCAAATCGGTTGACTTAAATACCGATTCTGTAAACAGCTTAAATAGCTCGTGAAGTTGTGCCTGCAATACATTTTTTTTTTGTTAAATCCATTACTCATCTTTTATCATTACAATAGGAAGTCTTGGCGGATGTGGAGTTTTGATTTATTGCTTTCTGATAAGCTTTTTCTCAACTAATGGATATTTCGGATAAAGTCGAGCGGATATGCTACATATTTTTATCGTTTTTAAAAGCCTATTTACCAAAATTTTTAACAGAAGAAAGAATGATAATAAAAAAACAATTAAAAATAACAGTTAAGGATCCAGTTTTCAATTACCGATTTATTTAAATTTTAGAAATCAGGCGTTATTTTGCGGAAGCCCATCCTAAGTAAGAAAAGGACCAATATTTAGTTACTTCCGCACATGCAGTCATAGTCGTGCAACAAAGTGCACCGCCCGCCAGCCCGCTGATAAATGCGTATGTTAAATAAATTTCATATACCTCTTCACTAAATCCAGTTTAAGCCACTTGGAAGTAACATATCGCATGAACAAGTATAGCAATTGGTATATTATCCTATTTGATTTTACACGTCGAAATTGTCTTGTGAAATGTTTTACTAACACAAAAGATTTTAAATATTTTATTGTATCTTCTACTTCCTCAAAGTTTTGTAGAGGTACTTTAGTTATATACAAATAAACTAAAGCGATGTTGTGCCTTGCGATAGTAGGTCGCGGGTTTTATTCTTGGGATAAAGTCTTATCTTCACACTTGCATTAATTATATAGGGTTGTCACTGCTCACAAACAAGTTTTCAGAGGATGGAAAGCAGCGTCCTCTGCGTACCATAATACCACACTGCGATCGCCAACCCGCCTGCCAAGCGTAGCTATTATGTTATATCCCTTCATAGATATCTTATGGGGATCTATGTCTTGCAATATAAATATATAAACAAACATAATATAAATATATAAACCATAGGCTTTGATCCCTGTTTAGTAATGTTTTTATTCTTATTTGTTTTTACATAGTTTGACTATAAATCATTATAAGTTCTCAGTGAGATAGTTATAAGGTAACAATTGTAACTAATTTTATATTTCTAAGCTTCTAAGTTTGTACTTTCTTACTGCGTTTTGTTACTGTCTATCTCCAATAAAGTAAATAAATAAATAAATAAATAAAAGCCGTCTATGGACTGAAATGATGAACGAAGTATTTATACAAATATTTATAGTAAATATTTTATTTTATATAAATACTACGCATACTCAACGAGTAAAGAACTATTTTTAAATATTTCTTGTCGTATTTGACTACCAACTCGTCTAATAGAAAGCGACGATGAGGTCAAAAACTAAGCACGAATAATCCGTAGGTTGGATACCTTAATTTGACCCTGAAGAAACTTAAGTTATGATTCTCTGGAAATAAGAAAGGTGATAGTAATTAAAAAGTTTAATATACGCTGATCAAAATTAAGATCAGGCCTTCCATAGTATGTTACCAATGAACTGTAAGTTATTTTGCCTACGTGGTCTGAAGACAAGCAGGTAACTTGAGCAAACTATTGGTTGCTTTCCAAGAACTTCAACAAGATCTTCTGGACGTTACTCCAGAATATTCAAGTTCTAGCAACTGTAGCCTGACCACTGTCACTTCAACTCGGGAATCCGCTGGACTTGAAGAAAACCCTAGCTTTCTCTCTAATATAGGATTTATACATCATATACAAGAAATATTTTCCAAAATTCCATACAAATTTCGAGCTAAAATATTGACATACAAACAAAATATTTCTATATAGTCGAGACGACAAATATTTCCGTCTCTAAATTCCACCATGCGCAATAAATTCGACTACATTCCACACGTAGCAAGGAGAGACGTTATTGGATTTAGAATTTTTCGTATACATTTATTATTCTTTAAGTAAATACTTAAAATATTGAAAGTTTTTGCAGAAGACACATATATTTATTTGTGGTTTTACAGACAAGATTCGAGTAATACTTTCTTAATGAATCAGAAACTTAGTTCAGAACAACAGATATTTAAATCATTTAAATTAAAAAGGATATTTACGTACTCTAATTAAAAAGTAAGGTGAAGTAGTAAATTAAAACTTACGGGCATTAGAAAGGCTGGTAATTTTTTTTCTTAGGTTGGCAGGACTAAGAGTCCGTTTGTCGAAAGTTGGAAACTAAAAATAGCAGCTTTAACAGAGGCTTAACCCTTGCAGAGGGTGTCTTTCGGCTGATATGGTGATGGAGATGTGGCTTTAAAACGCAGTTGTTTACGTATTCGCTCTGGGGATAGAATTTAACTATGGTAACAATTAAAAAAATCAACGTTTCTCCTTTCAAAAGAGAATATATTGAAGAGATTCTCAGGTTAATTATTGGTTGATGTGAGTAGCATGTTAAAATATATGTAAAAACTGTGTTGTCATATGGATGCGAGACATGGAAGGTCACCAAAGATATCTCGCATCGGCTCCAAGTCTTCGTTAACAATTGTCTTCGACGTATTCTCGGTATATACTGGCCTGAAAAAGTCTCCAACGTAGATCTACGTAAACGCTGCGGTGAGATGCCGATCAACTAGCAGATCAAACGCCGCAAGTGCAACTGGATAGGCCACACGCTCCGAAGGGACCCTGATCACATACCGAGGCAAGCCGTAGAATGGAATCCTCAAGGAAAGACGTGGCCGCCTAAAGCAAACCTGGCAGCGGACGATCACTGCATAAGTGAAGGCAGTTGAAATGACGTGGAGCGAAGTAAAGCGCGAGGCTCAAGACCGATCGGGATGGCGACGTACAGTGGACACCCTCTGACCCATCTTGAGGGCATAGAAATAAATAATGACGATGATGTCAAACATTTGCACTGATATATGAACAACCTGTATAAATATTACTTGTATAACCACAGCATGTTGCAAAAACATGAAAGAGAGTAAAATTAATTTTCAACAATTACTTTAATGGGGCGTGTGTTTGTAAACTGTAAGAGAGCATCTGATAAAATTAATATAGCCTTTTTTGATTAGATATATTACATAAATTGAACTTCAAACTCTTCATTTACTTTGCAACTTGTTTAAATGAATTTTACTTTGAGAAATATGAATTATAAGTTTCCGAGCATGCCAACGGGTTATCAAATATTCAAAGTGCAACAGGAAACACTCGCGACTTAAAAGCATACACTGAAAATGACGTTATAATGATGCTAATACCAAATGCTGGTTACTTGAATAGTATATGAACCAAATAATGATACATTTTGAGTTGGATAACTTGGAATCGGAAATATGATACCAGAGAGACAGAGGTCAAGCAAGATAAAAGAGAAAACTTATGGTATAGGTAAAATTAAGTAATATGGATATAAATTAAGTTGCTTATTTATACTTGTTGATTGATTATAGATGGATAACTCGTTACTGACGGCCTTACGTCATAGAGCTTAAAGCTGTCTTCACATTAGAACATCTAAGTGATATCACATGGAATTTTTCTTTTGTAATATCGTATGACTGTTATAACAATACTGTGATCAATAAATTAGGTGAATTTGTTGCTTGTGATATAAAAAGTAAATTATTTATTTATTATTCCAAATCAATTTATCCACTTCAAAGTAATCCCAGTTAGATAAAACATACTTTTGCCAACGCTTTTTCTAATCCGCGAAACAGTGAGGATAATATTATTCTGGTATAATCTTTGAGCTTTGATTTTGTCTGTATCTCCTTAATCTTATCAAAATGACGTCCTCACATTGGACTCTTGGGTTTGTTGAATAGCCAGAATAATATAGTGCTTACGATGTGAGTCGAGTTATAGAAGTTTTTTTTTCAAAAAACTTGAGCGATTTTGACACCAATCGAGACTTGTTGCTTATTTTCTTTTGGAGGCCTCTCGTATCTCGTTTTATCTTTATTCTTCACTCACTTTAATTCTTCCCAATTTCTTTTGTCCTTACCTTTTTTCCTTCACAATATCTTTCATTTTGTTCTTTCATTCCTTCTTGCTTTCATCGCCTTCCTTACATCATCTTATTACTCTTAGGTGGCTAGGTATATTTCTTTTATTCTTTATTTTATTACTTATCCTATTTTTTTATATCACAGTTTTCTTATTTTTAATACAATACTACTTTTTTCTAATTCTATTTTTAGATTATTTTTCCTATTATTAATTGACTAGTTATTTTTGCAGTTTATTTTGTACCTACTTATCTATATTGTTTTATTTCTTTTGACAGTATCATTCACCACCCTTAGCAATCGATAGGAATGATGGGCGAAGGTTGTCGTCGCAATCGAGACTTGTTGTATTTAAGACACAAAACATACTTCAAAATGGTTTGAACTGAAGTAAATAATGTTCCAAGTTTTGACAAATCTACTCTAAAATAAATATCTAAATGTTATAGACAGCCCTACCAACTTAGGTAAAAAAATTACCTGCCTAATTGCCCTGAAGTTTTAAATGAAAATTTCACCTTACTTTTTGATCACAGTAATATATAGGTTACCAGGTGTGTAAATTGATTTTACTTAGAATACCTGACAAGAAAGACGATCCTACTTTTTGTATGTATTTTTTTTGTTTTTCATATATCAATGAGGTTGTTAATCCCAGGTCTTTCTATATTAATAAACCTTTTAAAAACGGTCTGTAGCGCTTGGGCAGCGACTTAAAATAAAAAAATGTAGCAACTAATATATAATTGAGTATTCCAAATTGTATTGTTAATATATATAAATTTTAGTTGTATTTGCCCATAAGAAAAAATTGTGTAAGAAAAATTGAAAAAAATTATAAAACGTATCAAATAGCGGCAACGCTCTCCCAACTGTCTGCGTTTAGTTAAAGCAAAATTATATATTGTGAAAAAAAAACTAGCGATATTAATTAGAATTAATAATAAAAAAAACCTTTTAAAACTATAAGCTTTAATTTTCTTTCGCCATAAATATAAAATTTTGCCGAGAATTTCACTATACAGAAGCATATATATCGTTCCAAAAATTGTGTTTCTTGTAACAGAAATAGACTTGTCTGTCAACAGTGGAACAAGTCAAAAACATTTATCATATACCAATGATCTGACATCTTATTATAAGAGTTTATTATGTTAGCGGTATGATCAAAATCCTCTTTGATTTATTACTATATAGGTTTGTAAGTTTGTGCGTCAAGAAAAGCTACGCATGGAAGATGTGTTGACAGGAATTAATGGTAAATAATAAACTGGTTCTAATGTACGGATTCGTAGCTGTAGAATGTCCACAGCTGGGCTTCTTGTACAGATTTCCAGTGTTATCAAAGTGTACAAAGTGGCCCACATGCAAGGTTTTTGTACAACATTTACAAAGTTATCAGTTGAACTTGAGGCTCGATGTACTTCACTGCGCTTGCCTATTCGTGGTCTTCACTCTAGAATCTTAATGCCAAAGTAGGCATTATTTCTCAGCACTATATGGCATTCTTACTGCCAATTTGCTGGAAAGTAACTTAAGTAATAAAATGACCAATATGTGTAGAAGTAGCTAGACTTCTGCCAATGCAGTAGTAGTCGTGCAATAAAGTGCACCGCCCGCCAGCCTGCTGATAAATGCACCACAACTGTGCACTCTATGTTTGGCACTAATCAGTGTAACATTACTCCTGAGAATGTCCCGTGGAGGGGTGATACATGTGTTGAGTGATTTTTCGGTGGTAGTTCTGTAATTCGCATTGTCTATTGTCTCATGTGAAGTTTTTGCTGTTAACCTTGCGGCTTTTACAGCTTCATCGGAAACGAGTTCACGGAACGAAGGGGTCCATGAACTATATAAAATTACAGGATTCGAATTTCCGAACCCGTATCAGTACTCGGCGGGAAGACGAGGAAGTCACAAAGGTAGTGGCCGCGAGATAGTAGCAGCGGGGCTCACCCAGCCAGTCCTCGAGGACACAAACTCGCGGCTAGCGCGCCTAAGTAATTACGTCTGTCTAGTCAGTGTTACTGATAGTGTACTGAATGAAGAGTTAAGTGTGGAGGGCAGCGTGGTCCACTTGGCAATCTAAAGAAGGATACTGATCATACCTCGGATCGTCCACGCTGTTCGCGGCGGCGGCGTCGGGAGGCCGACGCCATTTACGTAACGGACGGTAGGAAGTTTGGTGAATGATTTTTGAGCATCGCACACGTTTTTTCGTGCGGTGATCGGTCGCCAGTGGAGTGGTTGCTGTAGCTGGTGAGTTCGTCGCTGGAGAGATCGCTTGCAGTGTAGTGAGTGTCTGAAGCATGCGGTGTGTGGTGAGTGGATTGTGGGAACCCTGCGAGGGAAGACCGTGTGGCGATCCCTGACTGGGAGATACCGCGGTCCCCCGTATAGCGCAAAGGGAGATTACCGAGGGGGTTTTAGTTGTTAGGAATCCCACATACCCCTTTTCTTCCCCCAGAGGCGGGGCATCTTGAACATCCGTAAGATTCCCCCCCCCCCGAACCAAAAAAAAGGAATTTGCTATATTGGGCTTCAACCCCTAGCTCCGTACCTTGTCCCTCCTATAACGCGATATACTAAATAAGGAAATGCTAAGTAAGCCATTTATATACTGAAGTTGTAAATCAATTCACAATTGTGGTTATTTGATGAATTTTCTCGAAAATACGCAATGATTTCTTCGATATGGTTACGTCTAGTGCGCTGTTAATTGAAAATTCCGTGCAATAAATATCTCAGACGGTATTCCGATATCTCATTCCGGTAAGCACTCGACTTCGATTCACTACGTTAATTGTTTGAACCTAAGTCTACCACGAGAGTCTCTTAGGTTGAATCTTCACGGTCTTGAAACTGCAGGTCTGATGTCTTTGTTTTACAGTTTAATAAAGTGGCACGGAGTGATCGATCAAGATGGTTTCAGCTGATTTTTATCTATTTATTTACTGTTCGAAATACACAAGGTGTCTTTGTTTAATTTCTTAGTTTTATGTTCAGTTTGTTGACAACTTGACATATTTCATACGAATATATATATAATACTAAAATAATATTTACTTATATATGAAATTTCTATTACACTATGCAATAAATAAATATATATGTTATGTTATATTTATTTATAATTATAGTAAGTAGTAGCCATTGTATAAGGCGTTTATATGTGATTATTTTTCTTTTCCATTTCATTTTACTCTTGTTTTTTTATGATATTAACTTGTTTCATTTACTTTTATTAATTTATCAATGCACCGTATAAACCTATTACGTTCTATTTCCTTAAAATCTTAACATTTTAAGGAAATAGGAAGTAACATATGAGAACCACGCAACACAAGGGAACAATTTGATTGTCATGGGGAGCAATTCGAAAAAGGAATTGATACAAGTTATCTCTTTGATTTAAATGTTAAAAAATATATATGTTACATAGGGAGGCATAAGAATTTTGAAAGGGGAGGCATGGCGCATAAAAGAAAAAGTAAACATGTGCCAAAGAATACCGTTTGGTTTTAGAATCAAAATAGAAAGAAAAGTGTTTAAGTGTTAAAATTTTTTACTATATGTCTCTGCACCCATTATGAAGCCTATCGCTTCCAATAAAATAAATAAATAAACGTATTACATTCCAAAAAGATCACTTGTTTGTAAAATCTTAACAACTTTTTGCTACAAGCTACAGAATGAAGCATTCATGCGTATAAACAATCATCCTGTATATAAATAAAACATAGTTGAATAATATTTTATCTGACATGGAACCGGAGCACGGTTTCCGAACGCTTTTATAACGGGCATATGTTTTACCCTACACCAGTTATTAATATTCCAGAAAGTTCTCCAACCAACTACGGACATTTCCGACACTTCATTTAAACACACTTCGGTTAGTTTACTCGTAATGTATTCAAGTCTTTAATTTAAACAGTAAGGGTCGAATCATACGCAATAATATCTTTATTTTTTTACTTACAACATAACATATAAAATTCTAAATACCAGTCTCTTTTCAAAGAGAGAAGAAGAACATCGCCTTACTGGTGAGTAAAGAGACTTTCGACGTACTTTAGACTTCTGCATAAGAAGCAATAGATAAATAAATAAAAAGAACAAGTGATACAATAGTTTTGATAATAGAAATGTAAATTAAATGCGATATATATAGTAAGAAAATAAATAAACATTAGTAATACACCAATACTTCACTTTGCGTAGTTTCGTTCTGCGTTTTTTTCGAATTTGCGTCGCTGCTTATTAGTACTAATTTTCACTATGCGTCGATAGATTTTCGGGGTTGCGTTATTTTGGGTACAAGTCTTTAATTTTTTGAAATTTTATTTTTTTCCAAAAGATGGCAACACTTTTGTTTCTAATTGCGCCATGCCATCAAAACTCGGGAATTCCCTTTCTGGCTAAAAATTAATGCAATTTTAATGCAGTTTTATTTTCAATCTGTTTTGCTAATTTTGAAGTTCAGTTTCAATTACGTAGTGTGTTGTGCTTTTTTTAAAAGAAAATAATAAATTTATATAAATTTTAACGTGCTATTTCTGAATAAGAAAAGGACCAATATTTAGCCACTTCCGCTATGCAGCAGTAGTCGTGCAATAAAGTGCACCGCCCGCCAGCCCGCTGATAAATGCGTATGCAGCAAATAATGCGAATCACACAACTGCCACCACCAAATCACTCAACACGTGTTTCGCCCCTCCACGGGGCATCTTCAGGAGTTATGTTACACCGATTAATACCCAACACAGAATGACTATCTACTATCTAACTGTCAGCAGGCTGGTGGGCGGTGTACTTCATTGTACGACTACTGCTACATAGCGGTAGTAGCTATAGATATAGGCCTAAAGTAGCCCTTCCGTCTTACCTACTATCTTTCTGTTTAAGAACGGACAGCAAGTGCTAGTGTTTGCTTGCTGTCTGGAGCTGATAGCTCGAAGTCACAGTAATAGATATTCTAAACAGCTTGACTTGACTTCTACCTGTTTGTACAACATAACCCACATAACGAGCGATCATGTTAGATAAATGGTGATCCTGCAACAAATCAATCACCGAGCTGCGCCGGCGCAAGCATTGTGTGGTTATTTGGGGCGCTTCTCCACTGCCGTATACACACGTAGATGATGTATTCTACACGTTTTTGTAATGAATTGACATTTGTGTTATTTATTTACGTATAACACTTATACAACTTATGTATAATGGCGATTTAATGCCGTAGGCATTCTCTATCAGTTAACCATTCATTCTTATACGTTCTTATACTAATAGTTACTTCCTATTTCCTTAAAATCTTAACATTTTAAGGAAATAGGAAGTAAGATATGACGACTCTTTAACCTATTTTTATTTACTTTATCCTAGTCTTATACAATTTATTGTAAACTGTACCATTTTTCTATAGAACTGTAGGAATGTTTGACGCAGTTTGTCGTCTCCCATAAGAGATGCGATGTTACCTCCTTCTATTTCCTTTTACATCTCGAATTCGGCATCAATTCGGAGCCCTGTAAACACGATAGATTCACTCTTTATACACCAATTAAAGGGTATAGAATGCTTCGATGTGTAAATAAATAAAACAAATATGTAAATGCTTCGAAATAATCGAACCGATATAATTAGGAATATAGATGAGGAAAGAATAGCGACATGTGAAAGAAGATCAGAACGTGAAAAATGAAAGGTTTTGTGAAGAATGTAATAAGGTTGTTAAAGGTTGAGCCGAAAGTTTTTCGAAAGGCAATCACGAGCTGGTGACGTGATGTAGATAGACCCAGAAAAACCTGGACCGATGACATATTTACGATCGCGGGAATTCGCTAGATGTGGATAGTGGAATAAATTCAGAAGAATAAGAAGAAATAGATGATAATACAAGAACTGGTCGCTATGACAATCGATTAAAAAAAGAGAAGTAATAATTGTATTAAGTCTAGTACACTTATAGCCTTCCAATATCAAAGTTCTCTGTCATTTGGCGAAAGAGGATTTTAGGTAGATGTGAAAAAGGAAATATTAGGTGATCGATGATATTTTAAAAAGACCTATTCCCATATTTATACATATTTCACCAACAGATGAAATATACCCAACACAACATAAAAATCATGACGATAATGTACATACTCCCGTAAACCCACGTCACACAGTACTGTCGGAACTTGTCTAATAAATTGTCGAAATCCAAAACTATTTCGATACGAACACGTTTACAAATTAACTGAAGTTTGAATCTTTTGTTACGGGTTTGATGTTGAAGGGTGAACCTTTGAAGAAAAGATTTACTATTCCCCGAATAATGGGAGGTCCTGTTTCGCGGAAAATTAAATTTTCAATGCTGGAGTAAACTATGTACCGAATTCAATCTTTGGTAATCAGTTTTGTGTCCAACGCCGTCCCATATTTTTACGATTCGCATCAACAGTAATTAAAAATTCAATCAGTAGAAATAAGACTAAATAGAAACAAGCGGACTCAAAGCAGTCAAGTAGGATAAGTTATTATTGGATGTATAGATATAAGAGAAGTTAAGAATAAGTATAAGCACTAAGTTTTATATTGTATAAAGATAGACAGATAGGAAATAGTATTAAGCGTAGAATTCATATATAAGAATAGACTAATAAAAACATGTAAATAGCTTAAGTTAGCTTAAATAATAAGTGTAATATAAATAGGAATTAATACTATAACAATATTAGGAAATAAGCAAAATAATTAGAAACTAATTGTAACAGAGCCGACGGTGGGGGGTTTTAGTCAGTAAAAGTCTGACACTGCCTGGGCCCTCCATTCCCAGGCGTCCAATGAGGGTTCCCCCCCCCCCCGTTTAGAAATTGTAATTTAGTAAATAAAGGCTCTGACTATGTTAGAGGAAAATTTTGTAAAATAAAATTAAAAAAAATAAGTTTTGTGTCATTTTAAATGAATTTAAGTGCAGCGAAGGATGTTTATCCACAAGTAGAACAGAGTAGCTTGTTTTATTCGCTTGCAAAGTTATGTACATGAAGCCAGACCTGAATAGAGTTTTGTATAAGATTTCTCTGGAAAAACATAACAGGAATGAGAAGATAGATGACGATCCGACGACCTTATAGTCGTCTGTCTACCTGAAGAGAGCCAAGGCCGCTACGACGACCCTTCTTATATTACTCGAATCCAGGGACATCCTACGTCGTGTCACTGGTTTATGGTCACCACTCGTAAACCTTTAGCAATACAATGCAATAAAAAATAATAAAACCAAATAGGGAAACTTGAACATAAATGCACATATAAAACACATGAAAAAAAAATTCTAATCTATTTAAACAAATCTGTAATATCAAAAGATAATGATAGAAATGTAAGAATAAAATAAAGATTAGAAATAAAATTGTACCTAGCCACCTAAGAGTAAAAAAGATGGGGAAAGAAAGGCGATGAAAGCAAGAAGGAATGAAAGAACAAAAAAAATTGCAAGATATTGTGAAGGATAAAAGGAAAGAATAAAAGAAATTGAGAAGAATGAAAGTGAGTGTAGATTACAGATAAAACCATGAAAAAATTATTTGTAAATAAAGTCCCTGTCCCAAACAAAACAGGGGTACGAGAGGCTCCCAATAGCGGGGCCATTTAAAAAAGAAAAAAAAACCTTCAGCAATAAGAGTAGCTGTTGCTAGAATAATGTGTCTACTCTAGAACCTTATCCTTAGCTATGTTTCGCCCATTGCTATTTCATACGTGCAACTCTTCGAGTTTCGTAGGTGACCTATGTTCTTCTACGAATACCCTCATTTTAGATTCAATCTGACAGTCAAGCCCTGGCGACGCTCTTTCGACTGCTTTATGAGTGAACTTGAATCTTCTTATAAAGTCCATTGTGAGCGACCGCGTCTTAAATCATAAATCTTAACTGGCAAACACACACTGAAAAGAGAGGCATCTTAAATATTTAATGGAATCAGGCGTTACCTTGCGGAAGTACATCCTAAGTAAGAAAAGGACCAATATTTAGCCACCTCCGCACATGCAGTGGTAATCGTGCAACAAAGTGCACCGCTCGCCAGCCCGCTGATAAATGCCACCGTTAAATTACTCAACACGTTTTTCACCCCTGCACGGGACATCTTCAGGAGTTATGTTACACCGATTAGTGCCAAACACAATTGTTTTTGGTGTCTCTGTTATTAACGGTGGCATAGAGAGGCATCTTCAGACATTGCGGTATTTTTGACCAAATGTTTCATAGCTTGTCATATGCTTATCGTGTGGAAAATATTATCATTGTATATATATATTATTTATATATATATATATTCTATATTCTATATTCTACAGATATTACTGTCCGTATTTTTTCTTACGTTTTCGCATGTTACAATTTATTTTAACGACGCCTTAACAATGTGCAGTTTAAAATTACGTGTCATGCGACCACTTTCTCATACCTACTCCATATTGCTATCCTCAGGTTGTGTGCCAGTATCTGCGTGGTAGTTGTTTTATTCGCCACATCGATGAATCTTGCGATCGCATCTTGAGTCTCGTCCGTGCAATACACGCACGTGTGTGACGTGATATTGATGCCTCATGATGGAGTTTGTTATACAGCCCGAGGGTGTCTGCTGTTTGACGGACAAGGATGACTGATGATTCTTTAGTCTCTGAGCCTCATGGATGATGAGCACCATGCTGAAAGTGGCCAGTAATATGTTGAAAGGATACAGATGAAACGTAACAAAAAAAAAACAATAGAATTTAAGAATAATTCTTTTTTTAAATATATACGGTTTAACCACGCTTATTACCCGCAAAATGCGTAATTCTTACAAAAGGATATCTGTTAAATAGAGCGGAACCGGTAAGACATTTCGACTTTATTGTAGCCCTTTTGTAAGCGGTCGGTTGATTACCTTCGATCAAAATTGCCTTATTAAGTCGTTTTATTACCGTTTAATATAGAAAGTACCTTCTTTTGTTTCATCAACCTCGTGTTTTATCTTTATATAAGTCAATAATGAACGCACGAATTTTATATAAAATGTCATCATACACACACATAAGCACACATGTATATGCACACTCATACACACACACGCACACGCACGCATACGCACCCATACACGCATGCAAGCACACACGCACGCAAGCACGTACGTATGCACACACACATGCACATGATCACACGCGCACGCACACGCACACACACGTAAGCACACACGCATGCAAGCATGCACGTATGCACGCACACACGCAAACAATATATGTGATGATGATGACACGACTGGCAACAAATATTAGGGGCAATAAAAAAGTTTCTAGAATGGAGGCGAACTTGTTGACGTAAGGTATGATGTTCCTCATAACATGAGCAGATGAGCTCGTCAAGGTCTTCAGATCCCGGAGGCCCTTTCCCAACAGTCCTGTTAGAAATTTTGAGGAACCTATCCAAAATAGATATACAAGCGCACAAACTATTCAATACTTATGCTTCTTGTCAAAAATCTTAATTTTCTGACGCTAATTTTAGAATTACGAAATAAAACATGACATATTTCATATATAAATTACTCTTTTAACTGTAAACTACATCATTTTCACTATTATCATTTGTAAAGTTTTTGATCTATTTTATTAGATAGGATATTTACAATCCAGATAACATAGCATTTAATTCTCGATACTCTTTCGTTCTATAGAATTAAGTGAATGAAAAACCAGGTCCCACGACGTTGCAAATTTTATGCAATACTTCACACACACAAACACAAGCACATATTAATGTTTATATAAATATTATACATATTGTAGTATTTTAGATCCTACTTCTGTTCTAAAAGGTAAATATATTGTATGTATGATATTTACATTGACATTTAAATACATCATGTAATTATATTTCGCTTCTATATGAGAGGGTAACATAGTTTATATCTAGTGTAACTTCCAAAGACATATATTGTATATCTATACGGTTTAAAGAAATCAATAATTTGACTGTGACATATATATAATAATATTTTGGAAGAGAGGTCCAAAGTGTATTTATAAGGAGCCGTGAAAAACTGGCTATACTAAAATTGCGATTTTTTTAATTTCGCAAATCATTATTGGACTACCATTTATAAAATTCGTAACACGGCGTAAAAGGCATATTATTTAATAAACGAATATTTAAATGACATGAATCCTTGACAGTGATGTCGTCTGATTATATTGATTTCATTAGGATATTTATGATATAAGTGTATATGTATAAATCTGTGTTAAACTTTATTAACAGATGTGTTGTTGTGGAGTTTCTTTCTGTTTCTTCTCCAAAACTATAGCACCTTACAAATAATTTAAATTGAATAATTTAAATTTGTCTTATCTTTACATATAACTAAACAACATTCAATTTAACTATTTTTTTGTGATTTATAGATATATGAGATACAAATCTCTTTTATCTTTAAATAGGACAAACGATGTTCATAAAATAACAAAAATATCGTCAAATAATTCCAAGCAAAACTTAAGTCCAGTTATAAAAGCATCGAATATATATATATATATATACATATATAAATATATGTATGTGTGTGTGTGTGTATATGTATATATATACTACTTTCCAATGATTATAAAAGCCTCGTTTCCTATCATACGGAAATAATTGAGTCAAGATTCCCATCTATTGTTTATTTTTACTAACATAAATGCTTACATATATACTTATTTTTGATTTGCGAATATGACTTCTATAACTAAACTAATAAGACGTAATCTTCATTGATCTACAATTGAAACGGAACATTCGGTTCCGAAGTAATATGAAGCTATCATTACAGCCGTACATTCGAAGGATATATTCCTTTTAATCCATTTCTATCCTGTCATAAACTATCCCGGCCCTGACAGGCTGAATCTATGCGTGACTGGCTGTGGATATAGATAAGGCATGGTCCAAATGCTCTCATTCCGTTCGATTGTTAACACAAATGACTCGAGAGAAAATTATGTTATTTACTCATACCAAACCCTCTGATAATACTCCGTTGATACGTATATATAAATATCTTATATACAGTATGATTGACTGTCAGCTGAATGTGTATATCTGATTCTATTTTCTGTCTTAATATATATTACTAATTTTCGTAGGTAGGTTCCGACAGCATGATTTCGCGAGAAATCGATGAATACGGGCAGTGCATCACCAGTTATAGTCGTGATCTATGGAGAAGTCCAAGAAAAGAAGAAAAATGTATATATCACCCTATAAAAATCACTAGTATCTTAAATAACAAAAAAGAAAAAACGTTTTCAAAATTCGAACTATTATATATTAAAATGAACTTAAAGCCCTCGCACGATACCAAGCCAATGTAGACCTCGACGAGGTCTGCATCCTTGTCACGAAATTCCGCAAAGCCTCCGATCCTTCGAGTCCTTCTCGCCGCCCTTAAAGCGGAATTTAAATAACATCCACTCCCCTGTATCAACGCCAGGACACACGCCTCACATCGAGCCCCGGTGATCTCGATGCACATGTCATGCACTACTCATTTACACATGACACGGCGGCCGCGTCCGCCTAACCCACGTTCAAGCGAGGGCGGTCCGGAGAGGCCTATGTCTCTCCCGACCACCGAGTAGTCTTCGTGCTACATACACTACACCCCACTCACTACACTATACACCTACACGGATATAGTTCTCCGCGTGTGGACGCCTTCGTCGTAACTGAGGTACGATCCCCAGCGTAAAATTTTTAGTCCGTGGACCTCTGTTTCCACGGACTCAATTTCTATGAAGCTGCACAAAGTCTAGACCACCTAGCAGCACAACTTCTAACACATAAATTACTGTTTATTATCTGTTCCAGCGGCATTTGCATTGCCAGAACTTACTGGCCTGTTGAGAATTAAAAAAAAATCTTCCGGTTCCTAGTCGCCGTGATAAATGTTTGATTTAATTGGAAAATACTACACGTTTCATGTTAGAATAGAGGGTAGATTTTCAAGGATTGTATGTTTTAGAGCTGCAATCGATACGTAAGGCTTTGTACTGATTCTATCATTTTAATGGCTTCCTAATTTGTAATTCAATAGTTGAATCGCATCGCAACAATAAATTAACAGCTTTATTTTGTAAAATTACTAAAACGGAAAATTTAGTTTGCTATTAGTATACAGCAGTATAGATTGGTTATGTGCAAACATATTGAAACCATATTTAATTGAGATTAAACGCTAAAAGGTTACACTTCTTTTTGTGACAAAACAAAAAATGAGAGCTCTTTTTGAACTACTATACCCTCTCTGTTTGCCTCTCTCTCTCTATATATGTATATATACATATATATAGTTGTCTCGAAGACCTTCGGCCACAGCAGACATGCCAGCCTGAGCGATGTGCCCCGACTTCTGTTCAATTTTTCAATCTTCGTTAGTAATCTTGGTTCTTCTGCTTGGTTCTTCATTTCTGGTTTGATTCTTCTCTATCGCTCTCTGGGTGACTTTCACCCATCTTATGAGGCCCGTCGTAAGTGACCATATCACTTGCAACACACAATGAGAGTACACACGCACACACACGCACACACGCGCACACGTACACACGCACACACGCACACATATAAAAGCGAAAAAAGGGTTAAACTCGTGTCGCGTCTTTATATGTTGACATATGTGTGTGTATATATATATATATATATATATATATATATATATATATATATATATATATATATATACATACATATAATATACATTGCAATAATTGAAAATAACACCTGTATCATTTTTAACCTATCTGCAAAAATATTATAAAAATTTAACAGAGATGTGAAGTTAAATTTTTAATCAAGTAAATGTTGTGGAACCAGGTTAGTACTCTAGGGAACAGATGGGCTAAAAACCCAGCTCGATTTGTATAAGTATTTGCTCTAAAAATAATTACAATAAATGTTAATTAAATTTGTTTTTGATTTATTTTAAAAGCATGTTAGCGATACTGCTAATATGTCTGTGTTATATTCATACAAAAATATATGTTGACTATTTTCAACGCATAAATCTACAGGATGATTAGAAATAGATTTTAAAGTTTTTATTAGAATTCAACTAATGACGGTACAAACAATCCAAAAATCAATGCATACGAAAAAAAAAAGAACTGCATATTGTAACAAAGTAAGAAACAATTTTTAAAATTCGAATAACCATATTTAAAAAGTTATGTTTTTTTTATATCTGTGTACAGGCAGTTTGTACTGTAAGAAATTATCGACCTATCGCTTTAGTAGAAATAATAAATTAATGAAACATTTCTGAGTTATCACGTCATACAGGTTGATTGAAAACACGTGTTAAAGCTTCAAAGATTGTTATTGACTAATCAGATATGTTGACCCTTATAAAATATAAACACATAACCGATCATCCTGTAGGTATTATAGAAATAGATTTTTTAGTCCCAATCGACAACGACACAATTGATTACTAAAATACTTCATTAGACTTGAGATTTCTTTAAAAGATTCTATATGTTCTTGTCAAAATATCTCGGTAAACATGCAGCTAAAACAAATTCGCCTGTCCACCTTGAAATAGAGGTACTAGCACTACAGAACCTTAAAGTTCTTGCAACCATCTGCTCTGATATGCAGCCTGTCAACTCCAACATAAACCTGCTAATCCTCTGAGCCGGAATCCAACCTTTTTATTGCCAAGTCCCACTAAAGCCTTTCTAATATTCTTACAGCCTCCTATATAACATATATAATTTATATATCAAATAGAAAGGTTTAAAATCGTATAGAGTTTATTTTGTAATTGCGGCATTTAACAATAAAATTTATATAGAAAAACAGAATAAAATGTAAACATTGTAGTATTCTGGTAGTTAGGTGTTGAATAATAAACGATTTGTGAATAATACAAGACGAATGAACGAATGATATTGAGAAAGAGAAAAAAATGAAAAAGCAAACAGAGAAATAAAATGTGTGAAATTAATTATTTTATAAAAATAGTCTGTGTACCTAAGATAGAGCCTTCAAAGATGGCGGTCAACTAAATTAAAAATGACTCCTGTCGGTCGTGGGGCATATGAGGAAACACTATATATACACATACACACACACACACATATATATATATATATGTGTGTGTGTGTGTTCCGATCACAATAACCAAAGATATTTAATAATAGAATTTTGCAGAATTTATATTCGAAATGCCATAATAAATAATACTTCAGGTTAGAGTTTTAATAACAAATATAAATCCGGCATCGCAATTTCCTGTTTCTGTGTGATTGATGGTTCTTGACTAAACACGTCCCATGTATTATTGTTAACCAAATCCGAAAAGGTTCTCTTAAATAATGACTCTTATATTCTATATCTACAGAAACTGCTATATACTATCTACATACGAACATTAATACCACTGTGCACGTGATAGAATCCATTTTAAATCTACGAGGATTCAAAACGCTTTCTAATTTGTAAAGAATCCACAACAATCTTAGACGGCTTTTTGTGGTCACTTTACAAAATTTTTAATAAATATAAAGCAATTATAATTAAAATAGTTTAGATTATTGTAATTTTTAAATCGATTTCACGTTAAGATTAATTCCAGTCTAATAAAACGCACTTTTACCAACGATGTTTATCCAATTATTTATTTAAAAACTTTTTATATTTTTTTTATAACAGCGAACTTAAAGCCGAAGGCATTCTCTACCAGTTAATCGTTAGGCTGTGCATAGATAAAGTAATAAAAGTAGGTGAAAATAGTATAATAAAACACGATAAATAAAATATAAAAAAGTAAATTCAAATTGAAAAGGAAGATAATCAATTAAAAACACTTTATATAAATATACTAATGGTTACTACATAATATATTATAAATATAATAAATAATGAAATCCTGTCAACCAATAGCTATCGAGCCTTCGCTTTAAATGCGCGACGATTCCTTATCATCCTAATAACGAGAGGGTGGGTATTCAGGAGAATAGCTTGTATTACAAAGGAGAAGTAAAGTCGGTACTAGGTAGGTACATTTATAGTCCTGGAAAAAGTAAGTATAGTCTTTTTCCGGTAGAGCCTTCAATAACTTCTTTAAGTCGAAAAGGCTTTCCGGCATTGGCCTTTTGAGTTTACTGCATAGCCAAAAATCGCACGGAGCCAGGCGAATACAATGTTTGCGAAACATCAGTCGAATTTTTAACGATATAATTTGCGGCTTGTATCTGAATGTAATTGACCGTATTTGGCAACTTCCACTTACTTTTCATTCACCACATTTTAAACTACTTGCACTTGTTTAAGGTAGATTGGTACAGATCTGTAGCGAAATAATCACAGCTGTCAAAATCCTTTCGCTTATCTGTCAATCCATCGGTCTGCGCATGCGCAAAATGTAAGGACGCGCGGCGTATGATTTGTAGGCGGCTGTCAAAACCGCGTCGCACGCCGAAAAATATTATGAGATATAATAATGGCGAACGGCGTCAAGTGACATATGTGTTATTGATTATAAATTTGTATTAAATTTAGTGCTTGATGGAATATTGAATTAAATACTATATTACATTAATTTTACAAAACATACGCCGCGCGTCCTTAGTTTATGCGCATGCGCAGACCGATGGATTGACAGATAAGCGAAAGCATTTTGACAACTGTGATTATTACACCACCTATTCTTTTTTTGGGGAAATCTTCTAGGTACACTAGATACCCTGACTTCTGGGGAAAGAATATGGTTATGTGGAATTTCTGGCAACTAAAATTATGACGTTAGTCGTCTTCTCTACCTTTGAAGAGGCCACCGGATCTCCTTCAGAACTAACACAAGTCCTGGTTTGAGTCTCCACTGACATCCTCGCTGTATCGCAACAATACTAGACCACTTCAAATTTCTGCATTTCTCAGGTGTTTTATGGCCCCGTTAATAGGCGCCTCTTGTTCCTCTATCTTGTGGAAGGACAGGGTCATTTCTTGTCGTTTAATAATTTTGTTCACATCTTATTTTACACCACATCCATTTATCTTAAGTTCTCTCATTCTTTTTCTTACTTTCCACATTTCTTCTGTCTTACCCTTTCATTCCATTTCCGACTTTTCCGATTCCTTTCTTCCGTAACCTTATTACTTAGTTTTATTTTGTTTACAATAATTTTTTTATTTATTTTACAATTTTTTCTCGTCCTGTTTCGTTTTATTATATCTTTTACAGTTTTTCTACACAGTTTTAGGAATGTAGGCCTTGCATCTTCATCTCTCATTAGTAAAAGCCATTGTTTCTTCGTCAATCTTCATTCTGAACCGGTATGTATTTCTCAGGTTGGCAATGATTGGAAGATGAAGGCCCCACATTCAATGCCTGTGAACCCAATGCTTTTTAAGACTCCTTTTACGACAGGCAGGGGATATCTTAGTTCAACTTAAGTGACCCCGGGCTAAAAGGTTGGAGCCACGAGCCTTTTACAACCAGGATCGACCATCTCCCGATGTTGCTAGTAGTATATACCCTAGTTTAAACATAGTAATGCTATATTTGTATCAACTTGCTGTGAATCGTAATTATTGCGGTGTGATATGCAGTATTGTTTAGTAATGTTTTTATTTGTAATCTCATTGTTTGATTTTAAATCATTAAATGTTCTTAGCGAGATAGTTGTAAGGTAACGATTGTAACTAACTTTATATTTCTACTAGTTGTTCTCGCAAACGTTGTTTTGCAAAAAAAAAATAGGGTTTTAATTAACAAAAAAAAATAAGGGTTGATCGTAGAGGGGTGAAAATTTAAGTTTGTATGTATTTTTGTATGCTGTATCATAATAAAATAAAAACCAAAAAAGTTGTCTAAAAAATAAAAAAAATAATTTAGGGGTGGACCACCCTTATCACTTAGGGGTATGAAAAATAGATAGTAGCCGATTCTCAGATCTACTGAATACGCATATAAAATTTGGTAATAATCGGTCGAGCCGTTTCAGAGGAGTTCAAGTTCGAACACGAGAATTTCATATATTAGAAGTTTGTACTTTCTTACTGCCTTTTGTTACTGTTTATCTCGAATAAAGTAAATAAATAAACTATTAACTGGAGTTATAATTTAAAGGCGCGTTGAATTCAATATCAGCAATGAATGTTCGTAACATTCTACATTTTCCTTCCAACATACCACAGGCTACGTGACATGTATATAAATTTCCTAAATAATACATTACTTTCCTTGTTATGTTCCCTGTTTCCGCTTGTTTTCCGTTTCGTAAATGAAAAGAAAACTTCAAAGAATATTTGTTTAATAATGTAACATTGTATTGTGGTAACAATTTAATGATTTATCTGCCATATAACCTTTTTAACAATAGGCTAGCATTTATTTAAAAATGTAATATATTTTGAACGTATACACACGCGTAGAAATTATGTTAACATAACACGATCCTCATAAAGGTTAAAATCACTTTTAGTAATTAATTTTAACATGAATTATTATTATTACGTAAAATGAAAATTATTTTTATGATTCTTAAATAAATACGTGTGGTTCTTAAATATATATATCAGGGATACTCAAACTATCTAGCAAGTGATTCTATTAAATTATAATAAAAATATTCTTTATTCATATAGGCTGTTAGAGGCACTTTCGAATCGTCAATTAACATCAAATGTCGGCATTGTTGTTCCTACAGGAAGCTACCATCAGCTCGGATGACAGTTCTGCTGAGAGCCGGTGAGATATTCAACAGTTGCTCTTTACACAAATAGTGATATAAAGTGTTAAGTAACAAAAGGACCAATATTTAGCCACTTTCGCACATGCAGTGGTAGTCGTGCAACAAAGTCTCTGTTTTTGATGACTCTGTGTTTGGCACTAATCGGTGTGACATAACTCCTTAAGATGTCCCGTGGAGAGGTGAAACACGTGTTGAGTAATTTGGCGGTGGCGGTTGTGTGATTCGTATTGTTTGCCGCATACGTATTTATCAGCGGGCTGGCGGGCGGTGCACTTTGTTGCACGACTACCACTGCATGTGCGGAAGTGGCTAAAAATTGGTCCTTTTCTTACTTATGATGGACTTCCGCAAGGTAACGCCTGATTCCATTAAATATATAAAGTTTGCTGTTAAAGCAAGTAGTTTCCTGTGTGCAATAAAAATATTTAACTAAACACATTAAAAACAATGTAGTATGCTTAGATAGAATAATATAACTATTTTCTATAATGTATTTATAAAGAAAATACATTTGTTTACTGTTGTTTCTTTGTTTTCAGAAGCAACGCTATATTGTTTTATTTTGAGATCAGAAAAGGTCTTATAAAACGTCATTTAAAGTTTATTTTAAATTTCAATTTTATTATGTAATAGTTTTATGATAAATCAATACAATGACATATAGCAGTCCTGTCAAAAAACCACTTTAAAGCATTTTAAGTAGTGTAAAGTAAAAGCCTTACAATTTGATAACATTATAAAAGATTAAGTTTGTGAACTTAGCAATAATCCCAATTAAAAATTAAATAAAAATAATTAACCTATTATTCAGTATATATCAGTTGTGTAGTTATTAAAAGAAGTAAAATAAAAATATGTTATTTAAAGACCTTTGTTAAGAAACCTATGGTGTTAAAATTGATAATTTAAACAAATTTTTAAATATATATTCATATTGATAACTTGAAATAGCGCTCCTTCATATATTTCTAATAAGACCGTACTTTTAAATGGTCTCCCTTTTTGTGGACACCATGTTCCTCCTGCCTGTGTGGAACAGGAACATTATCATTATCAACATCATAAATAATTTTTTGCAATTAAAAGTTTTATTTCTTATTTACAAATTCTTTCATGCTTTACATTATCTTTTTATTGCTTAATCATCTGCCTTTTATCGCCTTGCTTCCTTCATCTTTACTCTTATATCACAGGTTTATTTTGGTATCACAGCACTGACTCGTTTTTAATATAGTATTTCTTTTCACTAGCATCATTTTCATATTTCTTTCTTACTATATTTACTGCTTTACTAAATTTTCTTGCCTGAGGATCTTATCTTACCCTGTACTACTATTGAGTGTTGTTTTAATCCGCATTATTTTATATTAAAAAGATATATTTGTATATATTTATATTTATATATTAAGATGACCGGAAAGAATTGTCATTTCTGTCGATATATTTTAAAAAAAACCGATTGATATAATACTGCTCTGGCATTTAAAATTTGTAAATTAGATGGCTAAAGGTTGTTGAAACTTGTTAAAAAGTGTAGTCGTGTGAATTTAACTTAAGTAAGCGACATTACTTTCCTATCCCACTAATATAAATACCTATATAAGGTATATTAAACAACAATTAAATTTCTTATAAGTTGATCCACATAACACTATATGTACACTATCTTTAATATTTAAGTGCTTCTCTTAATTAATAGAGAATAATATTTAAAGGTCGTATAAACCCAAAATCAGTGTTCGTGTATGTCGATCCTTGTAAAACTGATTTGGATCCAATATGAACTAGTTTGGGAATCCCCATTTCAGAGTGATTAAAGGTCCTTCGTATTGAAAGGGTATAAGTACTCGAGTACACATTTGATACGTTTGCGGTATTTAACTCGTGATTTGGATGTTTATTTAACCTGAAAACGTCTTCGTGTCTTATTTCTTGAATGTGTTTTAAAATATGTAACAAATTATGAAACAGGAAATTTATTTTTCGACCTTTTGTTCAATGTGGGATACTGTATAAATAGCTATGTAAGAAATGACAGCTAGCCACTAAAACACCACGTGACCTTATGTGAAAAGCTTAATATACCTCCGTTTAACTTACCGGACCTTCTCAAGAAAAAATCTACAGCAGAATCTTTTGATGAGTCGGCCCGGCACATTGTCCTAAATTTCAAGGCATTTAACGGTCTGTAGCGCTTGGGCAGCGACTTAAAATAAAATAATGTACCAACTAATATATAATTGAGTAAAACATCGAAATTGTATTGTTAATATGTATAAATTTTAGCTGTATTTACCCATAAGAGACAATTGTGTAAGTAAAATTGTAAAAACGCTGTCGTGCCTCGCAGCTGGGAGAAGAAAGATCCGTATCAAAAGCGAAAAAAAAAAATAAAGTAAAAAAAACACTAGCGATACTAATTAGAATTAATAAAAAAAGAGCTACTAAAATAGATTTTTTTATAAAATCCATTGCTTACAACTTTAATATGTCAAAAAATATATTCTGGTTAAGTTTTATATTTAGAGCTATTTCGATTGTTGGTGAAATTAACTTAAAATTTATCTTAGCATACCTCTAATCGGAAAAAGGATTTTTTTATTATATTTCAAGCCTCTAAACTTTAAAGTTCCAGAATTCTCTGATCTCTGATCTTCCTAGAGTTCTGTGAAAAGGTAATAGTAAAAACAATAAAAACCTATAAATAAACAAAAAGTAAAAAGAACATTAATAATGAGAATAATAAAAAAGAAAATTAAGTACGATATAGATAGTAAGAAAATACGAGTAAATAACAATTATTAAAAAAAAAATTGTTAAACATACGATAAAAATAATAAACGTGAAATTGTAGAACTCTGAGGCGAAGGCGAAGGAAGTGAGGTGATATATGGAAAGGAATGAAAGATATTGTGAAGAAAATTAGTAAAAATAAAAAATAAAATAATGCCTTTCTGTTCTAACAAACCGTCTAAATTTTTAATATTTTTTAAGCGACCTTAAATTTAGTTTTCGCTTATGTTGACACCAACGCGTCGAAATCGACCACTTTGAGAATCTCTGGTCTATATTGACTCAAACCACTGGAGGACTCTCGTGAAATATTTATTCAATTAGTTATGTTATCATTTTCCAACGTCTAAAAATTAATATTCGAATGAATATAAATTCAAAAATCCGGAGTTACATTTTAATTTTATTGAGAATTTTTGTTTAATTTGATATTTTCGATTCTAGAACGATAAATAGTTTTTAGGTTATCTGAACGGCGCAACGGTTAAACAGGGTCGAGAGATTATTCGAATTTCAAAAATGAAGAGATTTAAATTTCGAATTTGATTTTCGGATCACCGGCAGCTAGCGTTGCACACGCAGCCGAAAATGGAACTTTAGGTAATCAAGTGAAAAAGCAAGGGTTTTGTCTACGCCGACCCTTGTTTGTGGAGCGACCAACTTTCTGTTTGTGTACGTCTTGTTGTTACCGAACAAATAAAGTCAAAGAGATTTTCACAAAATCCGCACACAAAACATACGCGGAAAGCGGAGACTTATCTTTGTTTCGTCTGGAAATTCATGTGAGATACGCTCACATTTGGTTTTTCCTGTTCTATTTCTGATAGAGCTTATTCATTTGTACATATTGTAATTCACTTATATACATTCACGTCAATTAGTTGAACAAATAATGTTAAAAGGGCTAAATATAAAAACTAGAATAAAATTGACTGAGTCAAAAAAGATAAAATCGACTAATGGCGGCTTCGTAGAGCGCACACTACCCATGTAACTACTACACTACCTATCATATCTGTCAATATTTATAGCCGGATACTGGTGTTATCGATGAATGACTGCATAAGCCGAGGTCTCCTTGTTGGGGCCCTTGACCTTAGTCACTCCATGGAACTTTCATCGAAGCTATCTAAAAGCTCGGCGGCTTTCTAATCCGGTGATTTTAGTTTGTAGCGTCCCGATCCGAGGCCCCCGAGGTACTTTAAAGAAGGCTTTAGGCTAGGCGCACTCCGCCTTGCCACCTCATATCCAGGGGCGGTTTAACCTATAGTGCAGGGTGTGCAATGCATACGGGCGCCGTCCTCTGAACGGCGGCTCCAGAAAAAAGGCCGTAATTAATACAACACTGTAAGCTATACTTACTTATAAAATAGCTTGTTGGAATATGAAAAAACTTTCTTATTACGACGGCAAAGTTAATAGTTATAGCCGCGGGGGGGGGGGGAGGTCAGGACCAGGGGGCGTCAGAGTTTCATTGTACACGGGCGCTACACGAGCTAGAGCCGCCCCTGCTCATATATATATATATATATATATATATATATATATATTTAAATGCCTACATACACATGAACATAATAAAAATTGTTTTTTGTTTAAAATATATGAATGTCTGGTGGCATTGTGGGAGAAGTAGCTTAAACTTATTGTTAGTATTTTGTGTTCAACCTTGGGTTTGTTTTAAGCTGGTGGCAGATGACATAATCAAGATAGCTGGAAGTGGCTGAAAATTTTTTTTAGATCACCGACCTCTCTTTCCGTTTGTTAAAACAAGGAAAAGAGAAACGAGTAAGAGATTGAGACGGATAATAAAAGAGAGAGTAAATAATACGAAAATAAAGTGAATACATTTTTTGTAATATGTACAGTACGTGATATACGTAACATTTTTATTGAACACTTTTTCAGGTTTTTATAATATAATATAGGTATTTAGATAAAACAAGCGTTCTTATAATTTTTTAATCTGTTAAAACAGACGACAAATTTAAGATGGCAGAAAATATTTTGAACGTGTGTTCATTTATTTATTTACTTTATTGGAGATAAACAGTGACAAAAGGCAGTAAGAAAGTAAAAACTTAGAAGCTAAGAAATATAAAATTAGTTACAGTTGTTACCTTATAACTATCTCACTGAGAACATATAATGATTTATAGTCAAACAATGGAAAAACAAATAAAAACATTACTAAACAGGGATCAAAGACTATGGTTTATATATTTATATTATGGTTTAAATTGTATTTTATGTACTCAATACTTACGAACGAAATTGTTTTTTAAAAGATACGAGAGAGCACGAGAATATATCAATATCACTAACATATACAATATATCTATTTATTTTTAAAAACTTAGTACATGTCCAAGATGTCGTTGGGTAAATACGTAATAATATACAGTTATAAGCGATTTCAATATTTTCAATTTTTGTTGCTTTTTTTTAAATTTTCTGTACTATTTTATACAAGTCAAAGCTGTTGAGGTCCAAAGGTTCACGAGGGGCGATCACAAGCCGGTAGACGCAGACAGGGCAAGCTCTCTCCAGTAGCTCGATACGAGGAGGGCAGGATCAGTCATCGAGGCAATTTTTGGAGCAGGCTGAAGCCTTGTAGTATGCGTCCATCGGCTAAAAGAAGAAGTAGTAATTATTTTCTCCTTGACTAACTTCCACTAATGTGTAAATCTATACGGCTTTTATATCTACTTTATCTTATATACTAACTTATATACTTTGTGTGCGGTTGCAACTGAGTAAACATATAAATACATTTAAAAAACTTTTAAATTAGACGGTTTTTTGATATCCATATTGTGGTGGTTGTGGAAAAATATGTACCTACTCCGCCATATTGGAACGGCGTCCATCTTGAATTTTAAATTTTGACATAATCATCGTGTTTTACTAGTGTAGCCCTTTCATTTGATACCCATATTGAGAGGGTTAAGGAAAAATATGTAATCCGGCATTTTGTATCGGCGGCCATCTTAGATTTATAATGTTATTGGTTTTATTATATTGTATTGTCATCTAAATTAAATGTGTGTACCAAATTTCAGATCAATCTGACAACGGGAAGGTGCTTAAATTTCAATTTCTAATTTTGACCCAAATAAACAAATTCCGTACGGGTCGAACTAAATAAAACTGTTTAATTACTTAAATGCAACCGCGAGAAACCTTCAGTTCTAATTTTAAAATATCTACCATATTCATAGCGTTTAACTCAAATAGTTAAAATATGACAACTAAAATATAAAGTAATTAAAATCTTTATACAAGAATTAATAGTAATTCAGTTGATATCTCTAAAGACGTGAATTGTAGAAATACACGTTGACATTGCGATTTGCGACCGAAATATTAAAATGTAGCGTTTTGCTACAATAATAATGGAACAAAAGAATACTTCCAACTCCTTTTGATATCGCCGACTTGTATAATGTGACCCACATTTTCCAATTCAATTGCGGCGAGAAATCTTGTTTTCTTTTTATGGAAAAAAAAACGTTAATTCTCTTTATTGGATTTATTTCTTGTGTAACTTCACATTTGCGATTGTAACTTAATTTACTATAGATTTCTTTGCTAAGTTATCTAAATGGGTCACTTATAGACATATTTTATTATTATTTAAATGGCCCCCGCTATTGGAGGCTTCTCGTACCCCTAACTTATTTCTGGGTTGGCGACTTTTATTTCTTTTTAATAATTTTCTCACTTCTCACTTATATTTTTATTTTTCGCTCTTCTACCGTGCATCTTAAGATCTTTCATTACTTCCTTTCATTCTACATTTCATCTGTCTTGCTCTTTCATTACATTTTCCCTCTTTTCCGATGCCTTTCATTCATCTCCTCATTTTTCAGTTTTTTTTTTTTTACGTATTTTATTTATATACTTATTATTATGCTTATGTTAATTTTATTATATTTACATTTTTCTTAGATTATTAACTCTTATTTCTTTTTATTACGTTAATCACAATTTTTCTGCATAACCTAAGAAACTCTGGTCGCATCTCATCATTTTCGATAAGCAAGGCTATAGCTTCCTCGCTGATCTTAGTGCCTAACCGGCATTCGGAACCGATATAAGATATATTTGAAACCACTTACCTTATCCAAGATTCTCGAAGTTTTCATCTATCTTTTTTTATAGTTACGTTTTATCTTTTGACATTTTTTTAAAATTTATCATTATTCGTAATTGAGCACGAGGTGATGGTGTTACATCCCTATAAATATGTTTTGCCCGGCTTATTTCACGCGAGATTAATATGAAAAATCGTGATAAATATTTTAATTATAAAACACAAAAAAAAATCATAAACATTGAATGCTTTGAGTAAAAGATTTGCATTATACTTGTCGCGTCACAAAGGAAAAAATTAATGAGGTCAAAATCTTTTATGTTCCGGTCTGTGAGCGTTCTCCTGTGCGGTTTCCATTTTGGCTGAAATCCAAACCGAACTGGGCTACATTTACGTCGAAAGGAACACATTACTATTTTTCTTTTCAACTAGCGTCGAACTTCTAATTGATATATTTAACACGTTCACTGCGGCTTGAGGTCGATACACCCTCATGGTAGACTTTGCACTGGTGCGGCGTAAAACTCGTGTTTTCTCTCTAGTGCGGCAGCTGTTTACACTCAACCGTATGAGGTATGACAAAGACAAATATAGCTTTCTTTATGTCTGCGAAGCATTGACTCAATATTGTAAAAAAATATCGATGAACATGAGGCAGAAAAGGCCTCAACCGCACTACTAGGAAGTTCAGCTTGAGGCTGATTCGACCTCAGCCGCACCAGCTGAAAGTTCTTCAAAATTGGGCCCGCAGTGAACGTGTTAACAATTCTTCGCAATTCAGGCTACGAAAACACTTTTCTCTCTTCACACAATTGTAACTCTAAGTTATTTTCATTCTTTACTTTATAAAATTCCCATACACACATATATATGTGAATATGTATATTTATATATATATAATCAAAACTTTTTGTGTTAATTATAAAGGATTGTCCCTGCTCATAAACAAGTTTGCGTCTGCTTTGTTTTTACTACACTGCGATTGCTAACAAGTTTGTTAAGCGTGCTGATTATGTTATATCTTACTATATCTTTGGCGGAAGGTATCCCTTGCAGTTGGTGTTCACCCCGCGTCTGTACAGTAATGTATGTACTTATATGTACACCAAGAACTGCCTTCTTCTTCATATCTCTCATCTCCGTCCAAAGGTTATCTAGTAGAGATTGCCTCGAGCGATAAGACCACCTTGTCCCATATTAATTGTTTCTTTTTTTTCCTTTATTTATCCTATGGTGAACAAAAAAGGGGTTATTAAATAAAATAAAAGAATATAAACTAATTTATATTACATCCTATGTTTTTATGCAAGTTGATTGCTTATATGAGTAAAAGCCTTAGAAAGGTTTTTACATCTGGTTTTTTTTGGGGACTATTTTTACATATTTTACTATTTGATTTCTAACCTTTTTCTTTCTCAAATTATTTTATTCCTTTCATTTATATTTACAACCCTTTTTGTAGCTCACTTCGAGCAGTAGTAGCCAAGAGTTATTTTTTTATTTAACTTATTTATTTAACATTCTTTGTTATACACTTTAGGATATATTTAAATAGTTTCACAATTACATACAAAAAAGTACAAAGAGCGGTCTTATCACACAAGGCAATCTCTTACAGACAACTAACGTATAGAAAAGGTAGAAGTATAAATAATGGCTAGTTAACGTGTACAAAACATACATAGAAATACATACATATATATATATGACTTATAGATTAAATAAATAAGGTATTATACATATTATGTATATATATATATATATAACTTTTTTAAGATTTTTTATTTTTTACATTTTTTCCACAGTTACCGTTACATGATAGCTTGCATGTTTTTTTTTTTGGAGCACGCGTTTTACTGCAACTGCCGATATGTACACCGTATCGCTTTTTTTAACTTAAAAAATTCATATTTTCACCGATTTTATTTTTATTTTCGCCACTATATTCTCTTCAATATTCCGCATTTTTTGAGTATATATGCGAGTTTGTAACGTTTGATTTTCATCACTATATGCTCTATAAAATTTTTTTTCTTACTTTTTTTTCTTACTCTATAAAGTTTTTTTTTTGAGTATTTTTGTCAGTTTGTAACGTTAGAAAAACGAAGAAATCTAATATATAAAATTCTCGTGTCATGGTGTTCGAACTTGAACTCCTCCGAAACGGCATGACCGATTTTTACCAAATTTTACATGCGTATTCAGTATGTCTGAGAATCGGCTACTATCTATTTTCCATACCCCTAAGGGATAAGGGTGGTCCACCCCTAAATTTTATTTTTAATTTTTTAGACAATTTTTTTGGTTTTTATTTTATTATGATACAGCATACAAAAATACATACAAACCTAAATTTTCACCCCTCTACGATCATCCATTATCTTACATTTGTTAATTAAAAACTTTAATTTTTTTTGCAAAACAACGTTTGCCGGATCAGCTAGTTTCTTTATATTAAAACAACGATCAATTTACTGAAGACAGGTCGTTCTTGTAAAGAGAACGTCGCGCGACTTGCAGCCAAATGGTAGAGACTTTTGAACGCTGGTCTCTGGTTATTTTCCCGGGACACAAAGAAATATAATACACAGTATTATTTATATATGATTCTTACCTCATAGTAGAGAAGTATGTCATTCTTTGTCATACAAAAATTCCACATCTACCTTACACTAGCGTTTACAATGCTCTCTTTTTGTCAACTCATTTGATCTCATATAGATTGACTCTCAGATGTAAAAGGTAAAAGTGTAAAAGGACCAATATTCGCGGAATCACACAACCGCCACAGAGACTCTGTGTTTGGCACTAATCGGTGTAACGTAGCTCCTGAAGATGCCCCATGGAGAGGTGAAACACGTGTTGAGTGATTTGACGGTGGCGGTTGTGTAATTCGCATTGTTTGCCGCATGCGCATTTATCAGCTGGCTGGCGGGCGGTGCATTTCATTGCACGACTACCACTGCATGTGCGGAAGTGGCTAAATATTGGTCCTTTTCTTACTTAGGATGGACTTCCGCGAAGTAACGCTTGATTCCATTAAATAGGTAAATACAAACTATAGACAATAAAGAAGAAATAAACAATTGCAAAATAAATAAAGAGAATTTAAAATTGGAATATATTCTGCAATGAATGTTAGCGTATTATATCAAATTGTTTGTCAAATTCCTCAAACGTTGGTTTACTAGATCCAGACGGACTGTTCCTAATTGTTTGCAATCAATTGCCCGGACACCACAGCTGAGTGGACGGCACTATAGCTGCCTTTGTAGTTATATTAATCAACCAGCTTATTCAGTCTGAGTTGAACGTAATGCAAATCTAAAAGATAGTTTAATTGTTTGAAGATTTTGCTCGTGTACAACAATGTTTATTGATGGATTTATAATTTCGTTGACAAATGAGATGTTTTGATCATTTCATAGATGATTGGATCTAGACTAGTTATTCTCAAAGTAGTCTATATCGATCCCCAGGGGTCTACGTCAGCAAAAAAAAAATTGGTGGTCCATGAAATTAAAATGGGGTCCACGATAGTGGATCTCAACACATACATTGATAGTACCTATTTACTTACATCATACTATCTTATAATATCAAAACATTTACATTATTTATAAAAAGTATCTATGAAGTAAAAAATTTATTATATATGATTATAAAATGGTGTAAGTTGTAGGATGTTGGTATTCGCTTTGTGATCGCAATACATTTTGAACTTGTAAAACACCTGAGAGTCGCAGTCTTAGAGCTTTGCTACCTTGCACTGACTTGTTCAATTCGTCACTCTATAAATACGAATGTGGGACAGACAAATAAATTTACAGAAAATCAATATCAGGTAAGTAGGAGGTCTACCCAACACGGAAAAACGTGGCAAGGGGTCTATGACACAAAAAAGTTTGGGGAACTCTGATCTAGACGTTAACACTTATATATAATGTTATCCCTTAAGAAATTAATATACTATTTTTTAATTTATACTACACTTTTTCAATCCGATCAAATGCACATTAAAATCTACTTTAGATGAATTCCAAGCTTTGCAACAGTAGAAGGTCTTATTTCCTTAGACCAACTGCCATTTCGCGTATTAAAAAATGATCCTTTCATGTTGCTCCAATCGCACGTCGAGACGCGATTTATAAATCCGATATCCGTAAATAGGTGTGGAAAACGAACTTCATATCGATCGGCATATTCCATCAAGATGTGATATATAAGCAAAATAACGTTATCTTGGGTATAAGGCATCCATTTTCTCATTCATACTTTATCGTTGATTTCCTGTGAGCACAATATTGACAATGTTCATATCATTGGTTACTTTGCCGCTGTGGTATTCATCTTTTTAATCGAAATTGCTAGCTAAAATTTTTATTCCAATTTTGCAAGATCCTAATACTGGTAGTACTACTCCGGTAAATGGTGAAAATCACAGAATTAATGCAGTATAAGTAACTAAAGAAAAACATATTTGATCCCCGAGCCCGCCAAAAATAACAAAATTACAGGAGACTTAAATATCTGTTTAGTTATAACTCAGGTAAAGTAAATATATATATATATATATATATATATATATATATATATATATATATATATATATAATATAATATATATATATTCTTGATGGTTATCCGAGCTTTTAAATTAAAAAAAAATCGTGCTCCATAAGCAATGGAGTTAGCTGCCACTTAAACGGTTTCGTACAATGGAATCCATTTAAACTTCGCTCTACAGGAACATCGTCCGTGCAAAACCCGTACAAATACATACGAAACTGCTTTGTGTTTCTTTGCATTTCTATCATGCAAATTGAAAAACTGATCGGTGGGAGGCCGTGAAAAGAAATTTAAATCACTGAACCTCGCAATGTATATGCATCGCGATAAAGCGAAAGCTCATAATATCCGTGAAACGCGCCGAGCAATTAAGAATATATTTACATATATTTTGAATTCTTTTAAATCCGTAGCACAAACAAAGGAAGTGCTTAACGTTTTTTTTTTTTCGTAAAAAGCCTCCATCATCACAATGTTTATTCATTAAAAAGAAGTAAAGAAAATCTCGGACAATGGCATAAATGATTCAGAAAGAAAAATGTTTGTTACGTCATAGATAGACGCTTGCTGCAAGGCGGAGGCCTCGCAAAAACATTGCTACTATGACCAATCTTGCGCTGCCAGAAACCATCGACTTGACCATTCCGATGCCCATCTAGTGCTATAGGCACTTCAAAAGTTCTTCTAGTTAGATCTGTAACCTTGTTATGACGTCAATATATAACTAATTAAAGTAATTGTTATTAATATTAAATATGAAAATAATATTTATTGTTCGTATCGTAATACAAATAAACTAAACACAATAAGTGTCTAATGAGGCTTGTAGTGGGGCCCTGAAAAACGCGTGAGAGTATCGTCTTACCCATCTCGCTGTCAAATTCAGAACAATAAACATCATTTTCATATTTAATATTAAGAACTATTGCTTCAATTAATAATATATTGACGTCATAACAAAGTAACCGATCTAACTAGAAGAAGGGACTATAGCACTAGATGGGCCTCGATGGTCAAGTTGATGGTTTCTGGCAGCGCAAGATTGGTCATAGTGGCAATATTTTTGCGAGGCCTCCGCCTTGCAGCAAGCGTCTATCTATGACGTCACAAACATTTTTCTTTCTGAATCATTTATGTCACTGTCCGAGATTTTCTTTACTTCTTTTTAATGAATAAACATTGTGACGAAGGAGGCTTTTCACGAAAAAAAAACGTTAAGCGCTTCCTTTGTTTGTGCTACGGATTTAAAAGAATTCAAAATATATGTAAATATATTCTTAATTGCTCGGCGCTTTTCTCGGATATTATGAGCTTTCGCTTTATCGCGATGCATATACATTGCGATGTGATTTAAATCTCTTTTCACGGCCTCCCGCCGATCAGCTTTTCAATTTGCATGATAGAAATGCAAAGAAACACAAAGCAGTTTCGTATGTAGTTGTACGGGTATTGCACAGACGATGTTCCTGAAGAGCGAAGTTTAAATGGATTCCATTGTAGGAAACCGTTTAAGTGTCAGCTAACTCCATTGCTTATGGAGCGTGCGATATTTTTAATTTAAAAGCTTGGATAACCTTCAAGAATACAGGCTTTGTATGTTATATATCGACACTCACAATTTAGTAAACAATATATATGTGAGTGTATATATAAAAATAGAATGCATTGACAAGTTAAAATATTTAATATTACGGAAAAACTGATTTTTTTTAAATTTAATTACAATATACATTAAACAGAAGAACAAAAAGTAAATTACTCTCATTCTTTTTTTCGGAATCGAAGGTTCGAATTCACTTTCATCACTCGAAGTTATTTGTGCCGATTCGATGTTTGAAGCAGAAATATTTACATTATGAGAGATGGTAATAAAATTGGTTATTAAATATATCTAACAAATTATCTGAGCTGTAACAAAACAGATTTTTAATTCACCTGTTTTTTGTTTTTTTTTTTTTTTTTGGCGGGCGGAGGGATCGAAAAACTTTTTTCTTTTGTTGCTTATACTGCATTAATTATTAAATATACTCTTTTTTAAGTATCTATATTCCCCAGATTAGCGTCCGTGCTATTGTTTTAACATACACATTTAATGTTTAATATATATATATATATATATATATATATATATATATATATATATATATAATTTTTTTTTGCTCACGTCTTTGTATGTTACTGTTTAAGTCTCTTAATCTATTTACTAACTTAAATCGTAAACTATTAAAAACTAATTGTAAGTTAACTAAGTATAATATATATTTTTAAGGCTTTCTTGTAATCGCTCTGAGGAACAGGCCCCGGTTTTATTTCCGCCTTTACTTATCTTCGCTTTATCATAACAGAGTGCCTTTTGCACAATGAGCCTATAATTACAGACTTATTTAAATTAAATATATCAATTAGTAGTACAAATGAATATAAGCGTCACGAATAAGCTAAATTTACTCAACTAAAACGGTGAAAACAAAGTTTTTTTTTCCCTGTGAAAGTACAGAATTAATGAAAGTTTCGCTCGTTAAAAGTTTTATATAGGTTAGCGATGTAGTAGCCAACCTGAGGGGTATGAGGCTTATATCTTTATTACCTTTTCGTGCGGGAACGATTGCGTGTGTTTTCCCTTTTAACTTTAATGGTTGATTAATTATCTGTGTTTATTTATAAACAACACCTCAACTTTAAAATGTTATTCAAATAAAAGTTAGTTTTTTGTGTACAACATACAAGTTTATTGGTTATAATTATAAAAGGTGAATGTATATAAGTAATGTAATGAAAACGTGATAATAAAATAAAATAGATTAATGTTTACTGATTATCCATGTAGTGTTTGTGCTGCCTTCGACGTTCCGATATATATATATACATATACATATACACACACACACATATATATAAATATATATATATATATATATATATATATATATATATATATATATAAACATATATATATATTTATATATATATAAGCTATGCATTCACTCCATACTATTCACCCTATATTTCATAAGATTCAATGTTAGTCAAACATGGTATAACATTCAATGTTTTAATAATCATTGGTTCAAATCGATCATCGATCAATCGTTTATCTTCCTTGCTGAAGGTTCAGGTTTCATTGAGTTGTCTCCACAGGTTTTTATGAACTGTTTTTCCAAATCCTTCTGCTATTATGAAGCCTGTCATCACCCAAACAGAGTCCGCCCATAAGGTTGGTAATCGCTTTCATAGTCTCTTTCCTAATACAACCAGCTTATTCAGACTATCTGGTTGCCTCCTAGCTATGTGGCTGTAGTAACCCAGAATCCTCTTGTTATCTATGAAGAGCCTGGTCTTTATACAAAGTTGATCGAGAACTAATCGCTTCTCCTGGACGGTTTTAACCATTCTTCACCATCACCACATTTGGAACCTATTTTAGTAGCATTAAACTACAATAATTAAAAAACTGGGCCTTGATCGGTGATAACTTAACATTCAACATCTAAAATGATAGCTAGAGGTTGATTCGATTTCTAAGAACAACATATCTTCGAAGAGAAAATTCAAAAGATTTGAGACATCTAACAATTATCTGAAAGTAAACTACTTATGTGTTTTGGAAGTATAACTCAAAATATTACGTAAGTATCGTGATCATTACCATCATCAGCCTTAAGATGTTCACTGCTGTATATAAAACTCCATCATTTCCCCCAATTCCAATAGGTTCGATTGAAAGTGGTCTATATCTAGCGTCTTCTAGCCACCTCAACAAAATCTATCCTGACTGCGTTTTAGGGTACGTGTCTCCTCTTCAGACTTTCGGATCCAGATGCTGTTCTGCTTGCTATGTGGCCTGCTCACTTCAACTTGCCACTATTTATTGACCAGACTAACTGCTGTCATGGCATTTGCAGATTCCGCAGTGAGGTGGGTGGACATAGAGTGCGCCTAGCCTAAAACCTTTTTAAAGTAGCAAATCTCGAAGGCTCCCGGGGAAGCCTAATTTCAGGCCGCTATATACTACTTCGAGACTACGTCTTCTGCTTTCGTGCAATGAAACTAGGACAGTAGATGTTGAACTTGTATAATGTTACGTACATCCATAATAAAATCGAACAGTTTGATATTTCCAATTCGGGTATATCTAGAAGTAGTGAGCGTGAGGGAATCAAGTCAGGGACGCTAAGTTTCGCGTTTAAGAAAGGTTGAACGTTAAGTCAGCAAGTAGTATTTTACTATTTTACCGGATTGGAAGGCCTCTAAGCTTCTTAGATGGCTTTGTTGAACCCTCCATGGAGTACCTGACCTCAAGGGCCCTCCTCCTAAATCAGCCAATCTTCTAGGCTAGACGGTATATATAAATTATACATATCATGGTCTTAAACAATCGTTTTAAAGACACATAAATTATAATTATTCTAAACACTTAACGTACGGGAGTATGGTTCCATCATGTCAATAGAGGAGCTGAGAATGGTATACGATAGAAGTAATCAAAACAAAAATAAAACATGGAACACAACACGATATATAAATAAAACAGAAGTAATGTAAATTAAAAATAAATAATAAATTGAAAATATTATCTGTATTTTTAATGGAATCAGGCATTACCTTGCGGAAGTCCATCCTAAGTAAGAAAAGGACCAATATTTAGCCACTTCCGCACATGCAGTGGTAGTCGTGCAACAAAATGCACCGCCCGCCAGTCCGCTGATAAATGCGTATACGGCAAACAATGCGAATCACACAACTCCCACCGCCAAATCACTTAACACGTGTTTCACCCCTCCACGGGGCATCTTCCGGAGTTATGTTACACTGATTAGTGCCAAACACAGAGTTTCTCTCTGAAGTGGCTAAATATTGGTCCTTTTCTTACCTTATATTATCTGTGATAAAATGTAATAACCTGTATTAAATAAATAATATAAGAAAACCAAAATAGTGTAGATTAACCCTTTCAGGACCATAAGGTTACGGTACCTTATTTAATTAATTTAGCTAGATGTAATGAATTAATAGGCATCCTAAAAACATAATTTATACTAAAAATTCAAAAAAGTTTTACATTTTTCTTGGAAATTTATGGGACAAATATGTCCCTATGGTCGCTAAGGGTTACTTTCTACTTAAACTCTAAATTTTGGTTTACTTGTTGGTAAGTCTGTTTTGTTGTAAATAATGTACATTTGTTACTCAGTGTACTCTTTTTTACTTTTTTATGAATAATATAAATATAATAGGGCAAGTTATTTGTGGTACTCGGCGAAACAATTCCTGTTGATGATGGATTGGTTAATGATTAGATGGATTGATTTTTTGAGACGTTGAAGGTTCAGGTGATTCTTGCCGTTGAAGAGTCGTCGTCTCTTCAACCTCGACATCAAATACCCCTTGGTCATCACAGTGTACTAGAAGTCTTTGGTCTTCGTCATCAAGCACTAAGTCATCTTCCTCATCGCTATTGTCGCCCACAAAAATTTGAAGAATTTTATTTTTTCGAAGTTCAAAAACTCCAAGTCCCTTACGAAACATATTCTGAGAAAAATATGAATAAGAAAATGATAGCATTTTGGTATATCACCAGGTCAAAAGTTAAGAAATTCCGTATAAAAAGTATCCCTTTACGCCGACAGGGACATCCGTGTCCCATAATCTTTATAACGATTTATCACAGAATACAACATAAATACATTACTACTGAATATTTAGAATAACAATTTACTTAACAGGTAATGATAATTTGACACTGTAAAAACTTGAAAAGCACTTTTACAATATCAATTATTTATTCCAAACAGCAGATCATTCGCGCCAAAAGAACTCTAACGTTTCGATGACGATAAACAATAAACGGTGTTAGTTATCCTATATTGCCAGTAAAAAATAATAAAAAGGTACTTTCCGAAATATTAAAACAAAAAAATAATTTACAATGGTTACGTAAATATTTAATTAATCCATGATTTTTGCTTGGGACACCGGCGTCCCCGTGGTCGTGAAAGGGTTAAGAATAAAGTTAAAATGGAGGAACGAGGTGAAGGAAGAGAGGCTATGCATGAAACGATGATGGAGTGATGATAGAGAATTGTAAAATGAAAGAAGAGTGAAGAAATAAAAAATAATGTTGAGAGAATTATTAAAAAAAATGTGAATGCTCTGTTCCAAATCAAATAGGGTAGTACGAGAGGTTCCAAATCGGAGGCATTTAAAGTAAAAAATCAGCAAGGCTATTTCAATTACTTTCGCTAATCAAGCACCAACGAAGCTCAGTATTAATAATAATTTTTACTAAATATCATTTCTAATAATACATTATGTATCTACAATAAAATTTTACACATGTGTAAGTATAACTATTTATTTAAACGTATCATTATAAAAATATCCTAAAGTAATAAAAGAACATATTCAAATAACCATAAATTTAGATAGATCGAATAAAAAAAAGTAAAAATAAATGTTCGCAAAATATACCCCGAGAATAAAGGCTATGAAATATTTATTGAGAAAGTTTGAATTTATAGAAACGATTTGCAAGGTCTATAACGTTCACAGCGAATGATTAGGATAGTTCAGTAGAGGAAAAAAAACTGTATGATATAAGATATGCTTACAGAAAAAAGTTGTATTAATTTAATTTTTATTTAATATACTTTATTGTACACGTTAAGATACATTAAATAAGGTTTACAATAATATACAAATAAATACATTTAAAAAACTTTTAAGTTAAACGGTTTTTTGATACCCATATTGTGGTGGCTGTGGAAAAATATGTACCTAGTCCGCCATATTGGAACGGCGTCCATCTTGAATTTTAAATTTTGACATAATCATCGTGTTTTACTGGTGTAGCCCTTTCATTTGATACCCATATAGAGCGGGTTAAGGAAAAATATGTAATCCGCCATTTTGTATCGGCGGCCATCTTAGATTTATAATGTTATTGATTTTATTATATTGTATTGTCATCTAAATTAAATGTGCGTACCAAATTTCAGATCAATCTGACAACGGGAAGGTGCTTAAATTTCAATTTCTTATTTTGACCCAAACAAATTCCGTACGGGTCGAACTAAATAAAACCGTTTAAAAAGTACAGTGGGTGGTCTTATCACACAAGGCAATCTCTTACAGACAACCATAGTAAGGAAAAGGTAAAAGTACTTATAAAGGGTAGTTTACGTGTACAAAAAGTACATATTCACTAACAAATGAACATAAACATACATAGACATACATACATACGTATATAACATTTATACTTATAATAAATAAGGTTTAATACATATTATAAATATAATACAATAATAAATAACAACATCTAACTGACTTCGATCAGTATTGGTTCGATCGCACTTGTATTAGGTTAAAATTATGTTAATAATTTAATAATTTACTTGTATTTTAATTCTCATCCTCATTTAAATCCATATTATTTTACTCAGTGTTATTCTCATTTTATAACTTACATTTTCATATAATAAATAAAGCTAGAATACAAGTAACCACAAAGAAGAATTTTCAAAAAAAAAAAAACGTAAGAAAAAGTTTTAAATGAAGCAATCAATCGAATCCATCGCTCACTCCGTCGGGTTGCGGTAACAACAAACGTTTATTCGAAATCTAACTGACGGTTTAATCGGGAGTCAAAAATGTTAACCTTATTGTTAGAACCTCGGTGGCGGTTCGCCATCTTCTGTCGAACAAATCACGTCCGACCTTGTTTCAAATTATTATCCACATTCAATTATTGTGATCACTAATGTAGGTGAAGATATAAATAGTAGAATAACCTATGATATAAATTATAATTGACATGACCTTAATAAGAAAAGGACCAATATTTAGCCACTTCCGCACATGCAGTGGTAGTCGTGCAACAAAGTGCACCGCCCGCCAGCCCGCTGATAAATGCGCATGCGGCAAACAATGCGAATTACACAACTACCACCGGAAAGGATCATTATAGAGCTGATAACAGCATCATTACTGGCTCATAATACGACAGGTCATCGTCTTAATGGCTTTTAAATAACTTCTTCTAATATTAATTCTTTTTTAATAGTTTAAATTTTAAATCCGATTTTATATAACACGTTATTTATGTGCGGTGTGTTATTATTATGTTAAACGAAATTAAGTAAGAAAAGGACTGATATTTAGCCACTTTCGCACTTGCAGTGGTCTTGCAACAAAGTGCACCGCCCGCCAGCCCGCTGATAAATGCGCATGCGGCAAACAATGCGAATTACACAATTGCCACCGTTAAATCACTCAACACGTGTTTCACTCCTTCACGGGGCATCTTCAGGAGTCATGTTACACCGATTAGTGCCAAACACAGAGTCAAAAACTAAATATTGGTCCTTTTCTTACTTAGGATGGACTTCCGCAAGGTAACGCCTGATTCCAATAAATATGTTGAATGTATACCTGTCTTCTTCTTTTAAGTCCATGAACTAATGATGATGACGATGATGATGCTACTGCAAGGTCTCTCCCAAAAATCCATATGATGAACGGTCTTGCGCTGTTCGCGTCCAGAGACTTCCTGAGACCTTCAATATATCATCGGTCTACCTGGAGAGGGGCACATGCAGCGTCTACCGGCTCATGGTATCTACTCGAGAACCATTTACCCCAACAGCTATTGGTTGCACGAGCCACATGCCCCGCCCACTGTCACTGCAGACGTGCGATTTTTTGAGGTACGTCAGTGATCTTAGCTCTTTTGTGGATTTTCTCATTAATGATTTTTTTTTAAATTTTATGATCTTTATTCCACAGACATTAAAATCCATGCCTTTGTTTTACATTTACGTTTGTAACTGGAACGCACCCAAATTTAATATCTATGAACGCATCGGTTTTTGGCATGCCCCTTCTTACACTCGGTACAACTCGCTCTCTCTCTGACGCGCCGCGCTACCGAGCGGACGTATCGCTTCAACCGCTGTTCAACAAAGGAAATACTTGTAACTCAGATTGAGATTTATTGTTCTGTGATATTATAAGTTTAACTATCCAGCCAGTGTTTTTCTTTACATCGAATTATCTATTACGGGACGAGGGGCCCGTACTAACGAACACCCCTCACGTTTAATATTTCCGATTTTTTTGCTTAATTTTTTGCAGTGTTTACTTAGCTAAGTTATTATTTAACTATTTTCTAATTTAAACCTTAAACTATTTTTTCAACTGGACCAAAAAATGTCTAAATTTTAACACAACGGTTCGTGCGACAACTACCTCATCCTTACTCCATATTGCTACCTCAGGTTATGCGCCAGTATCTGTGTGGTTGCCGTATTCGTCACATGATGAATCTTTCGATCGCATCTTAAGTCTCGTCCGTGTAATACACGCACGTGTGTGACGTGATATTGCCACCACCGAATGATGGACACTGTTATATTCTCATTTCTCAATAAAAACTTTTAGACATAATCCTCTCCATTGCTCTTTGGTTGACCCTGACTCCTTTTATAAGGCTCATCGTCTTACCAATTCGAAGGTTAATAAACAAAATACAACCTGTTGACGAAGTATTTTTTGTAATGTTTTTTTATACAGCAAGTAATTTATCTTTTCTGTTGCATTAATAAATAATGTTTATAGTTTTCCAACACGGAAACAGGTGACATACAAGTTGTCATGTGAAAAACAGTTTTAAAATTGATGACACAACCTATCGACGAACGAAATTGCGATGTATTTATCGACATTGCAAATGAAAGCCGCATTCAGATGGTATTTTTGTTGAACTTTCTACAGAGTATTAATTAAAATATATATTATATATAAAAAGGAGAGTGAAATCTGTCAAGTCGTTCTCAAGCTATGGCATGACCAAGGGAAAGAGATTCGCTAGCTTCATCATCATTTTAGCCTTTGTGGGCTTTCGTAATGTTTCTCATACAGTCCATTCTTCCCCCAGAAGCCAGTTTCGTTTCAGAAGAAATCCGTCCTGGAAACACAACCATCCTTTTATGTACACGACGCCTATTTCTGGGAAAACGCCTCCACGCTTTATGAAGAAAAAAAAAGTATTTAGTAATGACAAACAAAGAAATGTATTCGTTATCCTTTTTACCATAATAATAATAAACCACACACAACAAGACATGATTTTATTTTACTTTGTTTTAGTAACAGTATTTGAGAAATATTGTAATATTATGTTAAAAATAAGGTTCTAGAAAGAATACCACGGCCTATCCACCCCTAGGCTGAATAGAGATACCTGTTAAGGCAGTCGGATGACGTTGAATACAGACCATGCTTCCATGGATGTGGAAGATTCCGTGATTCCGTTCCATGTCTATATATATATATAGACAATAAGTTGAAAAAAGATACAATTCATATAGTACAAGGCAGTGTTATTGCTAGAGGCGATCTCTACCAGACAACCTTTGGATGGAAATGAGAGATATGAAGGAGAGGGCAGTTAAGGGTGTATGTACATACAAATACGCACATTACTACACACACATACAAGAATACTCATATATACATATATACACCCGTGAAAAAGGTATAGTTAAATATATTATCCAGAAAAAATTGTTTTTACCTAATATTATACGTTAATTTGTTTATAAACCTGTAAAAATGTTGTAAAACTTTATTTGTTTCTATGTAGGAAATTCATTCGATCACAATACATCCTTCGGGTACGTCGAAAAGCATAAAATCCACAGGCAAACATTAGATTCTCGTGTTTTATTTGTACGAACGTTATTTACTTCTCGTGATCGTCTATTGATTTCAGACAGGCCTCCGGAACATAAATAATCCCATTTTTATCTTATATCTATTCCGTGTTTTATAGCAAGAGTTACGTGAAAGATGAATCTTGGATTCTCTTTATTTATTCTTTAATACATTATACTTGTTTATATAAGACTGAAGTAAAAAAGTGAGGCGATTTTTTTTTATAAAATGTACCTTACAAAAACAATCATTTTCTAGCGGATGAAATTGATTTGGGAGTATAAATATATATTTACATTTAGTAACTGACATATCCAAGTAAATTGACAGCGGAAGAGCCAAGTAGCGTTTAGAATTAATGCCCACTGTAGCATAAGGTTCTAGAGTGAAGTCCACGTATGGGAAACTGCAGTGTGGCCATCGAGCTTCAAGTTCAACAGATGAAGTTGTCGACCAATAAAACGCACTTTTGCTAACACTTTTTCCAGTCCTCAAAACAGTTTGAAAAGCCTTTTCCGGTATAACTTTAAAGATCTTCCATCCAGTTTGTATCTCCTCAATCTTGTCAAATTGGCGTCCACATATTGTACTTTTGAGTTTGATAAATAGCCAGAAGTCATACGGAGATAAATCAGATGAATAAAGTGTTTGTGGACTGATATGAGTCGAGTTCTTGACTAAAAAATCACTAAGGAAGAAAAGGACTAATATATAGCCACTTCCGTAAGCTAGCAGTAGTCGTGCAATAAAGTGCACCGCCCGCCAGAAAATGCGAACTACACAACTACCACAATTAAATCACTCAACACGTGTTTCACCCCTCCACGGGGCATCTTCAGGAGTAATGTTACACCGATTAGTGCCAAACACCAAGTTTACGCCTGAATCCATTAGGTAAAAAGTTTAGACACAAAGCATCCTTCAAAATGTCTAATTTTTTTTCTAATTTTCAACAACATTTTAAAAAGTTCTGGCGGCTGTCTTTATATTTCATTATAAAGGAAATGCTGCCACTTTATATCCTTACCTCCAGGTCCACTGCGTACTCCCAGGTTTGGGTGATGGAGCTGAAGGCTCATTCACTTTTGTACATCACCAAGAATGCACTAACCATCCTATCCCCGGCACGGATGCGCAGTGCCCTAGAGACTGAAACAAAGCTAAAGATAGACATAGAGAGCATCGCCGTTATGATGGGCGACGACAACCTTCGCCCATCATTCCTATCTTTCGCTCGTGAGGTGGCGAGTGATACGGTTGAAAGAAATAAAACTGTACAGAATAAGTAATAAACTCTGCACAAAATAAATTGTTAACTAATAATAAGAAATGGAAAAAGAAATGTGTGAATAAAGATAAAATAAACGCAAGATAAAATTAATGATATAAAAATAAATAAAATATACCTAGCCACCTTAGAGTAGGAAGATGATGGAAGAAAGGCGAGGAAAGAAAGAAGATATAAAAGAGCAAAACGAAAGATAATGTGAAGGACAAAAGTAAAGAATGAAAGATATTGTGACGCGTGAAAGAGAGTGATAAATAAAGAAAAGACAGGAAAAAAATATTGAACAATAAAGTCCCTAATCCCAAAAAGTTAGGGGTACGAGAGGCCCCCAATAGCGGGGGCCATATAAAAAAAAACTATCCTTTCTTAGTAGAGTATAACTTATATAGTTTGAGGAGGTACTTTTAAATTTTGACGTAATTTATAATTTCTGTAAATGACAAATGCATTCACCCCTTAATATCTTTTACATCTATAACCTATTATCCTGTATAAATACGTATGAGTGAATTGAATAAAACCAAATGCCAACAATCGTAAATTAGTAAAGTCCACAATTATCTTTGGAATTCGATCAAAAAAGGCCAATTTAATTTTAAGCGAGACGGTTCATTTAAGCAGAAAGCAATGTGAGGTCGTGGAATGTGATTTTTATTTAATTTTATCGTGTTAAACGTTCAATGAAATTGAGTTCACTCGTTTGGAAGTGAGGCGATAGTACGCTGCCGGGCAAACTGTCTGATAGGATCACGCCTACCGTCTTCAATGTTTAACTCGTAAATTAATATTTGCTTTTGAATATAAATAAATGTTTTATAATTCTCACTTCCGAATTTTGTCATAGATGAGGTCAACGTAATTCAAATTCAAAATCCAAATCTTCATTCAACATTGACGGATATTACGCTGATAGAATCATCTAAATAATATATAGTGAATAACATATATATGTTTAAATATGGTCAACGTAATACAAATTCAAAATCCAATTCTTCATTCAACATGGACAATTCGCTGATAGAATCATCTGAATAATATATAGTGAATAACATATATACGTATAAATATATGTAGTAGCTTAACCATCAAGTCGATATAATATCATGAGCAATATAAAGTGAAAAGATTGTTACGCTGTTAAGAGTAAATATAACCTTGTGTTTGGGATCACCGCCTTTATTCTTTGACAACCCCACATATGAAATGTAAATACGGGACGTCCATAGTGTACAAGGGGCGTGAAAAACTGGCTGAACCAAAAATCTACTGCAAAAAGTCTTTAATTCATTTGTAATAAACGGTTTTTGGACTTATATTAAAAAACTCAAATCACATGTTAATAAATCGAGGTAAAAAGCTTGTTATTCAATAAACGAATATTTAAATGACAAGAATCCTTGGCAGTGATGTCGCCTGATTATTTTGATTTCATTCAGGCTATATCTGATAAAGTGTATATGTATAAATCTATATTGTTAAACATTATTAAAATATGTGTTGTTGTGGAATTTCTTCCTGCTTCTTTTTCGCAACTATAACACCTTACAAGGCAGAGTAGAGTTTAAAATAAAGGTTCTAAAAATAAATAGATAATAAGTTGACGATCAATATGAGTTTTGTTAAAACTTTCAAAGTTGAATAAACGATTTTTACCATTTATCTGGCAAATCAAGGTAACATTGAGTAGGCCATATGAAACGGAGTATATATATATATATATACACACATATGTATACATTTATATAATTTCTGACATAGATCATCACCATAGCTTTTCAATTGAACCGGGTGGGGCCCGCTTGCACCAAGAGTGTTCTGACGACCTTAATAAGGTCGTTTCTCCTCCTCCCAGCATTCAGGTCTATGGTCTCCAGGCCTGGACGAATCTCCTCATTCCTGTTTGATCTCCGTGAAAATTCCAAAGAAAAAAAGTTTAACTGTCTCTATTGCTCATTGAGGAACTGCAAGCTTGCCTATTCATCACCAATATCACACATTGGTCGTAGACTTTCAACAGGTAAGAAAAGGACCAATATTTAGCCACTTCCGCACATACAGTGGAAGTCGTGCAACAAAGTGCACCGCCCGCCTGCCCGCTGATAAATGCGCAAGCGGCAAACAACGCGAATCACACAACCGCTACCGTCAAATCACTCCTATTTCACCCCTCCACGGGGCATCTTCAGGAGTGATTTGACTGGTCTAGTCTGGTCTTTTTCTTACTTAGAATGGACTTCCGCAAGGTAACGCCTGATTTCATTAAATACTTTCAACAGGAACTGGGAAAAAATTAACCAAAAGATATTTTATAGTACAACTATTAACTTCATTTATTATATAGTTTTAAAAATAATTACGTAATATATGAAAATAAATATTGAACATAAATATGAAAAACGTTTTTTTTATTTTCAAACAGAAAAAAGTTAACTTTAAAAGAAATAACTTAACCTCGTGTTATCTTAGAAACTTCCTGCAAAAATAATGCCTTTCTTAAGAGACTCTGGGAAACCGCGCGCTGTAAGAGGAGGCCTTTGTGACATATGATTTGAGTGAGAATGCTATATCACACTTCAGCCGTGCCTCAAGGAAGGCACTTGCTCCTTTGACTCACAGTTTCTAGTTCAACTATAACACTGTGATCAAAAAGTAAGGTGAATTTGTTAATAAAATGTAAATTCTTTATTTATTCTTCTAAATCAATTTTGGTTTTTAAGTAAATCTATTTCTGAAATCATTTACGCAGTCGCTAAAGATTCGTCGGATCAAATATTATAAGAATAAGGTTAAGTTTTATAAGTTACAAATTTAAAAATAGTATCGTACGTTAATAAAAATCGATTTTTCGCAAGTGGGTTAACATAATAATCATGAACGCGAGGTACAATCGTTTGATGAAAGGCACGAACCTTCCGGAATGTTCGAGAAAGTTTAAATGAAGCAATAAAGGGCAGTAACCGTTCGGTTCGTTGCGGTGCCTAGAGTTAAATGATCCAACCGGAAATTGTATTTTCTTAACCGATTTTAAGCTTCTTAATTGCAGGTAGGGCTTTTTCAAAGCAGGCTTTCATCGCAATCTTTTGTTAAGCTCCGAGAAAGTTTAAGATATAAATATTGGAAAAGCTTTACAGATGTATTTAACTTTCTTGTCTAATTCACTTTACACAACCTTAACTATGACGTTAGTCAACTTAGTGGACCTCCAACTACCATTGGTTTCACAAGCAAAGTGCCACAACTGCCACTTAAGACGAGTACGTCTGAAGTGGCAGTTGTGGCACATTGCACAATTCTTCGAGTTACGTCTGTAATTTTGGTTCTTTTACGGATATATTCATTTGTGATTCTCGCAGCGAAAATTCTAGCATAGCCCTTTCCATATTTACTATAGTAGTAAAAATGTCAGTTATCGACTAAAATATAAAGCAAATAAATATGATTGAAATAAAAATATATAAAACACAACAATTTGTGTTATAATACAAAGCTTCATAACATATGTCGAAAAATATTCTAAATTCAAAAAGGATCAATCACCAATGCCTCCTCCCATGAGATTACCCATAAAAGCCTACACCTCAGTAGCTATGGCAACTATTAGCTCCCAAGCAACAGCACAGTAGATTGAAAAACAAAGCAAGCAGTACCTGCTACAAACCCTGACAAGGGATGATGATATTCCACCAACTAAAGAACAGGAGAAAAAAGTGGAAGAAGTAACAGCAGCTCAATGAAAAATAGAAGAGAATAATTCAACAGACGCACCGGAGGTATTTGAAATTGCCAAGATTACAGAGGATGATGGTAAGAAAAACGAAGATACTAAATTAAAGAATAAATAATTTAAAAGGGATAGGAACGATAAACTGCTGGCGCAGAAAGGTCGATAGCCAAGAACAGGGGAAATCAGGTACGAACAAGATAGTACGTGAAGGTAAGTCTACCGAAGTTGCCTTACAGCGACCTCATGTCGTAAAACCGCCGCCTGTGTGTAACAAGCCAAAGTCACCGACGCGCAAGAAGGTTGACTCGTTTTCTTTGAAGCTGTGGTTAAAGTGCAAGGTGGACATCAGCTTCAATTTACAATCAAAAAAGAAGGTCTGATGAAATATATATATATATATATATATATATATATAAGGCAGATTGAAATAAAAATTTATAAAATACAGCAATTTGTGTTATAATAAAATGTACGAGTATGTAAACCATGATATACCCGGTATTGTTAAAACTAATTGGTCTATCGTATTCTAAGAACGTAAGCGAAATAAAGTTACATATTTACTTCGAATCGAAAAATTTCAGTAGAAGAGGACAAGACCGCTGTTCACATTCTACTTCTGTATACGGGGGTAGCTGCCTAACCCAGATCGAAAAATAATTGAATAACTTCGGCCATTCTTAAGTTTTAGGATTAGATACATTTGTCATTCATTATTTGCCGTTGATATATGTGGCCATACAATTCCAATCAACCTTATACAAAACAGCACAGCAATAACTTGACATTTTCATTTGGCAATGAAATATTCCAAAGATATTTCTTCCTGATTCTTCACAACTATATCACCTTATGAATATTTAAATGACTAGAATCCTTGGCGGTGTTGTCGCCTGATAACTGTGATTTCATTTAGGCTATATGTGATAAAGGGTATAAGTATGTATCAGTATCATAGTATTAAAATATGTTGTGGAGTTTCTTCCGTCTTTTTATCCATAACTTTAACACATCCCGAAGTAGAGCAAAAATAACAATAAGAGTTCTGTTAAATGTATGAATGTAAAATTTAACATACCCACTAACTTGTATAGAACATCAAAAGCCTTCTCTTTACATAGGTTCTAATAATATCTGTGTTTTGATAGATATTGAAGCTTCCGTTTCATAGACAATGTAATCGAAGTTGTCTGTGACGAAGTCTGTCAAAAGCTCGCGTTCATCATTTATGAAATTTCCGACAAGCTTCGTTTAAAGCTTACATGTGTACTTTATGCAAGTTTTAGATTAAATTCTAACATACATGAGCTTACAGAGCTATCGACCTAATTGATATACGAAATAAAATAAAATTATAAACGCTGAATAATATTTAGGCAGATACTTCACAGTTAATTGGTTATAGCTTTAACCCTTAATAGCCTGATTTACGAAAGTGATTTTTTTTAATATTACTGTGTTTGCTTGAGGGTCTAGATGTAGGGATAAATAGACTTTTAATTTTTTTTTTAATTTCGTTGGAAAGAATATTATACAACAATTCGTATAGCCAACCTATAAAAAAAAGTAATAGTAATGTGAACATTCGGTTTAAAAGATTGGTTTCAAAATAGAAACTCTAGGCTATTAAGGGTTAAAAGCCTTTATGGGCTGAATCCAAAGCTCATTACTAAACAAAAAGATTCAAAACTTTTACTACTTTTTCCAATCACCCTGTACAAAGTGATCACTCACACATGATATCAAGTTATGTTTTAATTTGTAATGCTGCAGGGTAATAAATTATGTCAGTAGAAAGCCTGCAGGCAGTAAACATTATTTTTTTTTTCAATTTTAATAATCATCTTTTATTCCTATGTCCCTAAGATGGGGCAGATGGCGTCCACAGAACGTCGCAATCCCGAACGGTCTTGAGCCTCACGTTTTACTTGTAAATTTTAATAATAGGCAAATATAATTTTGAAAACACCTTCTCTTGTTATATTATCACTATGTAATTATGAATAGAGTGTTCTAGACATTCTTCATGTTCAATGGAATCAGGCGTTACCTCGCGGAAGTCCATCCTAAGTAAGAAAAGCACCAATATTTAGTCACTTCCGCACATGCAGTGGTAGTCGTGCAATGAAATGCACCGCCCGCCAGCCCGCTGATAAATGCGTATGCGGCAAACAATGCGAATCACACAACCGCCACCGGCAATTTACTCAACACGTGTTTCACCCCTCCACGGGGCATCTTCAGGAGTTAGGTTACACCGATTAGTGCCAAACACAGAGTTTTAATGTTCTTCTTTTCAGTCGATAGACGCCAATTGCAAGGCGTGGACTTCCCCCAAACATCACCACGATTACCGATCTTGAGCTGCCGGCTTTCAACGACTTCCGCAACCTTAACTTGTCGGTTCAGTTGTTCCTAGTGGCTGGTCTGCCCACGTCGTGGTCACCACTCGGAAACTTTTCAGCCCCAATGGCTCACTGCCACCAGACAAGCAATTCTTCAAGCTACGTGAGTTATGTTGGTTCTTCTGCGGACACTCCTCATGTTTTATTCGATCCCGTAGTTTTACTGTGAACACAACCCTCAATTGATAAATAAAATTGTACCGAGCGACCTAAGAGTAAAAAAGATGAAGAAAGGAAGGCGATGAAAGCAAGAAGGAATGAAAGAACAAAAATTGCAAGATATTGTGAAGGATAAAAGGAAAGAATAAAATAAATTGAAAAGAATAAAAGTGAATGTAGAATAAAGATAAAACCCTGAAAAATTTTTTTGTAAATAAAGTCCCTGTCCCAAAGAAAATAGGGGTACGAGAGGCTTCCAATAGCGGGGGCCATAAAAAAACCCTATATTGATCTCTGATCGACCTTGAGTCTTCATATAAAAAGACCAAAGATCAAAGGCCTATATATTCAAATATTACGGTGTTTTGAACCGGAATGGTTTTCGGAGCTTTCCGAACACTACCCATTTAAGTTGGATTCGGTAAGTCATGTCTTACTCAAAGTTGGACTTACCAAGTTAGACAGTTTGTCCCAGCAAAAAAACTTAATATTAATGAACAGAAAATGAGCTATTTATCTTATTTATTTACGCCATAGGCGTTCTTTACCAGTCTACCTTAGGGCAGAGGGGAAATAATCGAGGCAGGTGTTTAAACTATAATAAAATAGAATATACCTACTAATGATACAATAACAATACTTACATAATCTCGTATAAATATTTATATACAATACATAAATAATATAAACATATACTTCGTGTAGATAAATATAAATAATAATAATTACTGCTGTCAACATTTTGATTATTTCTGTCGCGCGTGTTCTCGAAGTTTCCATTTGGAACTGTATTCATTCTTTTAAAGCTTTTACATATATAAATAATAATTTTAACCCTTAATAGCCTGATTTACGAAAGTGATTTTTTTTTAATATTACTGTGTTTGCTTGAGGATCTAGATGAAGGGAAAATTTTTTTTTTTTTAATTTCGTTTGAAAGAATATTATACAATAGTAAAATTCGTACAGCCAACCTATAAAAAAAAGTAATAGTAATGTGAACATTCGGTTTAAAAGATCGGTATCAAAATTAAAACTCTAGGCTATTAAGGGTTTAACAAACAATAAGTAAAACCTTTTTTATAGCCATAAATCTATCTGGTGAATAAAATAAAAATACAACATAGATTAAAAACCGATGGGTAACAGTAGAAACGTAATAAATAGCAGTTGCCAGTAAGCGATAGCGTTAAAGGTTATAAATAACGTTAAAGGCTATTTTCTTTAAACTAACCGCTTGTATGCACCTCAGTATCAGATAGTAGGCAAGGCGAAGAAATCGCGTGATACTCGTTGCAAGCGCTGAATTTCAATGCATAACTTTAGAGGTAAGGTTCGTGTAGCGCCTTGAATAACTTTGATCTTATATCTACTAAGTTATATATATTTAAATACAGAAATACATAGTATACATGTGTTATAAATAAATTTAAATTTGCATCCGTGTGACTCGGTATGTATGAAATTGCATGTTTGCATGCTACTAAAACATGCTTTTAAAAAAAATCATGAAATTATGTTTGCATGCTACTGATTTAAAAAAAATAACTTTAAATACTCTCCGTATTCGCTGTCACAAAAGTATAGATATCTATTTCAATGTCACATACAACATATTTTGGATACACTGACATAATACACGAACGTAAGAAAAGGACCAATATTTAGCCACATCCGCACATGCAATGGTAGTCGTGCAACAAAGTGCACCGCTCGCCAGCCCGTTGACAGATGCGCATGCGGCAAACAATGCGAACTAAACGGCAACTACGGTGATTTGACGGTGCCAGTTGTTTAGTTTGCATTGTTTGCCGTACGACTACCACTGCATGTGCGGAAGTGGCTAAATATTGGTCCTTTTCTTACTAAGGATGGACTTCCGCGAAGTAACGCCTGATTCCATTAAATATTTGAAATCTATAAGTAAAGTTTCTTTTCCTGCAGTGAATGTATATAAAAAATGTATGAGAGATGTATGGGATAACGCTTACAAACCAACATAAAGAATGAAAGGTCACTTACATTACGAATCTTAAGTCAAATATACAAAATGAATTTCAAACTGAAACAAAATAGATTTCAGCTGAAATAATTTTGTAATAAATTGCTTCATAAATTTATCGTTCATAAATTATAATCCGAGATTAATCGCTGATTGTACTAATTAAAATTGGATAATGATTTACTAATATTAATTATTATATAAACAATATTATAATGTGTTTTGCATCGAACTATATTAATAATTATTAATATTAAATCCATCTATACATTTTAGTACATGAAAATTAAAATTACATTTAGTACGAAAACTGAATATATGTTCGTATAAAAAACTCGACACAAACGAATAACCAAAAAAGTAAAAACAACAAAAAAGTAGATTCAGTTTTAAAAGCCCCGCTTTTGAGTTTTATTTAATGACAGTGTCAAACAGTTGCATACAGTAAGTTTTTTTTTACCATTAGGATCAATATTCTTCAGACATTTTTTTCTATTAATTCTTATTTATATCGGAATTTCTAATTTATATTTGCACAAAATTTGCTACCAATAAGTGATGTTACATGAAATACATAATGTTTGTTAGAAAATAATTTACAATCAATCAAAGTCGTATAGAGAAGTGAAAAAAAAACTTCACATAACAAATATTGGCACGAAATAAAATATCATTTTTCTGAAATCAATCGGACGAGCTTTCAAAGGATAAGTACAATATTGGAAAGAAAAAAAAAACCGCTTGAATAGAAACAGAGCATAACGAGAGATCCGTTTGATATATTGTTAAATTAAAGATAAACTTTTTTTTCTCTCTCGCCGCTAAGAGACGGCATGTTCGACCCATTTTAGTTCGAATAACGTATTATTATTTATTTTGGCAATCTTACAACTAAGGGATTTATCGTTGCGTATAAAAACTATTGAACTATCACTCATATACTAATAGAGAACTTTACTTTGTGATTAAAAATATTATTTCGTTTCTTCTGGTTGCAAACTGCCATATACATATATATATACATATACACACATATATTTATATATATATATATATATATATATATATATGTATATACTACAAATTATCCTATTTTAGAGGCCAAGAAAAAAGCCGTTGTCAGACCAGCTATGCTTTACGGCTCCGAATGCTGGACTGTAAGTCAGAGACACGAGTAAAAACACTTCATGTCAATGAGATGAAGATGCTTAGATGGTCGAGTCGCGTCACTAGAATGGACAGAATACGGAACGAATATATCAGAGGTTCGTTTAAGGTAGCTCCGATCCCCAGCAAATTACAGGAAAATAGATTGCAATGGTATGGCCACATTCAATGAAAATCAGATGACCACGTGGTAAAAACTGCCTTAAGCCTCCCAGAATTCCCAAGAGGGAGAGGGCGTCCAAAAGCTACGTGGTGGTCTAATATCGGAAAGGAACTGGTCACCCTTCAACTTGATGCAAAGACAACCCAGGATAGAGTGGCCTGGCGCAAATTGATAAGGCGACCCGACCCCAAATAAAGGGAAAAGGGAAGGAAGAAGAAGAGAGCTGAGAAAGCTGATAGCGATTTAGCGCATCTTATTGCTTCTGGTGATTCATTTCATAACCTAACAGCTACAACAGTGAAAGGTTTCTCCATAAACATAGTGGCATGAGCAGGTATAGTGAATTTTAAGTTCTCAGATGATCTAAATAACTTATCAAAAGAGTCCTGTAAGAAAAGAGACCTAGATTTAAGGTAAGAGGGAGTAAGCGAGTTAAACAAAATAGTACATAGAAGGAATATATATGTATATTTGTGTGTGTGTGTGCGTGCGTTTGCGTGTGCGTGTGCGCGCGCGCGCGTGTATGCGTGTGTGCATGTGTACATGTGTGCGTGTGTGCGTGTGTGCGTGTGTGCATGTGTGTTGGCATGTAGCTGATGTGATATAGATATGGGGTAACTTAATAATACTTTTCTTAAATTCCACGGACGAAGCCGCGAGCACAGCTAGTCATTTTCTCATATTTTATTTAAAATATACGAAATTATTCATATTTTAAATACAGAAAATTTTCTTTATTAAAATCTCTAGTCATGTTAGTAAACGTTTTACTTTTATAGAATATATGTATTTAAAAGTGAACATACTGTAATAATTTTAAAAAACTTAGTTTTATTTTTCTTAAATGACAACACTAGTCGACCCCGACGCTCTTTTGTGACAACTTCCGGTAAAAGGATCGAGAGTGGTGGGGATGAAACAGCGTTTTAATTATTAAGTCGGGAGCTCGGTCACTCGTTCGATAATCATCGAAGTGATAAGTTGTCTAGTGGAAACTATGCTAGTTGGCCTATAAGAGTATTAAAAGTGGAATTAAAGTATTTACTGTACTGTGAATTGGAGTTTTTCTAATAATGCTACAATTTTTTTTTCATGTACGAATCATCTGTAATTTATATAATCTATGTGTTCCATATATATTTTTATTATATAGTATCTCTAAAATAAGTTTAAGCATTATTGTTAGCAAAATATTACAAATTATATGAAAAAATATAGACTAGACAGCATTATATGCCAAAAAATTATATGCCACAATATAGGCTCTACTATATATACTTTATTTACCAATAAAATAAGCGAATAAGAAAAAAATATGTTCATGAAATGAATTTCAACATAGTGCGGGTATATAGAAAATAATTGCTTTGATGTCAAGTGCAAAACGAGTGCAGAACGGGTGCATTTAATCTAAACAAACATTGTTTCGTACTAAACGAATATGCTAAAATTGCTACCGTACTATACGTACAGTTATGAACATAAATGATTACTGTACATTTTTTTTATATTTATTTTAACCTATTTTTATACTTACGTTTATGGTATAGAAAGATTGGTGCGGAGGTCATTATATAATAAAACCTATAACATAATAAGATTCTGGAGTTGAAATCATGACCATTATTAAAGTAGAAAATAATAAGGCTCTGTACTAAATAATAAAAAGTCGAACAAGATCCTAAGCCATCAATAATGATATAGGTTTAGTAAATAACGACAGACAATAAAATAGACATAGCTTTATAAAAATTAAACTTCAAATGATTGATTCGGATCTGTTATAATGTAGCAAACTGTGGTCTAGGACAAAGATGAGGGAAAAAAAGTGATGCAATGGAGGCGATTTGAATGTGAAGAAAGATAGAGATTGTGAATGATGAAAAGAGAAACTGAAATAAAAGATTTATTGGAATCAGGCGTTATTTTGCGGAAATCTATTCTAAGTAAGAATAGAAAAATTATTTAGCCACTTCCGCACATGCAGTGGTAGTCGTGCAACAAAGTGCACCGCCCGCCAGTCCGTTGATAAATGCGCATGCGGCAAACAATGCGAATTACATAACTGCCGTTAAATCGCTCAACACGTGTTTAACCCACGGACATCTTCAGGAGTCATGTTACACCGATTAGTGCCAAACACAGTCTTTGGCACTAATCGGTGTGCATGTGCGGAAGTGCCTAAATATTGTTCCTTTTCTTACTTGAAATAAAAGAGTAAAACTACAAAAACAGTTGTCACAAATGGCAGGGTGGAACGGAAGATCCTCAAAAAGAGAGGCCTAACATAACGTTGTTGAAGTTGAAGGTTTACGACTAAAGTGAGTTAGTCAGCCCATAGATGCCCACTGCAAGGCTTGAGCCTCCAAAGATGATGATGATCATGTAAGGAGATGATGAAACTTAATCAATAAACAGTGTCATAATAAGTCGAGGTGCAAACAAAAGTATGATTTTAAAAAAAGCGATAAGGTTGATTATTGAATGCATTACTTGTAGATTGTTGTGTTATTGATGTGCTAGTAGTCGTGAAAATTAATAGAATTATGTTATCTTTTAAATTTCGAATGGGACAAAATGTAGCTAGAACGTTCGGGAATGTGTATAATGTCAAAAAATGTATATCCTCCTTAACAAGTCTGATCTAAAAAGTTTTAATTACTTTCTTATTGCTGTGTAAGCGAAAACAAAGAATTTCCACCGGTTCTCAGTTTTTGCGGTTCATCTTAATTCGATGTACTTTCAATTTCCTTTGAAGAAGTTGTTTCTAGAACAAATTGCGAGTTATAACTTTCGCTTGTAATGTTTCTTTTTCGTTGCCTCCTTTTATTTATCTATAAGAAGAACTTAAACAATATAAAATGTTTAATAACAGCTTAAAATATATAAGACGTGCTCACTCACTACCTTTTTTTAAGAAAATAGTTGAGAAATAAATACTAGACCTATGATTATTTATCTGTTAATTCATTTCTTTTTCTTCCTTTTTTTCTTTATTATTTCTGAGGCAAGTGCGATCAAAATCAGTTTTATTTTTGTTTATTACATTTACATTATGTATAATACCTTATTTATTATAAATATATATGTTATATACATATATATGTATGTTTTGTACACGTCAATTTCCCATTATTTATACTTCTATCTTTTCTATACTATGGTTGTCTGTAAGAGATTGCCTTGTGTGATAAGACCGCCATTTGTACTTCTATGTATATTACTATAAACCTATTTAAATGTATTCCAGTTTCTAAAATGACAGATTGTAGATAATATATATTATTTCCTGTGTATATGAATCCTTTAAAAGTAATACGAACGAAAACTTGTGCATTCAAGCCGCTATAGTACATGGCGTATGATTTGACACATCGATAATATTAATATATTACAAAGACGATCTGTTTTAACAACTCTATAGTAGGGGTGACCAAACTTGCGTGCGACATACATTATATAACCTATATTAACTCCTGGGAAATGGATACAAATTACTGGTGTAAATAATAATTATTATTATTCTACCATAAAATTAACGAAATCCAAACACCGATCGTAATTAACTAACCGGCATCTTAAGTATTATTAGGAGTGCTGTCATATACGTGTGCATATATCTAACTTCAATACATATATTTTGTACTCTTGTCATATAATTTTAATAAACATTATTTTTGTAAATATATATTTGTTTGGGTGTTTTAATGGATAGATCTATTAAGGAGCTTAGCAACCCCTTATTTATATAATATTATAGCACTGTTCAACAGAAACTGATGTACAAATATACGTAATTATACGGTGTGCCAAATTAAATTCCGAGTATAATCTACATATGAGAAAATTTATTTTTCGTACTTTTATATTTTAATTAAAATATTACAATTAGGGTAGGCTTCCACCAGCTCTACAGCGCGGGTAGAGCTGCACCGAGAACTCATCGATACTGGGAGAGTAACCAATTACCAGGCTTTGTTAAGGCGATGATACAGAACGAGCAGTCATGGAGCGCCTGTATAACCTTATGCGAAAAAGAGTTCCTGTAGAAGAAGGCTGCCGAGAGAGAAAGAGAAAGAATGTCCCAGCTCCCCATCCGCAGTCGGAGACCTGGAAGTTGTATGGTGTTATACCGCACCTTTCTCTAACCCCCTTAACATGGCCTTGGCGACGGAGTCGGGGTGATCCGCCGTAAATAAGGAGCCGAAGCACTTGGCCACCGTATGTAAATGGTAGTATGCGAAAGTTTTGTTCAAGCGTTCCAATAGTTTCAACAAAAGGCGTTCAAGAAGACCGTGGGATTTTAGCCGGTAGGAGTTCAGTATCAGTAACCTCTCGTTGCCTCCGCAGCGGAGGTATCCCATGCAGGATTTTATAGTAGCCTCTATCAGCTTCAGGGACTTTGAGGCGGACGATAGGTCGATGTGGTCTCGTACCATCCTGATAGCACCACGAGGGTTTCGGGGGGTAGTGTGATCCATATAACATACCCCGGGACGGGCTATTTAAAATAGCACAACGCGAGGGAAGATCGCGTGGCGTCCCCTGACCGGGAGATACCGCCGTTCCCAGCATAGCGTAGAGGGCGATCACTAGGGATTTTTAGTGGGTAGGAATCCCTCATAACCCTGTCCTCCCCCCAGAGGCATGGCATCTTGAACATCCGAAAGATTTTTCCCTTTAAACCAAAAAAGGCCCCTACTAGTTGGACTGATGACATAGTTAAACTTTCAGGAAGTTGCTGGAAGCAGGTAGAGATTGACTGCTCATTATGGCGATTTTTGGGAGAGCCTACGTCTTGCAGTGGTCTATTAGTTGACCTGATAATGAATTTAAATATTTAATGGAATCAGGCGTTATTTTACGGAAGTCCATCCTAAGTAAGAAAAAGACCAATATTTAGCCACTTCTGCACGTGGTAGTCGTGCAACCAAGTGCACCGAATGAAAAATGCGTATGCGGCAAACAATGTGAATTGCACAACTGCCACCGTCAAATCACTCAACACGTGTTTCACCCCTCCACGGGGCATCTTCAGGAGTTATGTTACATCGATTAGTCCAAACACAGAGTGACTATAGTGAATGAATTTAAAATTAAAGGTGTTAATATATATTAATTATAATATTGCGTTGAAAAAATTCACCAAAGTGTCTTTAAAAAAGTAAAAGAAAAACATTCAAACTTCGTAAAGGGCAACGTAACAATTTTCCATACGTAAATGTTTTAGAGGTGATTGAAGAGGTGCGAAGTTTTACCGCGAAAAACTCTTAAAAACCCCCTGACCTGTTTCGCACAAACGAAAAACGAAAACAAAATAGTTACATGAAAAAAAAAATTTCAACATTTTTCACCGACGAATGCTTTTGTGAGTTCTCATATATAAAAACTAAAATATACAATTGCATTCACGTGTTACAAATGTATCTTGTTTAGCAATAAATAAAGTAAAGATGGATTAAGATAAAACTACGTAGCAAATTATTAGATTAAACAGATGATGATTGATGAGGTGTATAATATCTAAAGAGGTTATTTTTACACTTTATTTACTCTACATTAATAGCACATCACATAATGGAAGGTTTTATATATAATTAACAAAGTAAGAAAAGACATTTTCAAATTTCGAATAGTTTTATGATTATTCCTAGGGCCGATAGATTTCGAGGTATTAACAACATGAATTTCGAAGTAGAAGTGTGTATATTCATTGTATTGTATTGCATCTTTGAAGTTTTTGCTGTTAGTCCTAAGGCTTTTGCAGATTCATCGGAAATGAGTTCACGGAATGGAACGGTCCCTGAATTATACTAAAAACAAAGGCATTCGGATTTCCGAACCTGCTTTAGACACTTTGATGAAGGATGAGGCAGTTAAGACGAGACTCTCCTGGTAGAGTCTGTGTTGGTGTTTGTGTAGTGAGTGTGGAACGAAGATTGGAAGACAGCGTGGACTACATGGCAATCTAAGGAAGAATACTGATCCTCTGATCGCCCACGCTGTTCACACCGACTCCGTTTACATAAAGGACGGTAGAGAGCGTTATGCTTGACTTTTGAGCATCACCCAATTTTACGTGCGGTGAGTGATCGTCAGTGGAGTGGTTATTGTTGAGGTTGTGTTGTGATTGGATAGAAGGGACCATGCGATAGGATCCATAAGGACGTATTTAGGACGCCTTACGAGGTTTCTGAAGGTGCTGGGGGAGTAGGGGGCTATGAGGGAGTTGGGGTGGGAGGAGACCTTCTCGAAATATGCTTTTGAACATACTTGGAAGAACACTTGGACCGTTTCGAGTTTGAGGTCACTGTGCAAGTAAATGTTACATTGGAGCCATCACGCACCGGTTGCAAGGCGGATGAAGGAGTTCCGAAATACTGTAGATCGAAGACCACACTTGCGTAAGAGAACACGGGTCTTATGCACGTCTTAGAAAGACTTTGTGTTTGAGGGACAGCTTACTTGTATGTCTAAGAAAGGGGTAAAGCCTGAACGATATGGAGCAGGCTTTATTTCTGACAAGATAGTGAGTTTTTGAAAATTTTATTCATTTATCTCCGCCCGTATTTATATCGATATAAATGAACAATTTTATTTTTGTGGAATTCCCCTTTTAGACACGCCTCTGACAATGACGTTATGTAGCTGCCATAATACCAATGTGAATAAGGAATTATATTTCTGTGGGATTCCCCTTTTCGATGACGCAATGTTGCCCCTATGGTTGTATGTAGTATGGTTTACTATTTGTCCCTGTATACTTTAAACTACAAGTATTTATTAGCTTTTCGTATTCCAATATAAAAAAAGACTAAATGTATCTTATTTTAGATTGATAGCTTTATACAGGGTGATTGAAAATAGCAATAAAAGCTTATTAATAATACATGTTTAAGAAACATGGGCATTATTTACAAATTCCCAGTCAAAGTCTCAAGAGAGGTTTGGAGGTTTCTCGAGGTTTCGCTGCAATATCGAACTAGAAATACGTAGATACAAAGATGAACGTAAATATAAACATAGCCTTGTAGATTGGTAATTTCAAATAGCAGTGAACAGGCCATGTAGCGCGCCTTATCACAACCACAGGAGATTTAATATACTTAAGTGGAAACCACAAACCGGAAAATTCAAAAATCGAATTAAGATATTCTTTTTTCGAATAGACTGGTACAAGTAGTTTCGACTCGTCAATCAACATAAAATGTCGGCATTGTTGTTCCTACAGGAAGCTACCATCAGCTCGGAAGGCAGTTTTTCTAAGAGCCGGCGAGAAACTCAACAGTTGCTCTTTACAAATATAGTTTTATAAAGAGTGCGCGACAATAATTAGCTTCCTGTGTGAACAACAAAATTTAATTCCACGCATTAACATCAGTATAGTATTCTCGGATAGAATAATATACTTTTTTCAGTGATAGTTCTGTAGTTGATTGTGATTGTACACACGTATACATTGTATGTTATAAATGATTTATTTAACTAACAAAATAGGATATAATACAAGGTAAGTACGACATTGTAGAAGTCGTAAGAACGCGTGTTATATAAAAATTTTAAAATTGATTAGTGAATAGTTATCTTCTTGGTAAGCGTGTACTATTTTAGACCTCGTTATCACTTAACATCAAGGGAGATAGAGGTCAAATGCTTTGTCTATAAATAATAATTAGTTTTATAAAAATAATGATAGGACATTTTCCTGGCTTCTAAAATAAGATATTGTGTAGCATTTGTTATTTATTCATTTTATGTAATAATTTATATATATATATATATACTACCAGGTGCTCGATGTCCACTGTAAAGCTTGGGCCATCCCTTAAGATATCTTGCTATCTAGCTTGGCTATCCAAGCTTGGTGAGTTGGCGATTATATTATAGTACGCATAGTACGCTTATTCTACATGATAAACAAAGTGTAAATGATATAAGATTGCATCTAGGAAATCAAACTCGCGACCAACGACTGCAGGCTTTCATTAACCAACAAACCAATTTAACTATAGCCATTTAGTTGAGCTGTCTGTTAGTTTCGTTTGTCTATGGTTATCTCTATTCCTGATTTAATCTCGTATAGAACACGCTTCTATGGCATAGGTTTTCTTTTAATTACCTCCGTTTTTGAGGGCCTCTAGTTGCCTCTGGCTTAAGGTGCAGGGACGTTACGAATTCTACTAAAATGAATTTTCTCAGTTTTTATTTTTTTAATTCATTCCTTTTACGCTTCACATGATCTGTCATTGTTCGCTTGCAGATCTTCTTTCTTGCTTCTCCTTCTTTTTTCATTTTTATTCCTAGATCACAATTATTTCATATATGATCACCGTTTTTTTTATCACAGACTTTTTTTTTGGTTTTATTATTTGGCACTATGTACCTGCTTTTACCATTTATACCTCATTTTGATTTAATTCCTTTACTTTTGGAAGTCTTAAGTTTTTTTTTATATTCTTAATCTAGTTTTATTTTGTTGCAGTTTGCACCACTTTTCTGCTGAATTCTAGGAATAATGGGCGCAGGTTGTCGTTGCCACGAAGCAGGTGATGTTTCGTATGGTATAGGTTATAACTAGGAAATTATTAATGAAAAATAGACATCCGAAATATAAATATGTTGTACAATAAGATTTCGTATTTTCACAAAGAATAGTAAACAGTAATTAGTATGAAAAAAATAGTAAACATCGTGTCTCTATCTAAGAACGCGACCGTCATTACCCGTCTAGGCTTTTGTCTACGTGATGCCCCAGTTCCAAAGTCAACATTCCGAGAATTGCTCGTTTCTGTTTGTGTTATTCAGGTATTTTTTTCTTTCGCTCCGACATCTGTCGCAATCGGAGTGTCTGATGTTCTATATAATTTTTTTTAATACTACAAAGTGTCAAGATGCGGGTGATAAGATCAGAAAATTCAATGCTATACTATTGACACATTGAAACATAATAAAGAATTTTTAACTAGTGTTTATGAAGTCTTTAATGTTACCACAGCAAAATATTTCATATTTTTGAGATATATATATACCCACTGCTAAACATAGCTCCCCTCTCCCCCCAAAGATCACTACAGGTCCTGCGTTCAGTTCAGGTCCACATCCAGCGACTTTCGGCGACCTTTACCATGTCGTCGGTCCACCAAGAGGGGAGGAGGTGTACCTTTACCGCGTCTACTGGCTCGTGTTCATATCTAATGTCTTCAAATTCCCTACCCTTATTTGGAAGGTTAAGAATAGCTCCCCTTCTTTTAAATAAGTTGTATGGTTGTTAAGAATAGTTGTATGGTTTTGGATGATGTTGATACTGTAACCCATGGATGCACAGACCGCGGCCCGCCGGTCGAATACTCATAGCCCGCCGACAGCAAAAATGATACTCTCGTACATTCGAAAAATATTGAATTCTATTCCAGAATAAAACCAAAAAAATTAAATTAACTATACTTTTGCGACCGACTCGCCATCAGTTCATGATTTGCCCGAATGGCCCCCAGTCTTAATAAGTCTGACCAACCATGTTGTAACCGAACCGAACATGGATTGGGAGAGTCTGGGCTTGCGTAAAATGGACATTGCTTTTGTTAAAACTATTGTCTTTTGTCAGATCTTGAAATATTTAGCGATAGCGGGTAGCGACAGAATGGAGTTGTTTTTAAACATTTACTCTAATAAATATAGGAGTCTAAAAACAATCAACTTGTAGGTCGAATTTACTTTTGAGGTTTTAATTCTTTTATATCACCCGATGGAAAGTGTAGATGAAGACGAAGGTGGTAAGCGCCCATTCAAAAGAAACTTGTTCAATCTACTCTTAAAGACTCCGGAGTTCAACTTTTCACGAAAAATTTACCCATGCAGGTTGTTCCAAATCTTGGCGACTCTCACCAAAAACGAGCTGTTAAATCGTTTAGTTCCATCTAATAGAATCAGGCGTTACCTCGCGTTAGTACATCCTTACTAAGAAAGGAACTAATATATTGCTACTTCCGCTATGCAGCAGTAGTCATGCAACGAAGTGCACCGGCCGCCAGCCCGCTAAATGCGCGTGCGGTAAACAATGCCAAATACAACTACCACTGATAATCTACTCTACACGTGTTTCACCGCTCCAAGGCATCTTCAGGAGATGTTAGTTCGTTTAGTTTGACTTTTGGGTATGTCAACAACGTATGGATGAAACTTTTGCCTGCGCCTTGTAGTCCTATAATGGAGATGGCTCAATCAGTTTTAAAAGAGCCTTCGATCACTCTCTAAAGTAACCTATAAATAAGCTGGCAACTCGACAACGATGCTCAAGGGTGTGTAGTCTGCTATTTAAGAGATTTTTGTTGTTAATTAACCTACGGGATTTTCGGTAAATTGACTCCAAAGCTTCCAGATAATATTTGGCTGCACCTTCCAAGAGGTTGCACTTTCAAGTGACAATTTATTTTAAATCAAATAATTTTTTACGAGGCGTAAAATGATTTTTAATTGATTATATATCCGTATTCGTAGTGTGTACTCATTTATACTTATGAAAGGATTGAATACGTGCTCGTAAGGTACAAAAAAAAACGCATTCGCTATAAAATGTTCAGTAAATTTAATTGCGTTGGAAACTAATTTGCTCAGACTCAGTTCAGCTCGTTAAAAGTTTCCAGAAGTTCGGTTACGCTTTGACAGTGTAAACAAAATGGCATCCCAAATACATACTGCTTCCAGTGGCGATGTTCAGCTTTCATTTTAATACATTCATCTCTTTTTACTTTCATAATCTCAATATTTTAAATGACTTAATATATTTACACGAACATTACATGTTTAATAGTGATACCAATATTTAATTTCCAAAACAAAATGGGAGATATTCATAGTGTATTTACAAGAAACAATAAAGAACTGACTGTAATAAACGAAATCAGATTTCTAATTAAATCCCGTAAAACATAATTGGATTACCATCTACAAAATTTAAAATTCGTATTGAATTCAAATCGATGGGAAATAATTTTAAATGACAAAAATACTTGGCAGTGATATCACATGATTTTGATTTTATTTAGATTATATCTGATGATATATGTAATAATCTGTATTGTTAAACTTAAAAGATGTGTTGTTGTGGAGTTTCGAGTGCTTATTGTCCACAACTATAACACTTTGCGAAGCAGAGTGGGGTCAAAAATAAACATTATGCAAAAGTTGAAGACCAATGAGAGATCTGTCAAAAATTCTAATTTTGAATAAGTAAATACTTCCTTTATCTTTATAAGCGTAAAGAATTTTAAAAATAAATAAAGACCACGACCTGTGTACTATCATGATGTCTCGAGAAGATTTCGATCCAGCCTTCACCATTGATGCATGATCCTGTGGGAGTCGTAGATGCGCTAATGTGATGTCTGGATGAATAATTGGTGTAAGATTTTGTGGGCGAGCGGAGCCGACGGGCGAGCCTAGTGTGCCGACGTAGTGCAGTGGGCACGCGCACGCACCGGTGACGCGGGCGCAGACCTTTTGTTTAAAACAACAAAGGCGCAGCTTTGTTCTATTGCCCGCTGTCGCTCGGTCGCGGAGCTCAGTGCGCCCCAGGATCCCACGGCGAATGCACGTTCTTTTTACTCGCCCTCAAGCGTTAACAAATATTTGTTCGTGCGTTAAATAGATTGATAAAGTGTTACAAACATCTTTTAATTACACCCTAACACTTTAATCCTAAAATAAGGATGAATCTGTGGTGAATGGCTATAGAATGCCCACTTATGGACTTAGACCTCCCCATGTATTTCCAATAAGACCGAACGGCCAGCACTACACGTTTTATTAGAATGTTAACACATTATATGCGGGGTTTTTCGCGAGATTCGACAATCAGGTAAATTGCGATAATTTGGAAAATACTCACTTGAATTATTTTTTTTTGTATTACCTATAAATGTTACCTAATTTTTTACCTAGGTAATTCCCGCTAAACAGTGCGCTAGTTCGTACAGATACATATTTACAAGCTACCCGCATTCTACTGCCAGTCTATGAAACACATATTTATAATATGCGATTCGACTACAATATTATTAAGGTTATCTTGTCATCTTGGAGGTTCTACGCCTCACTTGCCGATCTATGATCTTCACCACAGAACCTCAATATCCTAGCGGTCATCTATTCTGCACGATACTTGATCTGCCTACTGCAATTTCAACTTTCTACTCTGTTGTTATACGAAATTCCTTGCATAGCCTGTAAGTCTTGGTGCGACTGTCAGCTTATGAGGTCAAAAGATTGTCTGAAGGTGGAAAAGGTTTAGAGTCCCTATTCTTAATACCAGTGACTCCGAACACATTGTTAATAGAGTATCGTCATTCTATCGGCGTCGTCTCTAGCAGGATCCAAACTTTGTTAATCTTGTTCGGCTGTCTGTTTTGTTTTAAATCGATCTATATATAACCATCTATATCACCCTTAGTTTGTTTACAAAAATTAATGTGTTACTAAAACACATTGCAAATGTTTTTTAAGGTACTTAAAATACATCACAGCGCAAGATAATACAGACTTTCACAGCACATGATGATGGATTACATTGTTAAAGACGTTATTTTTATGGCCCCCCTATTGGGTGCCTCTCGTACCCCCTATCTAGTTTGGGACAGGGACTTTATTTATACATAATTTTTTTAGAGTTTTATCTTTATTCGACACTCACTTTCATACTTCTCAATTTCTTTTGTTCATACCTTTTTTCCTTCACAATATCTTGCAATTTTTCTTCTTTCATTCCTTCTTGCTTTCATCGCCTTCCTTCCATCATCTTATTACTCTTAGGTGGCCAGGTACATTTCTTTATTCTTTATTTTATTACTTATCCTATTTTTTTATATCACAGTTTTCTTTTTTTTTGGGTTTGACTTTTTTAATACAATACTACTTTGTTCTTATTCTATTTTTAGTTTATTTTTCCTAATATCAATTGACTAGTTATTTGTGCAGTTTATTTTGTACCTACTTATCTATACTGTTTTATTCCTTTTAACAGCTTCCAACTGGTATTTATGGAATAGGATTATCCAGCATTGGTGATGATAATAACAATGGTGAAGATGATGCGAAGCAGAAAATGATAGAAAAATTATATGACGATGTAAATGCAAGAGGTGAAGATATTGTGTTCACGATATTTTAGACACCTTTTTGCAATCTATAGGTACTTTATAGTAATAATTAAAAGTCTAATTATGAGAAAGTAATATAAAATGTGATATACGGACGTTCTATGAGGGATAAATTTAAATCGAATCATTTATTTGTCGCAAAAGAAGTCTTTATGGAGCCATAAAGACAGTAATATCACCTCAGGGTTACAGCTCAGACGTGTGAAGGCGACAAGTTCAAAAGAGTTTCTCAATGAAAAATGATTACGGGCGCGCAAACTGAATACAACTTGGATTATATTATATTTCGGTATATAGTCACCACCATCATAAACACAAAAGTTATGGTAGTTTCTTTTTATTATACTTTATTATTATTAATTTAGATTTTCATTTATTATATTTACTACAAACACATTAACGACGTCAACACAAGCATGTAGTATATTACCTTCACAGGGTTTAAGATCAAGAAGGAACCATGGTGCTTCTGTGAACCGGGCGTGGTCCACCTTGTAGCCCACTGTCCCGCGTTCAGAGGACTCCGAGTCGGCTCCGAACATTAAGAAAATGATGAGAAGCGACCTGAGTTTCTTCAAAATTGTGATAAACGTAATTTAAAGAAATAAGAGTCAATAATCTAAGAAAAATTTGATGATAAGATATGATGTACATCATTTATTTATTTAAAGTAAATATATTATACATTCACAACTTAAAAGCTTTTATAAGTATAACTAATAAACCTTATTACCTTTCAAAGTCTTGAAGTAACTTGATTAAGCATTTTATATTGTTCGAATAAGGTTTTATATCTCAAAGATATTTTAATCATACATGTTACGGGCATGAATGCCTTCGGTATCACTCACATTTGACGAAGGTACAGAACGTCAGGCGACCAATTAATTGTACTTCAAGTTTAATTAATTGAAAAGGGTAGTCAAAAGTGAACTACAATGATTTAATTACGTTAATAACTTGTTATATACATGTTAAATGTTTAACACGTTCACTGCGGGCCCAATTTTGAAGAACTTTCAGCTGGTGCGGCTGAGGTCGAATCAGCCTCAAGCTGAACTTCCTAGTAGTGCGGTTGAGGCCTTTTCTGCCTCATATTCATCAATATTTTTTTACAATATTGAGTCAATGCTTCGCAGACATAAAGAAAGCTATATTTGTCTTTGTCATACCTCATACGGTTGAGTGTAAACAGCCGCCGCACTAGAGAGAAAACACGAGTTTTACGCGCCGCACCCGTGCAAAGTCTACCATGAGGCTGAATCGACCTTAAGCCGCAGTGAACGTGTTAATTAATTACATGTTTAATAGTAAAATTTGAACTGAGACATGCGATCGTAAGTCATCGATTCGATTCCCGGAATACAAACTTAAATACACAAACTTTGTGCATTAATTATATAAAATTGCCTCTGCCCATAAACAAGTTTCCAGAGAATGAACAGCAGCGACCTCAACGTATCTTAACACGTTCACTGCGGGCCCAATTTTGAAGAACTTTCAGCTGGTGCGGCTGAGGTCGAATCAGCCTCAAGCTGAACTTCCTAGTTGTGCGGTTGAGGCCTTTTCTGCCTCATGTTTCGGTTGAGTGTAAACAGCCGCCGCACTAGAGAGAAAACACGAGTTTTACGCGCCGCACCAGTGCAAAGTCTACCATGAGGCTGAATCGACCTCAAGCCGCAGTGAACGTGTTAATATCATACGACGATCGCCAACACGTTTGCCTAGCGTGGCGATTATCTTGTATCCCTCAATAAATATCTTTGGGGGCGGCCCGTGTACTGCAATGGGCATCCATCATCTAAAAAGAAGAAGAAAGCGTTGACGCTGTGAGAAGCAACGAAAGTAACTCCAGCAAACCTTTTATCTATAGTCACTGGAGATTATCCGCCTTTGTAGTTTTTTTATGTGAGGCCTCCGCTATCGGGACCTCTCCTTCCACCCTTATTTTGTTGGGAACAGGGTTTTTTATTTCTTGACAATTTTTTCACATGAATTTTTTATTTTCGTCCTCGTCTTCCATAGTTCACAATATTTTTTTTGTTCCTTCTATCATTCCATAATTTTATTTTCCTTTCTCAATCATTCCATACCTTTCATCCATTCTCAAACACTTCAGTTGTATTTTCTATTGCAGTATCACAGCTTTATTTAGTTTATTTATTTTTCTCGTGTACATCAATTTGTTTCACAGATTTTTACATTTTTTATTTTAATTTCAATAAATCTATCTTAATGCCTTTGTAGTTTACAAGCTGAACGCAAGCGAATCGGCTTGTTTTTAGTTGGTATTTATTATAAAAGTCAAAACTATCTTCATATGATCTGCAGGATATCCATAGGGCGTGCTCATCCAGCGCCTTTCGACAACCTTAACAAAGGTGGCCTTGGCTGGTTTGCCAACCTTGTAGGTGGACGTCCTAAACTTCGCTTGCAGCTTGTCTGTGTTCCTCTAGAACCTTAAAAGCCCAACAACCTGACCAGTGCAACTTCAACCTGCTAATGTCTACATCTAATTCGTAGAAAAATCTCATGTTCTTTTACTATCTACTTTCCTTGCAAGCATATGTATACTTTTTTTCCATAAATGATTTATTTAATTTTTAAAGACGAAACTTTGATGTATAATTCCATATCTATCACTGGTTTTTTTAAATTATTTTGAATGTTTTTAACGACAAAGTCGTAATGTTTATATATATATGTATATATATAAATTTTCTCCTCGCAATGATTATGAAAGAGTATAGAGAATACAAAGCAAAATAATCAGAAAATTCTGAAAAGCCTTCACGATTGCCAGTTTTACGTTACATTACAATGGTCGTATAAAGTCAGCAAATAAAATAGATCAAGGGCGGAGCTCTGCCATCCGTACGATGTCTGTTTTTGATTAGATCGCGCAATAAATATAAATGAACATAACGAGACGCTTAAGTGCTGATAATACGTTTTATTGTCGCTATTTAAACCTAAAAGTTTAATTGTAAGCAATTTTAAATACGAAATGTTTTCTGTGTATCTATTTTTTAATGTTTTCCCTAACGTGTTTGGAGCAGGAACTTTATATTGTCGACTCAACATTTTTTCTTTCAATATCTTAATTTTTTCATCATTCTCTTTTCATACTTTTCTATTTCTTATATTCTTTCCTTCTCTTTCATTTCTCCTTTCACACATTGCCTTTCTTTTCCCGTTCTCATTACTAGACCACAATTATCATAGTTTATTTGACTCGTATATAACGTTTATTTACATTTCATTTCAATTTCTAATTATAATTTTCATTCCAGTAAATCTCTATTATATCAAATTTTATTAGACTTATTTATGTAACCTATTTTTGCTTGTAGGCATATCTTACTGTGGACCTTATCCAATAATTTTGTATATCTATTTATTTTAAATAGGAACGCTAAAAAATATATTGTAAGTGTAGATTAGTTTCTTATGACATGATACTGTAATCATAAAGTAAGGGGAATTTAATTATAAAATGTAAATTCTTAATTTATTCTTCCGAATCGATTTCATCACCTTCAAAATAATTCAAGTCCTATATCACTTTTACCAACACTTTCTCCAAACCTCAAAACAGTCGGAATAGACTTTTTCCTGTGTAGCCTTCAAGAGCTTCGATTCGGTTTTACCCTCCTCAATCGTGTCAACGGCATCTTCACATTAGTTTTTTAACTTTGCTGAATGTTTACAAGTCGCACAGAGCCAAATCAGGCAAGTACGGTGGTTGGGGAACGACACGAGTTGAGTTTTTGACCAAAAAGTCGCGAAGAACCAATGCAGAATAGTTTGACACTCAAAATATACCTCGAAATGGTTCGCTCTGAGCCAAATTATGTTTCAAATTTTGTGTAATAAACAATCCTACTAAACTAGAAAAAAAAAACTGCCTGGGAATTTTAAATGACAATTTCATCTTACTTTTTGATCACAGTAGCAGTACAAAATTAAATACTTTTATCAATTGTAGGCGAATACAGCCCTGGATGTAATAATGCTTGCTTATATGTACACGTAAATAAATTAATAAAAGAGAAAAAAGTTTTTTTTTTAATAATAAATTTGTTCACGCACGGAGTGCCTAACGCTACGTGTGCGCGCAGCCTTAGGTGGCAGGGAAATGCGCGGGAGTCGCGAGCGTAACATTCATCTACTAGTTTTAGAATCAGACAACTAAGCGGATGCAGTTGTACATATTTTGTAATTTATTGTTCTTATAAATTTATAATATTCGAATTATAAAAGGAAATAATAAACCATTTCAACCACACGAGAAACCATTAAGAAAAAGACGAAAATATATCAAATAAAATCTTATTAATCACTGTGCTGTTTGTTATAAATAATTTAATAAGATTTCTTTCATATACAGTAATACCCCGCTTTACGCGAGGGATACGTTCCAAAAAAATCGCGTTAACTGAAATTCGCGTATAACGAGGTTTATGATTAAACATAGTCAAAAATTATTACAAAAAAATACAAATCATTTTAATCAATCACTTTAATTCTCGGAACACTTTATGCAATACATACTCTTATTTTTTACGGAAAAATACATCTATTGTCTTTTGGGTAACGTTTTGTTTACGTTCTTGTAAAATAAGTTCATAACACCCAACACTGTTTTTAATTGTTTGACAGATGATCAAGATACGATAGAGAAGTTGATGACTACATTATATTTATACGCACTCTTTCGCGTAATTCGAGGCATTTGAGCGCGAAATTTGCAATTCGCGTTATAGTAAAACCGCGTATAACGGGGTCGCGTAAAGCGGGGTATTACTGTATATCAGTAGATAGAGGCCCATATCAAGACATAGGCCTTGGTTGAAAACCGCCACAATAACTGACTTTGAAATGCCTTTTTGCAGCGACTTTCTGAAACCTTCACTTTGTCGTCGGTCTACGTATTTCAAGAATCTTTCAACCCAAACGGCAGTTGACTGCACAAGCAATATATTCCATGCATTACCACTTTAAATGAGCATTACTTAATATCACTTAGATCACTTTGGTTTTCCTGTATTTCTCTTATTTTTTATTCAATCTCGCAGCCTCCTTGCTTAGAACTCTTCTTTGATGTCTTTGTGAACATGAGCCTTGTTAAAAGGTGTCATCAGATTTTATATTACTGTAAATTACTTTAATTTTTTTTTTGACCCCCGCTATTGGGGGCCTCTCGTACCCCTATTATACTTAATATAATTAACACATAATCTTCCATTCTGTTCTTTTATATCACAATTCTGCTTTCTATCCCTTTTGCTCTGTTTTACCATTCTTTCATCCTCTTTTCATCTTACATTTTCTAAATTTCTAGTTTTGTTGTAGTATCACATTTTTATCTTTATCTTTATCACAGTTTAATATTATTTATTTTTACATATCTTTTTTGTTTTTGTTTGTTGATGCCTAACTTTTATTTTTTTCTATTGCATATTGTGTAATTCTTTTGCAATAACTGAGGAATTCTTTCATGGTTTCTTTTCCGCCTATCAGGGAGGTTATTGTCTCCTCCCTGATTTCAACGCCAGACCGGCACTCGAAGCCGTGCCGGAGTCCCCCCAATGCGGGACACCGGGCCACAAGGTAGATCACGGACTGGTCCACGCCCTGTTCACAGAAGTACGAGGAGTCCTTCTTGAGCTTGAACCTATGGAGGTACTCAGAGAACCCCCGTGCCCCGTGAAGAGCTGGGCCGCGACCGCGTCCACCTCGATACTGCGGAGCACGCGGTAGCCTGAAATGGCGTCCGGAAAAAATGTCCTCGTTACTGAAGCCGTCGTTCCTTCAATATACCTCCTGTTAAAATATATTAAAACACTACAGTTTATTCCAATGAGACCATAATAAAAGTCATCAATCACCGACACAAACGCTTGTGAACATCTTCGCAGCTTTTTTAAATTTGTACAACATCCCAACATGACTTATCTATTTCTCGAACATTCGAAGTCGTTCAGTATCACTTAACTGTGTTGCTAAGTGATGTCGAAGCAGTAACATAAGCGCAAGTAATTGACACGGTTCTAGAGAATTCTATCTCGTGACCTAGATTATTCCCGTTTACTGCCGCAAAGTGGTTTTACCAATCTGTCTCTCTCTCCCTGTTGACGTTTTCTTTTAACAACGTCAGATGGTAATATTTCTCTTAGACATTGTTTTAGTACTAAATATACGCATATAATTTCTTTTTCTTCTTGTTTATTTCTGAGGCAAGTGCGATCGAACCAATACTGATCGAAGTTTATAGTTATTATATTTATAATATGTATTAAACCTTATTTATTATAAGTATATATGTTATATACGTATGTTTAAGTATGTATGTTCATATGTTTGTGAATATGTAATTTTTTGTACACGTAAACTACCCTTTATTAGTACTTTTACCTTTTCCATACTATGGTTGTCTGTAAGAGATTGCCTTGTGTGTTAAGACCGCCCATTGTACTTTTTTGTATATTATTGTAAAACTTATTAAATGTTTCTTAACGTGTACAATAAAGAATATTAAATAAAAAAATACGAGTATATACTAGGGTTCGAAAGTAAAATATGACCTCCTTTTTTAGTTTTAAATCTAAATTTAAAAAATATTATTAATTAAATCATATAATAACATTTAAGTGATTTTAGTTCATCGAAATGTTTGGAAATTCATTTGTTGACTCATGTACATAGGTTAAAATTATAATGTACACTTCAGAAATTGCCAAAATTTATTTAAAAAAGTTTCTGGTCGGCTGTAGTCAACAGATAAGCGGTTCAATCGGTGGTAGCTTACTATCTATAATGTTAAAATAATTGACGATATAAAAGTAGGTATAAATATGTAGTTGAATAAAGATATTTTTTTAATTTGAACTAAACTAAACTGTAGGGAAAGAGTTGCTGTGGGTAGAATCGCAGTCAGTTTCGTTGCCCGAACTAGAACATAAAAATACATTTAAAAAACTTTTAAGTTAAACGGTTTTTTAATACCAATATTGTGGTGGTTGTGGAAAAATATGTACCTAGTCCGCCATATTGGAATGGCGTCCATCTTGAATTTTAAATTTTGACATAATCATCGTGTTTTACTAGTGTAGCCCTTTCATTTGACACCCATATTGAGGGGGTTAAGGAAAAATATGTAATCCGCCATTTTGTATCGGCGGCCATCTTAGATTTATAATGTTATCGATTTTCTTATATTGTATTGTCATCTAAATTAAATTTCAGAACAATCTGACAACGGGAAGGTGCTTAAATTCCAAATTCTAATTTTGACCCAAATAAACAAATTCCGTACGGGTCGAACTAAATAAAACCGTTTAAAAAGGCGTATTTTTAGAACCGTCTTCATTTCCTTTTGTCTAAGCTACAGTCGTTATAAAAATATAATATATACTATGATGTTTTCCTATTTGTTTAATCAATTTTGAGGGGACGATATTCGGTTCGGCTGCGATATATCGTTTTAATGGCGACTCTCGCTCAATGCTGATTAAATATATAAGGATGCGTTTACATTGATTAGTCTCGATATATTTCAAATATAAGTGTAAACTAGAGCCGGTTTATACGGCGTCATAGGCCCACCACTGAGTGGATTGACATATTAACTATCGCGTGAAGTTGTTAGATGTGTGTATTGAATACCGATCCTCGTGACGAACTTTGAAAGAGGCATATGCCGTACACTTGATATCTGTCGACTTATATGACAATGAAGATGGCGATAATGGTGATGAAAGTTATCATCTAATGGAAGTGTTCATCGTTATCATTTCAATAGTAGAATACCCATTGATTGACATATATAGAGAATCTATACAGATAATAATATAATACGTGCAAACTCACTACCTATTTTCAAGAAAATGAATTATATATTAGTACTTTTACCTTTTCCATACTATGGTTGTCTGTAAGAGATTGCCTTGTGTGATAAGACCGCCCATTGTACTTTTTTGTATATTATTGTAAAACTTATTAAATGTACAATAAAGAATATTAAATTAAAAGTGGTGTATCTGTGATACAGTATATATACCAAAGTCACGTTCTTTTTAACTTTTGTCTATCTGTATGTTAAATATAAGTCACAGTGCGAACTTTGAAGAGGAGAGGAGGCTGTATCTTGCAGTAGGCTTGTATTGAAGTTGTAATCAACACAACCCAGGGGATTTGCAGATTACCGCTATAGCCTAAAGGTTCTAGAGTGGTGACGACGGAGGTGGACATAAGGTTTTATTGAAGTCGTTAGAAGACGCTGTATGCATATATTGAAAATTGGGGAGGCCTATGTCCAGCTGTGGAGGTTCTATTGCTGAAATAATGATAGAGAGCTATATTGAAATTTCACAACCTATATGACGTATAATATAATTAAATTTACGCAAAATCTATAGCACAGCCTTCGTCTTTATAAAAAGGATTGTATAAGCTTTGTTACGTTTTCATTTATACATAAACCTCTTAAAAAATGAATGAAGGATAAGAAATGAAAATGAAACACAGTATTTTGTATTTTGTAAATCCTATGTAAAGCCTTGAGTCAAATTACAACTCTTTTAAATTTTAAAATATTTATCGCTATTTCTATGTACTATGTCCTCACCTTAACACTAACGCGTCGGAGTAATCATAAAATGTACGGATAAATTTTTGAACCGTTTTCTTTCGCATTAAATTTGAATAATTTTAATTAAAAATGTTAATATTTGAATTCCATAACGAGTTCTAATAATAACATTAGAATTTTATTTTTTTAATAACTTCATTTTATTAGAATTATTTAATAAAATATGTTTTAACAAATTGAAATTAGTTCAATTATATATATGTATGTAAATATATGTGCAATAAATAAGAAAAATAGGACTCTTAAATAATTTTTTTTAAAATATTAATGTAGAATTTATTGAATTTAATCATCTAATTAGCAAACTTTAATCGGGAATGAGAAGGTTCATATTTGTATTGATCACCGGAAAGGTAAGTTGGAGAATCTGTGGGCGGACCACACAGAACAGCACGTGCCAAATCATTAGCCGCTGGAGGTGAAGACTAGATGAATACCGAGTCCACAGAAGACGCTTAGTTTAGCCGCTGTGATATTTAGGAACCAAATAGAAGAAAGAGAGTTGATGTAAAGATCACGTGAAGTGTATAAGAAGCATAAATGAGACATCTTGAGAAGTTTGAAATAAGAGTGTGGAAATAAAAAATATAAACTGAAAAATTTAAGGTTGTAAAAGACCCTGTAACAACCATGAAAGGGATGAAAAAACATAAAAAAATCTAGTCTACCTGTTGTGTCACTGTGACTTCAATTCCCTAATCTGTTGAGTTTCGACTTCGAGTGCCGGTCTGGCGTAAAAATCAGGCAGGAAACAATAGCCTCCCTAATAAAAGAAAAATCGATGACTACCTCTCATTTTGTAGAGAAATAATTACAAAAGCAATTTACAAAAACAAAAGCTAAATAAGATTAATAAAATTGTAGATAAAAAAATAAGTAATAATGGTAATAACTTAGTAAATTGTAAATAAATAAAATTATAAAGCTAATGTGAAATAAATTTAAAGCAAAAAGAATGTAAATAAACAGAAATAAAATCAATAAAATGTTAATGTGTAACGAGAGAGGAATGGAAGGTCATAGAGCGAAAGACAACGAAAGAAGAAATGTGAAACGAACACCGAATGAAAGATCATAAGATGCATAAATGAAGAGAGCGTAAATAAAAAAGATTGTGAAAAATTAAATAAATCTAAACAAAAATTCCCTGTCCCACACCAGATAGGGGGTACGAGAGGCTCCCAAAAGCAGGGGCCAAAAAAAAATCTGTTTAGTTATATTAGTCACTTTCGTTCCTATAAGTATCTTCTGCTACCGAAATTGATCTCATTAAAATCTTGACCACAGCTCTTTTCGTGACTCGTTGAGGTACTGTGATCTTGTCAATAAGGATGGATAAATTAAAATTAAATAAACAAATTTTTATTATATGGTATTACTTAAAAAATAGCAAACAATATACAAACTAGGCAAAAGTTTCATCAATACGTTGTTGACATACACAAAAGTCGAACTAAACTGTTTGACAGTTCGTTTTTACTGAGAGTCGCCAAGATTTGGAACTACCTCCCTGGGTCTATTTTTCCTGATGAGTTGAAATCTGGAGCCTTTACGAGTAGAGTGAACAGGTTTCTTTTGGATGGGCATGTACCACCTTCGTCTTCATCTACACTTTCCATCAGGTTAGATGGAAGACAAACACCTATTACATTACAACAATATTAAAAAAAAATATACAAAAATAAGCGATATACTTGAAACATTACGTGTTATTTCACAACTAATTTAATACACATCGTTGATTGTAACTGTAATGTCGAGGTGTTAAAAATGGCGAATAGAATGAATCACGAAAAAAAGCAATAAATTTTGAATTTAATTTGACTTTAGCATGAGCCATAATGAATAACCTTAAAAGTCATTTTATTATACAACTTCTTTTATTATTCAGTCGCGTTCAAATAAACAATATAATATTTATTTTCGACAGTGGCAACGTCGCCTTCCTGATGAGGACATTTCATAAAAAGGTGGTAAATAAAAAAGGAGGTAATAAAAAAATGAAGAAGTAAACATAAGTAAACAGAAGTCAGTGACGTAACTAAATTAAAAAAAAACGAATTAGAATCAATTGTTACATAAAAAATAGAAAAATAAAAAAAAGACAAAACTGTATTCAAAAAGCAATGCTGAAGCAAAATTAAAAAACATAATAATAATGGAAGGCGATGTGTAAATTACATGTAAATGAATGCTGTGAGAAACACTGAAAATATGAAGGATGGGCATTTTAAAATATGTTAAAAAAGCACATCCTTGGCTTCTAAAATAGGATATTTGGTAGCATTTGTTATTTATTATATATAGATATATATATATATATATATAAATATATACTTGAAATATAAGTATATAAATATATACTTGAATGAATATATTTGTAGAAATGCATGTGTGTTTAGTAATTTATGTATTTGTGTGTATGTACACCCAAAACTGCCCTCTCCTCTATGTCTCTCATCTCCATCCAAAGGTTGTCTGGTAGAGATCGCCTAGAGCGATAAGACTGCCTCTTGTACCTCTGCATAAATTGTTACTTTTTTAGTTATTATATGATATATTGTGTATAATAAGGTGTAAATAAATAAAAGAAACTGTGTCTGGAGATGTGGTCTATCTGTGGAAGAAAAAGAGCGATAAGCGGCCTCTTTGTTTTAAGATAATATCCGCTATCATCCATCCATCTAGTTGTTAGTAGCTACACGCCGCTTCCTTTTGACCGACCTTTCTATTTTATGACTCTCATAGTCAAAAGATTTTCTTGTAACACGCTACTTGATTAGATCATTTCGATTTCAGCAAGTAAGTCTGCAATGTGTTGATTAGCTATGTTTTCTGCATATTGTCATCATGTCTCGCATCTCTATTTAAAGGTTGTCTGGTAGAGATCGCCTCTATATAAATTGTTTCTTTTTTTAGTTATTATCGATGGTGTATAATAAAGTGTAAATAAATAAATTATGGTAATACAACGTAGTGAACTGAGAAAAATCTTGTAAGAACTAGCTGCACATAGAAATCTGTTGTTGAGTAGTTCAGCAAATTCGGCTTCTGAGACCGGTGTGTCAGCAGGGTTGATGGGGTAATGTCAGGGATGAGCAACCCGCGGCTCGCGGGCCGCAAACAGCCCTCAAGGCAAGCAACTGTTAATTTTTTTTGTATTTTTTTAAAAAAAATGCTAGAATCAAGGCTTAAAAGATAATAAAAGTGTCTAATTAGTTGTAAATCGGTTGATTACGAATATAAATTACGTTTAGAACATAGTTTGAACCTTGAATATATACTTGATATTTTTTTTCATGGCCCACTGTTTTTTAAACTGTGGCCCTTCGGCCAAAAAAGGTTGGTCACCCCTGGGTAATGTGAAAACATTTCCATGGTCACGGTATGGGTTTCGGTCGCGGGGTATAAGTCCAAAATACCTCGTAGTCTTCCATACATCTCCATCCAAATCCATAATATAATTAGGTCTATATTAGCTTATACATAGTTTAAAAAGTTGTATTTCGTGAAATACATTGTCACGACGCCGCAACAAAAATAAATTGAACAGAACGCCTTGTAAAAGTTATTTATGATGTGCCAGTTTCTTTACTTTTTTATATCATGAAAGTATCTAATAATATATCAAAGGTGTTAAGTAAATTACGATTAAATTGACTCACAGCACGTAACGTGATATTTTTATTTCTATTTCGATACATTTAAAACATACCTTTTTAAACAAACACAATTAGAGTAAACACATTAAATATATTACATTTACTACTAGCTTTACCCGCGAATTCGTCCGCGTCAATTTTTTTTTTTTCGTTATTTTTTTTAAATGTGGCCTTAGTTACTCCTTATTAAATGAGCTACCTGCCAGTATGATTCCCGTCAAAATTCGAATCAAACGAAATATATAGCGATCCAAAAAATACATGTACAATATAATATACAAATTCGAATACGAAACGGTATTTAAATATTAAAACGAAAAAAACTGGCCAAAGACATCGCGATATATATATATATATATATAAATATATACATATACTATATTTATTATATATATACTATCACCAATCCTCATGTTTAAGAGTAACTTTTTGTTATAATTCAAATTGACATTAAATACCTTTCTGAGCAATGTTAATGTCTTGTTTGCATGTCAATTGTTTAAGAAACACATGTCGGTATCACTAGGGACTTTGGGAAAGGCAGCCCTGTATCTGCGTATTGAATTACCAGGCCGACTTTGCCTCGTATACTCGAACAACCTTATTTAAACCGCCGCTAATCACACCACACTTAGTTTTTTTTTGTAAGATTCCCTAATAAATGTTTATATGCAATGTCGGTCTTTTTATTTTATTTTCTGCGACTTTGTTTGCTTGATTTATTTACACTTTATTGTAAGTCATAGATAATAAGTTAAACAAAGTACAAGAGGCGGTCTTATCGCTCGAGGCGATCTCTACCAGACAACCTTTGGATGGAGATGAGACACATGAAGGATAGGGCAGTTTAGGTGTACGTACATACAAATACATACATTACTATATACACATATGTATAATGTAACATTTGTATAAATATACATACAAACATACAGTGAAATCACGGTAGCCAAGAACGCTTTTAATTTAACAAAACTTTAATTTAGTTTTTTTTAAGTTTATGTAAAGTAATTTAGTTTTATTATAAATTAGCATAAGTTACTTCTTATTACATCAGCTACCTTCCAATATAAGCGACATCATAATCGGTCAAGCCATTACAGAGATTAGCCGGAACAAACAGACAGAGAGATGTAAAAATAAAAGAAAATGTATTTTTGCTATATGCACCTTATATATATTCACATGCGTATAGTAAAAGGCAGGTATTTTATTATTGAAAACATATAACCCAGTTTTATGTATTCATATAGATATTCACATGTAAGGGAACCTTCATATTTGGCCTACGATTTTTATTTTAAATTTAAGATAAAAGATAAAATACATTTATGCAAAATTCAAACTTTTAACAGAACACTTATTGGTCGTCAATTTATTATCTTTTTATCTTTTTTTAATCTATTTAATTTTTGATTCAACTCTGTTTCCAAGTGTTATAGTTGTTGAGGAGAAACGGGAAAAAACTTCACAACAGCACATCTTTTAATAAAGTTTAACACAGATTTATACTTATGCACTTTATATTGAATGGAATCAGGCGTTACCTTGCGTCCATAGTCCATCATAAGTAAGAAAAGGACCAATATTTAGCCACTTCCGCACATGCAGTAGTAGTCGTGCAACAAAGTGTTTCATCCCTCCACGGGGCATCTTCAGGAATTATGTTACACCGATTAGTGCCAAGCACTCTATGTTTGAACACATGTTGATTTGGTGGTGGCAGTTGTGTGATTCGCATTGTTTGTCGCATACGCATTTATCAGTGGGCTGGTGGGCGATGCACTCTGTTGCACGACTACTATTGCATGTGCGGAAGTGGCTAAATATTGGTCCTTTTCTTACATATACACTTTATCATATAGCTTAAATAAAAGATTCTTATCGTTTAAATATTCGTTTATTGAATGATAAGCTTTTGACGTTATTTAATTTTAATATGCGTTTTGAATTTTGGTAATGGTAATCCAATAATGTTTTGCGACATTTCATTCAAATATATTTCCGTATATTACAATTTTGTTGTCAAAACTTTGGTACAGTATGTTTTTGTACCTTGTAAATACATTATGGACGTTCTATATTTATTTGAACCTAAATAATTAAATGTCATATAAAAAGTATTGTATTAAATATCCTCGTGGTTCCAAATGTTATTAATAGAGCTTTTATATTTTTAACGTAACAAATTTGTTAAGTTCGCGTGACTTCATACAATATTGTTATTTATAAAAGCCTGTGTTTTTTTATTACTCTCATGCATTACGTTTTGTGAACCACTATTTGTTTTATAACGCGATCCGACAGCGTGATTTGAGCATATAATATTAACGTTCAGCGCTTTAAATTTAGTAATTTAAAAATAGTATAATTATCAAGTTTATTTCTAGTTAAAACTCGTATTTATAATAACACGTTTTGTATTTAATTTATTCCTTAATATATTTATAAACTTTTGATGACAAAAACACCGGAACAGTTTAAAGGTTATGTCGAAGGTCTTCGATCAATGTGTGTTGCCGGTGATGACTATCAGAGACATGGTCACTAACGACGGGCGGCTGAAGAAGGCTCAAGTTTACCCAGAAAGCAAAAGAGAAGGCATTGAGTTTCGCTATGAGATCCAATCAGAAATGAGATCAAGATCACCGACGTAGCTCGAGGAAATTCTTGTCCAAAGTGGCAGTGAACGTGGCAAATCGCTTGTGCAACTGATGGCTGTTGGGGCCAAAAAGTTCATGAGTGGAGATGGTAGACGTGGCGTGGGTAAGCCTCCACTAGGTTGACTAACGATATAGCTAAGGTCCAGCTTTGCTGGAGGCTATATTAGTAATGCTAGGAAGTTCCGATCTATATTAGTAATGCTAGGAAGTTCCGATCTATATTAGTAATGCTAGAAAGTTCCGATCTATATTAGTAATGGTAGAAAGTTCCGATCTATATTAGTAATGGTAGAAAGTTCCGATCTATATTAGTAATGCTAGAAAGTTCCGATCTATATTAGTAATGGTAGAAAGTTCCGATCTATATGAGTAATACTAGGAAGTTCCGATCTATATAAGCAATTCTAGGAAGTTCCGACCTATATTAGTAATGCTAGGAAGTTCCGATCTATATTAATAATGCCAGGAAGTTCCGATCAATATTAGTAATGCTAGAAAGTTCCGATCTGTATAAGTAATGCTAGGAAGTTCCGATCTATATTAGTAATGCTAGGAAGTTTCGATCTATATAAGTAATGCTAGAAAGTTCCGATCTATATTATTAATGCCAGGAAGTTCTGATCAATATTAATAATGCTAGGAAGTTCCGATCTATATTAGTAATGCTAGGAAGTTCCGACCTATATTTGTAATGCTAGGAAGTTTCGACCTATATTAGTAATGCAAGGAAGTTCCGACCTATATTAGTAATGCTAGGAAGTTCCGACCTATATTAGTAATACAAGGAAGTTCCTATCTATATTAGTAATGCTAGGAAGTTCCGATCTATATTAGTAATGCTAGGAAATTCCGGTCTATATTAGTAATGCTAGGAAGTTCTGATTTATTTTAGTAATGCTTATGTATAGACTATTTGAAAGATGTAAAGGAGGTTTTTATGATATTCCTGTCGTATTAAGAGTGTAATCTAAGTATAACTGCCTTTAAGGGGAAGAAAAGGGTTAAGTTAGGTTTAGTATCCTCTATCCCCTTCTCCTCCGTGATGGTCGCTCTCTGGATTTTGTGAGGAAGCGCGAAATTTCCTCAAAAAGTTCACGCTATACTAATCTGATAGCACATTCTGAGGTATATATTCTTCAAGCTACCACCAAAACCCTCGTGGTGCTATTATAATGGTTCCATACCACTTCCACTTATGATCCATCTGTCGTTTATGCTATTGGTAGTTTAGGGCCCCCACCCTGAACACACGCGACTCCGAAGCCCTCGATTATGGCAGTGGAATACCATTTTACGGAAGTCTGTAAAAACTATAGTACCAAATGTATCTTAAACAAAACTGATAGTGTTATAATATAAGAAATTAATGTATCAGATAGTTTTTATAAGAAATTTCATATCAATTACTTCAATAAGAAATAATGACTCAAACAACTATATTTGCGCATATGCCCGCATGACTTCGCTGTATTCCAGTTGAGATGAGTCGGAAGATAAATAGGAGAATTCACCTGCATTCCCTTTGCTGTAGTAATAAAGTGTGAAATTGCTTTGTTCTTATATTGTACATACGATAAGTTATATTAGAACCATCTCATAAACAGAAATAAAACAATGCATTAATGTTTGGTGTATATATATATATATGTATATATATGTATGTATGTATGCATGTATATATATATATATATATATGTTTGTGTGTGTGACAGGTTTTTAATTTTTTAAACGTTTTATTATTTAAATATAATACTATAAGTCTTTTTGTATCTTTATATAATTTATTATTTGGAAACAATTGAAGTAATTATGATCTGCCAAAACATCCTGTATTTTCGATTTAAGATATATATTGTATCATGTATATGTATAGTTTGCTACCAGTCGATGCACGATATTCAAAATCAAATTCAAAATAAATATCGTAATGATTACATAGTATGAAAAAGCGTTTACAAAATTCGATAACTACGTATTAAAACTATGTGTTTGCACTAATCGATGTAACATAACTCCTGAAGATGCCCCGTGGAAACACGTGTTGAGTAATTTGGCGGTGGCGGTTGTGTGATTCGCATTGTTTGCCGCATACGCATTTATCGGCGGGCTGGCGGGCGGTGCATTTTATTCCACGACTACCACTGTATGTGCGGAAGTGGCTAAATATTGGTCCTTTTCTTACTTAGAACGGACTTCCTCGAGGTAACGCCTGATTCCATTAAATGTTAAAACTATTTATCCATTTTTTCCTGTACACTTTGTACTACCATAAATAATTGGCCTATCGTATTTCAATATAAAAACAAATTAATGTAACATATTCCAGAACGATCTTTTTATACAAAGGTATAAAAAATATAGTTGTTAAATCTTAAAGACATTTTATTTACATTAATACATTCACTATCTTTAAAGTTTGTACACATATAACGAATCATCATATATAATAATAAAAGATCATACAATATAAAAGTTTCATGTCAAAGTTTTTTGTTTAAAATATCTTTGCCTAGAAACTCTAGGCTCTTTGTTTTTATCTTTGTGTTTTTTATTTAAAAAGTTGTAGTGAAGATGCAATTCATTTATATTAACGTCCAAACAGCTGTGGACTATTCTTGTTATAGTTCAAATTATGTATAATATATGATTCTTCGCTGCTTCATCTGTTGCAATAGTTTTAACATGGTAATTCGTTTCACAACGTACATTGTTATTTGCAAGAATGCAACTGGTTTCTTCAATACATCGTTTGCTGCTAAGATAAAACTCTTATGAAACAAGATATCTGTCATCATCAATGCAGTGATTGCTGTAAAAATGCTTCACCCATTTTTAATAGTTCCAATTGGAAGCGGCCTGCGTCCATCATCTTCGGACGTTCTTAACATGGTCTCATCAGCCTCGTAAGCGATTCAATTTGAGCGATCCCCAACGTAGAGGATCCAGCATGTCAGCATTCCATTTCGTATGCGATCCACCTCATAGGCGATCTACCTAATAAGCGATCCACCTTGTAAGCGTTCCATCTCGTAAGCGATCCACCTCGTTAACGTTCCACCTAGTAAGCGATCCACATCGTGGGTGATCCACTTGATAAGCGATCCACCTTGTTAGCGTTTTTCATCGTAAGCGATCCACCTTATTAACGTTCTACCTCGTAATCGATTAACCTTGTAAGCGATCCATCTCATGTGCAGTCCACCTTGTAGGCGATTCATTTAATAAGCGATCCACCTTGTAAGCGTTCCATCTCGTAAGTGATCTACCTTGCAAGCGATCCACTTTGAACAATCTACTTTGTAAGCATTCCACCTCGCATGCGATCCACCTCGTAGGCAATCCACATAATAATCGATCCACCGTATAAGCGTTCCATCTCGTAAGCGATCCACCCCGTAAGCGTTCCACTTTATGGAGGACCCACCTCGTAAGTGATCCACTTGATAAGCGGCCTACCTTGTAAGCGATCCACCTCGTAAGCTTTCTACCTTGTAAGCGATCTACCTCGTAAGCGGTACACCTTATAAGCTATCCATTTCGTAAGTGATCCAACTAATGAGCGTTCCACCTCTTTTGTAAATATTTACGTTATCCTTACCTTTTTGTTCTCGCACCATAACACTGTAAACACTAAGAAGGCAAGTCTGATACCTTTCTAATGTTACTAGATATACCATACATTTGTATATGTCAACAGATTCCATTTATATCACACAAAACTGAATTTCATGAAATGAAATTAATTTATCAACTCAATTCAAGGAGTCGACATTTCCTTTCTGTTGCTTTGGGCTCAGATTAATTTGATCCTCAAGGATTAGTTTGGGCATTGTTAGAAAGACAATGGAATATCTTCATGTTTTTTTTTTAATGTTCCGTGAAAAGAAATCAAATTTATTATAATTTTTATTATTTAATATGTACATTCTAATACAGTTAAGAATACGTTTATAATTGCTTTGAAGAATTATTTTTAATTGTTTTCCTCTTGAATATAATTTTGCACTGAAACAAAACAATGTTAATACACACTTAAATAAGTCTATTACTCGAACAATTTTGCGTCTATATTAATATGGTGAGATGTGAGCAGTAGTGGGATCCCAGCGGTGGATGACTGAGACTTGCGACTATGGGTCACGGGTTCGATTGCCGAGATATAATCTTGTGTAATTCATATTTTATCCTTTTATTTATTTATATCATATTTATATAATCTTTCACCACGCAGGCCGTTCGATTGTGGAATGATTTACCGCTGACAATAAGACGAGCCAAGTCACTACCTATTTTTAAGAAAATGGTTAAAAATTAGTTACTAGATCTATGATTGTTTATACCTTCATTCATTTCTTTTCTTCCTCTGTTTCTTTATTTTAGCCGGGGCAAGTGCGATCCAAATCAGTTTGATGTTTTTATTTATCATTGTATTATATTTATAATATGTATTAAACCTTTTTTATTATAAGTATATATGTTATATATGTATGTATGTATGTATGTCTATGTATGTTTATGTATATTTATGTTCATTTGTTTGTGAATATGTATTTTTTTGTACACGTGAACTACCCTTTATGAGTACTATTATCTTTTCCTTACTATGGTTGTCTGTAAGAGATTGTCTTGAGTAATAAGACCGCCCATTGTACTTTTCTATATATTATTGTATCTATATATTATGTATCTTATCGTGTACAATAAAAAATATTAAATAAATAAAACAAATAAATAAATACTTTGTGCCTTAATTGTATAGGATTGTCACAGATCACAAAAAAGTTTCCAGAGGATGAGCTGCAATATCATCTGCGTACTATAATACCACACAGTGATAACGAAACCGAGTGCCAAATGGCGATTATGATATATCCCCCAAAGATATCATTGGGGAAGTCCTGTGATTTGCAGTGGGCGTTTTTAGGCTGAAACGAACGAACGAATCTATAAATATATATTATCTCTAGGTACTTATTTTTTATTACACTTTTACTAGAGTGTAAACATACATATATCCTTATATATGCAGCAAGCTATATATTTTACATTACCTAAATTAAGTAAGAAAAGGTCCAATATTTAGCCACTTCCGCACATGCAGTGGTAGTCGTGCAACAAAGTGCACCGCCCGCCAGTCCGCTGATAAATGGGTATGCGGCTAACAATACGAATCACACAACTGCCACCGCCAAATTACTCCTTTGAGTGCGACTACCACTGCATGTGCGGAAGTGGCTAAATATTGGTCCTTTTCTTACTTAGGATGAACTTCCGCAAGATAACGCCTGATTCCATTAAAAATTACCTAAATAACACAACTATAGGGACAAAATAAAATATTTCAAAATGGGTATATTGCCATGGTCGAAGGGAAGAACAGCGCTGTCTCAGTGTTTTTGTCTAACACTCGACAGAATGTCCTGAATCATCGCCGAATAGATCGAAACAGTGTTGCCAACTGTAAAAGTCTGATATCTATTTGTTTACATCATCACTCTGTTATATGTACCTTTTACCTATTGTCTTGATCAAATAACATTTCTATTCTTTATTCCATAAATGAGATATACTCTGTAATCTAAAAAGGCTCACCCTGACATTGAAGGCAGGTATTATTTTTTAAGTTAATAAGACTATAACATTTGCCAAGGGTTTTTTTTTGTCAAAATTTGGAATATCATTTCGCTCAGCCCGAACAATATTGAAGGATGTTTTATGTTTCAAATGCCTCAAGTTATGATTGGTCAATATCATGCTGTATAGCTTCGTGACTTTTTTTGCCAGAAGCTAAACTCATATGGATCCTCAACCACCGTATCCATGCGCACTCTCTTTCAGACACAGTTCCTAGTAACATATTGTATATATTAATTCATTTTAATTTATGTTTTAATTAGTATCAATACGATGTATTGTTTTTTCTCGTGGGAAAATCGTGCATGGGATACCGAACACCCACCGGCTTAATCCCCACGGTCTTCTTGTACGTGTTTTGTTAAAATTACGAGAACTCTCTCGCATACTACCGTAGTATCAATGGCGTTGGCTTAATGCCTCAATTTCTTACTTGCGGCAGATCACACCGAATCCGTCGCGAAGACCATGTTAAGGAGGTTGGAGAATGGCATGGTATAACACCCTTCGACGACCAGGTCTCCAACTGCGGAGCGAGATCTCAGATTTTCTTTCTCTCTCTTTCTCTCCTCAGCCTCCTTCTGCAAAAGTGATGTTACTTTATCGCAGAAGGTGTTTTTTATATACGAACACCTATCCTATCTTTGGAAAGGACAGCGTCGTGTATATTATTAATTGATTTTTTCACGCTATGTTTTTATTATCTTTCTCTTCTTTCATTCATCGTATAATCTATTTTTCTACTTCTTTCATTCTACAATTTTCTCAATCTTTCTCTTTCTTTCTTTTCGCCATATATCCTCAACCACTACATTCTAGGTATTCTTATTTACAATTTCCTTTAAATATCTGTTTTATATAGCTTTCCATTATAACATTTACCCATATTTATCACAGTTTTTAAATTTTATTCTACTTATTGAAATATTTTTATTAAAAATTTAATTTAACTTCTTTCTCTACTTTTTTTACTTACCATTTAATTTTTAAGTGACAATATTTGGGCCCATAGTAATGTTTTATTTCTCTCTATTGCTGTTTTCGCAGAAAATTATACCAGCGCTCCGTGACTGCTCGTTCTGTACCATCGCCACTAATAAAGCCTGATAATGATAGGTTGTAACCCACAGTGTTGGTGAGTTCTCGGCGCTGCTCATCTCAAAGTGTACAATCCTCAAGCTTGTGCTGATGCCATATGCTCTTCACTACCATTATGATGGCGTATGGTTAGCTATATATCTGTTCTAAAATAATCAATTGTCCACAATTAGGCTATTTTGATATAAGGTCACGCGAAATGTTACGTAAATGTGTACATGAATGACGTAATAGTCCCATTTGCGACGGCTAATATTATTATAGGAATGACTAAAAGGGACAAGGGGCGGAGACGATTCTCTTCCGTAAAAGTTAACGTTTCTGTCTCTGAATTGCCATGTCAACTTACGATCCCACAAAGGAGATAAGTTATCCCTGATTTCATGAAAAATACGAAATTATTATAACAAAAGAAAATTGTACACTATGAAAATGGGATACGAAAATATTTAGAATTCTTTATAATATAATATATACATATGTATATATATATATATATATGCATACATACACACACACATATATATATATATATATATATATATATATGTTATTTTTAAGATTATGATTATGGTTAATCCCCCCTTAGATATCATTGGATTTTGCCCATGCCTTGCAACTTGATTGAAACGTCGATGATTATTCATGATTATTCTTCCTATAAGTTAAAAGTACATGAGAATTTTTATGCAATACCATTTCTGAGATTTTATTATTAAATAAATCTTACTAAATTATCATTACGTAACATTTTGTTGCACACATACACACACACACGAACACACGCGCACACACGCACGCACACACACATACACACGCGCACACACGCCCGCGCGCACACGCACACACTCGCGCACACCCATACACACACGCACACACGCACACACACACACACATACATGTTTGTGTGTGTGTGTGGATATAATGTATTAATCCACATAAAATTACGTTAAGTTTAATTTACAATTTTGTTTTATTTAAATTATTCTAGGTAATATTTTTTTAGCAAAACAAAGGCAGTTTATTTTAAAGACACAAGTCGTACGGTCTCTAATCCGAAGGCTTCCGAGATTCGCCGGCTATCATTTCCCAGCGTTAAACTACCTTCCTTTAAGCTCTTTCTGAAAGCACGCCTTAGCTTCCTTAATTTATCCGAGTCTCTTAAAATTTCAATTGGAATTAGACTCTTTAATGTGTTTTCAGGGAAAAACTCCGAACGCCATTTCAATTTTAGAGACCGCATTTAAAAATTCGTACCAATTTAAAATAGTGAATAGATTTAATAAATTTAATTTTAAATTCATTTACACTTGCCAATTTATACAAATTCTATTATAAATGCCTACAAGTATTTTGTAAGACGTAAGTATTTAGAGGATTGAAGATAACTCAAATAAATGATGCAGTCGACATTATACCTAAGTAAGATTTTAATAATAGTAATAATTTTAAAGTACAATTATATAAATTATTAATATAATCTAGTATATTAGATAGTGTAAGAAAAACAGAGGGTGTGACAACCTAAAAAAAGTGTGTGTGTGTGTGCACGTGTGTGTGTGCGTGCGTGTGCGTGCGTGTGTGCATGTATGTATGCGTGTGTGTGTGCGTGTATGTATGAGTGTGCGTGTGTGTGTGTGTGTGTGTGAGTGGGTGCAGGGTCAGTTCAAATTACCTTTGATTAATACGCGAATGTAAGTTATACAAGTACACGAGAGTGCAGGAACGACTGAGGACACAGACCGTCTGCCTTTCACGCATCGCTTTATATGCTTACTCCATAAAATATATGTGCCTCTACACGCTTACATTGTTAACTTAAAACTAAGGCTCCATAGGTTTTTAATTAAATTATCAATAACATATCGGTGTAGATTGAAAGGATATAAAAGGCTTTAGTTTACGAAGACTGCATTGGGCAACAATGAGTCCATTCTACGCGTACTTAAGACCAAGGTTTCTATTATTTATTACACCTAGAAAAGACGGATGTAACCTAATACAAGTGATGGTGGTCACTCAGAAAGCTATGCTCGGAACTTTGTTGCGAGGATCAATAGTGATGACCAAGTGTCAAATGAAGCAGCGTTGATAGGCTATCCTAGTAAACGAACCGAAGGCATTAGGTGAACGTTGATGAAAGTCGCTGTTAAAATAAGACTGATCATCATGATGATGATCAGCATCATGGCGAATGGAAGTCTATATCTTAAAGTGGTGCGTCTACCAGCTAATATATGATGAACTGATAGTGATCAGAAGGTGTATTTTGATAAAATAAACACAGATATAGACTCGGAATCCGTTGTAATTTTTGGATATTTCAAAAGAAAACACTACTGATCGACCAAAATGGCGTGAGTACAGGCAAATAAATTCTATTGTCCCTTATTCGATGTCTCGTTTTGTTTTAAACAGAAATAGCTTTCCAATCTCATTACACGGTATGGAATGTTTATACCGACATTCACATTCGGTTCGATTGTAAAACAACCCTATTCTGAAATCTTAGGATACAGTACGCTAAAGTTTAAGACATGTATCCTATTTTTGAATAAATTTAAATTAATTTTATTAATAGATTATGAACTAGATTTTTGTTTTATAAAACAATATAAAACGAGTGATTTATATGAAATTTTTTAATGTATTATTATGACAAATACATAAAAAAGTTTAGCTCAAATGATGATAAATAAATAGAGCTTAGTGCACAGATTAAAGAAGAAAGAAAGGATTACAAGTAGCAAAATGTATTATAATAATGTACATAAAATATATGACAGGATTTTGATATACGTAATTGAGTAAAACAAATAAAAAAAATGAAAAAATCAATCAAAATAAAGACATTATATAGTATTCACACTCCGCAAAGTTGGCACTAACATTACAATACTTTTTAAAATTATTGTCACGAGTTATAATTTGAACGCTGATTTGAATTTGGAACCCGTCAATGATATGGTCGCTGCTATTGCATTTGAGTTGAAATTGTAGATTATAAATAGTGAATATCTTTTTTCTCACAATTAAGAAGGAACAAATACGCGGTAGTGTGGCATCTCACCTCCGCGTATACTTATTATAGTATAGCAAAAAGAGATAGAAATATTGTAAATAATGTGACGACAGATAAGTTATAATTCCACAAATTTTAAGCAGTGTTAAATATTGCAAAATGTATGTAATGTACATATATATTTAATACAAATATATACATGTATGTGTATTTACGTAAGTGTTCCTTCTTTTGATCCAATAGAAGCCTTTAGCAGTACAGTCACCTAGTACAGTTAATTAATTAAAGTAAGAATACGGAGCGAATGACTTTACGTCAAATGACAGCGCGGGGCAATCTACTTCTAGCGCCATCTATTGGCCATCCGAAGTAAGATCATTCACACATAGGTAAATCGTTTGTCAGAGATATCTCTCTTTTGCTTAAAATCTAGATCAGAGTTCCCCAAACTTTTTTGTGTCGTAGACCCCTTGCCATGTTTTTCCGTGTTGGATAGACCCCCTACTTACCTGATATTGATTTCCTGTAAATTTCTAACCGTAGTGAAGTTAGTTAGTTAACTTTAGTTGTACAAAATAACACTGACTCACTATAATTTTTGTGATATGCTATCTGTTCATATTTTTTAAAATATTTTCTTAGCACTTTCCTTTTCAAGATTCAGGAAACTAATAAACGTATTTGTCCCACATTCGTTTTTATAGAGTGACGAATTGAACAAGTCAGTGCAAGGTAGCGAAGCTCTAAGACTGCGACTCTCTGGTTTTTACAATCTCAAAATGTATTGCAACCACAAAGCAAATACCAACATCCTACAACTTACACAATTTTACAAACATATTAGTAAGTAAATAGGTACTATCAGTGTATGTGTTGAGATCCACTATCGTGGACCCCCATTTTCATTCCATGAACCCCCAAATTTTTTTTCGCTGACGTAGACCCCTTGCAGGTTGTCATAGACCCCTAGGGGTCGATGTAGACCACTTTGGGAATCACTGATCTAGATAGACACCAATTATCGTAGAGCACAAGTTGGTAACAGGTCTTTCTGCAAATAGAGTTTTGTAGCATTCGTAGCAATAATACTACGTAACTACGATGTACGTAGACATAGAGCTACGAAGTGCTACAGTCAGCTACGCGCTTTACATTTAGACGTCACGACTCGTAAATATATTAAATATTAATGTTACATATAAATATATACTATAGAGCTGTGTATGTGTCTATTAAGCATATTTTAATTATAATTTTGGTTATTATGCTTACAATACAAAACGATTTCGGTGAATATTTTTATGTTAGACAAACAGCGTAACTATCTCGGCAAATCCAAACGCTCCGGCGATTCAAGCGACAACCTCTCGCTCATTTTCGTGCCGGGAAGTTAAAATCAAATATATCGTTAAACTGAACAATTATTTCTTAACTATAAATTAGTTACAAAACATGTATTTAACCTTAAAGTTTCACAAATAAACGAAAAACACATTTGTAATGTCGATTTATTGTATTTGTTTGGTAATCATTATTAAAATTTTGTAACACATTTATTTACAATCAGCCTGTATAAATGTGATCACTCAGAAATATATTAAGTTATTTTAACTTTACAAAATACAATACTATAACTCCTGGTATTACAAAGGCTTCGCGGATTGACAATAAACAATCTTTATATTTAATATGTTTTAATTGGAAAATTCAATAAAATGTTTTTCTTACTATATTATAATGTTTTATTTGTAAAACAGTGATTTATATACTATGAATTAGTTGACAGAAAAGTCCTATAAATTCGCCACTTCAATGTTTTTACATCTGCAATAAATATATACACGCGTCAATAGATTAAAATTTGAATAAAGAAATATCTTATATCACTTGTAAACTTATAAGCTTTGTTCATTGATTTATGTACAAAAGTTTTTCGTGCCGGAGGGGTGTTGAATATTCCAGAACTGTCAAGCTGCCAAAAGAAATGCCGTTGGATTATTTAGTACTGCGGCAATGAAAATGTTTTTCAATAGGAAAATTTCTTTATAAGAAACATTGACCATCGAGCTTTGGTAGCTTAAATGTAAGAACAGAACTTACGAATTCAGGTTGCGACGACTACGGCTACTTCTGCTCATAAAAAAGCTTCCAGAGGATGTGATCTTCTGCGTACCATAATATCACACTGCATTCACTAATCTGTCTGCCAAGAGTGGCGATTATAATATATCCTCTCATAATTTTTTTTTATCATTTACTAGTCTATTATTTTTATTATTTATTATCTATTAAAGACCAACTAATCTGTTAGAAAGCGACAGTGTGGTCGAAAACGAAGCACGGTAAGCAAAACCTCTTTTGGCAAATTTTAAAATTAAGTAGAAAATTTTACAATAGTTTTTCGGATGGTTTTTGAAAGTTTTATTGAGAAATAAGTTTTTGAACTGTTACAGTATTAAATATAACTTAAAAGTATATATATATATATATATATATATATACATACTTAATTAAACTTCGAGAAACAAACCACTCGTAGAATCAAACTTGGATGAGTAGCGTTCAGGAAGCTCCGAAACTAAATCCGAGAAATTGTCACTTATCACAGGCTACATAAGAAGGCCCAGGAAAACACAAAATTTTTAAATCGATATTTGATATTTTCATTTTTTAAACGCTTTCTTGTCCGCCTTTGACTGCCAGCTCGAAAGCGACGATGCGGTCGAAGGTGCAGCATGCACTTAGTAAGTACCTGGTCACTCTGACCCTGTAAAGAAAAATAAGAAAGCCGGTATTATTCCATACTTGGAATCGCTTAGCATGTGTCCAAGGGGACTTCACTGTGTAAAGATTGTAGTGGATCGACCTTCTGTTCTATATATAACGGGGATGGTGGTACAAGGTTGTTGAGTTCCAAAGCGCATTCTCTGAAATTAATCCTGTAAAAAATTAACAGACTCGCCGGCGGTGTAAAGCTGAGAAGATTCTTAGAAACTAACTAATTATCACCTGCAAGTCGAACAGCATGCCGTTCTACTTAAGCGCTTCTAACTTGTATTTAGCTGTACCATCCCAAAGATGGCAGCTGTATTCTACACATATGGTTATATGCCGAAACACAATTACCACCGTTAATCTACTCTACACGTGTTTCACCTCTCCACGGGGCATCACTCTTGAGAATTGGCGGGCGGTGCACTTCATTGCACGACTACTGCTGCATAGCGGAAGTAGCTATATATTAGTCCCTTTCCTGATATTCATTTCATCAATATTGTTTCAGCTTACTGCTGGTCATAGGCTTCTATCACAGATTTTCACCAGGACACTTTAGAAGTGACTTACATCAAACGTATCCCGTCGATCTTTACAAGGTCGTTTGTCCCGTGGCCAATGCTATCAAATTAAAAGACAATATAAGGAACACAGATATTCGCCAAAAAACGTGAACTACAGGTGTATAGTTACGTAGGTTCGCTGATAGCAGGTGGCTGGGACCACGAGGTACCAGAGCGAGAGGAAGACCTAATGCCAGATGGGCTGACGAGATCGTGGCTACTGTAGGTCACGCTCAAAAAAATGAAATTTGGAGGAGGCTTTTTACCCCATATAAATTTAGTACAAAATTATCAAAATTATTATTTAAAATTACTTATTTTAAGTCATTTGTATGGAATGAAATAAAGCTTCATCATTATCCTTATCGTTATTATTATTATATTATTATTTTTGTCTTCATCGTTGTGGTCGTGGCCGTCGTCGTGGTCGTGGTCGTGGTCGTGGTAGTGGTCGTGGTCGAGGATGTGGACGTGGTCGTGGTCGTCGTCGTCGTCGTCGTCGTCGTCGTTGTTGTCGTTGTTGTTGTTGGCCCTTGTAGACCGAAGTCCTGCGCTGCACTTTTATTTTTAAAAATAGATTGTGTCTTTATTGGTCGAATTAAAAAAAAACTCTATAGGGGCAGTTCGTAGTGTACATTACTGGCTGTAAAGAGTATAAGGTTTTAATGAAATTAAATTTCCGAGCGTAATATTAATTTATTTACTTAAACAACAATTTACATACTATATATTTACATGCACAAACTTACATTTCAAATCTTAAACAACTTTGATCCGTTCGACAACACACTGATCTGTTACACTTATAATAACTTAAATTACTTATTCGTACTTTTTAAGTGATAACTTTCTCAGAACTCTTCAACGTTTACTTAAATCTATGTTATAATTTCGTGATCTAAAACTAAATTTTTTATATCAAATTATAAAAAAACCATTGCTAATTGTGAACCATTTTTTATTCAATAATCATAATTAATTATAATTAATAACTAGTTCGAAAATTGTGCAAATATTGTTAATTACGGGATTTAATTTTTACACGTAATTGAAAATTAATTATTCATTAATTTTTATATATCCTTCATGACGGGAACGTTCGGTTACGCATCTCTGTCAATGATTTAAATAATAATTACCTCGTGAATGTTTATTTCAAAGCTTTACAACAAATTGTCGAAGACACAAATAAACCATAGAATATATCGATAAACTAGGCAGTATCTTATATGATAAACCAAACAAAATATAGTTATTAACATTATGTCAACATATAGGTGACAGAGAACCATTGGAGAACAAAACCACCAGAGATTACCAGATTACCGGTCTTAAACAGCTGCATCCAGCTATTTGACCTGGAATATGTCATCAGTCCAGATTGCAGATAAGGATAGAGGAAAGTCACAACGCCTTACTAGTTAGTCAAAAGAGAGGAAGTAGGATCCTTCTGGAATACTGTAAGAGAATAATCGGAACAGAAAGAATAAATAATAAGAAGTAAGTTAATAGAAGAGAGATAAATATTCTGAACAAACTGAGAGACTCCGAAATATATATTGTGATATAGAAATGTATATTAGTAAAGCTTAAATAAATAAAAATAATTTAAAATAAAAATCAAAAATAAAAAAAATGATTTTTACAGTATTCTGGAGGTAAGCCAAAGGAAGAGAGAGGCGATGTGTTAAAAGGTAACAAGGTATGGAAAGTAAGAAAAGGACCAATATTTAGCCACTTCCGCACATGCAGTGGTAGTCGTGCAACAAATGCACCGCCCGCCAGCCCGCTGATAAATGCGTATGCGCATATACACAGAGTCTGTGTTTGGCACTAATCGGTGTAACATAACTCCTGAAGTTGCCCCGTGGTGGGGTGAAACACGTGTTGAGTAATTTGGCATACGCATTTATCAGCGGGCTGGCGGGCGGTGTATTTGAGAAGCGTGGAAATAAAAAAAAATGTGAAAAATTTATTAAAAATAATGTCACTGCTTGCATATGGTAGAAAAGCGAAAAAAAAAACATATATTTACCGCAGAAATTTCAGTTTTATTAGTTAAGTAATTTAGAAAAAAATATGATTTCTAACATATTACATATATGGGTTAGAAAATAAAAATAATAGGGTGGTGATATAGAGCCAGTAGTCGCGGCGTGGGAAAGCGCACCACTAGATAGACCAACAGTCGCGAGCAGTTGAAAGATATTGGATGCAAGTAGCACTGGACCGGTGGTGTCGATGTTATGACGCCTTTACCTTGCAGACAGCTTCTATTGGCTGATATTACAATTAATTAAGAAAAGGACCAATATTTAGCCACTTCCGCACATGCAGTGGTAGTCGTGCAACAAAGTGCACCGCCCGCCAGCCCGCTGATAAATGCGTATGCGGCAAACAATGCGAATCACACAACCGCCACCGCCAAATTACTCAACACGTGTTTCACCCCTCCACGGGGCATCTTCAGGAGTACTACACCGATTAGTGGAAAACACAGAGTGAGCCGTGAGTTTGCTCACTCTGTGTTTGGCACGCGGTGTACTTTGTTGCACGACTACCACTGCATGTGCGGAAGTGGCTAAATATTGGTCCTTTTCTTACTTAGGATTGACTTCCGCAAGGTAACGTCTGATTCCATTAAACATTAGATATTACAATTGTTTTATATGTGTTATCATTGTGTTATCTCACTAAATATATAGTGCTAAATGGAGGAATATTCTTTTTATTATTATTAACAAGAGTACAGAGTATTAAGAATTATTCAATGGTGTACACGGTACTCGACGTTCACGCGCTTACAGAAAGCGGACAGTTACACGAATGATTTGAATTAAGAGAAACGTTTTCCTTTTTTAAATTATAACTATAAATCATAATAGAATGTATAACAATTTCATTGTTCACATATATACAATTTTACACGAATTAATATATTTTAAAATGTATTAATATATAATAAAACGAATGTATATATAAATGCGCTGTAAAACGAATTGAAAATAATCAAATTTTCAGGATATCTGGTTATATATAAAAGGATTAAAGTAATGAATGTTCAGCTAATTTTTTGTTAAGTAATGCATGGTCCAACTTATACGAATATGAATAGTTTCAGATATATATATATATATATATATATATATATATACACACAAAACTTTTCAAAACTTTTTCCTGATAAATGAGCAACACATTCACTCTCAAGGGTTTATATCTGTGACAAATCATCCTGTATAATTCAACGGAGATTTTAAAAACATTGTAGGTATATGATTTTAAAATTTAAAATCACTTATTGTATAATATAACAAACTTATCGTATCATTGGTACAAATCGATTATTGACTTATGTTAAGTGAAAAAGAATTTATCTAATTTCCATTTTCGAAAATAAAGGCAATTTATTTATTAAATAACTAACTAATTTCACATTTATTAACCGAATATCATCAAATTTTTAAAATTAAATAAAATTTTTAAACTAAAAAATATGAAAGAATTTTTTTTAATTATTATAATTACAACTGGTTATATATTTTCAAGATGGCAGTAGCGTATCATCATCACCATTATCATTTTTGCCATAGAACTCTAGGCTCTACTAAAGATTTCCAATGTTTGAAACTCGCATATATATATATTTATATATATATATATCGTTAGATATCTTGAAGGCCTATGTCTTGCAGTGAAATGGTGATGAAAAATATATATACGTATACCAATTGACGAACACAATGATACAAAAACTAGAATCTAAATAATCTAGACTAATAGAAATTTATAGCCATAGCGTGTGGCTTGGACCAAAACGTATTGTTTCATATTGAAAATCGAACCAAGGGTATATGATTATCTATATTTTTTTAACTATAGATGCACCTAAACGATTTTAATAATTAAATATTTCACTTTGTGCTAATTACAATGATTACAATGACATATATACTAGCAACCCATAAGAGCAACAATTACGCTAAGAAGTGCAGCGGATAGTGGATACTGAAGCCGGAGCTGTCCGCCATGTTGCATTGCCGCTGGATGTTCTCCTATGAAACCAAAACGTATTACATATTAAACTATTTTATGTATCTATTTATTTATAATTTACTTACGTTATCTACAGACATAATGGTTCATCGATGTGACGAATTCAAATTGAACCATCGCCTTATATAGCGACATAAAAAATACTTATGTGAAATAAATTAATCTAATATAAACAATACAGAATTTTGAGTGTACAAAAATTGTTAAAAATTACATACTAAATTATATTAAATACTATATATTATTAAATACTAAAAGGAAGAGCGAGAGGACGATAATAGCGGGGGCTATTAAAAAAAAATAGCTACATATGAAAACGCTCCGCTTATGCCGTTTGTACCATACGCAAAAATAGCGTGGTAGGCAAATGCAAAGGACTCCCGACTTGACGCGCTTTTTTATGCTTGCTTGTTTATAATATCCAGTTTTTTGATTAAGTTGCTTTCCTTATTAATAATATTAATTCGCTTTAGATTCTCATAATTATCTAAATTAAATTCTATCACTTCTATTAAAGTTGCAACAGTTTAATTTGGTGGAGATACACTAATCTTATTCTATAAAGGAATTTCCTACTAATCAACCTAGGATTGAGAAAAGATAATCAGGTATAGAAAGAAAAATAAACTCATAATGCCTATATTTAGTTTCTGTAAATTTAAAATACATTCAGTTTCTGAGTGTAAACATAAATAATACATCTGTAAAACATATCTCAGACCACATTTTTTTTTAATTTAAAATCTAAAATTAAAAGTATATTACTAAATAAATCTAGTTATAGCATAAACATTTTAATAGAAATGCGTGGAACTTTGTTGACACATTTACATGGTTTATATTATTATTATGATTAAAATTACATAAACATATATATATATATATATATATATATATATATATATATATATATATTATACGTGTACGTATGTTTTAAATTGCTCATGCATATACTATATAATACTCTTAGTAGCTCTTCTGTAAATACGTTTTGAACTTTTACATGTATAAAATGGTTTGCGGTCTTTTAAATTCTTTTAAATTTTGGTTACGTAAACCTTTTCGTTGTTGTAAACCGCCTTATGAGTTTTCACTATAAGTCATTAAGTTTGAAAACTAAACATTGACAACTTAAGTTAGAATATAACTTACCGCTTAGCACATGAACGAGCACGGATCTCGGGTTTGCGTTCGCCGGTGCGCATGTGTACCTTCCGGAATCCGGAACCTTCGCCTTCTGAATGAGAAGGTGGGAGATGGTCGTCTCACCCTTCTCGGTGATGACCGACACCCCACCACGCGGGGAATCATAATTTATTTCCTGTTAAATACGATATATAAAAATAAATAAAATTAAGAAAAGGACCAATATTTAGCCACTTCCGCACATGCAGTGGTAGTCGTGCAATGAAATGCACCGCCCGCCAGCCCGCTGATAAATGCACATGCGGCAAACAATGCAACTCACACAACCGCCACCACCAAATCACTCAACACGTGTTTCACCCCTCCACGGGGTATCTTCAGGAACTATGTTACACCGATCAGTGCCAAACACAGAGTCAACTTTTTTCAAAACAAAAAATTTCAGAAAAAATCTTACAATGGTAATTTTTTATAATACATCTATAGTTTAACTGTGATGAAAAAGAGTATTTTATACATAAATCTTTTACTAAATCTTCGCTATGCTAATGCGCAGTGACATATATTATCTGTCGAGCTTTATAAACAATAAAAAACTAAATATGTTTTGGGATTCTTCCTAGTGCTAGTAGCTCTTGAAATTGTAACAACAAGGTGTCCAAAGTAGAAGTGTGTATATACATCAAGCTTCGCACGTATTTATACCGACCTAAATGAAAAGATTTATTTCTGTGGAATTCCCCTTTTCGATGCGCAGCTGACGACGACGAAGTTTTCCCCCTAATATGTCATTGTACATAATAGTAGTATATTTTTGATATATATACATTCTTGCCGTTTATATATCAATCCAAAATATTATTTATTTAAATATGCTGTTACAAACACTTGAATTGTCAATCAACATAAAATGTCGGCGTTGTTGTTCCTACAGGAAGCTACCGCCGACTCGGAAGGCAGTTCAGCTAAAAGCCGGCGAGAAACTCAACAGTTTTTTTGCTCCTCGACAATAACTAGATGCCTATGTGTGCATCGAGAACTTATAAAACACTTTTTAAATACATCAATACTTCTCTTTGCGTCGTGGTAACGTTCCAAAAAAACACGACGCAAATTGAAACGCCGCATAGTGAAATAAGATTTTCTATAGCAAACCATGTAAAGATCGAAGATAGGTTCCAGGGTTACGAAAATACTAATTTTAAAAAAGAAAATTGAACAAAGTAAACATTTAAGAAACAAAAATAAAATAACTCTGCCAATAAATAAATTGGAATAATATTTACCTTTTTTTACCAGAAACAACACGTAAAAATTTATATATTATAAATTTATTGCTCTTTTTTAAAAAAGCACAACACGCTACGTAATTGAAACTGACCTCTAAAATTAGCAAAACAAAGTGAAAATAAAACTGTATTCATATTGCGTTGATTTTTAGTTAGAAAGGGAATCTTATCGTTAGGAAGGGAAGGGGTTTAGATGGCATGGCGCAATTAGAAACAAAAGTGTTGCAATTTTTCAGAAAAAAAAAAGAAAATTAAAAAAAAAATTAAAGACTCGAACCTAAAACAACGCAACCTCGAAAATCTAACGACGCACAGTAAAAATTAGTACTAATTAAGCAGCGACGCAACTTTGAAAAAAACGCAAAACGAAACGAGGCAAAGCGAGGTATTGGTGTATATATTTTGCTGTAAATCACGAAAATATATATACTTAACTAATAATAAGTCTACATGATATTCTTTTTTTATTTTTTTACAAACTGTTATTCACTTTAAGTCGTGGTCTGTGGATCTCATTGCTGAATCGTTCTCACAGCGAAACTAGCATAGCCCTCTCTATTTCTCTCTGGGTCACCTTGAGCCTTTTTATGGGGCCCAACATAAGATTGACAATGTATAGAATCCTATTAAATCTACATAGGGTTCCAAACGCATCCTGAATTGCGAAGAATCAACAGCTGTATTATAACATATTTTTCCAAGTTTTGTTTAGACATTTTTTTTTTTAATTTACTATTATTGTACATAATTCAAAGATACAACACTAGAGTTTACTAAGTAAGGAGCCCTTTACAAACATACGGCACCTCTTCCTTTCTTACAGTATTAAACGAAATTCCTTCATATGTATAGTCAACTTTATAAAATAAGGGTGTGTATCAAATTATGACGAATTTTTTTCACTTTCACGTTCATTTACGTAACTTTATTAAAACAAAACGAATGTCATACAGCCTTTTCAATTTGTGAGCATTAAAAAAATTCTTTATTGTTAATAGCGTAAATGGTAAATGTGAAATATTAATATAATATTACTAGCCGATCCCGCAAACGTTGTTTTGCAAAAAAAAATTAAAGTTTTTAATTAACAAATGTAAGATAAGGGTTGATCGTAGAGGGGTGAAAATTTAGGTTTCTATGTATTTTTGTGTTGTATCATAATAAAATAAAAAACAAAAAAATTGTCTAAAAAATTAAAAATCAAATTTAGGGGTTGACCACCCTTATCACTTAGGGATATGGAAAATAGATAGTAGCCGATTCTCAGACATATGAATACGCATGTAAAATTTGGTAAAAATCGGTCAAGCCGATTCGGAGGAGTTCAAGTTCGAACACCGTGACAAGAGAATTTTATATATTAGATTTAATACAAGGACAGTGCGCGGAGAAAATGGCCGCCGGTGCCTTAAGATACGAAAGTGATACAGGCCGCTTCCAACTAGTGTGATGTCTATGCTCAGCTGTGGATTTTCTACTGCAGAAATTATATTTTTTTTAATTCAAAATTTTTTTAAGGCTTACTAAAAACTTTCATTTAGAAGAGCTACACTGGTAGAAATCAAACCTCCATTAAGTTACCTTTTATGGATCATATATATGTCCTACATTTGCTTATTATTTGATGAAAGTATTACATAAAGCGCTTCTCTCAAATATTTTTCCCTAGACGCCATAAAATTGGAGACAGTCGTTTCAGACGAAGCGACACAAACTGTATAAAATACACGGTGATTACGATGGTTGTTAGCAAAAAGATTTCAAGCTTTTGCACCAATTTATAATCATCCTGTATTTATTATTATATCTCCACCTGAACTTCTACTGCTTAATGACAGCCTTTTTATCTGAGATACAATTTTTCAAATTTATTTACTTATTATTTCATTTATTTTACATTTTAATCAATTCTCTTATTATTACCATTTTCCCTTTCATTATACTATTTTCCTTATTTGTTTATTTCAAAATTACATAACCGACAAGTGGGCGGTATTTATTAGTATTTTTTTCTTTCTTTACTTAGTGATAACATTAAATCATTTTACAATGACTTATATTTTCTATTGGAATGCAACAAGCTAATAACTTTAAAGAATACGATGTCTGCAGAGACATATAGTAAACAATAATTAAATTTTATGAAGTAGTAATTTTTCTATGTTATTTATGTGTTGTTTATTATTTCTGAAAACATTAATGTTTGCATATATGAGTTATATATTCTTGTTTGTGTGCAGTGGCAATCCTATATAATTAATGCACAAAGTGTGAATTACATAAGACCTGGGAATCAAACCCGAGCATACTATACTCTGTGTTTGGCACTAATCGATGTAACAACTCCTGAAGATGCCCCGAGGAGGGGTGAAACACGTGTTGAGTGATTTAACGGTGGTAGTTGTGTTTCGCATTGTTTACCGCATGCGCATTTATCAGCGGTCCGGCGATGCACTTTGTTGCACGACTACCACTGCATGTGCGGAAGTGGCTAAATATTGGTCCTTTTCTTACCGCGCATACTATACCAAAGTCCGGCTTAGCTAAGCTACCACTGCTCTTCAATTATAATTATGATGATTTAATTCACATTTAATATATCAAAGTGAATTTAATAATACCTTAAAATTATGAGCAAATGTTTCATTAAAATAAATAATCGTGATATTACAAAAGGTAAAGTTTTTCAAATTTCAAGTGAAATGAGCACTTGTGTATGCAGCTTACTTTGGCAACGATTCAAATCTATGCGACACGGTCGAGAATAAGGTTAGTTTTTGCTTTTCGTAGTTCCAATAATAAATTTTCGAATTTAGATTGGTTTTACCATAAGAAGGCATACATATAGCCAAGAAAGATGGCGGTAACTTAAATATTATTATTATTATTATTTAACAGTTTATGGTACACAATAAAAACACTAAAGTAACAATACAAATATAACTGACACAACAGGCACTACTTATTTCTAACCAGAAATTTCTTCCAGTAAGCCTACGGAAGGAGATTCATAAAAAGTAAGGCAGACACAACGTGCACAATAATTAAATTGAAATATTTACAATAGATACGACTTTTGACCATAATTACATACTTAACATGAACATAAATGTATACTTACATATTATATACTTACATAAATAAGCATAATAAATAATATATATACATAATATAAGCATAAATACATATATAACATATATAACTAAAAATATTATATATACGAGACAACTAGCGATAAATAGTGCAATATAATTTAATAGAACGAAAATTTCATAGCGACCACGAGGTCATAATCCTATGCGCAGTTTGCAAGAGGCGCTCAGCCAAATGTTTGATTGTTCGAAGACATGTAATACGACGACAAAAATACACCCTGCTTTAAAACAGCAGACTGAATTTTTTTTTCAAGTAATCAGCAATAATAATTCCACGTATTTATGTGTATATCGATATATCACTAATTGAAAACTAATTTTCTATATATCTACATTATATATGTTGAAGCACAATGACATTTGATGTCATTTGTGAAAATAAAGTGACGTTTACTTTATGACATTACTTTTGCGCCACCTAATAGAAGTATGTAATGAATAAGATCTTTAAACGTGACTATAAATTAATATATTTATCTGCACTTAACTTGTAAAGTTCAGTCATAGGTTCCAAATTTAAATTTGAAGACGCAAAAGAAAAAAAAATCAGTAATTGTTAAGTGGTAATAATTGTTATTTCGAAGACCAGTGGGTAGACCCAGGTATCGCTGGATCGATCGCGTCGTCAACCAATGGCAGACGATGGCGCAAGATAGAGGAAAGTGGAAGTTTCTCGTCTTCGGAGGAAGTCTTCGGAGGCCAAGACCCACTTTGGGTCACTGAGCCAGCGGAGTAATAGTAGTAGTAATTGTTAAGTGAATTATTTTTTTACCTGATCATTGTGAGTCCACCTGATTGCAGGAGGCGGTTCCGGTGAATGCTGAACGACGCAGGTCAGGTTGATGGTGCTACCCATGTTGATGAACAGTTCTGGTCCTCCGAGTATTGTAGTCAACGGTTCTAAATGACATTTCATATATTTATATTTTAACTAATAACAATTAATGTATATGGGCAGACATACTTTCTAATATCTTATGACGAATTTCAATCGCTTTTTTTGAAAATCAGGTAGTAATACAGTTTAAAGGTTACAACCTGAGAATGGCAATATAGAGTATGGATGAAGTAGAGGTCGCACGAAGTGTAATCTTAAAAACTAGACATTGTTAGAGCGTCGTTAAAATAGACTTAATAAAGGTGAGCATAAAAATTTCGGAAAAATTTAACGTAAATATGTATAAAAAAAAACAAAGAAAATGGCACTAATTTCTGTGAAATAAAAGCCCTAATAATAAAAAAAACAACTCACAAACAATTTTGAATATGTACATATATATATGTATATACATATATATATGTGTATATATATATATGTGTGAAGAAAAAATTAATAAATTAGTTGCAACGATAAGAGGCGTACTACTTCGTGTAGCATTTGAAATATAACAAATTATATATATATAAATATATATATATATATATATATATATATATATATATATATATATATATATATATATATATATATATATATATATATATACATATATACATATATATTTAAATTTAACTAAACCTTTTGATTTTTCATCTATTTATTTGCCAAAAACCTTTCTCGACTAGATATAGTAAAAGGAAATGTGTTTAAATATAGTATAAGTAGTATATTTACCTACGACTGAGAGGTACATGCGGTGGCCGATGGGGGGGGTCGTCCCCACTTGGCACTCGTAGACACCCGAGTCGCGGCGCTGTGGGAACCTTATCTGGACAGTAAACATTTTGCGTTCGTTAATAGTCTGTGGCCTATTTAGAAATCGTTCAGGTGCCAAACGTTGAAATCGAAAATTTATCGAACGATTTAGTTCAATTGGCACTACCACTCGTAAACTTTATAACGACTTCGAAATACTCATCACGAATTTTTATTTAAATTTCGAAATAGTTTTATATGAATTTAAAAAATATATATTATATTTTTATTTGTGTTATATATAAACATTTGTTTAAAATCTACACATATTTAAACTTCACAGATAATAAATATTTGCGGTATATTTATTTTTATTCTGTGATTAGATAGCAGAATATTTTGAGTTGATTAAAAGTTTATCGCTTTTAAAACAACATACGTTTTGTTTTATTAAATCAAAGATAATATTATGTGTGCACTTAATAAAAATAAATTCGAGATAAATCGGGTGGTAAGGGTATTAGGGATGTCGTCAAGTTCATTTTTCGTTTCAGCATAGATATTTTATGTTATTTTATGTTATGTTTCTATATTAAAATATCTATGGGAGATAATATATATAGATAGATAATAGATATAATATATGGGACATAATCGCCACGCTTGGCAGGCGGGTTGGCGATCACAGTGTGGTATACGCATACATATATATATATATATATATATATATATATATATATATATATATGACCCAGGAATCGAACCCGCGACATACGATCGCAAGTTACAATCCTTACTGCTTGGCTACTATCGCTTAAGTTCAATTCAAGTTCATTGTTTAAGTTAAACCTAACGGTGATAAGAATAAGGAAGAGAACCTGACAGATATGTATTATAAGTATATTTTCTATATACATATGTATGTATGTGTGTATATATGTATGTTTTGTACGCGCTAACTAACCGTTATTTATGCATCTACTGTTTTCATACTATGACGGCATGGAAGAAATTGCCTTGTGTCATGGCCCCAGCTCCCCTTCCCCGCTGTTGGAGGCTTTTTGTACCCCTAACTTATTTATGGGTTAGGGTCTTGCGCTATTCTTCCATGCATCTTAAGATCTTTCATTCTTTTCTTGCATTCTACATATCATCTATTCATTGCATTTTCCCTTTTTTCCGATGCCTTACATCCATCACCTCGTTTTACCTCGTGTGATAAGATCTTCTATTGTGTTCTATATTTTCATTTTATCTTTATATATCTAAAATAATTTAGTATAAGTGTTTAGTACAAGTTTAAAAACGAAAATATAATTAGTTTAGAAACCTAAATACGAGTACTTTCAATATAGGTATAAAAGTTGATGAAACAACATTAAAATATCTAAAAACTCCGTATAAGTATCACAATTATGATTTTACCTAGATATAAAAAGTAAAATTAACTTTAAATAACTTAATATCGTTCATGTATAAAATTTTATTTTATATTAACTTATCATTAACTTAGTTTTTAGTTTATCTAACATAACCCGCATAACAGAGGCTTTCTATCTTAGTTATAACATACGAAAGGTTTCTGTGAAACTTTAAAAGTTCATGTACAGAAATCTAATATTCTTAAACGAAACATTATCCTATCCAATATCGATTTTGGTAAAGACATTCTCCTGTGTGACCTAGTTGAAAACACATAGGCCTTCGTCGAAGATATATATGTAGATATATACCATAATAGCCACACTTCACAGGTGAGCTAGCTATCCTGCTGTATTTATAAACAAGTACTGTATTTATAAACAAACTTTTTGTTCGTTTGTCAATCTGTTTACATGTATTGTTAGTAAGTAATATTTCATTTAAATCTTCTAGTTGTGTTTTTAATAGAGAAATAAATTAATGTATAGAAGTAATATCTTTAAATAGATGTATTTGCAGCTCATTTGTTAAATAAAACGTAGATGGTACGCCTATTTACAATCACATGTATAAAGTGATCACTGTTAAATATATTACATATAGATTTATAATTTAATTTCAATAAATCATGCTAATTACTCTGGCAGTACATCGTCTGCTCTTAGGGTGGTGAGTGATACTGTTAATAGAAACAAAACAGTATAGATAAGTAGGTACCAAATAAACTGCACATAAAATAACTAGTCAATTAATAATAGGAAAAATAGAATAAGAAGAGTGTAGTAATGTGTTAAGAAAGCACAACCCAAAGAAAACTGTGATAAAAAAATAGTCAATAATAAAATAAAGAATAAAAAAAATATACCTAGCCACCTAAGAGTAATAAGATGATGAAAGGAAGGCGATGAAAGCAAGAAGGAATGAAAGAACAAAATGAATGATATTGTGATGGAAATAAGGTAAGAATTAAAGAAATTAAGAAGAATGACAGTAAGTGAAGAATAAAGATGAAAGATCAGAAAAACTTATTTGTAAACAAAGACCCTGATCCCAACTAATTAGGGGTACGAGAGGCCTCCAATAGCGGGGGTCATAAAAAAAAGTACAGCGCCTGCAGCGATAAAAATAATATATTTTTTTAACATATTTATTTCTTTATTATCATTCGATTACTTATTATTTCTAAAACTGTTGATTTTCGTATACAGCTTGTCCTATATTTATGTAAGAAAGTAACGTATATATTCACCCATTTAAAGCTGTCAGACCTATAATCAATCATCCTGTAGATAACCGATTAGTGCAATCTTATATGACCTAGTTATGTCTGCATGTATATGTGTTAATATATTTACAATATTATTTACATTTGTATATCTGTACAGTTAATGTGATTGTGTAAATGTAAACATATCTGAAACAAAACATTTGCAACGTCTTTTTTAAAGGAAAAGAGCGGAAATGTCTTGCTTGTGTATCTTACAAAAGCGTTTCTTTGCGAAAAGAGTTGAAAAGGTGCTCCATTTAGAGAAACTTTCTATGTCGCAACGTTGGGTATGTAATCAAAGAATTGCGAGGGATATATAAAATTACCTTCAGTATCCAGTCTTCTGTGTGAGGGTTGTGGACACTGATAAACCTTTGGTCTGAAGTATAAGTCATTCTTCCAGACGTAAGCAAATGAATATCTCGATGCCGGATCCATGACACCTGTAGAAATATAAAAATATATTTTTAACAGATCCTTCAATAAATATTTAATATTAAAAATATTGACAAACACACAAAAAATATAAAAAATAAAACATACTAGAAACGCCAAAATTTCAAGTTAAGAAATCCTTAGTAAGAAAAGGACCAATATTTAGCCACTTCCGCACATGCAGTGGTAGTCGTGCAATAAAGTGCACCGCCCGCCAGCCCGCTGTTAAATGCGTATGCGGCAAACAATGCGAATCACACACCCACCACCGTTAAATCACTCAACACGTGTTACACCCCTCCACGGGGCATCTTCAGGGGTAATGTTACACCGATTAGTGTTCACTCTGTGTTTGGCACTGATTCCATTAAATATTTAAAAAATCCTTCACGGGTCTAAGTGTATATACAGGGTGTTATATAGAAGTGTATAGATATCTTGCAGATGGATAGTTAGTTTATACAAATATTTTTTAAATATGGACACCATTGGCATCATATATATTAGTTTTATAATTATAATGAATAAACTGTGTTCCTGAAAAATCCTTTTTTTATTTGTTAAATTAAAAAGCATAATAATATATCTGTTTTCACAATTCTTCATAATCAAATGAAAGAGAAAAATATAAAAATGTTTTCGAAATAATTTTGTAAGGACGCAATGAAATTTATTAAATTTAATAATACTTTTCAGTTTCTTTTGGTTAGAACACGATTGTTTTTGTTAATAGAAAAATTAAATCACTTTGTTTCTATTATGGGTTTAGTATTTTAAAAAGTAATATATTGCAATCTTATAATGTGTTTTTATTAAGTAATACAATAAACCGAATTTTTCAGTATAATTAATAAACTAAAATATATCACACCATGGTGCCCATGCTAAAAGTTTTGTGTAGACTATATCTAACTGCGTTATATTTACACTTGTGCGTAATGCTACATTTGTCACCTAAATTTATGAGTGAAATTACGCAATGATATAAAAACTTAAGTGCGACAACGACATAATAAGCATCGGTCGAATAAAATTCAGCACACTCTTCTAGATAACACCCTGTATAACAAAGTTCTATAAGATATATTAAACCTAATTTGTATTTATCTTATTTCTAAATTACAAATTATATTTTTAAATAAATCTTATAGATTTCAAGAGTTTTGATTCATTTTAATAGTTGATATAATAATTTTTACACTAACCATTGTTATATTTCATTTCTAAAGAGCAACTATCGTGTTTCTGGCCGGCACTTCTCAAAAATAGGTAATTTAAACCGTTTTCAACTTACTCTACCACATTATATATTGATATTTTTGTAGAACATTAAAAGATGTTTTGAATTTTTCTTAAAGGTACGTTCTGATTACTCTAGTAGGGGCGAATATTAAAACTAGGTAAGTCTAACTTTAACCCTTAATTAGGCGCATGGGGTCAGGGCCACTTGAAATTCAAAAAATATTGGCTTACAGTCTTCAGAGCATACTAACGCTCTTTCTAGCTTCCTCACTCCCCTCGGGGTACGCAAATTAGTCGCATCTAGAACATTAACTCTTGCACACACATCGCTGTCCTTTAGAGAGCTGACCCCATGCGCCCAGTTACGTTCCATTTTTTGGCGAAGGTAAGTTTTTACTTTTGTGATTTTTTTTGTGTTCATATTAGTATATTGTTTACTATTTATCTTTGTATGTGTGTATTTTGATACGGTATGATTTCTTTATGTATTTTCGAGTTTTTTTCTATGGTTTTTCTTTTTTTTGAATTGAAATGCCTAACGACAAACAAGTATTGCAATGGCTGGATGAAGTGCTTGATGAAGAGCAAGATATCGCTGGATCAGATTCGCAAGACGAAACTTTAAACGATGCTGTCATTGATAGTGCTCATAATTCAGAAAGCAAAATTGAGGAGTCTGAACATATCCAAGACATCCTTGTATCAACGGAAGATAATTATTTTTTATCTCGACATACTCAGAGAAATGGCCCGAAAGTGAAATGGTGTAAAGAACCACCATCGAACGCAGTAAGGACCCGAGCACAAAATATTATTTTACATTTACCTGGAGTATAAACATATCTAGCATCAACGCATTTGTCATACAAAAAGCGAATACTGGGAAGACTATGACATATACACGGATTTTCTTGAAGAAAATAGCTGCGGCACTTGTGGAAGACCACCAAAAACGTAGTATACAACTACGTGCTGTACCAGCGAAAACAAAAAAGCGACTCTGTGAAGTTTATAATGTGAACAAGGTGGTTTATCAATCGACAGCTAAGCGCGGGCGCTGTTCATCATGTCCTCGAAAGGACGACAAAAAAAGTGCCAACAAAATGTTTCAAGTGTCGTAAATTTATTTGTCAGCAACACTCAAGGATTTACTGCGTCGAATGCAGAACAGAAGATTCCGCTGATCAGGCTGAATAAACTTTATTTTTTAAGTTGATCTCGGCTATGCTAAAAAAATTAGTTTAAAGAGAGGTTTACTGTTTGTGTTTTTTTTGTAATATTTTTAATGTCATAGTAAGTATTTGTTTCTTAAAGTTAAGTATATTAAGAACTTTATTAATTACTATAGAAATCCATTAAGTTTTATTCCTTTTTGATACCCTTTTCCCATTGTTTTTTTGGGGTCATTTAAGACCCCATGCGCCTAATTGTGTGATTTTCTTAATGCGCCTAATTAAGGGTTAAGAAAGATTGCAACTCAATTGATCAATGTTCAGGAAGCTATTCATCTTCTTGTCCAATATCTCTCAGTGTCTAAATACATCGGTCTCAACAATCTATGTTAGATGTTACGGACTGCTAGCGTTGCGCTGAGCGTACGGGGAATCCCATCTCGCGTTTCGAGAGATACGTTGAAATAGCGATCTCTCCCACCAGCGCGCAGACCCCGTATCTCGTAACATAGTTCTTCTTTTTTCAGCCGATGGATGCCCAGTGGAAGGTATAGACCTCCCCGGTACTAATGGTCGTCACTTACGAACCTTTATACCCCAAAGTCCGTCAGTTGCACGAGTGATTAGATTTATAATAATAATAATAAAGCCCTTTATTCCGAAATTAGTATTTACAAAATAATCTATTGCTATACATTTTAAAACTAAATTTATTTTTAAAGTATGTCTCTAATTTCAGTGTGCCTGTTGGCATAGGCCTCCTCCAAAAACTTCCATTGACTTCTGTCGTTTGCAACCCAGATTAGATTTAGTAGATATTTTAGTGCCAGACGAGCAATTCTTTAGGCTACATCTGTGATCTTGGTTCTTCTGCGGATCATCAAACATGGCCCTTTTCATTGCTCTCTGGATCTTGAGTCTTTTTATGAGACTTGTCGTAAGGGACCACGGCTGAACCATATATCATCATCGGCAACACACATTAGTAAACGACCTTCGTCTTAAAATACTGCGGTATTTTGAACCAAAAAAATATATCCGAGCATAGGTAATTTCGATTAACTAGATTTAGTTTGTATGTAAACCATTTTTAATAGTTAGTTGTTGTATAAATTAGTGTCTCTCTGCAGTCCACTAAATGTTAAAGTGAAAGCGCCTCTGTGGAATACGGGTGGAGACGCAATATTACTACTAAGCCACTACCAGGTAAATTGCAAGATATTGTAAAGGATAAAAGGAAAGAATAAAAGAAATTGAGAAGATTGAAAGTGAGTGTAGAATAAAGATAAAACCCTGAATAAAAATTATTTGTAAATAAAGCCCCTGTCTCAAACAAAATAGGGGTACGAGAGGCTCCTAATAGCGGGGGCAAAAAAAAAGCCAATACCAGAACCAAAATCAGGGTTAAGATTTCTCTACGGGTTTAAATAAAGAATGAAGTGTTCCATAGATGAACGAAAGGAATAGCACTGCCAACTGTCAATTCAACGTGGTTTCCTCTACCACGGCTCTCTCTACAGGCTTAATATGACACAGAATAGATAGCCTTAAGTTGTAGTTGTAAAGATATGTAGTTGTAATGATGGTCTGACAAGTACAACGAAGGACATCCACCCGCAAAATGTAAATACAGTTTTTTTGTTAAGGCCATCTGTCGTTGGGTGGTCCTATCGGTACATAGAAGACATGTTTGCGAGGAATTTTTTCCAGAAACCGTCTCGTTCTATCTTCTTTGCTTCGTCAATTTAAACCAGACACCTTTCTAGCTTCCTGCCGTGATATGTTTGGACACAGTGCTGAGGAGCTACTGCAGGCTCCATAGAAGATTTAGGATCCTCCAATGGTAACGATGATCGAGGGTTTTATATGGCAGAGTATTCCTTGTCCATCTTGAAGATCCCTCCTCACTCCATAACAAAAACCAATACACTGATTTGAACCACACTTTCACGGGGCACGGGGGTTTCCCCAAGTACCTGCATAAGTTCAGATTCAGGAATTACTCTTGCATCTGTTTTCCGAGTGTGTACCAGACCAAAAAAAAAAGAACAAGAATAATGAAAATATATAAGTGTGATAAATTTGTGATAGTGAGAAAATATTATATATAATAATTAAGAATAAATAAATTGTTAAACAAATAATAAACGTAATGTGTATATAAATAAAAACAAAAAAATATTACGTAAATAAAGATCATGTTCACCCATGATATGGGTTGAACGAGAGATGCCAAAGACGTGACCAAAAAAAACGAATCTGGTCCAATTGTAAATAAATGGTGTATATAACTAAAATTATAATGATGATGCTATAACATTTATTTTAAATCAAATGAACAACATTAACTGGAAAATCTGTGTCATAAAACCAATATATGCAATGTTCATAAAGCATAAAAACTTATATAAACAAAATAAGTAAAACGTATATTAAAACGAACCAAATTTCCACGAATAATTCCTAGTGGAACATAGCAATATTTGCACATTGGAATATTGTTAATTTCGTCATATTTATGTGATGATTTTTTTATACTGGCCACTTGTGTTTGACTACCAAGTCGCCTGATGAAAAGCGACGATGTCGTCCAAGATGAAGCAAAATTAGTTGGTTTCTATTGACTCTGACTCTGAAAAAACCTGGGTTATAAATCTCTGGAAATAAGGTTGCTAATAGATCTTTTCATAGGCTGTACGGATCAGAAGCGTTGAATCTAAACGCGTGGTGGGTCGACTTATTACTCGTCTTATAGAAAAATGGAGATAGTGGGACAAGGTCGCAGCACATTTCTCAAAATGGGTCCTGTTAAAAAATATGTCGGTGCTCAAGGCTGAGAAGTTTCTTAGAAACTGACTCATTATCATTTATGTATATATATATATATATATATATATATATATATATATATATATACATACATATATATATTTATATTTACATATATAATTTGTAATACTTCAAATGCTACGCGAAGTAGTATGCCTCTTATCATTGCAACTAAATTATTAATTATTTCTTCATGTATATATATATATTTATTTTCACAATTGTTTGTTGAGTTGTTCTCTTTTTTATTATTAGAGAGTTTTTTCACAGAAATTAGCGCCATTTTCTTTGTTTTTTTTTTTTTTAAATATATATTTTTGTTTTTTAATAAATATATATATAAATTTGGTAAAATTTTAATATCCAGCTATTTTTAATTTTGGCAATAGTGTGAAACTAATGAAGATTTTTTTAATTAAAAAAATACAACATAAAGAATTCAACTCAACTTTGTAAACGAAAATTTTACATACAAAAGCAAATACTTATAAATGTAAAACTGTGTACAGTTATATATCGACATTTCAACCTTAGGAGCCAACTGCAAGGCCATTAAAGATATCTTTAGGGGACATATAATGACCACGCTTGGTAGGCGTGTTGGCGATTGCAGTGTTATATACAGAACACGCTGCCGCCTATCCTATAGAAACTTGTTCATGAAACAATCCTATATAACTAAAGCACAAAGTGTTCATTAGACATAAGACCCCTCTGAGAATCGAATCGGCGACCAGCTATCGCAAGCAGCTATATAAGAATGATAAATTTTATTTAGCTCAGAGAAAGATAAAACAAACTTATCTATATTTCTTGTAAATACAAAAGTCAAAAGTACAAATCTTCGATAGTACGTGTTTGAGATATCCAACCAAACGATAAAATACAACATTATCCCTCACATAATAAATATGATTTTGTCTTATGAATTATTAATACCATTCCAGACACCTACGATGGGTTCTCACGTTTTCATATTCAAATCGTGTTTACCTTGAACTTGTGTATAATCGTCTAAGTTTGATTTGTTTCGTATAAAGGTGAAGGTTCTATAGCTTTGGATCAATCCAACGATTCGTCTTGTATATACAAGAAACTTGGACTTAGATTATATATTGTTTTTGGGCAGCACATAACCAGTCATCATTACATGATGGGAGATATATCTTCTTTCTTCTTTCAGCCGATGGACGACCACTATAGAGCATAGGCCTCCACCAAAGACCGCCACTACGACCGGCCCAGCGATGCTTGTATCTATGTTGATCCCGCGACCAAGACTATGTCTCTGGTCTACCTATTGAGAGACCTGTATACCCACGCTGCATCTACCAGCTGGTGGCCGCCACTCGAGAACCTTTCGGCCCCAACTGCCACCGGTGGCACGAGCGATATGCCCGAGTTACTGCTACTTCAGATGAGCAATTCCTAGACCTAAGTCATATAGACGAATGAAAATAATCGACATAGTAAATTAGAATGTTGAAATGCCTACTGCAGGCCATATAGCGCACAATATGGCCGGAGTGGCAGCCACGACTTGACAAGCGCAGCGGAGAAAGTCCACCTACAAGATGGACAGATAAAGTTTTCGGAAAACGCTGGATAAAGACCACTTCAACCCCGGTTTTATTAAAAATCTATTGCAGAGGACTATATCATGCACATGGAGTTATATATTTTAATTTAATCAAAAACTATCATAATGGAGGCATAAATATAGCTTAAAAATTTCAAGAAAAGAGTGGATAGGTTTCTTCTGGGCAAGCATGTACCATTGACGATCTCGTCATCATTCAAGATTAGACGAGACAGAGGTCAAATGTTTCTTCTGATGTGCTACAATTACATCTATAAAATATCCTCACCATCAATAGCTATATTCTAAGTTAAACAGAATAATACCATTTATATATTAAAAAAGCTTACCGTCCTGTTCCCAAGGTCATGGACTCTGCAATTCAACTGCGCAGTCTTCCCCACGAGAGCGGTGACATTTCTCGAATAAGCCACATCGAAATGAGGACCTCTTTGCGCCAGACCCAACTCCAGGTCAGGGTACTCTGCTTCAGCGAGGTTTGCAACTAATCCATTTGCATTATCAGTACAGCCTGTAACAAATAAGGTTTAATTTTATTAACATTTGTCTTGCCTACTATAGTAGTGGCAGGTGCTACGCTCGAAGTTGTGGACAAATATATGTAACTGGGACCAACCGTTTCTATTCGTAACCCAAACTTCGAAAAAAAGACCATGGGTGCTTTCCGAAACAATGCTTCTCAGGGAAGAATAAATATGTATTAAATGGAATCAGGCGTTACATCGCGGAAGTCCATCCTAAGTAAGAAAAGGACCAATATTTAGCCACTTCCGCACATGCAGTGGTAGTCGTGCAATGAAATGCAACGCCCGCCAGCCCGCTGATAAATGCGCATGCGGCAAACAATGCGAATCACACAACCGCCACCACCAAATCACTCAACACGTGTTTCACCCCTCCACGGGGCATCTTCAGGAGCTATGTTACACCGATTAGTGACTCTGTGTTTGGCACTAATCACTCATAATATCAAGTCGATATCTATTACTAACAATGTAATTTGTTTTTTAATAAATAATTTAGATAATTTATATATTGTTAAAGAAATAATATATTTTTCAAGTATAATTTATACGCAAACTATACACGAACGCTTTTAAATCAAATCGAAAATTCAAATTATATAGTCTATTATCAAGATCATCAAAAATATTTCTGCTCAGATTTTCCTTTCATAATAATGTTTTAAAAATTCTATAGCCTTCGCTTAGATCTCGCGTGCCTTGTGTACCATCCAACTAAGTAGTTACGATATAAAATTTAACGATATTTTCAGGACCCCTTTTGCATTCACTGTTCTTTTTTAAAAGGCACTTAGACCATTTGAACAATAATTTAATTTTGTACTATTATACAGAATGAATGGCAATAGATGTAAACATATTAAATATAAGATGACCACATGGTAAAAACTGGCTTACGCCTACCAGAATTCCCAAAAGGGAGAGGGCGTCCAAAAGCTACGTGGTGGTCTAATATCAGAAAGGAACTGGAAACCCTTCAACTTGATGCAGAGACAACCCAGGATAGAGTGGCCTGGCGCAAATTGATAAGGAGACCCGACCCCAAATAAAGGGAAATAGGAAGGAAAAAGAAGAAGAAGAAGAAGATGTAAATATATTAAAGGGGTAAATACATATGTAAAGAGTTTATTCACCGTCAATAAACATATAGTACAGCCTATCAAAAAACATTTACATAGAAAAATAGATATTTTTCATTTGATTTACTATATATTTATTTAAATATTGTTTACAATTTGTCCCTATACACTTTATATTGCCAGAATTTAATGGCTTGTCGCATTCCAAAAGATACAAGAAATAAACGTAACATATATTAGAGCGATCACTTTATACGGGATGATTAGAAATAGATCTAAAAGCTTAATTGTTTACTTACAAATGAACTATTATATATTTAAAGTTTTTACATGTATAACCAATCAAACTTTATAGAGTAGTGCTTCCCAACGTGGGACCCTGGCTCAACAGAGGGAATTTGATTGTTAAGGGGTGATCCAAAAGTGGAATTAACACGTGTTTAATTCTATCGCTTTAATATAAAACAATATATTATGCAAGAGAGGAGTAAATGTTTTAAAAAGGCTAAGTTGCAATGCACATACAAGGTTGAAAAATACTGGTATTAATTATTCTTGTAAAATAAATAAATCATATAATAGGCTATATTGCTCGATACATCTTTGTTAAAATTGAATACTTACAAATTATAAATATATATAACCTTCATTAAAATTAGATATAGTAAAGAATAGCAAGCGACACATAGTTGATTCAACTTGCCTTCTGAAAAATGCCTACTGTTTACAGTGTATTCAATTCGGTTCTAATAGGTGGTGCAAAAGTAATGTCATAATTTGAAATGACATCCATTTTGTAACAAATTAAAAAAAGCTTTGTTGTAGTAAAGAACTTATTTGAAACTATAAGATTGATATCAATTAGAAAAAAAATATATCGCTCAAGTGTCGATTTCTCAAGTTGACGCATAATTGCGCTGGTTTTACGGAATTTTGAATTTCTGCTCGAAAAACATTTGGCGCAAAATTAGAGATACCTTATTCAATGTTAGCTTTCATGGCTTTTAAGGTGTATAATTAGTTGTGGCAAACGCGAAGTTTTAAAAATCTATACGCTTAATTATTAGAACACATGAAACACCTGGTTCTAACACACAACAAACTCATAATTTGTAACAATAATTCTACGTTTTTGAGTTTTTAATCACTACATTACTTAATAAAAAAATAATTTTCTATATATATTCATGTTAAATTTCAAAGTATAGTAATATTTGGTGCTGTTTATGTAAATAAAGGAGAGATTAGACAATGACATTACTTTTGCGCCACCTATTAGATATATTGTCAATGTTTTTTACTAGTCTACTTTTGGAGCAACTTCGTATTTTTTGTTACAAAGTATCTTAATATTACGATATAGTACGACGTATGGCTTCATTCGCACAATATTTACCGAGACCTTTATAAAATAATTCGAGTCACGCATCCGAGATATAGCATTTTGCCCGGGTTATGTGAGACGCCATAAATAATTGTCACCCTACAAAATGGACCAAGTTTAATATTAAACATTGCGGCGTTCGCTAAGCGGCTACTTTTGTCTACTCGGAGTATTATGGAAGCTATTCAAGGCAAAGGCAGGCATTGTGAGCCGTCTGAGTTACGGGCTCAATATATCCGACTATTATACCATCCGACTCCATACTTTCGCTTTCTCCATTTGTACAAATGAATCTCCGCTAAGTGTGACAAAGTTCTACTACGTAATATCGGAACTTATTCTGTGGTCGTTCGATTTAAGGCCTTATGATTCTTGTTTATTCGTCAATATTTGACTCAAATAAAGACTAAATGTTGAATGAAACTTGCTGATATTTTTAAAAAAAATTATACATATAACACCTTATAAAAACACACGCCTACTAAAAAACATAAGCCAATTATATATATGGTGGATTATATACACAATGATTAAAAAATAGGGGACGTCCATAATATATTTACAAGGCACCATGAAAAAATGCCTGTAAAAATTTTCGACTGCAAAAAGTATGTATTTCAATTGTAATAAACGGAATAATTTTTTTTATTAAAATACACCAAAATATTATTGAAATGCAGGAAGGAAATTGACGGAAAAGATATATCATTCATTAAAGCGAATATTTAAAATGACAAGAATCTTTGGCAATGATATAGCTTGATTATTTTGGCATTTAGTCTATGTCTGATAAAGTTAAAAGATGTGTTTTTTTAGAATTTTTTCCTGCTTCACCTACACAACTATAACACCATGCGAAGCAGAGTAGAATAAAGAATATAATAGATTAAAAAAAAAATATTTGTTGCCAGTCAATAAAGGTTCTGTTAAAAGGTTCAATATTAAAAAAATGAACTTTATCTTTGTATCTTTTTTAATCGCCACGCTTGGCAAACTGGTTGGCTATCGGCGTGATACTATGGTATGCAGAGAACACTGCTACCCATCCTCTTGAAGCTTGTTCATAAACAATGGCAATCCTATATAATTAATGCACAAAGTGTGAATTTTATAAAAGTGTATATCGTGAATCGAAATCGCGCACTATTATAGCAAATCAGTACTCTGCCGATGGACATATATAGCATTTATTCATATATACTAATTATAAATAATTTTAAATACAAACATAAAATTAATTTGGCTTGGTTAGCACTTGAATGAGAGAATAAAGACATCGAGAAGGAACAAAATAATTAAATTTTGTTTTAATAGGAGCAATTGTTAATGTTTTTATCAAATCAGCGATTCGAGTCAGTGGTAGCTAACTATATATAATGTTAAAATAACAGACAATTCAAAAGTGCATTTTAAAAGACAAGACGAATTGAGTTTACTAAAAAGAACAAAATGAAAACATGATACAGACAGTAAATAAGTCTGTGATAAGCAAAGTTATGCAGGAGAGTCTGAAAGAAATGTAAAGAATGAAGAAAATAAAATAAAAATCAAAAATGTAAAATCATTTACCATTGATACAAAGTCTATCCCACATGAAGAATTGAACTAGAGATCCAAAAAACGTGAGACGTAAATGAAAAAAAAATATGAGAAGCCAAAGATACGCTCTACATTCAGGTTTAGGTAGAATATGTAACATGTATTCATTTATCCAACTTAATACTCTAGCTTTCTTCAGTTGCAGAAATAAAGCTCCACTGCAGTGAGATATAATTCTTCATTCGGTCGTTCTATTCGAAGCTCGAAATTATTGAGTACATACAATACAATTTAAACCATAATATAAATATATAAACCATAATCTTTGATCCCTGTTTAGTAATGTTTTTCATTAGTTTTTTCATTGTTTGACTATAAATCATTATATGTTCTCAGTGAGGTACTTATAAGGCAGCAATTGTAACTAATTTTATATTTCTAAGCTTCTAAGTTTGTACTTTCTTACTGCCTCTTGTTACTGTTTATCTCCAATAAAGTAAATAAGTAAGTCCCTTGTGAATGTCTTTTATATAAATAGATCTTTTACTTGACTTTCAATTGTTGCAAATTGTGGTTTTTATTACATACATTACAAACATACATTTACAAAACGAACGGTTTTTAACAGCTTGTATTTAATATCTTCCAAATGACATTGACAAGGTCGGGTACACCTTGTAGATAAAAACTCAATACAAATTCATCGCATTTACTAGAAATCATTAAAAATCGGATTTAAGCTCTACCACTATACTAACATTAAGTTAGAATAAAAAGTTATCTTAAGTTATCTTAAAGTTATATTAGTATTATATTAGGAGGACCTGAAATGACGTTTCTGTTGACATATTTCACAGAAAACCGATTGATTTTTACCACTCCGGAATTGATTTTGTATACTAGATGGCAAAAGGTTGTTTATAACATAGGTGAATATATTGTTGATTAAAAATAAAGACTTGTTAAAAATATAGTCGTGTGAATTTAACTTAAGAAATGACATTACTTTCCGGTCCCCCTAATATATAAAAATTAATGTAATTATTTTATTTCACAGATGATTTGTTCAGAATGCTATATTTATGTACTGACCTCGTGAAACAAAACATTTATTTTTCACTTACTACTTAAAACACAACACCTCTTTTTATTTATCTCGTGAAACACAACAAACCAAAATAAAAATGATAGCTTTATTTAAGTTACAGTTTAAATCGCAGCGGAACCTTTTTTTGTAGGAAAATCCTACGTGGGATATTTCTCCGCTGCGAGGACTGCTGAAAGACTCCTACTGTCTAAAATCCCGGTCAATTTCGACGCCTTTTAGTAAAACTACGGGAATGTCTTCGAATACTACCGTGTTTTTTCGGCCTTGTACCTCAACTCCATAGAAAAGAGCTGCAGTCTTACGTCTCCCTCTTAGTATTGTATTTTGACTGTTGGAATGGAAAGATTCTCGAGTGGGTACTACGATTAGGTAGACATGTTAGTTGGTAGACTCTCCATTAGGTAGACTGACTAAATGGTCAAGGTTGCAGGAAGTTTCTGGCAGTGGCTTTTACCTTCTAGTTACGTAACGATAGTGTTCTACCAGTGTTTTTTTATTTCATTTATTTCTAAAAATGTAATTTGAATTGTTAAGTAGTAAGTTATTTGAACTTATAATTATTAACACTTCATGAACTTGCCTGTGTTAGTCACTAGGGCGAGTACCCCAATCGCTCCGAACAAGAGGGACATGATCACGCTTGAGTCACGGGAGCGTTCATAACATCCCTTTACCGCGCCAATTCACCCTTTACCCCACCATCTGTAACAAAAATAAACTTTATTGGTACAGTATTAAAGGCTATTTTACAATAACCTAGTTTGACGAAGAGTACTTATTTTCTTTTTTATATGAACACGATGGATATAGAAACATATCTGTTATAATACAGGTTGTAAAATTTCACAAGCGTTAAGCCGAGTAAAGGCTGTATGAATTTGTGAGAAAAATTAACCTAACCTATCGTAAAATCTCTGTGTTTGGTACTAATCGGTGTAACATAACTCCTGAAGATGCCCCGTGGAGGGGTGAAACACGTGTTGAGTGATTTGGTGGTGGCAGTTGTGTGATTCGCATTGTTTGCCGCATACGCATTTATCAGCGGGCTGGCGGGCGGTGCATTTCATTGCACGACTACCACTGCATGTGCGGAAGTGGCTAAATATTGGTCCTTTTCTTACTTAAAATTTAATTTTCATTTATGAAGTGAGTTATAAAATTATATTTAATCGTTTCAGTCTATAAATGTCCGCTGCAAGGCATAATCGACCCCTAAAAACATAGAGACAGAGATACCATAATCGTCACGCTTGGAGAAGCAATATTGTATCATGTTACGCAGAGAGAGAGAGAATGCTATCAATATTTTAACTGTAAAAATCAGTTCTCAGACGCCCAAGATGTAGGATATAGGATATATAAAGATTTTTGGAATAAAAGCTTCAATTAATTTTTCTTTCTTTTATTTCTTAAACTATTGGTGTTGTCTGTTGCTTGTCAGATCAAAGTATAATTTTAAATGTAATTTACTCTACCAGACAGTTTGTGCCTGGAATATATAGTTTTGTCATAAATATTGTTACAATAAGATTTTTTTATACATATAATTTATTACTGTTATTTAGTGTTAGTTTAATACATTAATATAAAATTAACATATATATATATATATATATATATATATATATATATATATATATATATATATATATATACATATATAAAAACTTATTTGAAGTGGTCTCTATAGGCTGCAATACAGTCCTTTAAACGTGGAGGCCAGGTATCAACAGCAGCACGCACTCTTTAGATGGAATAATTCTTAATTTTTACTAAATAAATAAGTGCATACTTATCACGATACTTATGACTTTTCTGAAATATTCCAAGGTCTGACGGTTTCTCTAGTTCCATTAAGAAGACGACATCGCTCTCCCCTATTCTCATCTGATACCGAAACTGACATTCAACTCGTAACGCGCTCTGGGCGTGATAGCTGATGATCTGGTGCGCCACGGTCTGATCCACCGCAGGGTCACAGGTGCACGAGGGATTCTCCTTGAGTTTAAACCTACTCGAGAGATTCCCCGTGCCCCGTGAACATCTGACTCAGAACCCTGTCCAGTTCTAACTAGAAAAGCACGCGGTGGGATGAGACGGCGTTCGGAAAAAACAACTGCGTCACCGATGCCGTCGTACCTTCCAAATTTCTCACAATCCGTCGCTGAACGAATCGTAAAACTTAGCTGCCGGTCTAACACCGGTGCGATACGCGATATGCACGGTAAGAAGTCAGTCTCGCGCCGGCGCGAGATGCCTTCTAATTAAATTTTATGAGTCAGTAAGACGCCGGCATCGTGTGAAATAAAATGCTTATATGTCTGCACTGCTTGAACTTTCTTACTCCATTGGCAAACTATTGGTTGTAAGTCACCAATTATATTTTTTTATATTTTTATAAGTACGAGAAAGGGTCCGCCACGTGCCAAAAAACACAAGACCCGGCACTGATGGAGAGAATTCCTTCCATAGAGCCGATCTCGCGCGGGTGCGTAATATTTTTGGTTTCTTATTTTTTTATTCTAATTACATTACTTATGAAAATGGTACTTAAAAAATTACATTTGAATCGTTTTTATAAAAATACACAACAACAAAATTAAGTTGGCTTCTATCTGGCTGGTCGTCGGATCTCTATTACTTTTTTTCGCCTATGAATAGCCCTCTTTAGGGCTCCTTGAGTGATTATAAACTTGACAATAAGGACCTCAAAGAACTTAAGATGAATTAATTTCGACCCTCAAAATTTTTTTTTAATATTTTTCTTCAAACGAATGTAAAGCTATGATAATATTAAAACTACATTTACATAATAAAGGTTCGTATTTATATATTTCAAAAACTCCTTTTAAACAATAGAAGCGAGACGAACTGTAGTGTCGGCTCTTTGTTTGATTAAAAATATATATAAGAGAGCTTTACGCAATCTTTTTATTCTTACATACCGTTTAGGATTACTTCTTGTGAATGATCTATTTCGTATTTCGAATTTATCGCTTCGATTTGAAGTTCTTTGAAGAAATATTTCTTCGACGAATAATTGTTTTTCTACATATTTATCATATATATATATATATATATATATATATATATATATATATATATATATATATATATATATATATTCTTTTTAATATTAGCATTTATATTCTACAGTCATTTCTGGCAACACGCACTGGTCACAAGGTATTAATAATTTTATCTATCCACATTAAAAACAGTTTTTAGTTCTAATTGTTTTGAAATTTATTATATCATTTTTATAAATACATTACCTACCATAGCTGGCTTTTTTTAAATTTATATTACTATTATACAGAATGATTGGTTGATAGATGTTAAATTATTTAAAGGAGTGAACGTTTAAACTTGTTTGGAGATCCGCAAGGTAACGCCTGATTCCTTTAAATATGTAATTAGTTTGCTTTTTATAAACCACATTCTGTCAGTAGACGAGTGTAGAGTACTGTAGGAAGGTAATAGGAGAGATCATTTAAAGGAACAAGTGTATAAGATTATTTAAACTGAATACTTATATCTGTGATAAATGTGAAGAAAATAGGTAAGTAAAAATTAAATTATAAATCAATTTAAATGTAAAGATACAACATACAAAGAAATAAAAATAAATAGAAATAAAAAATGTAGTATTTTGGTTGGTAAAGCGACGAAAGTGAAGCGATGAAGGAAAGGATTGGAAGACTTTTTATTGGTGAGCAATAAAAGATAAATAAATAAAAAAAAAACCAACAATTTGATGAAAACAAATTGATTATGTAAAAATTGTCCCTGTGTACCCGAGGCAAAGAAAGTACGAAAAGTCTCCAAAAACAGGTACCAGTAAAAAAACAGTTGACGAAAAAAAACTGTGTATATGCATATATATACATATAAAACAGCTATAGTTTATATATAGCTAGCTTTATATATTAGTCTTAGATTTGATTATTGTATATCAGTACATAAATCAACTATTGACTGTTAGATTTGACTATATATATATATGATTAAATGTACACATAGTAATCGAAATTCACATTTAAATTACCAACCAATTATTTGATATTTAATAGTTTTCATATAATTATGAAACACGACCTTATTAATAAGGGATTATATTAACAATATTAGATCTATGTCGGGGCTTAACCCTTATTAAGTCGAACATTTGTGAAGGATTTCTCAAGAGACGCTCTGTAGAATATATTTTAATACAGGGTGTATATTAAAATTAACAGTTATAAAAGTTTTAAAGGAGGTAAAACATAACTTATCTGTACAAAACTTAAAAACTTTTAAATGTATTTAAATCAATTATTGCTATATAAAGTGGTATTTCTAAAATATGTTACATAATTTTTTTTTTCATTATATGCGATGTGACATCTTCTGGCAGTATTTATACCGCATGAACAGATGATAAAAAATTATATAAAATTTAAAATTGTATGGAAGTAAAAAAATAAAAACATATTCTTAGTTTAGAAAGTTTTTTTTTTTTTAAAAACACGCCTAAATTTGTCGTGGGCTCTTATCATAGCTTTAAGTTGAATGACATCATTGTGAGTAAGTTCAAGTTGATACTTCTTCTCATTTATGAGCTCTTGTCTGTGTGGTCGTGGTCATGCACCGGTTCCGATGCCCCGCTACCCTCGCTATACCTCCCCATGCAGCTCGATGTTTGTCAGATGCATTCATTTACTGAATTATCAGTGACAGTTTTGATGATATCTGTCTGTCTCTTTGGAGAGCGTCCACCAGATCGCTTGCCTTCCACTTCCTATTTACTTATTTATTTACTTTATTGTAGATAGACAGTAAGAAAGTACAGACTTAGAAGCTTAGAAGTATAAAATTAGTTACAGTTGTTACCTTATAACTATCTCACTGAGAACATATAAGGATTTATAGTCAAAAAATGAAAAAACAAATAAGAATAAAAACATTACTAAAGAGGGATCAAAGACTATGGTTTATATATTTATATTATGTTTGTTTATATATTTATATTATGGTTTAAATTGCATTGTATGTACTCAATAATTTCAAACGAAATTGTTTTTAAAAGATAAAATTGTTTTTTTAAAAGATAACTCTTCTTGCACCAACAAACGTTTTCTTGGGTCCTCATAACGTGTGATATGTCCAAAAAACTTGAGGATCTCTCTTTTATGTTGAGTTCTTTGAGGTACGCATCCGTCTTGAACACCACATCTTCAAAGCGTCAATTTCCCCTCGATCTAGAATCCGCATCACCCAGGACTCGGTTTCATATAAAAAACCTTGTATTTTCTATCAAATTGGATTCTTCTATCATTCTTCAATTCTTCTTACAATGTACTCGTGTACATTATAAAAAGAAGAAAATACAGTAATACCCCGCTTTACGCGAGGGATACGTTCCAAAAAAATCGCGTTAACTGAAATTCGCGTATAACGAGGTTTATGATTAAATATAGTCAAAAATTATTACAAAAAAATACAAATCATTTTAATCAATCAATTTAATTCTAGGAACACTTTATGCAACACATACTCTTATTTTTTACGGAAAAATACATCTATTGTCTTTTGGGTAACGTTTTGTTTACGTTCTTGTAAAATACGTTCATAACATCCAACACTGTTTTTAATTGTTTGACAGATGGTCAAGACACCATAGAGAAGTTGATGACTACATTATATTTATATGCACTCTTTCGCGTAATTCAGAATCGCGAAATTTGCAATTCGCGTTACAGTGAAACCGCGTATAACGGGGTCGCGTAAAGCGGGGTATTACTGTAGTTATTTTTTTAATTAGTAACATTTCAATTGTTTTTTTTTTTTTTTTTTGAAAATTAGTGATATGCAAAAAATAATTACGCCTTGTACGATGTTTAGTAATCTGTCCCGTATAGGGCTTTGAACGGATTAACAAATAGAACATTAGTGTTTGTTCACTTATATGGGTTTTTATTGACAACAACAAAGTGAAGACTAAATAAACGCTATCCAATGATTTCATTATCATCATAGTATCAGCGGACGTGTGATCACTCGAGATATTTATATTTTTTTTATGGCCCCCGCTATTGGAAGCCTCTCGTACCCCTATTTTGTTTGGTACAGGGACTTTATTTACAAATAATTTTTTCAGGGTTTTATCTTTATTCTACACTCACTTTCATTCATCTCAATATCTTTTATTCTTTCCTATCTAGGATAAATATTTATTTCGCTGGACCCACGTAACGATATAAATGCTTTTCTCAAGAAAGAATGCAAAAGGAGAGTGGAACTAGACGTCCATAACATTTGGACAAGGAAGACTGTTACTACCATAATCAACGCTAAATCTCAGGTCATATCAAATAACCTGATACCATATTGATATTTTATTAACATTACATCCATCTTAAAATTAGTAGTCGAAAGAGCCCAACCAATTGCACAGATACCCCTATCCTAGATAACGTAACATAGTATTCTAGAAACTTATCAAAACAGGCCTTTATCCTCATTCTAAATGATTAACTTCAATGAGGAAAGTAATTTTGCAAATAGTTGGAGTCAATGGAATAACAGAGTAATATCACATCCATAGTTAATTTCAGATCTGTCGAAGCATTAGTAAGAAAAGGACTAATATATAGCTACTTCCGCTATGCAGCAGTAGTCGTGCAATGAAGTGTACCGCCCGCCAGCTCGTAAATGCGCGTGCGATAAACAATGCGAAACACAACTACCAACGTAAATCTACTCTACACGTGTTTCACCCCTCCACGGGGGGTCCTCAGATGTAAGACCGACCAGTGCCAAACATTGAGTCTCCTCTTTGTAACTCATTGTTTACCGTTCTAATTTCGAATACATTTTATAATTATTTTTTTTAATATCTGTCTCTACAATTTTTTTACTCTCAGACGTTGTTCCATTGCCTCATTCCAACTTTATACAGGATGATTGATAATAGGTGAAAAAGCTTTAAAAAGCTTTAAAAATCATCTTCACAAATAAGCAATGTAATTACTTTTTTAAAACTTTTTACACTTATAACAAACTTTCACGATTTTTAAACAGAATAAAAGGCGTGGACATTTTCTACCAACCATCTTTGAGTGGCGTAGATAAAAAAATGTAAAAGGCTATAACAATAGATTTATAAATATTTACGCGTAATTGAATAAATAAATAGTTGATATTTAATTATATTACTTTCAGTGTATTTAAGGGTTGATACGATATGATATAATATAAAACTTTATTTGTAAAGAGCAACTGTTGAGTATTTCGTAGGCTCTTAGCTGAACTGCCTTCCAACGGTAGCTTCCTGTAGGGACAACAATGTCGTCATTTATATCTAACATATAAAATTCTCGTGTCACGGTGTTCGAACTTGAACTCCTCCGAAACGGCTTGACTGATTTTTACCAAATTTTACATGCGTATTCAGTATGTCTGAGAATCGGCTACTACCTTTTTTCTATACCCCTAAGTGATAAGGGTGGTCCACCCCTAAATTTGATTTTTAATTTTTTAGAAAATTTTTTTGGTTTTTATTTTATTATGATACAGCATACAAAAATATATACAAATCTAAATTTTCACTCTTCTACGATCAACCCTTATCTTACATTTGTTATTTAAAAACTTTAATTTTTTTTGCAAAACAACGTTTGCGGGATCAGCTAGTATATATATATATATATATATATATATATATATATATATGTGTGTGTATATTTAACCTTTACAAGGTCATCTGTACACCTTGTATATATATAGTAACCGGCTCTACTCTATACAATTCAATAGACTAGATATCTACACAGTGAATCTATGTAATCCTGTAAGCTTTCGTATCTATAATTAATTTGTATAATTGCCTGAGATTTTACGACAGAGAGAGTTATTGCATACGTAACGTGTTCCGTATAAAGCGGTTGTTGTTTTAGGACGATATAATTGGCCGCTATACGTGCGAAGTCGCGTCGAAATCCGAAGCTTTTGCCGGTTGAAAGCCACAAAAATATTTGTTGATAAATTATTTTTAGCATCTTATTTCTCCTAGCGTTCTTATCTTTAATTCTGAGGGTAGTACTACTAGTATCTATTTTTAACTTTTAACTATAGTTTAATCAAATAAAAATCAAAATATTCCTTTTTTGAATAGGCTATTACAAGCACTTTAGAACATAAAATGTCGGCATTGTTGTCCCTACAGGAAGCTACCGTCGGAAGGCAGTTCAGCTAAGAGCCGGAGAGAAATTAAACAGATGCTTTTTACCAATATAGTTTTATATTATATCGTATTGTATGAACTCTTAAATACAATGAAAGCAATATAATTAAAAATTAAATATTTATTTATTAAATTACGCGTAAATATTTGAATATCTATTGTTAAAGCATTTTAAATTCTTTATCTACGCCACTCAAAGATGATTGATAGAAAATGTCTACGTTTTATTCTGTTTAAAAATGGTGAAAGTTTGTTATAAGTGTAAAAAGTTTTAAATAAGTAATTACATGGCTTATTTATCAGGATGATATATTAAACCTTTTACACCTATTTTCAATCACTTGTACAAAATTGGAATGAGACAGTGGAACAACGTCTGACAGTAAAAAATTGTAGAGACAGATATTAAAAAATTAATAATTATAATATGTATTCGAAATTTGAAAACTCTTTTTCTTAAGATGTTATCATTGAGTTATATATTATTGCGGAAATAATTATTTTTGAAAAGGGTTCCTTATCATCCCATAAACACTCACTGCAAAGCGTCTCCCAAATATATCTATAGGGGCACATATCATAATGGCCACGCTTGGCAGATGAGTTAGCAATCGCAGTATATTTTGGTACAAAGAAGACGCTATTGCTCATCCTTTGTTAAACTTTTTGTGAGAGTGTCAACCCTATATTATTAATTCACAAAGTGTGAATTATAAGAGTAAGAAAAGGACCAATATATAGCTTCGCACATGCAGTGGTAGTCGTGCAACAAAGTGCACCGCCCGCCAGCCCGCTGTTAAAGGCGTATGCGGCAAACAATGCGAATCACACAACCGCCACCGCAAAAATACTCAACACGTGTTTCACCCCTCCACGGAGCATCTTCAGAAGTTATGTCATACCGATTATTGTCAAATTCAGAGTGAGCTCAGTCCGTTGCCGCTTGTTATTTATAGGCCACCTTCTCCCCCACTACTACTCAAAGTTACGTGACCGATGACGTGGGCTATTTTTATTATACCCTCTCTTACGCGTGAGTTATATTTGCGATTTCACGTAACAGACGAGAACCCCGACCGAGTTTCCTAGCAAACTTGTAATAATAGAGAGGGGAAACATTGACTTCCGCAAGGTATCGCCTGATTCCATTAAATATGAATTACATACCATCACGGGAATAGAACCCGCGACCTACGATCGCAAATATCAGTCCACCACCGCTCGATTGGTCTCAGGCTTTACTTTGCGGAAGTCCATCCTAAGTAAGAAAAGGACTAATATACTACTTCTGCTATGTAGCAGTAGTCGTGCAATAAAGTGCACCGCCCGCCCGCCCGCTAATAAATGCGCGTGCGGTAAACAATGAGTGACAAAGAAGAGACTATGTGTGGCACTGGTCGGTCTAACATCTGAGGATGCCCCGTGGAGGGGTGAAACACGTGTAGAGTAGATTAACGGTGGTAGTTGTGTTTCGCATTAATATTAATATTAATATTTGGCTCCGTATCCCTTCTGTATCGTCATCTATACCCGCCAACAAAACAGTTATAACCACTTAGTTTTTATTTATCTATCCGCAATAATCATTTATGATTTATCATATCTTATTATGTGTCTATCTTATAACATCTTCGTCCATTGGAATGTATAGCTGCCTCCTCTGAAGATTCAAACCATGTCCTTGGTACACCCTGCCTATCCATGCTCATCTACCTTCGTAATTACCTCTAGAAATCTTTTCAGCGCTTCTAATTTAATGGAAATAGAAAAAGTAAAATCTTCAATAGCTATAATTCAACAGCCTATGTTGAAATGTAACGAATTGTGGGTGTACAATCTGAATAATTAGTTTTTGGGCCCGAGTTCGCGTCACAAAGCGGTTTCGTAAAAAAATAAACAGACCTCCTCGTTATAGCGTATTGTTTGCAACGTTTTTTTTATTCGTTATACAAAAATTGAGATTAAATTTTGTATAGGCTTTTATAATATTTGAAACGAAAATACGATCTAAGCATTGAAAGAGATAAAGGTCTATTTTTCTTATTTTGTATAGTAGTAATGGAATAGGCGTTTGTCTTCCATTTCACCTGATGGAAAATGTAGATTAAGACGAATGTGTCACACGCCTTTCCAAAAGAAACCTGTTCACTCTACTCTTAAAGGCTCCAGAGTTCAACTCATCAGAAAAAATAGACCCCAGACAGATCGCTCCAAATCTTGGCGACTCTCACCAAAAACGAACTGTCAAACCGTTTAGTTCGACTCTTGGGTATGTCAACTTTTAAAAAACTCTTAAAAAAAGTGTTTTATTCTTTCGAAGAATACTATACTGATGTTAATATGTGGAACTAAATGTTGTCGATGCTCACTCAAGAAGCTAATAATTGTTGTGGACTCTTTATAAAACTATATTTGTAAAGAGCAACTGTCGAGTTTCTTGACACTTCATAGCTGAACTGCCTTCCGAGTCGGTGGTAGCTTCTTATAGGATTTACATTACAAACAACTTGCATTTATTGACGACTCCAACTTGCTACATAAAATATTTAATAGAATCAGGCGTTATTTTGCGAAAGTCCATCCTAAGTAAGAAAAGGACCAATATTTAGCCACTTTCGCACATGCAGTGGTAGTCGTGCAACAAAGTGCACCGCCCGCCAGCCCGCTGATAAATGTGAATGCGGCAAACAATGCGAACTACACAACTGCCACCGTTAAATCACTCAACACGTGTTTCACCCCTCCACGGGGCATCTTCAGGAGTTATGTTACACCGATTAGTGACTCTGTGTTTGGCACGACTGTTACTGCATGTGCGGAAGTGGCTAAATAGTGGTCCTTTTTCTTACTTGCTACATACAACTTAGAAGATCCCATGTTTAACACTATCCATCTTGAATTTCTATTATTACTATGGTTGCATCTGTAACTATATGAGTGAAGAATTAAACAAGGCTTGTATGTTATGTTATAGCAGAAATAGACAGTAACCCATTTTAGTTCTGTTCTATATACGTTCTCATTCGAGTGCGAATACGTACCGCGTTCTTTTTTGTATTCAATACAATAAAAATGCAAAAATTGTAAGATTTCAGCCAAAATTAAGAAGTAGACTTGTGAGTCAATCTATACGTTCATTTGTATATAGCACATGAACAAAGAGCAACGTTATAAATAAAATAAATTTAAAATTCAATGATGAAGTCATGACACTTGGAATTTAGAAGTCGTCTAAAGAAGAGAGAGGAATCAAAGATCCTGATTAATAGTTCCATTCAGGTCTTAGGATATATTTACTTATCAAATTGCTCCTGTCTGTGGATCTCTCGCACTTGGCCTGTCTTGGATAGACAGGGACTCTTTTACAAAAAAAATACAGATTTTATTTTTTGCGTTGTCATTGTTTTTCCTTCCCAATGTCATGTATTAATTCATATTTTATTCTTCACAATTTATTTCATTTTTTCCTAATCATTTCATTAATTACCTCACTTTCGTCGCCTTTTCACCAGATTTCTTTATTTTTATTTGTTTGTTCATTTTGATTTATTCTTACTTTAATATTCCTTAATAATTTAACTTATACTTTCGTATTTTCTTTACATTCATCACAGACTTAAGTATTTATCTTGTCTATTCTTATACGTGTTTTTGGACTCTTTCTTTGTTTTTGGTCTCTCTTGTGACCCTTTTTTAGTACTCTAGAAAGGACCCGCTACTCTCTTCGTTGTACATCAGTAATGCGATGTTACTTTGTTCTATCCCTTATTGCAATTGAAACTGGAAATCCGTTCAAAAATCTCAGCGCGCCAAATATGGGACAGCTGATTATCAGGGATGCCATGGTCAACCGCAGAGTCACAGGTTCAAGAAGGACTCTCCAAGTCTAAGGGCATTGTAAGACTAAAAGAAATACTTATAAAAAGAAATGAGAAAAAGGTTGTATTTTTTAGAAACATGCTGAGCGAGATTCGGGATCATTTATCTAGAGTTCCGTCCACGTATGCCGCACGTCGGAAAACCTTTATTGTTTGCGATTTTTCAAAACTAAAATGTATTTGGGTCCTTATTTTTCGTTGCGGAAAATTTATGCCGCAGCGGTCGTCATTTTTCATATCGCGTTACTTATGAGTGGTTTCGTTTGAGTGATGCTCGCGGGTCGCCATTTTTGTTCTTTTGAGAAATACTTTCGAATCATTTTATTTCTGTTGCTGAATGAACACACTTATTTGATGTCTATCATATTAAACATGTGACATATACCACTGAACAAAGGCTTTATGGATTTCTTACTGGACCTAAAACAGCTTGTACCCAGTGTCTGTGACCTTAGCTAGGTTGTGTATCCATCTTGTACGTGGATATCCTACGCAAATCTTACGGGTCCGTGATCTTTCCAAAACCTTAAGGTCCAAAAAAGAGTCCTATGTGACCTGCCATTTCAATTATGTCTCTGGGCAACATCAGCTGCTTTTATTTTTACGAATCACACTTTCTATCTAAATTCAATACAAATTGTTAACATGTAATTTCAGAAGTTGTCAATAGATGGAGCTGGCAGTCGATTGTACCTCGCTATGGATTGGCATGAGCGATCACATAAAAGGATTCCACTTGGTGTAATTGGCAACTAAAGTACTCTCCCGGGTCGAATTAAATAACAAGACATAGACGATAGTCGACGAGATTCCTTTTATGTTATGGTGCACTTTTAACACGTCAACTGGCACGGCATTTTAAGAAATCTGGCATAAAATGACAATTTGATTTAATAACATTTTATAATAAAAAACTTTTATTCTAGTATCATCAAACTACTTAAAAATTATCTTGTCGATTTTTTTTAATAGTTTTTATAATTAAATTTTTTGCCAGCATTTATTTTTTGTTCTTTACCTAGTTGCCTATAGATACACAAAAATTTCAATTAAACACAGGACGACATAATTTTTTAAATGATAAGAATCTTTAGCAGTGATGTCGTCTGATTATTTTGATTACATTTAGGCTATGTGTATAAATCTATGTATATAAATCTGCGTTAAATTTTATTAAAACATATATGGTTGTGGAGTTTCTTCCGGTTTTTTCTCCACAACTATAACACCTTGCGAAGCAAAGAAGATTCAAAAACAAAATAGATTAAAATTATATTAAGAGTTCGGTTAAAAGTTCCAATGTTATATTGATACAATCTTATATAATTCACACTTTACGCATTAATTACGAAAGAATGCCGCAAGTAAGAAATAAGTTTCCAGAAGACAGACAGCAGTGCCTTCTGCGTTCTACAATACCACACTTTTTGTGGCCCCCTCTATTGTGGTTCTCTCGTTCCCCTATCTTTGGGAAGGACAGGTTCGTTTTTTCAGTCTTTTTTATTTTCATTCTCTACTTTCATTCTTCACATAATCTATCGTTCCATTCATTCTATCCACAATTCATTCTATCTTTCTTTCGTTCTAATTCTCCTTCATACATCGCCTTCTTATCTCTCTATTATACAATTTTGAATATTTTTTTAATTATTACTACACTGCGATCGCACAACCCACCTATCAAGTGTGGCGATTATAGTGTATATATATTAATACCTAAATACCTTGGAGAAGGCCTATATCCTGCAATAAAAGTCTGAATGCTGAAACGACAATTATACTTGACGAAAGAATAGCTTACATGAAATAGCGACATATCCTCATCTCGCTCCGACCCTTGACTCTACATTTCACTTGACGTAAACAAATGTAGTCTAGTGTTTTATGATCCTTCAATGTTTTTAGTTAAATAAGTACAGTCCTTTGTCTTTGTGAACTAAAGTTCATTGTAACATAAGTTAAAGTTACTTTAGTTATTCAGCAAAAGGTTTTTAACATCTTATTTAAATGGCATCCGTTTTTGTGAGCTCCTTGCTTCCTCTATCGTCTTTGGAGTAAGAACCCTCTATCATCAGGTAAATATTTTTATTCTTTATTTTAATTTTATTTATTATTCTCGTTTCATCTTCTTCTCAATATCTTATATCCTTTTCTATTATCATTTAAAATCTCTTTTTTTTTCTTTTTCTTTCATATTTTCTTCCGTACAATTCCTTTCTTCTCTCGATCGCACATCATCACAGTTCATTTGACTTGTACATAACTTTTATTAACATTGCATTTTAATTTCTAATAATAATTTTATTTCCAGAATAACTTTTTTATATCCTAAAATATTAACCTTATTTATGTACAAGTTTTTTTGTTCCAACTCTTTAACTCTTTGTTTTTAGGTTTTTAACATTGGCTTGTACAATCACTAACATCTCCTGAGGATGCCCCGTGGAGGGGTGAAACACGTGTAGAGTGAATTAACGGTGGTAGATGTGTTTCGCATTGTTTACCACACGCGCATTTATCAGCGGGCTGGCGGGCGGTGCACTTTATTGCACGACTACTGCTACATAGCAGAAGTAGATATATATTAGTCCCTTTCTTAGTTGTACAGTTAAATACTATCTATTTTACACGTGGTCATCAAAAAAAGATTAAGAAAAAACAGATTAAAACTAAGAAGAATTATTAAAAGATGAACAATTTATTAGACTCGGCTAACGACTTTCAAATACGTTACTTTCACCATTACCACCATGTAAGGTGATAGACGTCTACTTCAAGATACAGTCCTTCAAAGATCACCTCGATGATCTGTCCGCAACCAACTTCCTTCGACCATCTTATCGTTACTTCACCTAATAGGGCACCTCTGAGGTCGCGACTTGAGAGCTTCTGGGACCCCACAGCCATCTGTTACACGTGCAATATCCTTCGTCCTCTTTCATTTCACACGAGCAATTCTTCAAGCTACATCTATGCCTTTAATACATCAGCGGATCACCTCATTTTTTAGCATAGCTTCCATTGCTCTTTCGGTGATATAAAGTCATCTTATAAGGCCCGCCGTAATCGTTTCAGATTCGTAAATCATCACCGGAAACGCACACTGGTCAAAGATTTTTATAATAAGGCCGGCCGTAAGCAAATCCGTATCAGATTCGTAAATCATCACCGGAAACGCATACTGGTCAAAGAGATTTTTCTTATAAGGCCCAACGTAAGCGACTACGTATCAGATTCGTAAATCATCACCGGAAACACATACTGGTCGAAGAGATTTTTCTTATAAGGCCCGCCGTAAGCGACTACGTATCAGATTCGTAAATCATCACCGGAAACACACACTGGTCAGAGAGATTTTTGTTACGAAACCCGCCGTAAGCGACTACGTATCAGATTCGTAAATCATCACCGGAAACGCACACTGGTCAAAGAGATTTTTCTTAAAAGGCCCGTCGTAAGCGACTACGTATCAGATTTGTAAATCATCACTGGAAACACACACGGATCAAAGAGATTTTTCTTATAAGGCCCGCCGTAAGCGACTACGTATCAGATTCGTATATCATCACCGGTAACGCACACTAGTCAAAGAGATGTTTCTTATAAGGCCCGCCGTAAGCGACTACGTATCAGATTCTTAAATCATCACCGTAAACGCACACTGGTCAAAGAGATATGTACACTTCAGTATTCAATATTCAACAAAAACTACCTATTTTGAAGAAAATGATTAAGATCTATCTGTTAATTCATTTCTTTTCTTTGTCTATTTCTTTATTCTTTCTGAGGCAAGTGCGATCCAAAACAGTTTGATGTTTTTTTAATTATTGTATTATATTATAAAATGTAATATACCTTATATATTATAAATATTTACGTTATATACATATGTATGTATGTTTAAGTATTTACATATTTACATATATATATGTTTATATGTACGTTTGTTTATAAATACGTATGTTTTGTACACATACACCTTACATTTTCCATACTATGGTTGTCTGTAAGAGATTGCCTTGTGTGATAAGACCGCCCATTATACTCTTTTATATATTCGTGAAACTGTTTAAACGTATCCTAAAGTGTACATTAAAGAATATTAAAGAAATAAATAAAAACAGAGACAATTACTTAGCACGTCATTAAGCTACAAATATAACTTCTAATTGGCAATTATATTTAACGCCTTATTACGACATCTGGCGGGAAACTTGCAGGTGCTGGCAATTTGAGTGATATTTCGACGTAGACATTGTAATTAAAAGTCTGAAGGGCAATGGTAGCTGGAACTAATTGTTTGATGCGTGCGAAATCATACCTTATGCTGTCAACTAATATTTTAAAGCTGTTATTTCTGTGATGTGAAATTATCTTTTTTATTTGTATGGTCATCATTATAAGGTGTCCACCGCTGGTCATAATATAGAAGCCTTGATCCACGGTAAGGTTGTGTTTTTAACCAGGTCTTAAGTCTTTCACTTTATCGCCAATCCGGTGGACTGAATGCTTTCGTTTATCACCCATCCCTGATTCAATATCACAGAAAAATCCTCATTTATATGTCTGTCTATGATGAGGTATGAACAAAAATTTTTCCGTTACAGTAGGTTTTTTTAAATATATTTTTATTATTTATATATATATATTTATAAATATATTGTGGTATATTTACTTATAAATATACTATGTAATAGCCATTAATATATATATACAAGGTGTTTTTTGTGAATATTTTCCTATTCAATTTGATATTACTTTTTTATTTCATTTTTCGTGTCGTATGTTATATTAACTAGTTTCATCTACCTTTATTAATTTATCCCTGGAACGCCCAACAGTTAAATGACAGAGAATGCTTTCGACATTAATTTCACCGATATAAAAAATATATAAAAAGTTTTTTAAAATAAAAAAGTAAATAGATGTTACAATAAGAAATTGTATAGTTTTTATTAAATCTATTTGGAATGGATTATAGCTGTATCGGTTTATAATTATGGCATTTAAAACCCATGAATTTTATGTGAAAATTTAAATTATTATATTTACGTATATATTAAAAAGGAGAAAGGCATATGCAAGTTAGTTTCCGACTCAAAACCATATCAAACAAACTAGGTCGAATTATTATTTCTAATACAAAAAAAGCATAGCTCGCGTTTTTTTTACTTCATTCCGCCTAACATACTACACACAACATACTACTAACAAGTAGTGGATAGATATTTGATTTTAAAATTTACACAAAATGAAATTTATACTTCAACTTTATATTCGGCTACTTTTTTATGGTATTTTTTTTTATTGATGGATATCATATTTAACTATTCAAGACAAAGATAAATACAAAAACAAAGTATAAAAAAAGTAATAAATGCCATAAAAAGGATGACAAAGAGCCCTATTCGTAGGCAACTAGAATAATGATCGTTTCTGTAACGATATAAGTTTATAATACAAGGGTTCCAAAAGTTCTGATCTGAGAACAGCCCATAGCTTTTTAGTAGGTTTTTATTGATAATCGCTTTCAACTATATATATATATATATATATATATATATATATATATATATATATATATATATATATATATATATATATATATATATATATAATTAGTTTTTTTATTAACAACGCCCTATCACCAGGGTGACGGTTATGTTCAGGAGAATTTTTGCTCCGACTATAAAATAGGTAGTATCAAAAAACTACCACATTACAAATCTTTTTGACAGGACGAAGTCTGTCAGATCAGCTAGTATATATATATATATATATAATTAGTTTTTTTTATTAACAACGCCCTATCACCAGGGTGACGGTTATGTTCAGGAGAATTTTTGCTCCGACTATAAAATAGGTAGTAACAAAAAACTACCACATTACAAATCTTTTTGACAGGACGTAGTCTGCCGGGTCAGCTAATATATATATAGTATATATAGTAGATTTGATCAATATAAAAAAAAACTTTATTGAATCAACATATTGAAAGACACACATATAAATATAAAAACAATAGTTTTCTTAGAGGTGTACCAGCGTTTCGACTCAATGCTTCTCTTTCGCACATCCTGGGTATATCTGCCGGTTTCTTTATTTCCTGAAAATTGTAACCTAGGTCTCTTTATGTCAGAGTGAAAAGAAACCTACTGAATCATACTTTATCTTCAACGAAATGCTTTGCGTCAGGCAACTTGATCAATCTCAAGACACTATTCCGCAATAACTGTTGTTTTAAAAATAATTTGTCTATGTGTTATCTGTGCAATTTTTTGTTTTATCTTCAACGAAATCTTCGCTTTGCTTCAAGCAACTTGATCAATCTCAAGACACTATTCCGCAATAACTGTTGTTTTAAAAATAATTTGTTTATGTGTTATCTGTGCAATTTTTTGTTTTATCTTCAACGAAATCTTCGCTTTGCATCAGGCAACTTGATCAATCTCAAGACACTATTCCGCAATAACTGTTGTTTTAAAAATAATTTCTTTATGTGTTATCTGTGCAATTTTTTGTTTTATCTTCAACGAATTCTTCGCTTTGCATTAGGCAATTTGATCAAACTCAGACAAGATACTATTCCGCAATAACTGTTGTTTTAAAAATAATTTGTTTATGTGTTATCTGTGCAATTTTTTTTTTATCTTCAACGAAATCTTCGCTTTGCATCGGGAAACTTGATCAATCTCAAGACACTATTCCGCAATAACTGTTGTTTTAAAAATAATTTGTCTATGTGTTATCTGTGCAGTTTTTTGTCAACTTATATAACATCAATCAAAATCGAATATAGCCGTTATGTACGAAACATTTTTATCTCTATCCCGGATAACATCGAGCGCTGCGTGTCCGGGACGTTTATAAGCGAATCCAGGGCTTATAACCGTGGTCGTTAGCGATGATATATTAGATTCACACCCTTTGTCCGCCGCACACCGAACACGACGGAATTCGATGTGGCAAGCTGTGTAACGATTTGTGTGTCTCTTTGTGGCATTGTGTATTATCGAAATTGGCACGGAAAAGTTGATGTCATTAATGCGTTCAGTAAAGTCGTAAATGCGTCATCCGAATGGGATATCGCGTAATATCAAAACCAATTTCTTGCGATGTCAATTTAATCTTTTATCTTTGACAAGGCAATTGTTTTCAAGATATTCCATGAGTTTCATATTTAGCACACGTTTCTTTTTTTATATGTGGCCCCCGTTATTGGGAGCCTCTCACACCCCTATCTTGTGTGGGACAGGAAATTTTGTTATAATTTATTTAGTTTTTCACATCTTATTTTATTTTCTTTCTCTTCACGTATACTTCTTATGATCTTTCGCTCAGTTTTCTTACACATTTCTCCTTTCATTCCCTTTCGCTCTGTGACCTTTCATTCCTCCCTCGTTACACATTACATTTTATATCTTTATTTATATTTGTTTACTTTATTATCATACTTTAGCACACGTTTCACCGTTAACCACAGAATGGAAGTTACCGAAATAGTCCGATCCTTATTTATATTTACACCCTAAGTAGGCGTACTTACTCTGGTGAGAATATCTCGAAACCGTGAAGCACTCACACCTAAGACAATAAATAAGTTCTCATTAGCCAAGGCTAAAGTAAAGGCAGTTCCAAGGACTTTCACTATCCACGAGGATCAAGGTCAAAAGAGCGAGGCGATCATCGATATCCGTCGACCAACAGACAACCTCGGGCTGTATAACAGTGTCCATCATGCAGCAGCAATATCACGTCACACACGTGCGCGTATTGCACGGACGAGACTCAAGATGCGATCGCAAGATACATCGATGTGGCGAATACGGCAACCGCACAGATACTGGCGCACAACCTGATGATAGCACGAAGTAGGGACGAGAAACTTGTCGCACGAAACGTAATGTAAAAACTAGACATTGTTAGGGCCTCTTTAAAAACAAGACACCAATGTTTTGTCGACTTTAACTTAGTTTTAAATAAATTATGATTTAAGTATGCAAATATATTAAGTGACTTAGTAAACATTGTAACATACAAATATGTTAGCATAAAAAAATCGTAAATATTAAACGTAAATGTAATAACAAAGGCGCGGACGCTAATGTCTGTGTAACATAAATCCTAAAAGCAAAAAAAAACTTAATCAGTTAACATAGCTAAGTAATCTAAGCTCATATTTAAGTAAGAGTAAAGACGGAACGGGAGCGTCTTCGTATCTTTTGAAGTGATGTTACACTCGAATGGTACTAGAGTTTCAAGTGAAAAGATACTTCAGTTGTAAGAATCTTGGTAAGTTCTTGTCAACCAAGGGCTCTGTGTCTTCAAAATGATGCCACTAGTTGTCTAATCAAAGATCAAATTTTATAAATAATTATTTTGTCAACGCCTTGTTGACTGAAGCAAGAATCAGATTGTAAATTTAAAATATTTTTTAATCAAATATGCTGTTACAGGAACTTTCGAATTGTCAATCAACATAAAATGTCGGTGTTGTGGTTCGTACAGGAAGCTACCATCAGATTTAAAGGAAGTTCTGAAAAGAGCCGGCGAGAAACTCAGCAGTTGCTCGTTAGAAATATAGTTTTATAAAGAGTGCCGGACAATAATATACACTCCGGTTTATGGTTTACACACATCCCAAGCTTCCAGCATATGTTCTACGGAGCATGTGGTTTGCCTATCGACATTCTGTGTTTGGCACTAATCCGTGTAACATAACTCCTGAAGATGCTCCGTGGAGGGGTGAAACACGTGTTGAGTGATTTGGCGGTGGCGGTTGTGTTATTCGCACTGTTTGCCGCATACGCATTTATCAGCGGGCTGGAGGGCGGTGCACTTTGTTGCACGACTACCACTGCATGTGTGGAAGTGGCTAAATATTGGTCCTTTTCTTACTTAGGATGGACTTCCGCAAGGTAACGCCTGATTCCATTAAATAATTATTTTTCTTATTTCTGCTTCAATCTTCACAAGGAAATTCTCAACACAACCCTCTCCATTAAAAATAAAGAGACTGTGAGGGAATGACACCAGATTTTTTTTTTAATAATTATCCACATATCATCGTCAAATAAACCCAATGAGAGACCACATTTTAATAATTGTATTAAATACTTCTTTCTGTTAAAATTATTATAAAGAATATTGTAGAGGCAACATTAAGTCAGATTTAGTCATTCGATCATTAAATTATTTATTCAAATAGTCATATATCTATTTAGTCGTTTATTCATTTGGTCGTATAGTCATTCAGTCGTATAGACATTTAGTCAATTAGTCAATTAAAACTTTAGTTATTTAACTAGTTGTCTGACTGCTAATACCAAGTTTACTTATATCACTTTTATTGTTGAACAAATAAGTGCAAACAAGTACTACAGGTCATGTACAATTCAGATTACAGCTATACACCTATCCCCCGATTTACACGGTAGATACGTTCCTGAGAAAACCGTGTAAATCGAAAAACTTGCAGGAATGCATAATTTTTCTATTTAACAGTTGTGGTTTTGTTCAATATTTTTTGGTGTACACAGAAATAAAAATAAAATGCATTGACAAGTTAAAATATTTAATATATTACGGAAACAATGTTTTTTTTTTATTTAATTACAATATACATTAAACAGAAGATCAAAAAATAAAACCGAAGATGTTTTATTATCCTATATCACTGTCAGAAATTACTCTTATTCTTTTTTTTCGGAATCGAAGGTTTGAATTCACTTTCATCACTCCAAGTTATTTGTGCCGATTCGATGTTTGAAGCAGAGAAGTAGTAATAGAAATATTTACATTATGAGAGATGGTAAAAAAATCCGCTTATTGAAACAAAAAAAAAACTTATTTGGAAAACCGTGTAAAAGCGAAAACGTGTAAACCAAGTACCGTGTAAATCGGGAGATAGGTGTATTATTTACCTTGCAGCAATAATTAAATACATCTCCTTAAAAGATGACACCATAGCTTGTTCGAGATTGAACCTTTAACAAGATCTTATAAAACTTACAATTGCATTCACAATTCAGCTGTTTTGCATGTAATTATTTATTGCATTAATTTAATTCAGTTCTATTACATATACCTTTAACTTTATGTTTATTTTTATTGTGTACATATTTAGGATTGCATTTTAAACACACTTTGGATTTTTGCTGTTTTATATACCCTATATGAAATATTTCATTAATCTCTTTGTACTTTTGTTACAGTTTTTTATACATCGCAGTTATCTGTACAAGATTTTACACTGGGGTGTAACATCTTCTGATGGAAGGTCTTTATTGCCTATTTAACGATAAAAATCGGGTTTAGCTGCCATTATTGCCGTCACAGATAAGATAAAACCGGTTAACGCAAAAAGGTTCTTTAAGATATTACATTTATAACATCTTAGAAAATTATATCTTTATTTTTACTGGTATTATGTTTTTCTACAGGTCAAAGGCGTCATTTAACAAGTTACAGATTAAGTGGTAAATGTAAATGTGTTGGTAAAGGTGTTCTATTGCAAATGCCGCAAACACTTACAAATATATATGAAGGTATATTAATATTACTGTGTTTAAGTATATATATAACATAATAATACTATATTAAAACATTATTATCAGTAAGGCTTTACCAAAAGATTTGTCACCTGAACTATGTTACCGATCTACCTAGGACACCTACCCACGCCACATCTGGCGCATCCAGCTTGTCGTTGCTACTTAAAACAATTCGGCCACAAAGGATTTATAAGAGAAATTATTAGATATCTAATAGATTCAGGCACTGCCTTGCGGAAGTGCATCCTTACTAAGAAAGGGAGTATATATAGCTACTTCCACTATGCAACAGTAGTCGTGCAATTAAGTGCACCGCCAGATAAATGCGCATGCGGTAAACAATGAGTGATAAAAAAGAGATTTGGTGTTTGGCACTGGTCGGTCTAAAATCTGAGGACGCCCCGTGGAGGGGTGAAACACGTGTTGAGTAGATTAACGGTGGTAGTTGTGTTTCGCATTGTTTTGTTGTTAATTCAGATCAGTGTTCAGACGGTGCTTACTACTTATACTTGTTAAAATAATCGACGATTCAATATTTTGATTGAAAAAAGATATTTTGAATTCGAATTTGAATTAGATATTGGGACTCTGTACGGTTTATTACATACCTTACAAAAAGGGAAGCATTTTGAAAAGCAGGTCAAAGACATCTGCGGAGAGGACTCGTCAAATCTACGACCAAAGATTTATAGTAAAAGTCCAGCTGTATATTTATTATAATAAAACAGTATATTTATAATAATTTCCATGTATTTTTTTTTCAAAATATTCTCTATATATTTGTAAATACGATAATTAAATGTAATTTTAATATACATTATTTATTTTTAGTTATATTATTTTTCCAGTGAATTTTCTACAACAGTTTTTTGTATTGTATAAATATTGAATAATTCTTTACATCGAATGAGATAAAATTTATGAACCCTAGACTCTATTGTTAGAATTTTAACAATACTTTTAAGTGTTTTTTCGTTTTAATAAAAAAGAGAATTGAGTTGAAATATGCTTATATAAACTATGATCTAAGTTTTAATTAATGACTGAGGACTCGTACAGCGTGTATTTAGGAATATTTGAATTTCGAATAAGTCACCATCTTCATCACCGTCATCGTCATCACCGCCATCATCATCGTCGTCGCCGTCGTCATCATCACCGTCGTCGTCACCATCATCACTGTCATCATCATCGTCGCCGCCGTCGTCGTCATCATCGTCACCGTCATCGTCACCACCGTCATCGTAATCATCATCACCGCCATCATCATCGTCGTCGCTGCCGTCGTCTTCACCACCGTCGTCGTCATCATCATCGCCACCACTACCATCATCGTTGTCATCGTCACAGTCATCATCATCATCATAACCGTCATCTTCATCATCCTCATCATCACCGTCATCGTCATCATCACCAAAATCACTGTAGTCATAATCACCATCGTCGTCATCACCGTCATCACCGTCTCGTCATCGTCACCGTCATCATCATCATCGCCGTCATCATCATCATTGTCATCATCATGCAGGTTGTGATGATGACCAGTCTTGCACTACTAGCGACTTTCTTCTACCTTAACTTTGTCGTCGGGTCACATAGTAGGCGACGTACCCTCACAGCGTCTCTTAGCTCGTGGTTGTCACGCAAGAACCATTCGATCCCAACAGCCATCGCTTGCTTTAGCGATATGCCCAGCCCCTTGCCATTTCAGACGAGCAATTCTTCGAGCTACTCGATTTTTTTTTTGAACTTTGAACCTTCTCATAAAGCCCACTGTAAGCCACCACAAAAATTATTATTTTAAATTTATGTGGGTGGCGTATGTTCAGTAGCGAACGACTTAATAATATAATAATACAATACTCGCTACTCTCTAAGACGAACAATACTTGCATTAAAAAGATACCAAGAACACCGTCCTATTATACTTTGAATGAGAGACCGACAGATTTCGTCCTACCACATATATATATATATATATATATATATATATATATATATATCACAGCGTGCAAACATAATGTAACGTTTATTCCTTGTGTAGGATAGTTATATGACATAACTTGACAGATATGAACTGAAAACAACACTCGTGAATATAAGTTTATTGGGTATGCCAGACAATTTTTAATAGGTCTCGCGGTAAGAAAATAAACAAAGAAACACATGCGTTCGCCGCCGTGCTCGAGCTCTCACTAGGACGATTGATGTTTGCGAGCACCGACGTCACCAAAATTCGCCGCCTGCGCATACGGCTCTGCACTTTGTACCCGACCTCGTTCATGGCAACTCCGCTAGATGACGTAGAGTAACACGATTACCACACTTGCAATCATAGCCAATACAAAATCTGTTACAAGAAAATATTTCCAAAGCTGTTTTTATTATCATATATTCACGAATTACTTGGTTTCTGATTACATTTTTTATGTCTCCTTTTTTTTGACGGCCTCCTGTACTTCTTTTTACAAAAAAAAAACATAAATCTTATTGTATTCGTTCTCATCTATTCTTCTTGTCGATGTCATCAAGTCATTCATCTTTTATTTTAAAAACGCTCTTTTATTCCTCTCATTCATCACCTCACTTTCGCTTTCCCACCGGAATACTTTTTACATTTTTTTTCTGTTTTGCTTTATTCTTTCATTTACATTTCTTTTTCATTTAATTTCTTCTTAACTATTTTCTTTACGTGTATCACAGATTTAAGTATTTATTTTGACTCGTCTTATATAAGTAAGAAAAGGGGCAATATTTAATCACTTCTGCACATGCAGTGGTAGTCGTGCAATAAAATGCACCGCCCGCAACACAGAGTACAGGACTCTGGCATGGCACTAATCGGTGTAACATAACGGCTGAAGATGCCGTGGAGGGGTGAAACACGTGTTGAGCAATTTAACGGTAGCAGTTGTATAATTCGCATTGTTTGCCGCATGCGCATTTACCAGCTGGCTGGCGGGCGGTGCACTTTGTTGTACGACTACCACTGCATGTGCGGAAATGACTAAATATTGGTCCTTTTCTTACTTAGGATGGAATTCCGCAAAATAACGCTATTAAATAAATCGTCTTATATACTTGTTTTTTTTTTACTATCTATTCCTTTTAATAGTCTCTCCTATGACCCTACTGCAGTGCTCTAGAAAGATGACGCGATGTTCCTTTCTTCAATTCCTTGTAACCGTAACTGGTAATCCGTTTTTAGCATTAAATACGAGAAAGCCTGTGATCAGGTGGTTTAGTTACAGTAGGATTAAAAACATCAATGAAGTGTAATTATTTTCAGCTATAATTGCAAAACTGCAGATGGACAAATGCACAAACTGTTCGCTTCATTAAAATTTCTCAATGCAGATTGCATGCACTCAGACCGATGAAGAATATGGAGAAAAAAAATTGGAACGTTTCATATTTTCGGCGTGTAGAAATGAGTTCACGATAATTTAAAGTTTCAATCTCGTGTTATTACTAAGACTATAGAAAGTATATTTTTAATTTTACACGAAAACACTACGTATATAACATTGCCTGATAAAATTCTGATATACAGACCACGTACGAACAGTATTTTTTAAAGTCACGTATTTGAGGCCACTTTTTCAACACCTATCACTGATAGACAGGATCATTATTTACATAATCATTTTTCATCATTAGTCCTTGTCAATGTCTTTCATTATTTTCTCTAACTTCCTTCTCAATATCTTTGACTCCATATATCCCTACCATCCTTCGTCTTTTTCTCCAGAATTCTACAAATTTGTTTATTATATTTTTATCATTAGTTTAACAATTTACTTAATCTTAATTCTTGTTTATTTTCTTACTATCTATATATATCACGGCAATATATAAAATTCATTGTATAGACAGTGGCGACATCTATCGAAAATTATCTAATAGATTCAGGCGTTACCTTGCGGAAGTCTATCCTAAATAAGAAAGGGACTAATATATAGCTACTTCCGCTATGCAGCAGTAGTCGTGCAATGAAGTGCACCGCCCGCCATCCCTCTGATCTGAGAATGCGCGTGCGGTAAACAATGCGAAACAACTACAACCGTTAATCAACTCTACACGTGTTTTACTCCTCGACGGGGCATCCTCAGATGTTACACCGACCAGTGCCAAACACCGAGTGAGTTGTTGAGTGAGTTTGAGCTACTACTGTTGTATATCGGAAGAAGCTAAATGTTAGTCCCTTTCTTAGTATCGAAAATTAGTCGTATCAACTTAGAAACATTTATGGACTCTTGCGCAATAACTTTGATAAAAATCATTACGTCATCAAATGCATAGGTTACGATTCTATGAAGGACATACAGACAAACATTAACGAAAATATATATGTTTATAAAAGCAATTAACTTATTAATATAATATCTTTCTTTTTTCTTCTTTCTTTTCTTATTTCTTTCTTCTTCTATTTATATAATTCAGTTACATGCCCACTAATTATCTCTGCACCGCCTAAGTTGGCTGGTATAGAATGCCTAAAGCCATTGAGTCTTTACAAAGTTTGTAAAAAGGGTGAATAAATAAATAAATAAATATGATTGATCATCCAACTTTATTCGGTAAAGAAACCCTATCACCGTTTTGCCACGAACATTCGGCTTATACTACGAGATATATGATATTCAAAGTTTATTGAGAGTTTGAAAACCGAGCATTATCAGGGGTAAAAGAAACGTTGAATATATAATAGACTCTAAGACGATGTTAGATGTTTGAATAATATTACTACATTGAATAAAATTTTATCTATCTTTATTGTAAGATTAGATATATCAACAGACTACGACATATCAAAATATATCATCCTGTGTACTTTATATAATTATTTATTTATTTTTTATTGTAGCTCTTGCATCTATAATTATGTTCATTATATTTAAGATTTCTTTTTTTTAAATGTACCTATATATAGTTAAGGTAAACACTAATTTAATGATTCACTATAATGTTTTACGAAACAACCTGTATATACAGGATGATTGTTGATAGATGCAAACGCTTTATAAAGTGTATGTATAGTTCATTAGCTTTCAAATGATTTTAAAAATAATAAATAGCGTAACGATATGTTAAAAATAAGTTGTTCGTTCATAACTGCGTTCTTTTTTTTCTTTTCTGCCGATAGACGCTCACGTTCAATAATCTCCTGTTACCTATGTATTACTATGGCATCGGTTCTCCTGGGGTGAAGGAGAAGGTGATATCAATGTTAGGTCGCCATTTGAGAACCTTTCGACTCCAACAGCCCATTTAAATGAATTATTAGTCATACAATCTATCTCAGCAGATTTTATATATCAGACGTTATCGGCTTGCCGAATTCCAATAGGCAAAACTAATTCATTGACAAATACGTCGCAAGAAGGAGGAATAGTTTATATTGCAATATACGTATCGTATTATAATTTTTAATTAAACCATGTTATTCACGAAAGACGATAAAATAGCTACGCAAATAACGTACATTGCCTACGTCGTAGCAAAAGCTACGGTTAAACGCTACGGTTAACAACGGTCTACGGTTCTTGACGTCTAATTTGCGTTTTGCGAAGCTATTAGAGATATGTTTTACCCGGAATACCGTACAAGTTCTTTGAGTATATTTCCTTTCGGCGAAAAGAACCTCCTGTGCTTTATAAAAGAGCTCTACTAACCATCGTATGTACTTTATTGTTGTCTGTGTGTATGTGTATAAATCTAATACACATGCAAACAAATTCACAGTGTACATGTATTTCTTTGTTACAAAACTAACCGGGGTTCGGAAAGTAATGTCGCTTTCTTAAGTTAAATTCACACTAGTACATTTTTAACAAGTTTTTATTTCTAATAAACAATATATTCACCTTCGTTATCAAAAACCTTTTGCTAACTAGCATACAAATCAATTTCGGAGTGGTAAAAATCAATCAGGTTTCTGTAAAATATGTAGACATAAACGATATTATTTTCCAATCCCCCTAATACAAATATATATATATATATATATATATATATGTGTGTATATATATATATATTCTGTAATCGTGCACTTTGTTGCACGACTACCACTGCATGTGCGGAAGTGGCTAAATATTGGTCCTTTTCTTACTTAGGATGGACTTCCGCAAGGTAACGCCTGATTCCATTAAATGTCTATATTTATGCTAAGCTCTTAGAAATGAATAACGAATTCATACAATCCGTATGAGCGCAGAAATCAACGGACCAAGGATCGTAATATGAATAATTAACATTTTATTTTTTCTCCGCAACAAATCCCCTACCATTGTGCTTGCCGAAACGAAAAAAGTGAAACCTTTTATTGTAATAACACCATTCGCAACTCGAACTCACTCCGGCGTGAAGCAATATCGTTAGCACGGTAATGTATTGTTTCATAAATACGATACAATGTTTTATTTTGTTTTGTGTTTTTTTTTATTCTAAACATTACAACCCGGGGTTGGTGGTATGGGGTTCCCGGTGGAAGTTTTTTTTAATTTGTTTCACCTAAACGAGCGTTTCATATCGCGATATGTAACGTTGTAGAGATGTTATTAATTTGTTTTGTTTACATTGTGTGTCTGTGCATGAATTTTTAAAATCATAAAACTTTGTTTCGTATTAAAATTCCTTTAATATTGCATATCATGTTTGATATATATGACGAAAGCTCATATTGTGTATAGGGATATAGGCAAGTAACCAAACTTTATTTAATTGTAATAGTAATTTTGATTTTGAAACTGTACTTTGTTAGCTTTGATTTCGATTTAAATTTTATTTTATAAATCCATTATCATTTAAATAACGATTTTTAATAGACTTATTTAATTGTTATATATCTCTGTATAAAATATATTTTTTAGTTGTTAAAATGCTGCATACTATTTTTTTTTATTTATTGATTTAACAAGCTCTGCCCGCGACTGCGTCCACGTGGAATATAACAAAAACTAACAAACTTACTCAGTTTTTATATTTTAAGAATTTTCCTTAAATAAAAGCAACTAAAGATTTCCTATTATTACATCAGCTACCAACCTGTGTAAGTCTCATGAAAATCGGTATATCCATTTCAGAGATTAGCCGGAATAAGCAGACAAAGACAATTTAAAAAATATATATTTTCGGTATATTGTATCGTATTATATGTATTGTATCATAAGCATCTAGTAGAAGGCGGTAATTTTAATATTACAAACATACACTCTAATTTTTTTTATATAGATATATAGATGTACGAATAGAGCAATGGTAGCCCAGTGGTAGAGTACTGAGATTTGCGATCACATGTCGCGGGTTTGATTCCCAGTATACAATCTAACATAATTCTCACTTAGTACGTTAATTATATAGAATTGCCAAAGCTCGTAAACAAAGTTTCCAGAGGATAGGCAGCAGCGTCCTTTGCGTATATATCACACTGTGATCGACAACTCGTGACGAGAGTGACGATTATGGTATATCCTATAAATTAATGACTATATGATTTTTTCTATGGCCCTCGCTATTGGGGGCCTCTCGTACCCCTGTTTTGTTTGGGACAGTGACTTTATTTACAAATATTTTTTTATGGTTTTATCTTTATTCTACACTCACTTTCATTCTTCTCAATTTCTTTTATTCTTTCCTTTTATCCTTCACAATATCTTGCTGACTATATGATTATATATCCCACTCCAAAAGGTGGACGGGAGGCTTTTAGGGTCGGCGTAAAAGGCCGGATGCAAACCAACCGGCATGCAGACAAATACAACCGATACTATTTTAGTAGATAGAAAAGAGATAAATATTGTGAACAAACTGACAATAGGATTGTAATATAGAAATGTATAATATTAAAAGATAATAAAATAATGGATACAAAATAACACCTAAAAATTACCGCGGCTAATGTTCGTAAATCTGATGCGGAACGAACGGATTGCAGATAATGATAGAGGAAAGTCACATCGCCTCACTAGTTAGCCAAGAGGAATGTAGTCTGATCTTTCTGGAATACTGTAAGAGGATAATCATAAGGATAACAATAAGTATTAAGAAGTAAGTTAATAGAAGAGAGATAAATATTGTGAAAAAACTGACAGATATAGATGTAATGTAGAAATATATACTATCATAGTAAAGTTTAAATAAACAAAAAAAATGTAAAATAAAGATCAATACTAAAGAAATATTTTTTTAGTATTCTGGAGAGAAGGCGAAGGAAGAGATGCGACGTATGAATGGTAACAAGGTATATAAAGGAATGGAAGAGAATGAAAAGGACAAAAGAAGAATGAATGAAAGATCTTAAGAAATACGTAGTAAATAAAAAAAATCGAAAAATCATTATTAAGTAAGAAAAGGTCCAATATTTAGCCACTTCCGCACATGCATATGCGGCATGTGCATGTGCGGAAGTGGCTAAATATTGGTCCTTTTCTTACTTAGGATGGACTTCCGCAAGGTAACGCCTGATTCCATTAAATATTTGAAATCATTATTAAACAATATTCCTGTTTACATATGAGAAGGGAGTACGAGAGGGAGTTTCCAATGGGGAGCATTAATTAAAAAAAGGTATTATTTAATGTACTTTTTTATAATAAATCCTGTGGCTAAAATGGAAGAAATGAACACAACCAAGGAAGTCCGTTCAAGGTGGTATAAACGCTGCTTTCATCAGATCTAATATATCATATTTTTGTTCAGGTCTTAGTTTACTAAGATTTTAACATTTATTAAATATAATTATAGAATTATTACGCGACAAACAACATTTTATAATAGTTCAGTAATAAATGAGCGAAGTAATCGCAGTTTATAACAGTTCACAACCGTTGCCCAACGCTGGGCACGCGTCCAAATATTTGCGCCCGAGACGCGTTCCGAGTAAACGTAATTATCTATTTTCTTAATAAACACCAATTGGATTTCCCTCGACCACGTTGCTCGCGTCAATGCTCGAGTGGAAATTGTCTCTGAATAAATACGACGGTCTTGTGACGTTGGACGTTTTCCATCGCTGAATAGATACGAGATACCCTGACACTGATTGAAGGTAAACGGCGATGTATACTGTACATTAAATGTATTGGATTTCTGAATACATATTGAAAACGAGTGAATATTACAATATACAGGATGATTTGTTATAATCTTTAAAGGGGTGAATGTTTTGCTCATTTGTTAGCAAAAATCTTAAAAGCTTTCACATCTATTTTCAATCACCATATATGTAGTGATAACTATGAAATATGTGACATTATTTTTTTTTAATGTAAATGCAACTCTCCAATTATTTCTGGCAACATAAATTCTGCAGGGACCAAAAATAACTAATGATTCATTTTAATATGTGGCCATTCGAATTTTAAAAACCTTTTTTTATTTATCATTTCGTTATTCACTATTTCTGAACTTTTTGATTTTATATAGAATAGAAAATGAATAATACATTCTTCAATTTAAAACTTTTACACTTATAATAAATCATCAATCATCCTGTACATTGTAACCTTTAGTTTTAAATATGTATTCAGAAATCCAACATATTTAATATACATTATACATGGGCATACACCTTCAATCAGTTTCAGGAGATATATATTCAGCGATGAAAAAACAATCATTCTGTATATTAAGAAAAAAATGTAAAAATAAATTTATTATTAATAAAAAATTTACGCACTTGAATTACAAATATCTATAATTAAGGTTACATTTTTGAAATTACTACGGAATTATTTATTTATGTATATATCAACACTTTATTGTACAAAAAACAGACAATAATAATATACATAAGATATGAAATGTAGAAAAAAAATAATTTTAAATAAAAACTAAACAATTTATATAGAGATACAACAGGCGGTGTTATTGCTCGATACGATTTGTATCTTCTACACAATAAAAAAAAACTTAAAAGTAATTTTGAAACATGAAGTTGAAAAACCATTTGAATACAATATTTTCAATCCTTGATATAAAATGAAAAGGCATCTAAACCGCAAGTTACTGTTGCCTTTTTATTAAAAGGCTTCTATGCACTGGCCTATACGTATTTAGTGCAGATTTAATATTAAAAAATAAATTAAAACGTTCAACCATGAAAACATAGAATAAAAACCCACAGTCTAGAACAGAGAGTCCCAAAGTGGTCTTTATCGACCCCTAGGGGTCTATGACAACCTGCAAGGGGTCTACGTCAGCGAAAAAAAATTTGGGGGTCCATGAAATGAAAATGGGGGCCCACGATAGTGGATCTCAACACATACACTGATAGTACCTATTTACTTACATCATACTGTCTTATAATATCAAAACAATTACATTATTTATAAAAGTACCTATGAAGTAAAAAAATTATTATATATGTATATAAAATTGTGTAAGTTGTAGGATGTTGGTATTCGCTTTGTGGTTTTTTACGTATATTTTACATAGCAGATACAAAATTTTATTTTGAGTAGTTTTAATTTAAATTCAATTAATAGATGTATAAATTAACATGTGTTTTTACTTTAAGTTTTTAACACTAAACTTCACTACAGTTAGAAATTTACAGGAAATCAATATCAAGTAAGTAGGGGGTCTACCCAACACGGAAAAACATGGCAAGGGGTCTACGACACAAAAAAGTTTGGAGAACTCTGGTCTAGAATATTTATATCTGATAATACAGTTAGTGAATTAATGGCTTCAACTATAGTATAAAGGATGTTTTTTAAAGTGATCATAAAGAAGGATTTTAGAAGCTTCGTAAGAGATTATACAGGGGTTCAATATATAATATATACACATATGTACATCGGTGGACTAATGACATAGTCCGGAAAACGGATAAGTTAAGAATCACTCACAATGCTGTCCTTCCCCCAGAGGGGAGAGTATCTGGTGTCCATCCAGAAAATTCTCCCCTCCATACAAAAAAAAAGTCATGGATAGTCGCAAGACGCGGGTAGCGTACGACTGATGCTGCTACTTCTAACAGCTACGACTGCGATTTCTGATTGGATCATGCAGCGAAATGAGCATAGGCCTCTCCATTGTTCTCTGGGTGTCCTTTCGCCTTGTTTATATATATACATAAATATATACATAAATGTGTATTTATGTATGTATGTATATATGTATGTATTTTAAATTAAATTTTCTGCGCCATCGTCTTCCGAAGAACTTAGTAATAAGGTTGCGTGTCACTTTTTTGGTGGTCTTCCCGCGGTGTCTCATATATATATATATCCGTTACAGTTTGAAACGGAAACTTCGGGAACATATGAGTCAGAAATTAGTAGAATCTTCACAACAGTAGTTATTATTATTTATATTTATCTGCGCGAAATAAATGTTTTATATTATATGTACTCGTATATATTATTTATGTATTGTATATAAATTTTTATATAAGGTATATATGTAGTATTGCTTTTGTATTATTAGTAGATATGTTCTATTTTATTACAGTTTAAGCACCTACCTAGATTATTTTCCCTCTGCCCTAAGGTAGACTGGTAAAGAACGCATATGGCGTTAAGTCCGCCATTGCACATTTTTTTGTAAATTAAAAATACATATATATATATGTATATCACAACTAAGTTTTGAAATGAAAACGCCTGTTTTGAATTAAGTGTGGAGTTTAATTTCCGAGCACGCCCAAAAGACAATGAGATTGAAGTTTGAATAATTAAAACTTTGAAGCGATAAATAATAAATTTGTAGCGTCCCCTTTGACATTCGATTTTATGGCTCTTTGTCGTTTCATATACCTCTCGTTTGAGATTCATTTGAGCAGATGATTTTATTGAGTGCGGAAATATATTTCATATTCAATATATACAGATATACGTTTTTATTACAACACTGTAAGCTGGTGCTCGCTTATTGTATTTAAAAAAATACTAAATGTTTTTAAACATATTTCGGTAAATGCCAACTGCACATGAATATACCTAGATCTCTAAGTACTAGTATCTCAACCGTTATAGAGTATAAAATATTTAGAAAGGCATCAAATCATCCTATATACAGGAAGTATAAACAACGATAACTTTGCCTGATTTACTTTTTTCAATTCAGTTTTCTTATCTAACAGAAACTTCTAGAACATGTATAAGAAGATGACGTAATATATTAATATTTAATGGAATCAGGCGTTACCTTGCGTAAGGCCATACTAAGTAAGAAAAAGACCAATATTTAGCCACTTCTGCACATGCAGTGGTAGTCGTGCAACAAAGTGCACCGCCCGCCAGCCCGCTGATAAATGCGTATGCGGCAAACAATGCGAATTACACAACTGCCACTGTTAATTCACTCAACACGTGTTTCACCCCTCCACGGGGCATCTTCAGGAGTTATGTTACACCGGTTAGTGCCAAACACAGAGTGAGCTCAATCCGTAACAGCGTCAATAACAAAGCGGCGACGGTGCACTTTGTTGCACGACTACCACTGCATGTGCAGAAGTGGCTAAATATCGGTTCTTTTCTTACATATTAATATTTTTTATAAAGTGTGATAGATACAAACTGTAATAAATTACTGAGCATGTGTTATTGCGTTTTTTTTTCTTTTTACGGCCTTCCCTTTTGAGGACCTCTGTATCTCCCCTACCATGATATAGGAACTATTACTATTGTCATGCTCCTCTTCTATCCTTTCGAATATCTCCCACTCATTTCTCTTTTTCTCCTTTCACAATATCCTCCTTCTCTTACCTTTCCTTTCGTACATCGCCTTACTTCCATCGCCTTCTCTACAGGTTTCTATATTTACATTTCCTTTTATTTTTGTTGGTTCATGATATTAATCTGTAATTAATGTAATGAAATTTATTATTTTGTCTCATTTATTAAACTCGTAACATCCAGACAAAAAAAACTTAAAGCTTGGGCAGTTTATTCTGATAATACCAGCTGTATTATTTTATAAAATCTCATTACATTGTTATATGATTCCTCTAGTGAATATATGATTTTTTCCATTAATATATATTCATATTTATATTAAACTAGCTGATCTAGCAAACGTTGTTTTGCAATAAAATTAAAGTTTTTAATTAACAAATAAAAAATATAGGTTGATTGTAGAGGGGTGAAAATTAAGGGTTGTATGTATTTTTGTATTTTGTATCATAATAAAATTAAAACCAAAAAAGTTATCTTAAAAAATAAGAAATAAATTTAGGGGTGGACCACCCTTATCACTTAGGGGTATAAAAATAGATAGTAGCCGATTCTCAGATCTACTAAACACGCAAATAAAATTTGGTAAATATCGGTCAAGCCGTTTCGGAGGAGTACGGTAACTAACATTGTGACATGGAAATTTTATATATTAGATATTAATAATAGATTTATCCATGCTAAAAATACAACATGATTGTCACTGAATAAAGATAAATATGTTAATAGTTACACTTTTAGATATGGAATAAGTTTTTAGAACGGATTGAGAATTTAAAAATGAATTCAAAGGATCGTCTTAAATTACATTTAACCCTTTCAGGACCATAAGGTTACGGTACCTTATTTAATCAATTTAGCTAAATGTAATGAATTAATAGGCATCCTAAAATCATAATTTATACTAAAAATTCAAAAAAGTTTTACATTTTTTTTTGAAATTTATGGGACAAATATGTCCCTATGGTCGCTAAGGGTTACTTTCTACTTAAACATCTAAATTTTGGTTTACTTGTTGGTAAGTCTGTTTTGTTGTAAATAATGTACATTTGTTACTTAGTGTACTTTTTTTACTTGTTTATGAATAATATAAATATAATAGGGCAAGTTATTTGTGATACTCGGCAAAACAATTCCTGTTGTTAGATGATTGGTTGATGATTAGATGGATTGTTTTTTTGAGACGTTGAAGGTTCAGGTGATTCTTGCCGTTGAAGAGTCGTTGTTTCTTCAACCTCGACATCAAATACCCCTTGGTCATCATCCTGTACTAGAAGTCTTTGGTCTTCGTCATCAAGCACTAAGTTATCTTCCTCATCGCTATTGTCACCCACAAAAATTTGAAGAATTTTATTTTTTCGAAGTTCATAAACTCCACGTCCCTTACGAAACATATTCTGAGAAAAATATGAATAAGAAAATGATAGCATTTTGGTATATCACCAGGCCAAAAGTTAAGAAATCCCGTAAAAAGTATCCCTTTACGCCGACAGGGACATCCGTGTCCCATAATCTTTATAACGATTTATGACAGAATATAACATAAATACATTACTACTGAATATTTAGAATAACAATTTACTTACCAGGTAATGATAATTTGACACTGTAAAAACTTGAGAAGCGCTTTTACAATATCAATTATTTATTCCAAACAGCAGATCATTAGCGCCAAAAGAACTCTAACGTTCCGATGACGATAAACAATAAACGGTGTTAGTTATCTTATATTGCCAGTAAAAAATAATAAAAAGGTACTTTCCGAAATATTAAAAAAAAATAATAATTTACAATGGTTACGTAAATATTTAAATAATCGATGATTTTTGCTTGGGACACCGGCGTCCCCGTGGTCGTGAAAGGGTTAACCAACTCCTTTACCTGGAAAGGATTCCAAGGTTAAGGTGAAGACTTATGCATTTTAAGAATGTCTTTCTAAACCAGCTGTGTTGGTCATAGCTCCCTAGCGTCATTCTCAGTTTCTCTACAACGCGAAGTTGCGTAATTTTTTTTATTCAAGATCTAGACTGTACAGATGGCTGCTGGGACTTCACAGATCTAGAGTGGAGGCCATGTCTGGTCGACAGAAGACGCTAGATGAGGGCCATTAGAGGAATCTCATTATAAGTATCTGGGAAAGGTTTATTCAGTAGTGAAAGCCTTATGGCTGAACTAATAATGATAATGACTGCTTAGTGAGTTTTACATCTTTTGCATATAAAGGATGTTCTGAAATGTAAATCTATGAGGGCGTTTGTCCAGCTGTGGACATTTTAAGGCCGTAATAATGGTCTAGATCAGTGATTCCAAAAGTGGTCTACATCGACCCCTAGGGGTCTATGACAACCTGCAAGGGGTCTGCGTCAACGGAAAAAATTTTGGGGGGTCCATGAAATGAAAATGGGGGTCCACGATAGTGAATCTCAACACATACACTGATAATATCTATTTACTTACATCATACTATCTTATAATATCAAAACATTTACATTATTTATAAAAGTACTTATTAAGTAAAAAAAATATGTTGTTGATAATACTTATGTTATTTTATTTATAGTTTATTAAATGTTACGTATATTTTACATAACAGATACCAAATTTTATTTCGAGTAGTTTTAATTTAAATTCAATTAATAAATGTATGAATTAACATGTGTTTTTACGTTAAGTTTTTAACACTAAACTTCACTACAGTTAGAAATTTACAGGAAATCAATATCTGGTAAGTAGGGGGTCTACTAAACACGGAAAAACATGGCAAGGGGTCTACGACACAAAAAGTTTGGAGAACTCTGATCTAGATCAAAGGAATGTAAATATTTCTGAATGACAAAAAAATCGTGACGAAATACGAGAGAAATTTTAATATGAAACGGAAGCAAGAAAACACTGTTCGCGGTCTAATTAATTGGTTTGTAATCGCTGCCGGTCGAGTGGAGAATAACTAATGGTTGGCTAATGTTTTCGTAGCGTGACGTCATTAGCTTGCCATTGTAATGATTTATGAGGTCCAACCGACTCGACGACAGGTCCTTGTAAAGACCTCAAAATATCTTTATAAAACAAAAAAAGCAAAGTGTATAATGTTTTTAGATATAAAAGATTTAAAAGGGATAACGTATAGCTCATCTCCTGTCGATTAATGTATGGCACAATGTTTGAAGACGAAGATCTTTGACCAATTTGTTTCTAAATATGATTAATTTCTATATATACAGGAAATACCCTTCTCTGACCTATTTCTAATTTGTAGTGCTGTCCACAAAGCTTCCAACCGTTAGGTTGTACCAATAGGTACATCGAGAGCATGGCCCTATTTATGATAGGTATTGCTTCCACCATCTCCGAAAGCACTACCTGATTCTCCAAGGAAGTGATGTACTTGTAGTTGTAAGACACACTGACTTCCCGTAGAACCTAGATCGTATTAACGATTCAATCCTCACTTAGGACGCTTGGTATAATGGCTCCTATATTATCCGATTATGATACCAGAGTTGTTGGTACACTCACTTCTCGATTCTCCCATGTTATCCGATTATGATACCAGAATTGTTGGTACAGTCACTTTTCGGTTCTCCCATGTTATCCGATTGTGATACCAGAATTATTTGTACACTCACTTCTCGATTCTTCCAAATTAACCGATTATGATACCAGAGTTGTTAGTACACTCACTTCTCGATTCTACCATGTTATCCGATTATGATACCAGAGTTGTTGGTACACTCACTTCTCGATTCTACCATGTTATCCGATTATGATACCAGAGTTGTTGGTACACTCACTTCTCGATTCTACCATGTTATCCGATTATGATACCAGAGTTGTTGGTACACTCACTTCTCGATTCTACCATGTTATCCGATTATGATACCAGAGTTGTTGGTACACTCACTTCTCGATTCTCCCATGTTATCCGATTATGATACCAGAGTTGTTGGTACACTCATTTCTCGATTCTCCCATGTTATCCGATTATGATACCAGAGTTGTTGGTACACTCACTTCTCGATTCTCCCATGTTATCCGATTATGATACCAGAGTTGTTGGTACACTCACTTCTCGATTCCCATCACGTATCTAGCCTGAATTACACCCGGCTGCGGTAGGTTTTATCTAGTATATACTTCTAGTTGAACAGGCAAGTAACTGAAGTAACTTGCCGGTAAACTTCATCTAAGACAAGTGACATAACCACTCACTATATCCATTATTGCCCCAGACCAGGCTGACTAACGAATAAAAATACCAGTACGAATCGGACACCAATGATCATTACCTACTTGTTTAATGGAATCAGGCGTTACCTTGCTGAAGTCCATCCTAAGTAAGAAAAGGACCGATATTTAGCCACTTCCGTACAAGCAGTGGTAGTCGTGCAACAAAGTGCACCGCCCGCCACCCGCTGGTAAATGCGTATGCGGCAAACAATGCGAATCACACAACCGCCACCGCCAAATTACTTAACACGTGTTTCACCCCTCCACGGGGCATCTTCAGGAGTTATGTTACACCGATTAGTGCCAAACACAGAGTCTCTGTGCAGTCTCGGTGCACTTTGTTGCACGACTACCACTGCATGTGCGGAAGTGGCTAAATATTGGTCCTTTTCTTACCTTACTTTCTTGTCCCCCTAATTCTATAGTGCAAATAACCGGAGTTATATTGTCAGTTACAAACCAACTGAAGCTTTTTCAGTGAGTAAATATATAAAGACAGTTAAGCGACTAGATCTCTTTTGTTCAGTTGGATAGACAGCAATATCGAGCTTTCAAGATGACAGGCATATTATAGCACACTGCCAACGAACCCAAACCAATTGTATACGAATAATCTCGCTTAGAGATGCGACTTGCATTCGAAATTTAAATGATTTATTTAAATAATTAGCAACCTACAGTATTCCCTTTTGTAAGTAGATATAACATTCACAAGTCACAAGTTTAGCTTTTAGACGTTTACATATACTTTAATATCGTCAATTATTTTAACATCAAGTAATCTACCACTGGCAAACGCTTATCTGTTGAAAAGCCAGCCAGAAACTCAACAGTTGCTTTTTTAAATAAAATTTAACAATTTTTGATATGTACATTATAATACAATCATGCAAATAGGTCAACTAACCAAGTTCACATTTCGATCAAGTAAAAACTCTTGAATGCTGTGATAAGATTTATTTAATAATATACTTTTTATTTTAGATTTAAAACTAAGGTAGATCTAAAATATCTTGTGGTACTTTATTATAATTGGGTCAACCTATACCTACGATGGATTTTTTGAATACGAAATTTATGCGTGACGAGTTTTTATATATATATATATATATATACATATATATATATATATATATGTAATTACTTAACATAGCTAATGCATTAAACAATAAAAAAATATCTGGTTAAAAATAGTCGCAATGCAGTAAGAGATTATAATTGAAAAAACGGTACGGAATGAAATTAATTTTAATAAAAATTACACCATATAAAAAAGCTTCATGGTATCTCATTGTAACTGAAAATAAATTGTTTTAACTCTATTATATAGAACATACTGTAAGGAAACTAGAAATGTAACGATTTAATTAAAAATATAAACACAAGTCATTTTATATATATCGTTTATTATTTAAATAAAATTAAAAGTAATTAAAAACGCCTGCAAAAAAAACTGTATTTAAAAATGACTTGAACTAGTTTTAATTACTAAAATTAAAAATAAACCCTATATAGATCGGTCAAGGTCGTGACTCGGAAAGCGCTCTTCTCTAGTTTTATTGTTTAATGCATTTGCAATGTTAAGTCATTTTATATATATTTATATATATATATATATATATATATTTATATATATATACATATATATATATATATATATACCCATTTGTCTATAGGTTTTTAATAGATCAGGTTAGGGGTGGCCTGCATACAGCGTCTTCCAACCTTGATAAAGATACACGCACACACACACATACATATATACTCGTATATATATATACATATATAGTTAATTAAGATTTGCTTATGCATTTCCTTGACCCGAGTTTGGAAAGATTAATGTTGATAATGCTATCATCCCGAATTGTGGAAGTGTTCATGACGATATTTGAGTTAACTTCAATTTAAATATCACCATATACAGATTTCGCTTGGGTATAATATTTAAGTAATTCTATCACCTCGCACGAAGAAGATATAGAAGGTTAGTTGTCGGATGTAGAGTATAGTAGAGTCAGAGAATGGTTAGTAGATTGACTTGTTTATCCACGACTCTTAATTATGATGAAACTACTAAAGAGAAGAATTCTTAAATCACTTTTATTCTGAAGAATATTAAACCATTTAATTAAGAAATAATTTTAAGATGTTCCGTCCTATAAGGTCAAAACTTTTCGAGTAATGTACTAAGCAAGTGTATAATTTTTACCGTCGCACCGTACTTGTTAAAAGTTTTGACAGTCTGATTAGGCGACACGGACCACAGTAATAAATCCAATAAAAACACTCGCACCTCTTCAGAGTTGTTCGCAAAAAAAATTTCCACAAAATGATTAATTTCCTAAAAGTGATCGAGTGAAATTTTCAAATAATTGATTTCCATGTTTACTTACATGTTTTCCTATTAATGAAACACTACCACCACACACACTAAGTACACACACACGCGCACAATGAACGTGTAAAAATCGATGTATATAGTCCAGAGAGGGTAAAGATAGTGACGTCCGCACGCCGGGAGTGCGGAGTGAAACTGCGGCCGGAGGGAAGAGGAGGAGGCGCTAGCAGCTCCCCGACCCGCCCGGGCCTCCCGCCGCTGGTCTTTCTTGTTTACCAAAATCTTGGTCTTTAATTCTTTTTTTAAATTCCTTATCGGAACATTTCAAACGTTATTTTCAATTATATCCAGGTATATATATATATATATATGTATTTAAATGCAAATATTAATTAAGTGTCAGTGGCAGAATAGAAAGCGCGAAGAAGGATATTCGTGAAGCCAGTAAGGTGTTTAGTTTATTTATTTAATTAAAATATAAATACATATAGTAATAACTTAAGTTACTAAATAATATCTTGATCATAAAGTTACTGAAATTGTTATTTAAAACTTCTGAGCATTAGGAAGACAGGTATTTTTTTTCCTAGATCGGTAAGACTGTCTATAACAGGGGTGAGCAACCTTTTTTTCAACTGGCCAGTAAAGATTTTTTCTTGGCAGGCAGTAAATGTAATATTTATAAATTATTTTTAAAAAAAACTTTATTTTTATTAATATTAGAATAAGACATACAAATTTTAATGCAATTAATTTTGAACACAAGATAAGAACGAAAAAATGTATATAATAGAAATTTTAAAAATAAATTTGGCTCCATTTCTTCGATCCAAGTGTATATGTAATAGATGCGTAGTTTCTAGCAGTTTTCTAACCGTATATCGCCTAGTTTTGTTTGACAGTTATTATTAATTTTTTTTTTCGGTTATGTACTACCATTTTCTTATAATTAATTTTATATCTGACTTCTATCGTTCCTCGCACGGAACTAAATCAAGACGAATACTATGGCCATTCGTCCTTGATTTTGCTCCGTGCGACTTCTGGGAATTCAGCAAAACCGAATATAAAAAAATCCGTAAGACTATATCACGGTAAAGAATACTCCGACTGTTTCGAGGACTGGAAAAGCGTTAACTAAAGTGTGTTTTATCAGAAGAGAGTCAAATTGATTTGAAAGCATAAATAGAAAAATTATATTTCATAAACAAACATACCTTACTATAGTATAATGTATAAATAAGTTAATGTAAATATGTTTTTAAATATGTCAAAGCATGAAGGAGATGAAAAGCAACCGACATAGCCCAACTGGTTGGCAGGTGCCCCTCGAGGGCTCCGGTACGAGACCGAATGCCAGATAGGCACAAGGATAAAGGAGACCACAATCGCCTCCATTTTGGCCGAAAAAGAGAGAAGGGAGGCTTTCCTCGGTTACCGCAGGTTTGTGGTGAATAAAGTAACAGAAAGAAATAAAACTAAAACATGTAAACACAGATGGTTAAGTATAATGTAGAAAATATGATAGTAGAAATAAATTAAAATGTAACTTAAAGCTGTGATAAAAATAACTTTAGAAAACATAATAAATAAAAATCAGTAAAACGTTGTAAATTTTGACTGCAAATCCTCAATTATTGAGGATGGATGAGAGGAACTGAATAGAAGGGAAAGAAAGATTGAATTGTGGAATGAGTGAGAAAGTAGAATAAAAGACAATGTGAAGCATGGAAGATGAGAAAGAAAATAAAAAATATTGTGACAAAATTTTTGAGGAAATAAAAAACCTTGTTCCCAAATAAATAGGGGTGGAACGAGAGGTCCCCAATAGAGAAGGCCTTAAAAAAGAAAAAAACTGATTGGCAGTTTGAAGTGACAGAAGACAGACCATATAGCTCAAAAAACAGCCGCAGAAGCCTTAAGGTTCTGTAGGCGTAAGATGCCCACTACGGTATTATGACGACTTTGTTAAGATCGTAGAAAAACACTGAATACAGAAATCCATAGAGTAGGCCTATGTCGAACAGAAAAAGTCCGTGGCGTCGAATAATGATCTTTTCATTCGTGCACTCCTGTCATAGTGGTTGTAGTCATGCCAACGGTTCTGGTGCCTCCATTTCTCTCGCTATGCATCGCCATGTAGGTTTATATTTGGCGGACTCAGAGCATTCACTCACAGACTTATTAGTGGCAGTTTTCATGATGCCTGTCCATCCTGTTGGAGAGCGTCGACGAGATTGCTTACCTTCTACTTTATCTTGCACTACCAAACGTTCCATTGAGTCCTCGTTTTGGATGATATGTCCAAAAGCTTGAGATAATAAATGATTATATTGATGATGAAGTCTTAGAAATGCTAGGTGATATGTCCAAAAGTGGACGACTTACGGCTGAAATGATAAGGATAGTGATAAATAAATAAATATATGTATACATATATGTTTTTTTAGGGGATATATCATAATCGATTACGAGGTTGTATGCTAAACAGAAGACGCTGTTGCCCATCTTCTAGAAACTTGCTTATCACCAGTGGCAATTCTGTACAATTAATGCACAAAGTTTGAATTATATGTTATAAGATAGTATCCCGGGAATCGAACTCGCGATGATCGCAAGTCTCAGTGCTCAACAACTGGGATACCATACTTCAACATATATTTATATATCTACATGTATATACTTATATATTATTTGATCACTATACACTAAGGCGAGGCTTCGTAACACTTTTGAGTGGACAATTTAGATGAAACCATTTTTTGCACATACAAAAGCATTTTTTCTAGAGTCGATTGGTAGAAAATGCCTCCAGGCATCTGCCCCTTGTTACACTTTTATACAGGAAACGCTTTTTACTTTAATAAAATCTAAAGCAAATTGAGCTTTTTGTTGCAACCTGAAACAATGTCTCATCTCTCTCAGGTTCTACTGGTAACGCCTAAAGGCATAATTTCTCACTTTCACGTAGACCCTGCACCAGGTTTATTTAAAAAATAATTACGAATACTATTTAAAATGAATTCTTTGATATTTGTTACCAAAATATTTTTTTTAAATAGACGAATGTAAATAAGAAAAGGACCAATATTTAGCCACTTCCGCACATGCAGTAGCAATCAAAAGCACTAATTAAGATTAGTGCTTTTGATTGACTCTTTGTTTGGCACAAATCGGTGTAACATAACTCCTGAAGATGCCGCGTGGAGGGGTGAAACACGTATTGAGTGATTTGACGGTGGCAGTTGTGTAGTTCGCATTATTTACCACATGCGCATTTGTCAGCGGGCTGGCGGGCGGTGCACTTTGTTGCATGACTACCACTGCATGTGCGGAAGTGGCTAAATATTGATCCTTTTCTTACTTAGGATAGACTTCCGCAAGGTAACGCCTAATTTCATTAAAAAAGACGAATGTAAAGTAAAATTTGATGGATAAATAAATTTTTTTATGTATACTGAATGATTGGTTGTGTAAAATATTTTGAAAGGTGCGAATTTATTGCTTATTTGCTGCCTATTAAAATCAATAGCTTCAGATTCATAATCAACATATTCATTATTAGAATAGGCTATTACAGGTGTTTATGAATCGTCAATCAACATAAAATTTTTGTCCATTGTTGTCCCTACAGGAAGCTACCACCAGCTCGGAAGGCAGTTCAGCTAAGAGCCGGCGAGAAACTCAACAGTTGCTATAAACAGTATAAACAGTTGCATATAAAGAGTGTGCAACAATGATTATCTTCCTTAGTAAGCATCGACAATATTTAAATCCACACATTAATATTACCATAAATATGACACCAAAAGATATTATCCTATCGGGTTCCAATGCAAAAGATTTTCTAATCTACCATATTTTATTGAGATCAGTTGATACAGAATGATTAGTAATATATCTAAAATCTTTAATGGTTTTTGATGACAAATAAAATATATATCTCTTTGAAACTTCTTTACCACCACCTTGTATAAAATAATCGTTATATAAGCCATACGACTTCTATTGCCTGTTCCATAAATGTCTAAATATTTATTCATATATAAAACAAAGTCATGTTAGTTACATTATTTATATCTTTAGAACGCCGTGACAAATTTTTATTATTTTTAAACGGTTTTATTTATTTCGTCCCGTACGGAATTTGTTAATTTGGGTCAAAATTAGAAATTGAAATTTAAGCACCTTCCCGTTGTCAGATTGATCTGAAATTTGGTACACACATTTAATTTAGATGACAATACAATATAATAAAACCAATAACATTATAAATCTAAGATAGCCGCCGATACAAAATGGCGTATTACATATTTTTCCTTAACCCCCTCAATATGGGTATCAAATGAAAGGGCTACATTAGTAAAACACGACGATTGTGTCAAAATTTAAAATTCTAGATGGACGCCGTTCCAATGTGGCGGACTAGGTACATATTTTTCCGCAACCACCACAATATGGGTATCAAAAAACCGTTTAATTTAAAAAATTTTATATGTATTTCATATGCGTGTGTAGTAAAAAAATAAATAAAAAACTTAATGTTAGATTTATTAAAAGTGTAAACTTAAAAAGGAACAACTCTCATTAACAACTAGGCAGAACGAAGCATAAAAATCAATGAATGAAAAGAGAAATAAACAATGAAATATTTTCGCGTTGAACATTTATGTTTTATCGAAGCGTGCGCGGATCGAATAAAGACGTTTACGGAATAACACCATAAAAAGGCTGGCTTTTTCATGCTATACGCCTTTATATTAATGGAATCACTGAACCTTCTAATTTATTTATATTTTTATCTAGAATTCACTGTTATAGGTTCATTGTTATAAAGATATTAAATAAACATATGTTTATTTCGCGACTCTTCTTTTCTTCACTTCTTAATTTTTCTCCTGTTAATGCTCTGTTGATTCATTGTATTTGACGATATGCTGCTAGCTGATTTAGGCTTTGGATTTAGTTGGTGATAGCTGTGTGGTATGATGATATGCAGGTCCTCTGCTGCACATCCTCTGGAAACATGTTTGTAAACAGTGGTAATCCTATATAAGTAATACACAAAGCGTAAATTATATATTAATTAAATCCCAGGAATTGAATCCGCGACATATGAAGCCAGTCATCTCAAGTTTTAATCCTCTACCGATGATCTGTTACAACTCGGTTGTCTGTATTAAAAGATTAAAAAAAAACATTTAAACTCCTTTTAAGGTAATTTATAATATTTTTTTTCCAAAAAGGTTGAAAATATATGACAATAATAAAACGCTGTTATGTCTCGCAGCTGGGAGAAGAAATATCCGTAGCGAATAGCAGCAACCCTCTCCCAACTGTCTGCGTTCAGAAAACGCGAAAAAAAAATCCACCTTGCATACAATACACGCTATCGAACAAGAATAAATAATAAATTATCTGTAAGGACCTTAAAACGGTGCTGCCTGATTTTTTTCAGCAGCCTCCATAACTTTAAGAGATTGACCAAAGCCAGCTACGTTTTTCCTGGAACAGCTAGTAAGAAATGCAGTGAAAGGTTGAACCTAAAGTTATTAGCGTGGTATTCATGAGGGTGGGATACGATAGTGTGGAGCAGGACTATTTTGGATGCGTAGAGACGGAAACCAGAAATGGTCTTATATGAGAACCAGGGTTAAGACATTAGGCAGCTCACAACGCAAAACCCAGGCTTATCATCCACACTGAAGGACCCCTCAAAGGGCCTAATGTTACTGGCACAAAATTAATGGTTTAAAAATCTTATATTTAAAAAAATCGTAAATTAATTAAAATTGTAAAAACAAAGGCTCATATTCTATTGTCAGTGGAATGTAAAAGAAAATAAATCTTCTGGAAATCTCAAAATTTCTAACCTGAAAACGTATTAAACAACTTCACTGATAATATATTAAATCTATAAAAAACATATTTTTAAAGCTGGTATCAATCGTTCTCAATTTATGTAGCGAAATAATTTGAATCTGGATTTCTTCCTAATGCAGAAAATTTGGGTTTCCGAAGATAATTTTTAATACAATTCAATTGTGTTACAAAAACTAGACAGTTATTTTTAGAACAAAAAAAGTCCTCATAATTTTATTTACAAAAAGTAAAAAAAAAAAACGCTATCAATTTTTTATTAACAACATTTATCCATATTTATTTATTTTTAATTTTATACTCTTTATCATACACGTTAGAAAATATATACATAAATACATGATAGTAAATAAAAAAACAATAGGTGATCTTATTACACTAGGTAATTTCTTTCAGACAGCCAAAGTATGAAAAAAGTAAAGGGATACACAATGTGTATTTAACGTATATATAAAGACAAAATATACATATCTATGTACATACATTTATTAATGTAAAATCTTTCCTCGAAAATAAAAGAGAAATTTGAATTTCGAATTTGTAACGTCAACGTTCCTCATCATAATTTCAGCTATAATACCTTCATTACAGCACATATTACTGCTCCAAAAACTTGCAGCAGTACCAGGTGGAAACATCCTGCATCCAGTTACTTTCAACTACCTTAGGAAGGTTGCCTGTCTACCTAGTGGGTTTTACGCAGAGGTTGCTTGAACGTTTTGATTCCAGAATCTGAACCGTTCCACTAAAGACATCTATGGGGAGATATACCATAATCGCCTTGATTGACATGTGGGTTGCAGATGGCAGTGTGGTATTATGGTATGCAGATGAAGCTGCTGCCCATCAGGGAATTATTTAAGATTGAACCCCGAGAATCGAATCGCAAGTCTTAGTCGTCTACAACTGGACTACAACTTCTCGTTTGCCTGTATAAAAAGATAATAAAAAAGTAAATATATTGAAACTCCTTCTGAGATAAAATAAATATTTTATTTTATTTCGAAAAGGTTGACGAGATATGACAAGCACATCTTGAAGCAAGTAATCAGTGAAAAGTATACATTTCCATCGCAATTTCCATCCACTTCCAAAACACCTTCCGTATTTCCTTTTTCAAATTCCTTTACGTAATGATATTTTGAATGCGTACCAAAAAATCTTTTTGTTTCAACTGAATATATAAGGCGCTATAAAGGATTTATGTTTCGTTTTGACAGCTGTCTGTTATATGATCTTCCGAGTGTGTTTGCACGTTTTACCTTACGACACGATTATAACGAACATCCTGTGTGTTGATTTCACACAGTGTCGCAAAAAATTATGACAAATTTAAAAGGCGTCAGGGAAATTAAAATTATTTCATTTATTTAAAATAATGTACATATATATTTATATATGTATATCTTCCTTTGTTTTCAGTCAATGAACGTACACTACAAGGCATAGGCCTCCGCCAAATAAGGCTATGGTGATCGATCATGTGCTGCTTGCATCCAAAGAGTTCCTGCAACCTTACAATCTGCAATCAAATAATATTATCTGTTCACCTAATAGGAGGCCTATCCACGCCACTTCTACTTTTTGGTCCCAACGGCTAGCGGTCACAGGAGCGATGTGTCCTTCAACTGATACTTCAGAATTGTTCATTCTTTTAGCTACGTCTGTGATCTTAACTGAGCATATATCTAATATATAAAATTCTCGTGTCACGGTGTTCGAATTTGAACTCCTCCGAAACGGCTTGACCGATTTTTATCAAATTTTACATGCGTATTCAGTATGTCTGAGAATCGGCTACTATTTATTTTCCATACCCCTAAGTGATAAAGGTGGTCCACCCCTAAATTTTATTTTTAATTTTTTAGACAATTTTTTTGGTTTTTATTTTATTATGATACAGCATACAAAAATACATATAAACCTAAATTTTCACCCCTCTACGACCAACCCTTATCTTACATTTGTTAATTAAAAACTTTAATTTTTTTTTGCAAAACAACGTTTGCGGGATCAGCTAGTAAGTATATATATACAAAATTCTAAAACATACTGTAGGTGAATCATTTGACAATGTAATATTTGTAAATCAATGTCTAAATCATTATATCATAAACAATATGTTAGTGTATATACACAGCTATGCATTTTCTTATAATTTCGTGTTAGAATATTTTTAGTCGGTTTGATTTCGCTGGTTTGAGGTTGCAGCGCGTAGAGTGCGGTAAGGCTTAGACCTCTTTTGAAGTAGCGAAGTAAAGGCTTCCGGGGTACCTCGGCCCGAACCCATACTAACTATATATATATATATATATATATATATATATATATATATATATATATATATATATATATATATATAACAGGCCACCGAGTTATTAAATCGCTTCGATGGACACTCCGTTGAGTTACTAGGAACAAGGGTCCCCAAGGGGGACCTTAATATTAATTACAATTAAGTTATCACTGAACTGTAAATATATATATATATATATATGTATATATATACATTTTATAGCGTCATATATATTCAGTTGAAACAAAAAGATTTTTGGTAAGTATTCGAAATATCATTACGAAAAGGAATTTGAAAAAGAAATACGGCAGGTGTATGAGTGTGTGCTGTTTTGCATTCTCCTTTGTTAACTTCAATTCTACCGCAAGAAGCCGAATTTTATGCATCCATGCAGGAAACCGATTCAGACTTGAGATCATAAGTCGTGAATTTGACTCCTGGATACAACCTTGCATAATTCACTTTATGCACTAATTATACAGCTTTGTCACAAAAGAATTTCCAGGGGGTGATTACCAGTATCCTCTGCGCACCATATTACCACCCTGGTGATTATGGTATCTCTCTCAATAGATATCTTTAGGTACTATCAATAAAATTCAATAAACCATCTGAATGTCTATATCGGTTTATTATTTAATACTAAGTATATTTTTAGACATCAAGGTCATATAAACAAAAGAGGGTTGTTTATGAATATACCATAGACGCAATTACTTAAAACTAACATTAAGTTAATACTGCCACAGACAATGGGGCGGTTGTTAAAGATTTATTATTCATAATGTTTACTGCGTTTCAAGAAATAGGTCACGGCTATTATTTTAACATTTTACCGACTAATGTTTGTTATGTATGGTCAAAATAACAACGAAAATAATATATAAAGTAATTTAGCTTACATATACCGAGGCTTTCAGGAATATTTCATCACCTTCATCATCATATTAGCCGACAGACGCCCAGAACAAAGCCTCCCCCAAACACCACCATCATGACTGGTCTTTCACTGGCCGCATCTAGCGACCTAACTATTACATATTTAATAGAATCAGGCGTTACCTCGCGGAAGTCCATCCTAAGTAAAAAAAAGGACCAATATATAGCCACTTCCGCACATGCAGTGGTAGTCGTGCAACAAAGTGCACTGCTCGCCAGCCCGCTGATAAATGCGTATGCGGAAAACAATGCAAATTACACAGCCGCCAAATCACTCAACACGTGTTTCACCCCTCCACGAGGCATCTTCAGGAGTTATGTTACACCGATTAGTGCCAAACACAGAAACTTAACTTGACTCTGTTGTTGCACGACTACCACTGCATGTGCGGAAGTGGCTAAATATTGGTCCTTTTCTTACTAATTATTACACTGTAATCACATAATATGTCTTTCATATATATGTTATATAATATAAAAGTAAATATGTGATGTATTTTAGAGTGAATGGACGATTATATGAATTCTGGAAAAAGAGATAATAAGACACGTGAAAATTTATTAAAAATGTAAAAGTCACTTTACTAGAATGTGCTAGGGGTGTACAAGATGCTTCCAAAAATGTGGGTCACAAAGAAGACGCTGTTATGACCTTATTATGAGAAAACGCTGGACTCAGGTCACGTCTAACAGTGGATGTTGCAATAAATGTAACGGTTCGAAAGTGAATGTTCCTTCACGTGCGTCGCTGCAAAACCGGTATCTAAGATCTGGTCCAACATGTTAAGCGACAGCGGTTTTGATCATAGGCGTTGGTCCAAGATATTTTAACAGCGATTTTAGTTACTATTTTATTAAGTGTACGGTTTTCAGATTAAGTTACCCTATATATTCTTCAACTTAATGCTATGAAGATTCCAAACGCACCCTGATCTGAGAAGGACCAATAACAGGCTTCCAGACAGTGTCATTATTGTAATTATAATAGAATAATAATAGATTTAAAAAAAATAACTTATGTCTGTAACCAAAACAATCAGCTGCATAAATAACTGCCCGCTACAAAACTTGAAATTTTTTGTATTTATATATACTTTTCTCTATTGCACACATCTTCCGTCGCTCTCACACAAACGACACGCGTGATTGGTTGTTAAGTAAGGATTTTGATTGGTCGTTAAAATTAACGTAAGTTTTAAGATTGGTTAACGTAGATTTTTATATAAATACAGGATGTCTTCAAATAAAATTAAAACTGTTGTTAGCACTAGAATTTTACTGCTTACTTCAAGAATTTTTTACATTAAAATATTCGAATCTCCGACTATTTCTATTTAAAAAAAGAAAAAGTACGGTCTGACTTTTGAATAGAAATCGTCATTCGCATCTTGACTCCAGCCATTGACACCCCATAGCGAAGTTCATCGCCCTCTGAGGAGGCAGTCGTACATAGATTGCGTCGGTGAGAGGTTACCTCTCGAAAACCTCTCTAAAGTCCATACTGAAAGGGTTAAGTATGGAATATGAATTCAAACTGAATACATACCTATAAACAGTAATGAAAAAAATTATAGAAACGTATTATGGAATAAAATACTTGTATTCCTACGATTGCGTTTCAACATACCTATCAATAATTTAAAACTTTTAACGCTATAACCAACCATCCTGTATAAGCAAAATATGAGGCAATGTTTCAGGAAAACAATTTAAATATATATTATATATTGCTACTAAGGTGTCTATATATACAAATAAATAAAATTGGAATGTCTACTTGTGCTGCACGCATATGAATAAATATACATTATGTATATCAAAATATTTTTACATAAATTTTTGTCTGCGCATCTGTTTGTTCCGGCTAATATTCGAAATGGCTGGACCTATTTTGAAGGGATTTATACTGGCAGATAGCTGATATAATAAGGAGTAACGTAGGGTAGTTTTATTTAAAAAAAATATAAAATTAAAAAAATAAACTAAATAAACTTTGAATAATTCCACGCAGACGAAGTCGCGGTCACAGCTAGTCGTAAATAAGAAGAATAAGTGTAATTAATAGGTCGGATAAATCTCTTATATATAAAGAACTTATTTAATTTATTGCACTACAATTAAGAGATATAACATGTGAGTATATTATGAAACGGTAAAGAAATTTCAGTACCCCAGATATTTTTAAATAAAGACAAAAAAATACGATCTAACTTTTAAACGGAAATAGTCATAAATAAGAAGAATACTAACTGTAAACAAGAATAGGTAAGACGATAAGATAATTATAAATCGTATAAAATCTAGATTGTAAATCAAAAAATGGGTGTTAGTGACATAATAAGGTGCTATGTTTAAAAACAATATAAAATTATAACACAAGATATATTGTAATATTAAATGGAATCTGGCGTTATTTTGCGGAAGTCCATCCTAAGTAAGATAAGGACTAATATTTAGCCACTTCCGCACATGCAGTGGTAGTCGTGCAACAAAATGCACCACCCGCCAGCCCGCTGATAAATGCGCATGCGGCAAACAATGCGAATTACACAACTACCACCGCTAAATCACTCAACACGTGTTTCACCCCTCCACGGGGCACCTTCAGGAGTAATGTTACACCGATTAGTGCCAAAAACAGAGTCTGACTCTCTGACGCTGGCGGGCGGTGCACTTTGTTGCACGACTACCACTGCATGTGCGAAAGTGGCAAAATATTGGTCCTTTTTTTACTTGATATATTGTAATGTGATATATAAAAAAATTAACTAAATATTTATTTTTTGAGCTATATGACGCATGAAGTCGCGGGAATAGCTAGTTTAAAATTATTTCAGTAAAATTAAAAAACGTTTTTTATTTATTTAATTTTTTTTTTGTTGATACCTATCGCAGGTGATATCGAGTTATTAGGTAAACTCTAAAGGTGATAAACTTTAAAAAGCTGCTCATTAATCATTTTTCTTTCACATAAGCTGGAATTTGTAAGTAAAAGTTGAGTATAAGCTAAGTTCGCCCTCAGTGTAAACTTTGAATATTGCTTAAGTTCTTTCTTAATGGATTTATCCAAGTTTTTTTTACCATAAAGAAAGTTCAATATCCGAACATTTCTTATATTGTCGACGTAAAGAGTACGTTTACCTGCGAAAGCTAATCGTACGCTTTCAAGTTGATTGATTTCAAATGTGTACTTCAAAACTGTGATAAAAAAATAAGTAATTTTTTTACCTAGGTTTGTAGGACTGTCTTTTATCAAAAGTTAAAATATAATTTCGCTCAATTTAAATCATTTTAAAACATGTTTTGTGTCTCAAACATGAAAGCTTCAAAAACTCGACTGATATTCCACAACCGTTCACCTGATTTGGCTTCATAGGACTTCTGGATATTCCTTAAACTCAAAAAGGCCAATGCACGATTAAGAAGATAAAAATATAACTAATCGTGAAGCGTTGGAAAAAGTGCGTTTTATCAGACGGGGATTACTCTGAAGTCAATAAAATTCATTATACTTATATATATATATATATATATATATATATATATATATGGAAAGTAGTTTGAAAACAATATTCGAAGCATATCTGATTTAAATATTTATTTAATAATCAAACTTAGACACAAACACATATTCTAGAATCCTTTGACTTTTTTTACAGTGTTGTCATCTTCAACCAAAAGTTTCCTTAATCAAAAATGTGCTTAACTAAAATATAATCTAAAACACATATGTGTGTATATAGTACCCTCGTTTAGTAACTTTGAATAGCTTCCAGAAAATTCCTATAAATGTGATTCAAATTTTTTGTTACTTAAAAGTCACTCTTACTGTTATAATTACTCCGTTAAATATTATCATTAAATGATTAAATCTTTGTCAGTCTTCATTAAGTTCAATTAAGAACGCTACTCTATCAATGATTTAGTTAAATAATCTAATAATTATTGTAAATGTGTAAACGAAGCCGGCATAACGGAATTATGGGGAGGTAGTTAACGAAGTTTTAAGTTGTGATTGACCAATTAGAGTACGGGAAGGAGGGCAATAGGACTTTATAAAAGTTTGGAAACCTCAAGGACGCAATTTGTCTAAAGACAGAATTGAGATTTTTTTTAATTTCTTCGAATATTTAAAGGCTCTAGTTTTGACGATTTATTGGAATCAGACGTTACCTCGCGGAAGTTCATCCTAAGTAAGACGAACGTGTTTCACCTTCGGACTCTGTGTTTGGCACTAATCGGTGTAGCATGGCTCCTGAAGATGCCCCGTGGAGGGATGAAACACGTGTTGAGTAGTTTGGCGGTGGCGGTTGTGTGATTCGCATTGTTTGCCGCATACGCATTTATCAGCGGGCTGGCGGGCGGTGCACTTTATTGCACGACTACCACTGTATGTGCGGAAGTGGCTAAATATTGGTCCTTCTCTTATCTAGTTTTGACGATTTCACAGTCTAAATTATTTAAGGTTTGCTATATATTTGACGTTGTAATTAGAAATGATACCCGTAGATGTAAACCTTACCGATATACCTTACTGAATAGCCAAGTGAATTGGCAATTAGAAGTGTTAGTTGGCAGGTTATATACCAAGCAGAACTGTTAGTTGAGGCTTTATTTTTCCAAAGTTCCAAGGACTTGGAAACCCATATGGTAAACAGACTTCCTACCTGGAGTCGTTAGAAGATATTGTATTTAAGTGACTTTATACTGATATTTTTGGATATCCATGGGCGGAAAGAGGAAGCCTATATTACTTATCTAAATTAAATAACATTTACTACTAAATACCGTGTTTCATTTATAAATCTGTAGATATAACATTACTTAAGTAAGAAAAGGACCAATATTTAGCAACTTCCGCACATGGAGTGGTAGTCGTGCAACAACAAAGTCAAGTCAAGTTTCTATGTTTGGCACTAATCGGTGTAACATAACTCCTGAAGATGCCCCGTGAAGGGGCGAAACACGTGTTGAGTGATTTAGCGGTGGTAGTTGTGTAATTCGCATTGTTTGTCGCATGCCCATTTATCAGCGGGCTGGCGGACGGTGCGCTTTGTTGCACGACTACCACTGCATATGCGGAAGTGGCTAAATAATAAAAAACATTGTCAAAATTCATGTTACTACATGTTTAAATTAATTATTGTTTACAACTTGTCTCAGACTTTACATTGCTAGAAGACATTGATCTGTGGCATTAAAATTAAATGAATTAATATAACCTATTTTAAAGTGATTACCTTTATACAGAGTGATTGAAAATAGGTGTAAAATTTTTAAAGATTTACGGTCATAAATAATCGATGCCAATCCATAAGTAATCTGCCTGTATACATGATATATACACGTATTTAGGAGATTAAATATGGATTTTTTTTATGAAACTGTATAATGGTTTTCATTAAAAATAATTAGGGACATGTCTGAAAGGGTTTATATATATCTAAATCGTGTGAGTACTACAATCTCAGAGTCCAATATTAATTAAAAATATAAATTGAATGACATCGCTCAGGCGGTTTCGGCGCGAACCCTTTTAATGTTTTGACGTTCGTTTTGCTTATTTTAACTTCAAAATTTCATCAATTTTACGCGCGAAAATGTTTTTATCTTTACACACGTTAAAATAGCCGCTGTGATCTTTCTTAAATAATCTTTCCCCTTATATTTATTAATTCTACCTTCTTCTTTTACTGTTCTCAAGGTCTTCTATTACTCTTCTATCTTTCCTCGTAATATCTTCTATTCCTTTCAAACATCATTCATCTCATCTCACTCCAATATATCACAATTAGTTTCTTTTTAATTATCACAGTACATCATCACTGTACCTATTTCCTAGTTTATTTCTCTTATCTTTCAATGACCATTTGTTGACCGCTGCTGCCTGTATTTAAGATCACGAACATCCAGCATAAGATGTTCACCAACAAGTTGGATAGAAGGTCTCATAGAAGACCTGAAGGTTGATACATACCGCTTCCAACCAACCATTCTATTGGAAGTTTTTAGTAGGTCTGTGAACATCAGTGAATATCTGACAGAAATAAACATGACGATGAAAATCTGTTTAAGGTAGATAAGAAGAACATAGATGGATAAAGAAGTAAACATGTTAACTCTATCAGCCATATAGATCCCATCCCAATGTATTTAAAATAATCTTCTGTTAAAATCCTTTTATATTGGTTTCTGATTCATAGCCATCATCAATTAGCAACCAGTGTAAGGCACAGATCCTTTGTATGTTGCCTGTCTACGCCGCGTGTACCTCTGGTGAACTTCCCTATATTTATACTTTTTAAGTTAACTACAGATTATAAAACTTCTTCATCACACCACAGTTGAATATATAACCTTCTTAAGGTTCTATAAGCGCCAAACTGTAGACGTTTAACAGCTGAAATTATTAAATTTATATTGAAAATTGCAACCAAATATTTTCATATATTAAAAACAGAACGATGTTGTTCAGTGTACGCGGGACGCTCTTTTTCTACTTTTTTTTTCCTTTTAAGTCTTCTTTTGTTGTTCGTTGCCACTTTAGTGCATGAAACCCGTAATAAATCATCGGTTCCTCAACTCGCCAACAATGCAGAAATTCTATTACCCTCATTCTAGCCGCGTATATCACTTTATATGAAATTTTATTTTAATATTTGTATCGTTATATTTACGTTGTTTAATATACAGGATGGTTGGTTATTTAAAGTTTTTTTTTGTTTTAAGAAGCTATGTATTCTGTCAATGAAACTTTTTACATCTAATTCTTATTAGTAAGTAAATTATTTATTTCTTTACAAAGCCTTTAATTGTGTTGGTCTCTAAAAATTTCTTCTAAAAGTCTAAAGGTCTATGCCCTTTAGTAGTTGTCTGTTGGCAGATATCATGATCATATTATTGATATTTGAATGCGACAAGCAAAATACTTCTGGCTGTACAAAATCTACAGAGGAAAGATAGTAAACAAAAAATATATTTTAATAAATAGTGATTTGAATTTTGTTAACGCTTTTTCATACCATATTATAAATACAAAAAAGATTTCTTTATGAAATTAATTTGTTAATAATATAAGTGTATGTTAGTGTTAGTTAGTCTTAGCGTGTGTTATGTAATGTATGTAAATAATAAAAGTGTATGTTAGTGTTAGTTAGTATTGGTGTATGTTATGTAGTGTATGTTAATAATAAAAGTGAATGTTTTTGTTAGTTAGTGTTAGGGTATGCTGTGTAGTGTTTGCTAATAATAAAAGTGTATGTTAGTGTTAGTTAGTGTGAGTGTATGTTGTGAAGTGTATGTTAATAATAAAAGTGTATGTTAGTGTTAGCATTGGTGTATGTTGTGTAGTGTATGTTAATAATAAAAGTGTATGTTAGTGTTAGTTAGTATTGGTGTGTGTTGTGTATTGTATTTTAATAATAAAAGTGTATGTTAGTGTTAGTTAGTATTGGTGTATGTTATGTAGTGTATGTTAATAATAAAAGTGTATGTTAGTGTTAGTTAGTGTGAGTGTATGTTAATAATAAAAGTGTATGTTAGTGTTAGCATTGGTGTATGTTGTGTAGTGTATGTTAATAATAAAAGTGTATGTTAGTGTTAGTTAGTATTGGTGTGTGTTGTGTATTGTATTTTAATAATAAAAGTGTATGTTAGTGTTAGTTAGTATTGGTGCATGTTAAGTAGTGTATGTTAATAATAAAAGTGTATGTTAGTGTTAGTTAGTATTGGTGTGTGTTGTGTATTGTATTTTAATAATAAAAGTGTATGTTAGTGTTAGTTAGTATTGGTGTATGTTGTATAGTGTATGTTAATAATAAAATTACTTTACGTGTTCGACGTAAGACATTTGTTGCCATTTACATCGTGCACTTGTACAAAATTATTAACGGCTTAGTGGCTTCCCCTGAACTCCTCTCGTGTACTGCCTATTCAAGTAGTTATCGGATTTGTACCCTCAAAGTTGTAGACGAGTATATATACCTGGAAACAAACTGTCACGCTCAGTAATTTTAACTTCGAGAAAGAGATCACTCGCCAAATCCTACTCAGATGGGCTGCGTTCAGGAAGCTCTGACATCTCTTCTGGTCTAAAGTATCGCAATGTTTGAAGACAAAGGTCTTTGACCAATGTGGTCACATACGACGGATCTCATGTGAAGGTTCAAGATTACCCAGAGAGCAATAGAGAGGGTTATGCTTGGTATTTCGTTACAAGATCAAATCAGAAACGAGAAGATCCTCAGAAGAACTAAGATGACCTATGTAGGTCGAAGAATTGCTGGTCTGAAGTGGAAATAGGAGAGGCATTTCACTCGTGCAAACAATGGCCGTTGTGGCTGAAAGGTTCTGGAGTGGCGATCACGAGGCGGTAGACGTGACAAGACACCACAGTTCCACCACTAGAAGGACCGACTTAGACTAGGTAGAAGGATGTCATTGGATGCATGCAGCGCAGGACCGGTCATTGTGGGTATCTTTTGGGGAGACCTTTACCTTGCAGTGGGCGTTCTGCGGCTGAAGAGAAAAACTCTGACAAGTTAAAATAGAGGGTCCTTGACCTGTTAGATAGTAAGAGTAATAAAAAACGTTTTTGGTCGATATTTTGATGAACAAATGTGGTCCAATTTTCACCTCTTTATAAATTCTGCTCATATAGTAACGAGATATATCCAAATTGCGGTATATTCTGTGGTTTTCTGCTAAATATATTGGTTGTAAAATTTTAAATCAAAATTCTGAAAATTTTTAAAAATGTCAGAGTCCCAAATTTAATAATACGAGTTGTGTTTACTAAATTTTAGTAATTAAATTGTTTTTTTTTTATGTAATTTAGGCATGAAGTAATATTGGTTTATATTCCGTATTGTGAACCAAATAAAATAAAATTCTTTGTTTATTACTTCTGAACTGTTTTGATTTTTTGAATAGGGTGTCATTGTATCAGCCCATTGATGCCGAACTCGACGAAAACGAAACCACCACGCATAGCAGGCAGGTTTTTTATAGTCCTCTCTTTAGGGACTTGTTGTTCCTTTTACCATGTATGGGGCAGATATGATACATGTTCGAGTAAATAATTTTTTTGGTAAAAATTTTTATTTTTCAATTATCTTCTATTCTTTAAAAATTCCTTTCATTTTGTTCTTCATAATATTTGTCATCTCATAGCTTACATATTATCTGTATTTCATCACCTTCCTTCCCTTATCTTCGCTTTTAGATCATAGTTTGAATCACAGATAATTTTTTGGTATCACAGTATTGACACATTTTTATATAATTAATGTACATTTACTCCTTTTAAGTTTCTTTTTCAAAATGTTTATTTTTCTTCCTTACAATTGTTATTATTTTGCTCAATATTGACCCTTGTACTATTTGAGTGTTGTATCAATTTATTGCATACTGCACTACCTTTATGCAGGAACCTAAGAACAATGAACTGGTAGGCAGATTAGTGGACTATTGTCGCTCCTCCTTGTGGGTTCTACCCACTCTGGGTTTATCGTCTGGTGGTCGGCACTGGAGAACCTTCTACTGCACAGGAGATGTACCCGCCAACTGTCACTTTAGACGATTAATTCTTCGAACCACCTCCGTGACTTTGATTATTTAGCTGATGTAATTTCTGATTCCATCTCGCCGCTAGACTTGTATAACTATCTCTTTCTCCCAACTTTGACTATTGTCGGTCTACCTAGTGGGTTCTACCCAGGCTGGGTTTATCGTCTGGTGGTCGGCACTGGAGAATCTTCGACAGCACAAGAGATATACCCACCAACTGCCACTTCAGATGAGCAATTCTTCGAACCACCTCCGTGACTTTGATTATTTAGCTGATATCATTTCTGATTCCATCTCGCCGCTAAACTTGTATAACTATCTCTTTCTCCCAACTTTGACTATTGTCGGTCTACCTAGTGGGTTCTACCCAGGCTGGGTTTACTGACTGGTGGTCGGCACTGGAGAATCTTCGACAGCACAAGAGATATACCCACCAACTGCCACTTCAGATGAGCAATTCTTCGAACCACCTCCGTGACTTTGATTATTTAGCTGATATCATTTCTGATTCCATCTCGCCGCTAAACTTGTATAACTATCTCTTTCTCCCAACTTTGACTATTGTCGGTCTACCTAGTGGGTTCTACCCAGGCTGGGTTTACTGACTGGTGGTCGGCACTGGAGAATCTTCGACAGCACAAGAGATATACCCACCAACTGCCACTTCAGATGAGCAATTCTTCGAACCACCTCCGTGACTTTGATTATTTAGCTGATATCATTTCTGATTCCATCTCGCCGCTAAACTTGTATAACTATCTCTTTCTCCCAACTTTGACTATTGTCGGTCTACCTAGTGGGTTCTACCCAGGCTGGGTTTATCGTCTGGTGGTCGGCGCTCGAGAACCTTCGACTGCACAAGTGATGTACCCGCCAAGTGCCACAGTAATTCTTCGAACTATGTCCTGTGACTTTGATTCCTTAGCTGATCTCATTTCTCATTCCATCTCGCCGCGAAACTTGTCTAACTATCTCTTTTTCCCAACTTTGACTTTTGTGGGTCCACCTAGTTCGTTCTACCCATGCTGGATTTATCGTCTGGTGGTCGGCAGTCGAGAACCTTCGACTGTACAAGAGATGTACCCGCCAACTACCATTCAGACGAGTAATTCTTCGAACTATATCCTGTGACTTTGATTCCCTAGCTGATCTCATTTCTGCTTCTACCTCGCAGGGAAATTTGTATAACTATCTCCTTCTCCCAACTTTGACTATTGTCGGTCTACCTAGTTGGTTCTACCCACTCTGAGTTTATCGTCTGGTGGTCGGCGCTCGAGAACCTTCGACTGCACAAGACCAACTGCCACTTCAGACAATTAATACTGGAAGCTACATCCGGAACTTTAGCTCCTTAACTGATCACCTCATTTTTGATTCTATATTCCTCCTGCTTCCCAGGTAAGATTAGAGGTACGCTAATAGTAACCGGTAGCGGCATATTCCCAGGACACAGTCTTGTATACAGTTCGCAATTGTGTACAATTCTTAACTAAATAGTAAATACAGAATTCATAAAGGCAGATGACCTACACTTGCGATCATGAACTTACCCTGAATGATTCACGAAATAATATATTTAACCAAGTACATATTCCAACTTACTTCTATCCACTTGATTACGTATGTCGCATTGTAAAAAGGTCCCCCGTTGGTAGGAATAGGCCTCATGTAAACTAATATCGGCACTCCGTATTACGGTCACGTTATATGCTGCAGTAAGACCGCCGACTTGTCGATTTTCTATTGAATAAATTTCACTTTGATTTCTATTCAATAGGGTGAAACTTGATCAAGTGATTTTTTTGCGTCTTATATTTAACAGGTTTTATTATTTTATTTTCTCACTATTTAGATGAGATCATATAAAATGATGAACTCACCTAAAATAATTCCTCTAAAGCCTCCTCTATTTATTTCCAATAGAATCGATTCGAAGCGTGGTGATCTTTCAAATTTGTGGATGGAAGTGATTAAAGTTTATTATGAAAGAACTGGAAGTAAAAGAAGAATCCTTCAAGATGTTTAGATAAAGACTACGAGCGATAGCGGGAGGAACGTACCAAGTTGTATTTCTCCAAAACCAGAGGGAACAGTGTACCTCTTAAACCTGCCACAAGACGCACAAGTGAAATAAGAGAGAGAAAGAGAACGGAAGAACTCCTTGCGTTCAAGGTACTCTCCAAAAGAATCGAACCTGGAGCAATGGAGTGGTTAACAGCTAAGATATTACCCATTATTTTAAATGCATTTTAGTTATTAATATAATATGAGTTTATCTATGTATATATGTTGTCAATATGTACATTTTTAGTTTATTATATATATAGAGAGCAATTGTTTTAATTTTTTATTTAAAACAATTATGGCAAAAGCTTCAAGATTTCTCTACAAGTTTGAAAAGGAAATGAATCGATTTGCAGAAGAAAAAAAGTAAAATACATATCTAGCGAATTGGATAGTTGAGGAGTAATTGATTACCTAAGAAGTATATAGTAAATTAATTGATGTTTGATTTTAGAACATTCAAAAAAGAGACGTCTACCTACAGGGTGATACGACTTTATGTCTGACAGAAATCGCTGTATTTTATGACCTCCGCTATTGGGGCCCTGTTGTACCCCTAGTATATTTTTGGGATAGAGACTTTTATTTTCTTTTAAATTTTTATTTAAGTAAGAAAAGGACCGATTAGTTCCAAACACAGAGTCATTAATCGGTGTAACATAACTCCTGAAGATGCCCCGTGGAGGGGTGAAACACGTGTTGAGTCATTTAACGGTGGCAGTTGTGTAATTCGCATTGTTCGCCGCATACGCATTTATCAGCGGGCTGGCGGGCGGTGCACTTTGTTGCACGACTACCACTGCACTGCAAGTGGCTAAATATTGATCCTTTTCTTACTACGAGTTTCTTAACTTGAAATTTTGGCGTTTCCAGTATGTTTTATTTTTTATATTTATTGTGTCCTTTTCTTACCTCGGATGGACTTCCGTAAGGTATCTTCAGGAGTTATGTTACACCGATTAGTGCCAAACACAGAGTCTAGACTCTAAAAGGTTAAATATTGGTCCTTTTCTTAATAAAGTAGATATCCAGGTTCGAAGTTTAAGCAATATTTTGGAAAATATACGGATATTTTAGCCGTTTTTAATATAGATACGAAACAGTCCAGTAAATCCGTATCTGATATATTGATTTAAATTAATAGAGCAGGCAGCCGCCCATTAGGAGTTGACCCATTTCGTGGCTCCAACCGTGACGACATCGTACAAAGATATATATAACTAGATATGACATGAGATTTCTTTTTATTATTATTATTTTTATCCATTTAAGTTAGTACAGAGAAGTTCTAGTGCGATAGTAAACTAAAAAATAACAAAGTGCTATTTCAAAAAGTGTGGCTGCCAGTTTTCAGTTTCAGTAAGGGGTGCGAAAAAAGGAATATCTTATCACTTGTGTACAACGAGGAGAGTCGCGGGACTTTTTTAGATTACTGCAGAAGAGTCATAGGAGAGACAATTAAAAGGAACAGGTAGACAAATAAAAACAAATGTATAAGACGAACAAAGATAAATACATCAATCTAATATATGTAAAACAATAGGAAAGTAAAGTACAGGACAAAATGTAAAAAGTATTCTTGTGGAACGATGAAAGTGAGGTAATGAATGAAAGAATGAATGAATAAATGACTAAGAAAAAAAAAGATGAAAGCGCAAATTATAAAATTTTTGTTTTTTTTTTTTTTTTATAAAATAGTACCTGTCTATCCCAGATAGGGTAAGTAAGGAGTCAACAGGAAATATGCGAATGAACATATTGTTAATATATTATCTTGTAATAAAATAAATTCAATTTAAATTACTTTTTTACTACAGGTAAAAAGCTAAAATGTAATTGCTGTAGAGTATATAATAAAAAGTTGATATGACATAAAAAAAAATCTTTAATAAAGAAAAATTCTCATTGGAAATCAATTCCATTTCACTTACCATCACCATCACCATCATCATATTACTAATAATAAAATTCCATCATTCGTTTCAAATACAACCTGTTGACAATCTCTTTCAACCAGCATTTTTTAGCACCGTGCGATAAAGACAACGCCATAGAAAACCTTTTGTAGCTGTTCGTTCCCTAAAGATTTTCCAAAACTATGTCGTTTTGAAAAAAAATTGTTTTGAAGTCATTTTTATTATAAGTATAATAATTTTTAATGGAATCAGGCGTTACTTCTGTGTTTGGCACTAATCGGTGTAACATAACTTCTGAAGATGCCCCGTGGAGGGGTGAAACACGTGTTGAGTGATTTGATGTTGGCAGTTGTGTAATTCGCATTGTTTGCCGCATGCGCATTTATCAGCGGCCGGCGGTGCACTTTGTTGCACGACGACCACTGCATGTGCGGAAGTGGCTAAATATTGGTCCTTTTCTTACTTATAATAATTTTAAAATACCATATCCAGAGGTTAACAGATCATTGACAATTTAGTTTTGCACTAAGGAACGTACGAGTACATAAATCGCAGTATACTCAATTATAACAACAAAATATAAGATTTCAATTCAAACCTTTTATGTTTGAAACTTATATCGGGTTACCAGTGGAAATAAAACTCTAATGCAAACTTTTATATGCTTCCTTTATAGCAAAACTAAGTTATTGCTTTGTTGAGATGAAGCATGCCTGCGGTTAAAAGATAATAGTATTTATTAAAGTTTTATTTCGTATTTAGGATTTACTTTACAGTAAAAGGTGGCGCAAAAGTAATGTCGTAATGTGAACGTGCATTTATTTTTATAAATGACACTAAAGGTCACTGTACTTTGATATTTATAAAATAGATATATAAAGTAATAGTTTTCATTAATAAATTAAGTATATATATATATATATATATATATATATATATATATATATATATATATATATATATATATATATGCATAACATAAATGTCAAAGTGCAGTAAAATTTGGCACCATTTATAAAAATTGAGGCGCGTTCAAGTTATGACATTACTTTTGAGCCACATGTTATGTAATATGGATACGTTGCTTGGAATAAATGTAAAAAATCGAATTAGAAATAAGAATGTCCGTAAATGGAAAAGCCTGTTCAGGTTTCTTAGTAAGAATAAAACTCCACAAGCAGTTAAAAGTATATATACATAATACTATGGTCAGAAAGTAAGGTGAAAGTGTGAACTTTTTTTATTTATTCTTCCAAATCAATTCATCCCCTTCAAAGTAATCTCTGTCCCATATAAGGCGCTTTTGTCAACCCTTTTTTCAGTCCTCGATACTTTCTGAATAGTTATATAGCCTTCAAGACATTCTTTGATTCAGTTTTTATCTCCTCAGTCGTGTCTAAACTGCGTCCCCGCATTGGCCTTTTAAGTTTGCTGAATAGCCGAAAGTCGCACGGAGCCAAATCAGACGAATATGTAGATTGCGTTATGGGTAAAGTTTTTGATTTTTCTTCTTAAAAATTGTGCGATTTTGACACATATCGAGACTTGACATGATTGTGAAACACAACCTTCATTGGTTTTGCAGCCACATGGTTTATACAATTCAAATTGAAACCTTATTGGTAAATGTAAATAGAGAAGATTATGAAAGAAGACGGCAAATTTCATTGCAAAACATGGAGAAATAAAAAGCTATCAACACACACAACTATACATACATTTAGCGAAATCACGTACTATTCATTAAATTTAAAAAGGCAGTAGAAATTCGCTATTTTTACTATTATCATATATTTTTATTTCAAATTAATCAACACAAAAACAAAATCCATCGTCATTGGATAACTTTTTAAAAATGGAATATAAAAAAAGAGTTCTCATTAAGAAAAAAAAAACTTTAATAATTCCAATAGAACACGTTCGAATAACGAACGTTTTTAATTAAATCCTTCATCCATACTTAACACTTTACCCCACATTGCTTTAAAGTGTTCATTACGCATCTCTCGGTTGTGATCGATGGAAAAAATATATATATATATTTTATTCCCCTTTATGTTACTGTCGACTTATTATGTTACTGTTTCATGTTATTGATATATTTGTTTAAATTGGTTCACTATAAACCTATAATATATCACACCACGGCTTCGAGTGCCGGTCTAGCGTTGAAATCAGGGAGAAGACAATAGCCTCCCTGATAGGTGAAAAAGAAACTAGGAAAGAATTCCTCGCTTGTTGCAAGAAAATAGTTAAAAACGTTATACAAAAAATAAAAATCCAAATATACAATAAGAAATGTGATAAAATAAAACTGAAAAAAAATGTAATAAGAAAAGAGGAAAGAATGATAGATGAACAGAGCAAAAGGGTAAGAAAGTAGAAATTTAGCATGAAAGATAGATAATAGACCGAAAGAGAAAGTAAAATATGAAAGAAAAGAGAGAAAATAAAAAATCATGTGAAAAATTAAATTGCAAATAAAGTCCCTGTCCCACTATAAATAGGGGTACGAGAGGCCCCCAATAGCGGGGGTCATAACACACCAAGGTTCGACGTCTCAGCCTACCGCGTGCTCCGCAGTTTCGTGGTGGACGCAGTCTTGGTTCCAGCTCTTCACGCGGCACGGGAAGTTCTCTGAGTACCTTCACCGGTTCAAACTCAAGGAGCACTCCTCGTGCTTCTGTGAACCGGACGTGGACCAGACCGTGGTCCACCTTGTAACCCACTGTCCCGCGTTCGGGGGACTTCGGTACGATTTCTAAAACGGGGGGAATAAAAAAATAAGTGAGGACAATATCGCCTCATTTATAGAAGAAAAACCATATAGCACAGTGTTCCTTGATTATTGAAAAAAAAATAGCAAAATATATAATAAATGTTAACAAAACTAATACAGGTAGTAACCAAAAACAATAACAAATAATCATAAAGTTAATAAAACAAAAACGATGTAATCTGCGATAAAATGTATAAAACCAAACAATAAAAAGTAGAATAAAAACTAAGATAAAGTAAAAATAATGTGAGAACCAAAAGCTAAGCTAAGCTAAGTGACAGTAAGGAACTAGGCGAAGGTAGTGAGGCGATGAATGAACGGTAGAAAGTAAGTAAAAGAAAGATAGATCATATGAAGTATGACAGAAGAGCATAAACATATAAAAGAAAAGAAAATGAATCATTAAAAGATAAAAACATCCCTGTCCTATAAATAAGACAGGGGAACGAGATGCCCCCATATATATATATATATATATATATATATATATATATATATATATATATATATATATATATATATATATATATATAAAGGCCTATGCCTTGCAGTAGGCGTCTATAGGCTGAAAAGAAGAAAGGTCTTGAATATCTTCATTATATTTTTCACGTCATCGTAAACTAAAAAAGAAAAAGCATTTTACTAAGCAATAAAGAATTAGCATTTTACTAGGCTAGAAATAACTAGCTTTAAATATATAAAGGCTTTTAAAAACTTTTTATATATATATATATATGTGTGTGTGCGTGTGTGCGTGTGTGTGTGTGTCAAGTTTTATCCTTCTACACGTACACACACCGGTACGGTTTCACTTTACACATATACCAACATATTTTAAAAGTACGTCGACTCTGTTTTCAATGTAGACACATCCTTATATTTTTAATATACATCCCATATATATTAACATGCAAACCCCATTGAGAAAGGAAGATAGAATTGTAGAATGATAGAAGGAGGAAAAAAGATATTGTGTACTATGGAAGACGAGAACGAAAATAAAAATTCAAGTGAAAAAATTATTTAGATATACAAAACTCTGTTCCCATTTAAATAGGGGGTGGAAGGAGAGGTCCAAAATAGCGGGGGCCACAAAAAAACATGCAAGTCCCAGTCTTCTACCACTGGAATACCACCTTTTCAAGATTATCCTGATGTATATTTAAAATGTCAATAACTATATAGGCTATGCTATTAAAAACGTAATAGAAAATATTGTCAAAAATGTTTGAATGTTGCGATATTATTTTGTTAATATTCAATCAGAATACATAAGATTTCTTTATTTATTATTAAGTTTAATGTCATAGATATTTATTAAAGCTATGAACATTCAAAATACGAGGAACAATGTAAACTTTGGCAGTAGAAATAAGATTAATTTTCTCGTTATAGCTTTCAAAATATAACATCTTTATTATCATCGTTTCAATCTTAAAAAAAACAGCTGATCATAATGATATATGTAAAACTTTAAATAAAAATAATTCTATAAATAGTTAAAAATAAACAAGATATTACTTTTAAGTTCAGAATCTGTCATTTTTATGTAATTGTTTATTGTTTTTTTTTTTTATTTTCACGACGATATATAGAAAAATCTTATCTAATCTCTCATTTAATATATTTCACAGACATAAAAATAGAGTGGTGTAGTAAAGAGAACCGAATTGCTGTGATTGCAATGCAAAAATGTTCGTACGAAAAAGACGATTCAAGCAGCAAGGGAAAGAATTCGAAGAAATCCCGTCCGAAATCAAAACATTTTATCTCGGTAGGTGAAGATTGCACCTAAAACCGTGTCGCGTATTTTAAAAGATAACTTAGTACTTGCTGACTCTTAGAGATGCAATGCTCATTTCTTAACTCATAATTTACAAAAATAAACGTATAAAAATAAAAACTGCTTAAAGAGAGGCCACATAAAAATCTTATTACGGCAGAAAAAAAAATTACAATTGAGTAACAACGTGGGCACTATTCGACTTCAATGACCATTTTATCGTGTTAGTTGTGTAATAATGACTGAGCCAGACTATTGTGAAAAAGCCTCACAATATCGGCACATGTACACCAAGATACCATTCTTGAAAAGGCAGTTAAGACTCTAAAATCAAGTTCAATAACCAAGAAAGGTCCTTTCAGGAAGACCCGGCGCCGGATCATGAAACTCGATTTATCTAATCTTGGTCAGGAAGTAACGTTATGGACTTCATCATAGCTGAAGACTGGCCGTCATCAAGTCCTGATCTTAATCCACTGGATTAAAATTCATGTACAGTTTAAAAGAATAAGGTTTGCTATAAGCATCATGAAAATAGTCACTAAAACAATCCATACGATTGGCTCTGAAGATTTTTTCCAAAGAAAAGAGTGAATTACAGAGACCACTTCGAATAAGTTTCAAATATACTGTAACAGTAATTAACTTTACTTATACGAGTATTATAAAAATGTAGTCTTTTTGTGACAATATTTATAGCAAGAATAATAAAAAAACTAAGAAAAGAAAAGTAAAAAATAGTTTCATAAAAAGGATATAATTATTCATTTATAAATAATAATATTCATAAACAATTTAAATTTGCGGTATCAAAAATTGTTAAAGACATTTAACACTCTCTCAATTATCCTATTAAAGATCGTTACACAAGTTCTAGAAATCGTATCCTTAATACCTATCGCCACCTATATCTACGTAGATTGTTCGTGCCTAATGTAAATTGTTATGAGGCATGCATAATACTCGTGAACCGCAGCCTCGACGATCGAGCTTTCAGGCCTAAGCGCTTTGCGATACACACGGTCGCAACGAACTTTAAATATTAAACATAATTTATTTTTCACAATAACATGATATTAAGAATTATTCGTTAAGTGCAATGTTAAAAAAAAGAATTATACAAAAAATTATTCGTTTTGTACCATGTTAATAAAGAGAATGATATCAAAAAGTATTCGTTTTGTGCAACGTTAATAAAGAAAACGTTAAAAATTATTAGTCTAGTGCAAAAATATATCACAACAACTCTTCAAAAATTATAATAGTTGTGCTTTGATAAACAAAGTAGCGTCATTAATTATAAACTTAGTGCTTTCGTAAATACACAATATGTCAAAAATTATATTTTTACTAATATACATAAACAGCATAGCATGAAGAATGTTTAAATTGGTGCTATGAGTACACGACACTATACAGCGAATTTAGAGCTACGATTAATACATAGCACTATATCAAGAATTATAAGCTACAATGAGCATACAGAATTGTATTATAAATTGTAAAGGTTGGAATTACGATTAATACGTATCAAAAAATTTTAAGATTGCTACCATGCATATACAGTACAGCATCAATAATTATTAATCTAGTGCCATGATAAATACACAACACTATACTGAGAATTATTAGATTAGAGTTACATGAGTACATAGCATTGTATCACGAATTATAAGGTAAGAGCTAGATTAGAACTACTATGAATACATAGCATTGTATCAAGAATTCTATGTTTATACTATGATGAGTACATAGCATTGTATCACGAATTATAAGGTAAAAGCTACAATAAATACACAGCACTATACCAATCCTGAGAAAGTCTCCAACGTAGACCTCTGGAAACACTTCGGTGAGATGCTGATCGACCAGCAGATCAAACGCCGCAAGTGGAACTGGATAGGCCACACGCTCAGAAGAGACCCTGATTACATACCGAGGCAAGCCCTAGAATGGAATTCTCAAGGAAAGCGAAGACGTGGCCTCTCAAAGCAAACCTGGCGGCGGACGATCACTGCAGAAGTGAAGGCAGTTGGAATGACGTGGAGCGAAGTAAAGCGCGAGGCTCAAGACCGCTCGGGATTGCGACGTACTGTGGACGCCCTCTGCCCCACTTTGGGGATATAACAATAAATGACTATACCAATACTTATAATGTTAAGTAGATGAATTAGTACCACTGTTTCATGAGTTGCTACTACGATAAATATACGGCATTAGACCAGGAATTATTAATTAAATTCATAATAAAATACTTAGCTTTGTATCAAAAATTATAAGGTTAAAGAAACAATGAATACACCACCACCGTTCTAAGAATTATTAGGTAGGTGCTACGGTAGATGCGCAGAATTTTATTATGGTTTATTAGAACGGTACATTATTACGTCATTCTGATTTGCTTGTAATGTTATCTTTATTACCTTCTCCTAGGCATCAATTTTATGCACTTTTACCATCTTTTTGAAAGCTTACAACGGTTTAGAGCGTCTTATTGCTTTTGTTAATTCATTCTCTACCCTGACACCGAGAATAGTCAAAGATTTCTCCATAAATATAGTAATATAAAAAAGATTTTTTAAGTTTTAAGATTTTTTTAAAGTTTTCTATGAACATATTTAAATAATTTTATCTTAAATATATGTAATATAGCGGTTTAACTCCAGGCGCCCGTGTTTCCCAAATGCTAAGTGTCTGGGCCGTTACGCGAACGCTTTGCTTGTAAGCATATCTCCTAACATTAAGTAAATGTATACGTTACTGCGATATCGCTGTTACTAGCAGATTTAGGATCATAATGAGTATAAAATACTTAATACGATTAAACTAATTGAACACACCGAGCGTGTAATCCTGTTTATTTGTAAATGTGTTTTAATACAAATCCTTGTAATTATATATTTCAACTAGCTGATCCCGCAAAAGTTGTTTTGCAAAAAAAACTGATATTTTAATTTACAAATAAAAAATATGGGTTAATCGTAGAGGGGTGAAAATTTATGGTTGTATGTATTATTGTATGCTGTATCATAAAAAAATAAAAACAAAAAATTTCGTTAAAAAAAAAAAAAAATTTTAAGTGTGAACAACCTTTATCACTTAGGGGTATAGAAAATAGATAGTAGCCGATTCTCAGACCTACTGAATACGCATATTAAATTTGGTAAAAATCAGTCAAGCCGTTTAGGAGGAGTTCAAGTTCGAACACCGTGACACGAGAATTTTATATATTACATTATTAGCCTAAATATTACAATTTTAGTTCAAATATCATCACCTATTTTAATTACAGGTATAAAGTAATATACAACCTTTTCTATTGTGAAACATGGAGAGAATTTTAAATCAAATTTTGGGAAAAAAAAATTATAGAAATATTCAAGAACGAACATCGACTTATTGCGTGAACTGTCTTCCAAAGTAGAATTGATAAGTTCATTAAAATCTTGTAGAAGTAAACAAAGCCTTCTTGATCCTGCTAAGCGAGCATCTTCTCTCTTTATAACTCGAAAATCATTTGGTTAAATCAATTACATAGCTTGAAAATTTATTTTTAATAATTAAAAATATATATTTACATCCGCCTTTTCACTCTAAACTCCCTACCGCCTCTATGAAAAGTTTTATCGTCAATTAGATGCTATATTTAGAGTATAGTTAAAATTAATTGTGTTTATTATAGATATATATTTCCAAAGTCAAATATGAGTACTACAAGAAGCGTGATGTTATGAAATTTATCAGATGTGGTAGTCTATTGTAAAAGTATAGATGTGGATGTCGCTGGGGGCGTAAACAAAATAGCCCTGTACCAGGCTGCATTCGACTGCCAATTCGACTTTGCAACACGTACGTAAAAATACTGCAGCCTATTTTGTGTAATGTTGAAAATAAAAAACAATATACACCAAACACATTAGATTTTGCTTTGTGTAGATTTATAGGTTATCGTGTATTAGCACTACAGGAATGCGTGTAAATTTATAAATTATCGTGTAGTAGCACTATAGTAATGTGGGTAGATTTATAAGTTATCGTGTAGTAGCAGTACAGTAATGCGTGTATATTTATAAGTTATAGTGTAGTATCACTATAGTAATGTGTAGATTTTTAGTTATCGTGTAGTAGCACTACAGTAATGTGTATATTTGTAAGTTATCGTGTAGTAGTACTACAGTAATGTGTGTAGATTTTTAGTTAGCGTGTAGTAACACTGCAGTAATGTGTGTAGATTGATAAGATATCTTGTAGATGCTCTACAGTACTGTTTGTATATTTAATTGTAAAATTTGTGCAAGTTATTTATTTGGTACGATACGATGTTTAATAGGAATTAAAGTCTTAAAAATGGTAACCATGATCAGTAGAAACGTCGTGAGTAGGTGCTCCTCTAGATGAACTAACGACATAATTACGGTTCTGGAAGGTGTGATGATGCAGGAAGCACAAGACCGGTCATGGTGGTGATCTTTGGGGGAAAGCTGTGCCTTGCAGTGGACGTCCACCAACAGCAAAAGAAGAAGAAAAAAGAAAAGCAGTCGTCGGTGAAGGTGACCACAAAAGTATTGCATGGAAGTCTCAGTAAAACTATGCAGATCGTCAGTTAAGAGCACCGTACTTTTTAATGGAATCAGGCGTTACCTTGCGGTAGTCCATCCTAAATTAAAAAAGGACAAATATTTAGCCACTTCCGCACATGCAGTGGTAGTCGTGCAACAAAGTGCACCGCCCGCCAGCCCGCTGATAAATGCGTATGCGGCAAACAATGCGAATCACACAACCGCCACCGTCAAATCACTCAACACGTATTTCACCCCTCCACGGGGCATCTTCAGGAGTTATGTTATACCGATTAGTACCAAACACAGAGTCATTTATCAGCGGGCTGGCGGGCGGTGCACTTTGTTGCACAACTACCACTGCAGGTGAGGAAGTGGCTAAATATTGATCCTTTTCTTACTTTGCACCGTATTTTGTTCTTCTTCCTACAACGTAATGAAAAATAAAAAAGAAATATCACTAAAAAGAAATGTAATAGGTACTTTTAACGACCCATATAGTGAATTAGATATCGGTTCTCCATTTCTATGCATTGGAAAACTTATAAATTGTTGATTCTATACGTTAAACCCGTGTTTTTAAGTTTTATTTCCTTTTATTTCTACTCGATGCGATACGAGACATCGTCGCCCGCTGCGAAGTTCCGTAGCAAACTATTAAAGTTACACAATACATTTCAAATATATTTCGCGGAGTATCGAAGTATCGTTCAGTATTTTTCCAATTTGTGAAATGCCATTTGTTTTTAAGAACCACGGTAACTTCTGGAAATATCGATGATACAAATTTTATTGTTCGTTGTGATTCCTCTAAATCTCAATTGCTCGTTCAAGTAAATTTTATTATTAAAAAATTACACAGTATACTCTTGTTTAGAAGTACCAAGTTTTAATTTTAAATACAATGTGATTGATTTTGTGAAAAAAAATAATATACATGCTATGCGCCATCACCATGCTCGCACAAACTCATCTCCTTTATTTAATGGAATCAGGCGTTATTTTGCGGAAGTCCATCCTAAGTAAGAAAAGGACCAATATTTAGCCACTTCCGCACATGCAGTCGTAGTCGTGCAATAAAATGCACCACCCGCTGATAAATGCGTATGCGGCAAACAATGCGAATCACACAACCGCCACCGCCAAATTACTCAACACGTGTTTCACCCCTTCCGCCCCGATTAGTGCCAAACACAGAGAGATTGACTCTGTGTTTGGCACTAATCGGTGTAACATAACTCCTAAAGATGCCCCGTGGAGGGGTGTGCGGAAGTGGCTAAATATTGGTCCTTTTCTTACATATTTTATAGTAAATTGTCATTGGTTTTAAATAGCCTAACTAAATCCAGAGCAGGATAAACAGCCGATAAGGTCCTGTAGCAACAATCATGAAAGGATGTTCGAAGCGAAAAATTTCCAGAATACACAAGATGCAAGCCAACCATTTTTTTTAAATCTATAGAAAAGGCATATGTCAATGAACATTTTGCGCTGTAAATGATAAAGGAGATGATGCTGATAAATGCGCGTGCTACAAACAATGCGAATTACATAACTACCACCGCTAAATCACTCAACATGTGTTTCATCCCTCCACGAGGCATCTTCAGGAGCTTTGTTACACCGATTAGTGCCAAACACAGAGTCCTTTAATAATTAAATCTTTAAATGCGAAAGCATCGGTGACTATATGTAAATAGCTACATATTAACATTCTCTTTGCTCTAAACAACATTACGAATTGAAGTCACATCGGTTTTAAAGCCTCCTCTATGACAACAATCCGGCCTGTACTAATCAAAATACAACGCTTTCCACCTTATCTCCGAAAACTTTCCGCAGGGTGAAGACAATTATATAAATATATAGCATAAAGAAATTCCACAAACGAGCGACGACGGAGAGGAGACGGCGAGTCATAAAAGGTGCAGGTGGAGTAACTAAGGCAAGTTATGCGTGCTTGTACGTCTCTCAATATATTGCTTGACTGCAACTGACATGATCCGAGCGAGTATTGAATTGTGAGTGCGTTCATGATGGAGCCTATCGGGGCTGACGGCGAGACATAAAAAAGTGCAGGTGGAGTAATTAAGTCAATCATGTTATGCGGGCTTATGCGTCTCTCAATATATTGCTTGACTGCAACTGACATGATCCGAGCGAGTATTGAATTGTGAGTGCGTTCTTGATGGAGCCTATCGGGACTGACGGCGACTCATAAAAAAGTGTAGGTTGGTTAATTAAGGCAATCAAGTTATGCGGGCTTGTGGGTCTCTCAATGTATTGCTTGACTGCAGCTGACATGATCCGAGCGAGTGTTGAATTGTGAGTGCGTTCTTGATGACGTACGGTACGTGAGTGTGTCTTACAACTCCATCACCTGCTCGTAGGATCTAGTAGTGCGTGCACAAGGCATTAGCTTTAAGGAGAACTGCTGTCAACGGTGGTGCAGGCAAAACCTACTGTAAAAAAGGTCCGTGCCCTCGGACAGGTTAAATATATCGATTGATATAATCTACCTGTTGGGAAATTTGGGGACAGTATAATCAAATTGGAAATAGGTTAAAGAGGGTATGCAACTGGCAGACGATTAGAAAAAATAAAGCACGGATACAGTAGAGATTCCTTGTTCAGGTGGCTTTATAGTTTCTTTACCTACTCTTCCACTCCGCGTCAAACTTTCTAGAAATTACCTGCCAGTACGTGATGATTTTCCTTGAGTAAAGCCGGGAGATTTGTCGTCTATCATCTCGTCCGCTATACTAAGCGATAATAAAGCGATAGATAGCATACTCCAGGTGTGAAAGTAAAACAGTGTTCGTGAAGTTACTGTGATCATCCGTGGACAGGTTCAAAGACTCACTATCCACGAGGTTCAGGTGCTAAAAACCGATGCGGTTTTTAATGACCATCGAAGAACAGTTAACTTCAGGCTGTATAAGTGTCCATCATGCGGTGGTATCGATATAACTTCACACGAACTTGTTAGTGTATCAAAGGGTAGAGACTCAAGATGCGATCGCAAGGTTCATCGATGTGGCGAATACGGCAACCGCCGCACATATTGGAGCACAACCTGATGATGCCAATATGGAGTAGGGATGAGGAAGTTGTCGCTTAAAATGTAATCTTAAAAACTGGACATTGATAGAGTATTGTTAAGATATATTAAGAGACTTATATACTAAAACATTGTAACATGCAAAAACGTAAGCAAAAGAAAATGAAAAAAGGGACATAAATGTAAAAAGGCACGGAAGCTAAAGTCTATGGGACTTGGATACTAATAATAAAAAAGTGTTCCTTCGTGTCTATTTGTTATCTCAGTGCCGCGAATATATATATTTTTAAATATAAGTAAAATTTTAGTTCAAGCGCCACCCTGGCACGTAAAAATATTTACACAAAGAAATTGCTAGAATTTCAATCATGTCTTTACCAAAAAGCGTAGGACGTTCATTGACACATGTCTTTTCTATAGATTTAAAAAAAATGGTTGACTTTTATCTTGTGTATTCTGGCGATTTTTCGCTTCGCATATCCTTTCATGATCGTCATTTCAGGACTTTATTGACTGTCTATCCTGCGCTAGATTTAGTTAGGCTAATTAAAACCAATGACAATTTACTATAAAATATGTAAGAAAAGGACAAATATTTAGCCACTTCCGCACACCGCCACGGGGCATCTTTAGGAGTTATGTTACACCGATTAGTGCCAAACACAGAGTCAATCTCTCTGTGTTTGGCACTAATCGGGGTGGAAGGGGTGAAACACGTGTTGAGTAATTTGGCGGTGGCGGTTGTGTGATTCGCATTGTTTGCCGCATACGCATTTATCAGCGGGTGGTGCATTTTATTGCACGACTACCACTGCATGTGCGGAAGTGGCTAAATATTGGTCCTTTTCTTACTTAAGATGGACTTCCGCGAGGTAACGCCTGATTCCGTTAAATACTATAAAATATAAAAAGTTTTCTTAATATTTCAAATAACTAAAGAATAAGTTTTTAACGAGATTCTTCAAAACATCTCATATCATTGGAGAAACGATCAATTTCTTTTTCCGTCAATTAAAATGCAAATTTTAAAGCGCTGAATAATTTATTCCACTTTTAAAAACTTTTAATGAGTCCATCCAACAATTTAGCAATTAGCAATCAAATCGTTATAAGTCTGACAAGTTTGAAATATATTTTCTTATCACTTGAATTCGAATATTCTTTTTTTTAAATAGAATAAATGAACTATTCTGATGCCATAAAGCTCATAGGAAGAAACGAAGGTAAGCGGAACATGAACACATTGAAATAACTTCGAGGTGAATAAGTCATTTTCACAATATGATAAATTCTAAGTAATCTTTGTTTTTTTTTAAATCTACCAATAGTAGCTGTCTAAACATTATCTTACATCTTGTTGTAACAGCATATATGTTCACCTTACAACTTTAAATAACGCGATAAAGTCGATTGTGTTCTTAATATATTAGCTGACTTGGATTATTGCTAGCAGTTCTCTGGTATTTTCCGACATTTACATTGTCTGTATGGGAAATTGGTAATATTTTTGTAGACAATATATGTATATACAAATTTGATTTGACGACGTTTTAATTTTTATTTCATCATCAACATCATCATCATCACAACCGACTCCACATCATAATTATTATCATCTTCAACAAAAACAATAATAACTTCATTAGCATTTATTTTACCACTAACAAAAATTACGAAACTGTCATCATCAACATCATCATCATCATCAACATCATCATCAGCAACAACAACAACACTGTCATTAAAACCGTCATAAAAACAACAACATTATCATCAACAGTTTCATCAATAACAACAGCAAAAACATCATCATAAACGTCATCATTAACAACAACATCTTCATCAATAACAACATGTTCATTAACAACATTATCATCATCATCAACAACATCAAATTCATCAACAACAACATTATCACCAAAACATTATCATCAACGTCATCATCAACATCGTGATCATTAAAACATAATAATGATCAACATCATCATCAACAATACAATTGACATCAATAATATATCATCATCGACATCGTCATTATTATCATATCAGTCGATAGAGTCGCTCATTGCAAGATATGAGTGGCAGTACAAAAAAAAAGATCATCATGATGACCAGTATTTCGCTGCCCACACTCTTAACTTTGTTGTCCTTCCACCCAGTGGGGGGGGTGTACCTGCGTCGCGTCTACCGCTCATCTAATCTATATCTATATAGCATGATATTTGTTCTCTTTATTACTACATTTTTTTAATTTATTTCCATCCACAAAACTTATGTACTATATAAAAATTACTTAACTTACATGTATTCAATGATTTTTACATCTTTTACATTTTTCAGTTTGATTTCAATACAACAATAGTATTTTTCTATACATTTAACATCATATTTCTTTAACAGTACATCATAGATTTCTTAAAACTGAATTAAGTGAAAACTGTCTGGTGGCAGATTTATATTTTTAAATACAATAATTTCAAAAATTAATCAACAATACGAAGTGACATTTATGTTATTGGATTGACTGATTATGAGGATTTTGATTTGATATAAAAATAATTGATTACGTATGTACTTTTACATAATTGCTCGTCATCAATGTTATTCACACTTCGTTATTAGACGTATAGGTGATGTATCTAGTGTAAATTTAATTATTTTCTGGGTGTACATATTCCGCGTAATTGCTTCGGCTATGAACACCCCACAGCCAGAAGCCAGTCGATCTTCAAGGACTTCCGAAAACATTGAACTGGTTTAAACCAGTTTACTAAAAAATCAACTTTAAATACGGAAAAGGGCAGCCTTTTTCGAACTTCTAAGAACTATTATTCATGAAATTTTAAAAAATGGAACTGAAGTTCTATGTTTTTAAAATTCGAATCAATCAAGTACTGAAATAAAGCGACTTTGTTCCACGAAACTTTTTAAACAAAGTTAGAGAGTTTTCTTTTAAGTGACCACGTCAAAAAAAAAACAACTGTCACTTTTGTCGAAAAACCTAAACACTTCAACTGAAACATCAAAAACTGCCTTGCATTACCCCAGGGTAATTGTTTGACATACCTTATTCATGAATGGGATAATTGGACAATTATTTTAAAATCACTCGAAGCCTAAAGAAAGAGAATTATCGACACATGATTACGGATTTCTTTTCGCATTTTGAATCTCCAAGCAAATCTATAGTGGCTTGAACAGTTTGGTGCGACTGCACATGACCAGAGCTTCGATGAATTTCCTTCAGGAAGCCACCGAGGTAACCCAGATGTATTCTTTATAGGTCTACTTCAAAGAGAGAATATACAATTCTAATCCCCGAACTTTTAAAAATTTAAAAATAATATTCGTTGAGAAATCTGCTCAATCGGACTAAGTTCATTGCAGCGTGAGGCGCTGAACATAAGGTTTCGTTTCGAACAGCATTTGCAACTCAAAAGACATTTAGATGACATTCGGTTTAAAATATAAAATCTACATTCCTTTTCTATTGTTCAATATTTTTTGTGTTAAATATTATATTTTTAATAAATAGAGTTATTATTGTGAAATATGTAACATTACCTTAATATTACTTTTAATACGCGACAAGCTAATTACTTCTGGCAGTACAAAGTACTCACATTTATGTACAAACACTCGGGTGCAGTGTACATTCGTGCGAATGTCTTCGTTCGACTGGTGAATTCGGGATAATTTTCATTTTGTTAAGTTCGCAGTCTCTTTAATTCCTATGAAGCCTCCAAAGCCTCTGATATAGCAGTATAATAGTTTAAAGATTGTTGATATATATATTTAAATGATCCATGTTATTAAATTTTGTAAAGTACTCATAAACGAAAGAATATTTCTTTATCTAGTTCTTTATTTAATATTCACTATAAATACAAATAAGCAAAATCTCTATAGTAATGAAGAAAAAACTTCGCTTAATGCTTTGAATAATAAAAAAAGCTTCACGCGCCGCGAAGAATTCGTAACAAGAACAGATAAATATCGTTCAAAGCTATTTCCTGGTTCCAGAGGCTTCAATAAATTCAACTGCAAAATACTTAATACATCTTTAAAACTCATTCTGTTTTACATTAAGAATTATGGATAAAAATATGTTTATTAATCTATACATATATACATAATTGGAGCGCCTGTTTGTAATATTTTAATAACCACTTATTACTACATGCATATATATACGGCACATATACTAGAATAAAATCTTTTTAATTTTTTTCTGTCTGTCTGTTTGTTCCGTCTTATCTCTGAAATGGCTTAACCGATTTTGATGAGATTTTTACTGACATATATCTGATATAATAAGGAATAATTTAGGCTAGTTTTATTTCAGAAAAAAATTTAAACTAAAAAAACTTAAATATGTTTTTTGATAAAGTTCACACTGACGAAATCGCGGGTAAATCTAGTCTAAAATATGACCTTATAGGAAACACACAATATGTGACATAGCAGTTGTAAACAACGGTAATAAAACACAGTGAAAATAATAAAAATTGAGATTAATAATTTATTTATCAAATTACACGTAAATATTTGAATATTTTTTGTGATACATTTTTACATTCTTTATCTGCACCACTCAAGGTTGACTGCAAGAAAATAGCTACGCCTTTGAGTCTGTTTATACAGGATGATTTGTAGTAAGTGTAAAAGTATAAAAAAAGTTATTACATAGCAATTCAGCAAGCAATATTAAAGCTTCTACACCTATTTTAAATCAACCTATATAAGGTGAAGACTATGAAACCATTGGAATGCGATAGGTTAATTACGTTTCATAGTACATAGTCTGTACAGACAGACATTATGATAAAAGATCTATTTATAATATTCTATTACAAAGACGGTACTCTAAATCATTTAAATATATAACAATAACATATAACATTTAAATATATTAACCTTTAACACATAATAAGCTGTCATGTTTATATGTATTCATGAAGATATGCAGTAAATGCAAAAATTTCTGAATGTTCCTGAAGAATAAACTCAAATAAAATTTCATAGCCATAGGCTAGCATTATATTGGTGAAGCCGTTTAAAGTCATCCCTCAGGGTATTTGCAATTTGTCAAGTTGGATATAATTCACTCGCATTGTGTGATTCCGTATTCAGCGAAGTTATACGTCTACCATTTATTTCTTGACAAGAAAATTCTATTACATACGAAATATGAATATCTTTATTCGCCTACGTTTGTTTCGCTGAGATGGAATTAGAAATGAATAGATCCACAAAAGAATTAAGATCATCGACTTAGCTCGAAGAATTGCTCGTGTGGTAGCGGGCAGTGTATATATGCTCTGGACATGTATTTTTAAAATACACTAGTGAAATAGATAGCAAGTTATATTTATAAATCAAATATATAATTTATTTTACTTGACTGGACAGGGATTTGTGAAGTACGAAACATTTTTCCATTTAATATTCGTCAGTGTGTTACCTGTGACAACTTACGGCAGTGAAAATCTGCATCGCGCTGTTGAGAGTCTCCGCGCTCATTATAAGGGCTAGCGGAGGTGCGGTCAACACATCAAGAAGCAACTGAAGATTAAGAAGCAACCGACGAACAAGAAGCAACCGACGAACAAGAAGCAACCGACGAACAAGAAGCAACCGACGAACAAGAAGCAATCGACGAACAAGAAGCAACCGACGAACAAGAAGCTACCGAAGATCAAGAAGCTACAGAAGAACAAGAAGCTACAGTACTACGTCCACTCTTACAAAGTAACCGACCTAGCCCAGAGGATTGGGAAGTAAAAAATGACAGCAGGTAGACCACAACGTAGAACAGATATCTACTTTGGTCCTAGAGCTTTTGGATTGGAGACCATGGATTGAAGAAATCAGAGTATGACGTCATATAAATGGACAAATAATCTCATTTATGTCGTAAGTAGCAGGATACAGACCGCTTCCAAACGGTCCAATAGCAAAACTATGGAAAAGACTTATGTCAAGCAGTGGAAACGATGAAAATATAGAGTGGGCTTAAAAAATATATTTATTTCTATTATTATTCGCTTAATATTACTGATAAATATAAGAGAAATGCCCGAAATTTACAATCAGATTGAACATCGTGTTACAAAACACGAGTTACAGGACCCTCTAAATAATAAACACAAAATAAAGAACAAAAAAAAAATGTACCTAGCCACCTAAGAGTAATAAGATGATGGAAAGAAGGCGATGAAAGCAAAAAGGAATGAAAGAACAAAATGAAAGATATTGTGATGGAAATAAGGTAAAAATAAAAGAAATTGAGAAGTATGACAGTGAGTGAAGAATAAAGATGAAAAATCTAAAAACTTAATTGTAAACAAAGACCCTGATCCCAACTTATTAGGGGTACGAGAGACCTCCAATAGCGAGAGCCAAAAAAAAAAACAATAAACACAAAACCCTAAGATCAAGAAGTGCCGTGAACATGCGTAAGCTTGAAGTTATTTATAGGTTTTTGTGTACGGTTCTCGGAAATTCTAACCGAGTACTATCTCGAACTTACTAGAACCTTATCCGGAGTATAAATAGGTGTACTCCTCATGTCGACAGTTCAGTGTTGTTTTTTGAGTGATCAGTAATACAAATTGACTATTTGGTATGTAATTTGGACAGTGATTTCTTGAACGATTTGGAAGCGAAGTTGGACTTAGCGAAAGTACTTTGTGTTCAAGTAAGGTGACCATCTGATTTGTGAATCAACGACTCCTTATAAACCAGTGGTGTTTCATTCCGAGTCAGATCCCACAGTACGTAACAATAATATAGTATCTATCAAGTTTAAATACGACTAAGAGAGTTTCAAGTTAGATCTGATCTGTGAGTGGCCTAGAACAAAGACAGTCGAGTTTTTTGTTTATTGCTGTTATTATAAGTAAGAAAAGGACCAATATTTAGCCCCTTCCGCACATGCAGTGGTAGTCGTGCAATAAAATGCACCGCCCGTTAGCCCGCTGATAAATGCGTATGCGACAAACAATGCGAATCACACAACCGCCACCGCCAAACTACTCAACACGTGTTTCACCCCTCCACGGGGCATCTTCAGGAGTTATGTTACACCGATTAATTCATTCGAAGGCTTTAATATAAAATAATACCTTCACACTATACTCGGATTTTTTACAAGCCTGTTTTTAATGCGGAAGGTATGTTCTTATTTAACTTATGTTACTTTAAAATGTAAAAGTATAACTCGTTTTTCAGTTAAAATCTTTTATACCTTTGAGTTAATATTACTTTTTTTTTTTTGGAATTCGACTGGCCAGTGACTTTAGTCGTTATAAAATACGTTATGACAGATAGTAAAAAAATTAATTATAATATGTAGTACAAATTAAGAATTTATTTATTTTTGAAGACTAATTTGGACATTTAGAACCTCTTTACATTTTTATTTTTTTTTATACTTATGACATTGGCAGTTTATGTCTCGGTGCAGTTTTGTTTGTTCTGTCAATCTATTGTTACGTATTATTTTACTGTTACCTAGTTTTGTAAAGTTATAAATAAATTACCACTATCATTTTATTTTTTTCATCCGTTTACAAAGTCCGAACGTTCGCCAACATTTACTAATAACAATCATTACGATGTTTATTATTTCTGACTGTACTTTAATTATCAGTGACTGAGGTATACATTCACTGCTTAAAAGCCTTTATAAAACATCTATATGTAAACACCCTGTATTATCATCTTATAAATATAAAAGATATGTCGTTAAAATACGGTCAATATTTAACAATTTCAATCTAATTCATACATATGTAAAAATATTACGCGATACATAAAAACTAATCAATTTTTTTATTATTCCATCTGTTACTTGTTTTGAATATTAAAAAAAAAATAAAAGTTATTATTTCGATACTATAGTTTGAAATTGGTATGTTTTGATTTGACGAACATTGCCCAGTTCAATTTAACTTGCCATATGCCAAAGGCTCGAATGTATTTAGTTTCGTTATTACATGTATTTCACATGAATAAACATTAACGAAATGTTTTAAGTAAAAATAAAAACGCAACGTAGATTATTGTCTCTTTGTAAAACTATATTTATAAATAGCAACTGTTGAGTTTTTCGCTGGCTCTCAGCTGAACTGCCTTCCGAGCTGGTGGTAGCTTCCTGTAGGGACAACAATGCCGACATTTTGTGTTGATTGAAGATTTGAAAGTGCTTTTAACAAGCTTTTCGAGTAAAGAATGTTTTGATTGCCTTTATCCAAAAGTGGGCGTTCTATATTTGAAAATATGACGATTTAATACAAAAAAGTATAAGATGTTTTACTGTAAATATAGAGAAGATAAAACAAAACAGAATATATAAATGTCCAACACAATGATATCGCAAACAGGATTTTGAAAATTCAACTGAATGTTTTAAAGTGAAACTTGACTTTAATCTTTGTAAGTCGACAGTGCGATTCAAATTCAGCGCGACCTGGTGGTACGGCAGTGAAACTTTCACCTGAGGCTTAAAATCTCACAAAGGCTGACGCAAATATACACACAACTCTAAGAACGCAAACAGAACTGTTTGTTACAATTAAAGTTTAGTTTGTTTAGGTAACTCGTGCTGGTTTCGTATTTAATTTGTTATACTATTATGAATTTATTCATGTATGAATAATAAATTAATTATTCTTACATAGCGTGTTTGGAAACGAAGGAAAATCGCGTACTTGGGACACGTTCTTCGACACCAACGATACAATCTCCTTCAACTTATCATGATGGGAAAGGTCGCTGGTAAAAGGAAGGTTGGTAGGAGAAAGAAGTCGTGGCTTCGTAACATTAGAGAGTGGACCGGAATCGCCAGCGCTGCTGAGCTATTACGCAGAACCAAAAATAAGGAAGAGAGCAGGAAGCTGATAGCCAACCTCCACTAGTTTAAGAGGCACTTCAAGAAGAAGAAGAAGCACGTTTGGTTATAGATGTAAACGGTTCAAGCTTGAGAATGTGTGGCGCAATATTATATAATGAAAATTAAAATATTATCTAAGTTCGATGAAAATTATTCAATGTTGTGCGAACACACGAACATGAACGAACAAACCTATTTGTTACTAGATATATACATATCTTCTTTTTCTTATTTTTACGCCACGCCCACTGCAAGGCATCTACCAGCTACCGGATCGTGGTCAACATTCAAGAACCTTCCGTCTCCAACGGCCATCGGTTGGACAAGTGATTTGGCTCGCCTACTGCCAATTCAGATGAGCTACGACGGTGATATTGTTTCTCCTGCGAATATCCTCATCTCTAATTCTATCTCGCAGCGCAACTCCGAGCATATCCCTCTACATTGCTCTCTAGTTGACTGTGCATTCATATGACATCATTAGTGTCATCACCAGAAACACACATTAATCAAAGACATTCGTCTTCAAACATTGTATATTTATAAGCCAGATATGTTTCACCGGTTTGCTGAAGTCATGATGATAACTTTCAGAAGGGTCTAATACCGGTGATCAGTTATATGATGAAAAAACAGTTAAGCTAGGCTTTCAGAAAGTTTTACCCTAGACACGATATTTAGTATAAATATTTAAGTAAATAACATTTTTTGATATTGATAAACATTTTTTATTCATAAACGTTTTAATATAAATTTCCTAAGTAATTACAAATTAAAGCTTTGACTTTAGTACTAAGATGGAAGCTTAATTAGTTTTGTTTCCGAACTAGATCTGAAATGATAAAACCTATACTTTAGATGTCAGTTGCTCTTTCTACAAACAAGAAACGGTAAAGTAAATAAATTTAGATTTAAACTACAACCTTCCTTTATTGAAGATATCTTGGTGGATGTCTTTTATAGGAAGATGTTTAAGTTAATTTTATTTGAGATCGACTAGGTAGTTCTTGCTTGCTAGAAATCATTTAGGTAGATCTTTTTGCTTAAGACCAGTCAGGTAACCCTTCCTTGTTAGAAGCGGCATAATTTAAAATTAGTTTGACTTGTATATTCATACAAGTCTCCCTCGCTGTTGTGTAGATATATACAAAGTTTGATAAAGGCTTTATAGGCAGAACAGTTTTGCAAGAGGTTATCTATATGGTTCTCGTTCTGGACATATCTATATGATATCAGTAAATAAAATTCATTAAGGAAAACTTTATTTATTAATGTTTCTAGTTGAGATTCAGTCACGTGCAAAAGTCTATCTGGTAGACTGTCACGTAAGACAAAGCCTGACGAAGGTCTTCCTAGTAAATCTCTTACATGCTAGGTGCTTCAGCGAAGCTGTGGTCCGCAACCATTATATTCGTGTGATTTAGTTCCATGCGACTTCTAGATATGCAGCAAACTCAAAAGGCTAATACGGGGATACCGTTTTGATTCGATTAAGGAGATATACCGAATCGAAGAAGTTTTTGAAGGCTATACAGGAAAAATACTATACCATCTGTTTCTAGAACTGAAAAAAGCGTTGACAAAATTGCGTTTTATTAAACAAAGATTACTTTGAAGTGGGATGAAATTGATTTGGAATAATAAATAAAGATTTTGCATTTTGTTAGTTCACTTTACTTTTTGATCACAGTATTATACACGATGAATGTTTTTTTTGATTTATTTTTTATTTAATATTTAGTTCGACCCGTACGGAATTTATTTATTTGGGTCAAAATTAGAAATTGAAATTTAAGCACCTTCCCGTTGTCAGATTGATCTGAAATTTAGTACACACATTTAATTTAGATGACAATACAATATAATAAAATCAATAACATTATAAATCTATGATGGCCGCCGAAACAAAATGGCGGATTACATATTTTTCCTTAACCCCCTCAATATGGGTATCAAATGAAAGGGCTACACTAGTAAAACACAATGATAATGTCAAAATTAAAATTCAAGATGGACGCCGTTCCAATATGGCGGACTAGGTACATATTTTTCCACAACCACCACAATATTGGTATCAAAAAACCGTTAAACTTAAAAGTTTTTTAAATGTATTTATTAAACATATACATCACTAGATTAATCATCGCCTGACTGCAAATCGTCTTATGTATATATTTTGATGCGCTTAAAGATCTAAATGTAACAGAGTTGAGTGGACCGTGGTAACAAAATAGTAAAGTTTCCAAAACTGCATAAAATTCGTTTAATGACCGCTCGACAGACGGCGGGCTTCTCAACTGCTCCCGCTCGGAGCACATAAGTTAATAAAAGCTTTTCTAGTTAAACAAGGTTGTTTAGTTAAATAGTCACTTTATGTTCAACTATGTCACCGAGGCAATTACAGCGAAGCAGAGGTAGCGGTTGCAGTTAAAAACATCTTTCAGGCAATCTCTTTTAAGATATAAATATCCCTATGTTGATATCTTTAATATTGCGTTATAAATATAAATTTAACACACTTTTAAATATTGTTTTTTGTTATAAAAAATATTTTTAGTTGTAACAATAACATAACTATTTAAATTAAATAATAATAGATTAATTCAATACAAATTTGTGTGTATAATTATGTACAAATATAATATTTATTTATTTACTTTATTGGAGATACACAGTAACAAAAGGCAATAAGAAAGTACAAAGTTAGAAATATAAAATTAGTTACAATTGTTACCTTATAACTATATCACTAAGAACATTTAATGATTTAAAGTCAAACAATGACAAAAAAAATTAAAACATTACTTAACAGGGATCAAAGATCCAGCGCATTCTGCATATCACACTGCAATAATTACGACTCACAGGAAGCCGTCACGTTCCGATGAGGTTTAAATTGTATTGTGTGTACTCAATAATTTCGAACTAAATTGTCTTTTAAATGATAAGACAAAGCACGAGAATATCTATAAGTAATATAAAAATAATAAATTAATCTAAAATTATGCACTAAATTTAATTACAATTATGTGGATGTCTTTGATTGTGTTTTTCTTTGTGTGTAGCCGGTGATGACAATATAATCCAAGACGTGGTCACTTACAACGAGCAATGAAAAAGGCTATGCCCGGGGTTTCGCAGTGAGATCGAATCCGAAATGAGGAGATACGAGTAAGAACCAGAATCACTGACGTAGCTCGAGGGATTGCTCGTTAATGGCCGCGTGGGCAGAAAGGTTAGAGTGGCGACCACAAGCCGGTAGACGTGGCGTGGGCGGGCCCACACTAGGTAGACCGACAGTTAAGGTTGCAAGTAGTCGCAGGAGTATCGTGGTAACCTATGGGGGAGGCCTATACCTTGCAGTGAACCTCCATCGGCTGAAAATAAGTAGAAAAACTTTGAAGTTAATACAGGGGTATACATTTATCATCTATCACGTATATAAATAATCACTATAAAGTGATCAAAAAAAAAATAATAATAAAATAAAAGTATCCAAGATGGTGTGAAGCAGCCCTTAAGTTTTATATTACAGTCACAAATCACAATTCTTATGAACTTTTATTATATTTACCGCTTCGGAATAACGATATTGCATATACAAACAGCTTCATGTTTCAAATATGATTTGTTCATTTATTTTACAAACGATTCGAATATCTTTGGAGATATTTTTAAAAAAATTGAATAAAAAAACATAACATTTTATTGTTTTATTTTTTATATGAGAATAGTCTTACGAATAAAAATTAATTGTCATATATTTTTTATTAAAGTCCCTTTAGGTAACTTAAATCTAAGCAGTGATTACATATCATATTAAGTTGTAAACTTTTATATAGTCATACTAGCTGATCCCGCAAACGTTGTTTTGCAAAAAAAAATGATATTTTAATTTACAAATAAAAAATAAGGGTTGATCGTAGAGGGGTGAAAATTTACGGTTGTATGTATTCTTGTATGCCGGATTAAAAAAAAATTAAAACAAAAAAATTCGTTAAAAAAATATTTTTTTTTTAAGTGTGAACAACCTTTATCACTTAGGGGTATAGAAAATAGATAGTAGCCGATACTCAGACCTACTGAATACGCATATTAAATTTGGTGAAAATCAGTCAAGCCGTTTCAGAGGAGTTCAAGTTCGAACACCGTGACACGAGAATTTTATATATTAGAAGTTACATATTGTATTTTTAGTGTCTCATTTGTAGCAGTGGGAGGCGCAAATCGCTATTACAACCTATGGCCTTTGGAGCTGAAAGATTTTCAAATGGCAACCACAAGCCGGTTGACGTGATGGAAGCCTTCCACCAGGTGGACTGATGACTTATATCAAGCCTTGAGAGGTCGCTGGATGGCAGCGCAAAACCAGTCATCGTGGCGACCTTTGAGGCAGGCCTATGTCTTATGGGCGACTATTGGCTGAGGAGAGAAAGAAGAAGTATCTTATATCTATATCTATATCTATATCTATATCTATATCTATATCTATATCTATATCTATATCTATATCTATATCTATATCTATATCTATATCTATATCTATATCTATATCTATATCTATATCTATATCTATATCTATATCTATATCTATATCTATATCTATATCTATATCTATATCTATATCTATATCTATATCTATATCTTAAGTAAGAAAAGGACCTATATTTAGCCACTTCCGCACATGCAGTGTTAGTCGTGCAATGAAATGCACCGCCCGCCAGGCCGCTGATAAATGCGTATGCGGCAAACAATGCGAATCACACAAGCGCCACCGCCAAACTACTCAACACGTGTTTCACTCCTCCACGGGGCATCATCAGGAGTTATGTTACACCGATTATATGTGCCAAACACAGAGAGATATCTATATCTATGTTTATATCTTTATTATATATCGGATTGTTTGTTCATCAAATAAGTAAAGGATATAATATATCGTCCATGACGCAATGTCGACGAAAAGCCTATAAAAGACTCCCTATAACATACGCAAAGATTTTTTCAAGAAGTTACAGTTCAGTGTTAATCAGAAGAAATGAACGAATTTAACTCGTCCATCAAGGCAGTTGTTGGGGTTGTGAGATTCTAACAATGGCCGGTAGATCTTGTGGTAATCACAACACGAAGTCCGAAGTAGAAGTGTAGATATTTATTCGAGTTACAACCTTATTTATATAGACGTAAAACAAATTTCATTTGTGCGGGATTCCCCTTTTCGATGTGTCGGTAGCGATGACGTAATGTCACTCATATAAGGCTCCTACGGTACAAGAAGAAGAAGAATGGTTGAGACTTTACTCTTTCTTAGCAATACATTACATGTTTGATGGCTTGACATATTAGATTACATTAGAACATAATTGTTGATAATTTTAACGACAGTATTTTTATTACATCTAATTACTCTATTTATCAAAATAAAATAAATACATTTAAAAAACTTTTAAGATAAACGATTTTTTGATACCCATATAGTGGTGGTTGTGGAAAAATATGTACCTAGTCCGCCATATTTGAACGGCGTCCATCTTGAATTTTAAATTTTGACATAATCATCGTGTTTTACTAGTGTAGCTATAGATGTAAAAAAGCCAATTAAAACGTTTAAAACCAAAAGTGGCGGTTTAAAACCCCAAATAAATCTTTTTAAACGGTTTAAAACTCGCCTACTAAAATATAAGAACAGTGTTTTTACACATTATTATCGACAATACTTGGTCTTGTGTTAGTTACCTGCAGTTTATACCTATGTAGGTAAGTATGTTACATATAAAGTACTATAATTATAAAGAAACAATATTACATACAATGGATTAAAATATGTACCTAAATCATAAAGAAATTGTGGATAGGAGTTTTGACCTTTATTTTCAAGTAGTTAAGGTCTACTCAAAGGTCCACTCCTCAATTTCTGTTCAAAGAGTTTGCCGACAGAGAGCCACCGCCGACTGCTATGCACACACACAGTCTGTCAAGAAAGTCACGAAAAAAAGTGTTGCCATATTTAATTTTAGGACAGAAATGTCAGTCTGTTTTACAAAGATAGTGGCGCCTCATAAATTTTCATGACTTTCTTGACAGTATGATCATCATTTTGTCGAGTGGACTGTGTAAGATTAGCCAGTTTTTTTATTACTTTCAAGAAAAAGTCGGGTACCTAATAATCTAATTTTATAACAGCTCATTACATTTTAGTTATTTAGTAATGTTTGGCATATTTGGTACGAGTACCTTTATATTGAATCCAAATTTGTACATTTTTTTACAATACTGACAACACTGACATGTCCGCACGCAACACGCTATGTATGTGTGTGTGTGTGTGGTGTGGAGTAGGCGAGCTGGCAACGTTGCATCTTGACGTCTCTCCGCGTGAGAAGTGTAAGTGTGTGAGTTTGGTTTTAAACCGAATGAAACTGATTGAGAAATCTTTTCAAAATAACCAATATAGTTAACTAGGTAATAGTTTTTCAACTTAGCTAGGTAATGTCTACGCTTGGAATAGATAATGTGTTTATATTTAAGAAAAACATAGTCGTCAACACTAAACGTTTAAAATCGAAAAAAATGGGTTTTTTCGGTTTTAAACGGTTTTTTTCGTTTTAAACCGATTGGTTTAATTCGTTTTAAACCGGCCTTACATTTATAAGTGTAGCCCTTTCATTTGATACCCATATTGAGGGGGTTAAGGAAAAATACGTAATCCGCCGTTTTTTATCGGCGACCATCTTAGATTTATAATGTTATTGATTTTATTATATTGTATTGTCATCTAAATTAAATGTGTGTACCAAATTTCAGATCAATCTGACAACGGGAAGGTGCTTAAATTTCAATTTCTAATTTTGATCCAAATAAATTCCGTACGGGTCGAACTAAATAAAACCGTTTAATTAATTATACCTTTTCGTTTCTTTGCAATGATTATCATCACTGACATTATCAATTTAACAACTAAGAATCTTAATAAATTTATACATTATTATGAGAACATTATCATACCATCAAAGATGTCTAGTGCAAGTCAAAATCTTTCCCCAAAGATCGTCTTGACTACTTTCCTGCTAATTTTACTATTAGTTGTTTTAGTTGCCTTAGAATATTAATTACTATGAAAAGAACGACTTAAATAATAAAATTAAAATCATTTAACTCGTACTAAAGATTAGTCGGACTTTTCCTGGAATTACTCCATTCGAATGCATACAGTATAAATGTTTAGCTTTTCACGTAGAAATAAAACTATTTTCAATATAAAGAAGGCAACAAGAAATCGCGTGAACTCAACATTTGAAAAGAGAATCCATTAATAGCAAATCTTCCGACGCTTTTCTTTAATAGTTGTTCCACTTTTAAACTTTTATGTTTCCTATACTAGAAAAGATTTATTTAAATTTTATTTTCGAACGTATAAACATATGCATGTGAAACAAATAGCGTAAATAAATAGATATGTAGGTGAAGTTAAGTAATATATCGCTTATTGCACTGGGAATCGGCAGATTAAGTTGGCATAGTACCTTAAGGTTGTAGAAAAGCGACCACGGACCATCAGGGATATAAAACCTTGAGGTCTTTGAAAGATGCAAGATACAGGCCGCTTTGAAACGAAGGCTTATGTATTAGAAAACAGTCTACTTGTGAAATCATGACTGTATAAAGGAGACCTTTTACTTTATTAAAACTACTCACTAATTACAGATAAAAATATAACACAGGAAAAAATATTTTCACTATTTTCTATTTGAAACATTTGAATAGATTTTTGTTTATTTATTCGAATAATAAAAAGTATTTCTAATACTAGGAAATTGTTAATACTGGCGAGTTTAAAACCAAATCAATTTTATTTGGAATTCTAAATTCAAATTTATTTCATTTTTTTTTAAATGGCTCACGTTTTTGGCGGCCTCTCTCATCATGTTATAGGGACTTGGATTACAAATACTCTTTTCGTCTTTTTCTTTTAATACACTCTCTCTCTCTCTGTCTCCCTTGTCTACCACAGTTTCTTTATGTCTTCCTTCTTTCATTCTTCACATTATCTATGAATCTCACAGCAATTGTTTACATTTTATTTTATTACGCCACACTTCTTGCAATTACTTTTTAAGACATTTTGGACTTACTTTACTTTTTATTATTTATTTTTATTTACATTACCTTCGATTACCTTTATTTTTCTTAATTTCTATGTCACTTTTCCAGTCTTCTCCTAACTCTACTTCAGTTCTTTCGCGTTTTATTACGTCGCTTAATATCGCAAGAAAATGTGACATCTCCCTTCGTCTTTCACGAGGGAAGCGATGTTGCCGCTAGTGAATCTCCTTCTCAGTTCCATTTCGCATCCTACGTTTTAAATCTCCATACACGGAGAGCAAGTGATCGCGCGATCCACAGCCTGGTCCACCACTGGGTGCACGTGGGACTATTTTTGAGGCTAAACCTATAAAAGTATCCAGCGAATATTCTATCCATTCTTCAAATATATTTCTTATTAACTGTAGTATCGGGTGTGGTATGTTGCTACGGCCTGGTGGTTTCCGTTCTCCCACTTTGCCCATGATCAAAACTTGATGCCGCACCTTCTTACCATTCTTAGACCATCTATATAACATTATTTATATATTAAATTGAAATGGTTAAACTCGTGTCAAATCCACTTTCAAATTGCCCCCATTGATAATCTAGTTGCCTCCCTTTAAGGCATCGGCCCCACGTTAGGTAACATTCGGAAAATTTAAAAAACCTGTAACCATTTAACAACATTTCTTCATACCTTTAATTTTATATTATTTATTGTACACGGTTAAGATACATTTAATAAGTTTTACAATAATATACAAAAAAGTACAATAGGCGGTCTTATCATACAAGGCAATCTCTTACAGACAACCATAGTATGGAAAAGGTAAAAGTACTAATAATGGGTAGTTTACGTGTACAAAAAATATATATTTACAAACAAACGAACATAAACATACATACATACGTATATAACATATATACTTATAATAAATAAAGTTTAATACATATTATAAATATAATGCAATAATAAAAAAATCTAACTGAATTAGGTCAGTATTGGTTCGATCGCATTTGCCTCAGAAAGAAAGAGAAGTAGAAAAAGAAATGAATTAAGAAGAGAATTTACCTTTTGTATGTTTATAAAATATTTTATACTTTTGTTTCTTCGTATCATGTTGTGATAGAACAGTGATGTTGCTGAAATATCAAAGAAATATTATTATAGTTCAAGAATACAGAAACCAAATAAAAGTCTAAAGAACACAAAAAAACATTATATACAATGAAATACACATTCAACAAACAAAAATATCTTCTTTGTGAAAATTTCTTTTGAAGTCTCTGGACTAAGTAAATCCCTTGTTTGCGCTTAACGTAAATTAATTAGATGAAAGAAATCTTTTATTATATTAAACAGATGTAATACTGTCTCTTAATACGGCTAACTAAAAGCGATTTTCTGTAAACTATAAAACATTTTTTCGAAGCGTATAACAAATTCTTATTATCTACAAAATAAAGGAAAGTGATACACGCCATGTGGCATAAGAACAGCAGATTAAAATTGTTAGTAGGTTCGATCTCTTATTTATTCTCCATAAAAAATATAGGACGTTCATAGTGAAAAACTGCCTGTACTAAAGATTCAAAAGCAAAGTCTAATTCATTTGCAATATACAAAATCAGATTGTTATTTACATTCCGCGAAACATTATTATACTACCATTTATATTATATAGATATTAATTAGTAAATTGACGAAAAAGGCGAATATTTAAATGAACAAAATATATAATAATTATTTTATTTTTATTTAGGCTATATCTGATAAAGTGTTGTTGTGGAGTTTCTTCCTGCTTCTTCTCCACCAATATAACACAAAAACACACTGGCTGAACAGATAACCATAATATTAATGAATAAACCATTACCATTCATAGCACTCAAATTCAAATAGTTCTAACCCAGACACGTTGTGTGCCGACCACTCGGATCCGAACAATGTATATGTTAAGTCATATATTAAATCACAATGCTCTATAATTTTTTTTGCTACCAATTACATTTTTTATTTTTTTATAGCACTATATGTGTTAATAAATTAATTTTGATTGGTCACATATTATGTCTTTTTGGTTTACCCTCTTCAGGATTTCTAAACAAGATCGAATCAGGACTAAAGAGGTCCGTAGATGAAAGAAAGTAACCCATATTGTCCAGCTGATTGACAAGTTGGAGTTGTAGTATTAAGACCACATAGCCAAAAACAGGTTTGTCTTAATTTACCAGCAAGTGTAGTAAAGAACGTCCACCAGCCTATACTATCGGAAGTGCCTGGCATAGTCCAACGGAACTGATCCAAGGTGAAGTAGCATTAGATAGGTCAAATAGCGCATAAAGTATAGACGCCCTGCGTTAAGATTTTTTCATAGCGTCCCCTTTTTATGGGCCTTTTTTTATCAAGGACTTTTGTTACAAAATTATATTTTGGATTTATCTATCAGCGTTCTCTTCTGTCAACCTTCACAAGTTCTTCTACTATATCTTCTTTCCTTCTCTACATTTTATTTGTCCACTCTTTTATTTCATTTATAATCCTTACACACATCACCACTGTTGTTTCGCCGCAATATTACAATTTAGTTCAAGTAATAATTTTTATACTTAAAATTTTGAATTCGATCCCAGTCTTTACCATCGATCAATGTAGAGTAAATTTAATATTCCAGTATGCAATAAAAATTACTCCGACTCGCTGACGTCACAGTGACGTCATCACACACTATCGCCGCGCAAGTTTAGTTTTCGTGCTGAATATATTCCTCGCGATTACAGCGAAACTTTGTGGAGCGGTATATTCGCTGATAACGTTCTTCGGTGGCACGGATTCGGCCGTAAATAGCTGCCTTAAAGCCTATATGCTTATGTGTTTTGTTTTGTTGTTGATTCACTATGTATTTCTAAGCTGAATCCTTTTTTATCGACGCCATATTGGAATTTGGTGACGTGTGATATTTTAAATAAAATAATTAATTCTATTACATGTAGCTTTCACGCTCCTTTTATTACTGGTTTAATTTATTACTGGCCATTATACTTTTTTATTATTACATTTATTCTTGCGCGTTCAAATTAGAATTCGAACGCCTATTTGAATTCGGGCGCATTCAGTGAAGCGGGCGCTATTGGTCTTTAAAGTCTTAAAGTCTTAAATTGTAAATAATCTTTGTATACATGTAAATAAACCTTCTTCAATCATACTTGGCTATCATCTTCCATTCTAACCAGCTCGGGCGATGACTCCCTTTCACTCCCCAATCGCTTGTACACTGTATATATTTATATATATATATACTTTTATAAGCCAGTTATTAAGGCATTTATCGGAACAGGTAGTAGACACATCTTGATATCAGTAAAGATATGGCAGCTCCGTGCGCATACGCCGTTCGACAACTACTGAATACCGGCTTTCCGGGAACGTGCGCTTTGTATTGTTATATTAGGAGGTTTAGAGACAGTATAATCAACAAATTAGGAATAAGTTAGAGAGGGTATGTTGATCAGTGGCAGTGGTCTATGCCCAGCAGTGGGGTGAGCTTACCAAGCGAAGCTCCATCGATTTACACTCAAACATTCACTCTATAATAATGCTACCACGCTTCATATATAAATAAAACTTTGTTACTTGGAAATACAAAAATCGGTACGCCGTTTTATATAATTCAGAAACAACATTAGATACACTCGCGGCCAAAATAATATTGCTTACCAGCACTAAATATAGTTAAGTATAAATTGAATGAAACTGTTCACGATTGTACTATATTTTTTGCAAAAATAATTTTCTACTTTTTTTTGGTAATATTTGTTGTGGGTAGATATCGGAGGATTCATTCAAAGATATACCGAAATTGACTTCAAATATCGTTCTTATTAACAAAAACTTTCATTAATTCTACAGGTATGGAGGTAAATATATATATATATATAATAGCTGTGTTTCATGTAAGAATAATTGTAAATAGATAGGAGCAGAAATTTCCGTAGCAAATCACACCAAACCCACTGCTAAAACACCCCAGCGATATATATTGGAATTAATAAAAAAAAATGTTTTGCGTTGTTTCGGTTGTTTTAGTTCATTTTTGGACCTCGTCATATCCTTATATATATGTTGTAAAGTTTTAATCACATCTCCCACTACCTATCAAGAACATATTTATGGACTCTCATTTTACCATGTCAAACCTGGAGGTTTGACCTGAAGACTAGGAACAAAATACAGACCACACAGAGAAGAATGGAGAGTAGCTACTTGGATATCAAATTAAAAGACAAAATAAGGAACACAACCATCTGCAAAAAAAAAGTATATAACAGATGCACTTACCTATTCCCACTAAAAAAAGTGAAGCTGGGCAGGTCACGTGGCCAGGTTCGCTGATAACAGGTGGACACAAAGGGTTATAAAATTAACGGGACCATAAGATACCAGAGCGAGAGGCAGACCTGATGCCAGATGGACTGAGGAGATCGTGGCTACGTCAGGTCACATGTGGCTCTATGTTGACAAAGATAGAGAAAAAGCTTTGAAGAAGGCTTTTACCATGAGAGGGTCCATACAAACTTAGTACAAAAATATCAAAAGTATTATTTAAAATTGCTAATTTTAAGTCGTTTGTGTGGAATGAAATAATGCAGTATTATTATTGAAGTTTTAATATAATTAATAAGTACAATAACACCCCGCTTTACGCGAAGGATACGTTCCAGAAAAAATCTCGTTAACTGAAATTCGCGTATAACGAGGTTTATGATTAAACATAGTCAAAAATTATTACAAAAAATACAAATCATTTTAATCAATCACTTTAATTCTAGGAACACTTTATGCAACACATACTCTTATTTTTTACGGAAAAATACATCTATTGTCTTTTGGGTAACGTTTTGTTTACGTTCTTGTAAAATACGTTCATAACACCCAACACTATTTTTAATTGTTTGACAGATGGTCAAGACACCATAGAGAAGTTGATGACTACATTATATTTATATGCACTCTTTCGCGTAATTCGAGGCATTTGAGAGCGAAATTTGAAATTCGCGTTATAGTGAAACCGCGTATAACGGGGTCGCGTAAAGCGGGCTATTACTGTACATTAAATTTATTGAACGATGTTTTCTATGGTAATTCGTGTTAAGATGTACACATTTAAAACCGCCGAAAATATATTTCTAAAACCGGCTTTGCGTCCCGCGAGTCTTGTATTCGAAGAATTTAAATTGTCTCGTGAAATACGACATGCATTTGTCTGTTTGTCCGCTTTATTAGAGTCAGCCAGATTTACGATCCAACCGTGGATGTGTTATTTTAACACGAACGAAATTAACTTCAGTTTTTCGATCGAATAAAGTTGTTTATTTTGGTTGTGGTTGTTGATTTAACCATTCCTATAATTTATAAACACTATTAATACTAAAGAGTGTTAAATGAAAATAAAAAACATTTATTTATTAACACTTTTTTGTACACCATAGATAATAAATAGACGAAAAAAAAACAATTGATATGGTACAAGAGGCGGTCTTATCGCTCGAGGCGATCTCTACCAGACAACCTTTGGATGGAGATGAGTGACATGAAAGAGAGAGCAGATTTGGGTGTACATACGTACACACACACCTATATATATATAACACTACAGAATATCCTATTTTAAAGGCGAAGATGCTATATGTCTAAATCAGGGCTTCTTAAACTTTTGTAATTCACGACCCCATTTATGATTGCGAGTTTCTTGACAACACCATACAAATATAAAAGAAAATAATAATATTTATGCATGATTTATTTATTAGGTAACAATATACATATAAAAATATATAGTTTTAGAATTCGTTTTGAAACATACAAAAATCTAAAATTAAAAATTGCACAAAAAATTATAAAATTGTACTTATATTATTACACTGTATTCCGCCAACTCTAGTGATGTTATAAAATGGTATATATAAATATTTGACATTAAAATCACTCGATTCGATAGTTTAAGAAGCCCTGGTCTAAATTAATTAAATATGGAAGCTTTGGCCAAAAAAAATATAATTAATATCATTGCTCCATAACAATTATAGTTTGGAAGCCAGTAAAAGAATCGATGCCGTGAGAACAAACACGTCCCAGCGACCATCCATCAAACTGGAATACCAACTCGCTCGGACGTTGATGTATCGCGTTAATCATTAATATCAGTTCAATTAACTACGTGAAACACTAGTTTTAGCACCTGACTTCTTTTAAATTTTCGTGATATTTTTTTTTGGTAGAAAATATCGGTAGCTGTTATATTTAACTAGATGTGGCCCATTCATGCCTTGCTGCGCTTTGCATCTAATAAAAAACATATATTTTTGAAAAAAAAACCTTTCAGGATACTTAACAAATTACCAAATTTTCACGGCGATCGGATTTATGGTTTTTGAATCTATTGAGTATAGATGGACAGACAGACACATTAATTATAAAATATTAATTATATATATATATATATATATATATATATATATATAAGTGTAGGTAAAAGTCCGTTTTATTTAGGATTACTTTGAAAGGGGTGAAATTGATTTAAAAATAAACAAAAAAAATCATATATATATATATATAATTTTTTAAATTATACTCTGTTAGCATAATCATCATGTTCATCGCCTCGTGGATTTATGATGCATCCGGGACAATCCCACAACCTTATCTATGTCGTCGGTCCACCTGTGGGAGGCGTGCCCACGCCGCGTCCACCGGCTCGTGGTCGGTAACCAGCCCCAACGGGTCTCATTTACACGAGTGACTGTCACTTTCCACGAGCAATTCTTCACAACAGCGATCTTTATTCTTCTGCGGATCTCCATTTGTGTTTCGACCTCGCAACGGAACTCCGAGCATAGCCCTCTCCATTTGACGAAAATATCTTAATTCGAATTTTAAAAAGGTTTTTTCTGAGCACATTATCATTACATTGATTAATATTTCTGTAATCATTTATATTTGGATATTGTGTACAATACATAAATATGCACATGAGCTATAGATTCACCGCATAAAAACTTTTACCACCAATAACCAACCGACCAGCCTAATTCAGTTTCTCAGTTCGATTCGCAATTAATTTTGAAAACACACCAACCAAAATAAATGAAACAGATAATTTATTTTCGGGATAATTATACAACAGGAATACGAAAAAAACAAATTTGAAATTATTCACTTGTCTCACATGCCTACAGTGTTCCGTCTCCGAGGACGCGAGTTATTTATCGCTTCAACTAATCATTCCAATTTTAGATCTTTTTATTTTTAGATTACGATTTGCCCGTTCAAACATGTCGTGTACCATTGTGACGGCGGTTCAATCTATATTTTATGTAGTAGGTAAAGACTGGAGACCGGAGACCGGAGATTGGAGACCGGAGACCGGAGACTGGAGACCGGAGACCGAAGACCAGAAATCAGAAACCAAATAACTGACAACACCACCAGATTGCCTTGTGTGATAAGACCGCCCATTGTACTTTTCTGTATATTATTGTAAAACTTATTAAATGTATCTTATCGTGTACAATAAAGAATATTAAATAAATAAATAAATAAAATACCACAGTACACTAAAATGATGATACAACTATGTTTTGATAAGTGTGAGTAGGGTTGAGATCGGAGACCGGAAGCCAAAGACTGGAGACTATGAAATGGCGTGGGTAAACCTCCATTAGGTAGACCAACAACATAGTTATGTTAAGAATGTTAAAGCTATTTGCTGAGTAATAAGCAATACATTCACACCCTTAAAGCCTTTAGCCTCAATAATTCTGAATAATAAGTCAATCCAAAGCCTGCAGGGACAAATAGTAAATAGTATATTTTTAAATGTATTAATGAAAAGTTTTAAAACATTTTTACTGTATTTTCACTGCTATTTTTATTATTTATGAAGCCATTTATTTTTAAATTAATTATTTGGAAGTAATTCAGCCATATATTCATATATCTAAGGCTTTTATGTTCAATAATATTTCAATATATGATATAAAGATATATCGTGAGGTTGAATTTTATATGAAAACGATATCTAGTGTAGGCGATCCATTGTTTAGTTCTAGCGATCGAGTTTTTTTCCCGGAAAACATCAGTAACAATTACAGTTTATTTGCACCTCACTCCGTTGTAAATCCCGTGGGAAATCACAGAGTGTTATATGTTTTAACCGTGCAATAAAAATCTTTCGGAATGCTTTAAAAATAATGCTATATAATCATTATTTAAAATGTTTATTTATACAATCTACCTTCGACCAGTCTTTAGCATAAACTGAATGAAGTAATATTACGATTTCTACAAGATTTTTCTTCAGCACCACATTGAAAGCTTTATATATAAATGTTTTTGTTAAAAATGAAGGTAATAATTATTTATCCTTCTTTCATAACTGTGTAAATTTAAAAATGAAGGTCATTTATTCATGAAATATCATTATTTATTCTTAAAAATCAAATTCATCTTCTTCAAAGTAATCCCTTACCGATAAAACGTACTGATGCCAACAAAAAGCCTAATCCTCTAAATATTAAAAAGTCTTTTCCGGGTATAACCTTCAAAATCTACGATTCAGGTTCTACCTTCTCAAACGTGACAAACTATCTTCCCCGCATTGGTCTATTGAGCTTGCTGAATAACCAGAAATCAGTTTTGTCAAAAAAAATCGCAAAGGACATCGACCTTTTGAGACAATAAACATCCTTAAAAATGTAAGAAAAGGACCAAAATTTAGCCACTTCCGCACATGCAGTGGTAGTCGTGCAACAAAGTGCACCGCCCGCCAGCCCGCTGATAAATGCGTATGCGGCAAACAATGCGAATCACACAACTACCACCGTCAAATCACTCAACACGTGTTTCACCCCTCCACGGGGCATCTTCAGGAGTTATGTTACATCGATTAGTTCCAAACACAAGGCAAAATATGGCCGTGGCTAAATATTGGTCCTTTTCTTACTTAGGATGGACTTCTGCAAGGTAACGCTTGATTCCATTAAATCCGTAAATATGGTTTGGGCGGAGCCAAATGATATTACAACTAGGCAAACAGACGCTTGGCAAATGTTATAGAAAGTCCTAACAGTGTAAGAAAAATAAATTACCTGCCTTCCTAATGCCCGGGAGTTTCAAATGACAATTTCACCTTACTTTTGAAGCGTTAGGATCCAATGCGTCTGTAAACACAGCCAACTGCGCGCCCGGCTCTGGGGTCATCGTAATGGTCTGCGATCCTTTTGTCTTAGGTCCTGATAGCACGATGACCCCAGAGATGTTACAAGCCTTCAACACCTGCAAAACCAGTCTTTCAAACGCAGTTTTACTTGCTTACCCAACGCCGCACTGAGCTCCGCGACCGAGCGAAAGCGAGTAATAGAACAAAGGCGCAGAAAACAAAAAGCCTGCGCCCGCGTATCCGGTGCGTGCGCGTGCCCATTGCACTAAGTCGGCATACTAGGTTCGCCCGTCGGTTTTGCTTGCTTACAAAATTTTATATTAATTATTTATATAGATATTATAGTTTATTAGTGTACGACTCCCACAATTTTAATCGGTAGATATATAAATTTATATATTTGATACATGGAACGAAAGTCAAATGACTTGAAGTGAATGATTTTTTCTTTTACTATTTTCGGCACGATTTTTTTTTAATTTTTACTCTCTAAAAGAACTTCCTATTGAAGAAATGCCATGCTCAGAGTTTCGTTCATTGAATCAGAATTTAGGTGATCCGCATTAGAATCAATGTCACCGATGTAGCTCGAAGAATTGTCTAAAGTGGCATTAGGAGAGCGTTGCACTTTACAACGTTCAGCTGAATACCGGTAAAGCCGAAAGTTGAAATCATCATCATATCAGCTGTTACACGCCCACTGCAAGGCTTAAGCCTTCCTCAAGGATCTCCACGACCGTTCTTGCAAAGGCTTTGAATTCAGGCAGCGACCTCATAATGTCAGGAAGATTCCACGCGGTCTCTTCAGGTTTTTTTTTAATGGTCCCCGCTATTGGGGACCTCTCGTTCCCCTATCTCGTGTGGGACAGGGACTTTTTATTTCTAATAATTTATTCATATTTGTTATTATTATTATCATTCTCCTCTTTCATGTATCATATTATCTGTTGTACTGTTTCTTTCGTTCTACAATTTTCCCAGTCTTTCTCTTTCATTCCATTAGCCATACATCCATCCTCAACCACTACATTCTTGGTTTCCTTTCTATTTTATTTTGCAACGTTATATTGATTGTTCATTCATTTAACACATATTTTCTTTATAGGTCTCTTCAGGTTAATACTAATTTATCTAATATCCTATAAACTTGATTGCATAGATAAACAAATGATAGCCACAATAAATTATTCATTAAAGATACAATGATTCTAAAATTTGAAACTTGTAGAATAAGACGTGTCAGACCATTTGGAAAACGTTTTCACATATATATCAAAACGTGACAAGACACATGGCGTCTCTAATTACTTATGTGCGTCGATTTATCTAAGCTACAAGTTATAGCGCATTAACCTTCGAATTCGATCGTACGTTGCTATTCAAGATGATTGTATACTTATATTCTATATATATAAAATTAGAAAGACAAATAGAAGTAAGGTTAGGCAGCCCAAATGTTATAAAACACGCAGAATATATATCCTCTGGGAATTCAGGGGTCAGGAGACAAGACCACGGATGGACAAATGCAGCTTTGAAGTCCTATGTTCGGAGGTATTATATTAGAACAGCTCTTAAGTTTGTATGTTTCACAAGTCTGGTCATCTGTAGAACACTATAGCAATCTGTGGAATGAATCGAAGCACCAGCACAAACCTGTGGACTCCGTGACGATGTAAGAGGCTAATTGGTAACGAGCGCTAAGCTTCATAATTTGGAAGGAGGAGGAGGAAACAATAGCCTCCCTGATAAAAGAAAAATCGAAGAAAAATGACTTCCTCTCATACTGTAGAGGAATAATTAAAAAAGCAATTCACAAAAACCAAAGCTAAATAAGATTAATAAAAATGTAAATAGAAAATAAGTAATAATGGTAATAACTCTTAGTTAATTGTAAATAAATAAAATTACAAAGCTAATATGAAATAAATGTAAAACAAAAAGAATGTAAATAAACAGAAATAAAATGATAAAATGCTAATGTTTAACGAGAGGGGAACGGCAGGTCACAGAGCGAAAGAGAATGAAAGAAGAAATGTGGAATGAACACCGAATGAAAGATCGTAAGATGCATAAATGAAGAGTAAGAAAATAAAAGAAGTTTGTGAAAAATAAAATAAATGAAAACAAAAGTCCTTTTCCCACACCAGATAGGGGGTACGAGAGGCTCCCAATAGCGGGGGCCATAACAAAAAAATCTTCATAATTTGGAACATCGCCGAAAATTTGCCAGTTTATCGACAGTCTACAAACTGTATTTTGAAGGGTGTGCATCGGAATAACATCAAATGATTCCCCTTTTTTCTTTCTTCTATAGGAAAGAAAGACATACGGATTCACGACATCCGTACATAGTTGAATCTTGCTAATAATTTTATAGTGCGAACAGCAAAGGAGTGGAACAACCTATCAGCGTCATTGTTTCAAGACAATTATAACTAAGGAGTCTTCAAGGTAAGAGTGAGTAGGTTTTTTCTTGGCAAGCATGTAACATCATAGGCCTCATCATAGCTTTACAATAGAAGACAGAGGTCAAATACTTCTCCTATAAAGGATAAAAAATCGGAGAAAACTTTATGGCTGAATTGTGATGATATATATATTTATGACATCAGACAATTATAACTTAGGAGTCTTCAAGACAAAAGTGAATAGGTTTCTTCTTGGCAAGCATGTAGCATCATAGCTTTACAATAAGAGACAGAGGTCAAATGCCTAGCCTATAAAGTATAAAAAAGCAGAGGAAACTTTTCGTCTGAATGGTGATGATATATGTATTTATGACATTAATTCTCCTCTCTCTCGTATAGATACTTATTTATATACATTTACTTCTGCAATTGCTTAGTACAAAATAAAGTATTTAATATTCATCATAATTTTTTTAGAGCTGTGGTAGCTTAGTGGTGAAGGACTAAGATTCGCGATCGTTTAAATTCCTGAGATGCAATCTTATATAAATCACACTTTGTGCATCGGATTGCCACAGTTTTCAGCAGATTGACAGGTCCTCTGCGTACCATAATACCACACTGTGATCGCCAATCCACCTGCCAGGCTTGGCGATTATGGTACGTCAATGACTAGTATCATTCCGCATTCAGTTACTTCCTGAGATCTTTACTATGTCGTCGATTCACTTAGAGGAAGGGATATTCAAATCACGTCTACTATCTCGTGATCACTACTCCTAAACCTTTTGTTGTTCCTATGCAGGATTTCCCCCCTCCGTCTAGAAATTGTAAATAGATATAAAGGCTCTGACTATGTTAAATAAACGATGTAAATAAATCTATTAAAAAAAACCTTTCATTCCCATCACCCAACACTTCTACTATAGATGTGATCTTGAAATGAATTAACATAAACATTGCTACGATCCAGTTCCATATGAGAGTCCGAAGTAATACTGCTATTTCTTATTGCAAATGCTACAAATTCCGTTTCCTTATAAGCCTTTTTATACTTTACCTCAATTGACGTCAAACATTGGACAGCTTGGATCAGGTATCAATTAGATTCGTGGTTTTTATAGAAAAATAGTGGCGCTTTTGCTATTTATACAAACTTTTTGATTTTTATGTACAAGTATACGTTTCTATTGCCTTATATAAATGAAGTTGGTAGCTTTCTTATATATTTGGTAGTATCTAATAGATTCAGGCGTTACTTTGCAGAAGTCCATCCTAAGTAAGAAAAGGACTATATAGCTACTTCTGATATGCAGCAGTAGTCGTGCAATAAAGTGCACCGCCCGCCAGGCCGCTGATAAATGCGCGTGCGGTAAACAATGCGAATTACACAACTACCACCGTTAAACCAACACGTGTTTCACCCCTCCACGGGACATCCCCAGGAGTAATGTTACACCGATTAGTGCCAAACACCAAGTGACTACTTGGTGATACTTATTTCATCACCACTTCAGCTTTAGGATGTCCACTGCTGCTAGTTATTGGTCTCAACTCTAGAATCTCAAAGCCCTAGCTGTAATCCGTTCTTCCCACCATGTGGCCTGTTCACTGCTACTCCCACTTTCTGGGCTATTTCAGTGAATTTTGTCTCGTATTGGATCTTATCACCTCTTCCATAGCCTTACCTATTTATTTACTTAAAGTTTTAAAACTCATAAATTATATTTAAATATTACATAACTATACAATAACATTGAAAATTTGCCATCAGAATTTTTGTATTAGGTTCATATTTGGTCAGCACAAATATGATCATGTTTCTGACTTACGTAATAAACTCAAGTGGCTGCCGATTCGACGTCGCTGGAATGCCCGCCTTCTCTATACTATCTTGCTTAACTCACTTACTCCGTCTTACCTTAAATCTAGATTTCATTTCTTAAGTGACTACATAATAAGATCATCGGAGAACTTGAAATTGACTATGTTTACTCGTTCTATTACGTTTATGGAAAAATCTTTCATTGTTGTCGCTGTCAGGTTATGGAATGCAATTCTGGAACCTATAACATGCGCTATATCGCTGTCAACGTTTAAAAAGATGGTAAATAAGTACTTCCTTGGCCTCTGAAATAGTATATTTGATAGCGCTTGTTATTTATTTCTACTCATATAATACTTTTTCACGTCAATATATACATATGTATATAATTGTTTTTATATACGTGTGTGTGTGAATAGTAATGTATGTATTTGTGTATATGTACAACATAAACTGCCCTCTCTTTCATGTCTCTCATCTCCATCCAAAGGTTGTCTGGTAGAGATCGCCTCGAGCGATAAGACCGCCTATTGTACCTATATATAATTTTGTTTCTTTTTTTACTTATTATCTATGATGTACAGAAAATGTAAATAAATAAATAAGATAAGATATACTTATCGCAATTCCCGATGATATTAAGTTCTATTTTTAATCCATCATTATTAATTAAATATGAAAATATCCAGGTGTATAAAAGAAAATTATTTTTTAAAAATAAAACAACTTACTTTAAACTTTGTAAGATTATATATGAAAATAGGCTGAAAATAAGTCATTTCATAATTTCAAAGCAATCAGACGTTTACAGAGGCGGTACATGATCGACGAGTGAGCTTATTCAGCGAGTTTTTCACAAAGCTCACGTAACGGAGGCTTCATAATAAAACTGAACGTTATTTTTTTTTTCACGTACCCTTTTACTGCCCTACAAATTTCCTTTGCGACTCTATTTATTGTCCACTTCATCTGTTATTAACATTTCAAAGATAAAACACAAAAGATTTTTTTATGAAATCTGACATATTTGAATCAATATTTTAGTTAATATATCAAAAACATAGCTTAGGTAGTTTAAGCGTAATGTTGTTGAAACCTTTGGCAGAGGCCTATACTTGCAGTGGACCTCTATGAACTGAAACGACGATATCTATTCCAATCACACTGACAAGAGGGGAATGTACAGTTTCGCTGCAAGATCGCTGACGAAGAACCAAGATCACTGTAGAAGTTGAAGAATTGTTTGTCTGAAATGGCAGTGTGTCTCACATCGCTCGTGAAACTGATGGCTGTTGGGGCCGAAAGGTTGTCAAGTGGCAAGAGCAGGTAGACGCGGCGTGGGCAGGCTTTCCACTAAGTGGACCTGGACATACATAGTTAACGTCACGGAAAGCTGGCTGTAGGACCGGTCCTCGGCTGAAAATAAAAAAGTACATATCTGTGAATTTTCAATTTGTTAATATAGATAAAAATTTATAAACGTCACAACTCGTCGAGTCTGGCAAGTTAAATTGAAGGTGTAATAACACTCAAGAAAGAAACGAGTTTAAAAATACATCCCATTTCCCAGTCGAGACAAGACAAGTACATGGGGACTTTTGCAGAGAGAAATGTTCATTGGGTAATTTACATTCCTTCTTTAACTCTCTCGTACTCTGAAACATTTCGCCGATGTTCAATGTTTATCTATTTAAAAAGTTTGTAACATACAGGTGATTTATTAAAGTGTGAAAGTTTTAAACCGGTAAATTTCTGGCTAAGGAATTTACCAAAAGATATAAGACATAGGTTTCTTTCAAAAATCTCCACAATATGGGACCTTTCGCTACCTGTGTATCAGTTCACTAAATATTAAAAATAATTATTGTTTACAATTTGCCCTTGTAGACTTTATAATGCCAGAAGTTATTGGATTGACGCATTCCAATAGAAAAATAGATTTATTTATGATCACTTCATACAAGGTGATTGGAATTAGTTGAAGCTTTAAAACTTTTTGCGGACAATATATATTATTTAACATATAAACTTACTACTGAGCAGTGGTAGACAAGTGGTAAGTATTGACACTTACAACCGTAGTCTCGAGTTCAATCTTAAATAATTCCAGAAGTTTCCAGAGGATGAACAGCAGCGTCTTCTGTCTACCATAATACTACACTGCGATCGCCAAACCACTAAGAAGACTTAGAAAACTAAACTTAGAAAATGTATATATAAACATTAGATATACCTTCAAAAATAGAAGCTTATTATTACTAATAGACGATTTATTTCTAATGTCTATAAGTCAGTTTCAAAGGTAAATAAAATAGAGTACATTATTCAAGAGATCTCATATCAATAGACTCTTTTCTGAAATATATTTAATAATCGTACAAAGGCAATATCTCAGTGGCACTGCAACAAAAGCTTCCAAGCATGGAACGGATTAATCCACGTGAGCAGTTCGACTCCCGGGCCATTACACTTCGCGGACGCTCGACTGACCTAAAGCGATTGCAACGCGCTTTTAAATCTGAAAGCTCCTCCGGCACTTAAGCTCTATCCTTTCTATAACAGTTTAATTCTAAGTATGATTTTAAAAGCTCTGTTTTAGTTAATAACATATCGATACTAATAATTGTGTCGGTTTTTCCGTAGCACCTGTAGCTTTTTCGTAGTACGTGTATTAAGCTTTTTCGTAGCACGCGTATTAAGTTTTTCGTAGCACATGTATTAAGCTTTTTCGTAGCACGTGTATTAAGCTGTTTCGTAGCACGTATAATAAGCTGCTTCGTAGCTCGTGTATTAAACTTTTTCGTAGCACGTTTATTAAGCTTTTTCGTAGCACATATGTTAAGCGTTTTCGTAGCACATACGTTAAGCTTTTTCGTAGTCCGTTTATTAAGCTTTTTCGTAGCACATATACTAAGCTTTTTCGTTGCACCTGTATTTAGCTTTTTTGTAGCAAATGTGTTAAGCTGTTTTTTTTTTAAGCTTTTCCGTAGCACATATTAAGATTTTTCGTAGAAAATTCACTAAGCTTTTTCGTAGCTGTATCTTGTTTAACTTGACTGTAGAGGCGTGTGAAGGTTTTCGTATCAGAGTGACTAAATCTTCAAAATGAAACCAATGTGAGAATATACCTAGGAATATATTATTTAGATAACTATTTTTCCGCGTCTAACTTAAGATAACGTGGACATATTACGGTAAGCTTAGAGTAAGGATTATTAAAGAAATAGGTAGGAAGTATTTATTTAACTTATACAAAACTACTGTATATTCATTAACAAATATGCACTACAAGGTATAGGCTTCATCCGAATATATGTATAGAAGGATATACCATAGCCCATCCTTTGAAAACTTGTTTGTGAGAAGTGGCAATCTCATATAATTAATACACAAAGTGAGATTTATAAGATTCTATCACAGGAATCAAACCTGTGATCTACGTTCGGAAGTCTCGCTTATTGTCATGATAATAACAGGTGGCGCAAAAGTAATGTCATAATGTTAAACTGCTTGCCTGATGTCGCAGTGCTTTGACATTTCTCTCTCTCTGTATGTATATATATAAGTAGAAAGAGAGAGACGGTACATTTTTTGTTATTATAATATTATTTCATAGTAAATTATGAAACATAGCTAGTTCCATATACATATTTCATAGTAGTATTAAGTCTATGAAGTGTAGGATAGTACTGTTGTATCTAAGAACGCGTGAGAGCTACCATAGATCATGTCGCGTGAGGTTTAGGTGAGACAGCTTTACACGTGCTTTAGTGATATTTAAGTTGTAAAACGTACCGAATATCCACTGAAAACTTTTACAGTAAAATATATTTATTTTAAACATTTTCCTACGTATGTAAATGACGTAAGATTCTTTTTACATAGTCGTTTGTGTTTTCTATTATAAATACAGGTATTAAAGTAACTTCTAATAAAATTCGTGGATTGATTTATGGTATTTTATATTTATTTATTCAAACTATATTCACTCTTTACATATATATGTAATTCTACAGTTCATTTCTTATTCAAATACCTCAAACAATTTATGCCTACTTACAATCACTCTGTATAATTATGAAATATGTTATATTAATTAACTTTTTTTACCAAAGCGATTAGTCGATAACTTCTGATCTAAAGTCTGAAGAGAACAGTGATTCGAATTTAAAAAACGCTGTTTTTTCTATATTATCATTGCGTTATTCATTACATTTATCTTTTGTCTTTTATATATATATATATATATATATATATATATATATATATATATAAATATATAATTTTGCCATGCTTAGGAGGCGGTTGGTAATGGCAGTGTGATATTATGGCTGGCAATGGTCGCTGCTACACATCCTATGGAAACTTCTTCGTGAATAATGGCAATCCTGTATAATTAATGCACAAAATGTGAATTACATAGGATTTTATCCCGGAAATTGAACCCGGGACTCTTTACTTGGCTCTTCGTGCTATTTAATCAAAGACATATATATAATATATGTTCCATTTAATAGACAGTACAATAATTCAATTGTACTACCACTTGAAAAATTTAAAGCACATATATATTTGAATGTCAAGAATCCTTGGCAGTGATATCGCTTGATTACTTTGATTTCATTTAGGCTATGTGATAAAATGTATATGTCAATATATTTATCACATAGCCTATCACATAGCCATCAATATTGTTAAACTTTATTAAAATATGTGTTTTTGTGGTGTTTCTTTCTGCTTCTTTATCACAACTATAGCACCTTGTGTAGAATAGTAGAGTCAAAAATAAAATAGATTAAAAAATTGACGATCAAAGATAGTACTATTAAAAAAAAATTTACCTAAAAAAAAGTTGTATGGTATTCATAGGACTATTTTGGTGCGGACCCGTTTGCCGCGACGTCTTCGATCCAAGCGAAGCCCCTGCCACCGCCACAGATGTGAGTCATATTTTAAATGAATAACGAATATTAAAATTATATCATCGGTCTACGTAGCGGGCGATTTACTCATACTGCGTCTACCGGCTCATAGAACCTTTCGCATATAGCCTCTAGTTACATGAGTAGTCTTAAGTCCCGCTGAAATAAAGTTGTCGATCAATGAGAGTTCTATTAAGATTTCTAATATTGAATAAATTGATTTTCATCTTCATCGTTAAATAAAATAGATAATTAACTATATTATTACTCTGGTATAAGCATGAATAAGCTGAATAAATTACTTATTGCTTAATTCTGTAATAAAATTTATTAAATAGACTTTTTAATTGTAATACAAGATAATTAAACAACATTACATAGAAGTGTATAATGCAATTAATATTGACTTATTATATGAAGCTTTGAGAAAGGTACAACAACCTAGATCCTACACAAAACGTTATGTTACTCTAACATAGAAATTAATACACTTAAGTGAATATTTACTTATTTCGTTACATTCGCCATTCTAAGTAAACAAGGTAATAAACTTAGTGCTTTTGCTTTGCATTAAGTTCTGGATAAACGTTTACTACCTGGCTGCATAAGCTATATCCGCATTGCATAACTTGAAGTTAAGTTTCCGGCTAACTTTCGAACTTGCCGGCTAAATTCAATTTGCAAGCGAACGGAGTAAGGAGGATTCGGAGACGTGACTTCCGGTCCAACAATGAAAATTCTGATTATTCATTTTATTTTAATAACACTAAATTTTATATACAATTATCTTTTATAATTAACCATTACACTTTATGAAAATACTACGCAACAAATTTTATTATTCCCTACCAACTTCGTAAATTACATAAACATGTATAGGTAATTAAATATATCTATAAATGAAATGATTATTTATTTAAAAAGAAAAATCCTTTTTTTGATTGCTCGTCTTAATGACCACACTAATTAATATTTCAGAAAGTCAGCAATCCAGGTTAAAAACTCAGCAGGGAGTCCTTAAAATGGATGTTTGTCAGTAAGGCTGTCGTGACAAAATCTATCAAAGAGGAAAACATCGCCAGGCTTTTTGAAAAAGAGGAAAAACGCTTCATCTACCTATATCATTATAAAAAGATCAATGGTAACGTAATAAAGAGTAAAACGATCTAATATATTCAGGCGTTACTTTGCGGAAGTCCATCCTAAGTAAGAAAGGGACTAATATATATCTACTTCCGCTATGTAGCAGTAGTCGTGCAATTAAGTGCACCGCCCACCAGCCAGCTGATAAATGCTAAAAGAGTAAAAAGTCCTAGTCGTATTAGTCTAGAATGAGCAACAAATTGTGAGATATTGCGATAGAGAATTTAATAAAGTAAATAAAAAAATAGAATATATAATGAGTAAATAAATAAAAATAAAATAAATATTAAAATATAGAAGTAGTAGTATGAATATGACAGCGAAGTAAAGAAGGAAAATAAAGTATGTAAAAGATGTGTGAAAATTCAATACCTTTTCAAGGATAAAAGATAACGAGGGAAATAAAATAGCCTGTGAATAAATTATCGAAACTATTGTCCCTACGTACTCTAAGATAGGTATTGTACGCGAGGTCCAATGGGGGAAGACATAAAAATAATAATAAAAGCCTTCGAGGTGTCGAGAGACACGGCTAAGGTTTCGACGTTTTTCTCTATGGCTTCCCTCAATTTTTGTGTGACATACACAAGGCTTTCAAGGTATCATGAGCCTCATATTATAACATTATATTATTAACATAAATTCTTATATTCTACGCCCAAAGACCGGTGTAAATTATCCAGTTGATTATCCAATTCAGATGTATTCTGAGATATAAATAGAGACATAAAAAAGCCCGTAGAGAACAAGGTAAAAAATTTACGAGTTAATAAAGTGTGATGTGAATACAAAGTTAACGTAATAAAGACGCCAACGAAATAACTTTCTTTAGAATATTTCTAAATATTTTTACCTGCAATTGACAGTAAGATATTGTGAAGTATATATATGTATAAAAATACATATATCGCCGTCCCTACTGAATATAATAATAATTTGGAAAATTTAACTTTTCAGGAACGCAAAACTAAATAATGGATATATCTCAAAAATTGATGCCCTTACAATTATAATCTTTATATAGTTTGAAAGCTTGTAACATACAAAATGACAGTTTCCAAATTCAAAAGTGACATTTTATTTATTTTTAAATGCAACTGTATTTATGGCCAGACATAATAAATAGATTATCAAACACTGCATTCTATTGAAATGCTTTTAAGTAATAAAAAAATATGAACACACTTTAAATTTTAATTAAATTATTTGATAGTAAACAGTCAAGGTACTTCAACGGGATATTAATTTTCGTTCCACATTTAAATGTATTGTTACGTCGTATAGCACTACCGTTGATGATTATTTCAAATAACACGCACGCCGGCAGCGTCCAGAACTAATATTATTAACATCTAGCTGAATAAAGTGGTTTAGCGAAACCAATTACTTTTAATACATTTTACATTCTGACGTGAGACAATTCACATTATGGACAATGAGAATTGATTAAACATACCTTCCACTATAAAATCACACAATTATCAAAGTTATATATAGGCTATTTATATTTTATTGATCGATATGTATGAAGATTGATTTATTAACTAAAAAAATGGTTGATATTATAATGTAGACCAGTGATTCCCAAAGTGGTCTATATCGACCCCTAGGGGTCTATGACAACCTGCGAGGGGTCTACGTCAGCAAAAAAAAATTTGGGGGTCCATGAAATGAAAATGGGGGTCCACGATAGTGGATTTTAACACATACACGATAGTACCTATTTGCTTAAACAAAAGAAACAGACTGGACATCATTAGCCGAGGAGATTTAAGATTAACCCTTACAAAATTGACGCCAAATGTTGATAATTTATTATTAAAGCATCAGGTTCATCCTTCTCACTAAAAATATTGACTCATTGCTTATGTTATTTTATTTATAGTTTATTCTATGTTTATTTAATGTTACGTATATTTTACATAACAGATACAAAGTTTTATTTTGAGTAGTTTTAATTTAAATTAAATTAATAAATGTATAAATTAACATGTGTTTTTACTTTAAGTTTTTAACACTAATCTTCACTATAGTTAGAAATTTACAGGAAATCAATATCAGGTAAGTAGGGGGTCTACCCAACACGGAAAAACATGGCAAGGGGTCTACGACACAAAAAAGTTTGTGGGACTCTGATGTAGACATTAAAAATTTTTAAAAGAGCAACTGTCAAGTTTCTTAACGTTAATAGAATTAGTACTATAATAATCGTCGATTTAAAAATGTCTACTTCATTAGAGATATTTTTAATTTTAATATATGTTTTGTATGGTATGTAAAGGTTACTTGTATTCCTATGAATATTTATCTAAACCTGTGAAGGACGCCTATCTTATATGCTAACAGCGGTCGTTGTACAGCTAATGTGATCGTTTATTCATTTTATCTTTAAGTAAATAGAATAGAAAATCCCGAAAATGCCAATAAGATAGAAATTGTATATTGTGTGATCATACATAAATACTAGGATTACAAACGTAATTTAAAAAGGCCCAAAATAAATTACTCTGTTATAAAAATGTATGATAAAATTATCTTCTAAAACTTCCGAACGATAGACAGGCAGGTAATTTTTATCTAGATCGATATGACTGTCTATAACATTTGCCAAGCGTCTGGTTGTCAAAACGTTTAATAGTCATAGCTACACTTGTTACAATTTTTTTGGTAAAAGTCGTCAAAAACTCGACTGATATCGTTCTGCAACCACCGTATTCGCTGGATTTATATCCGTGCGACTTCTAGCTATTTAATGGAATCAGGCGTTACCCCGCGGAAGTCCATCCTAAGTAAGAAAAGGACCAATATTTAGCCACTTCCGCACATGCAGTGGTAGTCGTGCAATGAAATGCACCGCCCGCCAGCCCGCTGATAAATGCGTATGCGGCAAACAATGCGATTTACACAACTGCCGCCGTTAAATCACTCAACACGTGTTTCACCCCTCCACGGGGTATCTTCAGGAGTTATGTTATACCAGGGTAACCGGGTAACGAAAAGTTTATACCGTACTCCTACCAGCTAAAACCCTACTGTCTTCTTGAACGCCTTTTGTTGAAACTATGGGAAAGCCTTCTCATACTACCGCAGTAATTTGTTCACGTTTGCTTTCTGTTTTGGAGGGAAATCTTACGAATGTTCAAGACCCCCGCCTCTGGGAGGAGGACAGGGGTATGTAGGATTCCTACCCACTAAAACCCCCCCCGGTGATCGCCTTCTGCGCTATACGGAGGACCGTGGTATCTTCCGGTCAGGGATCGCCAAGCGGTCTTCCCTCGCACTATGCTATTCTGGATAGCCCGTCCCGAGGTATGCGTGTATAGTTCACGCTACCCCCGAAACCCTCGTGGTCCTATCACGATGGTTGGAGACCACGTTTAACCATCGTTCGCCTCAGAGTCGCCAAAGCTAGTGGAAATTTAGGGCCTCCACCCTAAACTCTCTCGATTCCACGTAACTTGTTCACCTATACCAACACTATACTACGGCATCAAAAACCACCGGTCTTCTGCCTTATTCATTTATTTATTCACATTATCGTTCACTTATATTCATGAATATTGATCAGAAGTTGAAATCAAAATTTGATATGCACTTTTGACTTAAAATTCATGACATATGCAAATACAGAGAAAACAAATAATGAGTTGCAAATGTGGTTGCTACGAGTGCATATCAACTAGAGTTTAACTATTGTCAGTCAAAATAACATGAATTGCGTTTAATTCAATGTTTTAAACGCGGCTTTATTTGGGTGGAGATTACAACGAAATCATTCGTTTTATTTTTTTAGTTATCTCTTTCATCGTTAATATAATGATTAGAGTAATTCTTTGTAAGAAAAGGACCAATATTTAGCCACTTCCGCACATGGAGTAGTAGTCGTGCAACAAAGTGCACCGCCCGCCAGCCTGCTGATAAATGCGCATGCGCCAAACAATGCGAATTACACAACTACCGCCGGTAAATCACTCAACACGTGTTTCACCCCTCCACGGGGCATCTTCAGGAGTTGTGTTACACCGATTAGTGCCAAACACAGAGTCATCAGAGCTATCACTCCGCATGCGCGTGCACTTTGTTGCACGACTACCACTGCATATGCGGAAGTGGCTAAATATTGGTCCTTTTCTTATTTACGATGGACTACATAAAATAACGCCTGATTCCAATAAATAGTAATTCTTTGTTCTTTTCCGTCTTCTTTTCAGCCGCCAATAACGTGAAGAAGATCACAACCATGACCGGCCTCGCCCTGCTCTCTTCCTGCAACTTCTCGCGTTCTTTACTATTTCGTCGGTCCATCTACTTGGGGAATCTACCCTCGCCGTATCCACCAGCTCATGATAGTCACTTGAGAACCTTTCAGATCCAATGGCTATCGCTTGTATAAGCGATGTGCTCTGACCACTGCAATTCTTCTAGCTGTGATCTTTGTTCTTCTGCGAATATTGACATTTCTGAATTGGATCTCGCAGCAAAACAAGCATAGCTCTCTTCATTGCTCTCTACCTTTATACTATACTAGAGTATTTTTAATCAATTTTTATTTAATTATTTTTATAAATTTAATACATTATAATTCAGTAGCATTACATTTGAGTTTATTCATTAAATCATACATGAAACATAATAGTTACTATATTTATTGAATCTAGTGAAAAGTGTATAAAATAATACTGAACAATTAAAAATGCAAGCAACATTAATATAAAGAGACATGTATAGAGTGATCATAAGAATACAGGGTGTTTCGTTATAGATGTAAAAACTTTAAAGGTATGAATGCATAGTTCATTTCTCAGCAATAATCTTTAAAGCGTTCACACCTATTTCCAATCGCCCTGTATAGAGAGATTACAGCTCTTTTTAAATGCAGCATGTGAATAAAGTGGGGTTAAAACTGATGGCCCGAGATAGTCGAGGACAAACACAAACCTTCATGCAAATGATGATGTAGCAAAATTATGATGAAGATTCAAATCCAGAAGACCACGATCCACAAAGTGAGACAAAGAGAATAAATGTTGATTAATATGCACTGTGAATAAATATATAAATACGTACAAAATAAATTTTACTTCAAATGCTAAATACAGGCACTTATATAAAACAAGAATTTTCAATTTTCAACATAATTATGTCCATATTTACGAGGTCCACTCTCAAAACGAGCTCGAGCAAGGGATAAATTCTGTCGTACTTTATTGTAGACTTAGTTAAATTTCACGTGAAACCACTGAATTCACTTGATTACATCCTACGAAAATTATACTTTATTTAATGCATTTTTTTAAATCATACTAAGCTCTTATTCTGGCGACAGTTTTATGTTCCTGTATTCCATGATACATAGACATATAATAATAACAGACATGGCTCAACAATTAGCGAGTTGAAGTGAGAGTATGATGACCACAGCAAGCAGGACACTGGAATTTAAAGTCCTGTAGTAAAGAGCACGAACCAACAACCGCATGATATATAAAAAAAAACAAAAGAAAAACCGCATGATATATAGAAGTTCCATAGAAATGATGTGGGATTCCCCTGTTCGATGCGCCGCTGAATATGACATAATGTAGCCTGCAAATTTTCTGCAAACAAAGATATTATAAGATAGTATGATGTAAGTAAATAGGTACTATCAGTGTATGCTTTGAGATCCACTATCGTGGACCAATTTCATTTCATGGACCCCCAAATTTTTTTTCGCTGACGTAGACCCCTTGCAGGTTGTCATAGACCCCTAGGGGTCAATATAAACCACTTTGGGAATCACTGGTTTAGACTACTATATTAAAGTTATCTAATGTTTACTACCTGTTCCTACAGATTTTGTACCGCTAAATGATAACATTTAGTATATTATGTTGGAATGTGTTAGTTCTATAAAGAACTAACACATTCCAATATAAAAAATAAATCAAGGTAACTCTTTTAACCTTTTTGGTGATAAATGATTATATACGCCTTGAAAACTTTTTCATTCATCCGTTATATAGAAAATAATGAACCAAAAACTGGTTCAAAATTTCATAGCAATTAATTTTAAGTGATCGTTGAAGAAGTTAAAATATAGACGTCGCTTAATTCTCGCCTCTTAAAATCATTACTGTCAAACGGTGACAACATAATTTCAAAACTTAAATAGTGGCTTCAACGGTTCATCTAAGTTATCTCTTTGATGTAACTTAAAATTATGAAATGACGAAAATTACTCGTTAGTCAAAAATTAAAAATATTTTTATCACACACACACGCACGCACGCATGCACGCACGCACGCACACGCACACGCACACGCACACGCACACGCACACGCACACGCGCACACACACACGCTCACGTACACGCACACGCATACACAAATACACACACGCACACACACACACACGCGCGCGCGCACACACACACACATACATACATATATATATGTATATATATATATTAACATTACAAGTAGTAAGCTACTACCGATTGAATGCAGTCTGTTAAGAAAAGCTGACCAAAAACTCAACAGTTGTTCTTTTAAAATGAAATGTGTACATTATAATATCAATCATATAAATAAGTCAAGAAAGTTTGAAACATTTCGATCAACTAAAAACTATTGAACGCTGTTATAAGATTTATTTAATAATATACTTTTAATTTTAGATTAGCTAATATATCTCGTGGAACTTTATTATATATGCTTACACCCATATCCGTGAAAATTTTGTTGACTTTGTTTTAATTAAATATCAACTATTATTATATTACACGACTCTACAAAAAAATTTTCGTTCTTTGTCCTAAAGTTTATACTATTATTTTCCAGTTAGTTATGCACAAAAACGAAAAGAAAATACCTTTTTTCGGTATAAAGTTTGCTTTTGTGATAGTTATAATAATAATACTCATTTTTCAATTATTTCATAATTTTTAATTGATTTTAATATTTTCAAAAAGACCGCGCGGTGAGAGTGGGGTATTAACGTTTACACTGTGCCGCTAGATGGCACCCGAGTGATAAACAACCATCAGGTGTTATTTACAAGCCCAGAATAACTTAAAATGTCGTCACGAAAGTGCAAATACGATGCTGATGCATTTTGTTTTATATGTGGTCAATTTATAAAAAGTTCGAGACGTGAAATATGAACTAAAGACATCTCACGTTCTCTGTGAAGCCTATGAAGCATATTTTGACTGTCCTGTACGGAATCAAGATAAGCCATGGGCACCACATGTTGCTTGTAGTTATTGTAAAAGGTGTTTGGAAGGTAAGCAATTTTTATTTAATTAAGCGATGAATCCAAAATAATAGACATATTAATTTTAATTTTTATATTTTTATTTTGGTATCGAGGTGAGAAAAGGTCTATGAAATTTGCAATACCAAGGATTTGGCGAGAACCAAAAGACCATATTACTAACTGCTACTTTTGTATGGTGAATCCGAGTAAAAGACGTAGAGGTAAAAATGCAAAACCTATTGAATATTCTGACCTCGAATCTTCTTCTGCTCCAATTGCTCACGACCTGACACGACCAGTACCTGAGCCACCAAAAAAATTATCGCAGAAAAGTAGCTCATCTTTTAGTTCTTATAAAAGTAATTCCGATAAGGAGTTTTTGCCTAAACCTTAACAACCAAAACACTATCTCATTACTTCAGAAGATTTTAACGATCTAATTAGAGATTTAAATTTGCCAAAAAATAAAGCAAAGCTTCTAGGCTCTCGGTTAAAACAGTGGAATTTGCTTGATGATGTTAAGATCAAGGCCAATACAATGAAAACATGATGGGTGACTATATTTGGGGTTTATTGAGAGAAAGTAGCTATTAACATAAAAGAAAAAGTAAAAGTGTGCACTTTTAAGTTATTTTCCACTTTTCTGTAAGCTAATTTGATAGTAAAACTTAATAAAAATAATAAACATTTTTAATACAATAGTTTTATTTTCAATCAAAAATTAAAATCCGAGATTTTTAAAAATTTCGTTCAATCAGTCTTCTAAGCACAAAAGCAAAGTTTTTCATGCCATATATTTTTTTTCCGTCTTATTACGACCTAAACTACCGAAATTTAATGCTTTGCAATCAAAGTCAAATTTCATGTTGACCCGTGTTATCTGTTAATGAAGAATTTAACTTGAAAGTCTGTTTTAAAAAAAATCACTTATTAGTAAGATCGATGAAAATCGTGATTTTAGCAGTATGACGTCCACAGCTGGACAAATAATTCTTCTTCAGACAGTTCTTGACTTTAATTCTTCTGCAAATCACCTCATTTCGATTTCGCTGTGAAACTCAAAGCATAGCCTTCTCAATTGCTCTCTGAGTGACTTTGAACCTAGTAAAACGCACACTTATAATTAAATATAATTTATTTATCCTAAAACCTATGGCCTAGTTATTATACTTTTTTAAAAAAGAGAAGTTTACAAGAGTCGAGTCTACCTAGAAAATGATTATACATCTAACATTGCTCCATAGTGTTTTTTTGTTCCGCTCGTTTTTCTTTCGTAACTAACAGGCTGTGACTTTTCATTTTAGTCGGATGCACCGGTCGTTCCCGTTCGTTTTACCACAAAAACTTCAGTTAATGACTTGCCTGGTGCGAACTCGGTGCTAGTAATGACGTCTCGTCATGCACTATGTAACCGGGAAAGTTAGATAACACGCAAAAATACAGCCTTAACAATTGCAACACTGGAATAAACGAATTTCGCTAAGAATTGTTACAGTGATGTTATTAGTAAAAACTAACTACTATTACAGAATTTGTACTTTAACTATATTCTTTCTAAGTCCAATTAAAAATGTTTATAAAAAAGCAATTTAAACTCACATTGATTTAACAAAGTGTTTCCCAACGTGGGGTCCACGCCCCACAGTGGAGTAATTTGATAATCAAGGTGGGCAATTAAAAAATGAACTCGATACGACTTTACCCCTCTCGCTTTGAATTATATAAATGCAATGCTAAATATCGATGACAAATTTAACATAAAGGCAAATTATTAAAAAAATACTGTAAATAATTATTAGGTATAATTTCGTTTGTAAGAAAAGGACCAATATTTAGCCACTCCCGCACATGCAGTGGTAGTCGTGCACCAAAGTGCACCGCCCGCCAGTCAAATTGACTCTGTGTTTGGCACTAATCGGTGTAACATAAATCGTGAAGATGCCCCGTGCAGGAATGAAACACGTGTTGAGTGATTTAACGGTGGCAGTTGTATAATTCGCATTGTTTGCCGCATACGCATTAATCAGCAGGCTGGCGAGCGGTGCAGTTTGTTGCACGACTACCACTGCATGTGCGGAAGTGGCTAAATATTAGTCCTTTTCTTATTTATGCTTCTTGTTTCATTCTTCGCTTCACTCTCAGCAATAATATATTTTACAATTACATATTTAATGTTTGGTTTTTTATAATTTTTCTTTATTTGATTTTCCATATGTTTAAATTTTTTTGTTGCTATACAAGCTTATTTATAGTTACAAACTTTTCTTTTCAGTATTCGTTTTATTCGACCTTTGTTTTGATACGTTTTGTTATATCTTCCACTACTATTTTACAAAACCATCGTCACCCTTATGATGTTATCTTGGCAAATTCTTATAAAGGTTGTCTGTCCGTATTATAGTTCGATATATTACCCTATGCTTACCGCTCTGTGCTTCCGATAGTAAAACCTTAAGTAGCAAGCAATAATAAGCATGTAACTTAACAATTGCCGCTTAAACTTGCCAATCTACCAAGTCCAAATTTTAAGGTTCATTTTGACTGTGAGACTACCATTGAAGTCCCTGTGATTTTAGTTATTCACATGCACCACAAAAGCAATAGTCTGTCGGAATTTAAAAATAGAACACCGGAAAGTCAACCATCTGTCGCTGCTATTGATTCTCGATTTAGCCGTATCGAATTTGAATCTAAAGTAACTGCATATATCAAATATCTATTCAATATTTGTTTCCTAATATAACCAAAGTAACATAGCTTGTAAAACATTGTCAAATTTGACTCTCAGCGATTCGGAAATAATAAATACATATATAATATTAACTGATCCCTACTAGCGTTACTATGGCTCCAACTAAATTCATTGGAATGACAGTGGCGCCATCTGTCAAAAATTAAGCATACCAACTTAAACACTTTCCAAGTTCATTCACAATAACTTTACTAAAGACGTTTCTATGTTTAAATTCATATTTTACAATTCTATAAAGGACATACTCACAGACATTAATTTTTATGTACATATATAAATAACTATGTGTCATATGTAATAAAGCAATCTTACATTATTATGTAAGGAAATTTAAAGCCTTAAATAGACAAGGTTGATCAATAAAGGATATTATTGTATTAAAAGTTACATAGGTAAATAACACGCCTAGAATCTTATTATCGTTTTTTAAATTGATAGAGATTTGGTCTTTATTGCTAACACAGTTTCGTTCCACGAGCGCCTGAACAAAAGAATCCTTTTATAAGACTGGAAACAAACGCTGAACAATTTCTTAATTTCTTCGCGTTTTAGATCAAAATCGCGACAGTTTGTGATAAAACGCTATCGCTTATGATTAGTACCACACCAAAAATAATTTAAGGATACGAATAAAGAAGTAATATGGCCCATTTCAAGAATTGGATTGTTGTAGATCTTTCTTCATTCGTAAGTCAATCTCGTTGTGTTCCTTTTTTAAATCTACGTTAAATTTTATTACGTTTACAAACATTTGAAATTACCGAATCAAATTGATTATAAAGAGTTTTCTTTGCCACTTTTTTATATCACAATGGGTTGTAATTTATTTCCACATTTCTATTTTTGTTCATTTTTTTCAGCTCTCTATGTTGGTTGCCCGCTGTTTCTTCAACATTCCAATCCGCTTAGCTGTGTCAGCTAATTTTGTTCGTACTTCAACAACAAAGTATTTTAAAACACATATGTATGGTATATACTTTGTGATATATTAACGGTTACAGCTTTTATATATTTTAATTAATGTTAAATTCAAGTCAATAACTCACTCTGTGCTTGGCACTAATCGGTGTAACGTAACTCCTGAAGATGCCCCGTGGAGGGGTGAAACACGTGTTGAGTAATTTGGCGGTGGCGGTTGTGTAATTCGCATTGTTTGCCACATACTCATTTATCAGCGGGCTGGCGGGCAGTGCATTTTATTGCACGACTACCACTGCATATGCGGAAGTGGTTAGCCACATATTGGTCCTTTTCTTACTTAGAATGGACTTCCGCAAGGTAACGCCTGATTCTATTAAATATATTTTAATATATGGTTTACTCTATTTAAAAGCAATAAGTTCTGATATAATAAATGATATAGTAATAAAAAGCGTTTTATGAATTCAAATTAGACATTTCAACCCATAGAAGCCTACTACAAAGCAAAGGTCTCCCTTAAAGATATATATGGGAGATATACCATAATCGCCACGCTCGGCAGGTGGATTGGCGATCGCAGTGTGGTATTATTGTACACAGAAGATTACTACTGCCAATTTACAAACTTGTTTGTGAGCAGTATATAAAATTGCAATCCAAGAATCGAACCCATTTCGTGAGATTGTAAGTCGCAAACGTTACCGCTGTTCTGTTATAGACTGCCAGAAGGCATTAGCTTATTACATTCTAATTACAAAAATAACTTATTTCAGATTGACAACTTTATACAAAGTGATTAGAAATACAAGTAAATATTTAATGGAATCAGTCGTTACCTTGCGCAAGTCCATCCTAAGTAAGAAAAGGACAAATATTTAGCCATTTCCGCACATGCAGTGGTAGTCATGCAACAAAGTGCACCGCCCGCCAGCCCGTTGATAAATGCGTATGCAGCAAACAATGCAAATTACACAACTGCCACCGTCAAATCACTCAACACGTGTTTCACCCCTCCACGGGGCATATTCAGGAGTTATGTTACACCGATTAGTGCCAAACACAGAGTCAAATACAATTAAAAGTTTTAAAGTTTTTGATCAATCAACCTGTAGGTTTCATTTGCGGTTTGAAAAAATTATACGATTTGTTTTAACAATTTTGAAAGGTAAAAAAAAAATCGCTTTTCAAAAACCCCGAATTCATTTCCACGCAAAACGTCCACCGCGGCCGGTGCATGGCTCATAAAAAATGATGTTGAAATAAATTAAACTCCACCGCCGCTTGCTGGGAAATCGCTTTTTCACAGAAGGCGATGATTTTAACACGGTTTTCATTTCACTCTGGTTTTATTCATACACACATAACATCCTACCTCTTTATCATCCGTATATTTCTCTTAAAACGACATGATATTTTAACTTCATATTATTAATGCTCTTTAGTGGAACAAACAAAACTGATAACGGTTAGAAAACTTTCATCATTGACGGACAACAAATCACCAGGTGTGATGAATATAAATATCTGGGTCCCTTGTTACATTCCTCAAGAGACTTGCAAGTAAAGGTTCAGCACCGAATCGGCGGGAAGTGACAGGCGTAACCTGTGACAAAAAATGTCCATCAAGTTCAAAGACTTAGTTTACAAAAGCATCATCAAGCCAGTCTTAACATATAGCAGCGAAACATGGTTAATGCACCAAGTGGCAACCACACTATCCAAGTGGCAGAAATCAAGATGCTTCGGTAGAAGTGCGAAGTGACAAGACTACGTGAAATTGCCGATAAGCTTCAAGAAAGCAAACTACGTTGATTTGGACACATAAAGTGGAGACACCTATAGTACATAGGCAACGTTGCATCCAATCTCAACATATTAAGTTCCAGACCCAGAAGGCGACCGAAATCTAGATGGATGGATTTGGTCAATATTTAATGGAATCAGGCGTTACCTCGCGGAAGTCCATCCTAAGTACGAAAAGGACCAATATTTAGCCACTTCCGCACACGCAGTGGTGGTCGTGCAATGAAATACACCGCCCGCCAGCTCTGAGAACTCTGTGTTTGGAACTAATCGGTGTAACATAAATCCTGAAGATGCCCCGTGGAGGGGTGAAACACGTGTTGAGTGATTTGACGGTGGCGGTTGTGTCATTCGCATTGTTTGCCGCATGCGCAATTATCAGCGGGCTGGCGGGCGGTGCACTATATTGCACGACTAACACTGCATGTGCGGAAGTGGCCAAATCTTGGTCCTTTTCTTACTTAGGATGTGGTCAAAAAAGACATGCGGTTTTATAATGTTACCGAAGATGAAGCGTCGGATAGAGCGAAGAGGAATCGGAAAATGAAGAAGGCAGACCCCACAATCAGATGGGAATAATAAATGTCAAGAAGAGAAAGAGAGAGATTATAATGCTTTTAGACGAGATTTTCGAACGGCGAAAATGAACCAGTAGAGATACTCGTTCGATGACAGTTGAAGTCGCTATATGCGGGCTAGGGTAAGACCGGGTATAGTGACTATATTTGGATAAATAAAAATAAAATTCATCTATTCAACATTGGAACTTTTAACAGAACTCTTATTGATTGTTAGCTTATTTTTTTTAATCTATTTTTTTTTTTCGACTCTACTTCGCAAGGTGTTATAGTTAAGGAGAAGAAACAGGAAGAAACATTACAGCAACACATCTTTTAATAAAGTTTAACAATACACATTTATACATATACACTTTATCAGATACATCCTAAATGAAGTCAAAATAATCAAGCGACATCACTGCCAAGGATTCTTGTCATTTAAATATTCGTTTATTGATTAATAATCCTTTGCCGTCGATTTACTTTTAATATGCGTTCTGAATTTTGTCAATGGTAGTCCAATAATATTTTGCGGAATTTTATTAAAAAATCTGATTCCGTTTATAACAAATGAATTAGAGATTTTTTTCCTAAAGTCATTGACTTGTCACTTACATATAGAAAAAGTTAATAAAATATATTTCAACAAGTTATGTAGGCTAATTGGAACAAACATACATTAACTATAATATAAATTTAGCTTAAAGATCGACAAGAAGCAAGCGGAGGTTAAAAGGATATCTATATATGAGTATATAACTTAACAAACTTAGGTAAGTGAAGTTGAGCTTTGTAATTACTTAAAACTTACTTATTAATTAACACACTCGCAAAGTGACTTTAATGATAGGTTTTAACCCTTTGTTAAGGCTCTTACGGTATGTATGTATGTACACATGAAAACTAAAACGTGGTTCCTTCAACAAAGTTCCTTCGCCATTACTTTTAATTATTTTGCGTTCGTTCAAATAGAACTTTTTGGTGAATGCAGTTGTAGAATTTGCGCCGTCTAGGTAGACCGGCACCATCAAAATCATCTATGACAGTGTTTCCCAACGTGTGGTGGTGTCATTTCGACACGAGGGTAAACCTTTTGCCTTAACATAAAAAACATATATGTAACATAGGGGGCATAAGAATTTTAAAAATACAGGAGGTATATTACAATACAAGAATACGTTTCTAATATGTTATGTAACGTTGAATGTTAGCATTCCAGATGTCAAAATTAAAATTTTAAAACAAAACATAAACGAAAGAAATGTCACATAATTTGTAATACAGTAAAAAATATTTGAATGCTTGAAGGGGCACGGTAAACCTCAAGTGGCGTGGGATCGTGAAAGCGTGCTATCGGTTCAGCGGACCTTTGTTTTCATAACAAACTCTACAATGCGCCCGGGCGCCAGCCACGGGAGTTACCATTGTCCGAGAGAAGGACCCTGGCCTCGGTCGCGTTCACTAGCTAGGTGACGTCTCACGCACCGACGCGCACTCTTTGTGTCAGTTGCGTTCACCAGCTATGTGACATTTCACGCGACGGGGCTAAATTCTCGGAGCAACTTTAAATCCACGCTATCTTTGTATCTCCTTGCATCACAGCACGAACACATCCTGTCAACTACCGGGGAGCGTTGGTGCTTCGATCTGCTGCCACCTGAACAGGCCTGGGACCAGACCGTGATCCATCTTGTGGCCCGGTGTCCCGCATTCAGGGGACTCCGGCACGGCTTCGAGTGCCGGTCTGGCGTTGAAATCAGGGAGGAGACAATACCCTCCCTGACAGGCGGAGATGACAAACAGGCATTCATATCCCTTTGTAAAGAAATCGCCAAAAGAGCGATAGAAAGAAATAAAGCAAACAGGGTATAAAAAGATAAATAGATTAAAAATGTAAATAGAAACAAAACTGAGATAGAAAATAATTTAAGAATAAGTGACAATGTAAAATAAAAATACAAATCGAAAAATGTAAAAAGAAAAAGGGAAGAATGATAGACGAACAGAGCAAAAGGGTAAGAAAGTAGAAATGTAGCATGAAAGATAGAAAACAGACCGAAAGAGAATGTGAAGAATGAAAGAAGAGAGAGAAAATAAAAGATAATGTGAAAAAATTAAATGCTAATAAAGTCCCTATCCCACCACAAACAGGGGTACGAGAGGCCCAATAGCGGGGGTCATAAAAAAAAGAACAGTCCTGGGATATTGAGAGGCTGCTTACCACCACCATCAGGGATGTACCGATCTGAGGCGTAAAATCAGACAAGGCCTTCTGCCCACTACCTTTTTATTTTAATTTTCTTTTTGATTTTGCTGCAGTAACAATTATTCTTTTACTTTCTTTCAATACTGAGTCTGCATACTAGTAATTCAATCAAATTCACTCTAGTATAGAATATTTAAGCAGTAAATGTAATTGTTAATTTTGATGGCTGCGTTTTGGAGAGTGTGCGGCGGAATTCCACCAAATAATTCCTCCTTCTCCTTTCTCTCATCGGACAAGAAGACATCGCCCTCTCAATGGCTTGACTATTACTGTGAGATTCCTAAATCTGAAGTAAGAGATCATGCTTCCAACACTTGTTATACTTAGCACAGATAAGTTTTTATGGTCTAGTGCAGTGTTTTCTAACTTGGGGCCCTCGCCCCACAGGCGGGCAATTTAATTCTTAAGTTCGAAAGTGCATTTGACACGAGTTTTACACTTTCACTTTAATACATAAATATATATGCAATATAGAAAAGCGTGAGAATTTAAGAAAGACTAAGGTGGTACATGGTATATTAAAGGTTGAAAAATAATGCTCTAGTTTTTGTGCGTTTTTTAAACCGCGGAATCCAGGAGTTTTGTGGAGATCGCTCAGCGGTTTCGTAAAAGTTGTGTGCTTTTTTTATAACATTCAAGGAAGTTTTATGAAAAAAAAATATTGAACGACACAGCTCTAAATTTCATTTACTAATCTGGACAGCTGATGCAAGTGACAGTTCGATATCGCAAATTGTAAAGCTGCCTTTGTACACGGGGAAATCCCGGTATCGATAATTCCCCGGCTCAATTCTTTATTTGAAAATCACACTGCGAGTATCCGAGCGTAACAGTCGCTTATCGATGTGACTTTTTAAACATATTTCTGATAATAAAAAGCAATATCACACATACCATTAGAATTGGAATTTTAAAGGTTCTTTTTAATGTAAATTTAAAAAAAATTACTGTTATTTTTTTTATTACTATTTGCACAATATTTATATATATATATATATATATATATATATATATATACACATACATGGTTTATAATATTTTTTTGTAGTCATTAAAAAAATACCATAGAAACAAACCAAGGGCTCCACAACAATAGTTACCACTAAAATGTGTTCCATTTATGAAAAGATTAACGAAAAACGCTGAAAATACATATTGCCATATGACATATATGCCAGTTAGTATAGTTCTTTATGTTCTTGCATCGATATATAGATATATAAGCAACGTTATAGCAAACATATGACTTAATATATGATTCTACACCAGACGGAATATTTACAACACGTACTATAATCTAAGAGAAACCGACAAGCGCCGGAAAAAGCACTTGATGAACCATGGACCTTGATTAGGTCTTTGAAAGACCACAAAAACATCCAAAATTATTCTAAAAAAGCTGTAATACACAGTATTAATACAAGGAATAAAAATAGGTTGTAAACTCCTAGTTTTCGTCTTTAAAAGTTAAATAAATCGTTTATTGCACAATGTATATGTATGTACAATAAAATTCCACAAACAATATCAGATCTGCCACTGGAGAGATGGAAAATCAATATTTAAAAAATATATTGAAAAAAGTATATATATTGTATCCAAGAATACTATACTGATGTTAATACGTGGAATTATATTTTGGCATTCACTCACGAAACTAATTATTGTCAAACACTCTTTACAAGCAATTGTTGAGTTTCTCTCCGGGTTTTCTCAGCAGAACTGCCTTCCGAGATGATGGTAGCTGTCTGTGAAGACAACAACGCCGACAGTTTATGTTGATTGATATTTCAAACGTACTTGTCATAGCCTATACGAGTAAAGAGTATTGGGAGAATGCAAATGAGATCAATGTACATATGTACATACATCATGTACATACACATCGACCTTTGGAAAGAGACAATCGGCTAATTTCGGCTTCGTAGAGCGTTATCTCTGTCGCACGAAATATAAACAGTCCGGTATCTATCAGGAGCTGTTAAGACAAGCATCATTTGCTTCTTTATATATATATAGTTTGTATGTGTGTGTGTAAATATATATATATATATATATATGTGTCGAGAAGGTCAAGTAATATTTCGCCTGCTTTATCATGATGGCAAATAGAGATAGAGCGAAAAATCGTGGTAAACGTTGGAAAATATTGTATAATTTTTGTAGATAATTTATTTTCTTCCAACAAACCCTCTCATTCATAATGTTATCAAAGGTTTCCGTTACAGTGGACTCGTAATTATCGGGTGGAACTGAAAATCGGCTTATATTAATTTAACCCTTCCATTGAAATATATGAAATGAATTTTCAGAATTCGTTTGTTCGAAAATTCGAAAATTATTTAATTGTCTTGATTAATTACGAAGAACGATTTGAGTCTAGATTCAGGGTGGTACCGCCCTCTAGTGGGTGCTGGAGCGATTCAGCGATTCCCGCTCTCTTTTCTCTCTCTTTTCAGCCGATGGACGCCCACTGTAAGGCATTGATCTTCCTCAAAGATCGCAACGATGACAGGTCCTGCATTCAGCCTCTTCCAGAGCCTATGTCGTCGATCCACTTAGCGGGAGATCTATTTACGTCGCGTCTACCGGTAGACAGAGAAAATTTTCACTTAAATATTTAGTAAGAAACGGACCAATATTTAGCCACTTCCGCACATGCAGTGGAAGGCACGCAACAAAGTGCACCGCCCGCCAGCCCGGTATAATAAGGATTATTGTAAGATACTAAGATGTATATAAGAAGAGAAAGAAAATAAAAAGAACGTGGGAAAAATTATAAAGTCAAATTTGTCCCTTTATACGGGGAATAAAAGATTCCCCAAAAGGACAGGAATATTAAAAAAATCCGGTGTTATATAAATTGAAATCTTTTGGGAAGCCTCTCTCCAGCTGTGGGCGAACTACTGCTGAATTTATGATGACAATAGAGCTCATAGCCCGTAGAAACATAAACTCAAATAATAGACGGAACTGCTTTGATTCCGATATCGCCTCCCTAGTGGGTTACGACAATCTATGTCTTACATTCCTTGAGTATTGTAAAAAAGTGGTGCAGATCACAATAAATAGAAACAAGACTAAATTCTAAATACAAAAATAAAACTAGAAATGATATATATCATATATAAAGAGTCGTAAAAATCTGTGATTTGTTATGTAAAATTGCGATCACGAAATATAGAAGAAAGACAAGATGCGAAAGAAGATTTGCAAATGATGTAAGATAGAATATATGAATGATAAAAGATATTGCGATGGAAGGAGTAAGTAATTAAAATTCAAAAAAAAAACATTAAAACTGGTTTACCTTATATATAACGTCCCTTATATATAAAGTAGAAATAAAGAAAATTTTACAAAAAGTGGGTCCATATAAAAGAATAAGGAAGACTGGGTTAAGTTTGATGTGTCAGATAAGTTAAATCTGTACCAAAAAAGACAGTTCAGTTTTATTGTTCGATTGATTAAATGTTTAGGTTTTAAGTTGGCGAGTCAAGAAAACTTAGTCGATGTTTACTCTAGCAGAGTATTGGATTAAGTAAACAACTTAACTTGCTTAATTTGGGCGCCATAGACTTTACGCCACATCAGATACAATAGATAACTTGCCGTATAATCAGTACATATGTTTGTGAAACCTCTATTGTTGGTTCTATTACAAAAGCTTTCTTTTAGTTTTAATTCTTTATTCTTTTTGCTAGCTACTACGTACTATTGTGAGGATTGAAACCTTTAACTTGATTCTGCGAATTTATACTTTCTCTGTTTTTTTCTTTATATGATCAGTTTTAAAACATCTACTGCTTGACAAAAACCTTTATAAACCATAATACCATTTTTTTTATTTACGCTCCCGTTTTTGGGGCTTTTCGTTCAACCCCGACAGGGTATTTATTTACATAATACTTTATTTAATTTTTTATTTCTCTACTCGTCTTTTATCCTTCTCAATGTCTTTGTTTCCGTACATCGCTTTACTTCCTTCGTCTTCCTTCAAGAATTCCACAAATTTTACTTTATTGTTATCATTTGTTTAAAAATTCATTTATACTTGATTCTTATTAATTTTGTTACTTTCTATATCGTATTTAATTTACATATCTAATATCAAAGGTATTTTATCACTTTTGGTTATTATTTTTATTTATTTTGTTCTGTTTTTATTTGTTTCGCGAGATGGTGGTCGGGACGATCTTGGTACAGGCCTTCATCTAGCACTGAGTGTCTATTAGCTGATAAGAAGAACAATAATTAGAGCCATTTATATATTTATGACAAGTGTTTTTATCTTAGTTTTTATTTTCCTTTTCAATTTGTTTTTCATAATTTTTCGATCGAAGGTCTATTGATAGACATATTCTCATCCTCGTCTGTATATTTCCAACAGCTGGAAGCGGCTGGAATGATCTTCCAGCAAGTATGGCCAGAGACCATCTTTGCACATTTAACAATTAATTCTCTAATATAAATAATTAAAAAACTTTCAGTTCCCATGCAGATGAGTTCGAATCCTCTTCAAACGCGTTTCCAATGAAAAGAGAGAAGCCTTAAAACTTTCTAAAACTTTCCTCACTAACGTTTCCTTTAACGTTAGAGCTTTGACTGAGCTTTTAAATAAATATTTAACTTTTGTGCGTACTTTTAAGTGGTTTTAAACTAATGAAAATATTTTGTTGTATTATTTGTTGGTAGATAAATACGTTGTTTCAGACAGACTAAAAATGATCCCAACAACAAACGAAATAGATTAAACCGATATAGACCAGAGAATTGACAAGGCAGAAAAGGCTGGAGGATTAAGGTTCCCGAATGAAGACCATGAACCGGTAAGAGCTGGTCAAGGACACAGCCCTGAAGAGTAAAAGAAAACCAGAGCACACGAGATGCCCTGTTCCATTCATCAATCGACAGCTTAGACTGGACACGTTAGGCGAATAAAAAACGATCAACAGCTGTCCCACATTTGGCGTGGTACGGATTGGACGCCAGTTCTGTTTGCAGGAAAGTATAGAAGGGAACACTGTCTCACTGATAAGTAAGGAGGAAAGATGTCAGACCTTCTTGGATTACTGCCAGAAGGTAGTAAACAAAGTAATAAAAGGTGAGAAAACGCTAGTTTTTTAAAAAAATGATAATACTGTGATATAGATATAAGTAAAAACCATAAATATATAAAATCAGAATACAGTAAAATGTGAAATAAAGTCCAGGAGGAAAGAGGAAGGAAAAGGTATGAAAGGTAAAGAAGTGGATAGGAACGAAAAATAATGTGACTGATAAGAATAAAAAAAGAACTAAATGATTGAGCGAAACTGTTCCTGTGAATCCAAGACATGAGTTGTATGAGAGGTCGTCAATTGTGGGGTCCATAAAATATATATACGACCTTGTTAAGATCGGAGGAGGCTGTACACAGGCCTGCTATAACTAACTATACTAGCCGGATGTGATGTTTTGTGATATTTAATTTCTGACCGCAGATTTATATCTTAGCTAAATATTAGGCAAATGAACGTCTCTTCTCAATTTCAAGTAATAAAAATAATAAACTTAGAAGTAGTAAAACTATCTAGTAGTGGACGATAAAGAACAAACCACAGCGCAGCTTCATCAATGTAATGCAGTGTCAGCAGTTGACCCACAAAGCGATAAATTCCACCGTTGTCCTACCGTAGTTTATTAAGCTGTGGCGCGTCCGCTACGAGCCGTTTATTGCATTCCCCGTCTGTTTGGAGGACGAATTAGTTTTTATTATTACAGCATGCCGACGCTTTTACATCCTATGTATCCTAGCTAATCAAATAAATAGTTAGATGTTATAATGGGGCTTGAGATAAAAAAATACATTGACTAAACTAATAAATATTAAAACCTTACCAGAAATAACTAATCTAATATAACACTGGTTTACTGAAAGAGATGAAGATCGATCAAAAATGTGAACAAGTTTCCTGGTTAAGGTAATTAGGTATGAACATAAGCCCAACAGTGGACGTCGAGTGAAATGATGACGATTATGATGATAAAAGAAACTGCTCTAAGCTATAAAAATACCTGTTTACAACAGTAACAAATAGTTACAGGCATTTTAGTCTTTAATATATTTCCATTGTCCTGGCAGGATGAAGGGAATTTCGAGGACATAACGAAAATCTTTGGGGAAGGCAGCGGACATCACACGACTAAAATAATAATTGTGAATAAATAAACAAAACAAAAGAAGTAGCAGTTTAGTTTTAGACTATTTAAAATATTATAAATCCTTTTTTTAAAATAACCGTCATAAGCACCGTCATCATGATTATCATCACAGTCGTCATCAATATTATAATCAAAATCATCATTATTATAATCATCACAATCATTATCATCATCGTTATCATTCTCATCAACATACTCGTCATAATCATAATCATTATTATCATACTTGTCCTCATTATCGTTTTAAACATCAACATAATCATCACAGTCATCAGTATCATCGTAATCGTCTTCATCGTCATCATAATCACTAGCATCATCATTACTATCATCATTACTGTGATAATTGTTATCAGCATCATTATTATCATATCGGCCAATAAACACTCGCTGCAAGAGAAATGCCTCCATCAAAGAACGTCACGATAGTCGATCTTATTCTGCCCGCATCAAGCGACTTTGCAAGACCTTTTTTGGGTTTCAAGAGGTAAAATATTCCGGATGTCCATGATACTCTGCTACTATACAGAGTTATCTAGGATTCCTACACACTAAAACTGCCACCGGCGCTCTCTTTCTGTGCTCAATTAGGAACTGCGGTATCTCATTAAAGACCAACCGCAGTTTCTCACGCTGTGCTATTTCAGATAAAAAAACCGTAGATACCATGATGGTTGGAGACCACGTTGCTCCAATGTCCACCTCAAAATCGCTGATGCTAGTGGGAGTTCAGCTCCTCCACCATAAACATCCCTGACTTAGAAAACCTCGTCTCGGGCATACCATTTTCAGAGCCGTCACGAGGTACCTCTGAACTGAAGGCTGTATTGCGGGATCTGTGGGGGACTTACCTATACCGCGTCTACAGGCTCTTGATCACCACTAAAAACCTTGTAACCTCAGTTAAAATACTGTGTGTCATTGATATTTAACTAAGCGCAAATTTACGGTTAAACCGTATTTAATTAAGACCTCGTTATTAATTCTATCAACTAAACTCATAAAGCCTTATATAACGGCGTCCTGTGTGAGGTACGGTCGTTTTAGAAAATTATTTAATACCTTCGTTAAACTGTATACGTCCAGTTGAAACTTTAATACCATTTATATCGGAGGAAAGATTTTTAACGTTAATATATAATTTAAATATATATAAACTGTCTATTTGTTCATAAATACGAGTATTCTACAATGAAGGCAATATAATAATTTAAAAAGAGATATATATAAATATATATATATGTGTGTGTGTGTGTGTGTGTGTGTGTGTGTGTGTGTGTGTGTGTGTGTGTGTGCGTGTGATAAAATGTACATCGAAGCGTACGTATATTATAATATATAAAAAATATTTATTTGTTTAAAAGTTCTCGCACGGAAAATACATTAAATTTAAACAGCTAAGTAAACACGAGTAAATAGAATTTAAAAAGAAATAAATAAAATAGCAAAGAAGAAAATTAAAAAACGGCAATTAAAAATAAAAAAATAAAGAAGAAAATAATTACAATAAAGCAACGAAACAGTTGTAACGTACTAAGGTAGAAGTCTGTGACGTCGATAGTTCGATTTCCGTGATACAACCTTATATAATTCACACTTTGTGTATAAGTTATAAAGGATTTTCTCTGCTAAGTTTGCTGCAGAAAAGTTGCTGCAGCAGCTTCTTCTGCTTACCATAATACCACACTGCAATCACCAACCCGCCTCCCATGCATCACGTTTATGATATCCGCTCATAGATATCCTTGAGGGAGACCTAGGCTTTGCAATGGGTGTTTATACGAAACGAGACTTTTTAGACATATTAAAGAGTTTTTTCAATTAATATTTATAATTGAATTTATAATTAATAAATAATTTCTGGTGTGTATTTAAATCGGTAAATTGCATATCATTCAATTCTTATCAAATATTAACTCTGTTTTCATTACTTCGAAATTGGGAGTACTAGAACACGGTCGCAGCGTGCGCAAAACTTTGTTATATTCATTAATCGCAGTTTCCACAATATTCACGAACAATTCTTGAACGAAAAGAAAGTTTTATCAAACGAAATCAAATTAATTTCTCATCATATTTTATATTTCATTCACGCCTACTTTTTTGACAAAAGAAACTATAATCAAGAACACAAAACTAACTTAAACACAGGCATTCAATAAAGTTTGCTACCTGTGAAATCACTACATCGAGTTTGAGCAGTAAAACCTTAAAAATACTTGCTTGAAATAAAAGACTTTTGTAATAAGTATACTAAGTTTCTGATCCATATGAAATGCTTCTCTTTTCAGTCACAGGGCATCAACTGCAAATAGGCCTTCCCATTTCCAATATAAATGGACAGAAGCAACACGCTTCTAACCTTTTCCAGCGATTTCAATAAGGTGGGCACTTTGTAAGCTTATATACTTCGGCTTCGAGTGCCGGTTTGGCGTTGAAATCAGGGAGGAGTCAATAACCTCCCTGATAAGCGGAAAGGATAACAGGGAAGAATTCCTCTCTTATTGCAAAAGAATCATACAATATGCAATAGAAAGAAATAAACGTTAGGCATAGACAACAAATCAAAACTAACAAGACAAGTTAAAAAAAAAAATAATATAAAACTGTGATATAGAATAGACAAAAATGTGATACAATAAAAATAGAATTAAGTAAATGTAAAATGAAAAGAGGATGAAAGAAAGGTAAACAGAGCAAAAGAGAAAGAAATAAATAATAAACAGAATCGTGGCATAAAAGAATAGAATGACAGATTATGAGAAGTATGAAAATAGAGAATGAAAATAAAAAATAATTATGTGAATAAATAAAATTGCCCATAAAGTCCCTGTTCCACCAAAGATAGGCGTACGAGAGGCCCCCAATAACGGAAGCCATTTAAAAAAAAAACCTTTTCAGGCGATTTCAGTAAGGAGGGCACTTTGTAAGCTTATGTACTCGTCCCTGATATCTACACTAGAATCTCAAGGTCCAAGCGACCATTTCTTCTGCACGCCATGTGTTCTAACCTCTGACAATTCTACTTGCAAATTGGATAGGCTATTTCGGTTACTTTTGTCCGTCTACAGATCTCTCAATTTATCCGCGATCTATAATAATTCATCAATCCCACTGGTGGGATGTTTATACCACGTCTACCGGCTCTCTAGAACTCTTCGGACTCAACGATCATCGAACGTACAACCAGCTACGTCGGTGATTTGGATTTTTCTGCGAATCTTCACATTTTCGATTGGATCTTGTTGTAACACTAGGAACATAACTCTCTCCATTTTTCTCTGGGTGATCTTGAGGATTTTTACGAGGCCCATCGTAAGTGACCATATCTCAGATCGATATATCTGGCAACACACATTGGTCAAACACCTTCGTCCATATTCCACATATTTTGGACGAGATATTTGGGAGTTTCCCGAACTCTGGCCAACCGAGTTGAAGTTAAAGTGATCTCTTTCTCCAGCTGGACGGTTTGTCCAAGGTATATACTAATGGATAGTATATGTCCATTATAAAGCCTATTTATCCGAAGGCTCTATAGAGAGCATCGAACATTGTACCCCGGTCGTCATGGTCTAAGCCATTATGACTTTATCATCAGCAAACCGAAGGTGAGTGATGTAACTTTACACTTGCCGAGCCCACTTCAACATCTTCTATTGCACATGCACACATGCATACTTACATATACGGGCACACACACACATACACACATTTATGCTGTTTAAAATATCTTTAATAAATTAATGTATATAAAACAAGCAGTTATTAAGACGTACCCAAAATAAATGAAAGAGATTGTAAATTCCATTTTAGTTGTCATATCTAAGAAATTACACAATCATTTTGAAAATTTGAAGATATTATTTGTATGGTACCAAAATCTCATGTGACATGAAAATGATTTTTTAATCATTTCTCATGTATCATTAGATTCGGTCCCATCTGTTCAAGTCCCGTGAGAAATCACATTATGTAAGCGACGGTAACCGGAAAAAAGGGAGGGTATAGAAAATTCCAACAGTACATTTTCACGCAATCTCCTTTTTCAATAGCCTTTCCTTCTGTGAGAAATGAATAATGTAACATTTGTTAGGGGAAAAATCCACGAGTGTGTATCTCGGAACAATGAATTAGTATGACTCGTGTGTAAGGAAACCCAATTACAGGAATGATTAGATATTAATCTGGATTCTGTATTTGAGGATCAGTAGTCAGAAAACGTCATAAATAATTAAAGCCTCTCATCAAACTAGACTGCCTTCTGAATAACTGCATTCGAATTATTTTTAAATTTCCGCAAATTTGACCTTACATCTTCTTAGCGTTCTCAGCTAAAATGGCTGCCTATACGACAGAGTCGTTCTTTGTTTTGTACCAACTACACTCTTCTCTTAACTCTTTTCTTCTACTGTCTACTTGTACACACCAAAAAACACTTTGCTCCTCGAGCTATGTACTTAGATGTCCTCCCCATAGTATCGACTTTACTCACTCCTCCTTCACAGTACGATATATTCTTCTCTGGAACGCACTCCCTCTCGATATCAGGATAATCAGGAATCATTGCGCATTCAAAGCGAAGGTTTGAAAGCTCTTCCTTCACAAGCTGACTGAATCATCACAATAATTGAATTTTAATTTTTATTGTTTATTTCAATACATATATATATATATATATATATATATATATATATATATATATATATATATATATATATAATTATAGTAAGTAGTATTTGTTAGTATTATATTTTATCTCAGCAATTATTTTTCTTCTCAGTTTTATTATACCTCTTTATTTATTATTTTTATCTTTTGTACCATTATCTTCGTTGGTCAAAGACTTTCGTCTTCAAACATCGCGGTATTTACGAGAAGAGGTTTCGCCGTTTTCCGAACGCTGCACATCAGATTTTAATTCGGCAAGAGATCTATTTCTCGAAGTTGAACTCACCAAAATATCTAATCGATTCAGACTTCCGCTATGTAGCAGTAGTTGTGCAATAAAGTGCACAGTAGTTGTTTAGTTCGCATTGTTTGCCGCATGCGAGCAGCTACATATTAGTCCTTTTCTTACTCACCAAAATATTTTTTCAAACATAAAAAATTAAATACGAACTAAAAATCGTTTTTTTATATATATAACAACTCTCCACAAAGTACCAGAAAACTTTTAAAATAAGAAAAGATAAATTGGCAAAGTTGTTCTTAAAATATGGCATGATCAGGTGTAAAATCTATAAAAGTCAAATAACGTATGGATATATCCTCAGTGGCAATGGTAAAGACTGAGGCATGTGACCGTAATTTGCAGATTCGATTACCAGAGTGAAATAAAATTAATTAATGCACAAAGTGTGAATTATACTTTGTGCATTTATTATATAGATTTGCTATTGACACTGCTACTCATAAACTTGTTTTTGATACACAAAGTGTCAATTGTATCCCTCGAGCTACGATTGCTTGCTTTTATCCCAAATGTTCTCCTATTTACAAAATACTAGAGTGATAAGTTAAATTTAATACTAAAATCATATCATTTAGATAATCTGACTTTGTAAATGAATACACAATTCCTTTATAATCGCAAGACGGGATTACAATGTCATAGTGTAATATATGCGCTGGTAATTGAATGTAAATGATTATAATATAATCCGTTGCATTGTTTGTATGGTATTATATTAGCTGTAAACTGTACAGAGAGGATAAGATATTACACATTGTATATCGAAAAGCTTAACGTGAAATTGTTATTCAAAGCTCCAGGCATTAAGAATGCATGTAATTTTTTTTTCCTAGATTCTTTTTGAGTTTTTCTGTCAAAAGGCTGTTTGTTTTGTCTATATATGCACGTTAACCACATTCCTCTACTGTATATACATACTATATATACATATATGTTCTTAAGTAGTAGACAACCATAGTATGTATATACATATATGTGTCTAGAAGAAATCACCTCGTGTGATTAGACCGCCTATTGTTCTCTTTGTTTACTATTACATGTATACATAATATTTTCTAGCATGTACAATATAGAGAATTAAATTAATAATTCTGGTACAATACCTGGCAATAAATATTGCACATCGACATTAGGAAAGAGACAATCGGGTAATTTCGGCTCCGTAGAGCACTATCTCTGTCCCACCCTACCTATGTGACATTTTGTCAGTCGTTGTATTTCATGCGACAGATATAACGATTGTCTCTTTCCTATGGTCAATGTGCAAAATTTTTTGCCGGGTACTGTAAATACATAGAATTTTTTGTCATCATTTCTCTAAACATTTACTAGATGGCGCTAGTCAATACGCCTGTGACTTAGTACTGATTTACCGACATTTTGCAGTCTTTAAAAACCACTCTGTATGTATTTAATGGAATCAGGCGTTATCTTGCGGAAGTCCATCCTAAGTAAGAAAAGGACCAATATTTAGCCACTTCCGCACATGCAGCGTCCTCTTCTGAGTTCTGTGTTTAGCACTAATCGGTATAACATAACTCCTGAAGATGCCCCGTGGAGGGGTGAAACACGTTTTGAGTGATTTGGCGGTGGCAGTTGTGTGATTCGCATTGTTTGCCGCATGCGCATTTATCAGCGAGTTGGCGGACGGTGCACTTTATTGCACGACTACTGCTACATAGCGGAAGTGACTAAATATTGGTCCTTTTCTTACTCACTCTGTATGTATCACAAAAAATGTTTTTCGGATTTCCTAGACCTTATAAAATTGTAAACTAGGTTTAAGATATAAAATAAATTAATTTCATTTAGTATTTATTTAAATTGAATCTTTGCGCTAAAAGCGGTTATGCAAAACGATACCGCTTATATTCACAATATAAAAGCGACTCAGGCAGTATAATATTGGCGCTCAATTCGTCACAATTGTATTCTACGCATTGTCAGAGAGAAAACCCGACAAAGAGATTCGACGTTGTTCTGTTATTCGGCTTTGTTTTATTATTGACGGATTGATTATTTTCTTTCTATCGATGTTTACGGCCGTTACCCGATGTTCTTGTGTATTTTATATGATATTACTTGACCCGACATATAGTAACATATAAACATATTAATTATGAAGGAATTATACAGGGTCATTGACCCATTTAACCTATTAAAAAGATTTAGTGGACATATACAGGGTGATTTCTATACGTGTACAGTAAAAAAATTAATGTATTGTCTATCTCAAAATCTGTACTTTCAGATATATATATATAGTGTAGTCAAAAGATACAGGCCTGGTTTATTTCAAAAGAAAAAATAACTTGATGTACTATATTTAAAATGTACACTATACACGATGGTTGAAATAGGTGCAAAAGCGACAAAGGTTTTTGCTAACATATAAGCTATATTTACTCATTAAAAGCCTTCATAAGTACATCCAATCGAACTATATAATTATTAAAAAAAGTATTTAGAAAAATGTAGTGTTTATTTTAATGCTTTTCGATAAAAAACACTGTACGTCATATTTTCTGGTGAAGAATGTTTATATATTTGCAACGCGGGAAAATGACGTGAAAATCTCCGTCAAGCTTTTCCTATTCGATATCTCTAGCTTATCGCCATTCAGAGAAAACTCCGCGAAGTGGGTTTATTATTGTGACATCTCTCTCCTTCTCTCTTTAATCTTTAATCTTTAATCGATAGATGCCCACTTTCATAGCCCCCCCCCCCCCCCCCTAAAAGACACCTATCGGGGATATACAGTAATCACCACGCTTGGCAGGCGGGTTGGCAATAGCAGTATGTTACACAGAGAACACTACCTATCCTCTGGATACTTGTCAAAGCAGTGACAATCCTATATGATTAATTAAATAAGATTTCATATTTCATTCCGGGAATAGAACCTGTGACTTATGATCGCAAGTGTCACACTCGTATCGCCGTAAACATATGTGGATGTTTTGGATCAGAAGTCAGAAACCTTTCATGAATTGTTAATTTTATCTTGAAAGAGCGCAGTTTAAACCACCTCTCAGTAATATATATACATATATTTTTTTCTAGAAGTTCTATCAATTTGTAGGTATTGTATAAAATTCAATTGTAATAGTTTTTCTGAGTTAGTTTAATCGTATCACTGAAATTTATTTTAGATATTGTTATATAGTTTAAACAATCAGATAAGTTAGTGTAACAATTTTAGTATCACTTACACCGTTGGTAATGTCTTAACTGTAAAACAAGGATCGTCAAACACCGATCATTCTAGATGTTGCTAGAGTTTCTTCAGCCACTTCTTGCAGCATTAATGCTTTCCGGTAATTACGTTTGTCAGATAATAGCAACAACAAATTTGAAATTCGGCTCGCTGACATCCGTGAGTTGGAATAAGCAGATATTATTAAAAAGAAATAGTGTACTTATTTCACAGAGTGTCCGTCTAAGCAATCTAAAGGCTCAGCAGTAGGTAGAAGCCTGAGCTAAGGCTCCCAAAGCCTCGATCATCGCTACCTTAAAAGAGCTTTTAGGCTAAGGGTTCTTTGTGCCTGTTCTTTAAAACCGCGGAATCTGCAAACGCCACTTGGCTGTATACGCCAAGTTAAAAGAAATATTTGCAAATTACACACACACACACATATTTATATATATATATATATATATATATATAAAATTCTCGTGTCACGGTGTTCGAACTTGAACTCCTCCGAAACGGCTTGACCGATTTTTACCATATTTTACATGCGCATTTAGTATGTCTGAGAATCGGCTACTATCTATTTTCCATACCCCTAAGTGATAAGGGTGGTCCACCCCTAAATTTTATTTTTAATTTTTTAGATAATTTTTTTGGTTTTTATTTACTTATGATACAGCATACAAAAATACATACAAATCTAAATTTTCACTCCTCTTCGATCAACCCTTATCTTACATTTGTTAATTAAAAACTTTAAATTTTTTTGCAAAACAACGTTTGCGGGATCAGCTAGTAAGTATATATGTATATATATATTTTATTGCATATATATATATATATATATATATATATATATATAAAAAAGGGCATTATAACTTATTTGAAAATATTTTCAATTCAAAATTGCGTGTCAATGTCTTCTTATATAAATTGATAAGGCAATAATTAAACTAAGCTGCATATCTAAATGCATTCTGCATTTCTGTACAAATTGTACATATCATCAAAATGCAAAATGATCGACAACGAATGAAATAAATTGTTTGATAAAAAAAATAATACTGTGTCTATTTTTTGTCGGGTTTCGACTCGGCTGCTACGTGAGTACAATTGTCACAAATTCATCCTCGCTGTTATATCGTCTGTGTTATTTTCTGTATTGTGAAATCATGGCACGTGGTCTTTGTGAATTTGGGAATTTTTTTTTTCTCTTTCATTTTCCGTTCATTATTTATTCCACTACGCTCCAAATTCTTTGAGATCTTTCAATTCTCTTCCATTTAATAATTCATGTTATTAACGACTTTAGATAATTTTTATTGACGACATATGTGATAAATTTCTTAAAACAAACCCTCAGTATTGATGTCATTTAATTTAAAATATACAGCATGATTGATTATACGTGTAAAAGCTATATAATGATAATAATATAGCTAATTTGTCAACAAAAAGCATAAAAAACTTAAAGACCATATCACTCGAAAGTACAGGCCACACACAAAACTTTGTCGTTGTATATACAGAGTGATTCATTAGTAAAAAAATTTTAATGCTTTTACACCTATTTAAAATCACACCTTATATAATAATTACTCCGAAATATGTTACATTAATATATATTTTCTATAGTAATGTGACAAACAAATAACTAGCAGTGCAAAATCTACGGAAACAGATAGTGTACAATGATTTATTTAAATATGTAGAAATCTGAATTTCGAAAATATTTTTTCATACTATATTCCTCATTTCTACTCATAGATGCCTACAGTAAGGTGTAACCTTTCTCCAAAGATATCTATGGAGAATATACCATAATCGCCTCGTTTGGAAAACGGTTTGGCGGTCGAAGTGTGGTATTGGTACGCAAAGGACACTGCTGTCCATCCTTTGGAAAATTTGTTTGTTTATTTAATGCACAAAGAATGAGTTATATAAGGTTGTATTAAAGGAATCGAACCGGCGACTTTCTATCATAAGTCTCGATCCTCTAGCGCTGAGTTACCACAACCGTATTTTCTTAATATATTATCATTAAGTTATTTATTATTTCTAGAACTATTTGTTTGAATACGGTACTATATTAATTGACAGAAAATAATTTGTTTAATGGAATCAGGCGCTATTTTGCGGAAGTCTATCCTAAGTAAGAAAAGGACCAATATTTAGCCACTTCCGCACATGCAGTGGTAGTCGTGCAACAAAGTGCACCGCCCGCCAGCCCGCTGATAAATACGCATGCGGCAAACAATGCGAATTACACAACTACCACTGTTAAATCACTCAACACGTGTTTCACCCCTTCACGGGGCATCTACAGGAGTCATGTTACACCGATTAGTGCCTAAGTACTACCACTGCATGTGCGAAAATGGCAAAATATTGGTCCTTTTCTTACTGCAAATAAATTTAACAGTTTAGAAGTTATAGTGGCGCTTAACGTCTTTGTAAAATCTAATAACTTATGTCAAGTAAGGCTACTTATGTTATTGTAAACGCGAGGGGTAACCAACACTTCTATCCGACACTCACTAAGTGAAGGTTTTATATTCAAATTTAAAGACCACATAGGTTTCCAAAGGAATCAACAAAGTTAAACATGTGTAGACAATAAACCTGTATTTATATTACGTTACTCTTAGATTAATTTGATTTTTTTTTCTTTTGTAACTTTTATATTCCCCGACTTACTTGAATTATTTTTATTAATTTATCTTTGCACCTTTTATTCAGGTGCGTCTTAACCTATAGTGCAGGGTGTGCAATGCACACGGGCACCGCCGTGACAGCTAAGAGCATCGTCTTGGAATCTATCGCGATTCGCCGCTTAGTTTCGCAACAGAGATGTGCTACAGGCATAAAAACAATTAGTGTTATTATGCCGCCATAAGAAGAAAGGCCGTAACTAATACCATACTATAAGCTAAGTAATATATCTACTTATAAAATAGCTTGTAGGAATATGAAAACACTTTCTTGTTACGACGGCAAAGTTAAAAGTTATAGCCGCTGGGGGGAGTCAGGACTAGGGGGCGCAAGGCTTTCATTGCACACGGGCGCTACACGAGCTAGAGGCGCTCCTGCTGCTATTAGTATATTATATTAGGTTCTTTTATTAAATGGTCACTTACGATGGGTCTAATCAAGCTCAAGGTCACTCAGAGAACAATGGAGAGGTCTATGCTCAGAAATGAGAAAGTCCACAGAAGAACCAAGATCACTGACGTAGCTCGAATAATTGAGTGTCTGAAGTTGCAGTGGGCGAAGCACATGGTCATCCGAAGGCTGTTGATACTGAAAGGTTCTCAAGTGGTAATCACGAGCCTGTAGACCAGAGTTCCCCAAACTTTTTTGTGTCGTAGACCCCTTGCCATGTTTTTCCGTGTTTTTTTTTTCCTGATATTGATTTCCTGTAAACTTCTAACTTTAGTAAAGTTTTGTGATAGAAACTTAAAGTAAAAACACATGTTAATTTATACACTTATTAATTGAGTATAAATTAAAACTACTCGAAATAAAAATTTGTATCTGTTATGTAAAATATACATAACATTAAATAAACAATTTTTTTACTTCGTAGGTACTTTTATAAATAATGTAAATTTTTTTATATTATAAGATAGTATGATGTAAGTAAATAGATACTATCAATTGAGATCCATTTTCATTTCATGGACCCCCAAACATTTTTTAGCTGACGTAGACCCCTTGCAGGTTGTCATAGACCCCTAGAGGTCGATATAGACCACTTTGGGAATCACTGCTGTAGACGATGCAAGCCCCTCTCTAGGTGGACCGAGGACATAGTTCAGGTCGCGAGGAGTAGCTGGTTGTGGACAGCGCATGATTGATCATAGTGATTATCTATGAAAGAGGCTTTTGCCTGGCAGTGGGCGTCCATCAGCTAAAAAAATGACGATTCCAAATTTAAAAAATCAATGAATGACTAAAATCTGTTACTACGCCCAGATTTTCACTTAATACGATTTAGAACAATTATGTACTCTTAAATCATTGACATTTGGATTGATGTAATACTGAGCCTGGATTTAGGCGACCGGGCCACGCGATTACCGCGCCGAGTCGGATGAAAACGGATACCGGATCATCTCATTACCCGCCTAATAATTGATTGTGAAATCAATTGGTATCACATCGCGTTATGTCGGATCAATTTAAACTGCTGTGTTTAACATTATATGATTCTTGGAACAGTATTCACGGTGATTGATTTTAGCTACAATATCTTTGCTAATTATAGCTATTTATAATTTACAATTACTGCTAAATGAACTCATAGATCAGATTTATATGTATAACGGCGAACTAAATTCCGAATGCATTTTAGTCGTTCGAACGGTGCAAGGATAAATTATTAAAGGTAGATAAAATAAATAAATATAACAATGTAGAAAGACAACAATGGTGATAAAATATACTTTCTTCTTTTTAGTCTATGGGCACCAGCGATGTGCCACATCAGATGAGAAATTCTTTGATCTATATCAGCGATCTTAATTCTTCTGATTCGATCTCAGCATAGCCTTCTCCTTTGTTCTCTGGGTGACCTTGAACATTATGTAGGAGTGTCGTAAGTGACCACATCTTAGATCCATAAGTCATCACCGGTAACACACATTGATCAAAGAACTTCTATTCAAACATTGCGGTATTTTAGACGAGTGAAGGTCTTGGAGCTTCTTAAACGAGTTGGATTCAACAAGTGATCTCTTTCTCATGTACTAACATAGTTAAACGCAATATCTAATGGATTCAGGCGTTACTTTGCGGAAGCCCATCGTAAATAAGAAAAGGACTAATATGTAGCTGCTTCCGCTACGTAGCAGTAGTCGTGCAATAAAGTGCACCGCCTGCCAGCCCGCTGATAAACGCATGCGGCAACACCATTCGGTGTTTGGCACTAATCGGTGTAACATTACTCCAGTGCACTTTATTGCACGACTACTGCTACATAGCGGAAGTAGCTATATATTAGTCCTTTTTTTACTTACACGCAATAATAGTGACATACATAGGAGGGGCAAATCGCCCGTGCAACCTGATGTAGTTGTGGATGAGAGGTTCTTGTGTGGCGACCCATAGTTGGTTGAGGTGGCATGGGTAATTCCCTGAGTAGGTAACAGTGCAAGAAGACCAGCTTCGTGGCAATCCTTGAGGGAGGCCTAGGTCTTAATAATAAAAAAATGTTTATTTATAATTTCTTTTATTTATGTTTATTTCTAAATTAATACACGTTCTTAGATACAGTTTATTTATGCATTAATTAAAATATCTCTCCCTCTTTTATATTAATGTAATCTCTTGTAATCTCATATGCATATATTTCATAGTCTATGCATTATTTTATAGAAACTGTTTTTCTGTGTTAGTTATAAATAGACATCGTTGTTGAAGAATAAAAACAGAAGGCGTATAAAAAAATAATTTTAAAAAATATGTTTTCACTAATATATATTATGAAGAAATAAACAATAAAAGAATATATATTTATGTTAATTATCTTAATAACTCTTAGTTTATTTTATTTCAACACAAACAAAGAGATTAAGATGCGAAGATTTGCAATCATTCGCTGTCATATCCAAAGCAACGTAATGACTTGTTAGAACCAATTGCTTGTTACGTCGCCGCGAAAAGATTTTTTTTTCTATGAAATCCTCCCTCGGAACCTTTCAAATTTCCATAATGTCTCAATTCACTTTCGGCTTAATGCTGTATAACGAGTGAGGACGGCGGATAAGCCTGTCATTTGCTCTGGTCGCATTATTCCACCCTAGAAGCATTGCAGCTGGAATTTTTTAGTATAAATCTTTCGTATTTTTTATACAATAGATATTTTAATGAATTAATCTCATTGAACTGTTAATGATCTTCACATATGTTGATTCACACATGCACGGACACACACAGAGCGACACACACACACGAACACAGACACATACACATACAATGAGAGCGACACACAGACACACTCACAGGCACACATAGAGACACACCAAGATACACACACAAACACACAACCCCACGCAGAGAGACAGATACATACACACACGCACTCTATCACAGAGAGAGAGAAAAACAAAAACACACACACTGTCATACACAGAGATACAGCACATGCAGAGAAACACACAAACACAGACACAGAGAGATCCACACAAACTAACGCACTCACACATGTACAGAGAGAGAGAGATAGAGAGAGACATAGACACCTATACACGCGCGCACTCACACACACATGCAAACATAGGAAACACTGTCGTATATATACATACATATATGCATACATGTACGTGACTACATAAAAACACACCCTTACGCATCCACATAAATAAACACACTATCAAATATACCCTGATAAACACCCCACAAATACATATATACTATGACACACGTACACGTGATTTTCATAAAGATAACTTTTATTGTTATTACATTTTTTTATGTCTTTACTATTATTATTCATTTATTTATTTTGTCTTTTAAATGCATTATTTTATTTTTGCTCTGAATATCTTATGTTATGTTTTGTTAAACCTTTTACTGTTAAGTTCCTACTTGAAAGTTGGCTTTGTTATCTTTGACACAATTAAGTTGATTACTTCGCAACTATATACCGTACCTGTTTTCTTGTATGTTTTTGAACAATACCGAATAAAGATTATGTGTAGTATATTTGTTTTACCTATGCCCCTAGTGTCAAAATTCAATATGTCTTTATTTAAAAAGAAATTTTGAAATTTGACATGTTTTCCTTGTTGGTTTTTACTTCTGTCCTGATACAATGATACAACCTTTTATTAAATGAAATTTAGTTGCAGAAATATGTTACGGAATCCAGTTTTTATTTATAATATTTGCAAAGTAAAAACTGTCTTAATTGTCCCACGCATGTTGCATATGTAAAACATAAAATACATTACATTTTAATTACATTTAACCTTTGATTGAATTGGAATTTCAATATATTCTAGCGAATGAATCGAGTCCAATTATTGGAAAATCAATACGCCACAACGGATGTGTGATTTTGTTCAATAGCTTATTTACTGGCTTGCTATTGAAAATTTGGGACCTCACCTTTCGACAATAAAGGTTTACCAACACAAACTTTATCGGTGTATTACGTTTATATACAGGATGATTGATTATAATTTTAAAAGGCTTTAAAGGTGTGAAATGTATAGCTTATTTATTAGCAACATATTTTAAAGTTGAAATACGTTAAACTAATTATTATTTTCAATTCAAATATGAAAAGTCAATCACTTCTGGCTGTACAAAATCTACAAAGACAGATAGTAAATAATACTTAATTTTAATATTTCAAAATTCGAATTATAATGTTTTTTTTTACTTTAAAAACGTCGATTTTTATACAGTGCGTATGACACAATAATTGCTAGAAAATTAAATACACATGAACATTGGTTGTTCGCGGGTTCGATTCCGGGATACAATCTTATATAAATAAAAAAAAGACCAATATTTAACCACTTCCGCACATGCAGTGGTAGTCGTGCAACAAAGTGCATATATATATATATATATATATATATCGTTACTATCTAACAATCTAGAATTTAGGAATTTTTAACATAGTAAATTCATTATGAATATAATTTGAAAGAAAATCTTTTGAAAAAGATTTTTTCTGTACAATAAATTGGCCGCGCGAATGCATGGTGCATCGAGTTATAAAGTGACCGGATTTTTTTAACTATACATCTGTGTTCGTTTCTGGAAAAGGACATTTCTAATTGTAACATAATTAGTCATTTATATTAATGTAGTTAAACAACTACATTGCTTAACAATCAACCGTTCTCGCGAAAGCTTTTTAATAACGCTATTACTTTTTGAATTTCCTTTACACTTGTCACTTTAAGTGCAATAATACAAAGGTCAACCGTATATTTATAAGCTACTGTCAAATTTTGCGCAAACTACGTGATACTATATGCGTCAAATTAAAAAATAAAAAATACAGTTTGTTATGTTAAAAACCGCTTACGTTTTTTTCGTGGCCCTACACAAAGTTGACATTTATTATTCGTGAATAAATTTCAAAGCGATTTCCCCACCTCGTAGACGCTTATTCATCTAACGCACAGAGTTTGAGAAATGACGGTTGAAAATTCTATTGCCGGAAAACCGACAAAAAGGATTTGCAGATCCTTTTTCAGGAAAATCCCCGAATGCTCGGCGTGATTTCCCACGGGCGCCGGCAAACGTTGAACTAATGATAAACAAATGACCTTTAGGCGTTCCAATTCGATACTTGTAAGGAGGAATAACGAATCTACAGGTGTTCCGTGTTTTATAACGTAGTATACAAATTGTTAAAATTCAAATATTATTTATCCAACACACGAAAGATTATATCTCTAATTGAAGACATTTAAATCTATCGAATGTTGATAAACTCAATACATTTAAAACAATAATATATAAGAGGAACCGGAAAATAATGTCGCTTTCTTAAGTTAAATTCACACGACTACATCTTTCATATGTTTTTATTTCTATTCAACATATATTCACCTTTGTTATCAACAACCTTTTGCGATCTATACAAATTTTCAATGCGTTAAAAATAAATCGTTTTTTCTGGAAACTATGTCGACAGAAGCGATATTACTTTTCGGTTCCCCTAATATATTTTTTGGAACTCTGTGTTTTCGGCCGATATCAACAGATGGCGCCAGTTGTTCGTCAACGTATAAAAGGGACACCGCGCGGTAGAATCAATATTAATGAAGAAGACTCGACAACGACAAGACGTGTTTATTTATTTCTCCTTTTTATGATTTTTTTCGTGGACTTATTGCATTGCATCTTCTACCAGACTACATAACAATTAATATTACATATATAATAAACATATAAATAGCTTGAACGCGACCAAAACATTTTCAAGGTATAATACAAGCTTTATGATCTTTATCTGCAATCAAATTTTAAGTACTATTTGATATTCGATACGCATGAAATATAATAATGCAGTGAAATACAATTGCAATATACAAATATGTTCAGTGGTAGAGAAGTGAGACCTGCGATCGTAGATCTCAATTCGATTTCCGGCTTAAGATCTTGTATAATTAATACGTGATTATATATAATTGCCACTGCCTACAAACAAGTTTCCAGAAGCTGGGAAGCTGCATACTCTGCGTGATGTAATACCAATCCGCGATCACACGCCTTCCGAGTTACGGTTATTGTATATCCCCCCATAAATATCTTTGGAAAGGTATGCCTTCCATGAGCGTTTATGTTTCTTTATTTTGCACCACATTGAGTGAGAATGTCAAGTTTTATGGTACAGGAGTTAGCATGAAGAATTGCTCATGTGAAGTGGCAAGTGTTGGTTGGGGTGGAATGGTTATTGAGAGACGACCAGGAACTGGTGGACGCGGCATGGCTAACCTCCCAACTTCAACCCCAAAAGTGTACGGAAGACATAGTCATGGTTATGGGAATTCACTAGATGTAGACAGCGAGTCATTGTGGCGATCTTTAGAGAAGGTTCATATCTTACAATGGAAGTACATCGAATGATATGATGTATAAATTATACCAAGTTCAAGTTAAGAAATGATTAAGTAATAGATTCTGGGATCTAACCTTCTTATTAATACACCGTATAGTTTTGTTGGTGTAACGAACTAAAAGACTATAAATACGATCTCTTGCAGTTTTATTATTTAAATAATTTTGTTATAAATGTTACATTTAAAAGAAATAAGCATATTTAATACAGTGTTGTTTCAATATATCTTATTCTAAATTGTAACAGAGATATATAAATAATAACTTAACTGAATCCTGATCAATATGCAGAGTGCTGAGAGGGTAATACGTTACCTTCACCTCACGATCTATTCCACAAATTCATGATCCGTAGACGATATCAAACCAACGAGAAACCGCATAATATAGCGCTTGAATAACACTCAATTTGTGGATAATCCTATCGTCCGACTGTCTCCTTTATATACAATTGCAAAATTTATTTATATCTTATCTTATTAAATAATGTAGAATTTGATATTTATAAAATGGCAACACATTTTGACAGCTGTCAATATTTTTGACATCTGTCATAGTTGTCATTTTCACATTTTTTTTAGAAATAAAACAAAGGACACGATTGTTACTTTGTTTTTAAAAACCTATCCCAAAATTATCTTCTTCTCATTTGTGCAGTCTTGTCAGAGTGGTCCTGCATGTTTTCTGGTGCCCCGCTGCTTATGTTATATGTTGCCATGTAACTCGATCTATAGTGGAGTGAGAGCATTCATTTGTTGTCTCATTAGTGACAGTTTGGATGATGTCTGTCCATCTTAGAGAGAGTCCACGAAATCGCTGGCCACTTTATCTTGCACCAACAAATGTTCCATTGAGTCCTTATTCCCAAGTTGTTTAAACATGTTAACGGATGACATGTTTAAACAACTTGTGCATTCGTACTAGCTTTCTTTTCGAATCAACGATAACATCTCTTTTACGTTGAGTTCTTTGAGGATCTAAATATTAGTATGGTACGTCATCCACGTGATTCTGAGCACTCGTCTCTAGCACCGCATTTCCAGAAATTGATCCAAGACACTCAGCTTCTAGAATTCAGCTCCGTCTAGATAAATTGGAAACACCGCGGTCCGCAAAAGATATTAGGCAACCACCTATATCCATTAGTAGTCCTAATATATATATATATATACATATATATATATATATATATATATATTTAAGACATCATATAATATATAAATATATATATCCTCCCAATACTCTTTATTCGTATAGGCTATTACAAGTACGTTTAAAACATCAATCGACATAAACTGTTAGCATTGTTGTCTTTACAGACAGCTACCATCACCTCGGAAGGCAGTTCTGCTGACAAGAGCCGGAAAAAAACTCAAAAATTGCTTATAAAGAGTGTTTGACAACAATTAGCTTCGTGAGTGAACATCAACATATAATTCGACGTATTAACATTAGTATAGTATTCTTGGATAATATAAATTGGATTGGATAATATATTTTACATATATATATGATGTCTTTGATGACGATGATTTAAAACCGCATTGAACAAAAGTTAAATATAAGAGTGCATAGTGTAATATATTAATTATTTCGATCATATACATGTATGTTGGAAAAGGTAATATCTCTTGTAAAAACCTGAAGTTTCAACTTAGATAATTTTACGTGAAATTTGTTTAAGCGAACAAAAATCTAAGTAAAACACTATTCAATAATAATCCCCTTGTGATCGGAATATGTCGCTTAAAAGCTCTCCTTCCCTCGCACATTGAGCTTTCCCACGGGGATCATGTCAACAACGGATACATGTCGTAATTTTTTACAATTAAATCCATCCGATGTACATTCGTGAACCTTTATTATAGCAAATGTAAAAATACCGATGACACATTGTTTTTAAGAAATCAGAAATACGATTGTCGATGTAACTAGATCAGAAGGTGATGATCCAAGTGGACTTTTACCGACATTCTCTCTCCAGCCATTAGTATGCTAAAGTTATCTTCACAAGTTTCAGACTGAACGTAATTGCACTGTTGAAGATATCCCGTGAAGATCCAACCCTTCACTTGATCGAGCAGAGCGGTCAAGCAGGCAGTAATGTAGACACGACTGGAGAAAAGCTTCAGTTCATCCAATACGGATGCAGCCTTTGCTCCTCTCCAATCCACGGATTTGCAGTCCAGCACCACGTTTGCTGTCCCCAGGCTCTCCACAGCCATGCAGATCCATGATCCAGGTTAGGTATGGTCCGATAGGCGTATTTGCCTCCAGGTAGACGGAAATCAACCCTATCTTCCAAGCCCCAGTTCTCATCGTGGTCACAGCAACGTTGCTAGACGTGAGGTGGAGACATTGGGTGATGCTGATGGTGCCTTAGAATAGTACAATGGCAGCCTTCAGGGAGGTTCCCTGTTAGTAAGAAAAGGACCAATATTTAGCCACTTCCGCACATGCAGTGGTAGTCATGCAACAAAGTGCACCACCCGCCAGCCCGCTGATAAATGCGTATGCGGCAAACAATGCGATTTACACAACCGCCACCGTTAATTCACTGAACACGTGTTTCACCCCTCCACGGGGCATCTTCAGGAGTTATGCCACACCGATTAGTGCCAAACACAGAGTTCCTCCTCCTACACAGTGGTGATACAATGCCTCACCCCAAATAACGATTATCTGGGGTGACGCATTGTACCACCCTTATCCCTGGGTAGTGCCGCATCTTGCCAATAGCGCCGATGTACGGTTTCTGGACCAATGCGAGCGCCTAGGCTCTTTTCGACTCTTCGGACGGCGATTTAACCAAAATATATTAAAACTCTTTAGTAATATACTTGCTGTATTCTGTGGTTAAATATATTTAATATATATAATAAAACCTTTTACATTATAAAGGATTACTTAGGATTATTGCAAGCGGTCTAAATGTCGTAAACTCAATTGGCACTAGTTTAGAATGTAAATATAGTATGATACAAGTTCATAAAGAAATGAAAAAAAATAGATATGATGGGTAAAAAAGTAGGATATAATAAGGTATTTCATTACACATATATATACATATATATACAAATAAATAAAATTGTTTTGTCTGTTTTTAATGTTAAGATAACCGCACCTTTATACCGCACGCATATGAATGAATATATACGTTGCATATACCAAAACAATTTTTTTTTATTTTTTGTATCTCTGTCTGTTCCTTCTAATCTTTGAAATGGTTAGACAGATTTTGACGGGATTTATATTAGGTAGCCGATGTGATAAGGAATAACTGAGGCTGATTTAAAAAAAATTTTGAACGAAAAAAAAAATTTGAACTTATTCGAGCCTGCTGCAAAGCGTAGACTTCACATACAGATTTACACGATACCAGGTCCTGCGCTGCCTTATCTATGTCATAGGTCTACCTAGTGGCGGGTCAACCCACACTGTGTATATTGGTTAGTGGTCGCCACTTGAGAACATTTCGACCCCAACGGCAATCGATTGCACGTGCGATGTATCCCGCCAACTGCCATTTCGGACGAAGAATTCTTCGCGCCACGTCGGAAACCTTGATTCTTCTGCAGATCTTCTCATTTCTAATTCGATCTCCATTACTCTCTGCATGATCTTGAGCCTTCACATGAGGACTGTCAAAGTGACCACATCACGATTCCGTGTGTCATCACCGACAACACAAATTAACCAAAGATCTTCATCAAACATTGCGGTATTTTGAACGAGAAAAGATTTCGGCGCTTCCTGAATGCTGCCCATGCGAGTTTGATTCGGTGAGTGATCCGTTTCTTGAAGTTGGAGAGCGCTGGACAATTTGTTCCAGATATATATAGTGGTCTAAGACTTCTAGCGTAGCATTTCCAGTTACTTTTGTATGGATAATATGTAATAATTTATAATATATATGTATATAATAATACTAGAATAGATAACGCTTCTGGTACAGTCAGCAAGAAAAGTGTTAGTAAATTCGTATTAAAGCCTTACGTATTAAACACTGACATTGTACATACTTAACTATCCAAAGAGCTTTCACGAGACATGAAAGTTCCTAAAGTCATATCCGAGACGTCGTCGGGGCCGTTTAGGAAAAATTATGTACACCCTCCCCGGTCATCCCCCCTTTCCATCTACGTGCATTAACGTCACACAGAGACCGTCTTTTAGGTTGTATTTAAATAACTCAAGCGCTTTTACAGCCGGCAGACCGACGAAAAAACTTCACGAATTTTATTTTATATTCATACAAATTCTAATATTTTTCAATTGTATATGATATAAGCCATCGTTCTCTTTATATATATATATATATATATATATATATATATATATATATATATCTACGTATTATATATATGTATATTTGTAAACAATGTAAATATATGTTGACACATAGCAGTAGTACCCAAGTGCCAAACACAGAGTCTGTGTGTCTTTATTGCACGACTACCACTGCATGTGCGGAAGTGGCTAAATATTGGTCCTTTTCTTACTTAGGTTGGACTTCCGCGAGGTAACGCCTGATTCCATTAAATATCTTTTAGGAAGACATGTGCCTTGCAATGAGACCTATCAGCTGAATATAAGATATAGATTAGATACAGACAGTGCAGAGGTAATGCTATGTTTATAAATAACTTAATTAAATAACATAAGCGAAAGTTACACAACGATCCTTGCTTACGTCGTTGAGTATACTTGGTATATACACCAAAGGAATGCGCGTTCGTTGAACTTACAAAGTTAAATGCTCTTTAACAAACAGGTGTACTGGGGTAACTAAACAGTTAAAGCAAAGTTTACCGTGTTCTAGTTAGCATCCGCTTACACTGCGGTAAGGTGAGTGTGATTTATTTATTTAAATTAAACTGTCTTTACCAGGGCAAGTCTTTGTGGACTCATGATATATATATACTATACCAAGTGCCTTTGAGATTATTTATTAACACTTCTGAATTGAATGCATGAAGCACTTCTAGCCAGTTAACCTTTGTGTAGGTGCAAAGATATATAAATGAACGTATCGGAAGTATATAAGAGATATAATAAAAGAAAAAAATAGTTTTCTCAAATTAAAGTAATATAAATGGGATTTATTTATTTACATCGACTGGTATAGTGATAAAATTTGTATATATATATAAGGGGTACCGGAAAGTAATGTCGTTTCTGTGGATATATTTTACAGAAAAACTGATTGATTTGTTACCGCTCCGGCATTGAAAATTTGTATACTAGATAGCAAATTATTGTTGATAACGAAATTGAATATATTGTTGATTAGAAATAAAAACTTGTTAAATATGTAGTCGTGTGAATTTAACTTAAGAAAGCGTCGTTAATTTCTGGTACCCCTAACATATTTGTATATATATATGTATGTATATGTATATATATGTATATGTATATATATGTCTATATATATAAATATTTATATGTGTATGTGAACAGCTGCAGGTAAAACTAAAGCAAATAAATGTAAAAAATTAAATTAAATAAAGAAATCTGCAGATAAGGTGGTGGAAGTCAGGCGATGTACAAAAATATATATTATATATATATATATATATATATATATATATATATATATATATATATATAAATATATATTTATAAATATAAACATGTGTATATATGTAGTTTCTATAAAAAATTCATCATCATATGATATCAGTCTATAGACGCCCACTGTAGGGCAAATGTTTCCTTCAAAGATCTTTTACCATTGTTTTCAATATTCTTAAACGTTTCAGTATCACATACATTCTCGCACACTTATATATATATATAGCGTAATTATAACGAGTTAGTCTTTTCGTAAATGCGCTGTCCTCTCATTCAGTTGACTTGTTCAAATTTTGTATTCCTCGCTAAACATTTGTCAGTCTGTCGTGATCCGCGACAATTTTAATTAAATTTTCTACGCCCTCCATGAATTAAATATAAAATTAAATTAATTGTTTATAATGTAATTTGACTTAAATTACAATTTTTGGATATTTAACAAAACATGTACAAGTATGTGGTATACGTATATAGGTATATATAAGCATGTATATGTAAGGCCTGTCCGCAGCCGTGACCTCTTGTCAGTGCAGAGTGGTCGTGGTGATATCCCTGATGGTTCTGATGCTCCTCCTCACTCTTACTATAGGTGACCATGCAGCTTGGTGTTTGGCGGAATGAAATTCATTCATTCGCTGACTTATTAGTGATAGTTTTGATGATATCTGTGCGTCTTGGTGGAAAGTGTCTACGAGATCGCTTTCCTTCGATGCCTTGCACCACAAAACCTTCCATTGAGTCCTCTCTGAGGACTCGTATTTGCACAGTAGAATAAAATCTCTCTTTTATGTTGTTATTTGAAGATCGAAACATTGCTCCAGTGCGACATCCACTGGATTCTGAGCATCTGATTTTAATACAACATTTACAACGATCTAATATCCTCTGCCTCCAGGACTAAGCTCTAAGTAAGATTATAAAGATCAGGCTTTATATGAATCGAACCTTTATTTCGAGTTAAGTAGTCTTTCAAGATCTTCATTTGACATTTCTTCAACTAAAAAACTGCATTTTTTAGTTGAAGAAATGTAAGGTACATATGAATAAAAATCGTTACACATACAAAACCATAATTGTCGTTTTGATAAACTTACTGAAGTTTCTCAAACATTATCTGTAATTTATATTGTATCAAAAATAAAATAAAATTGAATAGTAGAATGAAATGAACAAAAATATAAATAAAAAACTTTCTTAGATAAAAGTTATACTGGCTGCAAAGAAAATTGTTAAATAATTATTCTTTGATAGTTTTTATAATTGGTCGAGAAACTTTTCACTGACTGAGCATTGCCAATTAAAAGTATTTTTGTAAAGTGTATATTTTATTCAAGTATTAAGAATACAGTCCTTTGTAAAGACGTGTGTTCTGCTACACGTTCTCCATAATATTTTTTAAGCAAAATGGTTACTAAATCTAGTACCGCCATATTTTTGAACGGAAATAATACATTTTTACACACTTAAGATACAGAGAAATTCTTATTTAACAATCCCGGATATTAGGAAGGCAGGTATTTTTTTTCCTATGTTGATAGACCTATCTATCAGATCATCATTTATTGCTATATCTCTAAGATGAGGTAGAAGGCGTCCACAGTACGTCGCAATCCCGAGCGGTCTTGAGCCTCACGCTTTACTTCGATCCACATCGTTCCAACTGCCTTTACTTCTTCAGTGACCTTCCGCCGCCAGGTTCACTTTGGGCGGCCACGTCTTCCGAGGATTCCATTCTAGGGCTTGCCTCGATGTATGATCAGAGTCCGTACGGAGCGTCTGGCCTATCCAGTTCCACTTGCGGCGTTTGATCTGCTGGTCGATCGGCATCTCACCGCAGCGTTTCCAGAGATCTACGTTGAAGACTTCCTCAGGCCAGTATATACCAAGAATACCTCGAAGATAATTGTTAACGAAGACTTGGAGCCGACGCGGCATACCTTTAGTGACCTTCCACGTCTCGCATCCATATAGCAACACGGCTTTCACATCGGACCAGAAAATTTTGAGCTTAACTCTCCTAGTCTGCTTCCGTGATTGCCATACAGAACGGAGCTGTGCGAAGGCTGCCTTTGCCTTGGAGATTCTCGAAGCGATGCCATCTTCGGTCCTTCCTGATTCCGACACTACGCTACCGATGTAAGTGAATGTTTTGAGTCTCCTCAGTTCCTCTGTGCTAATAAGCAACGGCAAAGAACCGTCTCCAAACTATAACATTTGCCAAGCGTCTGTTCGTTTAAATTTGGAATATCATTTGACTTAGTCCAAACTATTTTTAACCCTTAATAGCCTGATTTACGAAAGTGATTTTTTAATATGACTGTGTTTGCTTGAGGGTCTAGATGAAGCGAAAAATATATTTTTTTTTTAATTTCGTCGGAAAGAATATTATACAACAGTAAAATACGTATAGCCAACCTATAAAAAAACTAATAGTAATGTGAACATTCGGTTAAAAAGATTGGTATCAAAATTGAAACTCTAGGCTAGTAAGGGTTAAAGACATTTATGGTGACCAAAATCGAGACTTTGTTTAAAAAAAAAACGTCAAAAACTCGTCTGTTATCGTTCCGCAATTACTTTATTCATCTGATTTGACTCCATACGACTTCTGGCTATTTAGCAAACTCAAAAAGAAGGTAGAATCGAAGAAGGCGCAACCAGCGTACCTCATCAGAAAGGTAATAAGGTAGCCTATCCAATTTGAGGGCACACACACCACGTTGCGCTTGAAACTTAAAGTCCAGTGTTCTGCGTGTTATATGGCCTGCCCACTGTCACTTTTAACTTTTAAGTTCACTGGGATATGACGATTGTTTTTGTTGATCAACCCATCTTCTGATTTGAATAGAAATCCTTGACAAAGTCCTCCCCATCTCCTTCTCCAGTTTCTTTCTAGTAGAAGAAGGTCTTGGAGGGCTAGAGGCTGTACTGGTAAAAGAATATTCCAATTGTTTTGAGGACTGGAAAAATCGTTGGAAAAAATGCGTTTTATCGGTATAAAGCGGTGGAAAAAATGCGGTTAAAAAATAAACTGCGAATTTAAATTTTATAAACAAATTCACTTTACTTTTTGATACACAGTATTATATTAAAGTTATAACGCGGTCGTGTTGACAATAATATAATAATAATAAAGCTTTATTTTATTCCATACAAATTACTTAAAAATTAATAACTTTAAATAAAAGTTTTGATAATTTTCTACCAAGTTTGTATGGAGCCATTCAGGGTAAAAGCCTTCTTCAAAGCCTTCCATTTTTCTCTATCTTTGGCAACATGGAGCCACATGTGACCTGCCGTAGCCACGATCTCGTCAGCCCATCTGGCATTAGGTCTGCCTCTCGCTCTGGTACCTCGTGGTCCCGGCCATTTTATAACCCTTTGTGTCCACCTGTTATCAGCGAACATCGCCACGTGATCTGCCCAGCTCCTCTTTCTTTGGAGGGAATAGGTAAGTGCATTTTACACGTGTTTTTTTTTTGCGGATGTCTGTGTTCCTTATTTTGTCTTTTAATTTGATATGAATGTAGTTTCTTTGGAGGGAATTGGTACTCCTATTCCCTGTCAATTATATATTAAAGTTCAATATTAGATTTAGCATTTATCAGAGGGATGGCGGGCGGTGCACTTTGTTGCACGACTACGACTGCATGTGCGGAAGAGGCTAAATATTAGCCTTATTCTTAATTATATATTAATTAAATAATTACTTTATCAGTTCTAACATAATGTGATAAAAAGCAAGGATGTAAACAAAAATTTTGAATGCACCAACACTTCGATGAAAGACGATAAAGTAGGCCAATGGACGTAAAATTGTAAACAAGTCGAGCATCGTGGCCTCATATGTGTGGACTACCGTGTGGCCAGGAAGTAAGCGATTAGTACCCGGTAATTACAATTATATAAATATAAATCTAATTATCGACATTTATGATATATGACTTCCACTACTGTATGAATGCCTCTCTTATAGATATAAATAGAAACAGATTGAAAGCGTCTAGCACCTTCTAGTGCCCTAAACGAGATTCATTCATAATATGACTTTAACAAGGTCAATGAACCTTAAATAAGTTTCTTCATTGCGCTTGCCGTTCCAAGGTTTCCTTTCTTAAACCTTAAGGCTTGAACAACCATAAGCTCTGCGTGCTATTGCCTATCCACTGTTACTTCAGTTTGTTCAATGTTTAATAATCAAACAGAATCGAAAAGTATCACATCTTCTTGGGGTTACTTTTTTCACTTGAAGATACCTTACCATTATTTAAAGAAAGATATACCGGACTCCAACGGGGTCTTACTCTTACTCCTATTATTGAAACTCCAGAGATATTTTATACTACCTCATTAGGTATTTTTTAATTTAAACTCTATTTATCAACATATCAGCGATGTATGCTATATATATCATCGCTAGTACATGATATTAACAGCTATTCATGGTGTATGTGAACAGCTACAAGTTAAACTAAGGCAAATAAATGTATAAAGAACAAAAAAAGAAAAAAGTATAAATGTAGAAACATTCAGAGAAGGTGATGGAAGTAAGGCGATGTTTGAAAGGAAAGATAAGAAAAGTAATGCAAGATATTGTGAAGGGAAAAAAAGAGAAGTATATAGAATATATTAAGAAGTATAAAAGAGGAGCATGACAATAATAATGTTCGGTCAAAATTAATATATAAATAGTCTCCGCTCTACCATAGTAGGGGAGAAAGAGAATTCCCCAAAATGAGGACCAAAAATAGATTTCCTGAAATTCGAGTTTTCTAAACTTTTTATATATAAGATTGCATTTTAAAACATTTCATGTCACTTGAATATTTATCTGCTTAGTTCAACTTCTAGAATTTGGTTCCGCAGATGAAATAGCCGTATGATCTTTTAAGTTCTAGAGTGAAACCTACGGAACTATAGCATCGTAGGAGTTCTACCAACAAGATATACAGACTTATGTATGCATGAAGTTCGCTTCAAGGTTCTATTTCAAATCTATGGAGGAGGCCAGGGGTCTAGATGTGGACGTTTTACAGTTGAAATAATGATAATAAAACTCAATTTATTAGTACTGCAGATATTTATAAATGTATCGTCACGAAAAACGAAAGACCTTCAAAAATCATACAAGGCTTTTATCTCAAAGACTCGCTTAACTAAGCCGTTGACGAAATCTCCAAAAGCGCTTCGAGAATCCGATTTGCGTATCATAAATGTTAGGTTTTCAAAGTTTCTATGGAAAATTCTACATCGAATAGGAGGTTAATACGGAAATAGGAAGATTTAAGAGTATCGAAGATAGAAAAACAATTTCACGAGGGCTATACAATACAGATAGATGTGGAACTTGTATCAGAGCTGGTAAATCGTTCTAAGTAAGAAAAGGACCAATATTTAGCCACTTCCGCACATGCAGTGGTAGTCATGTTCTCTTAAACTCTGTGTTTGGCACTAATCGGTGTAACATAACTCCTGAAGATGCCCCGTGGAGGGGTGAAACACGTGTTGAGTAATTTGGCGGTGACGGTTGTGTGATTCGTATTGTTTGCCGCATACGCATTTATCAGCGGGCTGGCGGGCGGTGCACTTTGTTGCACGACTACCACGTACTACCACCTGATTTCAATAAATATGTAAATCAATAAAATAATCAAAAAAAAGATTGATTTAAGCAAAACTTTATGATTTTATTTATATAATTTAACACAAGATTTCTACAGTCCAATTTGTTATTTATATAAATAAATAGCAATAACAGTATATTTAATGATATTATTTGTAATACCATTTGGTGAAATATGTTCTTCTTATTTTGAGCTGATGGACGCCCACTGTAAGGAATCTATCTCTTAAACATCATCACGGTGACCGGTTCTTCGCTGTCCGTGTCCAGGGACTCTCTGCGACCTGAACTATGTCATCGGTCTACCTATCAGGCCTCAGCCACAGCCATCCGCTGTACTATCGATGTGCCCACTGCACTTCTACAGTGGTGATTTAGGTTCTTATGCGAATCTAATTATTTCTGATTCGACCTCGCAGCGAAACTACGAACATAGCCTTCTCCTCAGCTACTGCAGGAAGGTGGTGACAAATGCAATAGGTAAAAATAAAACAAACACTAAAATATAGAAATAAAAGAAATATAGTAGTACCAAATATAGTGCAATAAACAGAATAATATAAGATAATAATTATAAAGAAAATAAGTGTTAAATATTTGAACGAAAAATGTAATGTTGCAAAATAAAATAGTAAGAAAACCTAGAATGTAGTGGTTGAGGATGGATGTATGGCTAATGGAATGAAAGAGAAAGACTGGGAAAATTGTAGAATGAAAGAAACAGTACGACAGATAAGATGATACATGAAAGAGAAGAATGATAATAATAAAAAATATGAATAAATTACTAGAAATAAAAAGTCCCTGTCCCACACGAGATAGGGGAACGAAAGGTCCCCAACAGCGGGGACCGTGAAAAAAAAAACATAGCCTTCTCCGTTGCTCTCTGGGTGACTTTGAACCTCCTTTTGCAATATACATTTCACATATTTTTTAATTGGTTACTACACAGGTGTTGGTATACTTTTCTTTGTTCAAATTTTATCTAAATAATCACTATATTTCGTTTAAATATTTAAAGTAATTTTTGTTCAAAACTCTGCCATTATACAATTAAAACATTGGGATTTTAGGGCCTCTAATACCCCTATAAAATTGTGGACAGAGACTTTTTTCAGTTTGAGTTTTCTATCACTCTCCTCTTCTATCAAATCCCCATTACTCATCTTTTTCCATTTTTCACATTTATTATTGTAGGTTTCTTACAAAAGCCGGTAAGTCTTGAGGTAATAATAACACGAACTCCAAATTAGAAGGGTGCATATCAAGCTTAGCCAATGTTTACATCGAGCTATGAAAACAATATTAAACTAATAAAATCGTGAACCAATCACAAGTCGAGATATATTGCAGAGCGATCTCTTCCACCCGATTTAAATAAAGAATTATATTTCGGTGGGATTCCCCTTTTCGATGCGTCGTTCACGATGACGTAATGTCGCTCCTATAACGCTATATACTTATTGATAATTACAGCCTCCTCAGGCTTTAGTTTTATATCGCCTGTTGTGTGACCAGACTGCGAGTCCCTTCCCACTGCGTCAATCTTGCAAGTTGAATACTTTCTATACAATATGGTGCCCTCTATACGGTGAAGCGGAGGTGTCTATGAATAAATGAGGCGACGGTTATTTTAGCTTTCGAATGTAGCTTAGCCTAGTTAACACGTTCACTGCGGCTTGAGGTCGATTCAGCCTCATGGTAGACTTTGCACTGGTGCGGCGCGTAAAACTCGTGTTTTCTCTCTAGTGCGGCGGCTGTTTACACTCAACCGTATGAGGTATGACAAAGACAAATATAGCTTTCTTTATGTCTTCGAAGCATTGACTCAATATTGTAAAAAAATATTGATGAACATGAGGCAGAAAAGGCCTCAACCGCACTACTAGGAAGTTCAGCTTGAGGCTGATTCGACCTCAGCCGCACCAGCTGAAAGTTCTTCAAAATTGGGCCCGCAGTGAACGTGTTAAGTGATGTTAACATTACTGGATGTATTGACAATATTTGAAATCATGTCCAATACTATGACAAACTTCAAGGCCCAGGTATATTACGAATTTAAGTTATATGTTATTACATAATTTTTTTTGTACTTTATATAGCATAGATAATAACTAAAAGAAGAAACAATGTTTATAGAGGAACAAGAGGCGGTTTTATCACTCGAGGCGATCTCTACCATACAACCTTTGAATGGAAATGAGAGACGTGAAAGAGAAGGTAGTTTAGGGTGTACATACATACAGATATATACATTACTATACACACATACATATATACACTTGTACACATATGTGAATATTTATATATGTATATATATTTACATGGAAAAGGTATTACATAAATACGAATAAATAAGAAGTTCTACATATTATCTATATATATATATATATATATATATATATATATATATATATATATATATATATATATATATATATATATATAGGTATATTCCCACAAGCGATATTCGTTGCTCTAAACGAGGTAGATAAATCCGAACTATGGGCGAATAGCTTCGGCATGTCTACGAAAATGTAGTAGAAAGTATTTTCGTAGCTCTCTCGTAGAATGATCTACGAGAATTATTTTAGGGTGTTTGTCAGCGTGTTTTTAATGTATAACAAAGGCAAATACCCTTTAATCGATAAACAAATTCAAAATGTCCAAAAATACAAGAAATCACAAAGGAATTTTTCTTACAAAAGAAAAATTTGACCTAAAAAACAACATGCTAGAAACTTTTAACACAGTACAAGCGTTTTAAGGCTCTAAAAGGGTCGGGACTTCTTAGAAAGTTTACCGTCATCCCTTCAATGTATCTAATGGAAATTCTTTTACGACCAAATAAGGCAACTTTTAATAATTTCCAAATATAAAAATATAACTTTTACATTCAAGTTTATTACTGTAATGATACTTTGCTAAAGTTATAATAAATACGTTTTATTGACATAAAATATTATAACTTTTTTATATTTATGTCACGAGTTTAAAGTTTCAGATCGGAGGTTAGATCTGATCCCCTACTGTAGGGCGTGTACCTCCCCCAAATATGGCAATGATGAATAGTCTCGCACTGCCCGCAGGCAACTTACCACAATGATGATCATCTCGTCAGTCCATCTATTGGTAAGCCTGCCTGAGCTGCATCTACAGGCTTATGGCCAAAGGCACGGACGCAAATGTGTGTGGAATATAGATTATAATAAAAAAAAGAACTCCCTCCACTCGCTCCCCCAACTCTAACATCATCATCACCTTTTCAGCTGTAGGACTTGAACTGTTAGATGTAAAGCCTCCAACATATTGTAATCAAGGAATGAATATGAAGAAAAAGGCTATATACGGAAGGAGATTTGCAAATGATAAAAGATAGAACATGTGAAGGTCAAAAGAAAGGCATAAAAGATGTTGTGAAGGAAGAAGTTGCTTACTTAGCATCAAAAGGCCATGCAGCCCGATACCAAAATTCATTCATTACTTCACTAATTTATTCAATGACTCTTTCATTCATCCATTCATTCATCCATCCATCCATTCATTCATTCACTCATCCATTCATTCATTCAACAATTATTCATACATTCATTCAATTATTCATTCATTGTGTCATTCTTTCGTTAATTAATTGATTAATTAATTAATTAATTCATTCATTCATTCATCCATTCTTTCATTTATTGCTAGGTGACCAGAAGCATTGTTATAAGGAATAGTTAAAATAATTATAAATCATGTTTTTTTTTTATTCTCCGACTGAAGCGATCGTATTTAGTATGTAAATAAAGATTAAAAAACATCATAATCACATTTATCCGAAATGACGTCACTGCTCCACACATAGCAGGGGAAAATGTATAAAGATTGTTACAGTTGAAAACGGAACTACATCTTCCGACATGGCTGGGTTTCTGTTAGATGAACTGTCCACGCTGATATATCCAAACCTTAGGTAAATCCAGAAATTTAAGATCAGATATTAATTTATGAAATGGTTTTATCATTATGATATATTGAATAATTAGTATTGTTATATAACAATCAGGCAACAGATTAAAAATAAAATTTAACAAAAGAGTAACTTGCAGAACATTAGCGCAGCGGGCCGGTGGGTGGATTACAGTATTAAAACAAGTAAAGTTCATACCTAGCAAATGAGCAAAATTAATCTCGACTTGAAGTACGACCGGCGTTACTAACGACCCTTTTTTTAATACGCGCTTGAAGTTATTTGTTCCGTTGCTAATTTTCTTAATTGGTGCTCCATTTGAAACGATTAGCGGGAACACGTGTGTTTTTGAATAAGTATATATCTAATAATTTTCTTCTTACATAATTAAGATTCATTTTTCTTTAATCTAAAATGTTTTTCTTCTTTTTTTCAGGCGGTGAACGCCCATTGCAAGGTATAGGCCTCCTCCAAGATCGCAAGATTCATGAAAAAGACTTCCTGCGACCGCGCGAAAGCCTTTTATAAATAGAGGACAATAATTAGTTTTTTCAATACGTGATTTCGGATGAAAATCACTTTTTTGTTAATATATACAATCGATAGAAATATACAGGCTAGTCAAATTTGTCAAGGAAAAAAAATATTTTGTACTATAAAACTTGACATAAGCGAAAATTTATTTCATCATCAACCCTATTTTCACGTTCAATGAAGGACATACAATTTACACATAGCTTTTAATATCGAACCGAGTGTTATCAATTTTACTTGTGACCTGCTAGGCTTTGTAGTAACTTTTGCTAGTTCTCGGATCTTGTTGTTTAATCTTTTGAAACCCCCGAAGCCTTATACATGGGTAATTAAACGACTGCAAGATGAAGCCTGTAGTATGACCACGATATTGTGTCTTGAGTTGAACGAGATTTCATTGGTTTACCTAGTGGGGGGCCCACACCACGTCTACCACCTCGTGGTCCCGTGAGAACCTTTCAGCCCCAACGCCCATCAGTTACACAAGCGATATGCCCCACCCGCTGCTACTTGAGATGTACAATTCTTCGAGCTGCGTCAGTTATGTATACATACATATCCTTATTATTAGGTAAGAAAAGGACCAATATTTAGCCACTTCATACACATAGTCATAGTGTTTGGCACTAATCGGTGTAACATAACTCCTGAAGATGCCATGTGGAGGGGTGAAACACGTTTTGAGTAATTTGACCGCATACGCATTTATGAGCGGGCTGGCGGGCGGTTCACTTTATTGCACGACTACCACTGCATGCGCGGAAGTGGCTAAATATTGGTCCTTTTCTTACTTAGGATGGACTTCCGCGAGGTAACGCCTGATTACATTAAATACTTATTATTAGGTTCCAAAATAATTCTTCATTTAAAAAACTTTAATTGCTCTGAAAGAAAAAATTAATATACCGTTCACAGAGCGTAGGTATTCGTTGAATGTCTGTAATTATTTCGGGCAGTGGACATAAATTGCAGGATGCTTTGGCATCCACAAATGGACGTCTAGATATACTCCAACAAAGGACGTCCGGATGCCGTCGTCGAATGGCTAACAATAGGTTGAATAGCTACCTTAAAAATATGTTGTCTATTTACACTGAAAGTTTTAACTAATAATTAAATTTTATCTACATTACGACACAGTGTAGAAGTAATTACGGAACATCTCGTTCAACTCAAGACACAAAAGCGTGGTGATAATTCAGGCTTCATTTTCTTGCAGTTGTTTAATGAGCCATGTATAAGGCTTCGAGGATTTCACAAGATCCGAGGACCAGCGAAAGTTACCCCCAAAGCCTAGCAGATCACAAATAAAATTGATAACATTCGGTTCGATCTTAAAAGCTATGGGTAAATTGTATATCCTACGATGTACAGGGTTGATGATAAAATAAATTTTCGCTTATGTCAAGTTTTATAGTACAAAATATTTTTTTTTTCTTAAAAAAATTGACATGCCTGTATGTTTCTATTGATTGTACAAATTTACAAAATAGTGATTTTCATCCGAAATCACGTATTGAAAAACGAATTCTTGTCATCGATATATAAAAGGCTTACGCGCGGTAATATAAAAGTGATGTTTATAATAGAAATAACTTAAAAGAATGCCACAATTTCTTTAATTTTAACAACTTAAATATATGTGACCTTTATTTTCTTGGGACACTGTCACTCAATTTCAACGTGATGTTGATTTTTGACTTGAAATTTGCGATTATTGGTCACGAGTTCTATTCCCGGATAGTAATATATAATTCACACTTTGTGCATTAATTATATAGGATTGCCACTGATCATAAATTAGTGCCCATGTAATGGGCAGTAGCGTCTTCTGCATACCGTAATACCCCACTGTGATCGCTAATCTACCTGCTAAGTGTAGCGATTATGGTCGCGATGTCATATTTAAGGACCCATAGACATATTTAAGGGAGTTATTTGGGTATGATGAGAGATATTTAATATATATATACATACTTATATATGTGTGTATATATATATATATATATATAAATGTGTGTGTGTGTGTGTGTATAGTAGATTGTTTGACACTATGTAGTGTAATATATATATATATATACATTCCAAGAACGAAAGGAACCGACAAAGCCCAACAAAGTAGCAGCTTGTAGTGGCAGTGAGAAGGCTGCGTGGCTCACAGATGGGCATAAGCCTGCTCTTGCGCTGCGTGGTCAGCACTCGAGAATTTTTCAGCCATGACGACCATTGGTTTTACAAGCAATGTACCCCGCCGCTAATTCATATACGGATCTTGTCATTTCTGATTTCCGAGCATAGCAAATGTATGTGAACAATTTTTGAATAAAGAACAATATGACGATGTTGTTTATGAATAACTTTCTTAAAGGAGATCTCTTAAAGTAAATATGAACCAATTTACACGCTTACAAGTTTAGCGAACCGCCCCCGCGGGAGGAAACTTCCGGAAGTCATGCTAAAGGCGTCGCCGGGGCTTTTAAAGAAAAATTATTAACTTTATCTACTCTTGAATTTGCGACCTGGAACAATTACTTCCCTTAAAGTGAGAACACAGTGTTTTAATAATCTTCAAAGGTTTACTTGTCTATATATAAATACATATATATATATATATGTACACCTAGACATAATTGTAAATTAGGAAGACCGGAGAGAAATAACGTTTCTGTCGACATTTTTTACGATAAAAACCGATTGATTTTTACCACTCCGACATTAAAAAATTGTATATTAGACTGCAAAAGGATGTTGATAAGGTGAATATATTGTTAATTAGAAAAAAAAAACTTAAAATGTGTTCGTGTGTGTATATATATATACAGTGTTATATACATATATATATATATATATATATATATATATATATATATATATATATATATATATATATAAATATATTTGGTATTAGTAAATCCTATTAGTTAGCAATGAGCAATCGTCGAATATTCTCTTTCGAGAGCGTATTAACTCCTATGAGTTTACAAATTAATGCATGAGTATACATTTCAACGCTATTAGAACATGTGAAGATTAGCTTTATATTATCTAAATGTAAATACCAGAAATAATAAGAATGTAAGCCGGTAGATGCGGCTTGGATGGAACCAACTCCGAGAAAGAGATCACTCGCCGAATCCAACTCGGATGGGAAACATTCAGGAAGCACTAAAACTTCTTTTCGCTCCAAATATCGCAATTTTTAGACCTCACTTCAGTCAACGTTCTATTCTTTCAACCTCCACAAGTTCTTTTGCTAAATCCTCTTTCATTCTTTACATTTTCTTGTACACTCTTTTCTTACATTCGGCGCATTCTTTTAGTACCACAATTTAGTTCACGATTTTTTATTTGTCGTTGTTTCTATCACTTTTATTTCTTATTTTATATCTCATCTCATCTATTATTTCACTGGATTAGAAATCTGTTGAGCTCTTAGACGGTCAGATATCTCATGGAATGACTGCGCTCAAGCGCGCCCTCAACTAAAAATAGGCTTTGGCATTCACTTGTCAATTATACCCGTTTAGGATTCTGACAAAATGACACCCAAAAGAGAACTTCGACGTAGTCGGTTTCTATTGCCTTACGAATAATACCACAACCATTATTAGTGCTGGTAGAAGAAGTGGCAGAAGACACTCCAGCAACGATTCTCTCTAGTATAATAATCTTTGGAGTCCACTATAATAGACGATCCGTCCTCGTTTCCCACGAGATTGGCCAGACAATATGCTATATTTAACTTGACCGTAATTGCAGCTGAACAGAGGCAGCCAAGGATGAAGTCCACCTTTTCTTCACGCGCTATCGACATCGAAGGAGTTTGAGCCACTTATGGCACTTTACTATCAACGATCATGATAGGAACTATATAATCACCGGTTTAAGCTCAAGAAGGACCCCTCGTGCTTCTGTGAACCGGGCGTGGACCAAACCGTGGTCCACCTGGCAGACCACTGTCCTGCATTCGGAGGATTCGGGGTCGACTCCGAATGCCGGTTAAGCATGAAGATCTGCGAGGAGTTAATAGCTTCGCTAATAAATGACAACGAAAAGAGACTAATATTCCTCGAACTTTGCAGAAAAATAGCAGAAAAAGCAATCAGTAGAAATAAAAGTTAAAAATAAGAATAAGTGTGAACAATTAAATAGCAAATAAAGCAAAATAAAAATGAAAAGTATATCGTACAAAAAGTTTAAAATATAAAATAATGAAATTTAAAACTGAGCAATGAATGATATCGTGATATGAAAGAGAAAGTCAGAAGAAATGTGGAAAGAAAGATGAAGTACAAAAGATTATAAAAGGAATGCAAGAAGAGCGCAAAAAAAGAAATAGTAAATTATATTATTATTAAATAAAATAAAACGACCCTGTCCTTCCCAAAGATAGAGTTACGAGAGGTATGCCAAAAATAAAAAAGAACTATGCACTCAAACGATAGCGTGATTAAGAATACTATCAGCGCCATCTAGTGGACAATAGATGAACTTCACATTCGTTGTGATAACATTTTTTGTGTGGTAAAGTTTTCTTATTTAATCAAATCAGTTTTAAATGTTGTTACGTATAGGAATCGTATTTGTCGTGTCGCAGAATAAAAGCAATAATGTCGAAAGCCGTACCGTCTGGCATCTTTCGAAAGACAAATAAAAAGTATCAACAGTAATAGCTCAATGAACAATGTTATTTGTAAATTAAAAAAAAAAATTCTCTTTGATCTATTTACTTTTTGTATGTTTCTTACTGGCATTTGTCACACACAACATTTTTCTGTACCCTCTTTTGTCTGATTGCTTTTCAATCATTATTTCACCAATAAAAACGTTATCTACTGTACATAGGACTTCAACGTAAATTTTCTCAACAAACGCGGTCTGCAATGATCCACTTTGATATTTGCCTGTGAAAGTCTCCTTGACCGTCACTGACTGCATCAAGAGGATATAAGTCAATAGACACCGCTCACTGCAAACAAATCTCATAGATATTGAATCAGGCTTTACTTCGCGGAAGTCCATCCTAAGTAAGAAAAGGATCAATATTTAGCCACTTCCGCACATGCGGACATTTATTAACGGGCTGACGGGCGGTGCACTTTGTTGCACGACTACGGCTGCATGTCGACTGGCCTTTTCTTACTTAGGATGGACTTCCGCGAGGTAAAGCCTGATTCCATTAAATACTTATTATTAGGTACCAAAATAATTCTTCATTTAAAACACTTTAATAGCTCTGAATAAAAAAAATTAATATACCGTTCACAGAGCGTAGGTATTCGTTGAATGTCTGTAATTATTTCGGGCAACGGACATAAATTGCAGGATGCTTTGGCATCCACAAATGGACGTCTAGATATACTCCAACAAAGGACGTCCGGATGCCGTCGCCGAGTGGGTAACAATAGGTTGAATAGACCTCATAGACCTCTCTCAAAAATCGACATGATGAACGCTGTTTACATTCAGCGACTTCACATAATCTTGACCATATCGTCGGTCCATCTGGTGGAGGTTTATTTACGCTGGGTCTACTGGCTACTGGTCATCACTCTAAAATCTTTCATCCCCAACAGCTATAGAATGCACGAACAATGTTCCTCGACTTAAAACAATGCCTGCCTGTAATTGTCTGCGCGCCTTTGTGAAACTCTCCACTTGTAAATGATTATATGCATGTCGTCTCTCATTCTGCCTGTTTATTGTCTGTCTCTTTATATTAATTGAGAAAATTTGACAAAGTCTATCCGCTTACGAAAGCTTGCTGAGCTTTCACCATCTGCCTTTTGTTGACTTCTTATGTAATATATATTGTGAAAGTTATTCAATCTGTCTGAGACAGTTTGTATACATATCTTTTTACAGAACTATAATTGTCTGCTCGTCTATTATTGTCCGCTAACCTAGTGAATGATTGTCCGCCCACCTATTATCAATTTCTCGCATCAAAAATTCTGCACATTCTTTAATCTAGATATTAAAGAATGTGCAGAATTTTTGGTGTAAGTGTTTTTAAGGTAAGTGTTATTAATATTTTTATTAACGAACCATGTGAAAATATTTATCTTCCATTGTACACAGAGTTTCGAGTTCAAATTAATTTCGTAATAAAGCTGTGACGTTCAAAAATATCAGTTTTTCATTTGTTTTCCGGCTGTTTGATTTCCCTTTGTTATCGTCGTTTCTGTGACCTTTCGTATTGTGCTTTTATTATTACCCCGTTTTCACGCTACCACTGTTAAAATGCAAGTCTTTTACCAATGAAATGTAAAACACGCTGCTTAATTAAAATAAGGCTAAAGTGTTACGATTTTTAATTAAAAATATATGTGAAAATATTTTATGTAAACGTCAATTGACTTCGAAACCTTATCTAAAATATAACAATGTTTAAAGGCTATGGTTCGATCAGTGTGTGTTTCTTGTAATGACATATGGATTTGAGATATAGTTGTTTACAATGAATCTTATAAGAATGCATCGACAGCGCAATGAAGGAGACTGTGCTATGGGTTCACGAAAGAATTAAGGTCATCGATATAGCTCGAAATATTTCATATCTGAAGTGGCATTGTTTGAGCCATATTGCTCGTGCAAAGATGGCTGTTGGTGAATACGAGAAAATAGACGTGGCGTGGTTAGGCTACCCTCTAGATCAGTGATACCCAAAGTGGTCTATCGACCCCTAGGGGTCTATGACAACCTGCAAGGGGTCTACGTCAGCGAAAAAAATTTGGGGATCCATGAAAAGAAGGGGGTCCACGGTAGTGGATCTCAACACACACACTGATAGTACCTATTTACTTACATCATACTATCTTATAATATCAAAACATTTACATTATTTATAAAAGTACCTATGAAGTAAAAAATATATTATACATGTTTATAAAATTTTGTAAGTTGTTGGATGTTGGTATTCGCTTTGTGGTCGCAATACATCTTGAACTTGTAAAAACCTGAGAGTCACAGTCTCAGAGCTTCGCTACCTTGCACTGGCTTGTTCAATGCCAAATGTTGATAATATATTATTAAAGCATCAGGTTCAACATTCTCACGAAAATTATTGTCTTATTGCTTATGTTATTTTATTTATAGTTTATTTTATGTTTATTTAATGTTACGTATATTTTACATAACAGATACAACATTTTATTTTGTGTAGTTTTAATTTAAGTTCAATTAATAAATTTATAAATTAACATGTGTTTTTACTTTAATTTTTTAACACTAAACTTCACTACAGTTAGAAATTTACAGGTAATCAATATCAGATAAGTAGGGAGTCTACCCAACACGGAAAAACATGGCAAGGGGTCTACGACACAAAAAAGTTTGGGGAACTCTGCTCTAGATGGAACGACGATATAGTTGAGGTTACAGGTAGTCGCTAGGTGCTCTCTGAGGGATATACCTTGCAGTGGGCATCCATCAACTGAAAAGGTTTCTTCTAGACAAGCATGTAGCATCTTATACCACGCACCGCTTAATATCAGACTAGACAGAGGCCAAATTTTTTGTCTACAAAAAAATTCTTTATAAAATTATCATGATGAAAGTTTTTAATTTATTTTTACTATAAAAATGCTACAGGTCAATTACGTTACGTAATTTTGTAATTACTTTTTCTTAATTACAATATTATTTCTAAAATCATTGATTTTACATAGGGTGTAACATAAGTCAATTAATAACAAATGGTGTGAGGGGCATCCGTATAAAACTTTTACATCTACATCTTATCAGCCTGTATAACCATGTCGCTAATTTTTTTACTAAACCCATATTATAGGTGAACAGGATCTTCATATATATTATTATTATATTTAATTTCAATATTAATCTTTCATCTTTCTGAATGTCTCTCATTCTTTCCACTAATTTTCTTCGCAATATCTTTCATTCTTTTCCATACATCTCCTCACTTTCTTCGCCTTACACGTTTCTATAATTTCACGTGTATTTGATTTCTGCTTTGCCGTCCTCTTGACATATGGGGGGATATATCAAAATCGCCACACTTGGCAGGCAGGTTGGCGATTGCAGTACGTGGAAACTTGATTGTGAGCAGTGGCAATAACATATAATTAATGTTCAAAGTGTGAATCATATGTAAGATTATGTCTCGGGAATCGAACTCGCGATCTATCGCAAGTAACGGTCTTTATCGCTGGACTACCATGTTCTTCCTGTTTAATTTCTTACTATCTGTATAGCAATTAATTTACATATATAATATCACAATTATTTTATAACTGTGGGAGTCGTATATACGCTAATATAATAACTAAATAAATAATTAATATAAAATTTTGTAAACAAGCAAAACCGACGGGCGAACCTAGTATGCCAACTTAGTGCAGTGGGCACGCGCACGCACCGGTGACGCGTGCGCAGGCCTTTTGTTTCCTGCGCCTTTGTTCTATTACTCGCTTTCGCTCGGTCGCGGAGCGCAGTGCGCCCCAGAATCCCACGGTGAATGTACGTCCATTTTGCTCGCCCTCAATCGCTCATAAAAATTTGGTACTTATGCTAAATAAATTTAAAAAGTGTTACAAACCTAATTAAATATCTTTTAATTGGACCCTAAAGCTTTATAACTATTGTTCATTATTTTAATTATTCTAGTTATTTTTTTTTAGTTACCTAACTTTGTTTTTCTAAGTCAACTAAATTAGTGAAATAAGTCGTGGGAATAAACATACTCCCGTACATCCATCACGGTGAGGCAACTCACGACATTGATGTATTGTTTTTCTCGCTTCATTTTTTTTATATTCAATTACCCTCAACCAAAAACTTTCGTGTTCGACGTATATGAAATAAATACATTTAAAAAACTTTTAAGTTAAACGGTTTTTCGATACCCATATTGTGGTGGTTGTGGAAAAATATGTACCTAGTCCGCCATATTGGAACGGCGTCCATCTTGAATTTTAAATTTTGACATAATCATCGTGTTTTACTAGTGTAGCCCTTTCATTTGATACCCATATTGAGGGGGTTAAGGAAAAATACGTAATCCGCCATTTTGTATCGGCGGCCATCTTAGATTTATAATGTTATTTATTGTATTATATTGTATTGTCATCTAAATTAAATGTGTATACCAAATTTCAGATTAATCTGACAACTTGCTTAAATTTCGATTTCTAATTTTGATCCAAATAAATTCTTTACGGGTCGAACTAAATAAAACCGGTTAAAAATAATTGCTACTTTTACTATTTCTTACATGAAACACACTTATACACTATTAATAATGTATTATTATACTTGTATTATACATCTAAATAATATCATACAAGCATAATTTTGTTAGGTCTTAATATTAGAAGATGTAGCACGGAGTCCCAACGTGGGGCCTATACCCTACAGAGAGGTGATTGTAAAATTAAGTTTAATTAAAAATTATTTTTGTTACATAAGCGGCGTAAACATTTTGGAAGGCTTAGGTGGGAAATGGAATAAAAAAGGTTAAGAAACACTGATGAGGAAGCGACTATTTTAACCTTTTTAAACAAAAGTTCTATGTCAGGATTCTTTTACATGTGTATTCTAAGTATATTAAGCATGTTTAACTTTATTAAGTATTAGGGGGATCAGAAAGTAATGTCGTTTCTGTCGATATATTTTACACAAAAACCGATAGATTTTTACAGCTCCGGCTTTGAATTTTGTATACTAGATGGCAAAAGGTTGTTGATAATGAAGGTGAATATAACATATTATTGATTAAAAATTAAAACTTGTTAAAATGTAGTCGTGTGTATTTAACTTTAGAAAGCGACATTACTTTCCGGCCCCCCTGATATATTTTTCAGTGAGTAAATACGAAAATTTACAACTATTGTTTGTTACCAATAATCTATAGCAGAGAAACGATGCCTGTCATTGATCTCATTGGAAAAATTACTATCGCTCTACTAAACTCCCATTGCAAGGTAAAAGCCTTCTCGAAAAATATTCAAAGGGGAGATATATCATAATCACCATGTTTGGCGAGAGGAAAGCAACTAATTCATATAACTTTTTAATCCATATTTTAATTAAGGCATAAATTTTAATGAAAAGAATTTTTGGTAAAACTAAAAAAAATTACATTTATTTTTCCATACAAACCAAACCTATTCCGAAAAAAACTTTACACGTGAAATATCAAAAAGCGTATTAGGATTTAAGCAAACAGAATATATATTCACTTTATTAAGAGTATTAGAGTCTATGAAATAAAAACTTTTTTTTGTAAATAATCAGAAATAAAAGCCAGTATTTAAATATATATTTATACTTATTTGAATATATATATTCTATAGTCATAATAGGACTTGAATTAAAATGCCTAATCTTAAAAACATGTCTTTATTCGCCGCACCGAAATAACAATAACCGCGATCTCATACTGACTATTCATGTCAGTGAACACTTAGACTGTAACTCCGCGAATACTTTTAGTATTTACGCCAAGAAATCTTCTTCAACCTTCGGTCAGCTATCACTTTGTGCTCGTCCCGAGACATCAGACGAAAGAAAACTCCCGTCCTTCCACCACACCTATATCTAAATACTGCAAGCAGGTAATTTCTAGACTGTTCGTTTCGGGGTGAGAAGGTAAAGTAACGAAAAGGCCTCCTCAACGTCGATTATTTATTGCAGTCCATGCTTTATTTTATCACACGGACTGTCAGAGAGAAAGATGAAATAAAACGAGGAACACATAATAGAAACTGCATAACTTTGTTGCCTAATTACTCCAACTGTACCGTTTTGATATTGCGCCGTCAGCCCCGACTGGTTCGATCGCTCTCCTTCTTGTTATTATTGATATTTGAGCGCTCTTCACAGTACATGTATATTACGTTTTTACTTTAAAAGTTCAAAATATGATTTTGGATTTTATTATGAAACTTATTTATTTTATTTACTTTATAGCAATTAACAAAATTAACTAAACTAATATTAAAATCAAAATGACGATGTTTTTAAAAAAAAAATTTTGTTGTATAAATGTTTTGTACAATAAACACAAATTTAAATACCAGATTATTATTAAAAATTAATTAAACTTTATACTCAGATTTAATATATTAGATATAAAAAAGGTATTGTAAATAATAAAACGATATTGCAAAGGTTATATACGAAATCATTGTTCCAGACATAGAAGCAATGGTATCCTTGAGAGTTAATAACGGCCATTCGCATCTGTACAAATGAGTTCTTTCTGAATGGAACAACATAAAATGAATTGTTAATGTAATATCCTGAAAGGCCGGCGGAAGTGAGCTAGTGCTAAAAGAGCTATAGCCTTAAGATGAATGCCGTGCTGTAAATAATTTTATACCGTACAAGCATCGAAGTATGGAATAACATCGAAGCACCTGTTTTTTCACAATTATAATATTACATGTTTATTAACTGACAAAATAGACGACATTTTATTATATTATTTATTAAAAAAAATATGTATGAAGCCGATATGTGGTCACTTATAACAAGCTACATAAGAAAATTCAAGGCTATGCTCGGATATTCGCTGCGAGACCGTATCATAAATAAGGAGATCCACAAAAGAACGAACATCACCGATTTAATTCGAAGAATCACTCGTCTGAAATGGCAGTGATCGATGAACATCGCTAGTGTAACAGATGGCTGTTGAGGGGATTCTCGTATGTCCACCATGAGCCGATTGACGCGGCGTGGATATACCCCTACTAGGTAGACCAACGCCATAGTCACGGTCACGATAACTTGTTCAATGCAGGGAGCGCAATACCGTCGTAGTTACCTTAAGGGGTTTTTTTTAGACCCCGCTATTCCCTGCCGCGTACCCTGATGCTTCCACTAGTGCCAGCAGCTCTGCCTGGTATACAGTGCAGAAGTTGCCCAACTTGAGTTATATGCGCATAACGCAGAACGCCGCACCCTCCTTATCCTCAATGCGGCTGCCATCGGTAAAAATTAAAAGATCGGAAGCCGTGGTAGCAAGTCGTAATTCCTCCGCACTTTCCCCCGGGCAGGAAAACTCCACACCAACTTGACCAGACGGGTGTGGTAGTCTCAGGTAGCTGACCGGTACCTCCAGGTCTCGGTTCCATACCACCTGCCGGGAATAACCCTTTTTGATTTAGATTAAGCGGGCTGCATCTTGGACCCGAAGGTCCAGAGGAAGCAACCCGGCAAGTATGGGGGCCGAGTTAAGGGACACGTTCCTGTGGGTCCTCGCGATCTTCTGTGCGAAGCCCCGCTGGACCGCTCCCAACTGCCTGCGGACCAGCAGCACCTTTAGGGATTGTACTGTACCTAATATTTTTAATTTTATACTTTTACCCGTTAAAGTTGTCGTTGTTGTTTCAGGCCAGAGACGCTGCAGGATAACATAGGATATAACTCGCCAGATATGATCTGTAATCAACACTTGTGAATGTGAGTTTATTCAGTATGCCAGACAATTTTTAATAGGTCACTTGGTAGGAGAATAAGCAAAAGAAACATGCATTCGCCGCCGTGCTTAATCTCTCACTAGGACGATCGATGGTTACGAACACCGATGTCATCAATATTCGCCGCCTGCGCACACGGATCTGCGCTTTACACTCGACCTTATTCACGGCAACTCCGTTATATGACGTAGAGTAACACGGTTGCCATTACGCCCACAGAATAACTCTCTGCCGAAGATATCTATAGAGAAATCGCAGTGAAGTATTATGGTACGCAAAGGACGCAGTTCACCATGTTCTGGAAACTTTTTTATGTATTTAATGGAATCAGGCGTTACCTTGCGGAAGTCCATCCTAAGTAAGAAAAGTACCAATATTTAGCCACTTCCGCACATTCAGTGGTAGTCGTGTAACAAAGTGCACCGCCCGCCAGCCCTCTGATAAATGCGTATGCGGCAAATCTACGAATCACACGACCGCCACCGCCAAATTACTCAACAAGTGTTTCGCCCCTCCATGGGGTATCTTCAGGAGTTATGTTACACCGATTCCTATATAATTAATGCACGAAGTCCCGGGAATCAAATCCATTACCCTCGATCGCAAGTCTAACTTCTCTACCGCGGTGCTATTGCTTAAAGTTAAAGTTTAATGTAGTAATAATTCGTAAGGCCCTGGTTGCAGGTTTTACACTGTTCCTATTAGAAATATATGTTCAAAAGTAAATGTCTTACAACTGAAATAATAAAAAATTCACTCTACGATGTCCTGCCGATGTAAATATCATAACAATGTTCAGAACAGTGGTATAATAAGTATAAAAATTCAATTTCCAGTGAAATAGTGTAACATGAATTAGCTGAACTTGCATTTAGTTATATGAAAACTCGATAAGGGTAAAGAACGGAAGTTATTAAAAATGCAACGGCGCCCGCGGAGTCATTAACAGTAAATTCTCGGTAAGGCTCTTGCGCGATGAAAACCGACTCAATTTTCTACACTCGGCCTCCTTAATTGCATTGATAAGCGATCGCGACTGAAATTAAAGTTCATTTTTTATAGACATTTGTTGATGATGCTTCAGGAAACTGCATCTAAGTTTTTAAAAAAAAAAAAAACTTAGGGGCAGTTTCCAGATTCCAGAAACATAGTGTATCTATTTTTTTTGTAATTTGTTGCTATTCCTGTGCGCTTTTACAGCTTATCTGAATTTCGTTAAAGAAGCGGAAGGTTCCTTGAACTTGAAAAAAAATTATGGACACCCTAACTCCAGTTGCACAGTAAGATTTAGCCACTTCCGCACATGCAGTGGTAGTCGTGCAATAAAATGCACCGCCCGCCAGCCTGATTCCTGATTCCATTAAATATCCAGTTGTACAGTTACTTTCGTACGAAGATGATGATGATGTTTGGAACGGTAGAGTAGACTACTCTGCAATCTAAGGTATTCCTACCTCCTACCTCGAATCCTGCCTCGGATTCTTCTCGCAGGTCACGGAGGTAGAGTTAGGTAACCGTCCCCGTATACGCATTGGTTTGTAAGTTGTATGATGCATAGCTTTTTGGCATCGCACGCATTTGTGTGGTGGTGTGAAGACGCTGGTAGAGCGATGTTTGATGCAGCATGAAAAGCGCTTGCAGTATTGTGGTCGTCTGCAGCGTGTATTGAATTTCGCTTGGATTATCGGAACTCTAAGATAGATTCAGCGAGGACATCTTTAACGCCTCTTGAGGTTCTTGAAGGAGGTGCATGGGGTTTATCAAGATGCACTCGAGTCAAAGAAGATCTTTGAGCAGGGGTGAAAGAACTTTGCATTGCTGCACTTTTCAAGATGGCATGAATGGACAATGAAGACATTCTCAACTCCTGCGAATCCGATACCTTTTTAGATACCTGGACTAGATACCTTAGCCATATTCTAGCAGACTTGTTCTTAGTTCATCCTTCCATCTTCTAGCTTGACGACTCTGACTTCTATGATCATCCCTATTGCACGAGAGGGTTACTTTTTCGCTCCATTTTTCTTCTATGCCTCTGAGCATATGACCCGTCCACCTCTATTTCAGATCTTTACTCTTCCTCGTATGTTTCTGTTTATTACTTTGTGTTTTAGTTTAATGTCTCGGGTACTTCTTTCCAAGGCTCTCTGGCACCTCACTAGTTCCTTTCTATGTTGTTTTGTGATAACTCAAGTTTTGCAGTCATATGTGATGCAGAGAACGTTACATGTTTCAAAATGCTTTTTCTTCATTTTGAAGATCCTAGTTCTTTGATTTTCATTTCTTTTAACGTCCAATATTTTCTCCGTGCAAGTCTTCAGACATTTGAACACTAGGTGATATTATCAGTCCCAGATATGCATATTCCGTTACACACTCAGCTTATAACTCTTGAATATTAGGTCAAAAGGAATTGACTTAGCATTTTTGTCGTTGAAGAGTTGAATTCAAGATCCGCATCTCTGCTTCTATCTGTTCATAGATTATAACATACACATTATAATATAAACAAAGTCTGTAACCCAGAGGTGGACCTGTTCGTGCATATTAACGCTGTCCTGTGTTTTGACAACTCCGTCTTGACCTCGAGGTGGAAATGGGTAAAAAAATAGATGAAGAAAGTTTCACCTCCCACATAAGCGACAATAAATGTCGCTCTACATTTCTCAGATTCTACAAACAGGTAGAGTAGCAGACGATTAATAGAAATAAAACAAAAAAAATAAAAATAATTATTGAAGAAAACAAAATACAAGAAAGAACTGTAACGGCCTTGCCTCGCAAAAAAAAACATATAAAAATATAAACCAAGAAAATGAATCGACTAACAAAGTGCTACATAATTCCATCAACTAAAAACTGTTAAATGCTATAATAAGATTTTTAATTTAGATTTAAAACTAAGTGATGTAAAGTCGTAGATATGTTATGGAACTTTATTATATATGTGTACACGTGATATATTATTTACCTTTCTAAACGAAATTTAAATGCTACGTGTTTATTTGTATTTCTTGTATTTAATGTTACTTACATCGATTTGTAAAACAAAGCCAATGTTTACTTTCGTTATTTTTACTAGATTTTCATGGAAATAATATAAAAAGTTATTTTGTACTTTGTATAAACAATGTGTGTCGTGGAATTTTTTGCTTCGTGAAAATTTTTCATGGGATACATTGAATAGCGAAAATGGGTATAGCGTAGGTGAGATCGTGTGCAAATCGCCTCCGAGGGAGGCTTTCTTTTTTCTAACAAAATCCCGAAAGCACATTATGATTTCTCACGGGACTTGGATAACTTTCTAAGCTAATAACTGTGTTACCTACTTTTCACTTGATTTTTTCTATAACTTTATTTTTGGTTTGACCCAAAAACTATTTTATTGAATATTTAATTTCGGAAAACAGTATCTTCGAAGGCATTACATTCAATTTAATTTCTGTTATACAGTATGATTAGTTATATTCCAATTGAATGAATTTTTTACATTTTATTTACAATATTCGTGTAATAATTACCTCTATTGTTTTTTTATGAGGCCTCCGCTATTGGGACCTCTCTTTCCACCCCTATTTTGTTGGGAACAGGGTTTTTTATTTCTTAACAATTTTTTCACATGAATTTTTTAGTTTCGTCCTCGTCTACCATAGTTCACAATATTTTTTTCTTCCTTCTATCTTCCTTTCTCAATCATTCCATTCCTTCCATCCATCCTCAAACACTTCAGTTGTATTTTCTATTGCAGTATCACAGCTTTATTTAGTTTATTTATTTTTCTCATGTACATCAATTTTACATTTTTTATTTTAATTTCAATAAATCTATCTTAATAAGATTAAATATATAATAAGACTTACAATATTTTATGTTTAACTATGTTTTATTCCTATTAATTAACTCTATTGTTTAATACTTTAATAAATACAGATTTTTATTTACAAATAAAACTAGCTTATTTTTGCTTTTTATTACGCCCGTCTATTGTACGGCCTGACTTTGAATTTGTTGACCAATGTTGGTTACTTACTTTCCTCTACACATTTCCTCATTCTCTTCTCTGACCTCGTAGAAAAATTTCAAGCGAAATCATCTCCATTCAATATATATTCTTTATATTATTATAATGATCTACTGATAAATCTTACATAAGTCACATTTAACGCATTATTATTATCAAGGATTGCCACTACTCCACCAAGTTTCCAGAGGATAGCCAACGCTGGTAGGTTTCGGTGGAAGTTGATGAAGCCAAGGGCCTTTTACAGCCTCATCGGAACAGAGTTCACGGAGCGGAAGGGTCCGTGAACTTAAAAATGGAACAAGCTGAACAGACGCATTTCAGTTGTACGATGACGTTCGCACGTAGTAAACCGCTCTACCCGAGTAGAGCTGTGTAGTGTTGATGTTGTGTATGCGGCTTGGGACGGTAGCGTGGACCACAGGCGAGCCAAGGACGGACCTGGATCCAATTTCGGTTCGCCCATGCTGTTCGAGGTCAGGGAATTGGCGGCCGCCCCCTAAGAACGAGTTTGTGGTGTGAACACCAAACCGCCTGCTATGCGTAGTATCATAAATAGATTATGGCGTAGCGATTATATATATAAATATGTATATATATATATAATATATAAAATTCTCGTGTCACGGTGTTCGAACTTGAACTGCTCCGAAACGGCTTGACCGATTTTTACCAAATTTTACATGCGTATTCAGTATGTCTGAGAATCGGCTACTATCTATTTTCCATACCCCTAAGTGATAAGGGTGGTCCACCCCTAAATTTTAATTTTTTAGACAATTTTTTTGGTTTTTATTTGATTATGATACAGCATACAAAAATACATACAAACCTAAATGTTCACCCCTCTACGATCAACCTTTATCTTACATTTGTTAATTAAAAACTTTAATTTTTTTTTGCAAAACAACGTTTGCGGGATCAGCTAGTATATATATACGAGGGCCAAACTGAAAGTTTTTAGAACTGGCAACTTAAAAGCATTATATTAAAAAAATAAGTTTAAATTTTGAAAATAGAACTCTTTACCAATAATATTGAGTAAACATTTCATTCATTTGTCATTTGTTTTACGATTTGGCGGCAAATTGAAAATTGTCTGTGCACGTCAGAATGAATTTAAGCCGAGAAAATTTTCGTGCAATGATTTTTTATGACTTTCGATGTCATATAAGTCAACAAGAAAGTTATGATAGACTTCGATTGGCTTTTCACGATGAAGCCCCATCTCGTGCCACAGTTTACAACTGGTTTAATGAATTCAAACGTGGTCGAACTAATCTCACCGATGATTTGCGTGAGGGACGGCCTTCTACAGCGACGACTGAAGACAATATCAGTGTTGTGCGGCGTATGATAGAGACTGACAAAAGAGTGACCTATCAGCAGATTCGGACAAGTCTAGGCATAGGTATGAGTCAAGTGCACAAAATCCTCCATGAACATTTAGCGGTCAGGAAGCTTTGTGCCCGCTGGATACCGCATAATTTGACCGAGGCTCAAAAACTCCGCCGTGTTGATTGGTGCCGAGAAATGATCCAAAAATTTAACGGAGGTGACTCAAATGCTGTGTTCGACATACTAACGGGTGACGAAAGCTGGATTTACTGTTATGATCCGGAAACCAAAAGACAGTCTGCTCAGTGGGTGTTTCCTTCCGAAGAGTTGCCAACTAAAGTGAAGAGAGGTCGAAGTATTGGAAAAAAGATGGTGGCCTCGTTCTTCGGAAAGACAGGTCATTACGCGACAGTTGTCTTAGAGGATCAGAAAACGGTTAATGCAGAGTGGTACACTAACAACTGTTTGCCACTTGTCTTGGAAAAAGTTCGAGAGAAACAACCTCGCAGCAGGATCCTCCTTCATCACGACAATGCCTCGTCGCACACCGCCAGGCAAACGATCGACTATTTGGCGACCTCAGACGTGGAATTACTGGGTCACCCGCCGTATAGCCCCGACCTCGCACCCTGCGATTTTTATTTATTCCCGAAAATAAAAGAAAAACTTCGAGGAAAACATTTTATGGACGCCGAAGAAGCAGTGGCTGCGTATCAAAACGCCGTCGAAGAGACCCCTAAGGCCGAGTGGGCAAGGTGCTTTTTTCAATGGTTCCATCGAATGCAGCGATGTATTGATGTAAATGGACGCTATTTTGAAAAGTTATAATAAAACTAATAACTTGCTAGAATGCTTAGTTTTTGATTTTCTAAGAACTTTCAGTTTGACCCTCGTATATATATATATATATATACTACAGATATCTTTGAGGGAAGCCTATGACTTGCAGTGGGCATATGTCAGCTGATATGAGCGAATATTTCTCTGATTTATATTACATGTAGCATCTTATATTGTTTATCTATTTACTACAAATCGATTTGAATTCTTACCAACATACAGACGGTATGTTGTACAAATCGATATATATATGTATGTTTTTATGTACATTTAAATCGGATCGTGGATTTTAGGCAAATAGGCAATCAAATCGGCCGCTAATAACGCGAGAAAAGCTCTCCCACGTCCGCCTATTATTATAAACGGACCGCGGCAAAGTTCCGCAATGGCGATCGTAAAACATAATTACAAAAGATAAAAGCACATGTGCAAAGTATACGTTATAGCTGTGAAGTTTATTTTCATTTTATACGAGCATCGTCACCGTTTGATGTTTAATAATTTAAAAGTGAAATTACTCATCCGTATTTTTAAAAATAAGATACTTTTAAATTAAATTTCAAAAAATAACACAAATCGATATGAAACTATTGATTTTTTGGTAGAATATAAACCATAAAATAAATGTCTATAAAATCACTCCTATATCAAACATGCGAAATAGTTATGCATGTGTCCCGCAAACGTTGTTTTGCAAAAAAAATTGATATTTTAATTTACAAATAAAAAATAAGGGTTGATCGTAGAGGGGTGAAAATTTATGGTTGTATGTATTCTTGTATGTTGTATCATTAAAAAATAAAAACAAAAAATTTCGTTAAAAAAATAAAAAAAAATTTTTTAAGTGTGAACAACCTTTATCACTTAGGGGTATAGAAAATAGATAGTAGCAGATTCTCAGACCTACTGAATACGCATATTAAATTTGGTAAAAATCAGTCAAGCCGTTTCAGAGGAGTTCAAGTTCGAACACCGTGACACGAGAATTTTATATATTAGATTTTCCTTTTGTAGTTTTTAACAATTTTTAAAAAAAATTAACGCATGCTACAAGTGGAAGCAATGGCCCCCTGTAATGTTTGACTCTTAGTGACATTGGCAGGTAACTGGTGCCAAATGTCTTGCCAGAGTAAACACTTGGCTAATGAGGAAATATACTTGGTTTTGCCATAAATATTGTAAAAAAAAGGGGAAGGTCAGGGTTATGTGGGATTCCTACCCAGTAAAACCCCCTCGTACTATACCAAAACACATCCTAAAAAGAAGCTGTGTTTCACCAAAATCCTCGCTGTACCACAGCAACATGAGTCTACTTCACATTACAACCTTTCTCGGGTTGGTATTGAATGGACAATGAAGGCCACCACCCTCAATGCCTGCGAACCCGATGCCCTTTATTCGCCTCCCAGGATATGTACCACTACTTTATCGTGACCGTCTACATGCAGGATCTGTTCCCTTCCGATCTCGCTCGGCGGCATCCTTCTGCAATATGACACTAGCAGAAAACGACCAGCGCTGCCAATGCGCTTTTCTTCGCCAGTGCAGCCGCTAGTGGTAAAGAAAAGTCTTACCCGATTTCTTGGACCAGGATCCTTCGCTCGACTCCCAAGCAGGGCATTCAGTGAACTTGTGCTGCCCAGAATCCAGGTCTACGCCAGTGGTGGTATTTCGTCGGTATTTCGCATCTGATTCTGTTTAAGTACACTCTGATGCACCCGTGTCCGTTTAGCACCTGCGTCAGCAAAATAACTAACATAAACTGACCCCTGGCTATGTTTTTTAAACTTTTCACTCGCCAAAAACCAGTGTAAGTCAAACTTTACAGTGAGCTATAGATTCTACATGTGTAAAAAGAAACATTAATTTTTTTATGCCAGTGTTTGTTACTGGCTCTTACACTATTGCATTCACATCCAATTATCAATCTACTTCCACTTATATCTCTAATACAATTTAATTAAAACCCCCACAAATTATTGAGCAAATGTTGCCTCATTCGCGTACCACAGGATAATTGCTTTTCAAATAATTGCAAAGGTTATTTTATACAACAAATCTAATTGTATTTTTGAATTAAAATAATCTCTTACATTACAATATTACATATAGATTAAATCACCCAAATATAATAGGACTTCTAGAACGTTTGTACGTTAAGGGTGGTAACAATATGTTACTGTATGTATAGATTGCGGATTCGAATCCCGGGATACATTCTTATATAAACGCTTTATATAATTATATGGTTAGGTAAGGTTAGGTTAGGTTAGGTTAGGTTAGGTTTTGGAGCGATCCTGCCCGTCTTCGAGGCCTGGATGCAGCGACGAGACGGAAGGCTCACCTACAGGCTTACGCAGATGATCACCGGGCACGGTTGCTTTGGTGATTACCTGTGTAGGATTGGTCGCGAAGCGACGGCGAACTGCTTCCACTGCGGAGGAGCCGCCCAGGATTCCGCCTCGCACACGTTTGCGGTCTGCCCGGCGTGGCAGTCGGAGCGGCGGATTCTGGCGGACGAGATCGGACAGGACCTTTCCTTGCCAGCAATCGTGTCGGCGATGCTGAGTGGGTCATCGGCGTGGAGGGCCGTGGCCTCTTTTTGTGAGACCGTCATGGTCCAGAAGGAGGCAGCCGAACGGGATCGGCAGAGGACAGATCCCGCTCGGAGACGACGCCGTCAGCGCAGAGACGTGCCTCGCGACGGCCCTCCGATGAATGGTGCTCCCCTACCATAAACGGGGCCTTCGGAGTCGCGGGAGTTTAGGGTGGGGGCCCTAAACTCCCATTAGCTTCGGCGACTCTGAAGCGGACGATGGTTCGACGTGGTCCCGAACCATCGTGATAGTACCACGAGGGTTTCGGGGGTAGCGTATCCACGCATACCCCGGGACGGGCTATCAAAAAATAGCAAGGCGCAAGGGAAGACCGCGTGGCGATCCCTGACCGGGAGATACCGCGGTCCCCCGTTTAGCGCAGAGGGCGACCACCGGTGGGTAGTGTGTTTTAGTGGATAGGAATCCCACATACCCCTGTCCTCCCCCCAGAGGCAGGGCATCTTGAATACCAGACGATTTCCCCAATCGAAAAAAAAAAAAAAAGGTTAGGTTAGGTTAGGTTCACCACGACTCACAGCCAGGTTTCCAGAGGATGAGCAGCTGTGTCCTCTGAGTACCAAGCTCACTCTTCATTAATCATCTCAATCATCATCCCTCCTGCCAAGCGGTATATTCCTCCCACAAGTATCTTTGTAGGAGTCCTTTACCTTGCAGTGGATGTCTTTTGGTTTTAATATGTTTGTTATTTAATTAAATTTTACTATACTATATCTTTTATTATATTTAACATATATTTTTAAGATCTTTATAGAATGTTTTTGTAGGTCTTTAACAGTGATTTTATACAAGTAGAATAATACAATGACATAATTAACCTTATTATGTTCAAGTGCTACAATAACTTCGTATTTTACATTTAAATATTTAATTAAATCAGGCGTTACCTCGCGGAAGTCCATCCTAAGTAAGAAAAAGGTCCAATATTTAGCCACTTTCGCACATGCAGTGGTAGTCGTGCAACAAAGTGCACCGCCCGCCAGCCCGCTGATAAATGCGTATGCGGCAAACAATGCGAATCACACAACCGCCACCGCCAAATCACTCAACACGTGTTTCACCCCTCCACGGGGCATCTTCAGGGGTTATGTTACTCCGATTAGTGCCAAACACAGAGTGCACATTTAAAGAAAATTAAAAAAGAAACTGTTTTGTATCCATTGGCAAGATAAACAGGATAAAAACATTAAAAAAGTAAATATATAGCTTATTTGCAGTCAATTTAATATATGATGCATCTTATCCAAAAATCAATTATTCCGTAAGTTATAAATAAAGCAATGCGAAAAAAACGTTTTTAAAATTCGAATTACGACATATTGAAATCAATTATTGTTTGCTATCTGTACCTGTAGAATTTATTGTCGCATTTAAATTAAAAAATATCTAACATATTCAGAGTGATCACTTTATACAGTATGATTGGAAATAGGTTTAAAGGATTTAAAAGTTTTACACCTACAACAAAACATCCTTCTGTCGTCGTTTGAGCTTGTAAACGACCACTGAACGAAATAGGCTTATCGAAGATATCTAGGCTGAGATATACATCATTGTAAAGCTATTAAAATAGATTCATTGACATTAAAAAAAAAACAATTGTAAAATAAATCCGTGATAAATTTGATGTACACGAGAAAATAATTAAACCAATTAAAACTGTGATACTGTAATAGAAATGGATAACTGAAGTGTTTGAGGTTGTACGAAAGGAATGGAATGATTGAGAAAGGAAGATGGAATTGTAGAATGATAGAAGGAGGAAAAAAGATATTGTGTACTATGGAAGACGAGAACGAAAATAAAAATAGTAGTAAAAAAAAATTATTAAGAAATACAAAACCCTGTTCCTAATTAAATAGAGGTGGTAAGAGAGGTCCCCAATAACGGGGGCCAAATAAAAAAAAAAGATTTACATTAATCGCCATGTATGTCAGGTAAGATGGTATACAGAAGATGTTGCCATCCATCCTCTGGAAACTTGTTTTTAAGCTGTGGTAATCTTACATAATTAATGTACAGTGCAAAATCAAACTGTCAGAATAAATCATTAATATTATTTATAAAAGTGCTAAATATATTTAATATTTTACTAGCGGAAAATTAGTTAAATCCTAAGATAAATAAATATCTCCAATTTAATATAAAACTTTTCATTAAATCGACACGAATAAACAGTAAATAAACAAGTCGATCCTTTCACAAAGTAAATGCAGTACGCCAACATCGAGCTAAAGGAACTAGAAAAGCCAATAAATATATAAATGGAAACTAACTTGACTGAGGAGCTGCCTAGAATGCAATAAGAGAAAAAGCCAATGCTCGCCAACGTTCGTAGCTTTGATGTTAATATTTGTAAGGATTGCCTTACTTTGCAGACGAATTTATCCCTTTAGTTATAACATATATTTATATATACAATATATAGCGATTCGCCTTCTTAAATAATTCTCGATTTGTGCATTAACTATATAGAGTTGCCACTGATCAAATAAGTTTGGTAATAACATTGCTACATAAAAAGCCGCCATATGTGAAATTTCTCACGGACGTCGTCACAACGCTCAACCGTTTGCTCGTCTCGCCCACTCGTCTCGCTCACTCGCACGGCGTGCACGATACGCGCTCTTGCTTGCGCCTTGGCATGTAGCCAAGACGCAGCACGTGCGCCCGCGGCTGTTGCAGTTCGTGCTCGTAGGCGCATTATTCATTTTCCGGGCACTAATTATGTTAATTATTCAATAAACGTTTTTCCAAATCACAGTTTTTATATGATGCACAGAAGCGTCCAAAACGATCGCCAACACATCCACCAAGCATGGCGATTACGATATGTCCAACTATAGATTTTACAAATAGCGCAGTGCGTAAAGAGCGTTTTTAAACGGTTTTATTTAGTTCGACCCGTACAGAATTTATTTGTTTATTTATTTGAGTCAAAATTAGAAATTGAAATTTAACCACCTTCCCGTTATCAGATTGATCTGAAATTTAGTACATACATTTAATTTAGATGACAATACAATATAATAAAATCAATAACATTATAAAACTAAGATGGCCGCCGATACAAAATGGCGGATTACATATTTTTCCTTAACCCTCTCAATATGGGTATCAAATGAAAGGGCTACACTAGTAAAACACGATGATTATGTCAAAATTTAAAATTCAAGATGGATGCCGTTCCAATATGGCGGACTAGGTACATATTTTTCCACAGCCACCACAATATGGGTATCAAAAAACCGTTTAACTTAAAAGTTTTTTAAATGTATTTATTTATTAAAATTCGAATTATAATTATTTAAATTAATTATTGTTTACTAGCTCTCCATGCAGTATTTATTGTCGATTTGTAATAAATAAAAAATAATAAATCATAACATCTTTATATATTGTGATTTGAAAAAGCTTTAAACCTTTTTTAATTATCAATTCGTTACATATTCACTCTTTTTACCAAACATTCTATCGTCGTTTTAGCCCTTACTGAACAACAACAACTTAAATAAACAATGCTAAAAAGATGATTTGCAAGTATAAAAAGACAGATTACATGAAGCATTAAAATAAGGTATAAAATACAATGTGAATTGTGAAAGTAAATATGAATCAAAAGCAGTCTTTCATAAAATTTTAATTAAATAAATAAAATAAGTATTTCTTTTACAATATAATTAATGAATATACTTAAAATCGTCTTTTTGTTACACGTATGGCTTGATTTTAAGATTGAACCAAAAGATCGACTTCATGCAATAAAGGTTCATCCACCTCTAACCTTCTATAACCTTTGTATCAACCTGTTATTAAATTAAATATTTTCATAAGAAAAAATCGCTTTAATAAAGTACAAATATATACAGGGTGATTGATGATAGATATAAAAGTTTTTATAATTATATATCCCTCATTCCAACTTCCACAATACAATTTTATTATAAATATATTATCATCATCACGATAGTTGATAAACAAAATGAATCAAAAAAAACGTGATTAATAAATACATTTAAAAAACTTTTAAGTTAAACGGTTTTTTTATTCCCATATTGTGGTGGTTGTGGAAAAATATGTCACTAGTCCGCCATATTGGAACGGCGTCCATCTTGAATTTTAAATTTTGACATAATCATCGTGTTTTACTAGTGTAGCCCTTTCATTTGATACTCATATTGAGAGGGTTAAGGAAAAATATGTAATCCGCCATTTTGTATCGGCGGCCATCTTAGATTTATAAAGTTATTGATTTAATTATATTATATTGTCATCTTAATTAAATGTGTGTACCTAATTTCAGATCAATCTGACAACGGGAAGGTGCTTAAATTTCAATTTCTAATTTTGACCCAAATAAACAAATTCCGTATGGGTCGAACTAAATAAAACCGTTTAAAAAGGTAATGTACTGTGATCTTGGAAAGTAAATGATGGAAGATGGAATGTAAAAAATAACGAGAATTTTCAAGTACAGAAAGGTCAATTACATGCAGTATTAAAAGAAAGTATGAAAGACGATGTATGGTTGAAAGAGAATGCAGAAAAATATTAAAACTATCTACCTAACTAGCACACGAAGTAAAAAATAAAATAAAAATAAAAACACCAGGCGTTGTTCCGACATGGTCCTTACCGCGTACAATGAAAGAGTAACCAAAGCATGTCAAACTTAACAAAAATATCACAATCTTAATTAATGTGGTTGGTGCAAGAAGGTTTCATAAATATCCCTGTAAAAACATAGTGAAGAACACAATTATAATTTGTTATTCAAAAAAAAAACCGCTAACCAATTTCCGATTTACTTAAACAGCTGTTTCCGCTCCGAACGTATTTTCTTTTAAAGCTTCAATCTAAATTCTCAGTTTCCTTGCGTTCCTTCAACTTGTACTTAGAGAAGATTAGCTAGCGGCTTGCTGCGTTATTGGAATCACTAAGGCTTCTTTCATGTGAACATATAGTACTCTAGTATTAAGCGAATATTGAAGTTTATCTATCTGTTAGTTATATAATAATAAATGTTTGTAGTACAAAATAATAACAATAATCAAAGTTACATAAACACAAAACGTAAACACACAAAAACCTTAAAAAATATGCTAATAATAAATAGACACACATCACAACATTTCATAATTGTACCGAACAGATTGATGTCCGGGTCCCAAATAGGCTCGGGGAGGTCCCACATGGGGTTTATATATATATACAGGTCTGTACTCAACGCCTATATATATATATATATATATATATATATATGTGCAGTACAGACCGCCCCCCGCTCACATTTTTTAGGATAGGATAGCACTTTCTACTGCCCAAATGGCATAACATGTCAGTATTGTTGTCCCTACAGGAAGCTACCACCAACTTGGAAAGCAGTTCCGCATCACTTCGGTGAACATTGAATGGTTTTATCTAATTTCTAGAGCTACATAGTTGATATAATGTACACATAAAAATTGTTGGATTTCATTTAAAAACAGCAAATGTTGAGTTTTCAGCTCTTCTCAGCAGACTTATGATAAAATAAATGACGATTCAAAATCCCATATGAGTTCTTACTTAAATGAAGATATTTTGAATTCAAATTATATTGCAAAATCTAACACATTTACCAATATAAATCATTAATTTTATGCTGCGAACAAATAGGTATTATAAACTTATCTTATTTTATAATTATAACTAATAATTATAATGTATTCATTTTTAACTAATTTTTTTTTAAAAAAATCTAGTTCTCATATTGTATTTCGCACCAACGACTCTCTATTAAGATCTGTTAAAAAATTAAAATTGTTAATTAAAAATCAATTGTATTAAAAATTAAAATAACAGGTAATGAAATGAAATTAAACTAAATGAAACGAAATGAAATGAAATGCAATAAAACTAAATATTTTTATTTATATAAACATGGTTAAAAGGTTGTTGCAATTTTATATACATAAGTATCACATATTTAGCCAGTATCGGCATGCAAAAGTAACTAGGCATTATACCTGTTTTAAAACAATTCTTGTAACTACTAACTTACATTCCGTATTTATTCTATTCAATATCATTTAAAATATCATTAACAGTATAGTAGCATTTATTTACTAACCATATCCTTAAATAACATAAAGATGGTATTTTATTATATACAATAATGGATATCACATAGCAGTTTAATAAATAGTTAAAAATAAAATTAATACATTTAACACAATTTTCGGAGATATAAATAAATCATAGAAAAGCTATGAATAAAAGTCTTACTTCAAATTTTAAATAAATAAAATAAATATTTTTATTAAAAATTATAAAATAAATACACTTATACCGTTCCCTTTGTTACATATAAGGCTTCTTTTTAAGATAAAACCGTAATGTCGACTTCATGCAATAAAGGTTCAGTCACCTCTATCTCTCTGTAACCTTTCTGTCAACCTTAGTTTTTAAGTGGAATGTTTTCTTGAAAAGAACGCTTTAATATACTACAAATATATACAGGGTGAATGGAATAGCTTAAAAGTATTCCTGATAAATAGGTGGTGAATTAAATAACTACTCTATGATTAAATATCTCTCGTTGCAACTACAACAGCTTACAATTTCATCATAAATATATCATCATCTTCACCATAGCGTATACGTCTAATTAAGTGGTTTACACGGTGTTATATGGAGAGTCTGTAAAAGTTTGGATGATATACCTGGAAGCAAACGCAATAGTTAACAATACAATAGTTTGTGGTTATTGAAAATAATCTAAATGGTTAAAATTAATTAAAAAAAGGTTGTTTCAAAATATGTCATATCAAAATTAAACGCAATACGTGTGAGACGAAAACTTAATATTTATATAAAAGCAACTTCATAATTTCAAAAAAAGATTGTTTGTTTAACTTACCAAATATGATCCATGATAGACGACAACTGCAAGGCATAAGCCTATACCAAAAATCGCCATTATGACTTCCTTTTTCTCGGTCCACCAAATGAGGAACCTACCCACTCTGCGTCTACCGTGGTCGTTCCTCGAAAACTCCTCGAGCGATGTTACCTGCCTACTGCCACTTCTTCTTCTTCTTCTTCCTCCCCTTTTCCCTTTATTTGGGGTCGGGCCTCCTTATCAATTTGCGCCAGGCCACTCTATCCTGGGTTGTCCCTGCATCAAGTTGAAGGGTTTCCAGTTCCTTTCTGATATTAGACCACCACGTAGCTTTTTGACGCCCTCTCCCTCTTGGGACTGGTCTAGGAGGCTAAAGGCAGTTTTTACTACTGCCACTTTAGGAAAGCAATTATTTAAGCTACCGACCCGAATCTTTGAATACAGCCTTCTCCTTTTGTCTCTAGATGGTTTAATAATGAGTTACACACCAATGTATCCATGGAATTCAGAAATAAACTTTTCAGCATTAACAGACTTAAATCTTTCTCCGGGTTATATTATAAATGTATATAAATATTAATCTTAAATTAATTTCCTGGTTTTAATACTGTTTAATTATCCAGGTGTTTTACAGGCGTTTTATATTTAGTGCTACCGTTTTAGATCCAGGCGTGGGATGTACGAAATAATTTTCAATTACAAAGCGGACAGAGCTTCTGAATAAATTATATATGTTGAGATTTAGTAGATAGGATAATGTTATATATATGTTGGCACTATACTTTGTTAAACTCCGGCCGGCTTTTTAAATTATTTTAACATAATTTTGCATTAGTGTGCAATTACGCATATGTGCATAAATCTATATACGTGTGAGTGTTAATGCGTATGTTCCTAAATATTTATAATTACGTGTGTGTGTGTGTAAACATGATTGCTTAGTACATAATTGTCAATAAACATGTATGTAAGTTTATGTGTATGTGTGAGCAATTCTGTGTGTATCAGTGTTTGTGCGTGTGTGTTTAAGTCAGACTGCATTCCTTTACGTAAGCGTGCATGTGTGCGTATGTGCATATATGCCGACGCAAATATATTTGTATGTACTTGTATGTGTGAGATCGTAATACATACATGTAATTATTAATGAACAGCACACCTTTGCGCATTTTTAAATCTTATTACATATTCACGCAGCCTAAATAAACGCAAGCACTATGTTAATAAAAAGGAATGTGTGTTTTATAATAACATGTCAGCGTAACCTATGTTTTTACTTCCTCTGTTCGCAGTGATGTGAAGGAATTGGAGTTGGCATAGAATAATTAGAGCTTTAATAGTTTTGTCGGCTACTTCCGTTATTGATCAACCCCAGGCTGAATAAACTTAATTAACTTGAATGAAATAACTGCGAGAAAAATATGGCACAATATTTTTAGTAAAATTTTTCTTCGAGAAATTAAACATTCGGATGTATATATATGTGTAGCGAATTCAACAACCGCCGCAGAGATACTGGCGCACAACCTGATGATGCAAGCATGGAGTAACGATGATGAAGTGGTCGCACGAACTGTAATGTTAAAACTGGACATTGTTAAGGTGTGGTTAAAATAGATCAAAACACTTAGTAAACACTTTGACATGCAATAACGTGGGCAAAAAAAATCTAAAATATTAAATCCAAATGTATATACAAAGGCACCGATGCTAATATCTGTGGAAGATAGATCCTAATAATAAAATTAACTAGCAACAATGGCACCTACAATTGAGTTCAAATTAATAACACTTTACTTTTTTACAGCAAGTACATCACTTACCGTGGATTTGCCTGATATAGTCATAATGGCTGAGACTATAGCTGACCTTGGTATAAAGCTCCATGACCTCAATAGAGCCTCCGGGCAACTAAGCCTTAAAAACATACAGACAGGATGAAGTTGATGTCTAATATCTATGTTAAGTTTTCGGAAGTGCTACGCTTGAAGTTGTAGAAGACCATATATACCTGGTACAAACAGTCCAGCTTGATAACTTCAACTTAGAAAAACAGATCATGAACAGCTTCCGAAACGTCTACTCGTTCGAAATACCGCAAGGTTTTTAACCATTGTTTATTGCCAGTGATGGCATATGAATCAAAGACATGATCGCTTACTACGGGCCCTCATAACAAGGCTCAAGGTCGCTTAGGGAGCAATAGAGAGGGCAATGCTCGGAGTTTCCCGTGACGACAATCTGGTAGACGTGGTGTTGGTAGCCCTTTCACTGTCAACAAACATTGGTTCAAGACCTTGCGGCATTTTGGGCTAGAAGATGTTTCGGAAGCTCCATCTCTTTCTCTTATTTAGAACTATTATGCTGTAGAGTTTGTTCCAGGTATATATATAGTCTTCCAGAACTTCAAGCGTAGCACCTCCGATAACTTGACACGTATATTAGACATCAACTTCATCTTGCCCGTATTTATTTTAAGGCCTACATGTCCGGAAGCTCTATCGAGCTCGTGAAGCTTCGTACGACATAGTTAAGGCTGCGTAAGACGCAATCATCGTGACAATTTTGGGAAAGGCCTATGTAGTGGTTCTTGCAGTGGGCATGTAGACTGAAGAGAAGACGACGAAGAAGAATACTTTACTGATAGAAAAACTCGAGATAATTGTACTAAATTAAGGTTAGTAAGTCGTAATTGTTATATTCCCTTACCTCAGTAACTTAGTGTTGGAATCAGGAGGGACCGAAGAGGATATTGCTTCGAGAGAAGGCAGCCTTCGCACGGCTCCGTTCTGCATGGCAATCACGAAACTGACTAGGAGAGTTAAGCTCAAAATATTCCGGTCCAATGCGAAAACCGTGTTGCTATGAATGCAAGACGTGGAAGGTCACCAAAGATATCTCGCGTCATCTCCAAGTCTTCGTTAACAACTGTCTTCAACGTATTCTCGGTGTATACTGGCCTGAGGAATTCTCTAACATAGACCTCTGGAAACGCTGCGGTGAGATGCCGATCGACCAGCAGATAAAATTCAAGTGGAACTGAATAGGCCACACGCTCCGATAGGACCCTGATCCCGAGGCAAGCCCTAGAATGGAATCCTTAAGGAAAGCGAGGACGTGGCCGCCCAAAGCAAACCTGGCGGCGGACGATCGCTGCAGAAGTGAAGGCAATTGGAATGACGTGGAGCGAAGTAAAGCGCGAGGCTCAAGACCGCTCAGGATGGTGACGTACTGTGGACGCTCTCTGCCCCTCATTGGGGATATAGAAATAAATGGAGTCGTGATTGCTCGAAATTATATGAGAATTATTGAATTATAATTAGAAATTGTATTATTCCTAAACATTATATATGTGTGTGAATTAACCTCAAAAATAAATGTTGATAGTAATAAATTTTGTCATATGTATCGCCTCTTATATGATATATAAAAATATAATTAAACGTTCATATCGATATCATACAGAAAGTGTAATGAAACAAAAAATTCTAATTAAAATTTCTCTTTGAAATAAAATATCTGATTGCAATTATTAAAAAAATATATTTTTGACACTCGCTTTTTGAGAGATTTATACACGCTTCGTGGAATATGTTAGCATATGATTTAAAAAAATTGTATTAAAATCAATTCATATTTTATTTTATCTGTATATACGAAATAGAATTTATAATTTTCAGAGTGCGATTTTTAAAAAAAAATCGTCTTTTTTTTTAACATCTCATAGGAATGAAACTTAGACTATCTTTTAGGTCATGTTTAAAGTTACTAATAATAGGTTTTATGGTATTATACCTTCAAAAGGCAGCGCGGGTCAAGTGAAGCGATCACTAACAATAAACAATATCAAACGTTACCAAGGAGTTTTTAATAGTAACTTAGTTTTTCAAAAACAAATTATTTGTTTTGTCGTGTGCACACTATAGACTATTTCAATACTGCAGTTCATATTGGTCCGTATTATATTTTAATGCAATTTTATTAATATATTAGCTATACCCGCGACTTTCTTCGCGTGGGATTTAACAAAAAAATCGTAGTTTTTTTTTTTTCGTTTAAGATTTTTTCTCAAATTCTTCTAAAATTAACCTAAGTTACTCCTTATTATATTGGCTACCCGCCTGTATAAGTCCCGTCAAAATTATTTCAGCTCAGAGTTTAGCCGGAACAAATAGACAGACATATAAAAAATTAAAAAAAATGTATTGTTAAACGTACCGTATATATATTCATATGCATACAAACATACACTCAAATTTTAATTATTTGTATCGTCTCTAATTCTTTTGTAATAAACGTAATGATTTTTTTAAATAAAATACCACAAAGTATTGTTGGACTACCATTATCAAAATTAAAAACGCATATTAAAGTGACGGAAGAAGCTTGTTATTCAATAAACAAACATTTAAATAAAAATTCTTGGCAATGATGTCGCCTGATTATTTTGCTACATTTAGGCTACATCTGATAAAATGTATATGTATAAATCTGTATTGTTAAACTTTATTTAAAAGACGTGTTGTTGTAGAGTTTCTTCCTGCTTCTTCTCCACAACAGTAACACATTGCGAAACAGAGTAAAGTCGAAAATAAAATATATTAAAAAATTCTAGTAAAAAATTGCAGATTGCAATTGGAATGTTATTCTAGAAGTTATTTTTAAAAACGTTTTTTACCTCTGTCATTAATACGTGCAGTAGCTATAAGGTAAATATAAATGAACATAGACAAATAGTCATGACTATTCACCGTAAAATCTGGAATTATAATTGATTTGTTTAAAAATTAAAGACAAAAAATTAAATTAAAGACTTGAACCCAAAACAACACAACCTCGAAAATCTAACGACACACAGTGAAAATTAGTACTTATTAAGCAGCGACGCAACTTCGAAAAAAACGCGAAGGCGGTTTTGGTGTATATCATTTACTAATAAACATTGAACATAACACGAAAGACCTTTTCATTCTACTTGACATTAGTTTCCAAAACCACGTTCAAGATTAAGAATTGCTCCATCAGTTTAAATTACGTCTAGACACTGTATTATCTTAAATAATTGGTTCTTGATGCCCGTATCAATGCAGACTGTGGGATATAATATATACTCTTTATTCAGTAACAAAAGACTGTCAGATGTCCATGATATGAAATTACTGTATTGTTACAACATACTTTGTGATCGAAAAGTAAGGAGAAATTATCGTTAAGAGAGCAAGAGCAGAGCAGATATTTTTTAGGTTGACAAAAATGTCTATAACATTTGCCATGCATCTATAGGGTAGGCCATTAATTTTTGCACTTTTGAAACATGTGTAGAAATAAAAGTACAAATGCTATTTTGTTTATGATTCATTTACCATAATTATCATTTATTAAAATTTATTTTTTTAAAAATTACATCGTCGAGATGTGCTCCGTCTCGCCGTTGGCACTCCTGTAATCGACTATGGAGAAATCAAGTGTTGCTATTTGCAAAAATTTTTGGCCCACCCTATATTTGTCAAAAGGTTTAATGATCTCTAAGGTACAAGTGTTTTTGGCAAATATTTCAATTTTGTCAAAAGCGTCAAGTCACTAACCGCTCAATTATTCAGAAAAAAAGCGTCAACGCCTCCACTGATATCGTTTCGCAATAATTTAATGTCCAAACCATCAAAATTCCAACGCGGATTGAGGAGATAAAAGTAAGAAAAGGACCAATATTTAGCCACTTCCGCACATGCAGAGTGAGCTCACTCTGTGTGTGGCACTAATCGGTGTAATATGACTCCTGAAGATGCCCCGTGGAGGGGTGAAACACGTGTTGAGTAATTTGGCGGTGGCGGTTGTGTAATTCGCATTGTTTGCCGCATACGCGTTTATCAGCGGGCTGGCGGGCGGTGCACTTTGTTGCACGACTACCACTGCATGTGCGGAAGTGGCTAAATATTGGTCCTTTTCTTACTTAGGATGGACTTCCGCAAGGTAACGCCAGATTCCATGTAAAAATAAGTACACACACATCCAAAGTAAAAACTCATGTTAATTTAAACATTTATTAATTGAATTTAAAATTAAAACTACTCAAAATAAAATTTTGTATCTGTTATGTAAAATATACGTAACATTAAATAAACATAAAATAAATTATAAATAAAATATATACTTCATAGTTACTTTTAAAAATAATGTAAATGTTTTGATGTTATAAGATAGTATAATGTAAGTAAATAGGTACTATCAGTGTATGTGTTGAGATCCACTATCGTGGACCCCCATTTTCATTTCATGGACCCTCAAATTTTTTTTCGCTGACGTAGACTCATTACAGGTTGTCATAGACCCCTAGGGGTCGATATAGACCACTTTGGACATCACTGGTCTATAACGATAAATTAGACGTCACTAAACAAACAAACATATCGTGATATAACCAATAAGTTATAGTGTATATAACTTATTACAGTTAACTTGTAATAAGTTATTACAGTTAAAACACGTTTTACAATTAGACGCGTTTTAACTACATACAACAAATTGTTACTACTATCTACCTACCTAATGGAAAGGCATTGTAATTAAAAATTGTTTTAAACTGTAACAAGTCAATTAGAATTTAATTAGGTTTTTATTATTACGTTTTATCGTATACATTTTTTAATTATATATAGTGGTCGCTTACTACGGGTTTTATAAGAATGATCAAAGTCACCTAAAGAGCAATATAGAGGGTTATGTTTGGAGTTTCGCTGCGAGATCGAATCCGAAATAAATAGATCTGCGAAATACTCGTCTGAAAGTGCAGTAAAAATTCACGTATATTGCGAATAATAATTTGAATGTATTGACAATTAAAGCCTGTGATATTTTAGTATAGGTGTCTGTAAAAAAAGTTGTCAATTCAGGATCCTTTAAAAAAAAAACACTCAAATATATCACTTACAAAAATTCGCGACATTTCTTTGTCGAATATAGTCCCACTCATCTAGGCTGAAGCACTTGAATGTTATAAACCCCATCTCATTTATTCATGGAAGTTCCCGCTCAATGCGTGTCGCTGGGGTAGCGAGAGGGCGACGTGAAGAGAAGCCATTCAACCGGCGGGATAGGCGCGGTGGAAAGGGACTTGCATATTAAGAGTGTGGCCATGAAACCAGAGGGAATATTATTTTTATTTTACTGTCACAAATAACTGTAATAAAATATATGCCATTTTTAATTCGTGTTTCTTATCGATTGATCTACTGTCGGAAGCAATAGACAATTTTTATTATTGTTTATTTATTTTCTATTATTGTTATCTATAGGAGGGGTATTCTGCAGGGTAATCTCCAACATATTTTCTTTATTCGTATTAGTTTATTTCATGTATATATAATAAAAATCTGTATTGAATAATGAACCGAAAATTGTGGAACATGTGGAAAAATCCTACAAGATATACAAATATGTTATTTATAAATTCTTGTTATTATTCAGTTTTTCTAGTACCACAGATTAATAGCTACGAATATCGTTGAAAATAAACAGAATTTTTTATTTAGTAGAAATCTTAATTTTTTTAATTATTTATATTTTTAAAGATTCCACCCTAGGAATCGAACCCAGAACTTTCGATCACAAGTCCCAGTTCTCTACCACTGGACTAACACGGCTACTATAGTCATTTACTTGATATGAATAAAACTTGGATATTCGAAGGCCAGTCAAAATAAATACTTAAATGAATAAGTAAGTAATAACAAGAAGTGTAATAATAGAAAAGTAAAAATTTAATTATAAAGGTATGTAATTGTAATAGTAAAGCAAACAAAGAAATAAAAATTAAACAAAACAGAAAAAAATGAACGCCTGTAGTCTTCTGGTGGGGATTCCAAAGTGACGTGATGAATTTGTAAAAAATAAAATTTCAACGAATGAATGACAAAAGACAAGAACGCAAATAATATGGTAAAAAAATATATTGTATAAAATAGTCCCTGTGTAGCCAGGACAGGAGTAGTATGAGAAACACCCCCAAAACTAGACCAGAAAGAAAGGCTTTGGCCACTCCCAAACATCGCCACCTTGCCCACATTCCACAACCTTGAATATATCGGTCCAACTAGGGGAACTACTCACGCCGCGTCTACTGACTCATTGTCGTCACTTGAAAACCTTTTGACCTACTTCCGTTACACTAGCGTATTACATATTAATTTACACTAACTTTTTCCTTAACATTACTTAAGTATTTAAGTATGGAATAGATTCAGGCGTTACTATGTGGAAGTCCATCATAACTAAGAAACGGACTAATATATAGCTACTTCCGCTATGCAGTAGTCGTGCAATGAAGTGCACCGCTCGCCAGCCCGCTGATAAATGCGCGTGCGGCAAACAATGAGAAACACAACTACCACCGTTAATTTACTCTACACGTGTTTCACACCTGCACGGGGCTTCCTCAGGAAATGTTACACCGACCAGTGCCAAACACCGATTCTATATATAGTCTAGCTATATATTAGTCCTTTTATTAGTATTTAAGTATAAATATCAAAGAGCTTTTACAATTTGCAACGAATCATAAAAAAGAATTTCGTAAGGACTAGCTAAGCGGAGCTTTTAAAGTTTTTTAGTTAGCGCTTTGATCGAAAGCTTGTTAAAGCTCTAGCATTATTAAAATATATTAAAAAGTACTTTTTTAAAAAAATAATTTTCGCTAATTTAATGGCCCCAACGTAGGCCTCATTTCTCGCTTTACACGAGTATCAGTGGTTGCTTTTTACTTTTTACTTCCATAGCCCTGCGCGCTTTGAACCAACGGTGTAAACTGTATCACCTACCGTACAGTGCCATGGTCGATGTCCTGAAAAAAAAAACGAGTGTTAACTAACACAGTTTTCATGCACGTAAAAACTTTGCGTGACTTTTACTACAGATTCTTAACAATATATCTCATTTTCACCGTCGTGAAAATCAAAATCAAAATATATCTTATTCGAATAGGCTATTAGCAATTTCGAATCGTCATCATAAAATGTCGACATTGTTGTCCCAACACGAAGCTACCTCCGGCTCAGAAGGCAGTTCTGCTGAGAAAAATGACATAAAAATAAATGAAAATAACATTAAAAATTGTACAATCCAAGTTAACCAAAAATATGCGAAGAATGGAAGGCGATACATAAATGAATTGTAAATAAAAACCGCGAAACTAAAGGTGTTGTGCTAGAAGAGTTAGTGGGAGATATTGAGATGTATAAGAGAAGAAGAATGTAAAGTAAACAAAAAGTAACATATTTTTTAAAATACAAGTCCATGTTATAAGAGATAGCGGGAAAAAATACACATCGGTTATTAAATGAGATATTTCGTAGTTTCGCGAACGCTGTTTAGTAGAGTAGGATTCTAAGATTGATTTCTTTCTAACACTTTAACTTAGGTAAGACTAAGTTGTACTATTGTATGATGAGATATTTGCAGGGGCGGCTTAACCTATAGTGCTATAGATAAGCACCACCCAAAGAAAACTGATAAAAAAAATAGAATATGTAAATAATAAAATTTAAAAAAAGTACCTAGCCACCTAAGAGTAATAAGATGATGGAATGTAGGCGATGAAAGCAAGAAGCAATGAAAGATATTGTGATGGAAATAAGGTAAGAATAAAAGAAATTGAGAAGAATGATAGTGAGTGAAGAATAAAGATGAAAAATCTGAAAAACTTATTTGTAAACAAAGACCCTGATCCCAACTAATTAGAGGCACGAGTGGCCTCCAATAGCGGGGGCTATAAAAAATAACCTATAGTGCAGGGTGTGCAATGAACATGCGAAAAAGAAACTAGGAAAGAATTCCTCGCTTGTTGCAAGAAAATAGTTAAAAACGTTATACAAAAAAATAAAAATCCAAATATACAATAATAAATGTGGTAAAATGTGATAAAATAAAACTCAAATGTGATACATAATGTATTATAGAAAATAAGTAAAAATGTAAAATAAAATTGTAAAATGAAAAAATGTAATAAGAAAAGAGGAAAGAATGATAGATGAACAGAGCAAAAGGGTAAGAAAGTAGAAATGTAGCATGAAAGATAATAATAGACCGAAAGAGAGAGTAAAATATGAAAGAAGAGAGAAAATAAAAAATCATGTGAAAAATTAATTGCAAATAAAGTCCTGGTCCCACCATAAATAGGGGTACGAGAGGCCCCCCCAAAAAAAAAATGAACACAGGTGCCGCTGTTATAGAGCGCGCCTCGGCTCTCCCTGAGACAGCTAAGAGCATCGTCTTGGACCATCATGATACAACAATGATATGACAAAAGCAGACAGCTAGCGTGGTCGCGGCAATTATCAAACGGTAATGAAATGTGCTACAGGCATAAAAACAATGAGTGTTATTCTGCCGTCATAAGAAGAAAGGCCGTAACTAATAACATACTTTAAACTATATCTACTTATAAAATAGCTTGTAGGGATATGAAAAAACTTTCTTGTTACGACGTCAAAGTTAATAGTTATAACCGCGGGGGGAGGAGGGAGTCAGGCCTGGGGGGCGCCAAGCCGCCCTTGGACATTTGGGACCATAAACGAATATATATTAAAATAGATTCATTGATTAAATATAAAGAAAATTCATATAACAAACATATAAGCTCAATTGGTTACCCATAAGGCTTCGCCGGAATGCTCACATACTTTATCTACACTATAATATTCTTTTCAATCCACTCACTCCCTCTTATATCAAATCAAGGTTTCAATTTCGTCATGATGCACATGAGAGGTCTTTAAGATCATCAGAGAATCTGGAATTAAAAATACCGGTGCATTCTTCCTCGTTTATGGCCAAATCTTTCACCACGCAGGCCGTTCGATTGTGGAATGATTTACCGCTGAATATAAGACGTGCTAACTCACTACCTATTTTCGAGAAAATGGTTAAGAACTATTTACTAGACTTATATTTATCTATCTGTTAATTCATTTCTTTTTCTTCCTCTGTTTCTTTCTAAGGCAAGTGCGATCGAAATCAGTTAGATGCTTTTATTTATTAATATATTACATTTATGATATGTATTATACCTTATTTATTATGAATATATATGTTAAATACATATGTATGTATGTTTATGTTCATTTGTTTGTGAATATGTATTTTTTTGTACACGTAAACTACCCATTATTAGTACTTTTACCTTTTCCATACTATGGTTGTCTGTAAGAGATTGCCTTGTGTGATAAGACCGCCCATTGTACTTATTTTTATATTATTGTGAAACTTATTAAATGTATTCTAACGTATACAATAAAGAATATTAACATAAAAATTAAAACATAGATATTGCTCAGGCCACAAATGTTACGATCAAAGTTTTTATTAAGACCATCGCGCCGGATCAAAATCGATTACTAGCTACACTCGGGAATTTAAATCTAAGTTAATAGTCAAATCACCGAAATTCGTACAGTTATATTTGTTTATTCAAATTATCTTGTCGTTTCACTTAATACGCACCCGTATATATAGTAGTAGAAAAGTATATATGTTATACCCGATGAGTGAATTTGGTGACGTCATTTGCAAGTTATGGCGCTAAACATTATTACAAATAAGAAGTTAATATACTGTAGCAAAGAATTTTTTTTAATTTAAAAATGGCCGCCGCTATGGTGACCACTCGTACCGTATGTATAGTGGGACAGGGACTTTGTTTTATTTAATAATATGTTCGTGTAATATTTTTTATTTTCGCGCTCTTCTATCGTTCCTCCTATGATCTTTCATTGCTTTATTTTCTTTCTTTCTAAAATTCTTCTTTCTTATCCTTTCATATCCATTTTCCTTTTATTCGATACGTTTTTTCTTCTCAATTCTATAAATATTCTATCTAATCTATTCTAGGTATATTTTTTAGATCTTTCTAGAATATCCTAGTCTTCTACGTAAAATTATAAAATGAGATAACTTGTTGAAATACAACCTATAATGTTCAATTGCTAAAACTGCGTTGTATTGTACAACAGGTACAAATAAAAGAAAACCACAGCGAAGCCTTATTAACTTCGCTCAAAACAAAAGAACTCTCGCAAAAAAATATTGCGGAAAGATTTATGAATTCGAAATTCAATTTCCGCTTTCAATCCGTCATCGCGAAGCGACCCATTGAGTCAAAACGAAATAATATTTCAGTACAATTGAACATCATATATTTAGTACTGTCTGAACCGAAACACTTTGTCTATGTATGAATAATCAATTCGAAACTAAGTTAAAAGATTCCGTTACTTCAAAAACTTAGGTTTACTTATACTCAACATTGGTAAATTTATTCTCTGCTATGCAAGAAATTTTTTTCTTTTTAAACGGTTTTATTTAGTTCGACCCGTACGGAATTTATATGGATCAAAATTAGAAATTGAAATTTAAGCACCTTCCCGTTGTCAGATTGATCTGAAATTTGGTACACACATTTAATTTAGATGACAATACAATATAATAAAATCAATAACATTATAAATCTAAGATGGCCGCCGATACAAAATGGCAGATTACGTATTTTTCCTTAACCCCCTCAATATGGGTATCAAATGAAAGGGCTACACTAGTAAAACACGATGATTATGTCAAAATTTAAAATTCAAGATGGACGCCGTTCCAATATGGCGGACTAGGTGCATATTTTTCCACAACCACCACAATATGGGTATCAAAAAACCGTTTAACTTAAAAGTTTTTTAAATGTATTTATTTATTTATTCACATCCTCCGTTTTTGTAGGCATTTCATACTTTCCCTATCTACTACACAGGGACTATTTTTACAACTTTTTTTTAAATCATCATCTATTTTCAATGCCATTTATTCATTCATCAATTATTCTTTGCAAATTCTCTCATTTTTAAGCTAAACCTTTAATTTATCACCTCGTTTTCATCACCTTTTCACCATACGATAGGCCTTATAATGGGTAGATCAATGGAATAACCTAGGTTCACATATGTAGCTCGAAGTATTGCCTGTGATCGCTGCCACTACATACAAAAGCCATAAATGTCATCGAGTGGCAGTCTCAAGCTGGTAGGTGCGGCATTAGGTTCTAGATTGAAGTTTCTGAAATTCGCTTGTTACAAGTAGAGTAAGATCTATCGTTATGCAATCTTAAGGAGAGAAATATCGTATAGACAAAAAAAACATTTTGACTAATTGTGCCGACGATTTGATTGGTCGATAGAGGTTTCCCAAATCCTGTTTTTACAATGACATAATTTATTATTCCAAAACCAAAAGAAAATTTTTACAATCGAAGTATCCTTTTGACAAATTTCATATGAAAATTAATAAAGAAAGAATTGCAAGGGTAACTGTAGCCATTATTAGTAACAGAAGGAAACACTGACATTTATTTTCAAATAATTTTACAGAACGTTCTAGAATATTGTCCACGCTGCAATCTTAAACCAGGACAACGCGTAAGCGTTCTCCTTTAAACAAATAACCGGATATTTAACTATGCAAATTTAAACCGTACATCGTGTATATTTTGTATATTCCTAAAAATAGAAGGAGGTTTCTGTTGTATTTCCAGCCAGCTCTTAACAGATCATCATTATTAGCTGATGGTAGTTTACTAATGGATTGACTTCACTAACTCTAAGATAATTCTAAAATTAACTATACACTGACCCTAAGATAATTATAAAATTAATTAACGATGGTAAAGTGCACATAAATTACTAGTTAAATTAAAAAATTTTAATCTGTAAATTCGTGAAATACAGTTTCAATTCGCTGAAGAAGCGGAGGTTTTATTCAAGAACCATAGTACCGCTATAGTAGAGTAACAATGGGTTTCTAGGTTGTTCCGATACATATATTGTCATTATTTTATATCGTTCGATAGCGAGTTCAAACCTCGTGATATCAAATATATATATATATATATGTATATGTATATATATATGTATTTATGTATATATATGTATATGTATATGTATGTATATATATATGTATATGTACATATGTATATATATATATATATATATATATATTTGATATCACGATAATCAAAATATTCTTTATTCTAATAAGCTGTTATTCGCAATTTCGAGTCGTCAATTAACATAAAATGTCGGCATTGTCGTCTTTACAGCAAGCATAACACAAATTTTATAAGATATATATATATTTGTAAGGAATGCTTGTGTCTATATATCTGTAGAATGTGTTTTATGCCTTTTCAGTATTCTTCAGTTTTCAGACGACAAGATCTTCCAAGATATGTACTGGTTCAAATAAAGACATTACAATTTTTCCATTCAGTTTTTAAATTTTTCCATATTAACAAATTTCGAATGAACCTTTCAAAATATAAAGTTATCATGAATATATTTATTAGGTCCTATTTTCATCGAAACAGTTTGTTAATTATAAATTATAATAATTAATGAGGTAGTTGTTTATCGACGGTATCGTATCATGTTATCCGTGTATAAATTTTATAACGCTCATTTGATTTTAATTGAGAGTAAGGTTACATTGTTTATATAACATCAATATGGAAAAATTTTCAAATACTAAAAATTATGTGTCAATTTGTCAACTGATATATACTCCCTGCAAGGAATATGCTTTCCCCAAAGATAGAGAAGCCGTAAATGGATGTTGTGGTTTGCTATATATTTTGTTCTCTTGTCGACGGAAGCGGTGTGGTATGATGTATCCCAGGTGCTGTAGCTGTTGTTGTAGTGGGAACAGCGCTTCCAGTGGTGTGAGTGTCAACCTGAAACCCTGGCATGGGAGTGGGAGGGCATGTTATCAGCGCCTATTCCTGATCTTGGGGTTCCAGGAGATGAGCATAATGCTCTGTCTATGAGAGGATTTGGGTGACTGACTAAAACTAAGCATCTGGGCAAGTCTTAAAGAATTCTTGGTGAACAATTCTAAATACATGTATAAAAAAAATATTATTATTTTTGTAATTATTCTTTGCTATATAGCCCCGAACCTGCCCTCTGTTTTATGTCTCTCATCTCCAACCAAAGGTTGTCTGGTAGAGATTGCCTTGAGCGATAAGACTGTCTCCTGTACCTTTGTACAAATATTTTTTTTATTTATTTAGTCACATTTCCTTTATCTTTTTTTTATAAAGTTTAATTGTGTTATCATATGTATATATATAAATATATATATATATATATATATATATATATATATATATATATATATATATATGATTACATTTAACTATATAAGCGTAGATATATTTAACTTAAGAAAGCGAATACTTTCCGGTCCTGATATATATAATATACACAATATAAATCAACATACATAGCCGGAAAAGAGGAGTAATATTAAAAGTATAAACAGAAGAATATATCACAAAAAGTAAAACTAGTATTGTAATAACTAAACTACATTTGCAATATATAACACTATTCGACCGCGCAGTAGTAATTTCACTATAATTTTAAAACATACCGTATAAACTTATTAGCGGAGTGAAAATTGGATGCAATCCATTTCGTCCGCGTCAAATGTAATACGAAATCGAAATTCGTATGAAATTCTAGTTAATGAGATATTACACAGAGTGCGGTCTCAACCACGTGGCTGTTCGACCACAAACAGGCATCGAATTGCCACATTATAATTACACATTTACAAAATTCAGAATAATTTGTAACTAGACAATTATTCTAATAACAAAAACAAAAAAGTTATGTAAAAATAAATAATATTAAACTGTGATAAAAATAAAGATAAAAATGTGATACAACAAAACTAGAAATTAAGAAAATGTAAAAAGAAAAGAGGATGAAAGAATGGTAATACAGAGCGAAAGGGAAAGAAAGCAGAATTGTGGTATAAAAGAACAGAATGAAAGATTATGTGAAGAATGAACGAGAAGAGAATGAAAATAAAATAATTAAGTGAATATGCTAATAAAGTCCCTATCCCACCACAAATAGGGGTACGAGAGGCACCCAATAGCGGGGGTCATTAAAAAAAATATATTCTAATAATGTTGTAATAGATGCATTAGTTTACCATATTCCAAACATTTGTATATTCATCATAATCATGATTTAAGTAGCTCGAAAAATTACTTGTTTAAAGTGGCAGTGATCGGGTCATATCGCCCGTGCAAACAGTGTTTCTTGAGTAGATCGCACTAGCAGGTAGACGCGGTGAGGATAGGCTCTCCGGTAGGTAGACCAACGACATAGTCGTGGGAGGTCGCTGTATCCGGGCAGATCAGGACCTGTCATCGTGAAGATTATTGCGGAAGGCATATCCCTTGAAGTGAACATCCATCGGTTAAAAATTAAGAAGAAGACGCTATTTCAAATCTATGGTTGTCTTGAATAAATTACCTCGTCTGATAAGACAGCCCATTGTACTTTTGTCTATACTAAGTAAGAAAAGGAACAATATTTAGCCACTACAGTGACTCTGTGTTTGGCACTAATCTGTGTAACGATGCCCCGTGGAGGGGTGAAACACGTGTTGAGTGATTTAACGGTGGCAGTTGTGTAGTTCGCATTGTTTGCCGCATGCGCATTTATCAGCGAGCTGGCGGGTGGTGCACTTTGTTGCACGACTACCACTGCATGTGCGGAAGTGGCTAAATATCGTTCCTTTTCTAACTTAGGATGGACTTCCGCAAGGTAACGCCTGATTCCATTAAATATTTGTCTATACTATTATGCAATTATATATATATATTTTCCACAGAATATAATATAGAGTTTTAAATAAACACATATATATGTTCTACAGTTATATGGATATAGTAGCACTCAGGGGAGATGCTGGCCTATTTAGATGTCTGAATTACGGTTGAATGTACTGTTCCGTGACTCGCTAACTGATGGTCACAACAGTGCTATTAATTGTCCCGGCACCCTCCTGAATTATGGCCCCCTCATCTTAACATTGTCCGTGGAATATTACAGCGCTAAAGTGTCAGTCCAAAGGCACGGGGTGCTTGTAATAAAACGATAAATACTAACAAAAGCTCTTTTCTGTTTGTAAAGGCTTTAGCAAATTTATTGTGGAGCTTTCAAAGCAATGGAGTCGGAAGCTCTGTTGACGGAGCTTTAGCTGGGAATTACATTTCATTTTAGCTTCGACCCCTGACTTCTGCAATGATATTAAAACGATAGCCTGAGGACTTTTATATTTAGTGTAAAAAAAAATATTTAAAAAGTTTATTTGTTAAACGCGTTTCGTTCCAATTTCAAATATGGTCGCATTACATTTTCCATGAAAAATCCAAGAAAATTTGTTACGAATACAATTTCAATTCGCAGATACGTTTTGCGAAGATATAATACCGGTAATTCAATGATTATTGATAGAAAATATAAAAGATAAAATGCATTTATACAACATTGGAACTTTTAACAGAACTAGATCGTCGAATTATTGTTGAATTTATTTTTTACACTATTCTGCTTCGCACGGTGTTTTAGTTGTACAGGAGAAGCAGAGAGAAACTTCATAATCACACATATTTTAATAGTTTAACAAGGTGGATTTGTACATATATACTTTATCAGATATTTACCAAATTAAATCAAAATAATCAATCAACATCACTGCCGAGGATTCTTGTCATTTAAATATTAGTTTATTGAATGATAAGTTTTTTAAACGGTTTTTTTTAGTTCGACCCTTACGGAATTTATTTGTTTATTTATTTGAGTCCAAATTAGAAATTGAAATTTAAGCACCCTCCCGTTGTCAGATTGATCTGAAATTTGGTACACACATTTAATTTAGATGACAATACAATATAATAAAATCAATAACATTATAAATCTAAGATGGCCGCCAACATAAAATGGCGTATTACATATTTTTTCTTAACCCCCTCAATATGGGTATCAAATGAAAGGGCTACATTAGTAAAACACGATGATTATGTCAAAATTCAAGATGGACGCCGTTCCAATATGGCGGACTAGGTACATATTTTTCCACAACTACCACAATATGAGTATCAACTTTTTAAGTGCAACAAGTTTAACTTAAAAGTTTTTTAAATGTATTAATTTTCCGTCAATTTATTTTTATTATGAATTTTGATTTTTGTTAATGGTAGTACAATAATGTTTTACGGCATTTTATTAAAAATCTGATTACGTTTATTAAAATATAATTAGAGACTTTTTGCAGTCAAATCTATGAACGTACCTTATTTTTTCGAATTTATTATAATATTTACTATAATATTGTAAGGTCACTGAAAAAATATTGACCTCTTAAAACCGTTTTTTCGAGGACATTTGCGGCACTAAGGTGTATTAAATAGCTCGGATGGCTGTCTTTTGCAAAACAAATATATTTTCAATATCAACACCTCTACCCAGAAGCATCAATCAATACACTATCTTAGCAGTATCATCATGTCACATGTGAAAGAAGATCAGAAGGTGAAGAAATTAAATATTTTGTAAAGGATGTGAGGAAAATTGAGAGAAAATTTTTGAGGAAAAGAAAGAACACAAAAATATAAAAATTATTTGCACCCGTATTGTGTATAAAAAAACTTAAAGCTGCGAGGTTTCCTTTTAAAGAAAATCAGAAAGGAAAAATCAATCCGACTAATCATTTAATCCAATAATAAATATGCAGATAATGCCTTAAAATGTGCTGAAATAAAATAAAAAATGCGAAAAAACTAGCTCCTACATAAGAAGTGCTTAAAAATTAACTTCAACGTATTTTTTTTAACAAAGTAACTTGGGGAGTAAAGTGAAGCTGGCGCATTCGCGTGCACTTAATAGAATAACTTACGAGCTCCGCACTCAGCTGCCCCCCCCTCCCCCTTCTACCCCCACACACCCCTCGCGCCCCATGTACCTCTCATTATTCCGACGACATCAGTGTTTAGAATTTCCGCTTAAATTTAGCGAAAAAATTTCAACTAACTTTATACTGAAGTATTCTACATCATATTTAAGGAGAAGCTTTTAAAAACGCTTTGTGAAGCTAACGAGAAACATGTCGTTTAGTGAATGTTTAGTAAATTATCTGCATAATGTAAGCACTCAGTCTCGCTATCATCTTAATTTATAGACTCCCACTAGAGGGCGTTGACTTCCCCCAAAGATCGTCACGATAGCTTTTTTTTTATTGGCCCCCCGCTATTGGGGGCCTCTCGTACCCCCTATCTTTTGTGGGACAGGGACTTTTTGGGCAAATCTATTTAATTTTTCACAGAATTTTTTATTATTTTCTTTCTCTTTTTTCATACTTCACATTGTCTTTCGGTTTATTCTTTCATTCCACAATTCTACTGTCTTTCCCTTTTGCTCTGTATCACCTTTCATTCATTCCTCATTTCTTTTTACATTTTCTTAAATTACATTGTTATTTTATATCACAGTATTATATATTATTTTGCTTTTATTTTGTCTTTATTATCTATTTATTTGCAATATTTACTTTTTATTTCTTTGCGACGATAGCTGGTCTTTCGCCCCCACATCCAGCGACCTCGCGCCACATTATCTATATCGTCGGTCCATCTAAACCTCAACTTAAGCAAAGGCGATAAAGATAAGTTAAGATAAAATAAATTTATTTAACATTGAAACCTTTTAACATGACTCTTATTGATCGTCAACTAATTTTATTTATAACTCTACTCTGCTTCGCATGGCTTAGTTGTTGAGAAGACGCAGGAAGAAACTCTACAACAACACATCTTTTAATAAATTTAAACATATATATATATATATATATATATATATATATATATATATATATATATATATATATATATATATACTTCTTTCGGTATGGCCTACTCAATGTTACCTTAAATTGCCAGATAAATGGTGAAATCTGTTTAATCAACTTTGGAAGGTTTAACTCATATAAATCGTCAACTTATTATCTATTTATTTTTTACTCTACTCTGCATCGCAAGGTGTAGTTATAGTGAAGAAACAAGAAGAAACTCCACTACAACACATCTTTTAATAATGTTGAACTATACAGATTTATACATATACACTTTATCAGATATAGCCTAAATGAAATCAAAATAATTAGACGACATCACTGCCAAGGATTCTAGTCATTTACATATTCGTTTATTGAATAATAAGACTATTCCCTCAATTTACCTTTGAAATGCGTTTTGAATTTTGTAAATAACACCGCAAACTCACCTTAACAAAGATATAAAGAGATAGAACAAAGTTAATTACGGAACAAAATAAAGTATAAATAAAACACATTGTAAGAAATAAAAATAAACTGCCTGGGTCTATTTTTCCTGATGAGTTGAACTCTGAAGCCTTTAAGAGTAGAGTAAACAGGTTTCTTTTAGATGGTCGTGTACCACCTTCGTCTTCATCCACACTTTCCATCAGGTGAGATGGAAGACAAACACCTATTTTTTTATATAATGTTAAAAAAATTTGTTAAAACATAATTTTTATAAATAGTACAAAACTAAATATCGATATAATTTAGTCAGTGAACAAAGAAATAAAACTGTGATATTAGCACACCACCTGTAGTATCTAAGAAGCGAAGGGAAATTAGATATGATTTATTTATTTATTTAATATTTTAAATTGTAGAACCTAGGATACATTTAATAAGTTCCATAATAATATACAAAAAAGTACAATGGGTAGTCATATCACACAAGGCAATCTCTTACAGACAACCATAGTATGGAAAAGGTAGAAGTATAAATAATGGGTGGTTAACGTGTACAAAACATACATATACACAAACATACACACATACTTATAATAAAAAAGTTATAATACATGTTATAAATATAATACAATAATAAATACAAACATCAAAGTGATTTGGATCGCACTTGCCACAGAAATAATAAAGAAACAGAGAAAGAAAAATAATTGAATTAACATATAAATAATCAATGTGTCTAGTATATATATCTTAACCATTTTCTTAAAGATAGGTAGTGAGTTAGCACGTCTTATATTCAGTACAATCATTCCACAGTCAAAGGGCCTGTGTGGTAGATGATTTTGCCAAGAACGAAGGAGAATGCGCCGGCATTTGGTGACGTATGGAAAATGAAGGATTACATGAAGTATCTAAAAAGAATAAATAAGAAATGAAAAGAGTAGAAAGATAAAAATAAAAATGTTATTGAAGATTGTAAAAGAAGACTCCGAAGATACGGGTGAACGAAAGGTTGGAAAACGGGAGCCATAACAATCATTTTAATTTTATTAACATTAACAAGAGCTTAAAATATAATTTAACATTGAATACTACTTATATATTCTAGAATACTAGCTGATCCCGCAAACGTTGTTTTGCAAAAAAAAAAATTTTAATTTTGAATTTAAAAATAAGAGTTGATCGTAGAGGGGTGAAAATTTAGGGTTGTATGTATTTTTGTATGTTGTATCATAAAAAAATAAAAACAAAAAATTTCGTCAAAAAAATAAAAAAAAATTTTTAAGGGTGAACAACCCTTATCACTTCGGGGTATGAAAAATAGATAGTAGCCGATTCTCAGACCTAATAAATACGCATATAAAATTTGGTAAAAATCGGTCAAGCCGTTTCAGAGGAGTTCAAGTTCGAACACCGTGACACGAGAATTTTATATATTAGATGTAGTAGAACAACAAAACATTATTTTACATTGGTTACGTATAATACAGTACAAATTAAACATGTCTTAATACGCTTACATGACTCTAGTCATAATTACTGTAATTTAATTATGAATTACATTGATTATTTGAAAAAATAAACAAAATACAGCCTTCAAAATAATAAATAAGACTTAAACAACCTCTTCGTTTCAGTCAATAGACTCCCACTACAGGACACTAGCCTCTCCCAGAAATATCTATTTATTTATTTAACACGTTCACTGCGGCTTGAGGCCGATTCAGCCTCATGGTAGACTTTGCACTGGTGCGGCGCGTAAAACTCGTGTTTTCTCTCTAGTGCGGCGGCTATTATGACAAAGACAAATATAGCTTTCTTTATGTCTGCGAAGCATTGACTCAATATTGTAAAAAAATGATTGAAACATGAGGCAGAAAAGGCCTCAACCGCACTACTAGGAAGTTCAGCTTGAGGCTGATTCGACCTCAGCCGCACCAGCTGAAAGTTCTTCAAAATTGGGCCCGCAGTGAACGTGTTAAGTACACAAAGTTGCACAAAGATCAGAACACAAAAAACATTGAAGAGGAAATAGATGGCATATAAGAGCACTGGCTCTCGACTTTAGACACCAAAAGAATTATTAAATTGAAATAATTACCTCCGGCACGCAATCCGCAAGGCTGTGTGCTTAAAAATACTAAATTAAAATGTGTTATAGATACAGTAAGTTATTAAGATGGTTTCTAAACACTTTAATAGCCACGAAAGACATCAATGGCAGGCAACTATTCAAATACTCCGTTATAACAACTCAATATTCTTGAGATCTATGGTACATACCATAATCGCCGCGTTCCGTGATTGTAATATGATATTATAATAATAATAATAATATATTTTATTTCTGAATCTAGTGAGTTCATAGAATATAAGTAAATTAGTAACAAAACTTACTTAAAGGCTATATTAGTATTTTAGTATATAGAGGCGGGCGGTACACTTTGTTGCACGACTACCACTGCATGTGCGGAAGTGGCTAAATATATAATATATTGATCATTTCATCACACATTTCTACCGTGGACTTCGTGTTGCCATTACTTCCAAGACATACCGTAGAAAGAATCCCAGAACCTTTGAATTGCTGGAGTTTGAATATAAATCGAGCGCTAGTTAAAATTCGGATGTTTGTAAATACTCAGTTTCTCTCTTTATCATACATAATATATTGATAACGACTAACGGCTTTCGTTGTGGAAATAGAAATAGTAATTTCTGATACAATACGAGGATTCCTTTTCTGTCTATTCATTAAGTAATGTAAACAAAAAACATCATTATATATAAGAGAAACGAAGCGACAGTGGTCTGAAGATAATTCCGTTTGTATTGTCAAAGCGAACAAACAAAGAGAATTGTTTTTTCTATTTCACATCATTAAATAACGACATAGTACCACGTCTGATTTATTAGGATTCTATTTATATATTTATTTATACATTGATAATCATTTTTGGCTTATTTACAAATATATATGCAAGATTTACAGGCGAAGCATTTGACCTATGTCTCGCCTAATGTTTTTTTTTATATTTTAATTTGTACCGCCAGTGTTTTTTTTTTTTAATTTTTTTTTCGCTTTTACTAAGCACAGACATTTGGTAGGTTGCCGTAATTTGATACGGATCTTTCTTCTCCTAGCTGCAAGTCACGACAGTGTTTTATAATTATTTACAATTTTCTCTTATAGATAAATACAAAAAAACAAGACAATCTGGAAGTTTTACATTATTTTATTTCAAGTCGCTGCCCAAGCGCTACAGACCGTTAAATGTCATGAGATTTAGGACAATGTGCCGGGCCAACTCAATAAAAGATTCTGCTGTAGATTTTTTCCTGAGGAGCTCCGGTAAGTTGAAGGGAGGTATATTAAGGTTTTCGCATAAGGTCAAGTTGTTATGTCTTGGATTCGAATCGAGAGCAGTGCCTGAGTAAGTGATGAAAAGTTTGTACTGTGGAGCCATGGGCAAGTATAGTTGTCGTTTATTTTGAACCGTTGCAGGTGATGAAGTGGTCTCTTGTCTTGAAGACTCCTAAGTCATAATTGTCTGGAAACAATGAAGCCAGTAGGTTGTTTCACTCCTTGACTGTTCGCACTATAAAGGTTTTAGCAAAACGCTTAATGCGAATGGAAGGAATTTCAACCGTGTACGGATGTCGTGAATCCGTACTTCCTATTGTCCGATGTAAGAAAGGAGATGGGGGAATTATCTGATGAAATTCCATTGCACACTCTCTAAAGCGCAGTCTATAGGATACCAAATAATGCATGGTATACATTATCCAAAAATCAATGGTTTCAGAATTAATAAATAACTTAATAAAAAAAGATATATTTTTTACTATTTCTACCTGCAGATTTTGTATGTCGACTTTGTATGTTGTCTGTAAGAATTGGCCTATCGCATTCCATTAGATAAATAAATTTATAATAGCTATAAAACACCTTTACTATAGTATCCAGCCAACCTATATATGTTGGCACTATCGCATTATCAAAACTAGTAATTATTATTTAATGGATTCAGGCGTTACATTGCGGAAGTCCATCCTAAATAAGAAAGGACCAATATCTAGCCACCTCCGCACATGCAGTGGTTGTCGTGTCAGTGCTAGATTAGACTCGATGTTTAGCACTAATCTGTGTAACAACTCCTGAAGATGCCCCGTGGAGGGGTGAAACACGTGTTGAGTGAATTTACGGTGGCGGTTGTGTACTTGGCATTGTCTGTCGCATGCGCATTTACGAGCGGGCTGGCGGGCGGTGCACTTTCATGCACGACAACCACTGCATGTGCGGAGGTGGCTAGATATTGGTCCTTTCTTATTTAGTAATTATTAAAAATAATCATTGTCTAAGTCATATTCTGTAACCATTAATTATAAAAAAATGGTTGTTGGGAAAAAGCGAACATATGGAAATCTTGTTTTGACATAAGTACGACGCATCGTGACATAAAACAAGCATTGCAACGATGTAAGTCCAATATAAGAAGATTCTAAAGTATATGTTGGAACCAATAAAACTATATATCGGTAAAGCTATCACGTAAAGGTTTTACCATAATATTGTGATGACTTGAAATATTCGAACGAAAGCTGCAAATGAGCCCGTCGGGGCTGATGGCGACACGTACATGTATATCATACCGATTAAGCAATAATTAATTTTCAAAATCCGTAATGTATAGTTGAATTACTCTAAATATAATTAAGGTATAAAAACCTTTATTTGATATTATTTGTATATTAGAGGGATTTCCTTATCATTCAGCCATATTAAAATATTATAGAGATTTTTATATAGTGATGACAAAACATATACGTAATAGAATATAGATATATATAAGGCTATACTGCAAGCAAATGAGCCCGTCGGGGCTGACGGCGACACGCACATGTATATCAAACGGATTAAGCAACAGTAAATTTTCAAAATGCGTACTTTATACTTGAATTACTCTAAATATAATTAAGGTATAAAAACCTTTATTTGATATTATTTGTATATTAGAGATATTTCCTTCTCATTCAGCCATATTAAAATATTATAGAGATTTTTATATAGTGATGACAAAACATATACGTAATAGAATATAGATATATATAAGGCTATACTGCAAGCAAATGAGCCCGTCGGGACTGACGGCGACACGTACATGTATATCAAACGGATTAAGCAACAGTAAATTTTCAAAATGCGTACTGTATACTTGAATTACTGTAAATATAATTAAGGTATAAAAACCTTTATTTGATATTATTTGTATATTAGAGATATTTCCTTCTCATTCAGCCATATTCAAATATTATAGAGATTTTTACATAGTGATGACAAAACATATACGTAATAGAATATAGATATATATAAGGCTATACCGCAAGCAAATGAGCCCGTCGGGGCTGACGGCGACACGTACATGTATATCAAACGGATTAAGCAACAGTCAATTTTCAAAATGCGTACTGTATACTTGAATTACTCTAAATATAATTAAGGTATAAAAACCTTTATTTGATATTATTTGTATATTAGAGATATTTCCTTCTCATTCAGCCATACTAAAATATTATAGAGATTTTTATATAGTGATGACAAAACATATACGTAATAGAATATAGATATATATAAGGCTATACTGCAAGCAAATGAGCCCGTCGGGGCTGACGGCGACACGTACATGTATATCAAACGGATTAAGCAACAGTAAATTTTCAAAATGCGTACTGTATACTTGAATTACTCTAAATATAATTAAATCGTGAAAACCTTTATTTGATTTTATTTGTATATTAGAGACATTTCCTTCTCATTCAGCCATATTGAAATATTATTGAGATTTTTATACTGATGATAAAACATATATGTAATAGAATATATCTAATAAATAAAATTCTCGTGTCACGGTGTTCGAACTTGAACTCCTCTGAAACGGCTTGACTGATTTTTACCACATTTTACATGCGTATTCAGTATGTCTGAGAATCGGCTACTATCTATTTTCCATACCCCTAAGTGATAAGGGTGATCCACCGCTAAATTTTATTTTTAATTTTTTAGACAATTTTTTTGGTTTTTATTTTATTATGATACAGCATACAAAAATACATACAAATCTAAATTTTCACCCCTCTACGACTAACCCTTATCTTACATTTGTTAATTAAAAACTTTTTTTTTTTTTGCAAAACAACGTTTGCGGGATCAGCTAGTATATATATATATATATAAGGCTATACTGCAAGTAAAATTATCCACATATACGCACGTGTGAAATAATAGAACAAAGAACAAAAATAACACACTGGCAACTCAATTTAGTGAATTCACTTTGCCAAAACATTACTCGTAACACGACGTCCGGAATGTATCTACCTAATTGCATTCTTGTTCTAGCATTTGCTTCCATTCTACGCTCTTAATTCAACGTAATTGAAATCACAGCTGGCTTTCGTTTGATTTTAATGTGTCGGAATTACTATTATATTTAACTATTAGATGTAATACATTGTAACAATAAAATAGACCTAGACTGTGGTGACTTGAAAGATAAATGAAAAATGTAATAGAGCGAATGTTAAAGAGCTAAAGAAGAGAAAAGAAACTGTAAAATAGAGAGAAAGAAGAGAGACAAAAAATACAGAGAGAGAGAAAGAGACCTGAAAAAATTATTGCCCTAACAAAACCCGTTTCCCAACAAAATGGGGAGGACAAGAGGTCCCCAATAGCAGGGATCATATAAAAAAGAAAAAATCTTTATAACTATTATTATTATCTTTTCTAATTTAATTTTCACTCGTGGTATAATCAAATAAAATATCTAGCTGATTTTTTTTTTAAATGTCAAAGAAAAATTCTGTTATAAAAAATGCACACCATGAGAATAATAAGTTCGCCTCGGTACTATTAATATATCTATAACGAAAGTTTTCTATTTTTGCGTGTACTAGTGTGATGAAATATTTATTTTCCCCGCTATGATTTATACATATATGATAAATTACTTGCAAAGTAAATTACTATTAATTTGGAATAAAAGAAAATGAAAAGAATAATGACGAAAGGTTATGTTACGTAAGAAAGAATAGTATTATTTAAAGTTGAATGCAATATAGATTTATTATGGTAGCGATTAAATAAAATACAAAACGACGTGTATGGCGGTCCAAAAGCGAATATTCCTCTGTCGGCCTATCACCCGGCGCGCGCGTCGCTTTAAAACCGTCTAAGATGTGGTCCAATTTGTTAAGCGACAGCGATTTCGATTAAAATCAAAGTTGTTGGTACAAAATATTTTTTATCTGCGATTTTTGTTGTTATTTTATTAAGAGTGTGATTTAGTAAATTTGCTATATGTTTACTTTATACATAATTATATATGTTTTCAAGTTCTGCTGAGTTTGTTTTATTTATTCACCTCAGGAGAGAGGCATTTCGCCTGAAAAGGTTGTAGACTTATTGTATATTTATCAAAGAATTCTTGAATTTTAGTTTGTTTTCGCGTTACCTGATAATTTAAGTCAATAACGTAAAGTTAATTCTGCCAAATCCCGAACGCATTGTTCACTTTTGTTTAACTGACTGAAAGATGAAGTTAATTAAGACTGTAATAATATTGCTATATAAAAAGCCGCCATATGTGAAAGTTCCCGCGGACGTCGTCACAACGCTTAACCTTTTGTTCGTCTCGCCCACTCGTCTCGCTCACTCGCACGGCGTGCACGATACGCGCTCTCGCTTGCTCTTGGCAAGTAGCCAAGACGCAGCACGTGCGCCCGCGGCCGTTGGAGTTCTCGAGAGTCGGATTTGAGCCATGGTTCGATGCGCAACCGCGCGTAGGCGAATTATTCATTTTCCGCGCACAAATTGTTTTAATAATTAAATAAACGTTTTTCCACATTACAAGGTGGTTTTAATAATGTTACATTGATATAGAATATATTGTAGAAGTACTTAGAGCACTTTCTCTTTATTTCTTCAACCAGCGCTTGTAATATATAATGTAAAGCCTCTCCGCGAAAGTATTCGCTTACACGGTTTAATTAAGGCACGGGCGTGACCTAGATTTTTTTAATTCTTCACTCTACCTAACATTGTTAAGTAAACACGCGAGAGATCGCGTGAGAGAGGCTGTGTCGGAGCTTCCATTAATGCTCTTTTTTATTTCTAACGCTAAAAGCTTTCCTGCTTCATTTTTTTTCCGAATTGTCCAACTTTGATTTATTGTGTTTCACATATAAAATTAAATCCACCGTATTATACAAATTTATTGAGATTTATATTACGTTTAACTAATTATTTATTTATATATGTACACGTAAAAATAATGTGAACAAGTTTTTTTTTTATTTTATTTTACCTCAACCTAAATTATTGAGTACATACAATGCAATTTAAACCATAATATAAATATATAAACCATAGTCTTTGATCCCTGTTTATTAATGTTTTTATTCTTATTTGTTTTTTCATTGTTTGACTATAAATCATTATATGCTATCTCTCGTGAGATAGTTATAAGGTAACAACTGTAACTAATTTTATATTTCTTAGCTTCTAAGTTTGTAATTTCTTACTGCCTTTTGTTACTGTCTATCTCCAATAAAGTAAATAAATAAATAAATAACCTAAAGCCACCGCTTATAGAAAAACTGGTGTATTTTATACAAAGTTTAAAAATAATTATTAAAAGAAGCAAACAATACTTATTTTACAGCTCCCAAAAGATACTGGACTGTTTGTATTTCGTGCGACAGAGATAACGCTCTACGTAGCCGTAATTAGGCGATTGATATTGCACATCGACCTTTCCAAAGGTCGATGTGCAATATCAATCGCCGGATCTTGTATATTTGCAACATTTTTTTAATAAATAACTATAAAAGAAATTCTATTTTTTCTTGCATTGTAGTGAACTTATCTGCAAGATTTATATTTAAAAAGTATAAATAAAAGTTATACATTTAAGGGTTTATATCGGCGACAAAGTAACTGCACAGTGTAAGGATGGTAGCAGGTACACTTCTTACTCTTCCTATGGAGAAACGGGGATGGTGGAATAAGGTTGTAAAGTTCCTCAGAACTTCCTCAAAGTAAATCCTGTTACAAATTATCAGACTTATTACTCGCCGGCAATATTCAAGAAAAGTTGAGAAAAGTTTTTTTTAGAAACTAACACATTATTAAACACCTGCAAATTTAAGCTTGTAAATCCGTCGCAATTTCCTTTCGAACGCTTTTCATTTGATTCACCAAATTATTCCAGAATGTTCTAGAAGGCTGCTTTGATGTAACTTCATGAAGGTTCAATGAAACGCTTCTTCGGTATGACCTTTATTTGAAACATCTCGTACATCCTACTTGCTAGATGTATGACAAACATCGTCTTGTTGAGAGTCATGGAAATGTATTTATAACTCTTAAAGTTTTGATTGAAAGATGGTATTTAAATTACAAAATTAAACTTTATAATAAACTATCTTATATAAATAGGATGTTTAAACGTATTTTTATTGATTTTAACTTTTTTAACAATGTATAATTTATGAAATATCTACCAGTGAGATGTTATTTCTCAAATCGATGTATTAGATTTTTTATATACTTTGAAATAAAATAAACAAATAATAAATTAATGACAAATAAATTTTACGAATATTAGGCTTCGAAGGAATCATCTGAATGCTTTTGATACGTAATGAGATTACAGCAATGAATGGAATTAATCGGCCTAATTAATTTAATTTTCTCCTCTTATTAGCCGATACATAAGGACGTGAAAAACGATTTTCCCCGTTCAATATACATATTAGCGTTCTAATGTCTTTATTTTATTTACATTTCCTTTCTCATTATGTCATTATGTAAATCAACGCTCTTAGACTTGTGGGGTTTTACAGCTTCATCGAAATGTTTTATCGGAAACAAAGCCACAGACTAAAAATAAATAAACAATTCATTTGCATTAAGATAGACTATATTGTACATGTATTGAAATTGCATGTGACGACAAAAAATGTCTACCAAGGAATACTGGGCGGTGGGAAGGCAGTGGTGGGATGAAGAAGAATGGAAAAACCACTTGAAGGTTTGAGTAGAGAAGAGTAGAGTTTGCATTTTGAAAAGACAGGCTTCGCCAGAAGATGTCGCAGGAGACGGAGGAGATTTTTTTCTATTGTTAAAAATAAATAATAGGGTGATTGAAAATATGTTTAAAGGCTACAAAACTATGGAAAAATCAAAGTTTCATTTAATATTTTAAAACTTTTATAACCAATCACACTGCTAATAGTTTGAGAACATACTGTAGTCAAAAAGTAAGGTGAAATTGTCATTTGAAACTTCCGGACATTAGGAAGACAGGCAAGTTTTTTCTAAATCGGTAGAAAAGTCTATAACATGTACCAAGCGTATGTTTGTCAAATCGAAGATCATTTGGCTCAGCCGAAACCACTTTTAACACGTTGAACGCCATGGCGGACACTATGTGTCCGACGGCATACTGTCCCCTGGGGTCACACCATTAACACGTTCACTGCGGGCCCAATTTTGAAGAACTTTCAGCTGGTGTGGCTGAGGTCGAATCAGCCTCAAGCTGAACTTCCTAGTAGTGCGGTTGAGGCCTTTTCTGTCTCATGTTTCAATCATTTTTAAACAGCCGCCGCACTAGAGAGAAAACACGAGTTTTACGCGCCGCACCAGTGCAAAGTCTACCATGAGGCTGAATCGGCCTCAAGCCGCAGTGAACGTGATAAATCGAAAATCGTCAAATACCGCCAAGGGGTTTTTTTGCAAATATTGTCAGTAAAACCCTTAAAAATAATGGGCGACTTACGGAAACAGCGATTTACCCATTATTTTTTGCGGGGCCGCGCTGGTCACATGCCTTGGTAAAAACAGTCGAAACACTGTCCGTTGACTCCCTAGAGGCTTCTGAAGTGATCGAGGGCATGCGGACACATGGTGTCCGACGCGGCCTCTTGGACCCAACATGATGGCAGTCACATGGTGTCCGTCGCGGCCCACTGAACTATACATGGTTTTTAGTCTGGCGATCAACGTGTTAAGGATGTTTTGTGTCTCAGACGCATCAAGACTTTACTGATCCATGTCATACTGCATTACTTCCTCGCGACTTTTTAGCCACAAAATTCGACTGATATCGTTCCGCTACCACTGTATTCACCTGATTTGGCTCCGTGCGACTTCTGGGTATTCAGCAAACTCAGAAGGCTAATACGGGGATGCAGCTTTGACAGATTGACTTTGGCAGAGCGGTGATGAACGTAGCTCGCTTGGTGTTTGGCACTGGTCGGTTTAATATCTCCTAAGGATGCCCCGTGGAGGGGTGAAACACGTGTAGAGTATATTAACGGTGGTAGTTGTGTTTCGCATTGTTTACCGCACGCGCATTTATCAGCGGGCTGGCGGGTGCATTTCATTGCACGACTAATGCTGCATAGCGGAAGTAGCTATATTTTAGTCCCTTTCTTATTTTTGATCTTAGTAACACCTGTTACGAATGCACACTTTTCGAACAAGTTTAATTTGGACATGGGTATCTTACTGGTCAGAACTCATTTCCGCTGATAGCGCAATAATATATAACATGCACAGAATAATATGTTTTAATGATTTTTGTCGTAAAAATTATATTTTATAGTTCTGCAATGTGTAGAGTTTTCATTAGAGTCTTCAATGTGTAGTCAAGGTTTTCGACTGCAATAAATACCTTTAAAAAACTTTTAAGTTAAACGGTTTTTTGATACCTATATTGTGGTGGTTGTGGAAAAATATGTACCTAGTCCGCCATATTGGAACGGCGTCCATCTTGAATTTTAAATTTTGACATAATCATCGTGTTTTACTAGTGTGGCCCTTTCATTTCATACCCATATTGAGGGGGTTAAGGAAAAATACGTAATCCGCCATTTTGTATCGGCGGCCATCTTAGATGTATAATGTTATTGATTTTATTATATTGTATTGTCATCTAAATTAAATGTGTGTACCGAATTTCAGATCAATCTGACAACGGGAAGGTGCTTGATTCAATTTCTAATTTTGATACAAATAAATTCCGTACGGGTCGAACTAAATAAAACCGTTTAAAAATAATATATATAGCACACATCGCAATCCTTATTTCTAAAGAAATTGTATGTAGTGATAAAAAATGCCTTGCAGGAAGTATACTGAGCAGTCGGATAGGCAGTGGTGGGATGCAAAAGGAGCAGGCGAAGGTTTGGGTACAGAAGAGTAGAGTTTGCATCTATCAAAAGAAGCTTTGCCAAATCAGATGTCACCGGAGACTTTACATTTTATATATAAAAGATCATCTTACTTTTCCATCACAATATTATACCGTTTACGAACGGATTAAACATAATTAAATCTTCAGTCTGTGTTCGAGAAATGCCTTCTACGAATCCGAATGACTTTTGTAAAGCAAATGCTTTTAACGGAATAATGTAATAGATTTCATTTATTTGGTAAATGATAAGATAGATAACTTCTCAATTTGAGAGCACTCAGCACTGAGATCCTTCAAGTGACTTCAGATACTTGAATCTCTTCAAATATTTCAGTGAACTAACTTCATAACATCGGATAGATAATTTCCTTTTAACTGTAACTTAGATTTTAATATATGAATATTAATATATTTGTAATATATAATTTGTTCGTCCGCATTTAGTATATACGAATTTTTGAAAATATGTATAACTTTAAAAGTGATAGATACGGTGTTGATACAAGGAATAAAAATAATCTACATACCCTTTGTTTTCCTTTTTAAATATTTCGTTTATTACACAAGGTATGCGTATGTACAATAAAATTCCACATACAATTTCACACCTGCCACTGGAGAGAATTAAAATAAATATAAAAAAAATATTATTGAAAACTGTATATTATTTTTTCCAATAATACTATACTGATGTTAATGCGTGGAATTAAATGTTGATGTACACTCAGGAAACTAATTATTGACAACTCTTTAATATTTAATGTAATCAGGCGTTATCTTGCGGAAGTCCAACCTAAGTAAGAAAGGGACCAATATTTAGCCACGTGGAGTGGTGAAACACTTGTTGAGTGATGTGACGGTGGCAGTTGTGTAATTCGCATTGTTGGCCGCATGCGCATTTATCAGCGTGCTGGCGATCGGTGCACTTTGTTGCACGACTACCACCGCATGTGCGGAAGTGGCTAAATATTGGTCCTTTTCTTACTTATTGACAACTCATTATAAAATTATTTTTTTAAAGAGCAACTGTTGAGTTCCTCGCTCTTAGCTGAACTGCCTTCCGAGCTGATGGTAGCTTCCTGTAAGTATACCGATTCTAAAGTTAAAGTTAAATTTTTTAAAGCCTATTAAAATGAACAATGTTTTGATTTCGTATATATCGAAGATATCATCATGATTATTGGTTTATTACGTCCTACTTCAAATTCAAAAAATCATTATTCAACATATGAATGATAATGTCTTGTAGTCAACGACATGTTTGAATAAAATGCCACAGACTTAAGAAGAACAGGCGAGGTATATAGCTGTTGCAGTATAGAACCCTTGTTGTTTTAGCATGCTATTACAAGTTTTGCAATGTTTAGTAATTTATTCAAAATTTTAAATATATTAGTGAGTGAAACAATGTGAATATTAAACTTGAATTTAAAGTATATTTACTACATCATCTAATTATTCAACAGTTTTATAACGTACGTTATATGAGGCAAATATATTTCTGCACGTAAAGCTGGCAATGTGTGGCAATGTGTGGCGTTTTGTGTTGCCGTGTACACCGATAACGGGCAGCGGTTGCGTGCTCTATGTTTTCGGCTATTAACATTTCAGTTAAAACCCACTGATATTAAGCTTTGCCGAGTTGTTTATTACGTGAATATTTATAAAGTGTACGTGATATATACGTGATATATATTTATATATCACGTACACTTAATAGCTAGTACTACACTAGTAATACACTTAGTAGAACTAGTATCTAAGCATAAATTATTAACTTTTCAAATATCACTGTACTTTGCATTACCGACGATAAGTTTATGCTCTAATCATCACATTTAAGCCGTAATAAGTCCACAGCTGTACATAATCCGCTACCTATAGTTTCAATAAGACCTCTATAAGACCTCTGACTCTGTGTTTGGCACTAATCGGTGTAACATAACTCCTGAAGATGCCCCGTGGAGGGGTGAAACACGTGTTGAGTGATTTAACGGTGGCAGTTGTGTAATTCGCATTTTTCGCCACACGCTCATTTGTCAGCGGGCTGGCGGGCGGTGCACTTTGTTGCACGACTACCACTGCATGTGCGGAAGTGGCTAAATATTGGTCCTTTTCTTACTTGAATAAGACCGTTTCATACCCGCCTGCATCTTGTATTTTCGTGACAACCTTAACAAGCTCACGTGACATCTACAATCATCAGGTACTGTATTGGTGATGAACAACGTATACGCTTGGTCTTATAGAGTACTTCTCCGGAGTCGGTTACATGAAAAAGTAGCCACCAAGGAGGTTTTCTTCTTCCGTTCAGCGGATAGATTCCCACTGCAAGTCATAGGCTTCTCGCAAAGATCGCGACGATGGCCGGTCAAGTACAGCCTGATCCTGCGTGGTTGCTACTTGAGAACCTCCAGCAAAGGCTTCTCCGGGGTAGTTTTAGTGGGTGAAAATTTCACATAACTCTATCTTCCCCACAAAGCCAATTCTTGAACACCTAAAGGATTTTCCCGTCGTAAATAAAAAATAGCAAATATAACTTACTCAGAATGATTGATTATGTTTGTAAATTTTTAAAAGTTTATGTTAGGTAATCTGTGTCCAAATATCAATAGTTTCAAATATAAAAAGTAATATTATAATGACAAAGAGTGGTCACTTACAATGCGATTCATAAGCTCAAGATCACCCAGAGATGAATAGAGAGCGCTAATCAGAAGTGAAGCCTTCAATCAGGTGGTCCAACGACATCGAATGGCTCTTCTTCAATCTTTCAGGCAGGCCTGTACCTTGCAGTAGGCGTCCATCGATTGAAAGAAGAATATAGTAAAGAAAACGTGATATTGTTGGTCTGTCACATTCCACTATAGTTTGAGATGATCAGTGACAACTAACAAATTCACTCACTCTCTGTTTGGCACTAATCGATGTAACATAACTCCTGAAGATGCCCCGTGGAGGGATGAAATACGAGTCGAGTGATTTGACGGTGGCAGTTGTGTAGTTCGCATTGTTTGCCACACGCTCATTTGTCAGCGGGCTGGCGGGCGTTGCACTTTGTTGCACGACTACCACTGCAAGTGCGGAAGTGGCTAAATATTGGTCCTTTTCTTACTTAGATGTAAAAGCTTTAAATAATTTTGCTGTCTAATTCTTTTGCACCGATCACCCTGTATATTGTCTTACATACTATATATATTACGCAGGAATTAAATGCATTGAAATCATCAGTCTGTGTTTGATGATAATGGCTACGAATCTAAATGAGTTTAGGCCAAAGAATATAAGACAAGTCAAGCAATGTATTAAAAAGTTCAAATCCAAACAAATCTATGGTATCAAAAAATAAAGATAAAGATTGGAAAATAAAAATGTACCTAGCCAGCTAAGAGTAAAAAGATGAAAGGAAGGCGATGAAAGCAAGAAGGAATGAAAGAACAAAAATTGCAAGATATTGTGAAGGATAAAAGAAATTGAGAAGTATGAAAGTGAGTTTCGAATAAAGATAAAACTCTGGGAAAATTATGTGTAAATAAAGTCTCTGTCCCAAACTAGATACGTACGAGAGGCTCCCAATAGGGGGGGCTATAAAAAATGAGTTTAGGCCTATTCGGTAATAAGAAATAAAATAATTTCCTGTATATTTGTTATCACGTGGTAAACGAATAGGGGTGATGCATTAAACAGTGCTGTGAGTGTTGCAACGAACTATGCAACCGACTCTTCTGTTCGCAACGTTGGAATGGCGCCAATGTAACTAAATTTGTGTCCACCAAAATGTTTGTGAAGTTATTTTAAACTTACACATTCCATTTTTAAAAGAAAGGGCACCGGTTTAGGATTATGGCTGAACGCCAACTGATCGTTTAATAGGGGTCAGAACAAACCTTCGAATTTTAAAACCGAGGAATAAAAAGATAAAATTCAGTTATTTAAAATTGGAACTTTTATCACAACTTATTGATCGTCAACTTTTTTAAATTCTTTCTATTATTTTCTCTACTCTGCAAAGTGTTATAGTTGTGGAGAAGACATGAAGAAACTCTACAACAACACACCTTTTTATAAAGTTTAATAACACAGATTTATATATATACAATTTATCAGATATAGCCTAAATGAAATCAAAATAATTAGACGATGTCATTGCCAAGGATTCTTGTCATTTAAATATTCGTTTATTGAATGACATACTACAGATTTTTATAAATGGAAGTCCAGTAATAGTAATAAAATTGATACAACCAGTTTTTCACAGTGCCTAGTAAACACTGTGGTAATAATTGCATACGTAAATAATAAAAATCTGTAAGAAACGTAGCCAAGAATGAAAAGCAGTATACATATCAAATGTAAACTAATGCTGTGAGAATGAAAGAAAATGTGGTGAATGGAAGAAGAAAGAAAGAGATAAATTGTGAAAGATGAGAGACAGAGCGGGAAAATAAAAATGTAAAATGAAAGGGTGGGAGAACGAAAGATCTCCCAATAGCGGGAACATTAAAAAAATACACTATGGACGTCCTTTATTTTTTATTTATTACAATTGTTATTATAAACGTACAAAGTATGGTTATAAATATATTGTAAGATCACTGTTAGAATGTTGATGTCTTTAAACCGCTTTCTCAAGAAGATTCGCATTTCTAAGCCGTAAAAAGCTCCGATGGCTCTCATTTGCAAAACAAATATATTTGTAATATCCGCACTTCTACCAAAAGTCAATAGAAACACATAGAAAGTCCATAGAACACAACACTGTGGAAATAAATGTAATACAATATCCTAGCAGTATTAATATCAGAGTGGCATTTTATCTTACAAATAGCAGAGGATCAGTTATAAACCTGACCGAAAGAGACTCAATGTGAGGCCTCCATTATAAGTTAAGGACATCCTGAAAACTTAACAATAATAACTAAGTTAAACAAAAATAAAATACAATGTTTATCGTTACTAACTTGATTTGCTGGCATGAAAAATTGCACCAAAATTATTAAAAAAAAAATTACGATTCAGATTTAAAATTCTATTTTTAAATTAAAACCCTATTATAATATAGTAACATACAAGGTTACTGACTAAATTTACTACTTACTTATATGAAATGATAAACATAAGAGTTTCAGAATTACAAAACCGGTGTTGCCATAAAAAGAGAGAGTAAAAAACCGCCGCATGATCTCTTGAAGTGGAGCCTTGAGGTTCTATAGTCGAGAAGTTTTCGGCTGAAATGTAAATGATTAAGGTTGTCTGTTTACACACCAAAAGGGTCCTTGTTAGGGTCTGGACTCATTAGAATTTTGTGGAAAAGACCAATGTCCAGCTGTGGGCGTTAGACTCAACATAATGTGACCGTCCATAATGTGGACAAAAGCTTGAAGGTCATCGGACTACCAGACCTATTGGAAATCTATCTAGAAGGCTTACATCCAGGTTTTTTAATATCCTTTATAGGCGATGCATTTGACCTCTGTCTCGCCTGATCTTTGATGATGAGACCTCCGATGCTATATGTTTGTCCAGAAAAAACCTATTCAGTATTGTCTGGAAGACCCCTAAGTTATAATTGTCTGAGACGATGCCGTGGACGTCCAACCGCTTAAGCGGCGTCGTTGGTATTTTTAATTATGTTTTTGTTCTGTTTACTCCTATGCATTTAAATATTTACCAGTTGACAAAGTTTTATGGGCTTTGGAAACGTAAGTAGAGACCAATACCCCAGCCATTGGTGTTCAGCAGCTGAAATGCCTATAATGCGGAGGTGGACGCGTAGTCCAGCTCTTCACGGGGCACGGGGTGTTCTCTGAGTGTCTTCATAGGTTTAAAGTAGGAGGATCTCTGGTTCTCTGTGAACAGGGCGTGGACCAGACCGTGATCCACCTGGTAGCAGAATGCCCCTCATTTGGCGGGCTCCGTTTCGAGAAAGTATAGAGTAGACCACTGTCGCCTCAATTTTAGCTGAAAAATAAGAAATAGCAAAAAATGCAATAAATAGAAATAAGGTATAAACAGGCAAACAAATAAGGAAAATTATTGTAGTAATAAATTAAAATATAATTAAATTAACTGTAATGTATTAAAACTGTGATAAATATACCTATAAGAGAATTCATAAACAAAAATCTATGATAAACTGTAACAAAAAAGAATAAACTGCAGTGATAAGGATGAATGAATGGGTTAGAATAGAAGAGAAAAGTAAATAGAACTGTAGAGTGAAACAACGGAAAAACAGATACTGTTATGCATAGAAAAAGAATATGGTAATAAAAAATGAAATGTGAAAAAATTTATAAAAGAAACGTAAGATCCCTGTTCCCACACAAATAGAGGTGGAAGGAAAGGTCCCCAATAGCGGGAGCCACAAAAAAACAGCTGAAATGACGGTGCTGATGATCAGTGTGATATAAATTAATCAATTCTTGTCTTGATCAAATGAAATTATATTTAAGTCTATGTGTTTAGAGAAAATACTCTGTATTTGACACTAATCGGTGTAACATAACTCCTGAAGATGCCCCGTGGAGGTGAAACACGTGTTGAGTGATTTAACGGTGGCAGTTGTGTAATTCGCATTGTTAGCCGCATACGCATTTATCAACGGATTGGCGGGCGGTGCACTTTGTTGCACGACTACCACTGCATGTGCGGAAGTGACTAAATATTGGTCCTTTTCTTACATAGGTTGGACTTCCGCAAAATAACGCCTGATTCTATTAAATATAAAAAAGAAATTGTTTTTTATGAACACCCTTTATTGAAGACCTTTCTTTCACCCCTATCTTGTAAGGGACTGGATTTGCTACAATTCAATAATTTTTAAACTTGGTTTTTTATTTCTTTCACTCCTCTTTCTTCTCTCTCTCAAGTTACTCTTGCTTACTAGTCTTTTTATATACGTCTTCTTTTTTCTTCTCCTTTGCTCTTAAGATATCATAGTAGTTTTCCTTCTATATATACAAAGTGAATGAAAATGAAGCTATATTTTAAGGAGGGACATTTCGTGTTCCCTATTTAAAGTAAGTCTTCTACCTTGAATGGATGTGAACATTAAATAAAAGCAAGTGGTCGCTTAAACAGGTCAGTATATTACAACTGCAGTCAACTGCGGTCAACGGGATATTACGGGGCAAGCGTTCCTCGCATATCTCTGCATCCTGGAATTTACATTAAATAAATGTGAATTAAATTCTCTGTTGCGTTCTATTACAATCTAATTGCTTTCGACTTACTACGTTTTGTTGATACTAATCGTATTAATTATCTACAGGCTGATTGGTTATATTGAAGGGCAGGAATGTTCTGCTCATTTCAATTTTCAATCACCCTCTGTAAAATCAGAGCAGGCCTTCTTTCCACTACCCTTCCATTTTTAAATATGTTTTTCTTTTTACTTTGCCACTACACTTTCTCTACCATTCCATTTCCACTACCCTTCCATTTTTAAATATGTTTTTCTTTCTACTTTGCCACTACACTTTCTCTACCATTTTATTTTAAATATTTTTTTCTTTTGCTACAACAGATGGCGCTGTATACTAAGGAGGATATATTTACGCAGAGTGGAGGTGCAAAATAAAATATTAATTTTTATTTTAAAATTATGAGAACAATGGGCACATCATCAGTGTGATTGACATTTAAATTATTTGTTGAATCCCCTGACATATGAAGTCGAGTCACGAGCTTGTTCCAAATTGCATCCCGATTGATTCGGTAATGGAATTATGGCACGCATTGCGACGGCGTTGGTGCCATTCACACCGCTATCCATTGCTCGTTGTGTATATACCTACTAACCTTCATATGAGTACTAACAGCGCAAACATACGTATCGGTATTCAAATTATAAATATCTTTATGCGAATAGGCAATTACGCGATTTTGAATCGGCGATTATTTTAACATTATAAGCAGGAACTACCACCGGCTGAACGCTGATCTGCTGAGAGTCGGTCAGAAAGTGAATAGTAGGTATTTAAATTAAATATGTACATTATAATATCAATCATATAAATGAGTCAACAAACCAGATTCAACACATTTCGATCAATTAAAATTTCTTAAATGTTATAATAAGATTTATTTAATAATATATCTTCAATTTTAGATTTAAATCTAAGATTAAAAAGGTCTAAAATATCTTGTGGATATATATTTATATATATACTATTTGTATCTTTAAAGTACGAAAAGTAAGTAAAAAATTAATCATATTTAAGAATGAATATCATATAAAAAATACGTATATATATAAATATATAGATATATATACATGTATATATACATATATATATATATATATATATATATATATATATAATATTATTATATATATATATAATATTACCAAAGATTCCCAAATTTGACAAAGCCGAATATTGGGAGTCCATTACATCAATAATAATAAATACATATAATATAAAATATAATTTAGTGTGAATTGATCATAAACTGTCAAAATTGGTGTTTTTCGGTGTGTGCATATTTATGTTTATCTATGTGTTAGTGCGAAGGAAAGGTCCAAGAATTGCTTGCATGTTGTTATAATGCAATGAAGAGAGACAGTGATATTTTAGGTCACCGAGTATTCTAAACTATGTAATACATTAAATATAGTAAGAAAATGTCTTTTCAGTATGTTGTCTTGATCTTCGTTTCTAAAGGACACTTCCTGGAAAACCTTGGTTGTGGATGGGACGAGTGACCACCACAGATCCCATGACCAGCTTCTCTAAGATACTCCGTAATTATGAGACCCATCACCAGCCACAGAGAGTCTGTCCATCAGATTGATGATCGACCTTTCGTTCCCTCCCTCTACTTTTACTTCCACAGCCAAACGAGACTCTCTTGTTGCCCCCGAGCTATATGGCTGAAGTAGACCAGAATGCTCGCAGCAGTTGGTGGAGAACCTGCTATTCATACAAATGTATCTGAAAAAATATCAGTTGGTTCTCCTGGTAAATTACGACTACTAAAAATTAAAATTAATTATTCTTCTTTCACATCTGTCTCTGCAGACTGTACTGCCAGAAGTTGCACTTCTTTCGAATTGTAATGGAAGTAAAATAACATATTTCAGAGTGATCGCTTTCAGTTTGATTTTAATATTTTTACTTAAAATCTTTTATACCTCTAACCAATCATCCTGTATATATACAGGGTGTATATACAATGTATACGAACATCCTTCTCTACTTTGTTCTACAATATTCTTTAAATTTATTACCTTTAATATGTTTTCGATTTATCCAATATTGTGTTGAAAGTATTTCAAAGTCCCGTCTGTTGTACAACAAGCGGATAGAATATGATACGTGTTTTGAATTTTATTTCTCGAATTTTCATGTGTATACTAGATCTTTTATAGTGGTGGTGAAATGAGATAAGCGGATGCTATTGAGAAAATTTATTTTTCACACAACCACTATACAAAGGTAGGCGCGTCGGAGCGAGAGTTTATAACGGCGTACTTGCGCGTGCGCAGATGTGCAGCCGGACCGAGAGTGCAGTGAGACGCGCGCGCCGAGCGACCGGGGATCCGGGCTGCTGGCTTACGTCAATGCGCTAGGGCGCGCATATTGCCGCCGCAGACAGGACAGTCCGACGTAATGGGACTGTCCGCTATATACTTATTACTTTATGCATACTCGGGATACGCTACTTAGGATAGGCTTTTCCTAAAGATCAGTCTTGGCTGCCCACAGGTCCTGTGACCCTGATTAAGCCGGTCCACTTAGTGGAAGTCTACCCATGATGCGTCTACAGGCTGGTTGCCACTCAAAAACCTCTTGGCCTCAACGGCTATCGTCTGCACTAGCTACTGACCTTTCAGATAAGCAATTCTTCAAGATACGTCGATAACTTTGGTTCGACTAAGGATCATTTCATTTCTCATTCGATCTCTTTTTTTATATAGTTGTAATGAAATAGGCGTTTGTCTATATCACCTGATAGAAAGTGTAGATGAGGACAAAAGTTGTACACGTTTATCCAAAATAAACCTGTTCACTCTACTCTTAAAGGCTCCAGAGTCAACTTCAACTCATCAGGAAAAATAGACTCAGACGAGTCGTTGTAAATCTTCGCGACTCTCACCAAAAACGAGCTGTCAAACCATTTAGTTCAACTCTCTTAGTGACCTTGAATCAACTTTAATCATACGTGTAAATGTGCTGTACATTCAACACTTTGCCAACTCCACGTCAACAGTACTAGGAAATTTTTAAATTTAATTTTTTTTAAACGTGTGAACACATGTTTACTTTTTAAGATGTTTAAATATTTAAATTTATTTGAATGGACTGTTAAACTAAATCGTATGAATCCAAGTTGGGAGCAACGGAAACGCGAAAAGGAGAACCAAACGTACCATTCCCGAGGATAAAACGCTTTTTGTTTTTTATTTTATCCATCGTCCGCAGTTGTGCTTTCTCACGGAGCTCGCGACCCGTTCCGGATCGATTCTGATTTAACTTAATCCTTACTTACCTGTAAAAAGAAAATCGGTTTTACTTAGAAAAGATAAGATCAACATTTATTACATAGTACAATAGAACACATACATGTAATTCATACATATCAGTCGATAGACGATTACTGCTTGCTTAACCTGGTCGAAACCTCATTGAGCTACCTGCTATCTAGTGGTAAGTTTAGGTAAACCGCGTCTACCATCACGTCGTTTTCACTCAAGAACCTTTCGGCCCCAAAAGCCGTCAACTGCACCAGCGATATACTGCCACTTCAGACAATGGCTGTAGACCACAAGGACCGTTTTACGTTACCCGCATCCAGCTAACACCTCCCCCCCCCCCCCCGCGACCTTATCTTCGGTAAATCTTGAAGACTTGCCGCCTATAAGAGATGCACTGATCATTTAGTAGTTTAAAAAAACAGGGTGGTAAAACCAAGAAAGTAAATTAGCACTTTGTATCTAACCAAAGAGTAAAAAGCACTTTACCCTTGTTAAATATTTGATGTCTATCAAATTCAAAAAATGCTTGCCGAAACGAGATCAAACAAAACCATTTAATACCATTAATTAATACAAAAACAATTATCACTTTATTGATTAATTGTTTAAGAGAGCGAGGTAAAAAAATTATTTTTTTTTTTATTTTGTTTCTTCTTTGGACTGTGATAAGGTAATATATATGGTCAAAAGAGGAACGTATCAAATGTTTAAAACAAATAAAACGAAATTGTATTATATTAAAAAATGTACTAAAGTTTTAAATTAAACTAAACATCAATAGAACTTTTAAATTGTACCAAAATGTTACAGTTTGATATTTCTATTACGAATCAAATGCGTCAAATGATTACATTGCAAATTTGAAAGAAAACCACGCAGCCAACGCTTACCTAAATTGAAGTCATCATTTAAATTTGGGCTAGTAATCTTGTATTGACTTGCTAAATTATTTGCCACAGAATTTTCGGCCCGCGTTTAATTGAAAGGGAAGTAAATCTCTTTCATCACAGACCTCGCGGTTCGAAATGGAGGCCTGTTACTTCTTTTGGGGGAGCTTATATGATTGTAAACAATACTGATTTTCTTTATGGCCCCCGCTATTGGGGGCCTTTGGGAGTAGGGACTTTATTGTTCAATATCTTTTTTTTTAGTCTTTTCTTTATTTATCGCTCTCTTTCACGTGTCACAATATCTTTCATTCTTTACTTTTGTCCTTCACAATATCTTTCGTTTTGCTCTTTTATACCTTATTTCTTTCCTCGCCTTTCTTCCATCATCTTCTTACTCTAAGGTGGCTAGGTACATTTTATTTATTTTTATTCTTTTATTTTATCTTACATTTAATTTATCTTTATTTAAACATTTATTATACTTTCTTAATTCTTTATTACACATTTCTTTTTCTTATTATTAGTTAACAATTTATTTTGTGCAGAGTTTATTAAGTACCTTATTTTATACAGTTTTATTTCTTTCTACCGTATCACTCGCCACCCCACGAACGAAAGATAAGAATGATGGACGAAGGTTGTCGTCGCCCATCATAACGGCGATGCTCTCTATATCTATCTTTAGCTTTGTTTCAGTCTCTAGGGCACTGTGCATCCGTGCATGTGCGGAATACTGATTTTTCAGACAATAAGACGATATTTACATTTAAGTACACAAAAACTATTTTTTTATTTATTTTTTTTTTATATTCTAGAAAGGACATACGTAAAAAATGTATAGGCTATATAAATAGGATCCTTATCAATTTTCGGAAAGTTTCTGTTGTTACATTAAAAAAAAATAAACAAAGATTGCTAAGGTTTTCTATACTTCGCTCTGATTCCAAGGTCGAGATGGGAAACAAGATCGAAGAAGGCTGCATCGCTTTCCTCATGAGCAACTACAAATGTCGACCGATATTCCTAGAATTCTCCAAAAAATTTGTACAATATACAACAGAAAAGAATAAGACTAATAACTAATTCAAAAAGGGTCAAACAAGATCATGAACCAGTCATGAAAAAAAGTCAACTTAGTTTTGGTAAATAATAAAAGATAATAAAATAGCTATAATTGTATAAAAACAAAGCTATAAATAAAAATTCCAACAAATTGTACATTGTAAATAAATTCAACAAATTGAGTCAAAACTGTGATAATCAGGGAAAGAAGGTGATATACAGAAGACGATTTGAATGTGAAGAAAGATAGAGAATGCGAAGAACAAAAGGAAATTGTGAGATTGAGATGAAAGGAGAAAGTGAAAGAAAAATGAAAGAATAGACTAGAAAAATGCTTTATACGTGTTGTAACGCCCCTGTCCCACAAATGACAGTGGGAAATGAAAGATCCCCAAAAGAAGAGGGGGATATAAAATTGGTTTAATACACTGTATATATCTTCATAGAAGATAGCACAATTTGAGAATTGTGTTTTTAATACGTAGTACGTTGTTAGGTGTCCGAATATAATGCGTCTAGTAATCAAAAGATATGTTTATTCACGACACCAATATTACAAAGAGCCTTCGACGTATATATTTCCTTGCAATGACTTTACTATTCATACACTGTACTTTATCTCCCTGAACACATGCTGAACCTTACTTCAACCTTTTGTTTGGTTTCGGTGGGTAAATCTTCCGGGATTTCAAGATGCCCTGCGTCTGGGTAGAGGACAGAGTTATGTGGGATTTCTACCCACTAAAGCCCCCCCCCCCCCCGTGATCGCCCTCTGCGCTATACGGGGGACCGTGGTATCTCCCGGTCAGGGAGACCTACTATTTTAGATAGCCCGTCCCCGGTGTATGCGTATAAAGTTCACGCTACACCAGAAACCCTCGTGGTACTATCACGATGGTTGGAGACGTCGACTAATCTTCCGCCTCAGAGTTGCTGAAGCTAGTGGGAGTTTAGGGCCCCCACCCTAAACTCCCGCGACTTTACCTAACTTCAACCTATGGTAACATGTCGACTATCGCTTCGTTGTCGCTCCGAGAGGATAGACGAATAACTCCCAGCCTTCGCCAATAACTTCTGACTGTACAAAGTTTTGTGGAGACATCTAGTAATATATAAAACTCATTAGCATAGCGGTAGATGAATTATACTTGCAATTGTATCGGTTAGATTTCCGGAATACAAATAAGTTTCCAGAAGGTGGGCAGCAGCATTTTCTGCGTATCAACAACCCTGCGATCGCCAACCCGCCTGCCAGACGTGGCGATTATGGTATCTTCTTCTTCTTTTTAGTCGTTGGACGCCTGGAAGACATAGTCCTCCCCCAAAAATCTCTACCTGGATCCAGCTATTTTCTGTAACCTTAACTATGTCATTTGTCCACCTAGTGGGAAATCTACCCACGCTGCGATCACGTAGATCCCCTCAATTATCTTTGGAGCACTGTACTTTGCATCAATGGACTGAAACAACAACGTCTGATAAATTTCAGATAAAGCAGTTTTATCACGAACATCATAACACTAAATCTTAAATTTATTACACCTATTACTCACTATTTTAATTAATATATTATTCATATCTGATAGGATAGGCGTGTAGCGGCGGAATTATTAGTGGCTGTGTGTATTAATTATTGCAACTGTAATCAAAGATCGATTAATGGCACACTGCGTATGTAGATTACACATGGCTATGTAATACAGATTATATTAAATGAAAAAGCTATCGACTTCTGTAAAGTAATGTTACGTACTGTGAGTTCTGACTCAAAATGAAACACCACTGGTTCACAAATCAGATGGTCACCCTACTTTAATACAAAGTATTCTTCTTCTTGAAGTGCCTCTCCAACTAGTGGAGGTTGGCTATCAGCTTCCTGCTCTCTTCCTTATTTTTGGTTCTGCGTAATAGCTCAGTAAAACGAAGGAAAATTGCTTACTTGGGACACGTTCTTCGACACCAACGATACAATCTCCTTCAACTTATAATGATGGGAAAGGTCGCTGGTATAAGGATGGTTGGTAGGAGAAAGAAGTCGTGGCTTCGTAACATTAGAGAGTGGACCGGAATCGCCAGCGCTGCTGAGCTATTACGCAGAACACAAAGTATACTTTCAGCTAATCCAAACTACGCTTCCAAATCGCTCAAACAATCGCTGTCCAAATAACTTACCAAATAGTTACTTTGTATCACTGATCGTAGATCTTAATCTTATAACTCGAAAAACAACACTGAACTGTCGACATGGTAGCAAGTACACCTATGTATACTACGGAGAAGGTTCTAGCAAGTTCGAGATAGTACTCAGTTAGAATTTTTGAGAACAGTACACAAAAATCTACAAGGTCAAGTATGTACACGGTACTTCTTGATCCTAGGGTTCCGTTTAGAGGGTTCTGTAACTTGTGCTTTGGAACAATATATTATGATTGGTTATCGTTGTAAAAGTCATATATATTCAAAAATCAAATTGAAATTTTTTTATTTAAATAGATATTTTGTTTATTTTCAGTGCATAGATGGCGCTAAAAACATATGCATGTTTGTTTATGTATGTACGTTTTGTATGTAAATAATGATAATAATAATAATGTAAAATAATAATAATGTTAAAAATATAATATATACATGTTAACTACTCGTTATTTATTCATGCTATAGCTGTCAAATAAAATTGCCTCGTAATAAGACCGCTTATTGTACTTTTTCTTACTTTTTCTGATCAATGCACAAAATATTATCTTTCTATGAAAATATTCCATGATCTATGTATAAAATATAATCTATCTATAAAAGTGTTCCATGATCTATATATAAAATATAATCTATCTATAAATGTGTTCCATAATCTATGTATAAAATATAATCTATCTATGAAAGTGTTCTATGATCTATGTATAAAATATAATCTATCTATATAAGTGTTCCATCATCTATGTATAAAATATACTCTATATATAAAATTGTTCCATGACCTTTGTATAAAATGTGATCTATCTATGAAAGTGTTCCATGATCTGTGTATAAAATATAATGTATCTATAAAAGTGTTCTATGATCTATGTATAAAATATAATGTATCTATAAAAGTGCTCCATGATCTAGGTATAAAACATTACCTATAAAAGTGTTCCATGATGTATGTATAAAATATAAACCATGTATAAAAGTGTTCCCTGATCTATGTATAAAATATAATCTATCTATAAATGTTAGACATATCTTGAAGGTTCCTAACAAGAAGGTGTATTAATTAAAAAAGATCGCTTTTTTTCTTGTCTAAACCCAAAAACAGTAGCCGATTGAAACCTGATATCAACCACTTTGGGGAAACCCCGCGTTAAACTGACATAAGGTATTTCTTATTCAAACGGTTTAGTGTTAGGTTAGACATTTGACACGCTTGACGTATATTGCCCTCGTGATCGCAATATATTGAAATTTATTCACATCAACAAATGCAACGTTATAAAATGAAATTGTAAAACACCATTTGTTTATATAAATGTTGTTTAACTTCTTCAACACATTATAAAATATAGTGAATTTTCTTTTTTATATTATAAAACAAAAGATTAAAAGATTGATTATTTTTTACTTTGCTAAAATGTTTTGCACGCAATAAATAGATTGTTTTTTAACATGAAAATAAAATATTAAATTTGTGTTTGAAAGATCAATTATCAAGCTTCGTTGATTTATTCTCGCATCCCCCATAGATTTCTTATAGGAAAGGTTTACATCGACCTTTATGAACATATTTCAAGACCTTATATTTGAACGTCTTATACAATAATGCAATGCAACATCTGTAGGAATAGATAGTAATTATTAATTAATTTTAATGTTTATAAAATCATTGATTTAGATCAGTTCCCCAAACTTTTTTGCGTCGCAGACTCCTTGCCATGTTTTTCCGTGTTGGATAGACCCCCTACTTACCTGATATTGATTTCTTGTAAATTTCTAACTGTAGTGAAGTTTAGTGTTAAAAACTTAAAGTAAAAACACATGTTAATTTACACATTTATTAATTGAATTTAAATTAAAACTACTCAAAATAAAATTTTGTATCTGTTATGTAAAATATACGTAACATATTAATATTTTTTTACTTCATAGGTACTTTTATATATAATGTAAATGTTTTGATATTATAAGATAGTATGATGTAAGTAAGTTGGTACTGTCAGTGTAAGTGTTGAGATCCACTATCGTGGACCCCCATTTTCATTTCATGGACCCCCATATTTTTTTTCGCTGACGTAGACCCCTTGCAGGTTGTCATAGACCCCTGGGGGTCGATATAGACCACTTTGGGAATCACTGATTTAGATAGAAAGTATAATATTTCACATCTTTTTGTAACAATGAAACACAATTTTGTTATTGTAATAAATAATAATGCAGACGACACAGGGAACACGTCCGCACGCGGTAACGATCGGATGGAAGCGCAAACTACTCAGCATCATCAGCAACCACTGCACCTGCAACACTTTACACAGGTCCTCGCGTTCAACATAATAAAACATCACCCACCACGCCATAACACCCGTTTTTAGTGAGCGACCGCCCGCTCCCTAACCGCGAACAGCGTGGGCGTACCGTGGTTGGATCCGGATCCCTCTTCGGCTCGCCTGTGGTCCACACTGCCATCCCAACCCGCAAGCACACTCCAGCAACACACCCCGTCATAGCTCTACCGCGAAGAGCTTTAGCAACGTGCGAGAGTCCCCGTGCAACTGGTAGGCGCCCCACCAGCTTTTAGTTTCTAGTTTAAATCTAGTTAAGAAAAGGACCAATATTTAGCCACTTCCGCACATGCAGTAGTAGTCGTGCAACAAAGTACACTGCTCGCCAGCCCGCTGATAAATGCGTATGCGGCAAACAATGCGAATCACATAACCGCCACCGCCAAATTACTCAACACGTGTTTCACCCCTCCACGGGGCATCTTCAGGAGTTATGTTGCACCGATTAGTGCCAAACACAGAATCTACTCTGGGCGGTGTACTTTGTTGCATGACTACCACTGCATGTGCGGAAGTGACTAAATATTGATCCTTTTGTTAAGATGGACTTTCGCAAGGTAACGCCTGATTAAATATTTAAATCTAGTTCACGGACCCTTCCGCTCCGTGAACTCAGTACCGATGAAACTGTAAAAGCCTTAAGGCTAACAGCATTAACATCTTCAGGAACAAAACATCACGATCAGTGCCTGAGTGTCGTAGTCAGGTTACGCTTATAATACAGGATGTAGTTTACATTAATTGATAACAAAATACATTCACACCTATGAAGCTTATATAGATATGTACAATCATCCTGTATAACGACTTTATTATCAAAGTACAAAATATTTTTTTAATATATATATATATATATATATATATATATATATATATATATATATATATATATATATATATATATATATATATATATATATATATATATATATTTAATAAACAGTGTTTTCACTCTTAAAATATAAATTGATTTATTATTTCTATTGAACGGCGCCAGGCCAATTGCTTTTCGTATAAAGTTGTCGGAGCATGTAATTTTAAATATATTTAAAAACCATTCAAGCTCTCGTTTTAGCATGTCGCCTGGAAAATTGCTTAAATATTATACAACTGTCAAAAGAAGAGAGCGGAAATGTTGAATGGACGACATGGAGTTATTCAAATTCGTGCTAATAGAGGATATATTTTTTTTATGGCCCCCGCTATTGGGGGCCTCTCGTACCCCTATTTGTGGTGGGATAGGGACTTTATTAGCATTTAATTTATCCACTTAATTATTTTATTTTCATTCTCTTCTCATTCATTCTTCACATAATCTTTCATTCTGTTCTTTTTTACCACAATTCTGCTTTCTTTCCCTTTTGCTCTGTTTTACCATTCTTTCATCCTCTTTTCATTTTATATTTTCTTAATTTCTAGTTTTGTTGTATCACATTTTTATCTTTATCTTTATCACAGTTTAATATTATTTCGTTTTACATATCTTTTTTGTTTTTGTGTTTGTTTTTGTTTGTTGATGCCTAACTTTCATTTTTTTCTATTGCATATTGTATAATTCTTTTGCAATAACTGAGGAATTCTTTCATGGTTTCTTTTCGGCCTATCAGAGAGGCTATTGACTCCTCCCTGATTTTTACGCCAGACCGGCACTCGAATAGAGGATATATTTGAAATATTCTCAAATGATGACAGTTCGTTAAAATTGGAGCACTATTTACAAACTTGTCATATTTATACATATTATATCGTGGTCGTTTCAGACCACATACACCTACTAAAAGGTATAGGCCTACCCCAAAGATATGAAGGGGGGGAGTACAGACGGATCGGTGATCACAGTGTGATATTATGGTACGCAGAGAACACAGCTGTCTATCCTATTGAAACTTGTTTCTAAGTTGTAGCAATCCTATATAATTAATGCACAAACTGTGAATTATTTAAGATTGCATCTCAAGAATCGAATCCACGATCTTCTATCGCAAGTCTTAATCCTCTAAAAGATAAAGATAAAATTAATTTATTCAACATTGTTGATTCTTAACACTTCAATCGTCAACCATATTTTATTATTGACTCTACTCTGCTTCAAGATGCTATAGTAATAAACAAGAATTAGGGAGAAACTTCACAACAATACATCTTTTAATAAAGTTTAGCAATACAGATTTATACATATACACTTTATCGCATAGCCTAAATAAAATTAAAATACTCAGGCGTCATCACTGCCAAGGATTCTTGTCATTTAAATATTCGTTTATGAAATAATAAGCCTTTCTATCAATTTACTATTAAAATTCGTTTTGAATTTTATAAATGTTAGTTAAATAATGTTTTTCGGAGTTTTCCGTTTATTACAAATGAATAAGAAACTTTTTGCAGTCGAAACTTTGGTAGAGCCAGTTTTTCTCGGTGCCTTGTAAATATACTATGGAAGTCCCCTTTTTTTTTAAATTATTATATACCGCTGGAACTGATCGATGTATTATGTATAATTTTAAAATAAATATGTTATTATAAATATTAAATTAAGTAGGAAAAGGACTAATATGTAACTACTTCCGCTATGTAGCAGTAGTCGTGCAATAAAGAGCAGCGCACGCCTGCCCGCTTATAAATGCACATTGGGCTAACAAAGCAAATTACACAACTACCACCGTTAAATCATTCAACACCTGTTTCACCTCTCCACGGGGCATCCTTAGTAGTAATGTTACACCGATTAGAGCCAAACACTGTATTGTTTACCGTACGCGCATTTATCAGCTGGCTGGCGGGCGGTGCACTTTATTGTACGACTACTGCTACATAGCGGAAGTAGCTATATATCAGTCCTTTTTTTACTTAAAATAGACTTTCGCAAAGTAACACCAGAATCTATTAGATATGCCCTTATAGATATCTTTAGAGAAGTCCTATGCTTTACAGTAAGTGTCTATAAGCCGAAAACAAGACAACATCTTATTCTTTACAAAATATTACAGTTAATTAATATTTATTATCTGTGCATGCCGACTTTTATCGGCCAGACTTTATTAACCTGTGATATTAAAATAAAAATAAAAATGTCATGTATTTCAGAGTGATCACTTTATATATCATGATTTTTTTTTATGGTCCCCGCTGTTGGGGACCTCTCGTTCCCCTATCTCGTGTGGGACAGGGAACTTTTTAATTCTAGTAATTTATTCATTTTTTTATTATTATCATTCTTCTCTTTCATGTATCATCTTATCTGTCGTACTGTTTCTTTCATTCTACAATTTTCCCAGTCTTTCTCTTTCATTCCATTAGCCATACATCCACCAATACACCACAACCACATACACCATGATTTAAAATAGGTGTAGATACTTTAAAGATTTTTTCTTTTAAATTCACGCTTTTATAAAATTTGCTTCCTCCAGTAGCAGCGGGTCGTGGCAGCTCCGCGGCGCGGACTAATTTCATTCCGTCCGGTCCTGGTCTAGCTCTTAATTTATAAAGTTTTGCTTACGAAACTATAAGAAGGCGCCATTTGCATTCAGCGAGCGAATCTCGGCGCGAAATTGAGTTTCCCTTTTCGAGATAAAACACCGCGGCTTGCGCTTTGTACGTTACGGTGAGTGTTCGTGGATCGAATACTCAGTTTGGAAATTAAAATTGTCAAAAAATTTATTTCTTCTCATTTAGTTCTGGTTTAGTTTCCTCTCATTCAGTATGAAGGTTGGTTGTTAGTACAGACCTCTTTTCTCGTAATAGATAAATATCACAGCATAACAATCCCGATCTAAGTAACAATAATCTTTTTGTTGCTACAGCGGTCGAAGCGACGCGTCTAGCATGTAGCGCAGCGCGTCAGAGAGAGCGAGATACGCAGTCTAAAGAGGGAGTAGAAAAATAAATGCGTTCATAAATAATGAATTTGGATGCGTTCTTATGAACGCAACAAGTAGTTAAGGTCCTGAAATAGAGACTACAGTTTTGCAAGCGCAGTGTAAAATTTCCGACAACGATCTAGTTAGTCTTTAATGGAATCAGGCGTTACCTTGCGGAAGTGTAGAAGAAAAGTGAAGAAGTAAAAAAAGAACGAAGAAATATAATTAAACCAAAATTGTCCCTGTATATCCAAGAAGGGTGAATGTAGAAAAAAAACTGTTGGCAAGTAGCTAAACCGGATTCTTGCCAGTGCCGACTTTTAAGTAACTACGGACCTCGCTTGTGGATTTACTGTGCAATTAATATTTACCTAAGTGATACTAAATACGCTTCACAGTGCTAGACTATGCCTAACGGAACCATCCTGGAATAGTACCCCCAGACATTTATCAGAAATAGTTCCCGGGGTGGCATCATCACGTTTTGCCAAAAATAATTATTGAAGTAATACTCCTTTAGCTGCGAAAGCAGTTTAACTGTAATATCCCTTCGACCTCTGGTATATTATCTCCTAGGCCTTCAAAAATTACCCTACCGTACCTTTTGTATATATATATGTATATACCCCATTTCAAAGAAATATAAATGAATAGTTGAAAAATTCCTTTTTCAAATTAATTGTTAAAATACACGTACGTATATAAACTTTTTTAAACAAAAGAAACTTCTAGCAAGAATAAAACAGCAAAGAAAAAGTTTTTGAAACTTCACCTGCGACTACCCTCATTTTCATACAAATGCATTCGAACGGCGCACGATCTGATCTGCATAAGGCTTCTGGAAGTTTCTTAATAATTCCGTTTAGAAGTACCTACCTGTTTAAATGTTTTTCGTTAAATTTATTACAAAACCTTGTAAAATTCTTTTAATTTAATGTTTTTAAGTTAATTTTTTATGGTCCCCGTTATTCACTTTCCTTTAATAGAACCAGGCGTTACCTTGCGGAAGTCCATCCTAAGTAAGAAAAAGACCAATTTTTAGCCACTTTCGCACATACAGCGGCAGTCGTGCAACAAAGTGCACCGCCCGCCGATAAATTCCATTTGTGCCAAACACAGAATGGGCACTAATCGGTGTAACATAACTCCTGAAGATGCCCCGTGGAGGGGTGAACCACGTGTTGAGTGATTTAACGGTGGCAGTTGTGTAATTCGCATTGTTTGTCGCATACGCATTTATCGGCGGGCGGTGCACTTTGTTGCACGATAGCCGCTGCATGTGCGGAAGTGGCTAAATATTGGTCCTTTTCTTTCTTTTTTCGTCCTTCTCAATTTCTCTCACTCGTTCTTCGTTTTTTTACACATAATCTTTCATTCCTTTTCATTTAATTACCATTCATTTGTAACTTGTTTTCCTTCACCATTTCCTTGGACTGCCTTTTTACAAATTTTATTATTATCATTTTGTTTATCTGTTTTTTTTTTACCATTTCTATTTTATTTTAACTTATATGCATATCACAATATTTAGTGTACATATCTTTATCACGGATTTTTCTAACCTTTATGTTTTTATGCGTTATAAATAAATACTATTAAACACATTAAATAGCTACGCGACCATTCGTCGCATTGTGCTATTTTAGATAGCCCATCCCAAGGTATGCGCGGTACACGGCTTTTCCCGAAACCCTTGTGCCATTATCACGATGGTTTAAAATCACATCGATCCATCGTCCGCCTCAGAGTCGCTGAAGTTAGTGGAAGTTTAGGGCCCCCAATCTAAACACTCGCGACTCCGAAGGCCCATTCGACCGCCTCCTTCTGGACCATGGCGGTCTTACAAAAGAAAGCCAGGGTCCTCCACGCCGTTGTGCAACCCGCCCAGAATGACCGACACGGCTGCTGGCCACAAAAGGTCCTGTACGATCTCAAATGCAAGCCTCTTCCAACCGCCCTTGAACTTCCCCATTTCAAATTTCTAGCGGTGAATGTCATGGGGTTCCTAGCACCGAACATATACCCCAACACGCTTTTAATATAAATTAAATTAAACAGTTAATTAATATTATATAACGTTATCCTTTCATAACAAAATTAATAGGACATTAAGGATATTTTTGGCGGTTGCCATCCATAATGAAGAGACCACTGTAACGGAAAAGTCTGATAAGATTATGAATGAGTTCCTCCGCTAGAAGGGAATAAATTATTTCACGCCGTTTTACTTTCATCCTGTTTATACGAAGTAAATTAAGATATGTTTTTTTATCTTTCTAATAACTTTGATATGATTTAACACGAGAATATATACGATAAATGTCACTGTATATTTCTAGAATTCTCGAAAAAAGTAGTACAATATATTCAGGAGCGGTTCTAGCTTGTATAGCACCCGTGAGCAATGAAACCCTGGCGCCCCCTAGACCTGACCCCCCTCCCCCTGGCTATAACTATTAACTTTGCCGTCGTAACAAGAAAGTTTTTTTCATATTCCAACAAGCTATTTTATAAGTAGGCTGTAAGTAATAACTAAGTGAAGTAGTAGTAACTGCCGCCACGGCGCTGGCTGGCCGCTTCTGTCATATCATTGTTGTACCATGATGGTCCAAGACGATGCTCTTAGCTGTCTCAGGGAGCGCCGCGGCGCCCGTGTGCATTGCACACCCTGCGCTATAGGTTAAACCGAAAGTTTAAAGAGAAAAATTTTTCAAATTCCAACAAGCTATTTTATAAGAATGTATAGCTTACAGTATGATATTAATTACGTTTCTTCTAATGCTACTACCGTCACCAACTTCTAGCTGCTTCTATCATATCATTGTTGTACCATGATGGCTCAAAACGATGTTCTTAGCTGTCTCAGAGAGTGCCGCGTCGCTCCCTGAGATAGCGGCGCCCGTGTGCATTGCACACCATTAAGCCGCCTCTGATACTAAATCACAAAATGTTGTCGATAACGAAGGTGAAAGTGAATGTTGATTAGAAATAAAAACTTAATCTCTGTGTTTGGCACTAATCGGTGTAACATAACTCCTGAAGATGCCCCGTGGAGGAGTGAAACACGTGTTGAGTAATTTGGCGGTGGCGGTTGTGTGATTCGCATTGTTTTCCACATACCCATTTATCAGCGGGCTGGCGGGCGGTGCACTTTATTGCACGACTACCACTGCATGTGCGGAAGTGGCTAAATATTGGTCATTTACTTACTTAGGATGGACTTCCGCGAGGTAACGCCTGATTCCATTAAATAAATAAAAACTTGTAAGAAATATAGTCGTGTGAATTTAACTTAAGAAAGCGACATTACTTTCCGCTCCCCCAAATATAAAAGAAAACAATTAGACTGAAAGTAAGTCAAAAAGGGTCGAGCTTTATTCCAAGCTGGTCATGCATAAATTCATTATAGTTTTAGTAAAATAAAACTAGAAATAATAATAATTAACAAAAAGTAAAATGTAAATAAAATCGACAAATGTAGTTTTTCTAGCAAACTTTGATCTAGGAACGAAGATGATACACGGGGGACGATATGAATGTAAAGAAATATAGAGATTGTAAAAGACTGAAGGAAATTGTAACATGACTGTGAAGTGTGAAAGGAGAAAGTGAAATAAAGGAATAAAATAATGAAAATGCTTTACTCGAGTTGTATTGTCCCTGTTACACATATGGCAGGGGAAAAGAATTAAAATAAAAATAACACAAGGGTAGATAGCATTTCTTTTTTTTTACTGGCTTCCCTATTGAAGGCTTCTCGTACCCCTAACTTATTTATAGGTTAGGTACTTTTATTTCTTTTTAATAATTTTTTCATTTATATTTTTATTTTTGCGCTCTTCTTCCATGCATGTTGAGATCTTTCATTCTACATATCATCTGTCTTGTTCTTTCATTCAATTTTCTCTCTTTTCCGATTCCTTTCATCCATTACCACGTTTCTCAGTTTTTTAACATAATTTATTTATATACTCGTTATTTTGCCACATTCGGTTTATTTTATTTGCGTTTTGTTAGATTATTGACTATTATTTCTTTTTATTACGTTTATCACCTTTCTACATAGCCTAAGAAACTCTGGTCGCATCTCATCATTCTCAATAAGCGAGGCTATAGCCGGGGATATATAGGATTTAAATTTGTTTACTTGTAAGTCTGCTTTGCATTAAATGAACCGACCACATAGATCGACCTTGGGTTTGTAAGAGTGGTCGTAGTACTGTAGCTTCTTGTTCTTCGGTAGCTTCTTGTTCTTCGGTAGCTTCTTGTTCTTCGGTAGCTTCTTGTTCGTCGGTTGCTTCTTGTTCGTCGGTTGCTTCTTGTTCGTCGGTTGCTTCTTGTTCGTCGGTTGCTTCTTGATCTTCAGTTGCTTCTTGATGTGTTGACCGCACCTCCGCTAGCCCTTATAATGAGCGCGGAGACTCTCAACAGTCTACTCAGTCAGTGCGTCTACTGTGGCGCCATCTGTCATTTATCTGTTTTACTGCCGCCGCCGCCGCGATGCGATCGACGGACACGTGGGTAAGAGCTCGTTGCTAGGCAACGCGTGTTTCGAGGCGCGGTCCAATGGCAGAGCGGTTAGCGTTTGAAACGGTCACGTGGGTAAGAGCTTGGTGTTTGAGTGGCGCGCGATATGCACGCCACAGGTTCTCGGGAAGTCAGTAGATGTAAGCAGTACAAAACCGGTACCGTAGCTATCTTTCCAGAAAGCCTATGTCTTGAAGTGAACGTCTATCAGCTGTGCTATATGAAGTATTTCCTAATGCAAATGATTTAGATCAGAGTTCCCCAAACTTTTTTGTGTCGTAGACCCCTTGCCATGTTTTTCCGTGTCGGGAAGACCCCCTACTTACCTGATATTGATTTCCTGTAAATTTCTAACTGTAGTGAAGTTTAGTTTTAAAAACTTTATGTAAAAACACATGTTTATTTACACATTTATTAATTGAATTTAAATTAAAATTACTCAAAATTAAATTTTGTATCTGTTATGTAAAATATACGTAACATTAAATAAACTATAAATAAAATAACATAAGCAATAAGTCAATATTTTAGTGAGAAGGATGAACCTGATGCTTTAATAATAGATTATCAACATTTGGCGTCAATTTTGTAAGGGGTAATATTAAATCTCCTCAGCTAATGATGTCCAGTCTGTTTCTTTTTTCGTTAGGAGATTGGTAACAGCGCTGAACCCCCTTTCTACTAAACATATGTAATAAATTTTTAACTTCATTGGTACTTTTATAAATAATGTAAATGTTTTGATATTATAAGATATTATGATGTAAGTAAATAGGTACTATCAGTGTATGTATTGAGATCCACTATCGTGGACCCCCATTTTCATTTCATGGACCTCCAAATTTTTTTCGTTGACGTAGACCCCTTGCAGGTTGTCATAGACCCCTAAGGGTTGATATATACCACTTTGGGAATCACAGATTTAGATTGAGGTGATATCGCATCCGCAAGACAACCCTGATCTTTTTTAATCACTTCTGAATTCTTTCAACAGTGTTTGAAGTTTCAAGTGACAATTGCCAAAGCCAGTGTCTGAAAATTTCCTCAGTAATTCCTATTATATGTTCACAGGGTCGCACTCCGCGTCGATCAATAAACTATCCATAGCCATAAAAATAAGTACGGCCCTGACCTTATCGTAGATCTGCAGACAAGGAATACGTTGATCCAATTTGAACGATGGCTCGGCATTACTCTCGATTCAGCTTTTAAAAATTATTAAAACAATGGTCCAATGCATACGCGAAAGCGTCTGATCGTTTATGTTTCATAAATCTATTTGTATGAAACACAGTATGTTCAACCTAAAGGTGGACAAATGGCCTTATTAAAGAATTGGATATATATCGTGGCGGCTTATTTATAACAGGAGACGTTCTAAATTTGAAATATTGATCAAACAAAAAACACTTCTAAACATTTGAGTGAAAGTTATTCTGAAGGTGTTTATTAAAAAAATATCATTGTGTTTCGTTGGTTCCTATGATCAAGATTTTAATTAGATGTTTTAAAATCTTTGCTATTATAAATATATATGTTATATACATATGTACGTTTAAATATGTATGTTTATGTTCGTTTGTTTGTAAATATGCATTTTTTTGCACACGTGACCCATTATTAGTACTTATACCTTTTCCATACTATGGTTGTCTGTAAGAGATTGCCTTGTGTGATAAGACCGCCCATTGTACTTTTTTGTATATTATTGTAAAACTTATTAAATGTATACTAACGTGTACAATAAAGAATATTTATATATATATATATATATATATATATACTCCTGTGTGATTATGACTTACGTAAGGAAGGCATTTCGCGGAGGAAGCATACTCGAAGCTTCATCCCCTCGTCCCTCTTCCAGAAGGCCTGCGTCGAATAAATAGTTTTATCAGTGTTCGAGCTGTGATACAGACTTGCGAACGTATGTCGTAAGTTTGATTCCCAGGAGGATACAACCTTATAGATATCACTTTGAGCATTAATCATATAGGATTACCACTGCACATAGACAAGTTTCCACACTGTAACTCCAACCCGCCTGCCAATATATCTATATTTTTGGTTGGAGGCTATATATATATATATATATATATATATATATATATATATATATATATATATATATATATATATGTATATATATATATATATGTATATATATATATGTATATTTACTTTATTGGAGATAGACAGTAACAAAAGGCAATATGAAAGTACAAACTTAGAAGCTTAGAAATATAAAATTAGTTACAGTTGTTACCTTATAACTATCTTACTGAGTACATATAATGATTTATAGTCAAAGACTATGAACTATCTCACTGAGTACATATAATGATTTATAGTCAAAGATCAAAGACTATGGTTTATATATTTTTATTATGTTTATTTATATATTTATATTATATTTATATTATTGTTTAAATTGCATTGTATGTACTCAATAATTTCGAACGAAATTGTTTTTTAATTTTTTAAATATATGTCCATATAGATATAAAAAGAGTTTATAAAATTCGGAATATACAATATTATAATTATTGTTTATCTGTGTAGGCATGCTACTTCGTACAGGCAGGCATTATTAACATTACAATAAAAAATAATGTCATGTATTTCAGACTGATCACTTTTGGAAAGCCTCTGTGAAAACATCTTTGGCTTTACTATTTGTATCTGACTGGTTTTGATCTCATTAAAACGTCACTGATTTTTTAAAAAAGAAACGGGTTCGTAAATTTTAGTTTTAAGCCATTTTTCCATTAGTTTTTCTTTATGTCAAATGATACTTCAAAAATATAAAAAGTGAAACGCAAGCGAAAGTTTGAGCAAAATATCTTCAATTTTTATTTGAATTTCGAATGGACGTTTTTTCCAGACGTGCTATTACCTTAGCTCAGTTGAGATACTTTCGCCAACTACTTATTATCTGAAAAATTGAAGCAACTTTTAAATTCAGAACAACTATGTTTTTTTTGTTTAAAATAAATCCTAACCTTTTTAAAAAGTAATAGAAAACTTTCGTATATATCATATATTATTTTAAATTAAAATAAAACCTTAACTAGATTCCGAACTGGGTTCTTTGCACGAATAATATACCAACCAAGCCAGTGCCCCAAATTGCCGCCATCATTGGCATTTATGGCATTTTTATGGAGCCGTAATTTTTTACGTCTTATACAAACTCTATAGGAGATCATCGTGACAAAACAATACGAAAGGCTGTAGCAGATAAAATGGAATTGTCTAGGGGTTTAATGTTTATTATGGTTCAGCCGAAATTGCAAGCAAACGCGTGTACTTGTTTTACATATACCGTTATATATACCTTTCTCTATTGCACACATTTTTTCTCGCACTCACACAAACGACGCGCCTGATTGGTTATAAAGTAGGGATTGTGATTGATTGTTCAAATAAAGTTAGTTCTTTGATTAGAGTTTTATTTAAATTTCCCTTATATAAAACTGTACAAAATTTCTGTTTTAACGCGTTATACGGGGATCGTTACTTTTAAAACCTTTTTAGTCATTATAAATCTATTTATATTATGTATACATCAAATCATCATACCTGGTGATGAACGCCCCCTACAAAGCAAGATTGACCATGTCGTTGATTCTCATGGTCGAAGAGCTTCCTATGAAATGATTACCGCTTCGTGGTCACCACTCTCGGTATCCTGACCACTTTTATTTCAGGAGAGCAATGGTTCTCTTACTGTCTTATTGGATTCTTCTCATGTCCTCATATCTGATACCATCTCGCGGTGAAACTCTGAACAACGTGTATAAATATAGTTAAATATATAAAATTAAAATTAGTTTAACATATCACTTATATAGCCGAATGAAATATATATATTTTCTATGTCATATTTTTTCTCTTTTTATAGCTTTAAGTGATGGATATGTTTGAAGCTTTTTCAAACTTCTCTTTAATTGATTTATTAATCGAAGGTTCATGTTATTTATTACTGATTAAGATTTTCTTTTATTTAAAACTTAAACCTGGATTTTACTCCCGGTTTTCTTTCAGAAAACTAATGTATAATTGTGTAAAACTTCCAAATTTTATTATTAATATGTAATAATTTCAGCTGTATTTACCCATAAGAGAAAATTGTGTAAGAAAAATTGTAAATAATTGTAAAACGCTGTCGTGTCTCGCAGCTGGGAGGAGAAAGATCCGTATCAAATAGCGGCAACCCTCTCCAAGTTGTCTACATTTAGCAACAGCAAAAAAAATATTGTAAAAAAAAAACACTAGCGACACTAGAACTTTGAGAATTTAGATTACTTCAATTCAGAAAACAATAAAATTTTAAAATAAATCAATTTTTGTCAAAAATTTTTCGACGAATATGTTACTCGGAATTCCCTGAAACCTTTTCTCCGGCATTTGTTTTCAGGAGGTTCAGTCACACGGTAAATTGCTTTCGGCTATACAGTAACGACACCATATCCGCATTCGGTATTTCCCTGCAAGGCATTTCCGGTGTCGGGGCGGACCAATTTTGGGCAGTGAAAGAGAAAATTTTTAAATATATTGTAAAATTCGCAAGTTCTCGGCGGCATATTCGATAAGCTCGGCTTCAGACGACTACTCTACCCTTCTATTCACGTTTATATTGTTCTTCCACACTGCTTTCCAAATCATTGTTCTAGAAGAATACTTCCAAAATGCACTATTCTCGTAAAAAATCGAAAAATCAATCCAGAAGCAGTACAGCTAAAGAAGTTGTACTAAAAATTTATACATACATAATTTTTTAAGCATGCTTATGTTCAATCAATTTCAGACTATAAGCAGATTTATTCTCAATCCTTAGTCACTGCCAATAATTATAAGATTATAATAAATAGTTGATTAATTAATTAATTTCCTTATTAATTAATTTTGAATTAATTGATTTTATTAAGTAATTAATTTTCTTTATCTGAAAAATTAAAGTCGTTTCTTAGTCATCTTCATTACCATTTTTACCGTATGGCTTCCACTACTGTACATAGATTTCCAATAGGGTCTGTTATAAGCGGCCTTCCAGCGACGTCCGATGACACCAAGGTCTGATCAACTTGCGGGTGGATGTCTTACGCTGCCAGTAGTCTTTACTCCAGGTCTCAAGGACCCTACATATCTAAGTCGTCACCATCATTTGATCCAAAGAACGTCCATTGTTGAACATAGATCGACTTGACAATGACATCAAGATAATGATATATAAATAGTCCCTGCTTTACCATGTTAGGGGAGTAAGAGGTCCGAGGAGAGAGGGTAAGAGGAAAGCACCACAAAAACCAAAAAAATAACAAACTACATACGTAATACGAAAATGTTATACAAAAGATAATAATAAAAAATTATCACGTCGCACATGTCTCGGGATCGACTTAATTATATTAACAACAGAATGTCCACCCCACTTCCCGACAGTCGTGATAATATATTTTTATGTTTACGATCTCAGTATGTCTGTCCTAAAAGTGTTAGATATGCGTGTATGCCACGACAAATGTCAAATAATGTATTATTTTATAAAATACTGTACATTTTTCAATTGGAATTCTACAGCATAAAACAGGAGAACCGCGAGGTAAGAAAATTACGCTTTGTCACTTTGGGAATCCTTGTCTGTCCCGATTTTTCTTTAAGAATTAGCGCTATAATGAAAGTGACACTTTGATATACTATAATTAATATATCCCCTTCACGACCACGGGGACGCCGGTGTCCCAAGCAAAAATCATGGATTAATTAAATATTTACGTAACCATTGTAAATTATTTTTTTGTTTTAATATTTCGGAAAGTACCTTTTTATTATTTTTTACTAGCAATATAGGATAACTAACACCGTTTGTTGTTTATCGTCATCGGAACGTTAGAGTTCTTTTGGCGCGAATGATCTGCTGTTTGGAATAAATAATTGATATTGTAAAAGTGCTTTTCAAGTTTTTACAGTGTCAAATTATCATTACCTGGTAAATAAATTGTTATTCTAAATATTCAGTAGTAATGTATTTATGTTGTATTCTGTGATAAATCGTTATAAAGATTATGGGACACGAATGTCCCTGTCGGCGTAAAGGGATACTTTTTATACGGAATTTCTTAACTTTTGGCCTGGTGATATACCAAAATGCTATCATTTTCTTACTCATATTTTTCTCAGAATATGTTTCGTAAGGGACGTGGAGTTTTTGAACTTCGAAAAAATAAAATTCTTCAAATTTTTGTGGGCGACAATAGCGATGAGGACTTAGTGCTTGATGACGAAGACCAAAGACTTCTAGTACAGGATGATGACCAAGGGGTATTTGATGTCGAGGTTGAAGAGACGACGACTCTTTAACGGCAAGAATCACCTGAACCTTCAACGTCTCAAAAAAACAATCCATCTAATCATTAACCAATCATCTAACAACAGGAATTGTTTCGCCGAGTACCACAAATAACTTGCCCTATTATATTTATATTGTTCATAAACAAGTAAAAAAAAAGTACACTAAGTAACAAATGTACATTATTTACAACAAAACAGACTTACCAACAAGTAAACCAAAATTTAGAGTTTAAGTAGAAAGTAACCCTTAGCGACCATAGGGACATATTTGTCCCATAAATTTCCAACAAAAATGAAAAACTTTTTTGATTTTTTAGTATAAATTATGTTTTTAGAATCCCTATTAATTCATTACATCTAGCTAAATTAATTAAATAAGGTACCGTAACCTTATGGTCCTGAAAGGGATATTAATTATTACACGATAATTAACGGTATTGCTCTATGCATTAAGACAGAAGGTTGTCCAATCTCGGCGTGATCAAAACTGGAATTAAAAATCTGATGAGGACGTAATGTATGTAACTCCTACATCACCTTACTACGCTAACCTTAATACAGTTCCCGGATGCCGTCTCAGCCTATCGCGTGCTACGCAGCATGGAGGTGGACGCGGTCTTGGTCAAGCTCTTCACGGGGCTCGAGGAGTTCTCCGAGTACCTTCACCGGTTTACGCTCAAAGAGGACCCCTCGTGCTTCTATGAACCAGGCGTGGACCAAACCGTGGTTCACCTGGTAGCCCACTGACCCGCCTTCGGAGGACTCCGAGTCGAATCCGAATGCCGGTATGTCAAGAATATTGAGGAGGCGACCATCTCCTCCATCATGTTAGAAGAAGAGGAATCAAAATCTTTTCACAATTACTGTAAGAAGGTAGCCAAAACAGCAATAGAGTGAAATAAAACTTATTTAAAAGCTCATTGTCAGATAGGAAATTAAAAAGTAAGTAAGCACTAAAGTAAAGAAAAAAAATTAAATTGTCAATAAAAATATTGCAACAAGTAGAATAAAAGAAATAACTGTGATAAATATATATAAATAATAGAATGTGAACCTGAGATATAAAGAAAATTGTGAATAAAGAAACCTAGAATGTTGTGGTTGAGGGTGGATGTATAGATAGAACAGAAGAGAAAGACTGAGAAAATTGTGGAACGAAAAAAGTAGAAGTAGAAGACAGATCATGAAAAAGAGCGTGAAAAAATCAGTAAAGAAAATGAACGACACTGTCCTTCCCAAAGATACGCCCTCAAAAGCGGGGGCCATAAAAAACCTTAATACAGTGATAGAACTAAAAAAGAAGGTTGACATGAAAAACATTGATGGATTAAATTTACAACGTAAATAACCGTGAGCAACGTACCAGAGGTAGGTACATATTGTTTATACGAGAAATGGATATAGGTTCCGTGAAAGTATTTCACGTTGCAATATCTCACTTTGCGTATCTGTGAAATACGATGTACGTAAACCATCGCGCGGAAATTGAAAAACTGCAGACGTAACATATGGGTCGGTAAAAAAACTGGAAATACTATACGGAGTAACCTATAAACCGAATATATAAAAAACTACCAAACTACCGAAGTAATAAACATAAAACTATGCGGTATAGTACTAACATACAAATTAAAATTCGACATATATTGAATTATATATCTTGTTATTGGATAATAAATGCCTTAGATCAGTGATTCCCAAAGTGGTCTATATCGACCCCTAGGGGTCTATGACAACCTGTAATGAGTCTACGTCAGCGAAAAAAAATTTGAGGGTCCATGAAATGAAAATGGGGGTCCACGATAGTGGATCTCAACACGTACACTGATAGTACCTATTCACTTACATCATACTATCTTATAATATCAAAACATTTACATTATTTATAAAAGTACCTTTGTAGTAAAAAAAATTTTATATATGTCGCCATTGACTTTTGTCTTATTGACGCAAAATGTTGATAATTTATTATTAAAGCATCCGGTTCATCCTTCTCACAAAAAATGTTGACTGATTGCTTAAGTTATTTATAGTTTATTTTATGTTTATTTAATGTTACGTATATTTTACATAACAGATACAAAATTTTATTTTGAATATTTAAATTCAATTAATAAATGTATAAATTAACATGTGTTTTTACTTTAAGTTTTTAACACTAAACTTCACTACAGTTAGAAATATACAGGAAATCAATATCAGGTAAGTAGGTGGTCTAACCAACACGGAAAAATATGGCAATGGGTCTACGACACAAAAAAGTTTGGGGAACTCTGCCTTAGACCTTAGAAGGAGATATACTGGAAAAAATTAAATATCAGAGTAATGGTAGTCCAACGGTAGAGAACTCAAAATTGCGATCGTTAGTCGCGGGTTCATTTTTCTTCATACACATATCGAGAAGCAACGTTCAGTATTTTCATTTCACACACACATCGTCGTTCGCACTATTTATTTAAATATAAAATATTGTTGACTTTTATCTTCTCGTCTTTTAATATTTTTAACATTTATTATAAACTTAGGTTTTGTTTCTTTTTGTTTCTCTTGTATGTATACTTTATAAAGAATGTAACCTAATGTACACCGCTAATATATGTATATATATATATATATATATATATATATATATATATATATATATGTTGTGTGTGTGTGTGTGTGTGTGTGTATGTCACCTTAAACAGAGCTCTTATTTATCTTCAACTTTTGTTTTTTAATCTATTTTATTATTGACTCTACTCTGCTTCGTACGGTGTTATAGTTGTGGAGGAAAAGCAGGAAGAAACTCCACAACAACACATATTTTAATAAAGTATAACACAGATTTATACATATGCACTTTATCTGATATAACCTGAATGAAATCAAAATCATGCGACGTTTCTTGTTATTTAAATATTCATCTATTAAATAATAAGCATTTTCCGATTCCGTTCGATAAATCACAAACATGAGAGATTCTATATACAAATGAAAAAGGCTATAGTAACGAATCAATGACGCAATGAAGCGGGGAACGTTCATTAAAATGTCATTAGGAAGGGCGTAATCATTAATCAGGTAAAGTTCGAGCTACGGCGGTGCGAAAACACCTCCACCTTCCAAATGAATTAACCGATACGCGAGGATTTCTTTGTCGTGTTAATGAATGTCTTTGTTTTATATCGCTTCAATATTGTACGAAACAATGTGGAAAGCAAAAATCACTTTATTACATTTGACATCTTTGATATCCTACCAAAAATGCTTGGTAGAGTCAAAAATTTGTGTATTTTCACTTCGTTTACATTAATACCGTCTAGTAACGTTTAATAAGGGTCTCCAAAGGATTCCTTCTAAAACTCTATATAAATAAACTACACAAACTCATCAAGACATCTTTCCATCTATCTAATAGATCCAGGCGTTACCTTGCGGAAGTCCATCCTTACTAAGAAAGGGACTAATATATAGCTACTTCCGCTATGCAGCAGTACTTGTCGAACAGACACTGGTCTTTGTAACAACTACCTGAGGATGCCCCGTGGAGGGGTGAAACACGTGTAGAGTGAATTAACGGTAGTAGTTGTGTTTCGCATTGTTTGCCGCACGCGCATTTATCAGCGGGCTGGCGGGCGGTGCACTTCATTGCACGACTACTGCTGCATAGCGGAAGTAGCTATATATTAGTCTCTTTCTTAATCTTTCCATCTCACACAACTGATAACCGAACACGGGTACCTGTCAGTGTGACGGCTTCATAGTATAGACTTTTCATCACTCACTCAGACACTGTTCCAGATTCGAATCCAAAAGACATAACCACGTGATACATGACCCTATGCGAAAAATTATGATATACCTCTGTTCAACTTTCTGGACCTCTTCTGGAAAAAATCTACGGCAGAATCTTTTGATCTAAATCTCAAGGCATTTAACCGTCTGTAGCGCTTGGGCAGCGACTTGAAATAAAATAATGCACCAATTAACGTATAATTAACTAAAAGTTTAGCGCACGCGTTTAACGTAACACGTATGCAGGATCAGAAATGGACCAAAAATGTTGCAGTGTGAAAAGGCCCACTTGGCAGAGAAAAGAGAGGAAGACCCGACGCAAGATGGAAGGACGACGTAATCAAAGTTGCCGGTGCTGATTGGTTCCAAAAATCCAAATCTAGAGAAGATTGGATATGCTTGGAAAAGGCCTATATCTGCAGAGGGGTTCTAGCAAAAGATTAAAAATCATACCACAAATTGTAGTCACTTTTTTATTTTATAGATTTTTTTTAACTTTTCATGTGTTATTACTATTACTACTGTTTTTGTTGTACTAAGTAATATTTACTTTCTGTCTATAAATAAAAGGCCCTTATTTATTTAACTAAAAGTTTAAAATTACATTGTTTATATGTATAAATTTTAGCTATATTAACCTATCAGAAAAATTGTAAATAATAATAAAACACTGTCGTTATTCGCAGCTGGGAGAAAAAGGTTCCGTACCGAATAGCGGCAAACACTTCCGACTGTCTGGGCTCAGTAAACGAGAAAAAATGTAATTTTAAAAAACACCCTGGCGATACAAAATGGAATTAATAAAAAAGTAACGCTTAATACAATATTTTTCCGGAGTGCCAGAACTATGCATGACGTATATAATATTATAGAAAATTCACTAGATGGCGCTAAATTACAAAATTAGTATCGATGGAACTGCGTAGTGTTGCAAGCCACGCAACAAAAGTAAGATCTAATTTTCATAGACTTTTTTATGATTGATTATTGCTCTTACATTATTTATTGTTATCTTTAACAAGATTTCTGACCATTCTTGGGTATACGTGTTTATCTAGACGCCATTTTGAAATCAAACACAAAATTATATAATTAACTGATACGCATAAAGGATAACGTATCCGCTTCCCAAAAAAGGTATTTCAAGGAAGCTTAACCTTATTTCATTTTAATATACTGGCTCAGTGTAAATTAATATTTATATTAAATCGTTGAAACATGCCCTACGCCACATAAGCACTTATTCAATCAAATCACATCACATCACATCAAGTCAAATCACATAAAATCAAAAGAAAAAGATAAAGCTTTTTTTTCTTTTACACAAAACATACAGATCCTTTGGAGTTATTATTTGAATTGTCATGGCGTCAGGGAAGAGATCACGCATGAGGCTGCGACTTATAGCGCCATCTGTCTAAAGGGAATAGAAATAACAGCTTATCCGTTTTATCTGGGATATCCATTTCGCCCGGGCCTCCCCTGCACAATTGATCACTTTAGCTGTAGCGTTTGAACCCATGTATATATTATACCTCCAATTACTAACCCATAAGTGTTTAATAATGTCAACATAAGCTTTCAGTAATGGCGTTTCTTATCAAATGGTTATGCGACTTACTTCACACAACTGTCTTTTATCTAAATAACAAAAGAAAACCTGCCTATTGTTTCTTCTCTTTGTGATGCAAAGAAAATAAATTAAGAAGAGAATGAATGATTATGTGAGTAAAATTTTAAATTTTTTTCTATTATTAACAGGGTAAAACAACTTGACATGACTACCTTTTCATTTTTAATATTTCTTAGTCTCATATTTTGCTAATTCATCACCAAATTTTTTATATCGAGAATATACTTTTGGGTTTTTTTAGAATAAACTTATTAAACAAGAGAACATATCAAAAAATTAAAACATGTTCATTATCAGTATATTAATATTCGGTCCACATAACAATCGTTACAAGGAATTATAAACGAAGAAGTCAATTTTACGTTCAACATTGACGTGTAACGACAAAATACTAGGGTAAGAAATGACTATAATTTTGACTTTTGCGCCAATAAAAAATTGAACATTTTCCTAACCTAATCTGTAGCACATGTGCAAAATCTAAAATACGGTTCGCAATATTCTCCGCTCGTTACGCGAATATGCTGATATTGCTTACAACTGCTCGTTAGGAGTTTTAGAGAAAAGCTTAAAATGAACATTTTTTACAGTAAACATTTATTTAGCTATGTTTATATTTATAATTATTTATGGTTTCCATCCGTATTGGCCTTATATCATACATAATCTAAATAGATAATGAATGATTTTGTATGTAAAGCCTTAAATAGGTTATATATGTGGTAATCGTGATGCAAGGCTTGAATTTTAAAGTCTTTCGTGGGACGCAATTATTTAAAAAAAGAAATCCTCGTCAAAAAACTCCGCACTCACCTTCGTAGTTCAACCATCGTCCTCTCTCTTCTTCACACACACCTTTCGCTCGCACCATCTGACATTCCATTCCACATATATATAGCACGTTTGTCAGCAAAATGTTGTACAGCTTAACCTTTTTCCAAACACCCTGTATAAAGCTCACTTTAGAGATATGTTACTCCGCAAACAGCATGGGCGCACCGAGGTTGGATCCGGATCAATCCTCGGCTCGCCTGTGGTCCACGCTGCCGACCCAAGCATATACACAACATCAACACTACACAGCTCTACTCGAGTAGAGTGGTTCACTACATTGTAAAACTGGAATGCGTCTGTCCAGTTTCTGTTTTACTTTTAAGTTCACGGACCCTTCAATCAACTTCAACCTAAACCAAGACAAGATATGTTGCAATAATTTATTTTCCTATTGTAATTGACCATAACTGCTGCTCAGTTCCAGTTTCCAACTGAGCCTCGAACTGCTCCAAGTGCTCACGGGACTAGGGGGATTCCCTGAACACCTTCAGAGGTTTATACTCCAGGAGATTCCCTTGTACATCTGTGACTCGAACGTGGACCAGACTGTGGTGCATGTGGCAGTCACGTCTAGCAGAGATAATAGAGGAGGAATATCCACTCATGGTAAGAAATGAGGGGCATTGCCAAATCTTTCTGGATTTCTATAAAAAGGTTATTAGAATAATAGTAAAAAGTGTAAATAAATGTGATAAATTCTTTTAATCTGTAATAAAATTTTAAAATCGTGACAAACTTAATTTGTGATATTGCCTGTAAGAAATAGATAAACTAAATAAGAAATAAGATTAATGTAAAATCCAAAGAAAAAAGAAATAAATCGAATATATGTAAATGTAGAATCGAAGAAAGAAGACGATGAAAGTGATGCGATGAATGAAAAGGAATGGGAACGAATGAAAGATAATGTCAACTGAAGAACGAATGAAGGAGAATGTCAAATTAGAATGAAAGTAAAAGATTGCGTGAAAAGGTCATTATTGTTAAAAAGCTCACGCACGGTAAGGGAGTACACGAGGCCCCAAAACCGGGACCATTAAAATGTAGACAATATATTGAAATTCGAATTTTGAAAATGTTTTTTTAAGAAATTATTAAAATATATTATTTCTGAAACTATTGTTTTTTGATAGGGCAACACAAATTAACTATTTATCATTTATTGTATAATTAAAGACAATTAACGATTATTTAATTATTATTAATAAACCAAAGTTTTATCTAAGATTTAAATCTTGACCGATCTTAAGTATATTTCTTTCCGTTGGCCACTCTCTCCGGCTGCGTCGTTCCCAGAGCTTCTTCCTTGGTTCTCTGTTTCTTCGGATGGAGAAATATCGAGAGCAATCCATTCACAGGCGCCTCCACCATCAGATGGAGCGGCACCGCTACCAGCACTGACATCACAACCACACCGAAGTAAATCACCAGCTGATAAAAATACAACAATACTAATCATGAATCTGTATAGAGAGCTCAGTAATGATGATATAGCCTATTGAATTTGCAAGTTGAAATGGCAGAGAACAAGTTAGACCAGAAAAGACCGCTGAAGTAAAGATCATTTCTTTTTTCTGACGTTAATTTATAGGACACAGTATTGTCCAAATCTGTATATATGTATAAAGAGCTCAGTAATGATAATATAGCCTATTGAATTTGCAAGTTGAAGTGGCAGAGAACAAGATAGACCAGAAAAGACCGCTGAAGTAAAGATCATCATTTCTTTTTTCTGACGTTGATTTATGGGACACAGTATTGTCCAAATCTGTATATATGTATAAAGAGCTCAGTAATGATGATATAGTCTATTGAATTGGCAAGTTGAAGTGGTAGTGAACAAGTTAGACCAGAAAAGACCGCTGGAGTAAAGGAAATAATTTCTTTCTTCTGACGTTGATTTATGGGACACAGTGTTGTCCGAGTTCACATAAACCTATGCTAATTGCGGCCAATTTTTATTTAAATTTTACCTCATATATATACCAAGAAAGTCTTCGTGGTAATATTGAAGAATTATAATTGGTTATTTAATGTTTACGTATGTAGAAATATATTTCGATAGATTTACCAACAGTGTAGATAATTAAATATATGAAAACAGTTCGGTTATGTGTTACATGTAAACACGATATTTAAAGTTGTTATTTTTTTATCATTATTATTATTGGAAGGTGGAACAGGACTCGAGGCGAGTTTTGGAGGAGAACTATGCCTTGCAGTGTATAGTGCAGGGGCAGCTATAGCTCATGTAGCGCCCGTGTGCAATGAAACCCTGGCGCCCTCTAGGCCTGAAGGCCATAACTATTAACTTTGCCGTCGTAACAAGAAAGTTTTTTTCATATTCCAACAAGCTATTTTATAAGTAGGCTGTAAGTAATAACTAAGTAACTAAGGTAGTAGTAACTGCCGCCACCGCGCTAGCTGGAGGCTTCTGTCATATTATTGTTGTACATGATGGTCCAAGACGATGCTCTTAGCTGTCTCAGTGAGCGCCGCGGCGTATTGCACACCCTGCACTATAGGTTCAGCCGCCCCTGTATACACACTTCTACTTTGAACTTCGTGTTGTCTTTACCTCCAAGACGTACCTTCTTTGGAAAGAATCCCACAAATGTCTTATATTTATGAGCAGAATAAAATACTTTTTTCATTCAGATGAGTTGTAACTAACCGTTTCAAAGAACGACACGTGGAATAACTGTGTTCGCATGCCTAGCAACACTTGCACAATATTCATGTGCACTAGATACACGCAGTAGGTGAGCCGGCTGGTGATCAACCAACCGTTCAGCTCGAAGAAGCTGTTGAAGCTTTCTGTAATCAGAATTATTAAATTGATATAAACATGTAAAATACAAAAGATATTTAACAATAATTTGTCACTAAATCTAGAATGCCGATATTTAAAATATCAAATTAAAACTTGAATCAAAACTATAGAGTATCCAGATAAAATTTATCAATTTAAAATGGACTAGATAACATTTCATTAAATTAAATTGAAAAATGAAATAAAAAAAGTTGTTACCAACCTCTGTGGTAAAAAAAAATTACGAATAACAAACTACAGATAATATATAACAATAGATGAATCGTTGAATATTTATTAAAACAAAATAAAAAAGTTAAATGCAGATATCTGTGAAAATTAGCGAGATATACCCAAGAGACAATATTTTATTGACTGAACTTAATTGCTGTTTAAGTTGCATTTGTAATTTTCCTGGGTTCGACAAGACGCAGAATGGGTCTAGCCCCAACTGCTTTTATAATTGATATTTTAATGGGATCAGGCGTTATTTTGCGGAAGTCCATCTTAAGTAAAAAAGTACTAATATATAGCTACTTCCGCACATGCAGTCGTAGTCGTGCGATAAAGTGCACAGAGTCTCTGTGTTTGGCACTAATCGGTGTAAAACTACTTCTGAAAATGCCTCGTGGAGGGATGAAACACGTGTTGAGTGATTTAACGGTGGCAGTTGTGTAATTCGCATTGTTTGCCGCATGCGCATTTATCAGCGGGCTGGCGGACGGTGCACTTTATTGCACGACTACGACTGCATGTGCGGAAGTAGCTATATAGTGGTCCTTTTCTTAATTAATATATTGTCAAGTTCACGCGAACTCGTTAGATATCCACATTCAAGCCTGTATGGCGAGACCAGCAATCGTGACGATCTTTGATAGAAGCCTTGTGGTTGATGTCTATCGGATGACATAATAATCCTCGGCAGAATTGAGGAGACAACAATCTGACACTAGGATAAGATATTTTTTTTATTTATTGAATATATATTTCATAGACATTACATCTGTACCTTTGTTTTTATATTTCAAATTGCGATTTTTTTTCGTAAGCGTTTCTTCATATCAGTGTTTAATAAGCTAAGTTACTCAAGTCACTTAAATTATTTTCTAAGTTAAAACTTAATCTTTTTTAAAGTTTTAACTATACTGTACTTATTATTTTTTGTAGCTATAAAATATATTTTTTTTTAATTCTTTAAAAGTGTCTTGTTTTTACGTTCGGTTTTCACAATGCCAAACAATGTCTATATCTGTATATAACTAAATTGTAGTAAACGATATATATATATATATATATATATGTGGGAACGGAACGTAAGAGTAAAGGAAGTGAGCGGTTGATTGATGAATGAAGGAAGAGTATGAATGGATTATGGCATTCTCGTGTAAGATGGCGGTCGTGCGGTTGATGTGAACTATGTAAGACGTGAAAAAATTAAAGTGTTTGAAAAAAGATTTACATCTATTATTCGCCTGCGTGATTCACTCCCACATATATATATGTGTGTATTTATAGATAGCACATACGGCGTATTTTCTTCCTTATGCCTGCTAAATGTAGGGTACAAAGGGCCGCAAACGATGTATGTACATATATATATATATACATATGTATATGTCTCCCTTATATCCTCCTATAGGTCTCCCCCAAAAGATCGATGAGCGATTCGCTGCCCACATCTAGCGGACATAAGGAAGAGGCTGTAGTAATATAGCTAGTTGGAACGTAAAAACGTAACGTAAATATCTTTAGAAGTAGTAATAAAGACGAAACCTCACCACTGAGCCTCATACTGAGAGAGATAACCGCCAGGGACACCAGACAGCCCATGATGGCGCGTTGCGTCGTTACAAACAGCAAACGGAGAGCCAACGACGGTCGCGGCCCGTCGATATAGAATACATATCGGGAAAGAATCAAACACATTATCGCCGGAATCAAGAACCAGGTGAGGAATCCCCATTTCTGTAATCAAAACAAATTAAGTAAACTATTTTGTTTCATAACAAAAAATCTTGAAAGCTTCTAGAACAGGGGTGACCAACTTTTTTTTTTTTGCTCTATCTGGCGTTGAAATCAGGGAGGAGACAATAACCTCCCTGATAGGCGGCGATGACAAACAGGCGTTCATATCCCTTTGTAAAGAGATCGCCAAAAGGGCGATAGAAAGAAATAAAACAAACAGAGTATAAAAAGATAAATAGATTGAAAACGTAAATAGAAACAAAAATGTGATAGAAATAATTATAGAATAAGTAATAATGTGTAAAAAAAATGTAAAATAAAAATATAAATCAAAAAATGTAAAAGAAAAAGGGAAGAATGATAGACGAACAGAGCAAAAGGGTAAGAAAGAAGAAATGTGGTATAAAAGAATGGAATGAAAAATCATGTGAAGAATGGAAGCAGAGAACGGAAATAAAAAAAAACTAAGTGAAAAAATAATTGCCAAAAAAAGACCCTGTCCCACCACAAGATAGGGGTACGAGAGGCCCCCAATAGCGGGGGTCATAAAAAAAACCTTTTTTGCTCGAAGGGCCGCAGTTTCAAAAACAAGGGGCCATGAAGAAAATAAAATATATATACAAGGTTCAAAACATGTTATAAACGTGGTATATGTTTGTAATTTAAAACTAATTAGACACTTTATCCTTTAAGCCTTGCTTCTCGTTTTTAAAAAATAAAAATAAATTAAATTTTAACATGCCTGTTCTAGAATTTTACAAGAGTAATGTACATGATCTTCATTTGGTATTTTTAGTGCAATAGTGCAAATTTGAAAATCAACACTACAATAGTACAAACTTTCCGCTACGGATAATTTTAATGCATTAGTAGCTTATTTTGATAAAATATGTAATTGCGATTGATTAGGTGTAATTTCGCTTAACGAGATCAAAATATTAACTGGGTGTATGTTGTAGCCGTTTTAAAATCTCGCAAAACAAAGCAATTGTTGGCACCTGAATACAGCATTGTATATGTCTTAATTCTAAATAAGTGTTTTAATACTTAACGGAATCAGGCGTTACCTTGCGGAAGTCAATCCTAAGTAAGAAAAGGGCCAATATATTGTCACTTAAGCACATGCAGTAGTAGTCGTGCAACAAAATGCACCGCCCGACAGCACGCTCATAAATGCGTATGCGGCAAACAATGCGAACTACACAACCGCCACCGTTAATTCACTCAACACGTGTTTCACCCTACCACGGGGCTTCTTCAGGAGTTATGTTACACCGATTAGTGCCAAACCACCACATACAACCACACAACCAGTGCTCACTCGGTGTTTGAGCGGGCTGGCGGGCGGTGCACTTTGTTGCACACTACTACTGCATGTGCGGAAGTGGATAAATATTGGTTCTTTTCTTACTTAAGTGTTTTAATATAAATAATATATATGTTACATAGGGTATCATAAGAATTATAGAAAGGCTTTCGTGGGACATGGTACAAAAAGGTTAGGATACACTTGGTTAAAAGCAATCCTCATTCAAGACGACCAAAAAGTCGTCTGTCAAAGTTATTGCCACACAACTTTATGGTACTTCTACTTAACTTACTTAGACTTAAATAAATACTTAACTTATACTTAGATAGGTCCACGTTATTTTTGTGCCAGTGGTAGACTAAGCTGCCTGTTGCCAGTCCGATGGACAGAGACGGAAGGTTGGCGTGTCCGGGTGTGTAGATTTTGGCAAAAGCCGGATCGTTCCAGGCGCGGAAAAATCTAAACGCAGAATAATAAAATTAATAGAAAAAAATATTAACATATTTTAAGTACATTATCTTAATATATATAAATCTCGTGTCACAATGTTTATACTCAATGGACTTCTAAACCACTTAACCGATTATAATAAAATTCGCACACCATGTGCAGTTCAATCTAACTTGAGAGATAGGATAGTTTAAATCTCAAATTATAGTCGCAATTTTAATTTATTGCTAATTATTGTCTGTTATTATTTGACAGTCACAATTATCTGTTAACTCCAAATGATTCTAACAGATGTCGATACCTTTCGACTGGGTTGAGTAAGTAATCAATAGATGGCGCTGCTATGGTAAATCTACGAACGTGTCATATAAGCTACATTTTAACAGCATAATTACCACGTGTTGTTGACGCTATAAAATTAATTAAATTTATTTTGTAGTGAACGAAATACCGTATAATTCAATTATTTCCACTTTTTAAATTTTCACAGCAACGCGTGGCCGGGTCAGCTAGTAATATATATAATAATATATAACATATCATACATAATTCATCTATATTTATTTCTCCATCTTCTGTCATATCCTTCACAACTCTCTTTTTATGGTCTCCATTTTTGGAGGCATCTCGTGATTTCCCTGTTTTGGGTAAAGAGCGACTATTTTTGAAAAAAACAATTATTTTCCCAGATTTTTTATTTTATTGTTTACACTCTCATCAGTTTTCCTTATCAGTTTTCTTATCAGTATTCTTCACAAATTCGTCCATTTTCTTAATTTTTTCATTCATCACATAACTTTCATCACCTTACCACCAGAATACTACAGGCTTACATTTTGTTTAGCTTTGATTTATTTTGCTTTATACTTACATTTACATTCCTTTATAATTTAATCTTTACTTTACTACTATCTTAACTAGTCTAATAGAGTTTTGTTTTATTCTACTTGTTCCTTTTTATGGTCTCTCCTGTGACTCTTCTGCAATATCTGCATACCAATCTTTTAGGATAGATCTCTCAATGCATTAAACAATAATTCAAGCTTAGGAGACAATGCCTACCATATGCTGCTGACTCTCCAGAACCCATCTCCAGCTGTTGCGACCCCGACTGCCTTTAATGACAGGAGTCCTAACTATTTATGATCTTTTTAACAAACGTCTGGTAATTTTGGGTATAACTTCGCAAAGAGAAAGAGATTGCTTCTCGTAGTGCTTAAGTATATAAGAGCATACAAGGCAACACACCTTGGTTCTCCGGGATGCTTTACCGAGATTACTAGCAACATCAATACTCTGATGAGATACCTCAAGAAGTGGCTAGATTGTAATGATGTGAATAGTTATTAACTTACTCTGGTGACAAAATCAATACACCGTCCAGGTCCTCCCACCAGACGTGAAGCGCAGGCACGAGCATGCCGACCATCATCAAGAGCGCGAGGGTGATCTTCCGACCGCGCCCCACCGTCGCCAACTGCACCACCAGCCCGACCACGTACAGCTGCATATCCGCCGCCACATGCCTGCAGAGACGCGCTCTATTACTTTCCCAACGATGGGCTCCATCAAATATCTTTTCCTTATCATCATCAGCCGATCACCGGTCTTGCGCCGCTTGCTGCAACTACCCTCAACCTTGACTATGTCACCTGGCATCAACAATATATTAATCTAAAAAGATCGAGAATGGAAGACGATGAAAGCAAGAAAGAATGAAAGAACAAAAAAAAATTGCAAGATATTGTGAAGGATAAAAGGAAAGAATAAAAGAAATTGAGAAGAATGAAAGTGAGTGTAGAATAAAAATAAAACCCTGAAAAAATTATTTGTAACTAAAGTCCCTGTTCCAAACAAAATAGGGGTACAAGAGGCTCCCAATAGCGGGGGCCATTAAAAAAATATATTAATCTGGGGGGTTCTTAGAGTACCTTCACCGGTTTAAGCTCAAGGAGGACCCCTCATGCTTCCGTGAACCGGGCGTGGACCAAACCGTGGTCCATCTGGTAGCCCACTATCCCGCATTCGGAGGACCTCGAGTCAACTCCAAATGCCGGCAGTAAGGTTAGCGAGGACTCTATGGCCTCGCTAATCAAAGACAAGGAAGCAAGACCAACGTTACTAAAAATGTGCAGAACGATTGCGGAAAACGTGATAAAAAGAAACAAGAGTTGAGCTAAAATTAAAAAATTGTAAATAAAATTGTAAAAATAGACAAGTAAATTAATAAGTAAATAAAAATGTATACCTAGAATAGATCAAATATGTGATATAGAATTAAAACAAAGAAATTGTAATAGTTAAAGTATGAGAAGAAAGAATGGTATCGAATAAAGGCATAAATGGATATGAAAGGGAAAGAAAGAAGAATTGCATAAAGAAAGAAAATAAAGTAGTGAAAGATCATAGGAGGAACAATAGAAGAGCGTAAAAAAATTAAATAAAAACAAAGTCCCTGTCCCACAATAGATAGGGGGGTACGAGGGGTCCCCATAGATGAGGCCTTAATATTTATATATATATTAATCTGATAATAGCAACACTCGAAACAAAGTGCTAAATGTGTATCAAGTATCTATTCAGGCTGAGGTGGAAAGTGCTTGTCAACTTCTAAATCTATTATGACAATGCAGTCTTTATTTTAATTTAAAAAAATCCGTAGCTGTTCAATAACAGCTACGGATTACGGATCCAATGATTAACACCTTTTTGTACTTTCAATACGGGAAGTCCCAGATGCTGTAACAAATTGCATCAAGATTTTAACTCAGTTTTTTAGATATCTCATGTGCATAAACAGGGCGTTGGGTTCCACATAACATTTTCTAAAACTATGTCATTACTATTGAGGGGTGGTCGTTAATACGGACCCCTCATCCCGTAATAGGTGATTCGATGTAAAGAAAAACACTTGCCGGATAGTTAAACTATAATATCACAGAACAATAAATCTCAATCTGAGATACAAGTATTTCCTTTGTTAAACAGCGGTTGAAGCGACACGTCCGCTCGGTAACGCGGCGCGTGAGAGAGAGAGCGAGTTGTACCGAGTGTAAGAAGGGGCATGCCAAAAACCGATGCGTTCACAGATAATAAATTTGGGTGCGTTCTAATGAACGCCACACTATTTTTTAATATCTCTTTGTCGTTTCAGCCCGTAGACTCCCACTACAAGGTATAGGCTTCCCTCAAAGGTAACTACGGGATATACCATAATCCCTACGATGTACATCACACGATGGCGGTAGCAGTGTTGTATTATTGTACGCAGAGGAAGCTGCTGCCCATCCTCTGGAATTTTATTTGTGATCAATCTTAATCAATCAATACTATATAATTAATGTGTAGGAGTGGTCGTAGTACTGTAGCTTCTTGTTCTTCTGTAGCTTCTTGTTCTTCTATAGCTTCTTGTTAATGTTGACCGCACCTCCGCTAGCACTTATAACGAGCGCGGAGACTCTCAACAGCGCGATGCAAAATTTGTTGCGTCTACTGTGGCACCATCTGTCATTTATCCGTTTCATTGCCGCCGCCGCCGCGATGCGATCGACGGACACGTGGGTAAGAACTCGTTGCTAGGCAACGCGTGTTTCGAGGCGCGGTCCAATGGCAGAGCGGTTAGCGAGTGAAACGCGATATGCACGCCACAAATGCATAAAGTGTGAATTATATAACATTATATGTCGAGCTTACAAAAAAATAATGATTAATATAAAAAATGTGATACTTACCAGGTTTGAGGTGCACACCACTCGTCTTCCGGAAAGTAATTGTTGATGTAGAGGAGATGGAGGAACCAATAGCGGCGGCAATATTTCACCGGGCGGTTGGTGATGAAATACTTCCACAGCGGACCGGAGCCGACATGTCGCAGCCATGTTGAGGTGAAAGCTATCATCGCCGCACAAGCGGGAGTCAACCTATTTGTTAGGTCCATTAAAGTATTTGATTTCACAAGATACAAACTTTTAAGTATCAATATTCGAGTGCCGGTCTGGCGTTAAAATCAGGGAGGAGTCAATAGCCTCCCTGATAGGCGGAAAGGATACTAGGGAAGAATTCCTCTCATACTGCAAGGAAATAATAAAAAAAGTGATACAAAAAAATAAAAATTAAAGAAAATTTTTAAATAGACAATAAGAAAAAATGTGATAAAATGTAACTCAAAATGTGATATAAAATGTAAACGAAAAGAAATAAAGATAACATGTAACATGTAATGAGGGTGGAATGAAAGGTCACAGAGTAAAAGGGAAAGATAGCAGAAATGTGGCATGAAAGAATAAATTGATAGAATATGAAAGGAGAGAATGGAAATAATAAATAACTATGTGAAAAAATAAATTGCCCGTAAAGTCCCTGTCCCACCAAAGATAGTGGTACGAGAGGCCCCTAATAGCGGGGGCCATATAATAATATATTCACTGGTTGTCCCGTATTTGTCACGCAAAGGACGGATTGCAAGTTTCCGTTACAGCAAGGTGTCTTAGAAAGGAAAGTCGTATCACTTTTAAACAACAAGTAGAGTCGCGGGACTTGTTTATAGTGCTGCAGAAGGTTCATAGGAGAGACCATTAAAAGGAACAAGTAGAGAAAAACAGTGTATAAGACTAGTTAAGATAAATACTTTAATCTACGATAAATGTAAACAGAATAGAATAGTTAAAATTAAAACGAAAAGAAATGTAAATTTAAGAATAAAGCAAAACAGAAATTAATGTAGCTTTGTGGAGAATAAATGAATTTGAGAACGAATATTAGTTGTATCGTGGTAAGATATAATTATTATCTAAGTAACACACCCATCAGCTGATCAAAAGAAAATAAATACTTGCAGTGGTTTTTCTCTACCGGAAAACCCAGGAGTTACCTCAACCATCTCGCCAGTAGTAACTTCGGCAACTGAGCCCAGGTCAGCTTGCTCTTCTCCGAGTGTACATGAGTAAGGTAGTCCTGCAGGAAAGCTGACATCACGAAGAATATCTGTACTGTTATCAATCCACTGTACACCAATTGGAAATGGTTTTTCTCGTACGACTGAAACAATTATCATTTATCTCTCTTTATTTTATCAACGGCTAAGATAAATATCGGTAAACGTGCACCCTTATACAGAATTTGTGACCTCATATGTTAGTGATATTGATATATTCTCGTGCTATCTCGTATCTTTTAAAAAACAATTTCGTTCGAAATTATTGAGTACATACAATGCAATTTAAACCATAATATAAATATATAAACCATAGTCTTTAATCTCTGTTTAGTAATGTTTTTATTTGTTTATTAATTGTTTGACAATAAATCATTATATGTTCTCAGTGAGATAGTTATAAGGTAACAACTGTAACTAATTTTATATTTCTAGGCTTCTCAGTTTCTACTTTCTTACTGCCTTGTGTTACTGTCTATCTCCAATAAAGTAAATATATTAATAAATAATTAATTATCAGCTCTTATGGTATACAGGTCTTCACATGGTAAAACTGGGAGCGGTAACGCGACTTTGAGAGACGATGGTTTCAGCTAAGACTCTTTCAATACGTGTTTAACATTGGTTTTTCTTGCGCCATTGTATAAATAATACAAGGCACTTGTCGCCGCTCTTAAAACAAAAATTTGCGATACTCACCACACTATAGTCACGACACTATATATCTAAGTAAGAAAAGAACTAATATTTAGCCACTTCCGCACATGCAGTGGTAATCGTGCAACAAAGTGCACCGCCCGCCAGCCCGCTGATAAATGCGTATGCGGCAAACAATGCGAATCACACAACCGCCACCGCCAAATTACTCAACACGTGTTTCATGTTGTCATGCCCTTCCACGGGGCATCTTCAGTAGTTATGTTACACCGATTATTTCCAAACACAGAGACTGTGTTTGGAAATAATCGGTGTAAATAAGTGTATAGTAAAACTAAAGTGGCTAAATATTGGTCCTTTTCTTACTTAGGATGAATTTCCGCAAGGTAACGCCTGATTTCATTAAATACTATATATCTACACGTGTATAGTCTCATTTCGTGCAATCGTTGTGACTAGGATATAATCTGCCAGAGTAAATATTTAGTTCACGGATCTCCTGTTTCCGCGAAGTCAATTTCGATGAAGCCGCAGAAAGCCTAAACCGTCTACCAGTATAATGGCAACCACTTCTAATGCAATGTAAATATAAATAAATATTAAGAAATAAAATGTTAAAAACAATAAAATCTGATTTCAACGTGTATACTGGATACTGCTATTGATCAAGGTCTAAAATATCTGGTATGGGGACGAGGCATTGTCATAAAATAATTCCTTATATAATAACATTTGAACCTGTCATAAATGTTTATCGGTACAACACAAGAAGACACAAAACTTAATATAAGAGAGTAGTAGAGTAAGTATAACACTTCCTCGGCCTCTATATATATGTATATATAAGTATTCTTGTATGTATATATACCCAATGCTGCCTCTCCTTCATGTCTCTCATTCCCATCCAAAGGTTGTTTATGTTTTTTTGTTTTATTATGTTCCATATGAATTGTTTCTGTTTTTTTCTCTTTCTCTATTTTTTGTCTACCGTGTACAAATAGATGGGTAATAAATAAATATTACATTAAAGAAGAACATAGGCGAAGTCTACGTACTACGCTGGTAGAGTTCCATGGTCTCTCTTGAACAGTTTAACTGCTGCGCGGCGCTAGTGTGTAATTTTGTTTCGAAAACCGCGGAGCAGCGCTTTTGCGCTGTAAGCTTCAGTTTGTTTTTATTGCTCTGTGATAATGAAATTAGTCTCGCCTCACGCGAACTTTATAACGCGAGTCATTTTATAATAACTGATTACTGTTTTATACATTATTTTTAAAACAATGACCATACAGGCTATCATACGGAAGTTGATGCAATTGCTACTGATTCTAAGGAAGGTAAAAGTGCAGACACAAGTTTTGATGATAGCATTATTACAACGCATCAAAGAAAAAAGATGTCGGACATTCTTTATAATATGAAAAGAATTATTAATTGAAATTTATCTAAACGAGTGTTTTTTAACAACATCAAGTCGAAATATGTCCCGCAGTTTTAGAACAAGGTTTAGACAAAGGCAGGAAACGTCAATATAGCTTTTTTTTAATCAATTCTAATTTGTATCGCTAGTGTTTATTTTTACAATATTTATCTTTCGCTTTAACTAAACGCAGACAGTTGGGAGAGGGTTGCCGCTATTTGATACGGATCTTTCTTCTCCCAGCTGCGAGGCACGACAGCGTTTTATAATTTTTTTAACAATTTTTTTTTACACAATTTTCACTTACAGGTTAATACAGCTAAAATTTATACATATTAACAATACAATTTGGAATACTCAATTATATATTAGTTGCTACATTATTGTATTTAAGTCGCTGCCCAAGCGCTACAGACCGTTAAATGCCTTGAGATTTAGGACAATGTGCCGGGCCAACTCATCAAAAGATTCTGCTGTAGATTTTTTCTTGAGAAGGTCCGGTAAGCTGAACGGAGGTATATTAAGGTTTTCACATAAGGTGTCAATATAGCTGTCACACACAAAATGTTTAAAAAAGATTCAAGAAGTTTGTATGACTAAAATCAATTAGAACGAGTATCCAAATTATAGTTTTGTAAACTGCAGAGGTTTTATACTGCAGCTTGCAAGGAAGTTCAATGTAGTTTATTTCAAACTTTCAAATATCAAAATTATTACATACTGGAATGCCATTGACGATAAAAGCCAATACTAGATGCATTCTAGGTCAGTCTACATCCTGAAGAGATGTGAAAAACAAGAAGACTCTTAATAGAGAGAACAGTAGAGAAAGAGTTGCTGTGGACAGAATCGCTGCCAGTTTCGTTGCCCGAATTCTAGAACATTAAAAGGTGTATTTTTATTGATTCTGCGTTTCTTTATCACCAGCCTACAGTCGTAACAATACAGTACTTCTATATTAAAATGATAAATACCTTTTCAATGTCATGAGGATTATCGGTAAAGCCCATCATGTTGATATAAAACACGTGGTTAATTATTATGAGGGCGGCTGATACGGACCTGAAATTAAAAATTATAGTCTTAGATTCAATCATCTAAACTGTAAGTATCAAAAGTGATAGCAGCTCTCTCTGTGTCTCTTTCTCTCTCCCCCTCCCCCTCCAAGTTTATTTTGCCTATGAGGGCCCATCACTCTACTTAGTTTTTATTTTATTTTACTCTTAATCAAAATACACCTGTCCAATACATACCAATTTATAATACTATTCCAGCAAATTACCAGTAATGAACAGATACAGATATATGTAGATTCACATATATAAAGTGACATTATGTAGTCATATTGTATACGTGTTATGAAAATCTGATATGAGATGCAATGAAAATCTAACAATGCCTGTTAACTAACATTCATTTAAAATTATATTTAGTTAAATGTGTAAATAAATAAATTAACAATTTAAACGACTGAATAAAGAATGAATGAAGGAATGAATATATAACGAATGAATGAATGGATAAATTAATAATATATTGTAAAATTAATAGTATATTGCTGTGACCACGTTTCAAACTCTATCTTAAATATAATATAATGACTTCTTAATTATAATGGTAAACCAGTGGTAGAGAAGTTGCAATCGTAGGTCGCGGATTCGATTTCTTGGATTGAATCCTAAATAATTCACAATTTATGCATTAATTATACAGGATTGTCACTGCACACAAAGAAGATTCGAGAAGATGGGTTGCAGCGTCCTCTGCGTACATACATACCACACTACAATCGCCAATGCATCTGCCAAGTGTAGCGATTATAGTATATCACCCATAGATACCTATATATGAAGCCTGTGTATTGAAGTGGGTAGGCGTCTATGGGGTAAAATGAAGAACTTATTGTCAACTAGTGGGGCAGTGTGTTTCATTGCTTACAGTGATTTTACACTAGTAGACTATTTAATGGAATCAGGCGTTACCTCGCGGAAGTCCATCCTAAGTAAGAAAAGGACCAATATTTAGCCACTTCCGCACATGCAGTGGTAGTCGTGCAATAAAGTGCACCGCCCGCCAGCCCGTTGATAAATGCGTATGCGGCAAACAATTCGAATCACACAACCGCCACCGCCAAATCACTCTACACGTGTTTCACCCCTCCACGGGGCATCTTCAGGAGTTATGTTACACCGATTAGTGCCAACTAACTAACAAACACAAGTAGACTAATAAATAATAATTATACAACATATAGATAGTAATTTAACTTACCTTACACCATGCAGTCCTTTTAGTCTCATCCGTCTGGTATCGGAAATCTCTGATGATACCAATCTGTTCCAATTCTTGCGTAATGAGAAAGCTCTCAAAACTTTATCAGCTGAAATGTAGGCAGTTGTTCATAGTTAAACAACACGTCATATAAATACGATGAAAAAAAAGAAAACAAAACACACGATCCGGTTTAGGAAGCGGCCTCCCGTCCCCTGACTGCGAACAGCGTGGACGATCCCAGGAAAAGTCCTGATCCTTCCACAAATCAGAAAGGAGTCAACACTGCTGTACCCAGCCACATACACAACAATCACACTTAACACGTCTACACGGGTAGAACTGGTTTCTAGGTGCGAACATCATCATGCGAATACTGAGTAATTTTTTTGAAAAGTTCACGTATCCTCCCGTTCCGTGAACTCAGTTCTAGCAGAACTGTAAACGGTTTAATAACAACTACTTCTACAGAAACAATAGTTTTTTAAAAAAAAAAAGTTTTAAATTGGAGACCACATTCGGTTCGTGACAATAACGGTTTATTAAAAAATCTTATTGTGATTTACCGGTCTAACCATGTTCCATAACAATCATGATTATACGGGCACAATTATTTTTCTTTTCAGCCGATGGACGCCCACTGCAAGACATAGACCTATCCCAAAGATCACCTCGATGACCGGTCTGACTCTACCCGCATCCTGCAATTTCCCGTTACCTAATGTCCTCAGTCCACCTAGCGAGGAGTCTGCTGATGCAACGTCTACCGGAGAACCCCTCGTTCTTCCCCATCATGGATGGACACTTATATATCCACATACATTTCATTAGTTCCTCACTCTTCATATGTCCATCTCAATACTTCACATTTTTCTTTTTTCTGGCACATTATCTTTCATTTCAATTCATTCCCTTACCTTTCACAGCTCTCCTCTTATCCTTCACCATTCCTCCTGGATTGTTACTTCAAAATTCCCCCCCACCACCCCACGCCGCGTCCACCGGCTCGTGTTCGCCACTTGAAAGTTTATTATAATAAATGATTAAATGTTGTTTTACCCAGTGAGCAGTTTTCAGTTTCATCGAAGCTTATATCTATCAGGCTTGCGACAGCTACAAGCAGAAATAGTGCCAACGAGGCCCAGGCAACTGGCCAGTCCGCTGCTTCAGTTGACTTCTCATCACTCCCCTCGCAGTAGTAAACTGCAGCTTCTGCTTCAAGCCCATACTCCTTGTGTATGGTACTATTCATACACGCCCCAACGACAGCTGATAGATCCTCACTTTTTTCAAGATTATTCTTCCCAATGAAGTCTTTGCACGTTTTCGTCACGCACACACCCCATTGTAAATACGTATGATTGTAATGTTTCGTTGTGTGGGCTGAGTATTCCTGAAAAGTGAAACATCATCACTCACTGCAAAGGATTGCTCCTCCATAGAAATAAAAGAAATATAGTAGTACCAAAAATAGTGCAATAAACAGTATAATATAATATGATAATTATAAAGAAAATACGTGTTAAATATTTGAACAATAAATGTAAAGTTGCAAAATAAAATAGTAAGGAAACCTAGAATGTAGTGGTTGAGGATGGGTGTATGGCTAATGGAATGAAAGAGAAAGACTGGGAAAATTGTAGAACGAAAGAAACAGTACGACAAATAAGATGATACATGAAAGAGAAGAATGATAATAATAAAAAAATATGAATAAATTACTAGAATTAAAAGTCCCTGTCCTACACGAGATAGGGGAACGAGAGGTCCCCAACAGCGGGACCATTAAAAAAAAAACATAGCTCCCTCTTCCATTTCTCCCCCCTACCAAGATCGCCAAGCTGACCAGACATCGACTATCCATCGACCTTCCTTTAAACTTATGTCAATATCTATATATGTATATTTCCTGACATTGTAATTTTATCCCATAAGGACACTCGTTATAACTCATATAAGTGACTTATGATATGATTCTACTTAATACCTTAGTCACAGTACATCAGGTTCAACAATCCTGAATATTAGTATACGAGATGATTGTTTATTTATATAAAAAACTTTCAACTGATGTATGGGATATCTGCCTGTGGGCTGTACTGCTAGAAGTAATTAGTTTGTTGCATTCCATTAGAGTTTTAGAATGATTACTATATACAGGATGATTAGAAGTAGGTGTAATAACCTTTAAAGTTTTTGCTTATAAACGAGTTATAATTTCATTCCTTTAACTTATGATATAAAACCAATCACCTTGTTGGAAAAGCAAATATCTGGTTGTATTGAGCACTGTGAACCATAAAAATTACTGACCCTGGTGATGTTCATAAGAGCACCGTTGGAGCCATTGAGGAGTTGGATCCGCAGCACGCAGTACTGGCCCCCCTCCGACAAGCACGCATCGTGTCGCTCCAGCCGGAACAGATGCGGCATGCGCTGGTACTCCGTCTCTTTAAAATTAATATCATACCTGTATTATCAACACGTAGATATTGTCCACAAACGTGGTCTTTCCAACTGAGCGTCGAACTGCTCCAAATGCTCACGGGACTAGGGGGATTCCCTGAGCACCTTCAGAGGTTTATGCTCTAGTAGATTCCCTAGTTCATCTGTAACTCCAACGTGGTTTAGACCATGGTGCACATGATCACCAGCTGTCCCGTCTTCAGGTTATTAAGAATGGAATGCCAGTCTCGGCTAGCAGGGAGAATAGAAGAGAACATCGCGTCATTAGTAAGGAATATGTGGTTTGGTCAGATTTTTCTTGATTTTGCAGAAAGTTTAAATGAACAACAATTAAAAGTTATTAAACTAATAAAAATGTTGTTATAATTAAAAAAATAAAAACTACTTCCGAAAAAATAAATCATTCGAGTAGTGGTAGCTCGGCGGTAGGCGACAAAGACATGAGATCGAAGGTCGCAGTTTCGATCCTATATACAATCTTATATCATTTACACTTTGTGCATTAATTATATAGGATTGCAACTGACAAATAGTTTCTAGATCAGTGATTCCCAAAGTGGTTTATATAGACCCCTAGGGGTCTATGACAACCTGCAAGGGGTCTACGACAGCGAAAAAAATTGGGGGTCCATGAAATGAAAATGGGGGTCCACAGACTGGACATCACTAGCCGAGGAGATTTAAGATTAACCCTTACAAAATTGACGCCAAATGTTGATAATTTATTATTAAAGCATCGGGTTCATCCTTCTCACTAAAAATATTGACTTATTGCTTTTATGTTATTTTATTTATAGTTTATTTTATGTTTATTTAATGTTACGTATATTTTACATAACAGATACAAAATTTTATATTGAGTAGTTTTAATTTAAATTCGATTAATAAATGTATAAATTAACATGTGTTTTAACTTTAAGTTTTTAACACTAAACTTCACTACAGATAGAAATTTATAGGAAATCAATATCAGGTAAGTAGGGGGTCTACCCAACACGGAAAAACATGGCAAGGGATCTACGACACAAAAAAGTTTGGGGAACTCTGTTCTAGAGGATGGACTGCACCATCTTCTGCATGTCATAATAGCACAGTGTGGTCGCCTACCCGTCTGGCAAGCATAGCGATTATGGTTTATACCCCTATAGATATCTGGGGGGAGGGGGGGTAATGCCTAAACTGGAACGAAGACCACGTCGACGATATAATAAGCGAAGATAGTAAACAAATAGAAGGAACGTTCTTGATGGGCATATGTGTTTAAGGATAGTCTTTTTTTTTTAATATACTAATGTTTCGGGCACAGGATTTTGCGTTTAAAATACATAAGACCCTACCGCAGACGACAAAATAATACCGTACCGTATTGTTTCAATATTATTTCTTAAGTAAAACAATATTTAAAAAAATAAAACTTTATAATGATTTTCAGATAATTTAATAAAAGTTTTCTTTAAATGTTTTTAATAATATATATTATAACTCTGGGACAACGTTGCAGATTTTGAGTCAATCTAATATATAAAATTCTCATGTCACTGTGTGCTTTATTGAATTCCTCCGGTTTTTTTTTTTAGACAATTTTTTGGTTTTTATTTTTTAATGATACAGCATACAAAAATACGTACAACCCTAAATTTTCACCGCCCCTACGATCAAACCTTATTTTTTGGTTGTTAATTAAAAACTTTTAATTTTTTTTTACAAGAATTTTGTTTCTATTTTGTCACGACTTAGAATAAAAATTTCATAATTTGGCAAAACAACGTTTGAGGTATCAGCTAGTAGTATATGTAATTCAAAAAGGGCATTGCACGCTATTTACTGTGGGAATCTATAATAGTGCTTTATTTGTCGGCAAAAACAATTAAAATTATTTAAAAAAATAGCAGAAGACAAGATGTTATTACAAGGAATAAAAATAATATATACGCTCCTAGTTTTCATCTTCAAACATTTAATAAATCATTTATTGCATAATGTATACGTATGTACTATAAAATTCCACAAACAATTTCATATCTACCATTGGAGAAAAAATATATTAATAAAAAAGTAAATATATTTTATCAAACATTATACTGATGTTAATGCGTGAAATTAAATGTTGATGTTTACTCAGGAAGCTAATTATTGTCAACTCTTTATAAAACTATATTTGTAAAGAGCAACTGTTGAGTTTCTCGCCGGCTCAGAACTGTCTTCCGAGCGGTGGTACCTTGCAGGAACAACAATGCCGACTTTTAACGTTTATCGACGATTCGAAAGCGCGATAGCCTTTTCGAATATAGAATATTTTGATTTGATTCAATACAATCCTTTAAAACTTTTTGTAAATTATTCATTTCTAATTTTCTAAAATATCACTGTAACTAAAGTTACAAAATATATTATAATATTAATTTAAATGAAATTATTAGTGCTTTTTTATAATTCGCAGAGGGCTTTTAATATTATATTTCTGTTTTAATAATTTATTAATGTCTGCTGTGAACACGTGCAATAGGTAAATTTATTTTATTTTCTATTGTATAAGTTATTCCAGATGTTTTATCTTATTTATTTTCTGTTTATTGGTTTTTTTTCTCTTTTATAATATATATTTATTTAGTTTACCTTCATTTATTAATTCTTTCTCCATTCAAATGTTAACTTTGGTTTAACTTTGGCAAATTTTTAAGTTTATAAATAGGCAATTACTTTTTAAACAATAAAATTAACTGTACAAAAATCTACAATATTATGGATTTAGAGACATATACATACGGTTTAAATGATATATAACTGCGTCGGAACTCGCAACAGCTAAACACAAAAATAAAATGTAGCGCATTTTGTTTTAAACACACCCATTTACACAAACTGAACGCATCCAATGCTGTCGCGAAAATGACTTTACTATACCTGTTTAACACATTTATTGTAATTTTAAATGTCATTATATAAAAAGCTTGACATATGACCTATTATATGCATGCAAATTTTCTTCTTAATTCACGATTTTTTTTCTCATTATAATTATACAATCTTTATTGTCATAATGTAATATAATATATAATTTCTAAAAGTAACCATATATGGAATTAGACATATAAGGATCTAATTATTATATTCCATAATGTTGTGAGTCGTGTAATAACGCATTTAATGATAGCGTATTTATTTGCATAATATATTTGTATATTACTTAGCTCGAAGGCTTTTAACACCGCGTTTGTTAATAAAACCTTAAGTCGTCAGCGGAAATGATTTCTCTGAACAACTTGTTGCAACTTGTGTGAACTATGTCGATAACAGTTCGTCTACGGAACCCTTCATTCTTGGTTCGATCTCGTAAAGAAATCTCGAATATAATTGTCTTCATTGCTCGTTGTGTGAACTTGTTAATGATCTCAAAGTAAGAAGACCATGTTCCATTCCTCAAGGTCATCAAGGGTCAACAAGCGTTTCCGAAGTCGAGGTAGGAAAGAGGATCAAAGGTAGCAGCATCGTCTCCCTTATGGGCAATGACAAATATCGCGATATCTCTAGAACCCTCAAAAAAAATAGTACAATATACAATAGAATAGAATAAGATACAAAAGTAAGTTTAAAAGAGTCAAGCAAGATCCCATGCCAATTATGAATAAAGTCAAAATAGGTTTAGTAAATAATAAGATAGATTACAAAAAATAGTAAAACGTAAACAGTATCGAAGAATTGAGTCAGAATTGTCATAATATAGCATACTGGTCTAAGAGCGAAGATGAGGGAAGAAAGGTGATGCATAAAAAAATAAGGAAAGGAATAAAAGAATTTGAGAAGGATGAAATCAAAGAGCGCAAATAAAAATAATACTTATAAAATTATTCATACAAAGGACCCTAATATGATAGCGGATCAATCATCAATCATCGACCACTACCTTTTCCGTGCATCGTTGACATCTTCTCATTCGTACACTGTTTCTGAGTGGTCGTGGTCATGTAGCTCGATGTTTGGCGGATTGAGAGCATTCATTTATTTTTATTAATAAACCTAAATTAAGCAGTAGCATCCGATTTTTTAATCATTAATAACGCATACATATTTATTGCTTTTTAATGATATATATAAAACATTAAATAACATCTTAAAACATATATTGCATCAATTTCAAACCCGTTACATATCTTTGAAATATTATGTTAATTTGCGACAAAATTCCGGTACACAATAATTATGCAAGCACGTCAGTGAACCTGAAATGCAAAACAGAAGTTTCCAACGACAATGGCATTTTAATATTAATATATATTTAATGTATATGTATTTAAATGTCATAGAATTAAAAATAAGAACATCTGTAGACATACGAAACCAACCGATATAATTGTACAAAAAGTAAATTGAATTTATTTATGAAATGTATTTTTTTTTATTTATTCTTCAAAATCAATTTCATCACCTTCAGAGTTATTCATGTCTGATAAAACACGTTTTTGGTGAGGCTTTTTCCAGTTCTCGAAATAGTCTGAATAGTATCTTTCCGGTATAGCCTTCAAGGCCTTCGATTCGGTTTTAATTTCCTCAATCGCGTCAAAACTGCTGTACCGTTAAAAAGATGGGCTGTTGGTAACAAAAGGCAAAAGAAGAAAAATATATATCTTTAATTAAAATGGGTAATGGGCATAAGGCTTGGTCTGATTTTACATCACAACTCGGTCCTACAGACGACACCTTCCTTGGTCCTTCTCTCGGGCAATGATGTAAACTGTTGTAGCTGGTGCGCGGGCGCATTGGAATGTTTGTTATAAAAACAAAGATCCGCTTAACCAATAGCACGCTCCCATGACCCCACGCCACTTGAGATGTACCGTTCCCCGCTAAGAGTTGAACAATTATTTGCTGTATTGCGATTTATGAGATGTTTTTCGTGTTAATATTTTTTGGTTAAAATTTTATCTTAGATTTATGGGACGTTAACATGCAACGTTACACTGCGTCCCCGCATTGGTCTTTTGTTTGCTGAATACCCAGAAGTCACACGGAGCCGAATCAGACAGTACGGTGGTTGTGGAACGATATCTATCAATCGAGTTTTCATCGACCAATCGAAAGTTGACGGGTTTGAGACACAAAACATCTTTCAAAAAGCAAATGATATTACCATTTAAACAAACGCTTGGCAAATGTTGCAGATAGTTCAGCCAACCTAGGAAAACTTAATGCACAAAGTGTGAATTATATAAGATTGTATCCCGGAAATCGAAGCCGCGTTCTACGACAGCAAGTCTAAATTGTCTACCACAATACGTATATATATATATATATATATATATATATATATATATATATATAGACGTAGAAAAATGCTAACTAATGTATATTCAAATGACTTACACACGTCATACAGTATATGAAATTATCTAGGAAATAAAAGAATAGATAATGCAACGAAATTTATAATTAATTATGGCTCCGACGAAAATAATTAACCTGTTAAAAAAAAACTTGTCTTAAAACATATACTTGTTTCAAACAAAGACCCGGGTGTTTTAATGTTTATTCTCAAGGTTATTAGAAATCGACTTTTATTTTGAGTGCCTGGTAACAAAGCTCGCAGAATAGATGGAAGCTGGAGACATGAAGTCCTGAAGTGAAGATCGTGAAGCGATGTAGCCTAGAACATTTAATGGAATTAGGCGTTACCTTGCGGAAGTCCATCCTAAGCACTACCATAAACGGGGCTTTCGGAGTCGCAGGAGTTTAGGGTGGGGGCCCTAAACTCCCACTAGCTTCGGTGACTCTGAGGCGGACGATGGTTCGACGTGGTCTCGAGGCAGGGCATCTTGAATACCGGAAGATTTCCCCCAACGAAACAAAAAAAAAGTCAATCCTAAGCAAGAAAAGGACCAACATTTAGCCACTTCCGCACATTAGTACCATTGACTCTGTGTTTGGCACTAATCGGTGTGACGTGGCTGCTGAAGATGCCCCGTGGAGGGGTGAAATACGTGTCGAGTAATTTGGAGGTAGCGGTTGTGTGATTCTCATTGTTTGCTGCATGGGCATTTATCAGCGAACTGGCGGGCGGTGCACTTTGTTGCACGACTACCACTGCATGTGCGGAAGTGGCTAAATATTGGTCCTTTTCTTGCGTAGCGTAGAACGTCCATCCACGAGGTGGATACGTGAAATTGGTAGGATCTTTGAGGACTCTAGATGCAGTTAACAGCGGTAGCAATATCACAACACATGAAGCCTTGATTCGGTTATTGTACTATTTGATTGGTATATTTTAGTAGGTGATGACATTCTGATCTCTTATGTTTACTGCCTGAGTAGGCGTACTTACTCCCAGAAGAATATTTAGAAACAGAGAAACATTCTGTACCTAATTCATACCCAAGACGATAAAATAGTTCTCATTAGTGAAGTCTGCGGTACAAAGGCCCTAAGAACGCTCATCATCCACGACTCAGGGGCTAAAGAACGAGGCGATCATCGTTGGCAGTCAAACAACATACAACCTCGGGCTGTATAACAGTGTCCATCATGCGGTAGCAATATCACGTCACACACGTGCGTGTATTGCACGGACGAGACTCGAGATACGATCGCAAGGTTCATAGATGTTCATTCTAAAGACATATATTCGTCCAAGGTATAGGTGCAACCCCTGAGTAAGCGTCCTAACTCTGAGAAGAATATCCAGAAACACACAAACATCCTGTTCCTGACAAACACACAGGCTGATAAATAACATCTCTTTAGCCAAGACTATGGTATAGAGGTAGATTCAAGGAGGTTCATCATCCACGAGGATCAGGCGCTAAAGAGCGAGGCGGTGATAGTTTTTCGTCGAACAACAGACACCCTCGGGCTGTATAACAGTGTCCATCATGCGGCAGTAGCAATATCACGTCACACACGTGCGTGTATTGCACGGACGAGACTCGAGATGCGGTCGCAAGGTTCATAGATGTGATCAATACGGCAACCGCACAAATACTGGCGCGCAACCTGAGGGTTGCAATATGGAGTATGAATGAGGAAGTGGTCGCGCGAAACGTAATTTAAAAGACGTCGTTAAAATACATTGAGGGACTTACTTTTTTACTTAAAACGTAGAGACGTGAGTTAAAATGTTAAACGTAAATGTAAAACAAAGGCACGGACGCAAATGTCTATGGGATATCGTTCGTAATAATAAAAAAAGGATGTAAAGAAGTGAAATTTTATTTTCAAACAAAATTAAAATGGCGGAGCTCATCACAAATCACAGTTTCGGCCAAAGGAAAGAACGAACATTCGTAAAATATTGATTTTGATTATGAATACTACAATTAAATTAGTATCTTTTTCAAATGAACTACGCCAGAATAATTGCTTTTGGCAATACGAAATACTGCCGAGATATTTAGTTTAAAAATAAAACTTTGTTCTTTTTTTAAAACTTGAATTTCTATCATTGCAAATTTTAAAATAATATTACAATGTTCGCACGATTAAAATTGAAAATTTATGTTTCTACATATATATTATCACCGTTTCCAAGGTTAAATTCATATCATTAATAGCGATGTAATGTAAATTCCCATATGCAAAAACACCTCGTATATGCATATATTTTTTTTATTTACTGTATCTGTATATAGTACTCGGCGATGAATATTGCACATCGACCTTTGGAAAGAGACAATCGGCTAATTTCGACTTCGTAAAGCATTTTCTCTGTCCCACACTACTTATGTGACGTTTTGTCAGACGTGCGATGTGCAACTTTTATGGTCGGGTATTGTACGACATTAATGTCCGTGCCTTTGTTTTTAGAATCTTCCTCTCTCTCTCTCTCTCTCTCTCTCTCTCACACACTCTCTCTCTCTCTCTCTTTCTCTCTCTCTCTCTCTCTTTCTCTCTCTTTCTCTCTCTCTTTCTCTCTCTCTCTTTCTCTCTCTCTCTTGAGCCGATGGACGCAAAAGTTAAAAGATCGCCACGAGGAGAGGTTTTCCAATCAATCTGGGTCGGGTCAACCGGCTCTTGCCACTCGAGAACCTTTCAGCCCCAAAGGCCATCGGCTGCACGAGCGATATGCTCCGCCTACTGCCACTTTAGACAATTAATTCTTCGAACTATTTCAGTAAACTTGGTTCTATTTCAAATCTTCTTATCTCTAATTCGATATCTTTTCTACAATAACATATAGTATTTGTTGTTGCTCATGTTTCTGCATGTCACAGTGTTCACTCTGTTAGTTATTATAATCTCTTAGCAAACTATTTCCTAACTTAAACCTTTAACTATTTTAAACTTGACCATCTTTGTGCTTATATAGGGTGGGCCATAAATTTTTGCACTTTTGAAACATGTGTAGAAATAAAAATACAAATGTTATTTTGTTTATGATTTATTTACTGTAATTATCATTTATTAAAATTTATTTTTTAAAAATTACATCGTCGATATGTGCTCTGTCTCGCCGTTGGCACTCCTGTAATCGACTACGTAAACTTTGGAAAACTTTGGTGTTGCTATTTGCAAAAATTTTTGGCCCGCCGTATATAAATGTATAAGGTTAATTAACATTCTAACAATGTCTAGTTTTTAACATATAGTACATGCGACCACTTCCTCATCCCTACTCCATATTACCATCTTCAGGTTGTGCGCCAGTGTCTGTGCGGCGGTTGCCGTATTCGCCACATCGATGAACCTTGCAATCGCATCTTGAGTCTCGTCCGTGCAATACACGCACGTGTGTGACGTGATATTGATGCCGCAATTTGCACACTGTTATACAGCCCGAGGGTGTCTGTTGTTCGACGAAAAACCATCACCGCCTCGCTCTTTAACCCCTGATCCTCGTGGATGATGAAAATCCTTGAATCTACCTCTATACCATAGTCTTGATTAATGAGATGTTATTTATCAGCCTGTTTGTTTGTCAGGTACAAGATGTTTCTGTGTTTCTAGATATTTTTCTCAGAGTTAGAACGCTTACTCAGGGGGTGCCCCTTTACCTTGGACAAATATACGTCTTTAGGGTGAACATCAGAAATATACCAATCAAGTAATATAATAATTGAATCAATAGTTTAATAATAACTATGTATTCTTGCATTACTTTTAAAATATATAACAATCTGCCGCTAAGGATAAGAAATTGTGGGAACCTTAGGGAATTCTCAAAAAGTGTTAAGACAATTTTTGGAAGAAAATTCGTTGTACAAGTTGCAGGAGATTTACAACTCGTGGGAGGCGGCAAAGGTATAATTGTATTGAAATAATGATAATAAAGGATTATAAATAATCTAAGACAATAATGATATATTGTAATTTGCATACGATTGTTACTTGGTTTTACTATAGCAAATACACTTTATCATATTTTGTTTAATTCGCCTAGCGTTACCATTTAGTTTGTGATCAGGTCAGAACTTATTTTTTTTGTTATGAGATAAGACAACTAAACTTTTGTGAGTTTTTTATTTTTATTTTTTTTTCAAAATCGTGAATTAAAATTATCAGATTACCTCTCATTTTATTTATATTATGTTTCCTAATTTACAAGTTGTATGGACGAATCCTTTATCACGAGGGATCTAAGGTATAGGGTGACCAGATTTCTAAATTATTCCGAGGTAACCTAAAACTTTTTTGTTGGGTCGAAATATAAATTTAAAGTGCAATAAAATACGTTAATACTTGTTTTAATAATAATTTAAGTTACTTACGAACTCAACAGTTTTCTTGAATACGAAACTTTGATGCTTCGATAGAAATGCGTCAAGCTTGGATTTTTAGGTCATTTACATGATTGATATTATAAAATACACATGAAAATTTATTGCAACTGTTGAGTTTTTGGCCAACTTTTAACAGATAAGCGTTCCAAGCTGGTGGTAAGTTCAAAAGAAAACAGATCAAATTCAAAAGATCTTCAATATAAATTTGTGTTCATTTATTAAGTTTTTTTTATGGCCCCCGCTATTGGAGGTCTCTCGTACCCCTAATTTGTTAGGATCAGGGTCTTTGTTTACAAATAAGTTTTTCAAGTTTTTATCTTTATTCTTCACTCACTTTCATTCTTCTCAATTTCTTTTGTTCTTACCTTTTTTCCTTCACAATATCTTTCAATTTGTTCTTTCATTCCTTCTTGATTTCATCGCCTTCCTTCCACATCTTATTACTCTTAGGTGGCTAGGTACATTTCTTTTATTCTTTATTATGTTACTTATCCTACTTTTTTATATCACAGTTTTCTTTTATTGGGTTTTTTAATAGAAATAGAAAATAGAATACGAAAAAAGTAGTACTGTACTTTTTTCTTATTCTATTTTTAGTTAATTTTTCCTATTATTAATTGACTAGTTATTTGTGCAGTTTATTTTGTACCTCATTTATTAGGTTAGGTATAAAAATATAATAAGACGAATATATTTTAATCTTCTTTAAGACTCATCTCCAGACCTGACGATCTGTGATGTCTGTAAGAATCTTCTTAATATTCTTCTGCCTGGTCTATCTTCTGGAAACTTGTTTGTGAGCATGGATTATCCTATGTAATTAATGCACAGAGTGTTAATTATATATAAATAAATATACGTATATACATATATGTGTGTGTGTGTAGGAATTTTATAAAGAATGAAAATAACTTAGAGGTACAATTGTGTGAAGAGAGAAAAGTGTTTTCGTAGCTTCAATTGCGAAGAATTGTTAAATACATCAATTAGAAGTTCGACGCTAGTTGAAAAGAAAAAAAGTAATGTGTTCCTTTCGACGTAAATGTAGCCCAGTTCGGTTTGGATTTCAGCCAAAATTGAAACCGCGTAGGAGAACGCTCACAGACCGGAACATAAAAGATTTTGACCTCATTAATTTTTTCTTTCTTATATAAGATTCCATGACATCCAGAGACTAGACGCTCGATGGTGAACAAGGAGTGTCTCCCGCCGGGGAGACTCCTTTCAAAGCTATAACCACTCAACAAATCCGCTTATAGTCCTGGGACTGATCGCAGATAAAATAAGGAACCCAAAAAAAAAAATAAGACTGTATCCTGGGAATGTAACCAGCGAGGGTATTTCCACCACCAGTTGGACTGACGTCATAGGTGAAGTAAAATCACTGGATGCGGGTAGAAAAAGACCAAAAATCGTAGTAAACAAAAAGCCCTTTGTGACACAAGCTTGTTCAAATTACACATATACACACAGACTATCGTACATCGTACATATTAGTCTAAACTCGGAGAGAGAAGGATAGAAGAAGCCACAATCGCCTCCATTTTGTCCGAAAAAGAGAAAAGGGAGGCCTACCTCGGTTACTGCAAGTTTGTGGTGAAAAAAGTAACAGAAAGAAATAAAACTTAAACATGTAAACACAGAAGGTTTAGTATAATGTAGAAAAAATGATAGTAGAAAAAAATTAAAATGTAACTTAAATAAATTTTGATATAAAGTTAAACATAATAAATAAAAATCAGTAAAACATTGTGAATAATAGACTGCAAAACCGCAGTTATTGAGGATGGATAAGAGGAACTGAATAAAAGGGAAAGAAAGATTTAATTGTGGAATGAGTTAAAGTAGAAAAAAACACAATGTTAAGCATGGAAGATAAAAAAAAAATTAAAAAATGTGGAAAAATTAAAACTAATAGGGGTGGAACGAGGTACCCAACAGCGGAGGTCACCAAAAAAAAAAACTCGGTGACACGAATGACCTACAAAGTCGCTCTATTCATTGCAAATTCATAAAACGAATTCTGTTTTTTATAATTCTAAATTTGAATTAAATAACAACTGAAACAAGAATGTTACCTTTATATGTGCATGAATATTAACTATAGTCGTATAGAGGAAGTTGCCAGTCCTAAATTAAATAATGATGTGTTAAGTAAACCACACCGATCCGTGTTTTTTTATGACCCTCGGTTTTAAGGACCTCTCGTCCCCCCTCCCACGCGTGGGACAGCGACGGTACATTTCGAGTAAATCATTTTTCAGATTTTATAACTATTATTTACTACCTTCTTTCACACACCTTTTCTCTTTTGCAAATCTTCTTCCATACATCGCTTTTCTCTCATCTACATTCCCTAATCACAATTTTATATTAATTATATAATACAGTTTATTTCTAGTTTTAAAATTAGACAAAAACCATTTTTACTAATATAAGGTTATTGACTACCGACGCCATCTATCGATAGCTTGTATCAGACATAAAAAACTTCGTACATTTCGACGTATACATGTCGTGTCTTCGTTTATTCGTCGTCGTTGCAGCTGACAAACGCCAACTGCAAACCATAGGCCTATTCCAAAGATATCTATGGAGGTGATAGACAACAATAAAACGCCGGTTATGAGATTCGAACAGAAGTAACTTTTTTATTATACGTTCAGAAAAATACCTACACTTTACTTTATAACAATGACGGTAGGAACACTATACAATCTATGTTCTAATAGATGGCGTTACATGTATATTAATTAATAATTATTTGTATATAATTTCAACACATAATTACCACGCTTGGCAGGCAGGTTGGCGATTACAGTGTGATATTATAGTACACAGAGGACGCTACTGTCCATCCTCTGAAAACTTGTTTGTGAACAATCCTATATAATTAATTCATAAAGTATGAATTACTTTTACTCTACCACAGATCTAGCACTGCTCATATCTTCATTTATTATTCTTTTTAGCAGTGCCCTCTGTACGACAACTCTTGACTAACCATTGCGCTAACCAATCGAGAAGCAACGCCATCTATCGGTATCATCACGTATTATTAAAAACATATGTACTCGTACATTGCGGCCTTCATTTATTCTTCCGTCATTGACCAAGCGGTGACAAGACAAACTACACGTTTGGCTTATTTTCTACATTAGATCTAGACTGGATCCTTGCCAGTACCGGATGAAAGAGTAACTAATGACCTCCATATATAAGCTATGTGATATATATAAGCCATATATAATCGGGAGTTTTCAGGCGTGCAAAAAAAGCAAATTATTGACTATATGCGCCATCTATTGGCGCTATTTGAAGCCGAATTGAACCGTTATGTTACTGTGATTAAAAAGTAAAGTGAATTTGTTTATAAAATGTTATTTCATTTTTAATTCTTCCCAATCAATTTCATTCAGTTCTAAAAATTGTATAACAGAGAAAAACTAAACAGTTTCTTTTTTAATTCCACACGAGCGAAGTTGCGGTAGTACTATTATAAAAGTTAAATGTTTCGTTGACATATGATTTTTGTAATTTGTTAAACACATTTTCTGTAATTCTTTCCCTTCGAAGTACTATATATATGTATATAAAACACTGCATTTAACTGCATTCTTTATTGTCTGACGATCCTTCGTAGAGCACTGTCTCTGTCCTACATTACCTATGTGAACTTTTGTCAGTGGTTGTTTTTCGTGCGACAGAGATAACGCTCTACGAAGACGAAATTAGCCGATTGTCTCTTTCCAAAGGTCGATGTGCAATATTTATCGCCAGATATTGAATATCGTATGTGGTTATAATATAAATCTAATAATCTCCAAAGCTTTTACACCTATTAATCATAATGTATAAATTTACAATATGAATGTACGTTGTAGAAAAAATACATTTTTTTCCTTGTTTTTGTTACAGAGGTCAATACTGACACGACAAGGTCGTTCACCTGCTCAGAAAACCGGTAAGAAAATGTTTATACAAAATGATTAAATTATATATAATTTTATTCACAACACTTACCTTACGGCGTTCAACATTTGGAATCGACCAACATCCGATGACTTTGAGGTCTTCTGTCCACCTCGTCCACCACTCTGTGCTTACCGATCCGTGGTCTCTTCTAGTTCTTTTGGAAATCTCTGGAAGAGTACCATGTCTAGTAATGGACGTCCAGATATAACGAATCATTATCACCAAATCAACAAAGAAGTCGGTAAGAAGGAGGTTGTCGATCCGTCTTATTAGTGGAAGTCTCTTGGCACTTGCCAGTCCGCTATCATCTCCAGCCTTGCTGGATGAGAAAAAAGCCTAATGTCTAGCCAACTGCCCGGAGGAATGTTCTACCAGCCTTCTACCCGTGGACTAGGATCGAGAACTCTTACAAAACCCATAAATACGGACACGTGCGCTGGAGTTGAGGATGCCATATGAAATTCGCGCCTCTCTAAAGCGCCCTGATCCGATAACCAAAAAATGGCCAAAATCCCCCCGTTACACATAATCCAGGTTCTAATTCTTATATTTAACGAGATAATGATCGACGTATTCTTCCCTAAACAGCACGGAAATTATAGGGAGAGGAATCATTTACATCCGCACTGTCTCCATTAGTATCTTAAAAACTTTAGGGGGAATCTACGAAATATTAATCCTCCCCGCGAAAGAACTCCAGGAATACCTGGACAATTTGGTTTTTGCGCCGAACTCTCTTGCACTCATCAAGTGCACTATTTAAAGGAAAACATGCTCGACCAGCGAATGTCGGGATTAAACTTTCACGACATGGCTAAAGCATTCGAAAATGTCTAAAATAATGGACTCGTATACAAGCTTAATGATGCCAGTATGCCGGACCGTGTCATATGGATGATACGAGACTATGATCCAACATTTCAGTGTAAGGTTTATGGAGTCTGCTCTCGACCGCATTCAATTCGGACGGGTGTGCCATAAGAGACCTCAGTCCTGGGACCTGTTCTGTACCACTCCACCTGCAACATTTTACACAGGTCATCGCGTTCTACATAACAAGACATCAATCACCGCGCCAAAACACCCGTTTTTAGTGAGCGGCCGCCCGCTCCCTAACCGAGAACAGCGTGGGCGGACCGTTTTTGCCCTTGAACCGCGATTGTGTGTGGAACCCTCTGCGGCTCGCCTGTGGTCCACGCTGCCGTCCCAACCCGCAACACACCCCGTCGAGCTTTTACAGCTTCATCAGTACTGACCTCACGGAGAGGTCAGTGTTAGTCCGTGAATAAGCTAGCAAAAATTCAACAGTTGCTCATTTTAATTTAAATTTAACTATGTTTGAATTGAAACATTATAAAATGAGCTATGCAAATGAGTAAAAAAGCATTGAAGTTTACATACTATGTTTTTACATCACAGGTAGAGTTCTTTGATAAGTAATTATTGTTTATATTTAATGGGCGCATAAAGATGTATTTTAAAAACAAGTAAACATCAAATACATAAAAATGAACCCTGATATATCTATGATATTTTTTACCTTAGTATCCGATATGTAAATCTTTCTAAAGTCAATAAATTAAACCTTCATTGACAAGCATTAAATATACAGGATGATTTGTTAATGATGTAAAAGCAAATGTATTGCTTGTTATCTGCCAATTAAAAAATAGTACATCTAATAATCATTGATTTCTCACATCTCACATGTAAAAGAACTTATTAAATAATAATAGAATGTAAGACAAGACTCTAATGTATTAAAAAGTCTAATCTAAACAAACCTGTGATATTAAAAGATAATGATAGAAAATGTTAGAATAAAATAAAAATTAGAAATAAAATTGTACCTAGCCACCTAAGAGTAAAAAAGATGAGGAAAGGAAGGCGATGAAAGCAAGAAGGAATGAAAGAACAGAAAAAAATTGCAAGATGTGAAGGATAAAAGGAAAGAATAAAAGAAATTATAGAATAAAGATAAAACCCTGAAAAAATTATTTGTAAATAAAGTCCCTGTCCCAAACAAAATAGGGGTTCGAGAGGCTCACAATAGTGGGGGCCATTTAAAAAAACATTGATTTCAGAACTAATAAATAACGTAATGATTAATTGTCAAAAATTTCCAAATTCAAATTACTACACTTTAAAATTAAAATTGAATTATTATTTCAGAACGATCACTTTAAATAAAGTGATAGGATATAGGTGTTAAAGTTTCAAATCCTTTTGTTGACATATAATAGTACTATTTTACAGCTTTTAAATCTATTACCAAACACCCTGTATACAAAGTGTTTAACTTAAACTATTCCAATATAACTTTAATGTTCATCTAAGTTATATAAAACATGATTTTGTAAACATAATTTCAATATAACATATTTAAATATGATAATTTAAAACATCATTGAAAGGAATCTTAGAATATAAATTGAGAAAGATTTATTGTACTAATGTTTTATGGCTTAACACGTTGGGTGTTTTAAATTTAGAGAAACAAATGAATAATGTTTACTAATTATATACTTTACTTTAATTAGACATAAAAACACAAACGTAAATGTTTAATTTTATATATATAATTAAAAGTATGACATATGACCTTTCTTTTTTTGTTGGTCTCTCGGGGATTATTTATGCGCCATAATTTAATATTTTATATGAAAAATAGTGACAGATAGATTATAAATGTAACAAATAAAAATAAACAAGTTTTGAATAAATTTCGTATATAAATATGTTAATCCCTTATGGGTGTGCGCATATTATAAAGTTCTACAAGATATATTATACCTTCTTATTAGTTTTAAATTTAAAATTGAATGTTTAATATTAAATGAATCTTAATGTATCATAGAAATACGTGGAACTTGGTTTGTTGACTCATTTACATGTTTGATATTATAATGTACACAGCAACTGTTGAGTCTTTGGTCGACTTCTCAACAGATCAGCGTTCAACCGGTGGTAGCTTACTGCTTATTAAGTTAAAATAATAGACGATTCAAAAGCGCATGTAAAAGCCTACCTGAAAAAAGATGTTAAGAATTTGAAATTGTCTAAAGCGAGTTTTACGTTGACAACCCAATTTAAACTAAAAGATTTTGGTTAAAAATGTTGATATATATAACGCTAAATAGCAACAGGTTTATTATTTATACACTATTACTAATATTGTTTGTTATTTAAACATTGGGCCAGAAAGGTTCTCGAGTGGCGACCACGAGCCGGTTGACGGAGCGTTGGTAAGCCTCCCACTCCCCCACAAGTGGACTGATGACATAGTTAAGGTTGTGGGACGTCGCTAGACGCAGACAGCGCAAGATCGACTATCTTGGGAATCTTTGGAGGAGGTCTTGCTTCTTGGGGACCTCTCATTTCCTCCCGCTATGTGTGGGACAAAGAGCGTGTAACTCCGGTAAAGTATTTTTTACATTCTTCTGTTTCACCTTTCTCCTTCCATCTTTTACTATCTCTTATATTACAATTTCCTTCTGTCCTTCATGTGTACAATCTCTATCTTTTTACACATTCAAATCGTCTCCCATGCATCACTTTCCCTCCATCATCTTCGTTCCTAGACCACAGTCAGTTACATTATCACAGTCTTGACTCAATTTTTCGATTTTTATTTTTATACGATTATAGCTTTTTAATTTTATTTTGTTATTTACGAAACCTATATTGCTTTATTCATGACTAGCTTGGGATATTACTAGAACCCTTTTTGACTGAGTTCTGTCTTATGTACTTTATTTTTATTTCTAGGAATATGTACATTTCCCGTCGTCCACGAGAGGGTGATGCAGCCTTCTGCTATCCTCTTCCACATTCAACGTCGAAATCAGAGTTGATGCAGTGGACGTTCATTGGCTAAAAAAAATATAATTTTCATCACCGACTGTCCCGTATTTGGTACACAAAAAACGGATTGCCAGTTTCAGTTGCAGCAAGGGGTCGAAGTTAGAAACATCGCATCATCTTTGGACAACGAGGAGAATCGCGTTATCTTTCTAGAGTTCTGCATAAGAGTTATAGGAGAGACCATTAAAAAGGAAAAACAGACAAAAAAACAAATGTATACAACTAGTCAAAATAAACATTTAAATCTGTGATAAATGTAAAGAAACCTGAAGGTAAAATTAATTAATAAAGGAACGTAACTGCAAGAACAAAGCAAACAAAGAAATTAAAATAAAACAAAACAGAATAAAATGTAAACCCAGTATTCTGGTGGGACTAAGAAGAATATTGAAAGAATTTGTGAAGAATAAAAAATTAATCAATAAACGACATTGAAAAGATAAAAAGATGAACACGTAAATAATATGACAAAAAAATAGTCCCTATGTGCCCAAGACGGCTATAGTACGAAAGGCACCCAAAGACAGAAGGAAATAAAAAATCGTGCAGAAAAATCCTTTGTCATTGAATCGCCTTTATACTTTAAAGTCTACAAATAACGAATCATTCTGTATATTTCAAATGTACTTTTACATATGTAATAACCTATTAATGATACATTCACATATATCGCCTTGAGACAGGTTATGTAAGCTCGTAAATAAAAATAAAAAAAACATATAAAATACGGCCGCACGCCATTAATATTTATATATCAAATTTATTTTTTAAATACAAAGCAATTTATTTAATATCAACTTAAATCTTATGAATAAAAATGTAGTCAATTTGTATCAGTCGCGGTAAAAGATTACAAAGAAATGATATCCGCTGGAGCCTTAATAAAATTTGACAATCAATTCTAGATCTGCCACTGGAGAGATTTAAAACTAATATTTAAAACATATTATTTGAAAATATATGTCATTCTATCCAAGAGTACTATACTGATCTTGATGTGCACTCAGGAAGCTAATTATTGTCCATTCATTATCTAATATATAAAATTCTCGTGTCACGGTGTTCGAACTTGAACTCCTCTGAAACGGCTCGACCGATTTTTACCAAATTTTATGTGCGTATTCAGTAAGTCTGAGAATCGGCTACTATCTATTTTCTATACCTTTAAGCGATAAGGGTGGTCCACCCCTAATTTTTTTTTATTTTTTTTGTTTTTATTTTATTATGATACAGCATACAAAAATACACACAACCCTAAATTTTCACCCCTCTACGATCAACCCTTATTTTTTATTTGTAAATTAAAAACTTTATTTTTTTTTGCAAAACAACGTTTGCGGGATCAGCTAGTAAAACTATATTTGTAAAGAGCAACTGTTGAGTTTCTCGCCGGCTTTTAGCTGAACTGCCTTTCGAGCTGATGATAAATCCTAGTAGGGACAACAATAATGACAGGTTATGTTGATTGATGATTCGAAAGTGCCTTAATAGTGAATTCGAATATAGAATACTTTGATTTTGATTTTTGAGACGATGCACCAATAAGAGCAGTCACAAGTCCACATTGGAGATGAAAGGTTCTCAAGCCACAACGTGATGTGATGACATTGATAAAGTCGTCAATAAACATTCACACAAACACAGGCTTCGATCTAGTCTTATTAAAATCTATGGGCGACGCCTATATCCAACAGTGTATCGACATGTGATCGAAATTAGTTGAAATTTATTAAAACTTTTTTTTTTGTTACAAAATATAGACTAAATTTTAGATGACAAATTACAAGGAAAAACAGAGTAGATTATTGGTATATAAACAGACCAAAAATTCCTTTTTTAAAAATCTATTAATCATTAAAAATAATGTGCATGATAAGGGAACTTATTAGTTATTTTTTGGTACTACTAGCCTGATAATAAATAAATAAATAAAAAACTATTATCGATAAGTATTCGGTGTTTACGAAATTGAAAAAAAGTTATTAGTTACATTTGTTTATTATTAAAACATTAGATCAATTTGTAAAATGTGATATATGTATTATAAAAATATTTCACATCAGGAAGCTATTTCACAAACTAATTAAAAGAAATAATTTTTCATAACAAATCATTCGTGATTACATATGCACGACAAAAATTATTTTTACCTATGTTGGTAGGGAACAACTGATTAATTTTAACAGCTTGTTATTATTTAATAATAAATGTAAGCATTTTATAAGAGTTATGTTACTTTAATTGAATTTTTCTATTGTAATGCGACAAGCCAATATCTTATTGCACTATCTCATTATATATATCTCATTTGTCTGAAAAAAAAAACGTATAAATATTATAAATCTATTCCCAATCATCCTGTATAAAGTCACAACTCTAAAACTGATGGAATGTCTATATTTAAAAATATATTTCTATATACCATTTATTTTTTGGATAATTTGCACCATATGACGGCTAATGCATTCACATATTTAAATCTTTGAAACGTATATGCAATCATCCTGTATACAAAAAGAGCCAGTAACATAATAAAGGAACGGTAGATATAAGCAGGTAGTAATTTTATCGCGTTAGTTTCAAATATACAGCCTGTGACTGCAAACGTAAATCGCGCGGTGTGAACATGCTGTTCCCGGTGGCAATGTGTTTAACCTTTGCATGGAGTGTTGATTCTGTTATATATCATTTAAACGGTATGTATATAACATATAAATATGCATATAGTATATCTTAAGACAGAGAAGAAGTATATACGTTAACCGAAAGAAAGTAAGCTATAAATTCAACCCTTCAAAGATTTTACACATATAATCAATCCTGTAGTATATATATATATATATATATATATATACTACATATATATATATATATATATATATATATATGTGTGTGTGTGTGTGTGTGTGTGTGTGTGTGTGAAGATAAATGTATAAATATATTTTGATATAAAGTCCATGTTTTCAAATATGATAGCAGAAAAAGAGGCTCCAAAAACGGAACCATAAATATAATATATAACATATATATAATAATAAATATATATAATACATAATAATCCCTACAAATGCAAAGCGTTACCTTATTTATAGTTAACCGGGCTTTAACCACATCCCACAATCCTGAATAATCTTCGATCAAAACCTTTTTAACGCGTTGTCATGTACTTCTCATTCGTGCACTGTTTCTGAGTGGTCATGGTCATGGCATTAGTTCTAGTGCCCACGCTACTCTCTCTATGCATTGCCATGTAGTTCAGTGTTTTGCGGAGTGAAAACATTCATTTACTTACATACTAGTGTTCTTATGTCTGTCCATTTGTTGAGGAGCGTCCACGAGAACGCTAGCCTTCCACATGCCTTGCGCCACCAAATCCTCATTACGGGTGACATGTGTAAAAAATTTGAAGTTTCGTTTTTGCACAGTCGAAGATAACCTTTCTTTTATGTTGGATTGAAACATTCACGGTATTCTGAACATCCGTCTTCATCACTATATTTCTGACCATCCAAAATTCCTCAACGTCCTGATCTCAGCTTCGTATAGAAACTTTAGAAAGACCAGGTTCCTTATGAGCCCAAACTTTATGTAACTGCTTACTCCGCGATATATCCAGATCTTTGTGGATTTTTTTCAACTCAAAATCTGGTTATGCTGCAACGTTTCCAAATCCTTAATACATATTGGACCCAATCCAAAAATAAATGGTTCCAGAAATAATTTTTAAAGCAGTAATATATCACAAAAAGCGTTTTTCGAATATATATAATACTAGCTGATCCCGCAAACGTTGTTTTGCAAAAAAAAAAATTTAATAAACAAATAAAAAATAAGGGTTTATCGTAGAGGGGTAAAAATTTAGGGTTGTATGTATTTTTGTTTGCTGTATCGTAAAGAAATAAAAACAAAAAATCGTCAAAAAATTAAAAAAAAAATTTTAAGGGTGAACAACCTTATCACTTAGAAGTATGGAAAATAGACCTACTGAATACGCATATAAAATTTGGTAAAAATCGGTCGAGCCGTTTCAGAGGAGTTCAAGTTCGAACACCGTGACACGAGAATTCTATATATTAGATTTAAATGAATTATTGTTTACTATCTGTCAATGTATATATAATACTGAAGTTATTGGCTTGATGAAACCTAATAGAATATGTATATACTATTGTAAATTATTACGATCAGTGGTACAGCGGTAGAGAAGAAATAAGACTTGATATCATAGGTCGCAGTATCGTTCGTGAATTTGAATTTGAATTTGCGAATACAATGTTATATAATTCACATTCTATGATATTAAATTAAAAAATAATCATAATTAGTTGATTTCAACTTAGTTTCAAATAATTTAAGAGACTTAAACACTAACATGCAAACACGTGAGCAAAACAAATGTAATGGAAATATTAAACGTAATTGTAAAAACAAAGACACGAACGCCAATGTCTGTGGAATGTAAATCCTAATATAAAAAAGCTTTAGAGATATAAATGTACAGGTTATTCGTCAACAAATATCTATTACTTTACACCTATCTCAAATCATCCTGTATATAGTGATCACACTGAAATATGTTACAATAATCTTTGTCGTTTCTGCCCATAGACGCACACAGAAAGTTATAGGTCTCTTTTAAAGATATCTTCGGGAAGATATATCATAATCGCCATGCTTGGCTGGCGATTTGTGCGATCTCAGTGTGGTATTATTGTACACAGAGGACCCTGCTGCCAACCTCTGGAAACTTGTTTTGTAGTCAGTAGCGATCTTAAAAAATTAATGCACAAAGTGTGAAATATATTTTTTTTTTTTTTTGGGAATCGAACCCGTGATCCCCGATAACAAGTATCACTCATCTACCGCTGGACTACTAATGTATGAAATTTTCTCACACTTAATATATGGTATCCCCGATCCAAAAATTAATAGTTTTAGAAATAATATATAAACGAATGAAAATATAGAAATGAAATAGCATTATCAAAATTCAGGCTATTTATCCGCGTACAAATTCTACTGCAAAACGTTTTTGGTCTGTCGCATTACATTTAAAAAAAAATAAGATGATTCAAAATAGGTGTTTATTGACATGACTACTTAGTACTTTACAAGTAATATTAATGAGATTGAATAAAGAATATTATCTATATCAAAATATTCCTCATTCGAAAAAGCTGTTATTGAAGCCTTTTGAATGGTCAATCAACAGTCAACCAAACTCAACTGTTGCTCTTCACAAATATAGTTTTATAAAAAGTTAAAAATAATTAGCTATCTAAGATAGCGTCAACAACAAAATAGCATAATTGTCGTAAAAACATGTTTCACAAAACATGTTTAGAAAAATAGCAATATGTAATAAAATTTTATTAGCTACATAATAAAGCATAATTGTTCTAAATCCATATTTGATATTTTATTTATTTAAATGCATTTTTTATAATATTTATAATTATTTTAACAAACGGAACAATCAGAAACATTCAGTATTTTTTAATTCCTACATTTATTCAAACAGGTTTACATTTCGTTATAACACGAAAGTACATTTTTACGAATGTTTTTTTATTAAATAAATGTATTATTGATCCGTAATATCGCAGTAGTAGAAGACTGAGAGTCGCGATCATAGATATTTAATGGAATCAGGCGTTACCTTGCGGAAGTCCATCTTAAGTAAGAAAAGGACCAATATTTAGTTTTTGACTCTGTGTTTGGCACTAATCAGTGTAACATAACTCCTGAAGATGCCCCGTGGAGGGGTGAAACACGTGTTGAGTAATTTGGCGGTGGTGGTTGAGTATTCGCATTGTTTGCCGCATACGAATTTATCAGCGGGCTGGCCGGCGGTGCATTTCATTGCACGACTACCACTACATGTGCGGAAGTGCCTAAATATTGGTCCTTTTCTTACTTAAACTACACCAGACTACCGAGGGTTTTATCTAGCATATACTGTAGCTGAGCAGGCAAATACGTGAGCAGATGCTCCTAATCGCATCACAATGTGATCAGTTCGTAAGACCGGTGATGATGACCACTTAACCCATGCGACGCCCGGCCACATAGCATACCAGATTGACGAACATGTCCTTCATCTGAACTTAACTACAAACCAATACGAATCCCACACCAATGACCAGGACCTACCGCAGTAGACGAACTGCAGGCCCCTGTACTAAAGCCAAGTATTTCCGTGTATATTGAAAAAACAATTTATTAATTTTGAATTTATTTTGTGGTATGTGTTGACGGTTCAAGAGACGGAGTATCAGCGGATGCCGCAGCTGTTCAAGCTGGATCGTCACGACGTTTGCTTGGAAGACGCGGGACAATACTGCATGATGAGGATCCAGCTTCTTGAAGGGTCCAACCGCCCTCTTATGAACACCATCAAGGTAGCTGCACACAGCTCGACATATCTTCAAAACACTATGTTAATTAACAAAGTATCACTTATTCATTTATGAGAATTTAGTATGTGATCTCGCTAATTATATATATAGCGTTCATTTAAAAAAAAGCTTCGTGTTACCACTACAGCAACAATTCTTCTTTAAAATTAATTCATGCGCTTTATATAATATATTTAAAATATATTATATAAAGCGCATGAATATAGTAAAAATTCGAACTAGGATTTGAATTCTGAAGCTGCCAGTAATGCTGCCATTGCCTTTCATTTGGCTAATTTTATGGAACAAATACGTTGACGGGTAGTGGTTTCAAACCACTCTCTAAACGCAAATATGTATATAAATATATAGATGAGTGTGTATGTGTGCGTGTGTGTAGCCGTGTGTGTCGATTGCTTTTTATTATTTTTTATTTACCCGTATTTTGGTTTCACATTTTGACATGTTATTTAATTAAATATATATTAATATTAAATTAAAAGGTTTTATTGCAAATCGTGTAGACCAGTATTATTCAACCTTTTTTGGGTCCTGCTCCACCTTAGCATTTCTAAATTTCTTACACACCTATATATAACATACATAATTTTTATACTAAAGCAAAAGGGTTAATCTCGTGTCGAGTCCACTTTCGAAATAGCCCTCTTAATAATCAGATTGCCCCCCTGTGGGGCGTGAGGACCACGTTGGTAAACACAGATGTAGACTGTATGCCTTCAAAACGAATACCATAAGAGTCCAATATAATACGAACTTTTTATCATTATCCTTAAAGTTAAGAGTAAAAAATATTAACAAGTAAAATTAATAGATAAATTAATGATAAATAGATAGATTGTTGAATGAATGAATGAATAACAAATATAGATAATATCACAAATAACACAATCACGGAAAGAAATTAATTAATTACGAATCAAATTATTTATCTCATACTTTTAATAAATTCATATTTTTGTCTCACGTTATGTGTGGTGTAATAAAATTCAATTCGCAGTATAATCTTATATAATTTACAATTTATGCATTAATTATATAGAATTGCCATTGCCCATAAACAAGTTTCAAGAGGATGAGCAGCAACGTCCTCTGCGTACCATAATACCACACTGCTGCCACTAGCCAAGTGTGGCGATTATGGTATGTCCTGGTGAAATCGATGGGGAAGGCACAGGCCTTGCTAGAAGAGAGAGAATAAGCTACCTCCAGCTCAGAATGCTGATCTGTTAAGAAGAGTCGGCTAAAAACTTTGTTGCTCTCAAATGACATTCGTTGATTCGCTGAAGTTCGATCATATAGGCGATATTTGCCTTACAGTGGACACGTTGTGCCGTTTTAAGAAGAAAAATATACATATATTTAATTAATTAAAATGGGTAGTTGGCAGACAAAAAGGCATCAGAAGAAAAGTATGTATATATTTAAATAACTTAGGGTAGTGGGCAGAAGGCCTGGTCTAATTTTGCACCGCAGTTCGGTACTCCCCTGATGGTGGTGGTAGGCAGCTGCACGATCTCCCAGGACTGGTCAGGCGGCAGCAAGTCGAGAGCAGGGAGCGCCGATAGGTTGCAGTATGTGTTGGTTCCGGTGCACGGTGATATAATTTCAACGGTGTAAAACTTGCAGTGTAAAACTTGCAGTGTAAAACTTGTAGTGTAAAGACAGCAGTATAAAACTCGAAGCATTAAACTCGCAGTATAAAAGTCGCAGCGTAAAACTCGCAGTATTAAACTTGTAGTATAAACTTTGCACCCCTTGGGGTGCGAGACGATGTAAAGGTTGTGGCGTGAGCTGAATGATGCCCGGAGAATGAATAGGACCAAGACGTGAATTTATAACGTAAATTCTAATTGGCCCCGGCGCGTATGAAGACACATAGCTGGTGAACGCAACCGACACAAAGAGTGTGCGTCGGTGCGTGAGACGACACCTAGCTAGTGAACGCGACCGAGGCCAGGATCCTTCTCCTGGCAAATGTGAACTGCTGTCGCTGGTGCGCGGGCGCATAGGAATTTTTGTTATTAAAACAAAGATCCGTTAAACCAATAGCACGCTCCCACGACCCCACGCCACTTGAGATATACCGTTACCCGCTAAGGGTTGAACAATTTTTTGCTGTATTGCGATTTATGAGACGTTTCTCGTGATTATATTTTTTGGTTAAAATTTTAACTAAGATGTATGGGACGTTAATCTGCAACGTTACAACGTATAGGTTGTCATAAAGAAAATATTATTTTAAGTTCATATAAATTGTAACTGAATTCAATCTTTTCAGGAATACTCAGCTCACACATCGAAACATTACGATCACACGTATTTAGAATGGGGTGTGTGCTTGACGAAGACGTGCAAAGCCTTCATCGGGAATAGGAGTCTTGAATCAACTGAGGATATAACTGAGATCCTCGGGGCATGCCTGAATAGTTCAATACATATGGAGTATGGGTTGGAGGCTGAAGTGAAGCAATTGTACTATTGTGAGAAAAGTGGGGATGGACCAGAAGTGGGCATGGCAGAGTGGGCAACGGCCTGCATGCTGGTAGTGCTGCTGTTACTAGTAGCTGTTGGAACCCTGCGTTACCCTTCCACATCGAACTCATTAGGTGACTCATAATTTTGCATATGTAATATCTGAAGTTTAAGTAAGTCCACCGCTGGGCAAGAACTTCCTCTAGACACTTTCAATATGACTGGTTGGAAATTGCCTTCTTTCAGCGTGTTCCGACTTTCTTAACATGATCGTCTCTTCTTTTGCAATATAAAAGACAAAAAATTCACATCTGTCTGCCTAAAACTTAAAAAAGATGAAGCTATAACGTCACTATGACATTCGTAAAAAAAATTAAGGTTGCGTTTCACTAATAAAAATGTAAGTTATAATTTATTTTATATAAGCTGTGCCCGCGACTTCGTCCGCGTGTATTTTAACAAAAAAAATTTTTATTTGTTTAAGAATTTTTCTAAAATAAAAATAGCCTAAGTTACTCAGCCACTTGCTAGTATAAGTCGCGACAATCATTCCAGCCATTTTAGAGATTAAACGGAAGAAACATACAGACAGACCAAAATATTTAATGGAATCAGGCGTTACCTCGCGGAAGCCCATCCTAAGTAAGAAAGGACCAATATTTAGCCACTTCCGCATATGCAGTGGGTGTCGTGCAATTAAGTGCACCGCCTGCCAGCCCGCTGATAAATGCGTATGCGGCAAACAATGCGAATTACACAACTGCCACCGTTAAATCACTCAACACGTGTTTCACCCCTCCACGGGACATCCTCAGAAGCCACACTACACCGATTAGTGCCAATGATGCCTCTGTATTTGCACGACTACCACTGCATGTGCGGAAGTGGCTAAATATTGGTCCTTTTCTTACTTAGACAGACCAAAATATAATAAAATCTGATTTTGGTATATGTACCACATATAGAAATGCATATAAAACAGACACTATAATTTTATTTACTTGTATAGATAATTGCTGTTGCATTTATTCCTTATGGTTATTTTATGTCAACTACATGGCATGAACCTTCATAGGTTTCCAATAACACAGATTGTAAACGGCTTGTAGTAGGTACAAGGTCGTGTACACCTGGTATATGGACGACCTTCCTGGCGCCTGCTAGTCCATGAACTCGACTCCAAAACCTTCAGGGCTCAATGTCCTGTCAGTGCTCTATCTGGCCACTGCAACTTTATTTTGCCAACGAAGTAGCAGTGGCCAATTACTTACGTGCGCCTACGTATCTGCTCCTTCTGATTTAATCTTCTAGAAGAATAGCATATAGTCAATTATTTAAACTTCTATTATATTTAATCTATTAATCTGTCATATATACATGTATACGTATATATATCATATCTATCAAAATTATATTACGCATTGATATTAAGTTTGTACTGTAAAACTCATGAATAAAATATTTTCACACTTAACGTCAGACATTTAAACATCTATCAATTATATTTATTTTATTAATCTGTCATATTTTATCTGTGCGTTCAAGGTTGACTGATATATTATGTCGACAGCATTATACCCGCGTATATATATTTAATATACCATGTAAATTGTTATTTTAAAATATATAATTTTTTTTATGTGAAATATGTTCGTCGAGTTTCTTTTTTAATTTTATATAATACTTTCTATTGTACACTCTGAACAATATATAAATGCACTCTATATTTGGCACTAATTAATGTAACAATACTTCTGAGGATGCCCCGTGGAAGAGTGAAACACGTGTTGAGTGATTTAACGGTGGTAGTTGTGTAATTCGCATTGTTTGCCGTATGCGCATTTATCAGCGAGCTGGTGGGCGGTGCACTTTATTGCACGACTACTGCTACAAAGCGGAAGTAGCTATATATTGTTCCTTTTTTTACTTAATATATAAATAGTTTGATAGTAGTAAAGAAAAAGTACAATGTGGTCACCATAGTATGAAAAAAGTAGATAGATAAATAAAGGGTAGTTAACGTATATATATAGACAAAACAAACATGTACACATACATATGTATATATCATATATACGTATAATAAATATGTATAAGTATGATATAAAAATATCAAACAGACTTAGATCGCACTCACCTCAGAATAAAGGAACAGAGTAATAAAATTTACAGACTTAAAAGATAAATAATCAATGATCCAATAAATATTTCTTAACATTGCCAAAGTAAACAAATGAAATTAATTATAAAATAAATACAGATTATAAATTATCTGTATTCACTTTATTTTTACACACAATTAAATTGTCCACAAACTGTTAGTGGTAAATTTCATTTATTTACTGCAATATAGGCTCTATGCCTTCCACCCCATAACTCTGCTGCCTTTATTGAACTTGAACTGGCCTGTAAAAAATAACTAAAATTCTAAAGTATCTCCCACCTTTTTGCGACAATTTCCCAATAGGAGTCATGACCACATGCTGTGATCTTATCTCTTATGTTCCTTTATTTGTTACGGTCTTCCGTTGTTTGACTTCAGAAATATCCAAAACAGATTTTTAATTTTAATTGCGCCCTGTAAGAAATACTTTTAAATTAAGAACTTTGTGCACCATAGACCACAACTAGAAAAAAGAAAGAAAAAACGAATTTAAAAACAATAATGTATGTATATTTATATAATAGATTAAAAATCAAGTAAACGTATAAACAATTTTATTGTAAGAAAAGGACCAATATTTAGCCACTTCCGCACATACAGTGGTAGTCGTGCAACAAAGTGCACCGCGTATTACGCATTTATCAGCGGGCTGGCGGGCGATGCACTTTGTTGCGGAAGTGGCTAAATATTGGTCCTTTTCCTACTTAGGATGGACTTTCGCAAGGTAACGCCCGATTCCATTAAAAATAAAAATTTATTGTAAATTTCAGGTGATAAAATATTGGAAAATTTCTCATTGTACAAGAATTGGAGCATTTTGGTAAGACTAGAAGTTTCTGACCCGACCCGGAAAAGACTTAAAGGCCTGCATGGAGTAAGGTGAGGTCAAATGCATTCAATCAATGATAATTTCTAAAACTATATGGGATGAAGCATAAATTGTTATTGCGGTCTTAAACATCTCATGTGCGTCTTTGTCATGGTGTCTTGTAGTGATTATTTCTCGGGAAATTTATAATTTAGTATAACAAAGTTAGCTACTTATGCACGTAAGAAGTTCAGAGATGTAATTAGATCATCTGAGATCCAGGGATGTGATGAGATGAAAAGAAATAAGCAATGGTAGCCCAGTAGTAGAGGACTGAGCCTTGCGATTGTAGTTCATGGGTTCGATTGTCGGGATACAATATTCTTTACAATTTGTGTTTTGTGTGTGTAATACTAGATGGATGATGGATATGATGGACAGCGGTGTCCTCTGCATACCATAATACCACATGGTAACCACCAACCAGCCTGCCAAGCGTGATTATTGTATATCTCTCCCTAGATATCTTTGAGGGAGGTTTATTCCTTGCAGCGGGAGTGATGAACGATTTTATAAAATATTTTGAGATCATCGCTTGTGATTTCAGATCCATCACAATATTCCTAGTGATGATAATCCACGTATATTTTATCAACACGATGGGCTTTACCGACAATCCTCATGACGTCGAAAAGGTTGGTGTTCTTCTTTTAAAATACGTTGTATGGACAAAAAATATTTTTTTTAATTAGTTATAAATTTCTATGTTATTAAAGATGACATGCCCCATGTTTTGCCGCCCACTAAGTGGACAAATTACCTGGTCAAGGTCATCGGAAAAAGCTGAAATCAGGCCGCTCCCAACCAGTCCTAACAGAAATCTATGGTCGAAGCTCATGTTTAGTAGCAGACATGGTTGGTTAAAATGATAATGCATTGCTTCCCGTAAAACTCAAAGAGAGCTCAACCAACTAAACTTTAAGCCATTATAATATCCTGAAATTTAGTCTCCATATATAAAACTACTATCGCATGTAAAGGTTACCATCCCATGTTGAGTAGGCGAGTTGTCATATTACCGTCACCAATTACAAACAAAGTAGAAAGCATTAAATCTTTTACCATGCATCTATTTCAAATCATCTTATATAAAGTCAGGGGCGGCTTAACCTATAGTGCAGGGTGTGCAATGCACACGGGCGCCGTCGTCACAGCTAAGCGCATCGTCTTGGACCATCGTTCTCGCTTAGTTTCGCAACAGAGATGTGCTACAGGCATAAAAACAATTAGTGTTATTCTGCCGTCATAAGAAGAAAGGCCGTAACTAATACCATACTGTAAACTATACCTACTAATGAAATAGCTTGTTGGAATATGAAAAAAACTTTCTTGTTACGACGGCAAAGTTAATAGTTATAGCAGGGAGGGGAGCGCAGGCCTAGAGGGCGCCAGGGTTTCATTGCACACGGGCGCTACACGAGCTAGAGCCGCCCATTTATAAAGTGATCACTCTTTAACAACATTAATTTTTTAAACAGTTTTATTTAGTTCGACCCGCACGGAATTTATTTGTTTATTTATTTGGGTCAAAATTAGAAATTAAAATTCAAGCACCTTCCCGTTGTCAGATTGATCTGAAATTTGGTACACACATTTAATTTAGATGATAATACAATATAATAAAATCAATAACATTATAAATCTAAGATGGCCGCCGATACGAAATGGCGGATTACATATTTTTCCTTAACCCCCTCAATATGGGTATCAAATGAAAGGGCTACACTAGTAAAATACGATGATTATGTCAAAATTTAAAATTCAAGATGGATGCCGTTCCACTATGGCGGACTAGGTACATATTTTTACACTACCATCGCAATATGGGTATCAAAGAAAACCGTTTAACTTAAAAGTTTTTTTACCGATTTTCATATTTTCTATTGTAACGCGATAATCCAGTAACTTCTAGTAGTACAGTTGCTGACTGTACTGCTAGAAGGTACGGTATAGATAGTAAACAATAATCAATTTTAATATGTAGTTAACAGAATTATTATACAACTTCTTTCTTAAATACCATTAACTTTAAAATAGAGCATACCATACAGTTATTGACAGCAAATGAGCAACACATTCGTATCTTCAAAGCTTTTAAGCCAATAATGGATCATCCTGTATCTTAATGTTGATTTCAGATTGTTAGTTATACTACAATAAATAAAACAACACAAGTTGATATTACGAAAGTCCCTGTATATTATGATGCAATTTTTACAAAAGAAAGAATCTCAGTGTTTCCCAACATGGGGCCCACGCCCCACAAACCGGCAATTCGAAAGTAATCTCGACCCGAGCTTAATCTTTTCGCTTTAAGATTAAAAATATATATGTTACATAGGGCGTAAGAATTTTAAAAAGGCTTATATGGGTAATGGCATATAAAAAGTTAAAAATATGACGGAGAATGATAATCCTTCGTAATATGAATATTGTCAACAGAAAAATCGTTAAAAATGCTATAGAAAGAAATAAAACGTAAATATTGCAAATAAATAGATAATGAAAACAAAATAAGAGCAAAATAATATACAGTACTGTGATATAAAATAATTATATAATAGAATTTAAGTAATAAAAATGTGATATAAAATAACAATGTAATTATGAAAATGTAAAAAGAAAAGAGAAATGAATGAAAGGTGATACAGAGCAAAAGGGAAAGACGGCAGAGTTGTGGCATGAAAGAATAGACCGAAAGACAATGTGAAGTATGAAAGAAGAGAAAGTAAATAATAAAAAATCATGTGAATAATTAAATTTGCCCGTAAAGTCCCTGTCCCACAAAAGATAGGGGGTACGAGAGGCCCCCAATAGCGTGGGCCATTAAAAAAATATATATGAACGAATGAAGTCTTACCCTACCTTTCTGCACAACCATATAAAAACTTATACTTGTATCGATTACCATAGCACGGTATATACTTCCCTTCAGCATGAATTTAAATTACCAACACATATAAATACATTCACAATATTAAACCTTTTTGTTGTGTTATTCACTTAATAAAGTCAAAGAAGTATTGCATGCAATTTGACAGACGTTCCAATTTTAAAATAAAAAGAATGTAATACCAAAAAGTATATATTACTTTTATACTAATAACTCTGTGTACAATGCGATTAAAATAAGAATAGGACGGGCTCTCGGCTAACTTCACTCATATAAGTACGGTCAGCATTAAATATATAAAATAAAAAAATAATAATAATTGTTTTTGTTGATTGTTTAATTTGTTCTACAATGAGCAAAAGAGGTAGTGTTTTACATCGGCGAGCTCGAGAGATTATCAGCAATGTTGATAAGTACTTCGAGGAAGAGAAAAAACGTGCCATTATGTTGTTGGGCCAGTTAAAACAAGCAAGAATTGTACCAGGGCCAGATGGCAATATTCATATATCGCGTGATGTATTTAGAAGTTTCATTAAGCATTTGGAAACTGCTTCGAAGGTAACCGAGCGAGTGACTTTAGCCACTGGTATTATTTTTTAACATTGCTTTTTTGCACTCTATACCAAGTTCCCGTTGTGGCGTCACAACATGGCGCTAGGCCGGTCCTATTCTTATTTTAATCGCATTGTATATGAAAATTTGTTTCAGACATACGAGTCAATATACTTTCAGTTAGTGTACAACGGTATGTTGATAGTGCAGATATTCCTTGTGATGTCGGCATTCCTTCAAGCTTATCACATGCACTTGTATTGCGAAGATAACACTCTTACCTGGTCGAAACTGCCGCTCTACTTACTGGCGAGGTGGTGGAGGTAATGTTTTTTTATTTTATTCTGGTACCCCCTGCTTTGTTTGGGACTGTATCGTTAGAATGCGAGTGTACATACTTTTTTATATTTGTAGCACTTTCTCTCTTTTCCTTACATTGTTCAGAAAATCTTTCATTCTTCACGCTGAGAACTTGTTTCACACGTAACCATTTTTTTTTGGTTTCGAGGGAAAATCTTCCGGACGTTCAAGATGCCCCGCCTCTGGGGGGAGGACAGGGGTATGTGGGATTCCTACCCACTTAAACTCGCAAGGTGATGACCCTCTGCGCTATACGGGAGACCGCGGTATCTCCCGGTCAGGGATCGCCACGCGGTCTTCCCTCGCGCTGTGCTATTCTGGATAGCTCGTCCCTGGGTATGCGTGTATGGTTCACGGTACCCCCGAAACCCTCGTGATGCTATCAGAGTCGCCGAAGCTAGTGGGAGTTTTGGGTCCCCACCCTGTTTATGGTAGGAGACACCATACACGTTGCCTAACCTTACCACATTGGTTCTTATTTAGGAGCATATATTTACTGATCATCTTTAATTACAATTTTTGCTCGTACTTTTTATTTATTCATTGACACGGTGGTGGAAGTAATTACTTCATAATGTAATACTCCTGTTTCGAGTGTAGAGTATTCCCAAAATCTTAATACATCTTAATACAGGATACGAACATTGCTTGCAAACCAGACATCTGTCCACTGCAAGGCCTCTCCCAAAGACATGTATGAGTTGATAAACCATAATCGCCACGCTTAGCAGGTGGATTGGCGATCGCGGTGTGGTATTGTGGTACACAAATGACGCTGTTTCACATCTGGAAACTTGTTTGTAAGCAGTGACAATCCTATATAATTAATGCACAAAGTGTGAATTATATCAGATTGTATACTGGGAATCGAATCCGCGACCTACGTTCGTAAGTCTCAGTCCTCTACCGCTGCTCATAAGGGCACTATTTATTTAGATTCGGTTACGGCAGTAGTTCTGTGTGTTTGTCAATGCTTTATTTATTTTATATATATATATATATATATATATATATATATATATATATATATATATATATATATATATTTATATGACCCCCGCTATTGGGGGCCTCTCGTACCCCTATTTGTGGTGGGATAGGGACTTTATTAGCATTTAATTTATTCACTTAATTATTTTGTTTTCATTCTCTTCTCTTTCATTCTTCACATAATCTTTCATTCTGTTCTTTTATACCACAATTCTGCTTTCTTTCCCTTTTGCTCTGTTTTACCATTCTTTCATCCTCTTTTCGTTTTACATTTTCTTAATTTCTACTTTTGTTGTATCACATTTTTATTTTTATCTTTATCACAGTTTAATATTATTTATTTTTACATATCTTTTTTGTTTTTGTTTTGTTTGTTGATGCCTAACTTTTATTTTTTTTTCTGTTGCATATTGTATAATTCTTTTGCAATAACTGAGGAATTCTTTCATGGTTTCTATTCCGCCTATCAGGGAGGGTATTGTCTCCTCCCTGATTTCAATGCCAGTTATTTTTATATTGAATAAGTTCTTGTCAAGGACTTCAAAAAACGCTAAACACAGGCCGCTTCAAATTCATCCTATTTCAAAATCTATTTCATCAAAATAAATGTTATAATCTGAATTTCAAAAAAATCTAAATTTTACATTTATTTAAAACCCATAATATATGCAGGAAGATTGGTTATAGGTAAAAGTTTTAAAGTTGGTTTAGTACGTAGTAAATAAAAATGATAATATGGTATATATTGTAATGTTTTCAAAATTCTATCTATTCAGACTTGGTACTACCAGAAATTATTAGTCTATGACATATTTACAGTTACATATTTCAGAACAAACATTAAATACAGTCTGACATTAGAAATATATAACAATAAAAACACTCTGTATAGCATTAGGAAAAAGAACAATAAATATTGACCACAGAATAAAAAAATTATCAACGTTGAAGGTTGACTCCAGCGTGTGCAGCGCTGTTGGCATTCACGGCGACCTGGTTCAGTCATCTCGGTTCAGGTCCGCTGTGGAAGATGCACGTCACCGACCGCCCGGTGTCACAATGCCGCAGCTACTGGTGGTACCATCTTGTCTACCTCAACAACTATAAAACGGAAGATAAATGGTGCGCCATTCAAACCTGGTGAGTGACTCCTCTCACATATCTGATGGGATTACTTTAACCATAAATAATAATTTTACTTAACAGCTAACCACATATACAAGTCATCATTTTTCCTGATGATGGACGTCCACATCAAAACATAGGCATCTTCAAAAGATCGGTCTAGCGCTACCCCTATCCAGCTACTTCCCCTGACCCTGACTAAGTCTTCAGTCCACCTAGTCCTAGTACGTCACGTCTACCAACTCGTCATCACCACTAATAATCTTTCGACTATCATCACTAGCGATATGCCCTTCAGCCTTTATAGAATATTGTTTTCTATATTTAATGGAATCAGGCGTTACCTTGCGAAAGTCCATAAGTAAGAAAAGGACCAATATTTTGCCACTTCCGCACATGCAGTGGTAGTCGTGCAACCAGTGGCGTACCTAGGGGGAGGCGGTGGGTGCGGTCCGCAACGGGCGGCACTTACCTTGAGGCGGCATTTTTTATATTTACTTATAGTTGTAAAAAGCAACTTATTCATTTTATATTTTTTCTTTCTTGAATAATAAATTATTATTATGATTATTAGAAGAAGAAAATAGTAAAACGAGATCAGATGCTGGAATATTACTCAATTCTATATAATCTTTTTCTTTTCTATGTTACCTTCATTTATGGGAACCCGTCCTTTTTGAAATTAAGGACGCTCAAAAATTCCTGCAAGTAAAAGGGTTAAATGTCCACCAATGCCATATAAAACTAAATTCTTTGCAAACACATTTCATGAAACAAAGAGCTACGCTAGTACAAAACGCTGTTATAGCAGCCAAAATAATTTGTAAAGAGTTGGAGATATCGACTGAGCGTCGAGTTAGAAGGAGAAAAAATATGAGTGGGGAAAATTCGACGTTGAGACGTAGAGCTATCCTTAGAAGAAGAAGTACGAAGAGAAATGTTTTCATCTATAGACAGAATTATAAAGGAAATAAAAGAACGCTTCGATCAGTTGCATGGCCTTGTAAGAAAATATTCGTGTATAATACCGTGTAACCTACTAAATGAAGAATTTGAATGTCAAATAAATTACTTGATTGACATTGATAAAGAACAGTTCCATATTAAAAGAAAAAGGATCCAGGTTTTTATGGCTGTACCTACACTAAAAAAAGAGGCAAAACATTAGAAAAACGGGGAGAAGGGCCCTCTTGATTTGCTAAAATTTATTCAGCAGTATAGGTTGGAAAATTCTGTTCCCAACATTGTAATTTTTTTAACAATTTCAATCAGTGTCGCTAGTTGCGAAAGAAGCTTCTCAAAATTAAAGTTGATAAAAAATTATATTCGTTTTACAATGAGTCAATTAAGACTACAAAATCTTGCAATAGAACAAGAAATTACAAATAATATAAATTTTGAGAGCATTATACACAATTTTTCTAGTATGAAAGCTAGAAGAGTAGATATTATATAAATATATTTACGAGTGCATACAAATATGTCTAAAAAAATTACTCTGTGTATTAATTAATATTGATTAAATAACTTAACAATTTATTTATGTATAATAAACACAATTTATTTATTTATTAATTTATAAAAACCACTATTTGATTGACTTATAATATAAAGGGCGGCAAACTGGAGATCGCCCCGGGCGGCAAAAGTTCTAGGTACGCCACTGGTACCATGACCTCATCATTGGCTAAAATAATCAAAGGGTATACTATGCTGGTGGTTTTAGTAAGATATCTATGGATGTTTCAGGCACACGGCGGCGGACACACAGCTGCAGGTGGTGGCGCTAGTGTTGCTGTGTGCGACGGCAGCGCGCGGACGAAAGATCGCGATTGCGCTCATGCTGTTGGTGGGCATGATCCTCCCCGCGTTACACGTTTGGTGGCAGGACCTGAATGGTGTGGTGGTTTTATCACCCGAGTAAGTGTTCTTGAACAAGTTCATCATCATTTTATCAACCGACACACGCCACTGCAAGGAATAGGTCATCTCCAAAGATCGCAACGTCGATTTGTCTTACGCTGACCTCATCTAGTTACTTTCCATGACCCTTACTGAGTTATCGAACCATCTAGTGGATTCCTACCTACGATATATGTACAGGCTTGTAAACCTTTACGCCTCAGCAGCCATTTGTTGTTATGCCTCGCTCGCTGCCACTATTTCTTCACAGAAATAAAAACTCAACACTAAATTGCGAGTAGTGTTCTATGCTAACAGTTTGACAGCTTTTCAATTTAAACACCATTTCGAGAACACAAAAATATTTTTTCTACAACCATTTCTCATAGGACAGTTCTTGTTGAAGAATAAAGTTAAAATGTAATATATATTTCATATGCCAATATTTTCAGGTAGTACAAACTGTAGGAACAGACAGCAAACAATAATTAATTAAACGGTTTTATTTAGTTCGACCCGTACAGAATTTATTTGTTTGGGTCAAAATTAGAAATTGAAATTTAAGCACCTTCCCGTGGTCAGATTGATCTGAAATTTGGTACACACATTTAATTTAGATGACAATATAATATAATAAAATCAATAACATTATAAATCTAAGATGGCCGCCGATACAAAATGGCGGATTACGTATTTTTTCTTAACCCCCTCAATATGGGTATCAAATGAAAGGGCTACACTAGTAAAACATGATGATTATGTCAAAATTTAAAATTCAAATGGACGCCGTTCCAACATGGCGGACTAGGTACATATTTTTCCACAACCACCACAATATGGGTATCAAAAAACCGTTTAACTTAAAAGTTTTTTTTAATGTATTTATTTTAATATGTAGTAAACAGTATTTTTAAAACTTTATCACTATATTATCATTACGTTATATATTATTCCTGAAATCATTGAGTTTTGGAAATGTGGTATCGTATATTGATGGCATATAACCTTTTCCGTTACTATGTATTCAAATGAATCACCATCAATGAAATCACCATGTATATGTGTATTTTTCCCATTATCTTGTATTTCTTACCTTATAGCTTTTCAATATGAATGATAAGTAAATTTAATACGGACCTTATAAAAAGGCTCAAGGTCACACAGATAGTAAGAGAGAAAGTTATGCTCGGGGCTTCATTGTAAGATCAAATCAGACGAACGAGGATATACGCAGTAGGCAGTGGACACTGCACCTGCGATACAACAAAACGAAAAGCTACTCACAACACCGCAACACCCGTTTTTAGAGAGCGGCCGTCCGCTCCCAAACCACGAACACCGTGGGCGAACCGTAGTTGGATCCGAATCCCTTTCTGACTTGCCTGTGGTCCACGCTGCCGTATCAAGTCGCATACACACAACACCAACACAAACAATACACAGCTCTACACGGGTAAAGCGCTTTGCTACGATCGAACTTATTCATACAAAAGGTACGCGCACCAGCTTCTTCTGTTTTAAGTTCACTGACCCTTCCGCTACGTGAACTCAGCTCTGATGAAGCTGTAGAAGACCTCGAGCTAACAGCAACAAGTTTAATTGAGAATAAGTGGACAGTGAACGGAGCACATCATGCATCCGTCGGCAGGTAGAGCTGAAAAGTTTTTAGGAGGTGACCACGAGATGATACATGCGGCCTGGTTAGGTTAGGTTAGGTTAGGTTAGGTTAGGTTCGGTTAGGTTAGAAGACACTTGATGCAGGTAGTGTAAGCCGGTCATCGTGACAACCTTTGGGGGAGGTTTATCTTGCAGTGGTCGCCTGAATCAGGCATTATGATTTTAATATATATTATCTGCATAAGAACCTGAAAATAAATTAATCAATTTTCTTTTGCAAGGCTGTTTCGTGATATGAACGACCCGACCTTCGGTGCTCTCCATATCAAAGGGCATAACTACCTCGCATGCTACGCCATCGGCCTGGCCACCGGCAGCTTGGTGTACCGCTGGCACAATACTAACGTGGACCTGACAAAAACTAAATACAAGTTAAGTTTTTACTTTAAACAGTATTTATAGCAATAGTTGCTTAGTGAAATATGTCGGTGGTATATTACTTGATATTTAACGACTTCGGTGTTCGGTGCGAAATCTTGGTGTAGTATATATATCTTTCTCTGTCGCACACATCTTCCGACGCTCTCACACAAACGACACGTGTGATTGGTTATAAAGCAAGAAATGTGATTGGTTTTAAATATTTAATGGAATCAGGCGTTACCTCGCGGAAGTCCATCCTAAGCAAGAAAAGAACCAATATTTAGCCACTTCCGCACATGCAGTGGTAGTCATGCAATAAAATTCACCTCCTGCCTGCACTAATCGGTGTAACATAGTGTGAGCACTCTGTGTTTGGCACTAATCGGTGTAACATAACTCTTGAAGATGTGAAAAGAGAAAGAGGTGAAACACGTGTTGAGTGATTTGGCGGTGGCGGTTGTGTGATTCGCATTGTTTGCCGCATACGCATTTATCAGCGGGCTGGCGGGCGGTGCATTTTATTGCATGACTACCACTGCATGTGCGGAAGTGGCTAAATATTGGTCCTTTTCTTGCTTGTGATTGGTTTTGTAAATAAACTTAGTTCTAGGGTTGGTTAACATAGCTTTATTTTTTGGTATAAATATTGGGGTTTCTGAAAATAAATGTGGTTTTGAGTTTTATTGTACTTCAGTTGTACAGTAACTTTGATCTTGTGACTTCAACACGTGTAGTGTGGGCAAGTATCGCTGGTTTTGATCACGCGATGTCTTAATGTCATCATCTTTACTTTACGGTTGTTCTATTGTAGCACAAAGATAGTCATAGGTTACACTGCTTCTTAAGTTAAGCCATCGGTTTCGGGTTCATTTTGGGATCACCACTTTAGGTATAAAGAATCTTAAGTGCTTCTGCACTTTCAGATTTCCAACGATAGTAGAAAAAAAGCTTGCAATATGAACCGCTTTCCACTAGGTGAATTGGCGACATTATCGAGGTAACAGGAAGTAACTGGATACAAGACACATATTTATAATAAATGCCGGAATACGTTATTTGACTACCATTAACAAAATTCAAACACATTAACACGTTCACTGCGGCTTGAGGTCGATTCAGCCTCATGGTAAACTTTGCACTGGTGCGGCGCGTAAAACTCGTGTTTTCTCGCTAGTGCGGCGGCTGTTTACACTCAACCGTATGAGGTATGACAAAGACAAATATAGCTTTCTTTATGTCTGCGAAGCATTGACTCAATATTGTAAAAAAATATTGATGAACATGAGGCAGAAAAGGCCTCAACCGCACTACTAGGAAGTTCAGCTTGAGGCTGATTCAACCTCAGCCGCACCAGCTGAAAGTTCTTCAAAATTGGGCCCGCAGTGAACGTGTTAATAGTAATTTGACGCAAAATCTTGTTATTCAATTAATCAATATTTAAATGACAAGACTCCTTGACAATAATGTCGCCTGATTATTTTGATTTCATTTGGTCTATATATAAAGTGTATATGTATAAATTTGTATTGTTAAACTTTATTAAAAGATGTGTTGTTGTGGAGTTTATACCTGCTTCTTCTCCACAATTGTAACACTGTACAGCAGAGTAGATTTAAAAATAAAATAGACAAAAGAAATAAATAGATAATAAGTTGACGATCAATAATTTCCGTTAAAAGTTCTTATATAGACACTAGCTGTTCCCGCAAACGTTGTTTTGCAAAAAAAATAGGGTTTTAATTAACAAAAAAAAATAAGGGTTGATCGTAGAGGGGTGAAAATTTAAGGTTGTATGTATTTTTGTATGCTGTATCATAATAAAATAAAAACCAAAAAAATTGTCTAAAAAAAAAAATTTAGGGGTGGACCACCCTTATCACGTAGGGGTATGGGAAATAGATAGTAGCTGATTCTCAGATCTACTGAATACGCATATAAAATTTGGTAAAAGTCGGTCAAGCCGTTTAGGAGGAGTTCAAGTTCAAACACCGTGACACGAGAATTTTATATATTAGATTATGGTGTTTGTTCTAAATTGTCGTTTCTGGATACAGAGGTTGGGGTTCTTGACCTGGCTGCTGATACCGGCGATCATGTGCCTGTTCCTTTCTGGAAAAGTGTTCTATGCGGACAGGCCACGCGTGTCGCTAGCTGTTCGAGTACTATACGCGGTCACACTCCGCGCTGCCTTCGGTTTCGTAATTGCTCTGATGATGATATCAATCACCATGAGATTCAGTGGTAAGCCACCTTTTAAGATGCCTTGAATCTATTATCCACCCGGATCTAGTGATCGGTTATATGTATAAAGGCTTTAATTCCCAACGCAGGATGTACACTCCACATGGGGACAATTTGATCACCAACCAGAAGATTCAGAGTTTATAGAATTATTATAGTAAAATTATTATTCCCGTTTTAAATGACACAATTTACACCAATACCTCGCTTTGTCTCGTTTCGTTTTGCGTTTTTTTTTTTCGAAGTTGCGTCGCTGCTTAATTAGTACTAATTTTCACTGTGCGTCGTTAGAATTTCGAGGTTGCGTTGTTTTGGGTTTGAGTCTTTATTTTTTTTTTAATTTCCTCTTTTTCTAAAAGATGGCAACACTTGTTTCTAATTGCGCCATGCCATCAAAACTCGGGGATTCCCTTTCTAACTAAAAACAACGCAATTTGAATACAGTTTTATTTTCACTTTGTTTTGCTAATTTTAGAGTTCAGTTTCAATTACGTAGTGTCTTGTAATGTAGCGTGTTGCGCTTTTTTAAAAAATAATAATAAATTTATACAAATTTTTACGTTTTGTTTCTGGTTACAAAAAAGGTAAATATTTTTACAATTTATTTATTGACAGGGTTATATTATTTTTGTTTTTTAAATGTTTACTTTGTGCAATTTTCTTTTTAGTAAAAGTAGCATTTTCGTAACCCTGGAACCTATCTTCGATCTTTACATGGTTTGCTATAGAAAATCTTAATTCACTTTGCGGCGTTTCAATTTGCGTCGTGTTTTTTTGGAACGTAACTACAAAGCAGCAAAGTGAGGTATTGGTGTACTCTAAAATAAACAAGAATGAACATGTTAAATATTGTCTCAATTTCGACGACGCATTAGAATGTAATATGCCACTTTGACCAAATTAATGCATGACATTCTGATAAGAAATATGCAGACAAAGGGTTAAAGTGGGTTATTTGAATTGTTTAACCCTTTCAGATTTATATGAGTTTTTTTATCTTAGTGATTATTTTCCTTCTCAATTTGAATTTACTTTCATTTTGTTGTCCTTTATATCTTGTTTCACACACCTGTATTAATTTATCTCTGTAAAACCTAAATTGTTAACTGGCAGAGAACGCCTCGGCATTAAGTTTGCTGTTATAAATGAATTGTAAAAAAGTCTAAAATAAATAAATAAACCTATTAGACAAAAAGATTTAAGGTTTTTAATGTACTTACAATCACTGTATCAAAAAATTGATTACTCTTAAATTTGTTAAGTTTGATGGGTGTTCGTTAGTACAGGCCCCTCGTCCCGTAATGGATAATTCGATGTAAAGAAAAACACTTGACGGGTGATTAAACTTATATAATATCACAGAACAAGAAATCTCAATCTGACTTACAAGTATTTCCTTTGTTGAACAGCGGTTGAAGCACGTTGGCGAATTGTACCGAGTGTAGGGGCATGCAAAAACAGATGCGTTCATAGATTTTGGTGCGTTCTAATGAACGCCACAAGTTAATTATTTCTATTCTAATAAGGCAGGCCGATGAATTCTGGCAACACAGACTGAAGAGACAGATAGTAACAATTAATTTTAATACGTAATAATCTTAAATTAGTAACACTTTTACTTGCTATTTTATTATTACATTATTATATCTGAAACCATTGATTTTTGGATTGTAACATACATTGGCAGCAAATGTGCTATAGTTTTTGGATAGGCCCGCCTTGATGTGGATCAACAACATACTTAAGTTATCAGAAATTCCCTGGATACGTGCAACGCAAAAGAAGTCAAAGATGACATAATAATGACAAGCTTTATATGTACTTCCAATCACAAAACTTTAATAGATTCTTCCCCATTTTTGATTTAACATGATGATCTGTCGCCCGCAGAGAGTTTTAACAAGGTGTTGGAATGGAACGGCTGGCTTGTGAGCAGTCGGCTTTCCTACTGCCTGTTCCTGGTGCATTTGAACTTCGTGCACGCACTACAAGGCCTGCGGACGCAGCTCAGTTTCGTGTCGTCTTATTATACGGTAATAAACAAGTATTTATTATCGACACGCCATCTACGTGACTCGAAGAATTAATTGTTTGAAGTGGCATTAGGAGGAGCACATGTCTAGTGCAACTAACGGCATTTGAGTCCGTAGATTATCGAATGACCACAACACGATAGACGCAGCGAGAGGTGACCCATACTAGGTAGATCGAAGACATAGTCATGATAGAGTAAGAATAGGACTAATATATAGCTTATTCCGCTATGCTAGTCACTCGGTGACTCAGTGTTTGGCACTGTAACATCTGAGGATGCCCCGTGGAGAGGTGAAACACGTGTAGAGTGAATTAACGGTGGTAGTTCTGTTTCGTATTGTTTACCGCACGCGCATTTGTCAGCGGGCTGGCGCGGTGCACTTCATTGCACGACTACTGCTGCATAGCGGAAGTAGATATATATTAGTTCCTTTCTTAGTTAGGATGAACTTCCGTTACGTAACGCCTGATTTTAATAAAAAAAACATTTCTAGTAACGTCTTTCCATCGTAACTTCTTAACTTATTCGTAACTTAATATGCTATATATATACTATAATTAAAGTACAATTACCTACAGTTCTTTTATAGAAATAGATAAATTTACTTGATTTAAGATTTAAAATTTCTAACGGTATTCCGAAATTCATTGTTAAATGTTTTCCATCAGCTCGTGCTGTTCTTGGGGGTATCGGTGTTGTCGGCGCTAATGGCGCTGCCGCTGTATTTGCTGGTAGAAGCTCCTTCGAACGGTCTTCTGGCCATGTTTATCCAGTCCAAACTCAAAACGAAGGTAGTCGGAATTCAGAAGAAACAGTCATGAAGAAACACATTTGAGATCAATAACAATACAGTGATTTCACCAGGTTTAAATTTATAGCTACATAGTTATTATTATATCCAAAAAGAGGAATGTAAATATAATTATTAAAAATTATTTTTTTCTACTTTTATGGTATTTTTATTTTAAGGTTCTCTCACTACCGTACATGAGCATAAAACAAGAAAAAATATTAAAAGATTTTTAATCAACATGGTCTTTCACCAGACATTTACTGATATATTTCGAGTATAATATAGTTGCACACGAATGGCATGTTAACACAGTACGAGATATCTCGAAATTGGTGTTTTAGAAAAAAACGCAATCTACGAGTAATGACGTAGTGGCAGTCAACTTGTTAATAAGTATTAAAGCAAATTTGGAAAATTCTTTTATTACTGTATTATTATTCTGTTATTTATATTTCCTGAACCCATTGATATTCGGATAGGGTATATGATACACTTGACAGTAAATGACCTATACATATTTTATGCATAGGTATGTCATTACTTACCTTGTACAGGGTGAAAGGTGTAAAATAAAACAAACATATGTACAGTATTGCTCCTTTTATTATTTCAGGAAATTATTTTTATATTTATATAATATCATAGTTTTATTACATTGGATACAGTTCAGCAGGTAACGGCACGCCCGTACGGTGATCTCCGGCCAGTCCCATCGTGGTACATATAAATAAACTTTATATAACCGATAACATAAGCACAAGCCACATTCCAACCGACGCCAAAACTCAGCAACCATCCAAAACGTACAACTTTCAGTTCTTAAAAAAGTTATATGAAAAGCGCTCGGTGTGACCAGTGCAAAAACAAAACTACCCTCGCGGGTAATCAGAAATTCTAACTACACAGCCAAGAAACAAAATGATATAACGTCTTATACATAAGATCGTCATTAGTGCGTCTACCATCTACATCTCCAGCTGTAACACCAACACATGGCCTTACATGGCAACACCGTCACAAAAGATCGAAGATCACATCCACAAATAGTTCTCACATTTAAAAGTCTCACCAGTGTTGCCCTACACTAAATGCCTTCTATTCGGATTCACCTTAGCGTAAGTACTAAAACGCATCTAACGTTGCAACCAACTATAAAGTGCAGTTAAATAAGGGGGATTTCCCCGAAGTTGATGCCTACGCCAATAGGTCCCATTTTCTCATAAGAGTAATCATATCGACTTATTCCTTCGTACAAAAGCATACATACTTTATTACTTTTATATATCCATAAAATGTACGATGTTAAACTCATCAAACGAATGGATTAGGTGAAGCGATTTCGTTCACACGATAACATGATTATAAACAACAACATTTTCATTTGATTTTAAATGAGGGTATTTTGACATTAAAATATAAATGGGGAGACGTTGTTTTACAAACTAAATCATGTCTGTAGTTGTTATTTTGGCCTAAATACTTACAGTACCCGGCGATGAATATTGCACATCGACCTTTGGAAAGAGACAATCGGCTAAAACTTTTAAAAACATCACATAGGTAGTGTGCGACAGATAACGTTCTACGAAGCCGGAATTATCCGATTGTCTTTTTCCAAAGGTCGATGTGCAATATTTATCGCCGGGTACTGCAGTGGAAATACTTATTTGAGCTTCAGTGGATTCAATATCCGGAACCCATTTAGATAGACAAATCTGCAAACTTTTTAACGTTCAAAATCGATCGAATATAACTTGAAAAGTAGTTTTCTTCATTCTTGAAATACAGCTCCACCTAATCCGATCATTGGTCATTAGTAAGAAAAACTATTTTGATCTAAATAGACGTCTGTTACAGAAATACAAAACCTACATGATCTATATCGTATAGGAAACGAAAGCGTCCGACGCCATGAAAATGCAACCGGTAAACATTCGTACAACTCCACGTAAACAAGTACAAAGATCAAGGTATAAAATTCAAAACGCTATAACATAGACAGCGATATATATCCATGCCGAAACAACCTACTCTAACATACATCAACCTCTACATACAACGCTAGATCACAAAATAAACATTTTAACAATTAGTTATTGTAGTGCGGTTTTATTTTTAAACTATTCACCTCAACGCATCAATTGCAGATCAACAGCGAAACACCCTCACACAAATGCAAATCCATACACACACATCGAATTTAAATATGTGAAATCAAAAAGCACAGATAATCAACAGTCTTAAAGCTCGTAGTCAGAGCAAATACCTCATTTTAATTTTTAAAAAAAATACAGCCAATATATCATTAGCCCAAATTGTTTTTCCTTCGCTCTCTTTTGCCATCTAATTATTTACCTTATTTCGTTGCACATTATAGAACGCCATAATTATGTAAGTGCATACCATATCAATCAGTACACCAAGATAAAATTGGGACAATAGCAAAATAATTAAATAAATTTCAAAAAGCTTCGAAATGACAAAGCTTAATACACGACTTTTATGTCAATAGTTGTCTTATCGTATTGCAATCGAAAAATTACAATAAGATTATATATTTTTGATACTCCGCGCAGAACTGGTCACAACTCTCAAACATTCCAAATGAAACAATGATCATCTCACAGCTTGCACCAAAAGCTTATCCTTACAGGTAAAAAGATTTAAGCACAAATCTGAAAGTTTTACACTGGTTTATTAGGCATGCATTCAGAACTAACATCACAAAGCCATCGAAATCGCTTCGAAATACCTGAGTTACCTTAAATCGTATATCAAATATATTATTATTTATATCTTTAAATACACATATACAATGTCAATGTTCAGAATTAAAGTATATTATTCAATTCACTATCACTGAAAAGATACATCATATATTTGATAACAGATACAGGGATCTCGCAGCGCGTGGACGCGGGTAAAATTAACATAACAACGCGGAAATAAAATCGATGCAATTAAATAGTTTTAATATATCACGGTACAGATTGTGTAATCATTATTTTGAGTTTTGGTATTTTTTTAAACTGGCAACATCAAATCATAAACATCAAGATGGCGTCCACGCGGCGCGAAGAACCACAAACAACAGCGCCTAAGAAAGAGATAACAATTTTTAGGATAATACCCATAAACACGTCTGTATGTCGTACAATTTAGTTTACATATTAACTAACAACTATGATACGCCAGCGAAAATGGCGTGTTTAGAATAATTATTGTACCAGAGCGTCTCTCGGAGCCTTGGGGCTCTGGGGACGTGATCCCAAGCGACAAGATGATTATATTTGCAAAGCCACGTCAGCCCCGACAACGTCCATTGAATTTGAAATAATGTTTACTAACGAACCATGTAACGCCGTCCCAACGTCGGAAATCGCCGAATGTAAACACCAAACCGTATTCCAATAACTCCAAGATACCCTAATATATTCGAGTACATTGCAGCATAGATTGTAAACGACTTTTTGTTAACACTACATCAACGTTTATTCATTAAAATTATAATAACAACAATATACAGGAAAGGAAATGCAGTTTCTTTGTTTAAACTTATAAAGCCAGCCCTTTACAGGATAGTTTATATGTACAATGTCACTAAACAGAGCTAGCGGTGAAGACATATGTATATATACATACATATATTCATGCTTTTCACGATACGTTTCCAGAAAATTCGATAAAATTTAAGTCCAAACACAGGTACTTACAAATTTAAAGATCGAATTTAAAAAAAAAGAAATAAATCTTTTATTAAAACGATATAAAATCGAAATAACATTAGCTAGCAATTTGCATGTGGTAATCTAAAACTATTTACGAGATATATATATATATATTGTTAAATAAATAATAACATTTATAAAATCTAACTTAAACGAAATTCTCTACATAGGCTCACTTGTGTAGCCATTTAAAAAAATAATGGAATATTTCGCTAAAACTAAAAAAGAAACTACATGTAACTCTTAAATATATTCAGGCCGTATCACCCAACACTCCGCGGTCCCTCGGAGAAATGCCTTTGAAATGCTTTTTACCACCCTAAACAATATATTAAACAACTAATTATTAATAGTGTTGATTTTTACTGTTCAATTATTTCCAACTGGACCAAGCAGTGATATTTTTACGTCAAACGATAACGCGAGGCAATCAACTACCAGCGCCATCTATCCGAGCGAAGTAAGAACATTCCAACATATAAGCATTATTCCCATTTTCTATCTTTTTTCTTTTTTTCTTAATAAGGAATCTAATACTTTGAATAATGCAATAGACACGAAACATTGCAAATTTGACAGTTCGCTATGAACTTCGCGCGTTTGACAGCTGTGAACTTCTCTTGTTTGACAGTTCACGCGCTGCAAATTAATCGTCTCTCATCAGCTGAATCGATACGTATTAATCGATTACAAAATTATTCCAAGTTTGATTTTGTTTATTTTTTTTTTGCGATATGATAATATCTTCGGGCTGTACAAACTCTATAGGGAGCAGTTATTTTAATAAACATTCCTTTCACTGACATATGCAATCGTTAAAATACACACTAAGCAATAAGTACCGTTAGCAAGAAAAATTAAAATACTCCTTATCATCACTTTCAAACAGTCTTTAATATAATAAAAATAAAATTAACACATTAAATGCTTTCGTAAAAATATTTAACTGGTATTTTATATGAATTATTATCTCAATTCAAAAGTGAATATATATTTTTATTTACTTTATCATTAAAGAAAAAATACCTGTTTTTTTTTGCTTACCTTACCTCTTCAGTTGTTATTCTATTTTTAAAATTTAAAGTGATATAGTTCTATTAGTAAAATCAGGTTCAAAATGTCACAGATAATATTCAAAAGTTATTTTGTTATATTATTTTTTGTATGTATGATTTATTATTTGGGTATGTACTGAAGGAAGTGTTGTCTTAATATAGAAAAGGCTTTTGCGTATATATCACATGAAATCTATCCTTGCTTGTGCCTATTTAGGTATAGAAACCACCTTATTTCATATTCATTGAAGCCTTCACTGTGAACTTGCGTAATTTAAGCATTTAATGTATTTTTCGTACACTTTCTAAAAGCATTTCTCCGAGTAATATTATCACACCGTCGGTTATAACCAATTGCTTGAAATATTCCGTAGTGACTAGTTATTTTTTTGTAGTTTTAATGTTATTATTTGTTCCGTACATTCTGAGAAAATATTTAAAACTGGCAAGTGTTTGCCAAGATGAGTTGAGGCAAGCAATTCGATAATGTACTTCATTTGTAACTTTTAATTTGAAGCGAAGATAAATATATACAATCAGCCGCTCTCTATACTTCGATGGGTGAATTGAAAAAACACATACAGAAGATGGAGTCGAAATGGATAGGAACACAGGAGTTGCTAGAGGATAATCCTTAGGATGCTTTATGATGATACAGTTTGACGGTAAGAGTTTAAACTGTATGTTATTTCACAGCGGAATATTTAAGACGGACCTTTTAATGATTACTCCAATCGCTTTGATCCGAAGACATGGGAAAATGTAACCTTTTTGAAACGCAAAAAGTGTCATTTCTCTTGCCTCGATATGGCCAAGGCTAGCTGGAGTTCTGCATCCTCCTGCCTCCTTCTGGCTTCTGCCTCCGCCTCGAGACGCTTGGACTCGGCCGCCGCCCATGCCCACTGCTGCTCCTCAGATGGTAAGAACTCTGCACTCTTCGCCTCCGCCGGTTTTGTTTTCTTATCTTTTTGTTTGGTCCGCGCGATTCCGCCTATCGTGTGGACGAGTGATTTTGCGTATTTGACGGGTTTAGGCGACTTCTCCTTCTTGGTGGGGAGCGTATTGGTGGGCCAGGTCTCGTTGAGGTTTTTGTTTGCGTCGACGGTGCCCCAGTCTGTGGCCCAGTTCTCGCTTTTGTTTGCCCAGTTGTCGGTTTTCCAGTCGGCGGTGGTGTCCTTCGTGGTGTTGGACCAGGCGTCGGGTTTGGGAGCGGTGGGTTTGGTCCAGGCGTCGTCAGAGGCCCAGTTATCGTTGGGCCAAGCAGCCCAGGCGTCATTGTTGTTGCTCCGGAGAGCCGAGCGAGCCGCGAACGGATCACCAGCAACAGGAGGCGCCGACACACGACCGCTTCGTTTCTCCGGCGCTGCGAAACCTCCATTGAGAGTTGAGGCCGGCGAAAAGAAGTCGTCAGTTTCGAAGCCAGCAACGGAAGTCGGCCTGGCGAAAGGATCGACTCTCTTCGAGTCGGTGACGTCGGCAAACGGGTCCTCTATATTGAACGGGTCTTCATATCTGTAGTCTTTGAAGGGGTCGTCGGTGAATTCCATCGGTTTGGCGCGGTCGTTCTGGACGCAACAAAGTGTGTGAGTGAGAGGGCGCGTGTTTTTTTGTGTGAGAGAGATAGAGAGAGAGGGGTGTACGCACGTGAGCCCGGTCGCCGCGTCCGCTTAGCGCTGCAATGTGGGGACAAGCGAGCGTGGTTAGCACGTTAGTGGACAACAGGTGATCTTGCGCGAGGGACCAAGATTGTGACCTCAGATATTTTACTTTAATGGCACAGTCATTAATACGTCACAAATGTTGCTCCCGCGGCAGTACAGACAATGTATACATAGAGTTAGTAAGTTAACGAAATGAAAGAATAAAGAAATGAAACCAAAATAAATGTTGGAAGAGTGTAGGATGAAAACATAGCGTACAACAATGTAACACAGAGCAATGTACAGATATAAATGCACATTTAGTACTATATATACAAAATTTTTAACAGACAGTATATATTGACATAATACTGATATAATCTTAAAAACCAGTGCGATGAAGCTATTTAAAATAAATCATAAAATCAAGCGTATATACTAACATGGACACGCGTATGGGATTTTGAAATAATGCAGTAGAATCCTAAATACTCGAAGCTAGATTCATTTTTTTTATGTCGATTTTGTTAAAAATTGAAGTGAACAGTCCAACAAAAAGAAACGACATTTTTGAGTTATTTTTCCCATCAGACCCTCGGTCAGTATATATTATATATAGGTCTATATATATTTTTTTTATTATATATATATATATATTCTGAAGACGCCACATTGACCGATCTTGCTCTACCTGCAACTAGCGACATCTAGCGACCTTCTATGTCGTCTGTCCACGTAGAGGGAGATCTACTCACTCTCAGAGAGAGACGGATATATTAAAGGTATTTACGGATAAAATCATTTATAAAGATATAATATTCGAATGACAAGGAGAGATATATCTCCGGACTTTATTCACGAGATCGAAACAGGAATGAGATGATGATGTAAGATATAGCACGCAGAACAGTTGCCAATTTAAGGTTTAAGGTTCTGAAGTGCATAGTGGTCTTAATGGAAATGTGTGAACGTGTCCATGTCCAAGATGGGGGATGGATGGGGGGGGCGTGGATTTTGGTAAGCTTTTATTGAAATTTTTTTTATTCCGTTTTATTTACGACTCTACTCTCATTTGCAAGGTATAGTTGTAGAGAAACATCACAACGTTTTTTTTTTCTGCTAATCTTTTAATAAAGTTTATAAATACAGATGTCAGATAAAGCCTTAATGAAAACAGATCGACAAGATATTACTGCCAAATATTCCTGTCATTTAAATATTCACTTATTAAATAAGAATCCTTTTTCGACAATTTACTTTTAATATGCCTTATTTAATATGCCCTTGATTCTTTTAATTTCAAATCCCATAGGCATGTTCGTAACATAAGTTAATATATATATATATAAATAACCATGCAAACACATACAAATGCAACAATTGACAACAAATCCAAAAGCAACTTGCAATAAAAGCCCATCGCAGAGCTAAGCGGGCCTTTTAAACCTATAAATGCACTTTCTCGAATAAACATTTCGCTATATTGAACTCTATGTCTATATAACTACAATCCAAATTAACATTAGATTTTTATTCGAGAAATGACATTGATTTACATGCAATTAAAAAAAGCCTCAAGTGCATGCATACGTATTTCACGTGCGTGACGTAAATCACGTCACCATCAATGCCTTAACCTTACGTTGGATTTAAAGTCAATCACTTGGTTGTATAGTAATGACTCAAAATATAATTTAATACTACCGACTATATAAGACTCGTCCTCTGAGAGGGCATTTATACTTGACTAAGAAAGTGACTAATATATAGCTACTTCCGCTATGCTAGCTACTAACATCTCTTGAGGATGCCCTGTGAAGGGGTGAAACACGTGTAGAGCAGATTAACGGTGGTAGTTGAGTTTCGCATTGTTTACCACACGCGCATTTATCGGACTGGCGTGCGGTGCACTTTATTGCACGACTACTGCTGCATAACGGAAGTAGCTATATATAGTAACCCTTTCTTGGTTAGGATGGACTTCCGCAAGATAATGCCTGTATCTATTAGATATTTATACTTGAAATTTTAAAAAATAAAGCCTACTATAAAATGTATTTTTTATGTTATACTTTTTTTGCACACCCTACTATAACCTATGTTAAAAATACTACCAAATACACATAAGAATAAAGGTCGTGAATTGTTTTTATATATAACCCACTAACCAGACGCCATGTTGAATTACCAATTGTCTGTTGGGCGCCATTTTTGTGCAATTTTGGGCGCCATTTTTGTGCAATTTCTTTCATAAATTTCAAATATTTGTTTCCTTTTCATAACTGTCATTAAAAGCCTCCTTTTATTTGAAATTTCTATAGTAATGCGACAGACAGAAAACTTCTGGCTATACAAAGTGTGCAGGGATAGATAGTAAACTATAATTAACTTTAATATATATATACGAATTATTATTTGAATACACTTGTGACTTCATCGGTCACAGGTTCGAATCCCGGGATACAATATTATACAACTCACACTTTGTGTATTAATTATATAGAATTGAAACTGTTCAAACAAATTTCCATATGATGGGCAGTCCCCTGCGCACCATAATACCACACTACAATGGCCAACTCGCTCACCAAGGTGATTATGGTATATCGCCCATAGCTATGTTTTTGGAGCGACTTATGCCTTACAGTTTGGAAACGCTATTTTACTTTATTATCATTATAATACTTATTATTTCTGAAACCATTGATTTTAGGGTAAGGTATAATACATAAATTGACAGTAAATGAGCTATACTTTTACCACTTTAAAGCTTTTACATCTATAAAAATCACCCTGTATACAAAGTTTTATACTTGATACAAAATGACGCCAATAGATGGCGCTGACAGTTTGACGCGGGTAGTCATACAAAATGACACAGCTCGGCTCAGTCGGCAACTAACAAAGGAGAATAAACGTAAGCCCTATATTCATACGAATTGATAGCAAATAAGCTAAACATTCATGTCTTAACCAATCATCATGTATATCAAATCGGTAGTAATATAAATCTGAATGATAAAAAAACAACCAAATGACGACGTCCAAAGAGTTGGCATATCAAATGAAAACATTCGATTCATGTTCGGCAACAGAGAAAGTAAAATTATTGCGTTTTAAAACGAAGCTAAAATTAATTGGATTCAGGACCAAGGTGCACAGGGGATGACCGTTTTTCAACGCACTATATTATGTTTCAGAACGATACTCAAAGAGATAAATAAATGAATATATGTAATATAGTAATAAATGAAATATAAATATCGGCGTATACACGTAAGATCGTTTGATTATTGTAAAACAATTATTACTGACGGTAGTCAAACATTTTCAAGTCTTTTTAATGTGCAAACCGCTTATATCTCTTTGTAACTGATGGACGCCCACTGCAAGGTATATGTCTACCAACGCCCAGTCTACTGGCTCGTGGTCGCCACTAGGGAACCTTTCGGCCCCAGCGTCCATCGGTTGTAGCGATGTGCCCACCGCCACTTTAAACGAGCAATTCTTCGAGCTACATCAGTGATTGGTTTTTCAGCGGATCTCTTCATTTCTGATTCGATCTCGCAGCGACACTCAGAGCATAGCCCTCTCCATTGGTCTCTGGGTGACCTTGACCCTTTTTACGAGGCTCCTCGTAAGTGATATTGCCATCACCGCTTATATAAAGCATAATAATGAGGTGATAACATCTCATGCAGGTATCGAAATCATCATTTTCAATGTTAGACCTGCACAACTGGACACAGAATTGCCCCACAGATTTTCAGACAGCACCGATTGGAATTGTTTCAGATCATACTTAAACTCTTAACATTTTTCATTATCAACTTAATTTAATGAATTGCTCGTCTTAAATGGCATCAAGGAAGTGATTAGTCCAGTGGTGATTGTTACTTGCGATCATGGGTTGCTTGCAACTGAATAAAGTTTTCAGATGATGGGCAGCAGGGTCTTCTGCGTACAATAATACCACACTGCGATCGCCAAACCACCTGCCAAGAGTGGCAGTAATATCCTCCCATAGACATCTTTGTGGGAGACCTTGCAAGCGTTTAGCAATTAAAAAGTATTTTTCCTCTTTATACTCTTTGGTTCGCTTTGACAGCTCCTGTCATTAATTAATGTTGCCATAATATTGTTTTATTTTACCAATAATCTTAAACATTTTAAAATATTAAAAATACAATTTAAGATTATTATTTATCAAAGACTTTAGCTTATGTTGTTAATGAAAATTAAGTGTCTTATTCTCTCTTTGAGAACAAAAATTTCACAAATCGCATAGTAAAATGTACGAAAAGCGACGTTGAAAAACGGTCTTGAATTATCTTGGAATATATATATAAATATATATATATATATATGTATTCTAAATAAACATATAACAAAGCAGTGAGCGCTGTGGAATGTAGTGGAAAACGTACAAGTATTAAATAAAATATTATAAAATAGAGGTTCAACTTTAATGTTTTCCTTTCATAATATAGCCTTTTTTTGGTCAAGATGCTCCGCCTCTGAGGGAGGACAGGGGTATGTGGGATTCCTACCCACTAAAACCCCCCCGGTGACCGCCCTCTGCGCTATACGGAGGACCGCGGTATCTCCCGATCAGGGATCGCCACACGGTCTTCCCTCGCCCTGTGCTATTTTAGATAGCCAATCCCGGGGTATATCAAAATATAACCTAACCCAACCTAACCTAACCTTTTATATATATATATATGTTTCTTTTGTCTCAAAATTATAATAATAAATGTAAAATATCGATTTACAGATCGTGGACTTAATTACTTGTACAAGAGCAGCATAGGACGTTCTCACAAGTTAGACATGCAACCTTATCAAGATGCAGATTGGATATCTATAGGAGCCTATGCCCAGCAGTGGTCGTCCCACTGCTTAAAGGATGATGATTAATTCTAGGCGTGCATTATTTACTACATTATAAAAATATCATTACATAGTCTGTTAATTAAACTACTGTGTTCAAAAGGAATTTGAAATTGTCATATAACACTTCCGGGCATTAGGTAGGCAGGTAAATTTTATATGTTGGTAGGACTGCCTATATCATTTGCCAGCTGTTCATATATAAACAATCTAAAGTCAATTTTTATATTTTACAATACATGACTTTGTTGAGTAAAGACCTTGGATTAAATTATGTTTGCAGAACTAATATTCTTATGTGGACACGTTGAAAATTTTGCAGAAGGCTTTTGATTTGTAATAAATGAAGAATACACATTTTTTAAACAAATCCACTTTACTTTTTGATCACAACGGTATATTTATGTTACTCTATCTCTAATTTTGTTTTATTAATTGCTGTATATAGGCTGTATATTTAATTAAAGTCGTAATAAAAGCCTGAAACAAACTTTAAAGGCTTGAATTGAGTTTTATACACATACTGTTAAATATATGTATATGTTCATTCATATTTCAATTCCTAATATTAAAACTAATATTTATATTTGAAAATAAATAAATATTAAACATTTTCCACGACATTCCAATAGGCAAGGCAAGCTAAAAGCAGTCACTAATAACATGTATTTACATACATTTTACTTTCTCTGCAGCGTTGAAAGAGAAACAATAGTTATAAAAGAGATTGAGTAACAGTGTTTCTCAACTCATCGCGATGCTACGTTTACGTAAGGATAAAAGGAGAAGGAGAATTAAAAAAAATCCGTACAAAATTAACATAAAACCTATAAACAAAAACAAAATTTAAACAAGTTATTAAACTGTGCAGATATGCTGAATACGGACTCATTTCGTTTGCAAACATATCATTCGTTCTGAACGAATGGATTGAATGATAAGTCTATTAAAATCGATTACTAAAGCATATCGACATTTTATGTACCCGGCATTTGATTTGGCACTTCGGAAATATAGCATATGTATGTATAAAAATAGAATACCTATTTCTTCAGTCACTTCGTAACTTGTAAAGAACTACCAATTTTATTCATGTTTTTTCAATAAGTTTCTTAATTTTTTAGAATCTTGTTACAAATTACAATCGATAACTCCATTGAATCGATTTTATCTATCGATTAAAGTTATTTATTTTGAAGATATAAGTCTTTGTTTTTGTTAGAATACGTGATTGGTAGATTTTGAATCTAAATATATAGGATGGTTTGTGATAGGTGTAAAGACTTTAAAAGGAAGGTATTTCTCATTCGCCACAGCTTTAAGGAAACATCTATTTTCAATCACCCTATATATTCTATATCACTCTTAGATATGTCACATTTTTTAATTTGAATACGACAAATAACTTTTGGTAGTAATCTATTAAGCTGGTTTTTGTATTAATACAATCAGGTTTTTATATACAAATGCAGAGTACCGATATAATACACAAATACATTTTAAGATTTAGTAATTTAGTTCAGCATATCTGCATTCAGCGTTTAATATGAAATTAAAACAATATTATAAAAAAAAAAAAATATCAAAGAAATAATATTTTAAATTAGCTGCGTTTTCAGTTTATAGCTATACGTGGACATTGTCAGTTTAAATGTTAAATATATCTTTAATAAAATATTAAAATAAAAAAATAAAGCTTTTCTTCCATTTTTATTTTCTAAGAGTAATGACAAAAATGTCTATGATTTGCAAAGAGCGGTACTGCCATCTAGTGGACAGTGAAACTTTTAATTGCGATAGCAACGGATCTTATGAAATACGGGGGTTATACAAGTAAATTGTACATCTTTTTAAAAAGAGAAGAATGATTTGAGAGAGAGAGAGATAGATAAAAGAGATGATATTTACTTTAAGATTATTAGATAGTAAGAAAAGGACCAATATTTAGCCACTTTCGCACATGCAGTGCACGCTAATAAATGCGTATCACACAACCGCCGCCGCCAAATCACTCAACACGTGTTTCACCTCTCCACGGGGCATCTTCAGGAGTTATGTTACGCTGATTAGTGCCAAATACAGAGTCAATGCCAAGCACTAATCGGTGTAACATAAATATTGGTCCTTTTCTTACTTATGACGGACTTCCGCAAGGTAACGCCTGATTCCATTAAAGATTATTAGATAATCGAGATATAATTTTATAGAGGGGGGGGGGCTAGTCTAATGGCAGCTGGGCTTAAGGCATTGAAGGTACAACGGACCGACATGCGTGGAACGTTCGCCCACAGTGTGGGCAGATGACCTGGTTAAGTTAAATGACAATGAATACAGACTCCAATTTTTCCAGCAGTGGATGACTTGGAATTATGATTACCAGTCCCAACGGAGGCTTCAATTTTTTCAGCCGATAGTGACCCTCTACCGGTTTTACCCTGCCAGCATTTAACAACATCCTTCGACTTTCACTATGTGGGGGATGTACCTAGGTGGAAGTCTACCCAAGCCACGTCTACCAGCACTTGGTCGATTCGAGAATGTTCCAGCTTAAACGGCCATACGTTAATTTTAGATGGTCAGACGCTCATTGGCCTGCAATTTTGAATCGACCCTATTGTTAACCTATGGAAGAGGCTTATTCCCACCAGTGGAGTAAAGTTCCCGTTCTATGACTTGAAGGACAATGATGGAAGCCTATTAAAAACTGAATATACCCACGTATAGTTATATATAAAGATGTGTTAAGATGGTACCTTGTGTGGTGGCATGGGGCGAGGTGGCGCTGGACGTGGCGGTGGTGTCTTGTGGCGTTTGCCCTCCGAAGGTGCTGCGGCGGAGGCTGCTGCAGGCGTGGTGGCTGCGGGGACGGAGCCCCGTGGCGGTGCGTGCAGCACTGCGAATGGATCCGACTCCCATGCGCTCTGTATATACAAATTCAAAAAAAAAACTTTACATTTTTGCTAAATTAAGTAATCAATAAAAGATTTAATGTTGGAATTATAATTAATATTGCATAAATTCAATACACAAACTGTTTTAAAAGATAATTATAAAATGACTTGAATCGCTATCATGTCAAAGACGTAGAAACCATGATAGATATAGATGAGTCTCTCTGATGCTGCAACAAATTTTACACAACACATTCTATCAATGTTCTTGAAAATATGAAAATCAATTTGAAGTATATATATATATATATATATATATATATATATATATATATATATATATATATATTAAAAAATTACGTATTTATATATGTATGTTGTATGTCTCGTCTCATAATGATAAAAGGAAAAGAATCTAAATTATTAACGAAAAAAAAATAACTTATCATTTCATCAAACTGTCTCTAAGTGATACATCATAATTTCATTATCACGTCAACCTTTAGTCACCCACTGAACAGTATAGCCCAGGTTCACTGAAATATCCCAATAATCTCGTGCCTGTCACAGAAGGCGACTAAAAGGGCATGGGGTTCACAGTTTCATCCTCCACTACCACCACGAAAATTGGTCTTAGTCTCTGGTCTCAGTGAAGTACAACGAAAGATACCAGAGACAGGTTCCTCTCGGCATGTCTTGGCACAATACTGAGGGGTAACAGCGAATTCCATAGGAAATCTGACGGCCCCTTTATAGGTACCGAAGACGACCACCAACGAGGTTTTAGTAGATAGGTATCCTAAATAACCCTATTCTTCCCCGGGAGGGCAGAGAATCTCGTGCCTATCCTGAAGATTCCCCCCTTGTTGCCCAAAAATGTCTCCCTCAAACAACATCCTGATTGAGCAGGACCTGGACTATACATATTCATTCATACACCCAGGAGTCCTGATCAAAAGGTTCTTCGCGAACTGGTACAGGCAGTGTGAATAAACCCCCCCAATTCCCACCCCCCCTAGGTTGACCGCTAACATAATTTAACTGTTTGTTTAAAGTGACTCACATCTTTGGCGGCTGCAGGCGCTTCGCTTGGGGCGAAGGCGTCGCCGGCGAACGGGTCCGCACCAAAACCGTCCTATGGATACCAGTCATTTTTTTAGATACAAGAGATTTTTAAAGATAAAAGATTAAATTCATTTATTCAACATTAGAACTTTTAACGGAACTCTTATTGATTATCACATACTATTTATTTATTTTGTTAATCTATTTTATTAATGAGTCTATTCTGCTTCGCAATGTGTTATAATTGTAGAGAAGCAGGAAGAAACTTCTCATTAGATACAAAAGTTTTAAGGATAAAATGTATTTATTCAACATTGAAACCGACTTTCAATTTATAATCTATTTATTTATTTAATCTATTTTATTTTTAACTTTGCTCTTGTTGTGGAGAAGAAGCAGGAAGAAACTCCATAACAACACATCTTTTAATAAAGTTTAACAATACAGATGTACATATATACACTTTTTCACCTAAAAGAAATCAAGCGACATCGATGCCAAGGATTCTTATCAATTTACATATTTCCTTATTGAATAAAAAGAATTTTCTGTCAATATATATAAATATTAGTCCAATAATGTGTTGCAGAGTTTTATTAAAGTCTGATTCCGTTTATTACAAATGTATTAGAGAGTTTTTGCAATAGAAACTTTGGTAGAGTCAGTTCTTCATGGTGCCTTGTAAGTACACTATGAATATTTAATGGAATCAGGCGTTACCTCCCGGAAGTCCATCCTAAGTAAGAAAAGGACCAATATTTAGCCACTTCCGCACATGCAGTGGTAGTCGTGCAATGAAATGCACCGCCCGCCAGCCCGCTGATAAATGCGTATGCGGCAAACAATGCGAATCACACAACCGCCACCACCAAATTACTCAACACGTGTTTCACCTCTCCACGGGGCATCTTCAAGAGTTATGTTACACCGATTAGTGCCAAAAGAGACTCTGTGTTTTTCCCCTTTTCTTACTTACACTATGAATGTCTCTTATTTTTTCATTTATTACAGTTATTGCAAACTTACAAAATATTACCATAAATATATTGTTAGGCCACTATAAGAATTTTAACTTCTTTCATCTGATTTCTCAAAGAGAATCGGGGCCCCTCTAGACCCTCTCTACCCCAGAGCATTAATAATACATAATGCTGTGGAAATTACTAACATAAACTATTTTGTTTTTTTTTTTAGTTGAATAACAAATACGGTACCTGAGCGCTGACAACGCCCCCACTTGGAGCGAAGGGGTCGCTAGGAGCGAAAGGATCCGATGACGGCGCTTTCGTCGTCTCGGGGAACGGCTCGTCGTCCTGGAAGGTATTATTCATTTATGTTCCCATACCAAATTCGAATACGGCGGTTGCGGAATGATATCAGTCGAGTTTTTAAACGGTTTTATTTAATTCGACCCGTACGGAATTTATTTGGATCAAAATTAGAAATTCAAATTTAAGAACCTTCCCGTTGTCAGATTGATATGAAATTTGGTACACATATTTAATTTAGATGACAATACGATATAATAAAATCAATAACATTATAAATCTAAGATGGCCGCCGATACAAAATGGCGGATTATGTATTTTTCCTTAACCCCCTCGATATGGGTATCAAATGAAAGGGCTACACTAGTTAAACACGATGATTATGTCAAAATTTAAAATTCAAGATGGACGCCGTTCCAATATGGCGGACTAGGTACATATTTTTCCACAACCACCACAATATGGATATCAAAAAACCGTTTAGCAAAAAAGTAGCGAAGAACCAATGCAGTAAGACAACGACTATACTTGACGCGTTTAAGACACAAAACGTCCTTCAAAATGGTTTGGGCCGAGTCGAATGTTATTCCAAATTTGACAAACAGACGCTTGACAAATGTTATAGACAGTCCTACCCACCTAGAAAGAAAAAATTACATGTGCTTCCAAAATTTATTAAAATATTAATTGCATAAGGTGGTAGCACTCAGTAACAAGACAGAGTTGTTTATAATAAGACCGAGTACTATTATTATGAAGCAAGAGGTAATACTGAATAAGACAATTGCACTAAGCAAGTAGATGATAGCACTCGGTAGGGAGATTGGTAGCTCTCTGCAGGTAGATAATAGCACTTGTCATGTAGATAGTAGTACCTATTAGGTAAATGATAGCACTCATCAGGTAAATAGTAGCACTCAGCAAGTAGAAGTAGTACTCACGAGCGATGCACCTCGCGCGAGGCGTTGCAGATGCTGCGGTTCATGCAGCGGCTGCAGCGCTGCGGGCGCGGTTCCAGCAGCCATCGCGGCCAGCGCTGCCTCCATCGCGCGCTCGTGCTCTTCCAGGTGGTCGATTTTTATCTTTGCCTTTAATTATTTTAACAATATTATGTGATATAAATAATGTGTGTATGTGTGAATTTTTATACACTTACAAATAGATAGAGCGGATAAACATTTGGGTTTGGGGGGTTTAGTCAGTAAAAGTCTGACACTGCCTGGGCCCTCCATTCCCAGGCGTCCATTTGAGGATCCTCCCCCCCCGTCTAGAAATTGTAATTTAGAAACATAGGCTCTGACTTTGTTAGAGGAAAACTTTGTAATATTAAATTTAAAAAACAAAAAAAACATTTCGGTTAGAATGTAAGCACTCGATTGCCTGTGTGTGTATTTATGTTTGTGTTTCGATTTGTTGTATATTAAATGTCTTGTGCAGTGAGTGTGTGGGTTGAAGGTGTGTGCGTATTTATGTTTGAGTTTTGATTTGTTCTGTATTTATGTAATTTGCGTTGAGCATGTGGTGCATCCGGAGTGCTGTCTCTGGTGCTATAAGTGTGTGGGACGTAGGCTTTTGTAGTCGTGGTGAGGATAAGGGGTCTTGAGCACCTGGCTGAGTGCAAGCACAGTACGCTGCAGCTGTGCGGTGAGGGCCTCCGCCTGGGAATCAGCTTCCCGCAGCTGTTCGTGCAGGTCTCGTTCCCTTTCGCGCAGCGACTGTGCAGCTGCCCGCCGCCCTGCAACCTCTGCTTCCGTTTCCGCAGCCGCTGCCTCCTGCGCCGACACCTGCGACCGCAGCTTGTCCACCTGCAATTAGGTTTAATGTAACATGTACTACCTTATAAAAAACATATCCCAGGTAGTGTAATTAAGGCAGTAAAATTATTTAGGCTATATTGTACATCATTCGCTTTATTTCATCATTTGCTGCTGCCAGGCGGAGATATAAAATAAAGTACAAACTAAAATAGATCCCCATCTTTCAGGTGGTTTTATTGTTTCTCTACCTCAACTCCCCGCACCTTGTCGAGCCTTCAAGAAATTATCTGCCTTCTTTATTTGAAGACCTTCTTTATATTTTATAAAGGCCTCTCAACCCAGGCCTCGAGGAATACCGAGAGGCTTTTCATCTGACGTCTAGAAGCGACAACAAAGCAATATACGTCACGTTACCCTGTGTTTAGGTTAAGTAGAGTTCGCGGCATGAATACTGAGTGTTCGCGGAGTTATTGTCCAGTGTTCGCAGAGTTATAGTGGAGTGATCGCGGTAATTACCAAAAAGTATTACGATAGTGACTCATCGTCTATTGCTATTTTTAAATACTGCGTTATGAATAACATCTTTGGAACACCATCATTTTGAATTTTCGCCCAATCCTGACACGTAACAATATAAAAGAAATTATATTGCTCGTGAACTAGAGATGTGCAAAACGTATCCCTCACAAGAAAAGAGTGATTCATATTTTTTCGATTTTGTGATATATATCACTGTTTTATATGTTTAACTCAATACGGCTCAGAGAGAAAATAAGGCAGCTAAGACTAAATATATATCCTAATTATCTTCGGCTCTTTTAGTTCAGACATATAACTTAGTAAGGCGTCATAAAACGTGTGAAATATTCCTATCAAGCATTTTATGTTTTTTTTTATATATATCACATTAAAACTAAACGCCCGCGCGCACGTCATGTTGTCGTTTTAAAAATTCGTAATTTACATTTTTAATACACACGTACAATAGCTATCCGTCTCCCTCTTTTACGTGTAAATTGCTATATAAGCCCATCTCTTTCTCTCTAACTCTGGACGAGCCTTAACTCATCGAGGAATTTGAGTCTTAAGGATTAAGATATAGAGATATAATTGCAACACACGAGCGCTAGAGTGATTATATCTTTTGTCTCCCCGTTTTGTATACCCGTCTCTATCTTGAACCGTATGTTACAACTACGTCTGTGTATAAATAGATAAACTCACCTGTGCCTTCAAATCGTTTAACCTCTTCTGGGCTTCCCCTTTTTGATTTTCCAACTGTTTCAGTGTCGCTGTCAACGTATCCAATTCGCTCTGAAATTAATATATAAACAAATATGCGAATTTCTTTCAGCACATCACAACATGACATATATTTTCAAAGGTTCTATTTATTATTAATTTTCTATTTATTATCTAATATATAAAATTTCCATGTCACAATGTTAGTTACGGTACTCCTCCGGAACGGCTTGACCGATTTTTACCAAATTTTTATATGCGTATTCAGTAGGTCTGAGAATCGGCTACTATCTATTTTCCATACCCTTAAGTGATAAGGGTGGTCTACCCCTAAATTTTTATATTTTATTTTTTATACATAAATTTTTCGTTTTTTTATGATACAGCATACAAAAATTCATACAACCCTAAATTTTCACCCCTCTACGATCAACCCTTACTTTTAATTTGTTAATTAAAAACTTTTTTTTTTTTGCAAAACAACGTTTGCGGGATGAGCTAGTTATATATAAACATTCTAGTAGCAATCTGAAAATAGACTAAATAAATAACTAACATAACGAATCTTTCTTACTATTGGAATTCGACACTTTTGGTAGTACAGTCTACGGAGATACATACTTTGATTCTATTCAGCAGATGAACAGCCATTGTAAAGAATATGCCTCTCATACAGATCGCCACTATGACCGATCCTGCACTGCCAGCGACTCCTCGCGATCTCAACTATGTTGTCGGTCTACCTCATGGGCGATCTACCCACGACGCGTCTACCGTCCCACTCCAGAGCCTTTCTACCCCAACAGCCATCGGGAGCACGAGCGATGTGCCCACTGTTACTTCATCAGACCAAATCTTCAAGCTACGTCGGTGATATTTGTTCCTCTGAGGATCTATTCATTTCCGATTCGATCACAGCAAAACTTCGATCATAGCCCTCTCCATTGCTTTCTTATAAGGCCCGTCGTAAATGACCACGTTCCGTACAATACTAATTGGTCATAAATAATTATAATATTTCGTTTTCTGAATTTTAGGAACGCCTTTTAGTAAAATATTATTATTAAGTTAGTATTTCTGAGACCATACGAATATACAATACATTGCAACGAATGAGTTACACCTATACCCCGATTTACACGGTAGGATACGTTCCTGAGAAAAACGTGTAAATCGAAAATTAAAAATTTTCAAGTCAAAACCGTGTAAATCGAAAAGCTTGCAGAAAATGCATAATTTCGCTATGTAACAGTTGTGATTTTTTTCCAATATTTTTAGGCGTAAACAAAAATAAAAATAAAATGCATTGACAAGTTAAAATAAAATATATTACGGAAACACTGTTTATTTTATTTAATTACAATACATTAAAGATAAGAACAAAAAATAAATTACTCTCATTCTTTTTTCGGAATCAAAGATTCGAATTCACTTTCATCACTCGAAGTTATTTATGCCGATTCGATGTTCGAAGCAGAAATATTTACATTATGAGAGATGGTAATAAAATCGGTTATTAACAATTGCTTCGAATTTTTTGTAAGATCTTTATAAACTTCATATTGAAGTCAGCACATAAGCTCGGGATTCCCCGTGAAATGTGTACACGGTACACTTGTTCAATCACAGCAGCATTTAGAAGAGTGCGAAATAAACAAAAAAAAAACTTATTTCAAAAAACCGTGTAAAACAAGTACCGTGTAAATCGGGGGATACGTGTATACATTCACACTTTTAAAGGTCTTACATCTATAAACAATCACCCTGTATATCTCTATTTAATGTGTTAGTTCTTCTCACCTGCAAGCTGTCTGCCTCACCCTCCTTCGCGAGGAGGTCGCGCTGCTTGGCGGCCACCTCCGCCTCGAGCGCGAGCCTTTCTCTCGCCAGGGCATCAGCCTCTCTTGCTATCGCCTCCATTTCTGGCGTCGGCTGCGGACCCAGGTTCAATCCCGGATCTGCCGTCTAGAAACAAATTTACTTCACATTATACTTCGAATCGATTCACCTCTCGCTATATAAAATGTAGTTTTTTTAAAATAAACTAATAATTTATGTCGAAAGACATAGTCAAGTTGACCATGGAGAAAGTTATGCTCAAGTACAGTAATACCCCGCTTTACGCGAAGGATACGTTCCAAAAAAAATCGCGTTAACTGAAATTCGCGTATAACGAGGTTTATGATTAAACATAGTCAAAAATTATTACAAAAAATACAAATAATTTTAATCAATCACTTTAATTCTAGGAACACTTTATGCAATACATACTCTTATTTTTTACGGAAAAATACATCCATTGTCTTTTGGGTAACGTTTTGTTTACGTTCTTGTAAAATACGTTCATAACACCCAACACTGTTTTTATTGTTTGACAGATGGTCAAGACACCATAGTGAAGTTGATGACTACATTATATTTATACGCACTCTTTCGCGTAATTCGAGGCATTTGAGCGCGAAATTTGCAAACCGCGTTATAGTGAAACCGCGTATAACGGGGTCGCGTAAAGCGGGGTATTACTGTATACTCTATGACATCGAATCAGATATGAGTAGTGTCATTGATGAATGAAAGTAAGGCAAAGTGGCAGTGTATAGATGGCCACTCCGACCTTTTAATGTTCTGATGTGGACACCACGGACTATCAAGCGCAGCAACAGATGTCCAGAAGTCTGTAGACAGAAAAACCATAAGGGTTGCCCATGAAAAAGCGTCGATAAAAGTGCCTTTCATCAGACGATTATTATTTTGAAGGTGAAATTTATCTGGACGAATAAATAAAGAACTTCCATTTTATATCACTTATGATCACATATTACAGTTTAATTTTTTTCTACCAAGTAAGTGACTAAACATGTCATAAACATATCATGGTGGAGGCCCCAAGAGATCCCTGACAATAAGCTGCTATTCATCATAACAACATATGCTCCCACTTTTTTTTATTTATAACTATATTTTTGATCACTTTGTAATTATAGAAATTACGTTTTAAAAGAGCTTTTCTTAGAGTTTTTATTTAACATATTTATAAAATATTTATGCGACTCAACGAAAAATAGAAAGAACAAAATAGAGCATAATCAGTTTGAAAAATGTACAAAATATAAAGTGTTTTAAAAATACGACGTTCAATCTTAAAGATCGCGTTGTTAGAGTTCGGGAACATATTTCAAAGTCAACGACACACGGCAGGCTTGCTTGTACTGATCCAAAAACGGAATTCATCTAATGTTCGTTAGTAAAATAAAAAAATAAAAAGCCATTAAAAAAATCTACGAGCATTTTAACCCTTAATAGCCTAGTTTTAATTTTGATACCAATCTTTTAAACCGAATGTTCACGTTACTATTATTTTTTTTATAGTTTGGCTGTACGAATTTTACTGTTGTATCATATTCTATCTAACGAAATTAAAAAAAAATCTATTTTTCCCTTCATCTAGACCGTCAAGCAAACACAGTAATATTTTAAAAAAATCACTTTCGTAAATCAGACTATTTAGGGTTAAATCGGTTGAATTTATTACGAACTTGCGCGGTAGATTTAAATAACACCGACGAAAAAGCTTGTCGAGTTATAAGTACGCGTACTTAATCGAACGTCTATCAGTCGCTTTAGTTTACAAGATAACTTTTGACAAACATTTGTCAAGACAGCTCGTTCAAAATGTTACGCATATTTACTTCTTTATACAAAACTTTATAAATCGTCGAAGACGCTTCTACGAATTAAGAAGTTAAAGCACGTTCCATATTTAAAATAAACATATTTCATTGAAATATTTTAAACGTCAAAAACTAACTAAAATGATGTTAAAGATTGTCGTTCTAATTATGTTTTCGAGTGTAACACCGTCCATCACTGACCCGGGAACGAGGAGAAAAGGTGAGGGTCGATGTTCCAAAACTATTATTCATCATAGTATCAATCAGCTGTCATTGTCTGATACATGCCATGTGTCTCTACAATGTCTGATTCTTTTTCTGGTCACTAAATATCTTTAATAAAGTAGTAAAGCGATTTAAATTTGCTACATCATCATCTGAAGTTGAGATCAATGCCTTGCAGGGCGTATTTCGGTTGATATTAATTAGTGAAAATGATTTATGAGGTGCCAATTCTTTTATCAGACAACAAGACGTACGGATTTACTACATCCGTACACAGGTTGAAATTCCTTCTACCCGCACAACACTTTTATAATACGAACAGCCAAAGAGTTGAACAATCTACCTGCGTAATTGTTTCCCGACAATTACAACTTAAGAGTCTTCAAGACTAGAGTAAATAGGTTTATTCTAGACTATCATGTAGCATCAGACCTTTTCGCCTAATATCAGGCGAAACAGACGTCAAATGTTTCGCCTACAAAAGATAAAAAAGAGTCACAATGAAAGACATTTGCTTATTGAACTAAATAAAACCATTTCAGGTAAACTGACTATGAATGGCAGTGTTAGTATTGCAGAGTATATGGAGGGCAGTCACCATATCGGCGTGGTTGTGGCATCTTACATCGCCGCTGTGGTAACCATACCTTGCTTCGGCGTGAGCAGAAGTCAAAAAGCAGAGTGGAAATACACAGAGGTTACCTATTTACCTATGCTACAGTAAAAAGTTCATTCACACAATTATTAAGGGCGCGTGTATAAAATACGTAACCTCGAAAATCACTGCATCATTGTAAGTATTCTAGGAGGTACGAACAAGGATTGAACCGTTAGAGATAGATATGATATAAATACATATGTAAGAAAAGGACCAATATTTAGCCACTTCCGCACATGCAGTAGTAGTCGTGCAATGAAATGCACCGCCCGCTAGCCACTCTGTGTTTGGCACTAATCGGTGTAACATAACTCCTGAAGATGCCCCGTGGAGAAGTGAAACACGTGTTGAGTGATTTGGCGGTGGCGGTTGTGTGATTCGCATTGTTTGCCACATACGCATTTATTAGCGGGCTGGCGGGCGGTGCATTTTATTGTACGACTACCACTGCATGTGCGGAAGTGGCTAAATATTGGTCCTTTTCTTACTTAGGATGGACTTCGGCGAGGTAACGCCTGATTCCATTAAATATAAATACATAAATAACTATATTTAAAAATTTCAGTCAGTGAACAACTTAACGTTCAGACCGATGATCGATAAGGAGTTGGGGGTGATTGACGGCAATCTCACCATCTACCACGTCCGGGCGGACGACGCCGGAGTATACAAGTGTCAGCTTGACTCCAAGATTAGCACACTGACCATCTTGGAAGTCATTGATGAACGGGACAAATATACTGTGGTGTGTAGTTATTGTTATGGTATTGTCCACTTTAGGGACTCAACGCTTCGCTCCACCTAGAGGAAGGTTACCCACGCTGCATGCACCGGCCTGTGATCGCCACTAGAGAACCTTTCGGTCCCAAAGACTTTCAGTTGCACGAACTCTTCCTGCATTGCTACCATTGCTTCCTGGCTGATCTTTAGAATTCTTATAAGGTCCATTGTGAACGACCACATCTCAGCTAGTGGGAGGTTACCCACGCCGCATGCACCAGCCTGTGGTCGCCATTCGAGAACCTTTCGGTCCTAATGGCTTTCGGCTGCACGAACCCTTCTTCCATTGCTGCCATTGCTTCCTGGCTGATCTTATAAAGTCCATTGTGAACGACCACATCTCAGATTCCTAACCCTTCATCATCATCTCTGAATTTTGACGTATTTTGGGACTTTGCCGTATTTTGGAAAGATGTTTCAGAGTTAAACGCTGCCCATTTATTCGCAACCAAATCTAATCAATATATATGTACTAGCTGATCCCGCAAACGTTGTTTTGCGAAAAAAAAAACTTTTTAATTAACAAATAAGGGTTGATCGCAGACGGGTGAAAATTTAGGGTTGTATGTATTTTTGTATGCTGCATCATAAAACAATTAAAAACAAAAATTTTTGTCAAAAACTTAAAAAAAAAATTAAGGGTGAACAACCCTTATCACTTAGGGGTATTGAAAATAGATAGTAGCCGATTCTCAGATCTACTAAATACGCATATATAAAATTTGGTAAAAATCGGTCAAGCCGTTTCGGAGGAATACGGTATATATATATATATATATATATATATAAACCATATGGCAGGTTCATGGGGACGTATCACGAGGACCACACCCAGCTCCTCCGCAACTGGTGACCAACGAACTGGTGGCATTCAGCTCGTGGACAATGTGGAGCGAATGTAGCCGCTGCAGCGCCGTGGGTAGACGGAGGCGTTTCGGTTACTGCCACGTGGGATACATTGACACCCAGGTAGACTATTTTACGACAATTATACCATTCAGGTCTTTAGACTCTAAGACGCTTTTACATTATAATAAATTACAATAAAAGATAGGTCCATATTGCATTTACAAGGTACCGTCAAAAACTGACTGTACCAAAGTTTCGACTGAAAAAGTCTCTACTTTATTTGTAATAAACGGAGTCAGATTTTTTAATAAAATTCCGCTACACGTTATTGGACTAACTTTAACAAAATTCAAAACATATATAAAGTAAATTGGAAAAGGTTTATTATTTAATAAACCAATATTTAACCCTTAGTAGCCTGATTTACGAAAGTGATTTTTTTTAATAATACTGTGTTTGCTTGTGGGTCTAGATGAAGAGAAAAATAGATTTTTTTTTTTAATTTCGTTGGAAAGAATATTATACAACAGTAAAATACGTACAGACAACCTATAAAAAAACTAATAGGAACGTGAACATTCGGTTTAAAATGTTGGTATCAAAATTGAAAGTCTAGGCTATTGAGGGTTAAATGACATGAAACCTTATCAATGATGTCGCTTGATTATTGGCTATATCTGATAAAGTATATATATATAAATATGTATTGTTAAATTTTATTAAGAGATGTGTTGGTTTGAAGTTTCTCCCTGCTTCTTCTCCACAACAATAACACATTGCGAAGCAGAGTTAAAAATAAAACAGAATAAAAAAAATAAGGTTAAAGGTTTGATGCAAACTATACATTGTTTTCTTGAATTACGAATATAACATATCTAACAAAAATTATGAATATTGCTTATAAACTGCATTTCAGATCGAAGAACAGAATTGTACATACACGCCGGACGAGACTTTCAAATTACATGATAAGGAGAGTAAGCTGTTTCGAGGTAAACTTTTATATTGTGTTTTTGCTCTAACACAGAGTTCCCCAAACTTTTTTGTGTCGTAGACCCCTTGCCATGTTATTCCGTGTTGGGTAGACCCCCTACTTACCTGATATTTTTCCTGTAAATTTCTAACTGTTAAGTTTAGTGTTAAAAACTTAAAGCAAAACACATATTATTTGTACATTATTAATTGAATTTAAATTAATACTACTCAAAATAAAATTTTGTATCTGTTATGTAAAATATACGTAATATTAAATGTTTTGATATTATAAGATGGTATAATGTAAGTAAGTAGGTACTATCACTGTATGTGTTGAGATCCCCATTTTCATTTCATGGACCTACAAATTTTTTTTCGCTGACGTAGACCCCTTGCAGGTAGTCACCTCTAGGGGTCAATATAGACCACTTTGGGAATCACTGGTCTAACACCTGTAACCGCTAACAATCGCCCAGTTCCTTACATTCATCAATTTATTGACTGCAGCTCAGCACATAATTTCATTGACTGTAAGTGCCGCTCTACCTACAATAAGATCACACCTGGTACATTCAAAAACGGTCCGTCGCATTTTTCTAATTATAAATACATTTTGTGATGTGGAAAAACGTTTATTTAATTATTAAAACAATTTGTGCGCGGAAAATGAATAATTCGTCTACGCGCGGTTGCGCATCGAACCATCGCTCAAATCCGACTCTCGAGAACTCCAACGGCCGCGGGCGCACGTGCTGCGTCTTGGCTACCTGCCAAGAGCAAGCAAGAGCGCGTATCGTGCACGCCGTGCGAGTGAGCGAGACGAGTGGGCGAGACGAACAAAAGGTTAAGCGTTGTGACGACGTCCGCGGGAACTTTCACATATGGCGGCTTTTTATATAGCAATATTATTACAATTTACATTTTCGCATTCATATTTCACACTCGGAATTTATTTAATAACTATATAGCTGTTTGTCGTTTCTATATACGCCTATCCTTTTCCCACTCACGCCTAAAAACGCCGAGTGAACAGGCTGTACTGTGAAGTGTCAACATTGACGCTTAAATTAAAAACTGTGACAAAACCTTCCGCCTATCATTATTGTTTCTACCTTGTTACTAACCGCATCCACGCCGCGTGATGATTTCACTGTGCAACAGACAATTCGCTCTCAGGACTCTGAGAACCTTGAATTCCTTGACCCTTGGCTTCCTCTCTTATTATTATTTTTCCCGTTGTAACAAAATGACACTGCATAATATTTCATACCGCGTAAATTGCACAACCACCTCGCAAATACAGTCCACTTATATGACCTTCAAGACAAGCCACGTACACTGGACATCGTCGTCGTCGCAGTTCCATAACCAACAGGTCTCGTTGGAAACGAGGTCTGGATATATCAGGGAATGCTAACCCTAGATTATACTAGGCAGAAGAGTTGCTGTAGTTCCTTCTGCCTCTTCTTTCAGAAAATTTTCAATTGAATAGAGATTATTCTTCAGGAAAAATCTCTATTCATTTAAATATATATTTACGCACTTCAAACCTGGGACACTACATTTTAGCGGAGGCAGAATCCAATTCTAAGTTATTTGAGCTTAATCAAATTTCTCCTTACGAACCATGACATTGTTTATTAATGTCTCCCAAAACACGAGTATATTTCCTACCTATTTATATACAAACTGAACGTAAAAAATATTCCACCTTTCGATAACGCAACCGAATTTTACATTTTTCACAATAAATCGATTTCATATCGATTAATAATCGATACGAAATCGATTTATCAAATCGGATTGATGACACAATAATTTTAAAACAACGATACGACAGCATAGGACTTTCAATGACAATGACAGACAACCTCGTTAAGGTTTTTGGAAGAGGCTGTATATACAGGCAGCCTTCAACCGGTTCTTTTGGAAGATATACTCTATGTCCAGCAAGTCTTACTGCTGAAGATATGATGATGTGGCTGAATATCATGGAGGGATCAATAAGTTACTAATAGATATATAAGTGTGGTTTCCACATACGCTGTTGGTGAGCAAACTGTATATCTATCTGTCTCACACACACATGAGCATCTCAGGAAAGTTACTATACAAAAGCGTTCTCCTTAATATGCTTGAAACACCAGATTATTCCATCATATAGATATATGCCCACTGCGAGGCAAAAAAACCCCACCACGACGACCGATCTTGAGTAACATTCAACCATGACCATGTAAGTCTACCTAAAGGGACTCTGAACACACTGCGTCTACCAACTCGTAGAAACAAGTAGAGAAACTTTTGCGTATCTCATCTCTGCATTCATTTCTCATACATGTTTTATTATAGAACCCAAATATTTATTGGCAATGGGCGAGCAATATCGTTCATGCCGATGACCATTGGAGCCAAAAGGTTCTATAGTGGACTGGGTAGCCACCCCCCCCCCCCTCTCCCCCCTTTAGGTGGACCAACGACAATGTAAAGTCTCAGAAAGCCATTGGATATGGGCAGAGCATGACCGGACATCGTGGCGATCTTTGTGAAAGGCCTAAGTAGGGTGATATGAACGTCTATTCTAAAGACGAATTAATGGTTATTAAAAATTATCCCCAGAGTTTCCTGGTGGTATACCTTGCCGCTCAGACTTGCTGCCTAAGAGTATCAAGGAATCGACTGTAGTCGCTTCAAGGATGAACGAAATAATGATTGGACTTTGTAAGGTGAGGAAAATCATCGGGACCTTTCTACATAGACTCGATTCGTTGAACCCGCAATTGATACTTTATAAACATTCTATAGTTTATAGCAGGGGCGCACAACCTTTTCAAAAAACGGATCATTTTAAATTTTTAACTAAAAAAAAATAAAAAAGAATAGAACAGAATATTACTTGAAATTTTTAGTCAGAAATTTAGCACTGTTTTTTTTAGATATAAGCTGATCAATATTAGCCAGAATTAAAGAGGTCAAGTCGCTCAGTCTCGACGGGTGGAATTTATTGTAACTTTTCTTACTTTATATACTATGTTATCATACTTATTATTTTTAAAATCCTATATAAACATAGTTTTTATAAATCATTTTTGATATATCTCTGTATGACAGGTACCATGCAAGAGCTGTATCTTCGAACTGCGTTCCCCAGGCGGGGATATCCTGGAGCGAGCGAACAACAGCGATGGCGTGTACTCTCTGGCCCAGATGGAACCGCCTCAACCACCCCCCGTCAGCCGGGACATTATATTCGCTGCCAAAGGGACTTCAGTTATAATCAAATGCCCAGGGTAAATATAACGCGTCAACTAACATATTTGACCACGGTTTAAAATTAAACAAATATAAGGTTGGATATATAAAAACTTTTTGTTAATGAAATCTCTTTGGTTGTACTATTTGTAACTGGCGCCTTTTTTATTCTACAATAATAAATCACAATTCAGCACTACACTACGGGATATCCCCGTAACTTGGAGAGTTGGAAGTCGTGATGTGATACCAAGGGAGCTGGATATGGCCAGTGACGGCAGAATGCATCTCAACGCGAGAGACTACATCGTTATAAAAGAGGTTGTATATACAGACTCCAACGTTTACAGGTAAATATTGTAACGAGAATTAAAATCAAATTATATAAGAAACAAATAAAATAGTAAATAACAATGTTTAAATTAAGATAAGAAAACTGCTGAAATCTGTGATGAAAAGTATAAATAGACCTAACTGCAGTGATTGAGGATGGATGAATGGAACAGAATGGAAGAGAAAGATAGAGAAAAATGTGGAGTGAAAGAACAGAAATACAGATCATGTGATGAATGAATGAAGAGAATGAAAATAAAAAATTATAATAAAAATAAAATCCCTGTCCCCAATAAGATAGGGATGGAAGAAAAGGTCCCCAATAGTGGGTGCCAAAAAAAAAGTGTGTAGGTATCGTATGATTAACACATATCTTTATTCATATAGGCAATTAGACTTTTTTACTCTATATGTAATAAGGTATAGTACCCGGCGAAAAAAATTGTACATCGACCTTTGGAAAGAGACAATCGGATAATTTCGGCTTCGTAGAGCACTATCTCTGTCCCACATCACCAGTGTGTCGTTTTGTCAGTCGTTGTAATTCGTGCGACAGAGATAACGCTCTACGAAGCCGAAATTAGCCGATTGTCTCTTTCCAAAGGTCGATGTTCAATATTTATCGCCAGGTACTGTGTATTGTGTAGTGGGCAGAAACTCAACAATTGCTCTTTTGATTGAAATTTAAAATTTAAATAAGTTAACAAAGCAAGTTATACACATTTCACTCAACATAAAATATACTCATGAATGCTATAATAAGATTTATTTAATATTATCATTTAAATTTAAGATTTAAATCTAGAAGGTGTAAGATATCCTGTGAAAACTTTTTGGGGAATAAATTTAGATGAAACATTATCCGCAGCTGCTGGCAGGACCACAACTTGGCAGGCGTGGTGAAGGTGGAGGTGTTCGAAGACACGCGAACCAAGTATGGTCACCGGCTTGTTCTGATCACATTGATATGCTGTCTATATCTCATCTTCAGGGTCACAGACAAAGTATACCTCTATCAGAGATAGTGATGACCATATTGGTAATCCATTAAAATTGAAATAAATTGTGATAAAAAAGTAAGGTGTATTTTTTAATAAAATATAAATTGTTTATTGATTTCTACAAAAATTATTTTATCCCCTTCAAAATAATCCTAGTCTAATAAGACACTCTTTTAACTCTAACCTAACCTAACCTAACCCAACACTTTTCCCAGTCCTCAAAACAGTTTAGTCTTTTTCTGCCTGATGACCGGCATTTGCTTCAACCCAAAATGACTAACATTCCTTGAACTTAATTGTCACTTTGATAACGTACTTTTGTTATCATCATCGCCATCATTTTATTCAAGTGACGTCCACTATTGGGCATAGTTCTGTCCCACAAATTTCTAATACGATCGGTGTGAAACGTTCTGCGTCAGACGTCTTCCAATGAAGTCGTATGCCCACCTTGGAGGTGGATGCCCTACACCTTAGGGGTGGACGCTCAACACCGTGGGGATGGATGGAGCTCGTGGTCTGCACTCCACAACTTTAAGGCTTCAACGGTGATCTTTTCTTTTTTGTGGGCTCCCCTCTTCCACTTCACTCATATCAAAAAGTAAAGAACCATAGGCACGTGAGATGCAGTGAACGGGGAACATCGCGCGAAAGTTATTACCAAATAAGCAACGACGCAACTTCGAAAAAACGCAAAAAGAAACGACTCAAAGGGAAGTATTGGTGTACTTATTTACCGAGCACGATTCACTGTACCTACCTATCGTTGTCCTTGCAAGAATGAAGGCATTCATTGAATATTTTGGTCACTTTTCACACGATGGAGGTAGGCTTAAAAAGGTTTTTGTTACTACAGGAACAATACGCTGAGCAAATTAAATCCGGACCACTTTTTTATTACTAGCATCTATATTCCAGACATTAGCGTCCTAGCCATTGTTTTTATGCTCACCTCTCTGCTATTTATTTGTAACAAAATAAATTTTAACTAATTATTATGGTTATTTATATCAAATCATTGATATCTTGTTTGTTTTTAACGATGCATTACCAGTGGTTAGTTTTTAAAATCCGGACCACTCTAGACAGTAAAGCTTAATTTTCCATACATGAAGATCACTGATGGTGAAGGTATGTCAAGGACATACTGATCGGTGAAAGAAGTCACGGAGTCACCCTTCACAACAAGGATAATGAAGCGAGAAGTACACAAATCTGGTTTATATTCAAACTGCGTTTAACATGATAATACATTGACACCTATTTAATATAAATATTATCGAAACACACAAGATGGAAGAAGTACACAAATAAAACCATCCGTTCTTAAATATCTCGTGTACGTTTTGTCAATCGCGTCCCATCCGACCCCTACAAATACAAAAGGCTTACACTTGTGCACCCACTATAAAACAATTATATTAATGAAAACATTCACAACTTGGTGTTGGGAAAACAAATATGGCAACTAAATAAAATTCAAGAACAAAACATTGACATATTCATTTTTGATTGACTTATCCCTTTCTTTCTCTCTCCCCCATATTTCTTTTTTAAATTCCATTTTCCTACTAATCATCTCCTTTTATCGCTTCCTTTCTATCAGCGGAGGAAATCGTCCCCTGAGTTGTCACTAACCTGAGCTGGTTGCGGCTGCAGCAGTGCTGGTGGAAGCGAGGGTGGAGGCGGAGTTCCACGGGCCGCACGCTGCACCAGCCACATGGCAGCCGCGAACTGCTCCCGTGTCAGCTTGCCCACGCTGCCGCTGTCGCACAAAGCCCTGCCCAACATTGCCCACTTTAGAACATGCATCTATAACATCTAAGGTAACCAGTTCTCATTATTTGTATATGTTATGTACTTATTTTATTCTTAACTTTGAATTGTACAAGATGATTATTGCGATAATGGTTATAAAGTAAGAAGCAGTAGAGACATTGGTATTATTTACGGCTGTTGGTGGCTGCAGCTGTGACAGTAAATGGGGTGATTGTGTATGATGGTCCTGGAGATGGTAGAGGTTTGAGGCGTTTTTAGTGATGGTTGTCAGTGGCGGTAATTATGAGTGATGATAACAATGTGGTGAAGGAGATGTTTGTGTATGATGGTATTAGCGATGTCGATGTTGATGATGGTGGTTTTGAGTTAATTACGGGATTTATTGAAATCAGGCGTTAGCGCGCGGAAGTCCATCCTAAGTAAGAAAAGGACCAATATTTAGCCACTTCCGCAGATGCCACTCTGACTCTGTGTTTGGCACTAATCGGTGTAACATAACTCCTGAAGATGCCCGGTGAAGGCGTGAAACACGTGTTGAGTAATTTGGTGATGGCGGTTGTGTGATTAGCATTGTTGCCGCATACGCATTTATCAGCGGACTGGCGGGCGGTGCACTTTGTTGCAAGACTACCACTGCATGTGCGGAAGTGGCTAAATATTGGTCCTTTTCTTACTTAGGATGGACTTACGCAAGGTAACGCCTGATTCCATTAAATATAGAAGACAATATTCTATAAAGGCTGTGGGAGGGGCATATCGCTAGTGACGATGGTCGAAAGATTATTAGTGGTGATCACGAGTTGGTAGACGCGACGTACTAGGACTAGGTGGATCGAAGACTTAGTCAGGGTCACAGGAAGTCGCTGGATAGAGGTAGCGCTAGATCGATCATCGTGGCGATCTTTTAAAGATGCCTACGTTTTGATGTGGGCGTCCATCATCAGACAAAATGATAATGACTTGTACATGTGGTTAACTGTTAAGTAATATTATTATTTATGGTTAAAGTCCTTTTCTTACTTAATTATGGGAGATGATGAAGGCTATAGTGAGATGATCGGTGACTAACCATATGTGGGCGAGGGTCTGCTGCGGCAGGCCGCTGCGCAGGAAGGTTTCGCGTATCTCCGCGCCGGACACCAGCCCGTCGCGGTCCAGGTCGGCCGCCTCGAACTCCGCGTCGTACTGGGCGCGCTCGGTCGCCGTGGGGCCCATGCTCGGCGCGCCGCTAGGCACGCTCGGTGCGATCGACAAGATAGACGCACTTGGTGGTGCCACAACCGTCGACGGCGCAGTCGTTGGCTGAAATACAAAATTGTGATCAACTTTATCATCATCATATCAAACCATTCTTTATCTAATATATAAAATTCTCGTGTCACGGTGTTCGAACTTGAACTCCTCTGAAACGGCTCGACCGATTTTTATCAAATTTTATATGCGTATTCAGTAGGTCTGAGAATCGGCTACTATCTATTTTTCATACCCCTAAGTGATAAGGGTGGTCCACCCCTAAATTTATTTTTTTATTTTTTAGACAATTTTTTGGTTTTTATTTTATTATGATACAGCGTACAAAAATACATACAACCCTAATTTTTCACCCCTCTACGATCAATCCTTATTTTTATTTGTTAATTAAAACCTTTTTTTTTTTGCAAAACAACGTTTGCGGGAACAGCTAGTATTTAATATATATTAAAGCGAAGGTATAACTTAACAAATTGCCTCCTAAGTATCATCATTTAAAGATCACACCGATGCCACTCTTTCTCTTATTACTCTACTACTAAAGAACCTTCATCTGTGACCTTAGCTCGTCTGCTGATCTCTCCGTCTGTGATTTTTCATTTATATATTTATTATTATCGAATCAAAGTTGGCTATAATTAACCATATAATAGATATAAGTTTCCAGAGGATGGGCAATACCACACTGCGATCGTCGACTCGCCTGCCAAGCGCGGCGATAGAACATCTTCCCATAGATATCTTTGGGGGAGATCCATGTCTTACAATGAGAGTCTATGGGTTGATATATGTACATACTCGTACATGTCTTCAAATTTACCACACGTCACCTGGTTTTTGGACGCTCACTGCTGACTGTTCATTCGATGCCCGCATCCAGCTACCTCCACCTTAACTATGTCATCGATCTACCTAATGGGGGGACTATCCAAGCCGCGTCTACCGGCACGTAGTCGCCATTAGAGAATCTTAGTAGGTTTTTTTAATTAGTGTGATATCATAATACCGCACTAACGCGACTGCTTCGTGTGGAGATTATTGAATATCCCCCCCTTAGATTTCTTTGGGGGGTGGCTCAGGTGAGCATCTATGGACTGAAATGTCGATATGTGTACTGCTTTTGTAAGGAATTTATCTACCTTATAAAGAAAGACTGATTTATATATATGATTGAAAGACAACTCACACTGGACAAGTCCAGCAGGCCTTCTAGAAGCATCGCATTGGACTGCGGCTGCTGCTGTGATGGAGGTAGGGGACGTGGAGGAGGCGGTCGCGGCTGCGGCGAGGGGGGCCGCGAAGGGGGACGCGACGGGGGGCGTGACGGGGGTCGGGAGGGTGGCCGTGCGGGCCGCGCGCGCAGCTCCGGCGGCAGGCACGTCGGAACCGCGTACTTCTCCAGCGCTTTGTACACCAAATGCATCGCCTGCGAATGTAACATACACTCAGTGTGCTGATATATATATATATATATATTGCGTGATTGTATTTAGCAGTGTTACCAGTGATGACTTAGCATACAAAAATGTGGCCACAAAGAACATCACTGGCAAACTCAGTTGCTCGATGAACTATGGAAAGAAGAACATTTTAAATATATCTAGAAAATAAAATCATAAATGAGAAAATCCATAGATGATTCATAAAAAATGTGAAAAATGAATTAAAAAGAATAAAAAAACACCCTCGTCTCTTCCAAGACGACCTGGGTGTCTCTAAAAACAAAGATCATAAAATAAATTACTCATTCGCTAAACCAGAGACGAGCAACCTTTTTAATTAAGGCACCAATTTACATTTAAAATTGTTTTGACGGACCACACATAAAGTAACACATGTTAATGATTTATAAAACAGACAAGAAAAGAACAGAAATAGAAATAGATAGGTAATCAATCCATGCTCTTGAATAAGTGGATTGAGGGGTCCTAGTGTCTTGGGGTCAATGTAGTCTGGCCAAGATCTAAATCGGCCTTCATAAATCCTCCAAAGAATCAAGACTATCTTGGTGACGTTTTAATCAAATTGTTAGAACAATTCGTTCCCAAGCCATATTATGAGCAAAGTCCTTAACATTGTATTTAACCAAGAGATCAATACGCACCACAATGAACTCGTGCCTGTCCAGCATTCCATCCTTATCTTGATCAGCAAGATCCCAAATTTTCCCAAGCGTCTCCAATGGAAGCTTAGACTCCATCAGGACTCCTTTCACCTGAAAAGAAAGGAATAGTTTCATGAGATTTCTTAAGACATGCTGATGGACATGGGTACTTCCATGTTACTATTTTACAAAATCACAAAAGGCTTTTGGGGGCAGAGATCCAACTAAATACAAAGACCCTATGCAAGGTGATTTGTTGTAGATGTAAAAACTTTAAAGGTGAATATAAGTTTTTTTTTATTATTAAGATTTCGACATTTATTTACGTTTAATATTTTCGATTTTATTTTTGCTCACGTTTTTGCATGTTACAATGTTTTCTGTCTCTTGATCTATTTTAACGACACCCTTACAATGTCCAGTTTTTAAGATTACGTTTCGTGCGACCACTTCCTCATCCCTACTCCATATCGCCATTCTCAGGTTGTGCGTCAGTATATGTGCGGCGGTTGCCGTATTCACCACATCGATGAACCTTGCGATCACATCTTGAGTCTCGTCCGTGCAATACACGCACGTGTGTGACGTGATATTGCTACCGCCGCGTAATGGACACTGTTATACAGCACGAAGGTGTCTGTTGTTCGACAGACAACGCGATGATCACTTCTTCAGCTCTTGAACCTCGTGGATAGTGAGCGTCTTTAAACCTGCCTCTATACCATAGCCTTGGGTCATGAGAACTTGTTTATCGGCTTGGATGTGAGTTAGATATAGTGTTTGTCTGTTTTGAAATATTCTTTCTACACTAAGGACGCCTATTCAGATAGTGCACCACCTCATTGAACGATTATATGCCCTGGTAAATATAGATTATTTCGTTATAATTATGGTACATCCTATAGAAAAATCAATGGTTACATAAATAACTGTATGTCCTTGTAGACTTTTTACTACCAAAAGTTATTGGCTTTTAATTTTTCAATGTGATCACTTTATATGGGATAATTGTTAATAGATTTTCTTGTCAAGTTTTTGAGGCCTCTCTTTCACCTCCTATCATGGGTGGACAGGGTTTTTATTTGCACAACATTTTTTCCTTTTTGTTCCATTTTCTTCTTTTATTCATCTAATTTCCTTCACAATATCTCTCGTTCCTTTCCATACTTTCCTCAGCTCCTTGACCTTCCCTCTAGAGTTCTACAATTGTATGTTTACTATTTTTATCATTTGATTAACAATTTATTTATTCTTAATATTTCATTACTATCTATATCTAACATAGATTTGTAATACAGTAATACCCCGCTTTACGCGACCCCGTTATACGCGGTTTCACTATAACGCGAATTGCAAATTTCGCGCTCAAATGCTCGAATTACGCGAAAGAGTGCGTATAAATATAATGTAGTCATCAACTTCTCTATGGTATCTTGACCATCTGTCAAACAATTAAAAACAGTGTTGGGTGTTATGAACGTATTTTACAAGAACGTAAACAAAACGTTACCCAAAAGACAATAGATGTATTTTTCCGTAAAAAAATAAGAGTATGTATTGCATAAAGTGTTCCTAGAATTAAAGTGATTGATTAAAATGATTTGTATTTTTTTGTAATAATTTTTGACTATGTTTAATCATAAACCTCGTTATACGCGAATTTCAGTTAACGCGATTTTTTTTGGAACGTATCCCTGGCGTAAATCGGGGTATTACTGTAGTTGTAAAGCTTTATAGATTTTTGCTGACTCATTTCTCAGGTACATATTCACCTCTGAAACTTTTAGACCTATGACAAATCACCCTGTATGTTCTTAGCTGAAAGAAGTCATCAGTTATTGGACGTCAAACAATCTGGAAAAAATCTAGCTTACCTTGTTGCCGGGGATGAATCCATTGCTGGGCTGTAGGGAGTCGAACAGCTGACTGTACTTCTCCCTTTCTGCAGGTTTGATGCTCCAATCACCAGCTGGCGCAGACGCTGGGATCGGTGATGGCGCTGCGCTAGGTGGCGCCACTTTTGGCAACTCGCCCTGAAAGCGAAACATTAAAATTTATTTTTATATTTTAGGCTTAAATAAAAAAGTAAACAAAAGAAAGAGACAGAGTGATAACTTACTACTTTTGGGGGCGGGGCTTCGCTGTGTATGTTGCTCATGTTAATGTCCTTCCCGGCTTGCGCGAGCGCCACCAGCTTCAACGCTACGAACAGCCCCGCCTGGGAACGAAAAACTCACAATTAACTTTATTTTCACATATTTAAAATATAGTATTTATTTTTTCTTTTATTTATTAACACTTTTTTGTACACCATAGACAATAAATAGAGGAGAGAAAAAAAAGAAACAATTCATAAGGTAAAAGAGGCAGTCTTATTGGTCAAGGCGATCTCCACCAGACAACCTTTGGATGAAGATGAGAGATATAAAGGAGAAGGCAGTTTAGGGTGTACATACATACTAGAATATAAATAGAGGAGAGAAAAAAGAAACAATTCATAAGGTACAAGAGGCGGTTTTATTGGTCAAGGCGATCTCCACCAGACAACCTTTGGATGTAGATGAGAGATATAAAGGAGAAGGCAGTTTAGGGTGTACATACATACTAGAATATAAATAGAGGAGAGAAAAAAAAGAAACAATTCATAAGGTACAAGAGGCGGTCTTATTGGTCAAGTCGATCTCCACCAGACAACCTTTGGATGAAGATGAGAGATATGAAGGAGAGGGCTGTTTAGGGTGTACATACATACTAGAATATAAACAGAGGAGAGAAAAAAAGAAACAATTCATAAGGTAAAAGAGGCGGTTTTATTGGTCAAGGCGATCTCCACCAGACAACCTTTGGATGTAGATGAGAGATATAAAGGAGAAGGCAGTTTAGGGTGTACATACATACTAGAATATAAATAGAGGAGAGAAAAAAGAAACAATTCATAAGGTACAAGAGGCGGTTTTATTGGTCAAGGCGATCTCCACCAGACAACCTTTGGATGTAGATGAGAGATATAAAGGAGAAGGCAGTTTAGGGTGTACATACATACTAGAATATAAATAGAGGAGAGAAAAAAAAGAAACAATTCATAAGGTACAAGAGGCGGTCTTATTGGTCAAGTCGATCTCCACCAGACAACCTTTGGATGAAGATGAGAGATATGAAGGAGAGGGCTGTTTAGGGTGTACATACATACTAGAATATAAACAGAGGAGAGAAAAAAAGAAACAATTCATAAGGTAAAAGAGGCGGTCTTATTGGTCAAGGCGATCTCCACCAGACAACCTTTGGATGAAGATGAGTGATATAAAGGAGAAGGCAGTTTAGGGTGTATATACATACAAAAATACCCACATTATATATATATATATATATTGCGTAATGTATACTGTCAATTTAAGATACACATGGCTTTGTACTGTATTTTAAACAGGTTAAAAAATACACGTTCAAAAATACGAATTCCGATCTGTCGTTGACATATCAAACGTATGCAAACGTATGCACAGGTTGACATGTGACGAACAGAACCGTCGCGCGGCCGTTGGTTCAGCCGACGTTACAGCTGACGGCTCAACTGACAGCGCGGGAAGTGATAACGTTATCAGCTGCGTCGACGCAACGCGAAGTGGAACTATTGCGTATCATACAAATATATAATTTAATTTTAATTTTAGCATTGTATCGTCGTTTCAGTCCATAGACGCCCACTGCAGGGCATAACTCTGCCCCAAAGATTTAGGGGGAGGGGGGAGGGGCAATTATAACAAAATCGTGACGCTTGGCAAGCTGGTTGGCGTACGCAGTGTGGTATCATGGTACGCAAAGTACGCTCGGAGAAGATCCTCAAGAAACTTTTTTGTTCAGTGGCCAATCCTACATAATTGATACACAAAGTGTATGTTACATAACATTGTAATCCTGGTAATCGAACCCGCGACCTAACAATCGCCTACTTATATTCCTCAATAATAAAATCTATGCAGTGTTATATGTATATATATATGTGTTTAGAAAAGCGAGCAATAGCATCAGAGGAATCCGGTTATCACGAACATTGATAACGTTTCGTAACATAAGATCTGCCGCGATCGGCAATATGACAGTTTGCCATTAGAAAGGAAGTTTCCAGTAGTAATACTGGCAAGAATATTAGGTTAAACAACTGTAAACAGGCAAAGTAGGCTTTTACACGCGCTGTTGAATCAGTCACACAGTCACAGAGACTGGGTTTCGGTGTAACATAACTCCTCAAGATGCCACTTGGAGGGGTGAAACACGTGTTGAGTGAATTAACAGTGGCAGTTGTGTAATTCGCATTGTTTGCCGCATACGCATTTATCAGCGGGCTGGCGGGCGGTGCACTTTGTTGCACGACTACCACTGCATGTGCGGAAGTGGCTAAATATTGGTCCTTTTCTTACTTAGGATGGACTTACGCAAGGTAACGCCTGATTCCACTAAATATATTCGTCTGATTTGGCTCCGTGTGACTTCTGGCTATTCAGCAAATTCACAAGACCAATGCGGTGACGACGTTTTGACAGGTTGAGGAGAAAAAAACCGAATGAAAGATCTTGAAGGCTGTACCGGAATAAAGACTATATCGACTGTAAAAATTAGAAAAATCGTTGAAAGTGCGCTTTATCTGACTGAGATTACTTTAAAGGTGATGAAATTGATTTAGAAGTATAAATAAATAATTTACATTTTATAAATCCATTGAAAGATACTAAATCACAAATCTAGCATAATAAATTCTGATATTACTCATTAATATACACTTTTAAATATTTTATTACTCAACCTCAAAAAGTCAGCATTTTTAAAACTAAGATAGGAGACGAGATATTCGAGTGCACTGACCTATTTAAAATTCAATCCGTAACAAAGCCCGCAACTTATTTCATGTAACGATCGGGCGGAAATTTTCACGCAAGTGTTTTCCAGTAATGAAAAATAATTAAGTGTTCTTCGCTTAGCTTGAAATGAAGTCAGGGAACATTTAAAAGTACCAACAATGTGAATCCTTACTCAAGTACGTACTAGCTTACTAGAGACAACCCCCCCCCCCCCCCCCCCCTTACCCTCCTCCAACATTATCCGCAGAGTAGTCCTCTTTCGCATCTTAACACATTGTCGTCCGGTTCTACTGAAAATTTATCTCATGTCTCCTGCCGGGTAGAGTTATTGAATAAATCTTGTTTAACTCTATCATTTAATAATACAAATTGGTCTTCGAAACGACTAAATCAAAAACACCACCAACAAAAAATAAACCCATCACCCTACTGATAGTCGGAGCGTCAAGTTCAATAGTTGCACCAGAAATATTTAAATAAATCTGTAATTTTGTTGTAATATCATGTTCGTTCCACCCTTCTTTCGAACTGTCACTATCTGATGCTATAATTCTTTTTTAAATTTTGACAGCATAATATCAGAGCCGCTCTCTTCTGGTAGAGTATCATTTTCAGTCACCACAATTTGATTTACAATTTTTTACAACAAAATATTTGGCTCTTATAAGTGAGACACATCTTGTATTATACTGACCAATGCACTGCATGGTCGCCAACAGAGATAACAACGGTGATTCAAAAATAAATACATTTAAAAAACTTTTAAGTTAAACGGTTTTTTGATACCCATATTGTGGTGGTTGTGGAAAAATATGTACCTAGTCCGCCATATTGGAACGGCGTCCATCTTGAATTTTAAATTTTGACATAATCATCGTGTTTCATTAGTGTAGCCCTTTCATTTGATACCCATATTGAGGGGGTTTAGGAAAAATATGTAATCCGCAATTTTGTATCGGCGGCTATCTTAGATTTATAATGTTATTGATTTTATTATATTGTATTGTCATCTAAATTAAATGTGTGTACCAAATTTAAGATCAATCTGACAACGGGAAGGTGCTTAAATTTTAATTTCTAATTTTGACTCAAATAAATTCCGTACGGGTCGAACTAAATAAAACCGTTTAAAAAACCCATCACGAGTTAACTCCTGACTAGTCAACAATGTTTTAAATTACTCTTCATTCACTACACCATACATATACACTATGTCCTTCTTCGTATACTCATCCTCGATTTAGCTGGAATATGATCGTCAGGTATTTAAGCTTTTTCAATGAAGCTTCAAAATGCCTTCCGGGCAAGCAACGTCGGCTTCTAAGAAAGATGGTAGATAAATTGTTTTCAAAATATATAACTATATATGAATCATAATTATTAATATTTCAATTAAAAAAATAATGTAACATATTCTGAAGTGATCTATTTATACACAATGATTTAAAAATTAGTTAAAGAGATTTAAATAATTTTCTGACAAAATCCATCGAAAACAAAAATCGATCTTTTCAATTTGAACTAAGGGATCTTAATATTTCAAAAATTACACGGTGCTATTCTACATAGCTCGTCCCGGGGTACACGTGTATGGTTTACGCTACCCCCAAAAACCTTTTAATTTTTGGTATTTGGGGGAGGGGAATCTTCCGGACGTTCAAGATGCCCAGCCTCTGGGGAGAGGACAGATGTATGTGGGATTCTTACCCACTAAACCGGGAGAGGGCCCGGTGATCACCCTCTGCGCTATACGAGGGACCGCGGCATCTCACGGTCAAGGATCGCCACGTGGTTTTCGCTCGCGCCGTGCCATTTTCGATAGCCCGTCCCGGGGTTTGCGTGGATACGCTACCCCCGAAACCCTCGTGGTGCTATCACGACGGTTCGAGACCACGTCGAACCATCGTCCGCCTCAGAGTAGTTGAAGCTAGTGGGTCAAAAGCCCCGTTTATGGTAGGGGAGCACCATTCACCGGAGGACCCCCGAAAACCTAACTAACCTAACTTTTATTTCGTTTTACGAAGGGGAAATACCTTCATTTATACGCTCTTACCGGAGTACCCTCACACATAAATATTCTGGAGTAAATACTTCAGAATATTTTTGTGTCAAGGCCCCTGAATCATTTCCCTATGACGCCAACATTCAAGACTGATCACGCACAGTTCTCAGACCACTATCTAACAGCTGATATACAACGAGACGGTAAGGCAGCATAATGTCAGTCAAGTCTTTTCCTAAGCAAGTTTTTTTTTAAACAGCTTATATATTCCAGTTATATTGATCTTAGAGAGGCTGACCTATTTTATAACAGACCACCCAGTTCACAAGGACATGTAGTCAAGATCGCTATGACGTCATCACTTCAAATTCCGAGGCTTAGTATATTTATCTATGTTAAACCATTATATAACGTCTGACTTATACATTACGCAGGCTTGATAAAATAAGTCAAATAGAATAAATCTGTCAGCGGCGCATCGATTAGGGGAATCCCACGCTAGAGCGGTTTATATTTACGTCGTACGAAAGAGACAGCGCTTTACTACACTTCTCGCCTTGTGATTGGCTGACGGTTTTTTTTTTTTAATTTTGTTTTCGTAATTTTAGAAATTGATATAAATATGGGCTCAGTTTAATCGCTACACACACTTCTACTTTGGACTTTGTCTTGTCATCACCTTCAAGATCTACCAGTCCTAGAAAGAATCACACAAATTAAATATTTGTTTTCTTCTTCGTCTCTTTCTCGTGACTGAGGGTAGTGATCGAGCACGACAGCTTTTTCCTACCATCTTCTTCCAAGCTTTTCTATTTTGTAAAAATTTCTTGAAGCTATGCAAGGGGTGGTGTTGCACGCTTTTAAAATTGGGTCTGTCCAGAGAGTAGGTGACCGTCTTCGGACCCTTATACCTTCCATCTTGATAGCTATTATCTTTCTAATTAATCCGAGCTCCTACATACAATATGGCCGAAGTAATAGAATATTCTACGCAAGCAGAATGTGGACAGTCAGATCCTTTTGAATTCTTTAAGGATATACCGCTTAGTGTGCCACGCTGGCCACGGGATCTTTTACATTCGCTATTAACACCGCATCTTTATTCAAATCAGTGGTTCACTGTTTTCCCTACAGACGTACTAGTTTTAAACATTTCTAACAATCAGTAGAATCAAATTACTATAAAAGATATTGCACAACAATCACAAACATACTTTTTTATTTCATTTTCATATTTATAATTTCAATTCAATATTTTTATACTATGCATCCACGGTAGATGCAGCGCGAGTTTTATTGTACACCAGCTATGCCCGCGACGACGTCCGTGTCGAATTAAAAAAATATATATAATTTCTTTTTTCGTTTAAGAATCTTTCTTTACTCATTACATCAGCTACCTGCCAGGATCTTGATCCTCCTACGGATTGCCGAATGATCCACGCTGCCATTCCAACACCACACTGCACACCTCTACACGACCAGACCCGCTACCTTCGTACGAACGTCATCGTGAAACTTGACTACGAGTGTCCAGGAAAATTTTATCAGCACAGCTGAAGCTGTAAAAGCCCCTGGGATCGCAGCAACAACTTATTCAGAAACATTGCAATAAGGATACGAAACCCTTGTGGCGTGCATATCGCGCGCCACTCAAACGCCAAGCTCTTACCCACGTGACCGTCAATCGCATCGAATAGATAAATGACAGATGGCGCCACAGTAGACGCAACGAAAATCTGCATCGCGCTGTTGAGAGTCTCCGCGCTCATTATAAGGGCTAGCGGAGGTGCGGTCAACACAGCAAAAAGCAACTGAAGATCAAGAAGCAACCGACGAACAAGAAGCAACCGACGAACAAGAAGCAACCGACGAACAAGAAGCAACCGACGAACAAGAAGCAACCGACGAACAAGAAGCAACCGACGAACAAGAAGCTACCGAAGAACAAGAAGCTACAGTACTACGACCACTCTTACACCCTTGTTGATTTGGTTGCTTACCTTATCCAAGTAGCCCTTGCCATTGGGATCGGAGAGGTCCCATATCTTGCTGAGCACCACATCACTGAGCCGCGACTTCTTCAGGAACCGTGCTGCGTCCAGCGCCTGGATTGCTCCGGTGCCGTTGGGATCGACCTGTGAAAATTATATCTATCGTCATTTGCAATCTACATATACAGGATGATTGATTATATGTGTCAAAGCTTTAAAGGCGTAATTTTAATATAGTTTTAATAATATATTTTTTAAAATTCGAATTACTATCTACTTATTAAAATCAATTATTTACTAGTCCGTGCAGATTTTGTACAGTACCCGGCAATAAACATTGCACATCGACCACTGCCTTAAAATATTAACATATCGCAATGAAATACAAAATATTAATTCATGTAACATTTCTGAGTGACAATATAGTGTGATTGGAAATATGTGCAAAATTTAAATATTTTACATATATAACCATAACTCTATATACTATGACATATTATTCATATAATTTAGAAATGAAGACTAGGTTATCGCAATTCCTAAAAATTTTAAATTAACTGTTCGCGCACGCGTATCTCCTTATTTATTTTATTTATATTATTACACAGTATTGTAGTACACAACATTACGTCATCGTCAGCGGCGCATCGAAAAGAGGAATTTCACAAAAATATAATTCTTTATTTACATCGGTATTATGAGAGCAACATTACGTCCTTGTCAGGGACGCATCGAAAAGGGGAATCTCACAGAAACATAATTCTTTATTTACATCGGTGTTTTGAAAGCAACATTACGTCATTGTCAGCGGCGCATCGAAAAGGGGGATCCCACAGAAATATATATTTTTTTATTTACATCGGTATTACGAGAGCAACATTACATAATCTTCAACGGCACATCAAAAAGGGGAAATCCACAGAAATAAAATTGTATATTTACATCGATATAAATATGAGCGAAGCTCGAATGAATACACACTTGTACTTCGGACTTCGTGTTGTTGCTACCTCAAGACCTACCGGCCCTAGGAAGAATCCCACAGTATCATTAACACATATGTATGACGTGAGAAGAATATATAGAACCCGTTTGGATGGATCGTGGCATCTCAAACAAAACATGTTTACACTTAGGTTTTGTTAAATCTTAGTGTCCTCCACATACAGCATAATAAGCGCAAATAACAGCCAATTTTTACATATAGATATTTATAAACAACACAAATAAATGTTTACGTTACGGTTGAAACTAAGTCGCGTCGAAGAAAAGACTGGTGGAATACCGGAAAATAAAACGTTTCAAATGGCAATCGCTAGGAGAGCGTCCTCTGACATCTGAAGCACTCACAGAGGGCATCCTCAACAGCAGCCCGACTCGACAACGCACTCATTCCTTCACCACTTACCTCTCAGTCCCTCAACAACACTAGAGGACCATCGAGAGCACTGAACTACCGACATACGGCGCAAGTGTTGTTAAAACGATTCCACAAATCGTATTACGCATATGCATCTGCATTTAGTAACAGGTGGCGCAAAAGTAATGTCATAATGTGAACGCGTCTTAATTTTTACAAATGGCGTCAAATGTCATTGCGCTTTGACATTTATGATATAAATATACAGAGAATTTGTTATCAATAAGTGATGGAGAGATACACACCTCATGAACATGGAATAATTGATACTACTTATTTGAAAAAATTTCAGTCTGTTAAGACAGAGTGAATTTCGACGTCGTGCTCAGTGTTCTCGAACAATCAAGCGTTTGCTCACTTCAAATGTTACCTAGAAAGCTAAAATGTAATAAGATATTACAAATTTGGTGCAAGTCGTAAAACAAGCGCATTTTTCCATCATCTCGGGAGGTGACCACTTGAGCGATATCATTTTTTAAACAGCGCCCTTTTTATAATTTACTAGCTGATCCCGCAAACGTTGTTTTGCAAAAAAAATTAGTTTTTAATTAACAAATGTAAGACAAGGGTTGATCGTAGAGGGGTGAAAATTTAGGTTTGTATGTATTTTTGTATGCTATATCATAATAAAATAAAAACCAAAAAAATTATCTAAAAAAATTAAAAATAAAATTTAGGGGTGGACCACCCTTATCACTTAGGGGTATGGAAAATAGATAGTAGCCGATTCTCAGACATACTGAATACGCATGTAAAATTTGGTAAAAATCGGTCAAGCCGTTTCGGAGTTCAAGTTCGAACACCGTGACACGAGAATTTTATATATTAGATAACAAAATGGCTGTTGGTTCAAATTATGACATTACTTTTGCGCCACCTGTTAAAGTTAAGTCCTTTCCGCAGTCCGTTCCGCCGATGAGACGCTACTGAAATGGGCATGTGTGCGTTTCTTATTGTATTTTTTTTTCTTTTTTATTTTAGTTCCCAAATACACACTTCACTTCCAAAGAATTGTTTTCGACTGAATGCGCATTCAATAAGAAAATTGATTGCACCTTAAGAGGATTCAATTCAATAACAATGCAATATAAGGAACGGCAAATGCATGCCACCTAAATGCGACGCTGGTAAAGAAAGGGCTAAAGCCATATGCTCAACTATGAGAGATAAGGAAAGAAAGGTAAGAAAAGAGATGCAAGATATTGTGAAGAAAAAAGAGAGATCAATGGAAGATATTAAGGACGAGAGAGGAGTATGACAATAACAATAATCAGTGAAAAATCATTGTGTAAAAAATTCCTGCTTTGCCATGGTAGGGGAAAACGAAAGGTCCCCAAATTTGGAGGCCTTTTAAAAAACCCAACCTCTGAAAGAATCATTTAAATTCGCTGTCACCAATTATATGCCAAATTTTAAACATTGTCATGAAAATGACATATATGTATCTTGTATTGCTCGTTGAATATTATCAATAAATATAATTACTGTTATTATTTTAATACTTCATTGCATAACTTTCGTATTTATAACGTATTTACTATCGGGTCGCAAATAATTTTTTTTTTTAAATATGCCCGCACTACAAATGAGTTTGGCTGTCATATTTCATATTTGACTAACTTTGCCCGCGACTTTGTCCGCGTGAATTTAACAAAAAAAATTATTACTATATTTAGTTCTTCATTCCTTTTATGATTTTTTGTAAAATAAAAGTAACCCAAGTCACTCCTTATTACATCAACTACCTGCCAGTATAAGTCCCGTTAAAATCGGTTCAGCCATTTCAGAGATTAACCTGAATAAACAGACAGACAGACAGAATATTTTTTTTTGGTATATGCTTTATCGCGGTATATGCTTTATGCTTGGTCGCGGGTTCGATTTTTAAAATACAATCTTATATAATTCACACTTTGTGCATTAATTACATAGGATTACCACTGCTCACATACAAATTTCAATACGATAGGCAGCAGCGTCCTCTGCGTACCATAATAACACACTGCGATCGCCAAACATGGCGATTATGGTATATCAGAGAGTTGTCCTTGACAGTGTTTTACATTACAATATCATACAGATACGCATTACGTTCACCTAATGTTATTATAATAAACTGTTATTGTATAGATAGGTTAAAATTTCTTGGTTGCCGAATAAAGTCGACGCTCAACCGAGCGCGTTCATTTTACGTCCGTCGAGTATAGTCGACGCTCGATTATGTGTATGGTTTTGTGGACGACGAGCGCCGTACCGAAGTAGATAATGGACCCGTTTCTTAGGGCATTTCGATCTCTCCTATCTCGTTTAGGGACACATCCTCCTTTTAATTTCTTTACTCTTCTTTCGATCTTCTTAAGACCATTCATTCGATCTTTATTATTAGTTTCCACTTTTTCATCATCTTTCATCCTTCACCTCAGTTGTGTTTACCTTTTTTATCACAATTTATTTAATACTTAAAGCATTTTTACTAATTAAATTTATAGATATTATTAGTTTGTATCACATTTAATTTCATTTATTCTAATGTTTTACACTGTTTTCTTTCACTCCAATTTTATTTATTTGTACAAATCATATTTTTACAACTGTCGCTTGTGGATCTATAAAATAAATATTGCCAAAACTATCAGGATCCAGGCATAGAGCCAAGGGGTCATTGGAGGTTAACATAAAAATTGTGGCATCTTAAATAGGTTACCAGGCATTGTCCCAAGTAATGCATTATTCTTATAACAACTTCACATTTGTACGTGAAGATGAGAAATTTATTACATAACTCTACTATAGTCTATGTAGGTTAGATTTCCCCACAGTTGGGTATAAGAAAATATACTGTTGGATATACAAAGCATTTAATGGAATCAGGCGTTACCTTGCGGAAGTCCATCCTAAGTAAGAAAAGGACCAATATTTAGCTACTTCCGCACATGCAGTGGTAGTCGTGCAACAAAGTGCACCGCCCGCCAGCCCGCTGATAAATGCGTATGCGGCAAACAATGCGAATCGCACAACCGCCACCGCCAAATCACTCAACACGTGTTTCACCCCACCATGGGGCATCTTCAGGAGTTGTGTTACACCGATAAGTGCCTAACACAGTCTGTGTTTGGCATTAATCGGTGTAAAATGAAAAGTGTTAAATATTGGTCCTTTTCTTACTTTTATACAAAGCAGACCTCAAAGAGAGTAGTAGATCTAAAACCTTTATGATTCTCATACACAAATCAAATATAGATTAATATTTTAAAGTATTTTCCCAAAAAAAAACATACTTGAATATATTGCTAGGCACTAAAAAAATACTGCTGCAAATTCACAGCAATCCCAATTTTAACAAGCACGGAAGGATGATTTTAAATTCAAAATTTAAAAGCAACCCAAAACATTCAAGCACTTCTGTACATAAATTCTTTACTTATTGCATACAATTATGTAAACCAAACCGAAAAAATATTGACTGAATTTTCTGTGGAATCTTCTAGGACCTAGAAAAATCAATTTGATTCTATTTTCTATGAAATTGGCCTTTTTTGACATTCTTCTCATGTAGTGACTACTATATATGTCTTGCCTTGTCTCAGTGGTATGGTTTCCACAACCAAACGGCACTGCCCTCAATTTGCTTCAGGGTTCGCCTTAATCAAGCTATCCAGCTCCTCATTCTCGAGAATTTCTATCCCAACAGACCCTTGATGTTGCCAGCAATCTCGGAGAGGCACCTTGGTGATCCAAGATTGATAGCCCTGTAGGTTGCTACGAAGTAGTCATTATATATGACTTTCGTTCCAGCAGTGGGTATCTTACATTGGAAGGTCTAGGTCCATAAGACCATCTGGAAGCTGACTATTTTTAGTCTTTCAATATACTTAACCAAAAGATTTAATTTTTTAAAGTGTGCATTATAATAACATGAATTAAAACCCTATGTTCTTTCTTCCGCCAGCATGAAGCATTTCGTTACAACTTTTATAGTGCAAGCAGCCAAGGAGTTCTTTTTGCTACTTTGCCTCTCCTTCCGCTATCTTAACCTATGACAGAGAATTTTATTAATTTTTTTTTCATTATTACATCATTTTAATATCTTTTACTTAAGTGATAGGGTTAAACCAATGTAGACTACATTTTCGAATTGCCCCCATTAACAATCAAATTGCCCCCCTGTGGGGCATGGGCCCTACGTTGGGAAACACTGATCTAAATGTATCCTAGCGTGTACAGTAATGCATATTAAATTAAACTAAATAATCTATCATTCTAATGGCTTTTTATACATTTAATTCAAGTCACCTCCCATTCTTTGCCACATTTTTTTAATTTTCTTGCTTTGTTTTTATTTAGATCATACTATTCTTTAAAATTTCTCAATTTACTTAAATTTTAATCGATTTTCCTCTATCACATTCTTTCCAGAGGCTTTTTCCTTTTTCTACCTCAATATTTTGATGAATTCTGTACCTATACCTTTGCAGTCTTTTAATCAAGAGCAAATAGGTATTTTCTAGGCAAGCATATACCATTTTACTACTTGTCATTGCTTAAAAGCAGGCGAGACAGATGTTGATTGCTTTGCCTATAAAAAATTGTAACACAAATAAGTTTGTCCATTCACCTTGTAAGTTGACATCTTAAATAAGTTATATTCTACAAACAAATCCATTTAGAACACACATTTATATATCTAATATATAAAATTCTCGTGTCATGGTGTTCGAACTTGAACTCCTCTGAAACGGCTTGACCAATTTTTACCAAATTTTATATGCGTATTTAGTAGGTCTGAGAATCGGCTACTATCTATTTTTCATACCCCTAAGTGATAAGGGTTGTTCACCCTTAAATTTTTTTTTTATTTTTTTGACGAAATTTTTTGTTTTTATTTTTTTATGATACAACATACAAAAATACATACAACCTTAAATTTTCACCCCTCTACGATCAACCCTTATTTTTAAATTGAAATTAAATTTTTTTTTTCAAAACAACGTTTGCGGGATCAGCTAGTAAATATATATATATAATGCTGTAGTATGTCTTAAAAAGTAACATTGACATTGAAAAATGATAAAAACAACTCTCTTATCTGTAATAAGCAAATAGCCCTCTCATAAAAAGATTTATCAAATTCCTAATGTACATTAAAGTACACAAATTTTAAGTATTATATTACATATGATATTATTTGAGTACTATTTATTCTATATACAGGATGATCCAAGTGAATATATATCCAAAAGCAAAAAGTTTTTATACTCTTACACCTATTTGCAATCATCCTATAAAGCAATCACTTTTAAATATGTTACACTAGTATGTGTTTTTTCCATTGAAGTATACAGGATCACCCTGTTCAAGCTTCAGGCATTACAAAGTCTGCAAGGACAGTTAGTAAAGGATAATTAATTTGCATGGATTACTTAATGGAAAATGAGTGAGAGCTTTTCCACCTATAACTGTATGTAATATAATAATATATAAAATAAAAGTCTAATTTCATCCTGGCAGCTGTTGAATGGTCACTATGATGGAGAAGTATGATAAGCAGTATATAATTCCGAGGATATAGCACTGGAATCTACTACCAGACAAACTGAGTAGTAGAAATGTATAAATGTGGCTGAGAGATTCGAACCTTGATCATCTACAGTTGATTGACTGGCAGAAAAAATTCAAACAACACTTCTGCATTATTAATTCATGCCAGCAGATATATATCTACTGCAAGGCATAGCGCTTCTCCTAAGATTACCACCATGACCGGTCTTGCATTGCCTGCTCCAGCTACTTCCAGGGGCAAACTCCAGAATCTTTCGGCTCCAACATCCATAACCTGCATGAATAATATGCCCTTAGTCAATTGTAACTATGGTTCTTTTGGATCTCCTCATTGTTGATTCAATCTCACAGCGAAATCTTGACAATTACCCTCTCCATTCAGATCTCTGGATGACCTTGAGCCTTCTTGTAAGGCCTGTCATTAGTGATTATGTCTCACATCCTTATGTAATCATTGACGAAACACATTGGTAAAAGGCCTTTGTTGGGTGATGAAATTATCATATTTGCAGAGTATACCGTCCACCACTGATCATTCTTGCTGGCAAATTTACTGTGATTGATGCTCAAGTATGTGTCCAGGTCTTCAGGTGATAATACATTTGATTTTCCAATCAAGCATTGCTTTATAGACTCTACCTACAATTAACATTTGAGGTCTGTGATGTAACTACAAGTTACAATTTGATTTTCAATGCAGTGCAAACTTTATTTAAATTACATAACATTTTCACTATTCACAAACTGTTAAAGATAAGTAGATTCTCAAGATTAATGATTTCCATTATCATCTCAAGGAATGTACTTCTGTCCCAAAAGATGCTAAGTTTAAGTTAGGATGATAACTTGTTATATAATACAATTTATACCAGTGTTTCTCAATGTTGGGCCAATACCCCACAAGGGGCAATATGATTGTTAAAGAGGGCCTATTGGAAAGTGGACTCAACAGGAATTTAACATTGTCTAATGTTACAACTTTAGAAAGGCTGAGGTAAAAAGGCTAAAATACTGATTAACACAGTCAATTTCCAGTAGACAAAAGCACCACCAAGTACAATAAACTGACCATGAGATTCATAAAGACTTGCTAACCATAGATATTTGTGGAACTAACATATTGACAGTTTTAGTTGTAGAAAAGGATAGAAGAAAGCGACATCTCCTTGCAAGTTAGTCAAGAGGGAGAACCCAGATTTTTCTGGAATGCTCTAGAAAGATAATCAGAACAGTAATAAAACCTAAATAGAATAGAAATAAATAATGTTAAACAAACTGTGTTAAAATCGGAATAAAATTGTGTAATAGATAATAAAAATAATAGACATGAAACAAAACTAAATAAATAAATTTAAAAATAAAGATAAAAAAAAAACTTAGAATTATTACAGTATTCTAGATGCAAGGCGAAGAAAGAGTTAATGTATGAAAGGTAACGAGGTATGTAAAGAAATGTAAATAATGAGCAGGATAAAAGGAGTGCGAAAGTAACAAAATACTGTGAAAAATTTACCCTACATACCCATGGGAGAAGCGTACAGAGTAATTGGTTATAAGCATATAAAGTTTAAAAGAGAGAAAGTATAGCTTTATCACCTATATCCAATCACCCTGTATAATATAATCGCTCTCATATATGTTACTTATTTTTCTATCCGAATAGGACATATCAGAACCTTCTGGAAAATTCTAGATGTACAGACAGTAAACAATAATTTATTTTTATATATAGTAATCTGAATTTTGGGAAAAAACCTATTGAATTTTGTTTAGAGTGTACCTTACATTAATTGACTTCAAATGAGCTATGTGATATGCTTATTCTCTATTGAAGAGAGTGCTGTTAGCTCAAAGGCTTTTATAGGTTCATCTGAGTTGAATTAACGGAGCGGAATGATCCGTGGACTTAAAATTTATGATATACAATCAATCAACCTGTGTAAGAAAGAGAAGTATAACATATAAATCTCCTGATAACTCCTAATAACCTGCTAGATTAAGACAGACCTGCTAGTTTGTGACAGGCTATTTAAGGAGTTTTCATATGATATTTTAAATTTGATTAAACATGGTAGGAGTCTTTGAAGAAAGTTAACAAAAAACATAACATAGAAGCTTTTCTTATACCTGCTACATAGGACAAAAGATCCAAGCATAATTTCCCCTTCATTGCATAGTGACAGATCCTGAACCTGATGGTCAAATCATGGCATGTTATCACACTTAATCTTGTACTATTTTCAATTTTAACTGCATATTTATTACCACAGATACAGTAACTGATTATTGCAATTAAAACATTATCTGTAGCATATTTTTTGAACTTCATAGAGTTGATATGTATACTCTGTTATGAAATAAAGAATGACCATTCTACACAAGAGAAAAAAATTCAATTATCTTAGATTTTAATGACACAAATAGACCAAATATGCATTTTATCTGCAATATCTGACATATGTTATGTAACAGTAAAATGTATTATAATTTATTTAATATAACAGATTTATTAAGTAATAGAATGTTCATTTACACAGGTTTATCTGTATTGAATTAATATTTGTGTACCATTCAAATCATATCATATAAATTAATTCAAATTGTAAACTATAGTCTTATAAGCTTTTTAAATCTAAAAGTTTTATATATGATTACTAGATATAGCTGCTATTTCCTCTGCATAGCATTTAACAAAAAATGGTATAGTTTTTTTTATTTAAGTTTTCATCTAAAATATAACTTAAGTTACTCCTTAATACATCAACTAACAGCCAGTATAAATCCTGTCAAAATCAATCCAGCCATTTCATGGATCAGCCAGAACAGACAAACAAAATTTTTAAAAGTGTAATTTTTTACTTTTACTATTACAAACAGACACTCCAATTTTATTTATTTATATATAACCTCCAGGTAAATAAGATTATTTCAAGAAACTCCATACCAATGTAGCCTTATAGTATCCTAAAAATACTCTTTGTTTTACCAAATTAAATTTGTTTTTATGACACTTAATATTAATGTATTACAATTGTATGTAAAAAGGCAATAAAAGAGGCTCCTTACAAAGTCTAGATTAGCTGCAGACCAATTAGATAGAAATTGGATAGCTAGATTTTATATATTACATAAGTTATTGTATAATGATTTAATGATCTTAGTATAAAAGATTTATTAAATATGTATATTATAGTATTCAAAAGATGACAATTACATATCTTTTTCCCATCTAATTTCAAGTTTGCTGTTATGTTTATTATGTGGATAAATTCTGTAAATTAAATACGTTAGTAGCAGTGAATGAATTTAACACAAATTGAAATATATACACAATATAATCATTAATTCAGAAATAAAGAGAGTGAGATCTAGAAAGCGGTACGTAACACGAAAACATGTAGATCTCCAGTTATATTCACGTTTCATGATGTTTATGGGCGTCGATTCGCGCAGCCCGATCATCGATTAGCAATTAAAGCTTTTATTACTCAAACTGGTGTACAGAATGGTAAAAAGTGAACTATATGTACGCGCCTATGCTACGTACAATGTTAACTAAACTAAATCTGTACTTACTTGATGATAGTAGGCTTCGTATATAGAGCTGTGGGTCCCGGCCACCTGCAACCCGTTAAGCCACATTTTGAATTGCAAAATCACTCGATAATATTGTCTAATTCGCGTTTAAACCAGCGTTACATGGGTGTGACATTTCACTACTGACATTCAATGTTCGCGCAAAAATTGATGCAATTCAATAATAATTAGCAAAGACTTCGGCAAATTTAATTAAATTACAACCGAACACGTTCACTTCACCAGCGTTTGACCGCCTACTGAAACGATATATTAAATTTATAAGTTATACACAATTTAAAAACGAAAAACCAGTACATGACACTTTAAAGACGAATTATTTCCAAAAAACAATACGCGACCGGATGTTTTTACAGGATACGTCTATTGCAAATTTAATATACTTTATCTCGAATGATAATGATAAGAAAATATCACCGTTTATACAATTTATTTCTATTTTATTCTACCTGAGTAGGAGAAGGCAAGGCAGCCATTTTTTACATCTCCTCGTCGACCAATCAATAGAGTCCATAGACTACGTTCAGTTTGACATATCAAAAGAGCTTCTTATCAACTCTTGGTTATGGAAAGAAAAACCATAGGATACGAAGTTTTAACCGCAGACATGTCATGCGTTCGGTAATTTTGTCGACAATCTTTCGAATTTGTCAAATAAACAGTTTGATCAAGTATCTACGAACTGCAATGTTTAATTATATATATCTTCATGTCTTTATAACCACAGAAAATAAATAAAATACAGGCCATTAAAATAATTAAATTTATTTTAATATTCATTATTTATTTTTTTATAATATTACATTTAGACTTAGCTTAAATCTAAAACAAAAAATATGAAAAACTATAAAATGTATTATAATAATGTGTGTATTATATTAAACCTTTGGCTAATTGCAATACCTTCAGTAATTATTCGACGATCCATTTTTTGCAATCATTACATACTTCTGCAAACGCTCCAAACCTTTCTTATTTATATTGAAAAATGGTTGATTTTCAAATGCTTTCAACCATTTCTTTAATCCAACATGGCGTTCTGCTAACGGCATTAAACACAGCATCGAAGTAATAGTAGATAAAGCGCAAATATCGCATATCATCATCTGAAATTATTGTAATAATTATTTAACTCTTTTTAAAATATTTAAAGTATAAAAACTTTCGAATCTAATCTAACCTTTGGGTTCTAATCTGCCACTCACATATTTTAAACGTTCCAGAATTCTTAGAATATTGTTAAGAAATTAAAAAGAAGAAAAAAGCCAAAAATGCTACCAATTTTTTTTGATTACAAATCTATAAATTTGTTTTGCAATCTTTTTTATAATTATGGCCACATGTCTTAAAAAATGTGACTATTTTTATAAAAAAATGAAAACAAATTCAAACGAAAAATTTTCTTGTGTCAATTTGACAGGTTTCTATTATCATATTTGGAATAAATTACTTTCGAAATTATATTTGGACATAAGAACATAAATCCATTGAGTAAATAACTCGACAGCCATTAAAAAGTGCCTTCCTAATAAATTTAAAATGTGAACGTAGCTTATCAAAATACAGTCCAACCATTGAAAATGAAAAAAAAACTACACTTCTTTATCTGCTCTTCATATAACACTACAAAAATTGGTTTTACATATTGTAGAAAGCTCTATTGTAGTTAAAAAAAAATAACTGTAATTAATTTAACTGTTTTTACTTTAAAAAGTACATATGGGTTCGAGCAGGTAGTGGAGAGAGATACTTGTTCCATGGTAAGGAAATTAAATGCCAAACGTAATAATACATTTTCCACATATATAGAGACTCGTTAATTTTTACAATTTGACCATAAAAAAGCATCTATCCCCCTGATGCTTCCAAATTCAAATCGGCGTCCGATTTTGAATTTAAACGTGCAATTTTTTTTTACCTTAATAGATATTGTGGCCGTAGTGGCCAGTAATACGTACTTAGAGTACTTGTAACAAAAGCCTCCACCCTAAAAACAATCTTATGGCTAAAGACATAGATGTAATAAAAGATCTAAAACATAAATGTCAAAAATAGGAATATGACTTCTATTAAAAATTATACAAACTTTGTCACCAGCCAACCAGGGTTGTGAGTGCAATCGATTATCTAGAAAATCGAGCGCTTTATACCAATCTTCTATTCGATTTTCGCTAGCTGAACTGCCGGCAAAAAACTTTGACTGTAAATATACGATTTTAACATATAAGACACTGTTAAAAACAAATAATTAAACACATTGTAATACTTAAGCTGTATTTCAAAAATGAATTCTAATTACAAATTCAAAAGTTCTTTATTCAATATACATTACATCTCTCATTGACAACCAAAAGAAACTTGGCGGAACTAGATAATTTTTTTTTGTAATTATATATAAACACAAATTTTACTAATTTTATAATGTTATATATTCTATGAAGTCATTTACAGTGTAACCTAACCGCTTAAGGGTGACCCCTTGACACAAAAACGTTAACTGGCATTATTTTTTATAACTGGCAATAGAAATTTTTTGAACATTATCTGGAATCCTACTTTAATGAGTATACGTAAATGCTAATGTATACATGTTTTAACCGGGGACAGGGTGTTACGTCATTTTTTTATGAGTTGTCATTTTGACAGATGTTGTTTCTTCATAGGTATTTAATGTTTATGGCAGTGACTTAAGATGCAATATTCCTCTAAATTTATGATAGAGAGATTAAGCCTTCATGAAATCGCTTTGAAATCATCGCATGCGACACTGAGTCCCTCTTCGGTAAAATTGAAATAGCGTAAAACACGCAGCATCCCCCGAGATTACGAAAGAGGAAAGGCTCACAATAAGAAGGTTGCTGAAATAGTGATTATCCTTAAGAATTATCCACGCATTAATAAGATTTGTAGCTGCCGCTTGAAAATTCGTATTACAATACTGATGATCAATTGGAGAAATTTTACCTTCAAATTATGATTTCTTAAATAAGGGCACACATATTTTTAAGTTATATGTAATAAGCTACATTTAATTAAAATTTCTGGATTAAAGTCTTTGCTGATTTGCAATTTTGAATATTTCAAATCTGTATTAAATGTATTGATATAACTAATAAATAGTTTTAACTCGGAGCGTTATAAATAAATCGATTGGAGTAATATAATTAATTTTAGTGTTCCATTAATTGGGGGAATATACCGACGATATAGTCATGTCTGCGGAAAGTAGTTGGACGCGGAAATCGCAAGCATCGTGGCGATCTTTCTTACATTAAGCACGTACCAGCTAAAAAGTAGAAGATGAATAAAACTGAGGGTAGACATGTGCACTGCGCGACGGCTCACAACCGACTAACATAATACTTACAAATATCTCGCTGTCAATCGGAAATAGTGTCGACGAGTTGAAAAATAATATCTCGTCAACTTTCGCTTTTGTGAGGTCGTCCTGAGGGTAGAGCGTGTGTTTGGTGTCCCACTTTCGACAAAGGTACAATGATATTACATGACTGTCACAGATGTTTTGGTTGTCTATTACCATCGAAGGTACCTTTTGTAGAGGATTTATCTGAAAGTGCAAGATATTTCTATAATCATACGTCTCTCTGCAATCTCCAAACAAAAGCCTCGATAGATTTCCTATAGAACCGGTTGAAAGCAGCATGCATCCAGCATCTCATCACAACCTAAAAATGGTAGTCCGGTTCACCACATGTCCTGTCCACTACAACATTGACATGTTTAATCTGTGACCTGATGTCTTTCTGAACGCATTGATGCTTCCAACGATGAAAAGAATCTGACAGCGTTTTTTGTCAACCTAAATAATTAAAGTGTAAAAATACATTAGTTAAACACTTTGAAAAAAGCCACATGTAAACGCATCCTTACAATATCCTCCATTAGTCTTCGCTACTTTTATAATGTAACGCTTTATACGTCTGCAATTGTAGAACAAGCTATAGGGAACCGTCGAGAACCTCGGCATCGATCGTTTTATAGGGTGATCGCTCATAGGTGTAAAGCTTTAACCCTTAATAGCCTGATTTACGAAAGTGGTTTTTTTTTAATATTACTGTGTTTGCTTGAGGGTCTAGATGAAGGGAAAAATAGATACAAAAGTAAAATTCGTACAGCCAACCTATAAAAAAACTAATAGTAATGTGAACATTCGGTTTAAAAATTGGTATCAAAATTGAAACTCTAGGCTATTAAGGGTTAAAAGAATAAATGTATAGCTTAATTGTCAGCAAGGAGTTTTTATACATATTTCTCTCTGAAACTGTATTGGAAAGTGACTGACCAATAATTTCTATCATTGCAAAATCTGCAGAAACAGGCGGGTATCGATTTTTTTTCTTATTATATTATAAATACATTATATATTACGTTCGAATCCTTTGGTTTTTATTTTGACTATACTACACATTAATTAATAGCTAATGAACAATAAATTTACCCTTTTAAAGTTATTACGTATAACAAATCATACTGTATTTATTTTACGGAATTTGATGGACATGGGCGATGACGACAAAAACCTCCTTTAGTGTTTACATATGAATTTACTTACTTTCTTATAAGCCTCGGTTCTGTTTTCGTTAGCGAAAAGGTTGATGCTACGAAAGTCGAGGTTAACGCCCAGGGCGCAAGCCGTCATCAACACAAATCGAACCGGTGGAGCCGCTTCATCACCATATAGGATCAGCTTGTCACTGGCTGTAGAGTTACTGCTATAATCACTGGTTAGAAAAAGTAACAATTTTTTTTTAGTCTATGCCTTTTAACGTCATAGTTTTTGACGTTTTACCGTCAAAACTTTATTGAATATTTTAAAAGTTTGCTTATGTCAACGTTATTGATTTGTGTTCGTAACTTCATGTTAGACGACGTATTTTGAAATATTAGAAAATTTCTAAAAAAATTAACAAAATATGTCATGGACATTCCAGATAAAAAGTCTACAATAGGAGATAGGGCCTCCTCATCAATTTCTAATAGGACTACTTGGAAGCAGCCTGCATCTAGGGCCTTCCAACGATCTTAATTAAGTCATCCCTCCACCTTGTGGGTGAACTTTAGTTCTTCTATGTAATAGTTACACATTCATAACTGTAAATTCTAAATTCAAAATCAAAATATGTGGGACGCGTTGTATTGTCAACGATGGCAAATATAGCGTCCCTATTGTTTGTGAGACAGGAGTGGGCATCGCTAGGGTGGAAGAGGAAGACAGCAGAAGTTTACAGCATCGGACAGGCAGAACTAATTCACCCCCCTCCCCTTCCGCGTAGATTAAATTATTTTAGTTAGAGCTATTTCTAAAATATTTATATTCATATCTACGTTCATTACATTGTTTTCTAGGTTATGCATTTATATAAATTCCACCTTGTAAAGACTACGAATAATTTTACCCAAGTATTTTTTTCTATGGCCCTCGCGTTATTAGGCGCCTCTTGTACCCCCATCTTTGGGAAGGGCTGGGTCGTTTTATTTCATGTAATAATTTTTTCGCAGTACCTTTATTTGCGCGCTCTTTTTTCATTCTTCTACATAATCTTTCGTGCTTTATCTTTCTTTCCACATTTCTTCTGTCTTTCTCTTTCATTCGATATTATTCATTCCACAGTTTTACATTTCTTTATTTTATTTTTTGTTTTGCTTTATTTGCTATTTATCGTTTACACTTATTTTAATTTTCAATTTTTATTTCTACTGATTGGTTTTTCTAAAATTTTCGTGCAAAGTTTGAGGAGTGTTGATCTCTTTTCGTCATCCTTTATTAACGAAGCCATTAACTCTTCAAAACAAAGTAAGCATTTACACGCACTTTATACCGGTATAGTCACACCGTGTTCAAGCTAACATAAGCTAGGATTGTTGATCTGCTGAGAAGAATCGGCCGGAAATGATTGCTCTTTTGAATATAGAGTCTACAAATGGGTTAAGTAATCAAGTTATAGTTCATCATCATCATTATATCAGCCGATAGAAGACCCCTGCAAGTCATATGTCTCCCTCAAAGATCATCACAATGACTGATCTTGCGGTGCCAGCATCCAAGGAGTTCCCGCGACTTTATCGACCTATCGGCTACCCACATCGCTTTTACCTGCTCGCGGTCGCCATCCGACATCATTCAGACCCCATAAGCAATAATTAATTATATTTTAAAGATATATATTTTGAGTACAATTTAAATATAATAAATTGTTATATGAATTATTTTTTTGTTAAGGAAAAGCAACCTTAACATACGGAGAACAAAAGTATTTATTATTCAACTTGGAATTTCGACGCAATATAATGTACTACATGAGAACATAACATTCTATTTGTGTCAATGTTAAATAAGGTCCATTTTAATATGTATTTTTAAAAACATTGGTCTATTTACAATAATATTTTTTGCCTCTACGCGGTTCAGTTTAGTCGACGCATTCAATCCGTGTTGTGACGCATTTAAATATGATAATTTCTTTTTTTAATAAAATGATTGCAAATATCATACGTGGGAGGCGAGGAATCCTGCCCTATCAAAACAATATAGAAATAATAGAATGTTGCTTTAATTAATCTTATTTTGAGCAAAAAATATTATTACAAAAAATCGATATTTTAATACGATTACTTGATTAATTTAATAAATTTTATCAAGACGCATCTGTTAAAATCTCTAAATATAATTCCAAAAAAATTGTTAATAATTGATTGAACATTATTACACCTATTATCAAGACATATTAACAATTTTATAAAAAAAAATATCGCTTTAAAAAAGTTTTTAATAAACAGATAGTATTTTTTTTAAAATTTACGCTCGCAATAATTATATTCCATTTTACAACACAGATAAAAAAATTCTATTACAAATTAAATTAATTTATTTACATAGTTTGTGTTTTATATAATTAGTGATTTAATTACTTTTTTAATTCATTTATTTTTAACCTTATTTACATAAAAACGTCTTTATTACTTACTTCAATTTAGATTTATTATTTTGATTCAAACTGGTGGTTGCCATGGCTGATATTATTTAAAATGTTTAACGAGAGAACTGCACCGTGCAAGTTCAAGCAATGCACTGCGCTTGCGATGTCTCACGGGAAGGGAGGGTATGGGTTATTGGGCGCATTGACACCGACATATATTTTTGTTGTTTTTTTTTATAAATTATTTCTATTCGCTACATTATTCACGTCAACGTTGTTAGCAATATTTTACAGATTATAAATCTTATCAGAATATAGAATAAAACAATTTTTATTTTTAAATTTGCTGTTCCTATGTTCCAAGTATAAATGACATCGATATATTACAGTTATCTGTTTCATGTTCACACTGTTCGCTAAGTTATTAGTTTCTACGTATTTAAAAGTATTTTACAGATTATAAATCTAATCTGAAAATAGTGGTAGTATTCATATAACTGAATTTATTTTTAAATTCGAATTTACGATGTTCGAAGGTTAAATGATATCGATATATTGTAGTTATATGGTTTAAGTTTACTTTGTTGGCTAAGTTGCTTCTATTTACAGTATTTTAAAGACTGTAAATCCTGCCGTAATTTACGACGAAATATACTCGTATATATATACATATATATATATATATATATATATATATATATATATAATTCGACATATATTATATTTATGTCTATTGTTAAAATGTGTTCGAAGTTTAACTTTATTCCGAGGTCCTAGATATTTGTTTAAACTTAAACACCTTGCGATTTGGCTATAACCTTCGGATGTTAATAAGTTTAAAGTTATTATTATTTTGAAATTAGTAACTAAATATTATTAAACATAAAAAAATAAAGATGTACACAAATTTAGCGCTATAAATAAAGAAGAACTTTATAAAGTCATCATAAAATTGGTAACTTTTATGCTAGTTTATATTATAAGTTTAATTTTTAAAGAGCAACTGTTGAGATCCTGGCCTGCTATTCTCAGCAGGTCAGCGTTCCGAGTCGATGGTAGCTTACATACGGACTGACTACTCAGAGATTTTTATAATGTCACAAAATAATTGATGATACTAAAGTGATTATTAGTAGACAACTTAAATAAGTATATTTTTTAAATTTGAATTGGATGTTATTATTATAAGCAGTTTATACTAATACTACACATTTCATCTTCACTCATGGTATTGTCATAAGTCTTGATGACATATTTCGTATTATTTTCGTCGCTAAGTTTAAAAATGTTCGTCACTACAGCATTATTTTCCTATTTCTTTCACAATTTTTGAAAAACATATTTTATTTTAAAGAAAATATTTTTAATCACATACTATAAGAGGTATAACAATTTTTGATTTATGCAAAAAACGTATAGTTTAAAAAATAGCATCGGCTATAATGCATTATAATGTTTCTCAAATGCGGTGACAGATGTAATATCTTATTATTGTTTTAAACTAAACAAACAACATCAGGTATTTTCTTGTAATTAATTACTAAACTAAATTAAGTTAAAATACTTAATACTTTATTACAATAACTATATATAAATATGCAATTTTATATAAAATGTAACATTAAATATGGTGCATGTTGGCATGCATATGCTGTCATTAAAATATGCTTTTTACATTAAAGCAATTATTTTTTATTTCGCTTAATTTTTAAAAATCTTGCACTCACGTTAATGTTATAAAAGAAAGAGAAGTGTTTTCAGATATAGTTATTATATGCTTAGTCATTTTTTAGTAATGTTAATATATAATTAAATTTAAATTAAACACCTGAATGTTTTGGTATACTTTTTAAACACAAACATTAAAATATATGTGAATATATACAGAGCATAGATTATATTATCAATAGAGCTGCAATTCGTTCAGCGAATGGAAGAGCGACGAGAAGTATTTTTAAAGTCAAATGAAGGATTTTGCGTCAACGGAATAGATTTGTAAATCAAATTGCGAATAACAACTTTTTTGTTCTTTTTCAGAATAACTCGCATCTCGTGAATGGACTTGTATTAAGTTCGGTAAAATTTTGTTGAAAAAAAATTTTTTTTCAAAATTGATTGAAGTTGAACTTAGTAATAATTTTAAGTGTTCGTTCTGTGAAAACAATTATTTTCTTAGAAAATTAGACATAAGCAGTATAAATTTTTCTCCGGTGTTTTTATAAATTTCAAATTGAAAAAAAAATTAAAAGAAGATCTATAATCATTATATTTTAAAACAACATTTTTAAAAAAAATACGAGCCATACATTTCTTAAAGTAAATTTTCTACCACCCATTGCGGTTTGATGTTTATTACTGAGGCATCGTGTGTGGATTACGAATGCTCAAGGACATCAGTTCGAAAGGCAATTGTTTACTCTTTTTCTCAGTATTACTTGGCATCAAATGGCAGAACACCACGCCATACTATCTGCTAATAGCATCATGAAACACTAGCAACGCTCTATAAAAACCGGTTTAATCTCACGACTTGAACTGTTTGAATTCAACGAATATTTAGATAGAAAAAAGACCTTAAATAATGTTTGGCTGCGAGCCACAAAGTACACTGACAACAAAGTTAGTGCCGCACAACCTACCTTAGGCGCTTGCATTCGTTTACTCTAGGATTTCCTTGAACCGTCACAGTTAAGCTCAAACAACGATTCCAAATGCGTCGAACAAATGCACAAGATAATAGCATCGTTGAAATTAGTATTGTCATAACTTTAGGAGTAGATAACCTTAGGCGTAGAAAGTGGTATTCTATCCCAATTCAAATAAAAGACGTCTGCGAAGCTATCCGTACGACTGTTCCCTATGGAAAGCTATAAAGGAATGCCTTTTTTGTTAAAGTTATAAAGCTATTTATACATCTGCGAGAATAATATTATGAAGGTTTCCCGTGGTTGCGCGACGTATGAGTTATAGTCCTAGTAATATTTTAGCCGTTACTTAAAATCTGTTGATTGTCTTCAAGACGATTATTGTCTCTTTGCTTGAAGTTGATGTCGTTCAGGATTCGCTGGTTAGCAATTGGCGATAAAATATGGAAGTTTAAGATTAATAACTACATTTATTATATTGTGTCCACTATTAAATGGCCAAATTAGATTTCTCATATTTATTAATAGTGCTTAGTTTACATCACTAAGTGTGTAATTTAATATTAACTTTAATAATTACGTTTCGATTTGTTTATTTTAAATTTAGTTACAAAAATCGATTTTAACCGCACTTGACGGTCTTCACAGCACATCACTGCATGGAATTCACCTGTCACAACTCCTGACAATTATTTTGGAATTTCAAGATTTGTTATTGTGGTGGGGCAAAATGTGTAATAGGTCGCGAGCAAATTCATTGTAATTAATTATGCAGATCACCGGGCTCATTGTCTACGAACAACGCCGCGAAAAGTTACCGCAATTTCTCACGAACTACGATGAAAGTGTGCTTTTTGTGAAAGATTTCCAGTTCCCTCATTAGATCCGTGTTGTCACTTATTAACGTTCGTGTTCATGATCAATGGTTATTACGTCGCACGATCGTAATTCGCGTAACGCGATAGTTTGAAATTATTAGAAAGTGTGCAGTTTGGTGAATAAACGAATGGCTGGTTTCCATGCAAGCGACACGATGCCTAAAATGGGTCTCGTCACGGACTTGCGGGAGCAGTGGCTGGTACGCGCGGACGGGGCCCTCGCTCACCGTTTACAGGACCGCGAGATCTCCTCACATCTCTGTGAGAACAGGTACCGTAATCAGCAAATACGTGAGGATTTTCCTGTCGCATTAAACGAACAGCGGGGCATCGAACACGAAGTGCGTTTAAAAGAGCTTGCGAAGAGACGACAGGCTGAAATAGACGCAGAAATTGCGCGCGAAATGGCAGAAATAAATCTACGAAGGCAGCGACGACAGCACGACGATATCTTGCAACAACCGAGTTCGTCTCGCGCCGCCCCGCCGGCACCGCCCCCAGACATTGATCCTGAAGAGCTAGGTCTGTCTTCCTCGGAGCTAGAGGAGATGAGAAGACGACTAGAACAAGAGGAAAGAGATGCACGTTTAGCCAGAGAGTTAAGCCACGAAACTAGCGACGAAGATGTTTTACTCGCCGATATGAGGTGCGCTGTTGAGGCTCAAGACAGTGAACTGGCAAGGTTGCTCCAGGAAAGGGAATATAAAAAGCTCCAGCGTGCTAAAGAGAAAGCTAAGCAAAAAGCATTGCTAAAGAAACAACAGAGGATAGCACAGCAGCCCCTCCCTGAAATCCCTCAAGCTACTCTTTGTGATGCCTACAGTAACCCTCGTGATGTGATTCAGGAAAATCGACTCAGACTATGCAAATCTGTTGACTCTGACTTAAATTATGTTGAACCTTTTGAGAAAGAGGTAATTCAGTCCAAAGCAAGTGCTTTACTGTCTAGGGAATTATCAAAGCAATACTATAGCCAAGACCCCAATATCAGTGCCAACATTCCTTACACATCTGATAAGAATTCCAGTACAAACACCTCCATGCAACATAGACTACCACCTCCGCCCCCCACATCAGGAAAAAAACCAAGGTTTCCTGACCCAGTGAGCATAAGGCCTGCATCACACTATCCTACAGATAATGTACTATCTGGTACAGACACACAACACAATTCCATACCACAAAGTTTCAGTGAGAATAACAACTTATATGATTCTGCATTCACCGACCATGATGATAGTCAGCATGTGGCCTACGAGAGAGGTGATTCAGGTAAACGTCTTTCGGTTATCTCTGATATCACAGCAGAAGGCTTGGAGAAGAAACAAAGGCGGGCAAAGAAAACTAAAGGGTGTCGGATCCAGTAACCCAAACTCCTAATTTTATTATTCAATTCTCAAATCCTTTTAAAAAAATGTCCAGAATGTAGAATACAGACTAACAATTTTAAATTTCACTGTATGTTGTTTATATACAAACACATGCTGGGTGGGCCATAAAGTTAATTGATTTATTTAAAAAAAATAACATCACTTGGGTTTTGTCTTATCTTGTCTAGTCTTTGCGCTTATTTTGTGTCTGGGTTAGCTTCACTCAAGCCAACCCAACTTCTCGATAAAGATTTTTGACATCTAAATGTACACATTTCTAGAATCTAGACTTCAAATTTATGAAAAAATGCTGGCAAAATGCTCATTGGATATAACATTCAGGGCAATTTTTGTCAGTTTATTGATGCAAATACATCTTTTTCTGGATTTCTTCAGTTACCCTTAGAGATAAAATCCAATGGGTTAGATATAGGCCCCACTATGGAATATCCTCTCAACTGAATATCAGTTTTCTACTAAACATTTTGTTTACAATTGTTAAAAAATAATTGGATGTATGTGCTTGATCTTGTCTGGATTTTAAAATTGATGCAATGCAAGCATTTGTGGCCCATCCTGTACATCTAGAATAATCTCAAAAGTAATCTTCAAAATTATTTAGTATTATCTGTATACTAAAATTAACATAGGAATTATTTATTGTGTATTTAATCTGTAGTAGTACCTGCAGGGAATGAACCAATGAGCCATTTTTTTTATTATTTTTAATATAAGGTCTAAATGTGCCTCAACTAGATGTAAGATGTTACTGGAACATTCCATTTTGTGATTTACATATACCTGTGGTGAGAAAATCTTGAATATATTTAAAAATTTATTCTGTATACATAGAATGATATTCCTAATTCTAACATTTAGTACGGCGATCAAAAAGTAAGGTGAATTTGTAAAATGTAAATTCTTTATTTATTCTTCCAAATCAATTTCATCACCTTCAAAGTTCAATTCACCTTAATTCTTATTCTAGTCCTCAAAACAGTGGTAATAGTCTTTTTTCCATAAAGCCTTCAAGACCTTCTTCAATTTGGTTTTTATCTTCTCAATTGTGTCAAAACAGCACCCCCGCATTGGTCTTTTGAGTTTTGTGAATTGCCAGATGTCGCACAGAGCTAAATCAGGAATATGGTGGTTGCTGAACAATATCAGATGAGTTTTTGGTTAAAAAAGGTGCAAGACACCAATGTATAAGACATCAACAAATTGATACTTTACCCATTTCAGACAAAACAGCCTTCAAAATGGTTTGGGATAAGCCAAATCATATTACTACATTTAATAAACAGACACTTCTCATATATTATACAGTCCTATCAATCTAAAAAAAATTACCTGCCTTCCTAATGCCCCATAGTTTTAAATGACAATTTCACTTTAATTTTTGATCAACATAGTGATCAGGGGTGTCAAAAACAAAAATAGTCTTGGCAATGCTTAACTTTAGGTATGTGACAAATATATCAAAGTTCATTTAAAAAATATTTTTATTTTACTATTACATTGTAAGAAAGATATATAAAGCCAAATTGTTGTTTATGTTCTGATAAATGACATCTCTTCACTGATACTATTTTTTTCTATTTCAGGTGAAATTTTTTGCACGACTTATATCATATATGCTGGTTTTGTTTTTAATTGACATTTATATTTTATTTTTACTTAGCCTTAGCATCTCGGGCCGAAAGTTTGACACCCCTGATCTACATATGAATGTACAAAGCACAATGAGAATCTCATATCTTAACTACTCAACATTGTTTGAACATATCTGAATATAAACAGGGTCTTTATTGGACTTATAAGCCATAAGTCCATACTTTATAAAGGTGCATTTAATCTAAAACTTAAAAATATATATTGGTTTTTAAGTAAAATTCCCTCCAATGATAAATGAATATCATATAATTGTATTACTCAAGAGCAAACACCTATGACATTTAATCTTATGTTACACATCCTTCGCTATATTGGGCCAAAAATTATATTTAGTACTTTTAGGTGGATGTAACTTTTATCTGCGTTAATCATATGTTACATTTTTTTCATAAATATTACTTGTAATAATAATAAATGATCTTTTTTTAACAAAATAATTTCTGTTAAACATTGATCATTACATATTCTGTGGCCATTTGGCAGCCATTTTGAATTTATAATTTTTGTCTTTGGTGTTTAAAGTATTGTAATAGTGTGTTTTATGTGTAACTTGTTATTGTATTAAACATATTTATAATGCTAATATTTAAGTAAATATCATATGTCAATTTTAGAATTGTTAATTCAATACATCAGCTCAGATCCTGAGTTCATGAAACATCATGGATCCCTTTGTATCACACAAGACTTGTTCTCTATTATATGTATACAGTCATTATGTTCAATGATGATGTTTTGAAACTTCTTAAAGTTATTTGCTAAGAAATTATGGAAGTGGCTTCAATGAGTTCCTAATAAAATAACAGGAGGAACTGTATTTCAAGTCTATAAGTGATGAAAAGATGGAGTTTGTCTTCTCACTTGCATAAACACATGTAGTTTGGCCTTTTAGTGTCACTTTTTTTGAGAGCATGCTGATTCTCGAAAATCTATTATTTTTTGTAAGTACTCTTGCCACTTTCAAGTAAAAAATTAAGTATTTTACTTTTTCCTTTCTTAAAACATGTTTTGGGAAGTAAAATTGAATTTTTTTGGTCACATTAAATTTTTTACGATTTTTTTACGTTTTTATGGCAATTTTTCGATTAAAAAAATCTCTGTGTCTGCAATTTCTTTTTGTCAATACATTAGGTTTTTTATATAATGTAATAACTTACCATAAGTGTATAGAGATCTAAAATTGTTTTATTCTATTCAAAACAAAAAATTCAACAAATTGGATAACAAATCATATATAAAGATTTTAGTTTTTTTTAGCATGAGATTTAAGTCTTTGTGTGAAAACCCTTGCAATGTCTGCAATTGATTTTTACTAAATATTATTTATTTAATATAAGACTGACTAAGGTTTCTATATAGCAATATTGATTAAAAGTTTTTATTCTGTATATATATAATATTATTATGTCTGTATATTTACTTTAAAATATTCACTTTTAAATTGTACTATATGTTAAAAAAATTTCTTCCTAACCTTAACCTATATCGTAAGCTCCATGTAGAGTTCTTACCAAAAAGCGACGATATTGTATGCTTATTGAATAACTGGAAACAATCCAATTCCCTTGACGACTGGTCATAATTTTAAAAAATAGGCTTCTAATGCCATTTACATATAAAATATAAGCTATATAAGCTTTATATTTGTTGTTGTGGCCAATCATAACAGTCTCCGCAACCAGTTCTTCCCAGATTTTTTCGCAATTCTTTTTATGCATTAATAAATATGATAATTTCACTTATCAAGATTTTGCAATTTCTCAAATATTTAGTATTTAGTTATTTGACCTGCATCACATGAATGTCCGAGTGACTCTTGTAAATTCCTCTGGTTTGAGGAAGCAGAATGTGAATGACGCTTATCTCAAATCCTCTGTTAAGATAGCAAAGCTCAGGGGCTCCTTGGGAAGCTTCAGACGAGACACAAAAGCACCCTGGAAAAGTCTCCTGATTGGTCTGTCTCGTTCATTGTGTCCATTTAGCATTCCGTCACTTTTACTACTCCATACATATTTTTTTGTGCTTAAAAATTGTCCAGTCTAGGATGATAGGCAAAGAAAAATTGGGAGGGTAGATATTAAAAATATTTATATACTGTTTGGTAAACATACATGTTAATAATTCGCATTTACATCTTACAATGTGTTTTTCTAATAATCTTGTTACATTTATTAGATGATTTATAACGTTTTGGTGCTATTGGATGACTTAAATAATTGTGTATGGTTATTATCATTTCAAAAAGTATATATATTTAATCTATAATAAAGAATTTCTTCATAATTATATGTAACTAAAGATTCTTTATTGATGTATGGCTCTCTATTTCGTTTATATTTTCTTTTACCAGAGATTGGATATTTAAATGAATATTACTTTAACCTAATTATGGAAGCGACATCAAAGAGTTTTAACTAAAGGAACCATCCCTGTACACAAGCAGATCTTTATTTGTCTTAAAGTATGTATAGTTATTTTTTTTTTCTAACAAATTCAAAACTCATCTGGAGGTGGCTCATGTCGGTATACCATTATATACAGGAACTGATCCGACATATACCTTGCCAATTTATAAAAATAATTAAATATTGGCACTTAACAGTTCTATTTCGGAACTGATTATAAATAAATTATGTCCTATGATTTAAAAAAAACAATTCCAGTGATAAGATTTATTAGTTTCCTGTTACACAATATCTACATAAATCATATTTACATTACGCGATGTCAAGTCCCCCATATAAATATATATACATATATATCTGTCTCAATTTTTGTGCCAATTGTTCTTATAAAATTAAATTAAACTTTTTTTATTAAGTATGTTTACCCAACCTTATTCAGAGTTTGATTAAAAGGCATCTATTTAGTTGATAACATAGTTTTTCCCTATTCTTTTTAAACTTTTTTTAATTAGAAAGTTTTATATTTGATTTATATATAACATGTAATATGGTGTCATATAAGCGCATCATACGTTTGGGGATTTTTAGAAAGTAAATATGTATAACATTGCTTATTATGTTAACCATTAGTAAATATGAGTTTCAATATTCGATCTCTGGTGATTACTATCTGCTTTTAATTGCGCATAAAAGTAAAGTTCATTGCTCAATTGGTAAATCATTTTAAAGACTGTCAACGTACAATTGGATTGACGCCAGGTGGCCTTGTCTCATTTCATTCATTACACATTTAACAGGATATCTAATGTGGTCATCAATATAAACACATGTAAATCACATCGGCCTAAATTTTGTTTATCCGCGTAATTTAAATTTGACAATAAGAAGGTTTTGCACAGACTTGTGTACTTAAATTTTGTATTACGTATTGTAATAATTATTATAGTTATTTAAAAAAATGTTATACGGTCATTCGCGCCAAAAACACAAATGACAGTTGAGATATGATTATGTCATTTGTGTTCGAAAAATGAATAAAAATTGTATTAAATTTTAATTTGATTTAATCCGATAGTGTACAAATTCTCACGTGAATTAATATTTTAGAAGACTTAATTTTTTTAATTTAGAATATTTTTATTAAATACGTTTATAGTTAAGAACGCGCTGTGTATAATCGAAATTTGAATTTTTAACTTTTTTTTTAAATTAAGTTACCATTCGGATTCGATATGAAAGCGCGGGAATTATTCGGATCTGTCAATGTCAAATAATATATAACCTATTAGTTCACTTAGAGGTTTTAAAATTTATTTATACATAAAAGCTATTGCCTATTTTATATTTTTTTTTCACCGAATATAAATTGAAGAAAGAAATAAAGAAAGTGAAAAGGAATAATTAAGATTGGCGTTAGACATTACATCATTCATAAGGTACAAAAAACCTTTTTTTTTTTTAATAAAACGACATTAATTCTAAAAGGGAACCATAATGTTATTCAAGATCGAATTAAATAGAAATCAGTCGTAACACAAGTCAGTTTGAAGTGTAAACAAAAAGAATCAATATACGAGCGAGAGGACATATCTATATCGTGCAGATGACAGACAAATTTGCATTTTCTGATATTAACACTTGAAGTAAATATTTCGTTTCAGTTTCAATTTTTGTTTGTACACGGTGCGAATATAATTTAGCTTTAATGTGCTACTACGGCCTATCCAGTGCCTTATAAAAACTGTACCAAACTCGAAGGTTTATCTTTAAATAATTATTATTTTTATCTATATCGTGAGCATTTTTTTTGGGTTTAATATTTTGTACTAGTAAAGTATGGTACGTAATAGTTATAATTCTTTAGTTTCGAAACGAGGATTTAATTTCTTCGACTGCGTCGAATTTTTATTTATGATTACTTTGTATAATTTTAATAAAGATTTTTGATTATATTTGCGACTTTTAATTTGTCTGTTACTATTTATAAAATGTCGCTCGTTTAAGCCTTTTTTCAAGCGATGACATGGTCGAGTTCGCGGGAAGTCGCCGGTAATTGTGGCGATGGCTTTGCGGGAGGTATAAGTCTTGCAGTGAGCGCTATTGGCTGCATTGCACGATGATGATGGAGGATAACGTTGAATTAGTCTTTTTTTCCACTTCCCCTCCTAGTTACAACACTTCTATGGTGCTTGTAATGAAAGGCATAAATTGTAATTTTAAACCCATATTGAGTTCACAAAAACTTCACTGTCAATAATAAGTGTTCGATCTGCCGGCGTTCTTTTTTTTTTTCAAGAATTATAATCAGGTCTCTTCAGGGTCTGAATCTGCGTGCTTCATCTTGAAACACATCGACGATTTTCATCAGCTGAGTTGGTGGTCAAACTCGCACAAGTAAGAGTTAAAATAAGAACCATTTGTAAACTATAAGCGGTGACAACCTTCAATTATTATACATAGAAACATTGCTAGAGAAACGTGGTCCCGAACTGTAGAGACAGCGCGTCCAGGAGAAGCGTGAACAATGGAAAATCGAAATAAAATAATAGGAGAAAGCAGCAAGTTCCGAACAGAGTTTCCAGGATCCTTCTTCAACATTGAGAAGGTTTCTCCACTAAATCATTAAAAAATAATTATATACACCAACAGTAAAACATACATTAGTTTCATATATCACTAAACTTTTTATCTATTGCAAGAACACTCATCCCGTGCCCCAAATATGGTAGTTTATATCGTAACGTTGAGCAATGGAAGCCCAATGGTAGAGGATTGAGATTTGCAATCATAACTCGTGGGTTCGGTTCCCGAGATACAATCTTATATTAACACATTAACACTGTGCATTAATTATATAGGATTGCCATTGCTCACAATCATGTGTCCAGACGATAGCAGCGTCCTCTGCGTAACTTATTACCACATTGCGATCGCCAACCGGCCTATCGAGCATGGCGATTATTGTATATCCCCCCGAAGATATCTTTAAGGGAGGCATATGCCTTGCTAATGGCGTCTATAATATGAAACGACGAAATAATAATGTTATTTATGGTATAGAACAGAAAAGTAATATCAAAAGGGCTCTCAAATTAGTAAATAGATAATACACGAATTAAAAGAATATTTTTAATTTATGCTACATAATACTACACTGAGCACGACGGGGAATTTACCGCTATCGTCTTTCAGAAAAAAAGCAAGATATCCTTATCCTTATTATATGAAAGATTAGTGAGATATACTTATAAAAAAACTACAACCGTCACTTCAACACGTACAAGACTATATCTAGGCCAAATAATATCCCACAATGATCAAACAAAGGAATAGTCAACGGATATAAAATTGGTCATTGTAAGAGATATGAACAGAACTAAATATTTCAATAAAAATGAGTCTTCAATCTGTGTGTGCTACATGACGTCATCGTCAGCGGCAAACAGGGGAATCCCCCGCTAGAGCGCTCGATATTTACGTCGAGCAAAAGAGACGGCGCTATACAATACTTCTCACCTGTGATTGGCTGACGGTATTCATTGGTTGAATATTGTTTTCATACTTTTAAAAATCGATATAAATATGCGCTAAATTTGATCAATGTATAATATAGTTCACGGACCCATCCGTTCCGTGAACTCGTTTCCGATGAAGCTGTAAAAGCCGCAAGGCTAGCAGCAAAAACTTCACATGAGACAATAGAATTAATGTACACTAATACACATGACGGCGGCCGCGCCCGCCTAACCCGTGTTCAAGCGAGGGCGGTCCGGAGAGGCCCGTGTCTCTCCCGACCGCCGAGTAGTCTTCGCTACGCATAACTTACACTACACCTCATTCACTACACTATACACCTACACGAGTACAGTCCCTCCACATGTGTGTGTCTTCGTTGTAACTGGAGTACGATCACCCAACGTAATTTTTTAGTCCGCGGGCCTCCTGTTTCCAAGGACTCAATTTCATCGAGTTTTCATCAATTTTTCAAGAAAATACGTGTTAAATATTTGAACAATAAATAATGTTGCAAAATGAAATAGTAAGGAAACCTAGAATGTAGTGGTTGAGGATGGATGTATGGCTAATGGAATGAAAGAGAAAGACTGGGAAAATTGTAGAATGAAAGAAACAGTACAACAGATAAGATGATATATGAAAGAGAAGAATGATAATAATAAAAAATATGAATAAATTACTAGAATTAAAAAGTCCCTGTCCGAAAACAGCGGGGACCATTTAAAAAAAAAACATCAAATGCAATCAATGTACACACTTTTACTTTGCAGTTTCCATTCATTAGTTTGAATGTTACAGTTACAATATATCTCTTAGTTCAGTGTGACTCATAGCATAGGTCGTGTCTAACTTCTTCCATTGGCATCTGTCTTTTTATGATCGGACTCTCACTGAATCCGCGAGTTTGAGGTAGCAAAATTTTCCTTTACTTTTTTAGCGCTTGGAAATGAATTGCTCCGGTTACGTGTTAAATAATATTGTACAAGTGATTACAAATAAAAACCCGTATGAGTTTCTTGTGGGTTCTTTTCATATTGGAATCGTTTCAATGTGATTATAGCTTCTATCAAATCGGGCTTTTAATACAGTTTGGAACATGGAACATCCACTTCTGGACATAATCATCCTCTAAAGCAGTGATTCCCAAAGTGGTCTATATCGACCCCCAGGGGTCTATGACAACCTGCAAGGGGTCTATGTCAGCGAAAAAAAATTTGGGGGTCCATGAAATGAAAATGGGGTCCACGATAGTGGATCGCAACACATACACTGATAGTACCTATTTACTTAACAGATACAAAATTTTATTTTAAGTAGTTTTGTGGGAGTCGTATATATACTGATGTGATGTCTAAATGAATAATAGGTGTAAGATTTTGTGGGCGAGCGTAGCCGACGGGCGAACTTAGTGTGCCGAATTAGTGCAGCGAGCACATGCACGCACCGGTGACGCGGGCGCAGACCTTTTGTTACTTTTGTTTCTTTTGCGCCTTTGTTCTATTGCCCGCTTTCACTCGGTCGCGGAGCACAGTGCGCCCCAGAGTCCTACGACGAATGCACGTCCTTTTTGCTCGCACTCAAGCGCTAATAAAAATTTGTTCGTGTGTTAAATAAATTGATAAAGTGTTACAAACGTCTTTTAATAAGACACAAAACTATTTTAGTTTTAATTTAAATTCTATTAATAAATGTATAAATTAACATGTGCTTTTACTTTAAGTTTTTAAGACTAAACTTCACTACAGGAAATTTACAGGAAATCAATATCAGGTAAGTAGGGCAACACAAACACGGAAAAACATGGCAAGGGATCTACGACAGAAAAAAGTTTGGGGAACTCTGCTCTAAAGATTTCCAAGAGCATCGGTTTGTAGCCGTCTACATCGAGCGTCTATTCAACTTAACAGGGTCGTTAAGTCGAATAGACGCTCCACCTTGCTCGTTGGCCCCACTTCAGACTGAAGGTTCCAGCGGCCATCACTTCAGCGTGCTATATGGTCTGCCCATCGTCGCTTCAACTTGTCTATCCTCTGTGGTATGTCTATTACACAAGCCTCCTCCGAAGATTAGAAGACAGTAATATTAACAAATCAGACTGTATAACTATGTCCATCACGACGCGGTAGCAATATCACGTCACACACGTGCGTGTATTACACGGACGAGACTCAAGATGCGATCGCAAGGTTCATCGATGTGGCGAATACAGTAACCGCAGTACAGATACTGGCGCACAACATGAGGATGCCAATATAAAGTAGGCATAAGGAAGTGGTCGAACGAAATGTAAAGTTAAAAACTGAACAAGACATCAATGATTTAAGAACCCAAGATAATTTAAGAGATTTAGTGAATACTGTGATATTAAGAAATGCGAACAAAAAATATTCGAAAATTTTAATGTAACTGTAAAAATAAAAGCACGGATACTAATATCTGTGGAATAAAGAAAAAAAAATATGAAAAAATGACAGGTAATAACTACAAGAAAACCTCTTTGGTAATTTGGTACTCGAAATGAAAATCAGTAATGGCCATACATATAACTATATTTATTTATAATTACACATAGTTCTGTAGATTTTTAAAATTAGAAACTAATGATAATTGGTACAACCCTGATCATATCAATGCACCACAATATCATACCCTGATTTTGCAATGTAAAATCCGATGAAACGCCGCATCAGAATCGCTTTTATGTTAAAGCTCGTTTTTACACTAGTGCTGACATGCATTGGTGATCTGGACGGCCATGGTCAAAATCTTTTAGTATTTTGAAATCAATTTTGATATAGAACTTAATTATCTGAACTTTATTTTAACCGTTGACTGACATTAACCATGGAGATATTAATAATTTTTCGTGTATAATTCTAGCACGTTATATACTTGTCAAATAATATTCTTTTTCGAAAAAAATGTAGCTTTGACAGAAGGCTTTTTAAATTTGCATTTTTTTAATCTATAATTCACCATTCAGTTTTAAAGAAATATGATTTAGTGAATGTCATAATAACCAAAACAAAATCTACAAAAAGTACAAAAATCATACGATATGTTAGTTTTGATCGCCCTTCAAAAATAAAACACATGTTAATTGTTTTTTTAAATTGACTATGTTCATTCATCACAAACAAAATAAATACAAAAATATGACACGGGATTTAATAGTGTCGTGTAAACGGAGATTTTTTTTTACAATAACAATGCATTAAAACGTCCGGTATCGATTTTTATATAATTCACGAGGTTATGCGCGAAAAAGCTCTATCACCAATATTCCCGCCGACATGCGCGCGATCGACGCCATGTTGTTTTCCATGATAGCTCATCGCGTTCGGGGCACAGATTAAAAATTTTAAATTAACACGCACAGGATTATAAATACGCGTAAATAAACACACTGGAATTTTATTTAAAATTTGTAGTTTCATTTCTTATTTGTAGCTCTATCTCATATGACCGAGAAAAAAATGATGTGTAAATCTGAAATTGAATATATTTTTTTTTATTTCTGTATACATTTACTCAGTGCACAGTAAGGTTTCTTCTTGTAAACTCTTAACCGTCTAGCTACTGTGCTTGTCTTTTAATGCTATTCGTTCCGTGCGTGTTTAGCTGTTATAGCATTACCCGAGCAGAATGCTAGGCGATATTAGCTGCTTGTTTCTTCGCTTTAACTAATTCAACTAACTCCTTGTACCTTTTCATGCAGTCTTTTTTGGTGCGGTTAGGAATGCACTCTGCAATCTTATCCCATCTCTCAGGTGTGCTAACAGGGAACGTCTTGATGGCCTGCTCCAACAGCTCCTGCTCTGTCTTTGTCCAGGGTTTCTCTTCCTTCACTGCATCTCTGCCCATATCACCATTCATTTTGGGCTTCGCTATCCCATTTACTATTTTAGCATCATTCTTAGATATGCTACTGTCATCAATGTTGTTCATAGCTTTTTTCTTGTCCTTTTCAAATTGATCAAATGCTTCCTCATTGGCCGCTTTCTTTAGGCTGCTCTTTGAGAAATCCGAACTCTGTAGATCCTTGGCTTTATTAAGAACCTCTTTAGCATTGAAACGTCTATCATCCACAAAAGTGCCATGCTGATTTAGGAAGTTGGCTACCACCTCCCACCTCTGATTTGTCCCAGCAGGGAAGAGATTAACAGCTTTAATAAGAAGTTGTGTTAATTCCGGTGTCCATTCAACTGATGCTTTTATTGCAGCGCTCTTCTTTATTTTTTGCTCCTCTGTTTTCTTTGTCTCAAACAGTGCTTTACGTTCTGCTTCTAATTTCTCCTCTGTATCTTTTACAGCTTTGATGAAAACATCTCTGCCTTTTGCTTCTAACTCCTTCATGAAATCTTGTAACTCCACTGCTTTGAGCATTTCACAGATCCTTTCTACAGCTGCTAGATGCGCGACAGTTTCTTCATCGTTTTTAGCGTAGTAATTGTTAGACTTGCAAAGATCTCTGAAAGATTTTCGTTCTTTGCGCAAATTCTTCTTCTGCTGTTCTCTTTCAGCTCTCGCCGCATCAAGTCGCGCCTTTTCTGCTTCCTCTGCTTTCTGTTTAGCGAGGAGTGCTTCTTTCATCAGACGCTCTTCTTCTGCTTTTTTGGCTTGGACAGCATCCTGTAATAAATATGTGAACTATTTTAATTTTTCACTAGGTTAAATTTATCATGGCTAAATTGTCAAATTCTAAAAAGAATAGAAGTCTTAAACAAATTCATACTACACACATATACTTTAATTTTAGACAGAATATAAATGAACACAATGGTTCATTTTTATTCTGTAGCTAATCATCATCAGGTCAGCCGACAGATGGCTACTGATCACAAAAATGCTGCCCACATCCAATGACTTCCAGCAATTTTATCTACGTCAGTAACTCCAATATCACCATTATTCAGATAATGGTTTGGAGTATGCAGAAATTATTACTTTAAAGAATATGTAAAGTCCCTTGCCACATAACTGACTGAAATTCACATACCTAAAGATGGCTAAGGTCAGAGAAAAATCCAGAGGTCTTGGTAGCATCTATAAATTGTAAATATCAAGATACACATATTTTTAATACATTTGAATTATCATGCAATTAATAAGTTTATTTAAAATAATTAACAAAAATATTATAACCGTATGAAGGACTTTTTCTCCTATATCCAATCATTCTGTATAGAAGTATGTATAAATTCATAGTAAATATGTGTGCAGTGGATATAGGAATGAGAGGTATAACAATGAAATCTCTCTAATAGATTCAGGCGTTAGTTTGCGGAAGTCCATCCTAAGTAAGAAAAGAACTAATATATAGCTACTTATACTTTGTAGCAGTAGTCGTGCAATAAAGTGCACGGTCCGCCTGCCTGCTGAATAATGCACATGTGGCAAACAATGCTTTTTTTTCCTACTTTAGTGACATTTAAAATTATTAAAATACACTCCTTGTGAGGGGTGAAACACGTGTTGAGTGATTTAACAGTGGTAGTTGCGTAATTCGCATTGTTTGCCGCATGGGCATTTATCAGCGGGCTGTTGGGCGGTGCACTTCATCGCACAACTACTGCTACATAGCGGAAGTAGCTATATATTAGTCCTTTTCTTAATGAAATCTCTTTAATACAATATTAGTAAAATCTTTAAAATATTCATATATAGGTAGCGGGTCTGATTGGTGAATAAACCTAAACCTGCTATGTGGGTTATCAGCCTAAGCAGTGTACCAGGCCCCACTACAATACAATAAACTTGGGGGCCCCAAACTGATATTCCAAAAATTGCTGAGAAAATAGTATAAAGCCTATTGTTTCAGCTCATACACACTTACTGCAAGGCATAGGCCTCCCACTGGATATCTACGGGATATACCATAATTGCCATGCTTGGCAGGCCAATTGCCAATCTCATTGTGGTATTATGGTCTGCCTATCCTGTGCAAATTTGATCAAAAGCAGTAGCAATCCTATATAATTAATGCACAAAATGTGATTTATACATCTATTTATTAAAAATCAAACACATGTATGTTATATATTTAAATACCTTCCTCATGGTTTTTTATAGCCTGAAAGGATATCAAATTAAAAATATATTTAAGTAGGCATTTACATGCCTTTCTAAAATTCGTAAATTCTTGTCAAGTCCACATTTAAATCATAAGGCATGGTTCCCATATTAGGAAACACTGGTCAACAGGGAATAGATAGTAAATCTAAATTAATTTTATTATGTATTAATCTAAATTTTGGAAAGACAAATCTTACTATAGTATCATTATATTATTTATATAGCCTATATAAAGCCTTCAGTGTGAATATACTTCAGAATTGAAGCCATTGGTTTTTGAATAAGGTGTACCATAAATTAATTTGCAGCAAAATAGTTATACATTCATCTCCCTAAAGCTTTTATACCTATAACCAATCACCCTGTATAAATAATTAATATGATATGCCATTATCATTGTTAACAAAGTGTGGTTGATTGGTGCAGCTGGAAGTTTAAATATACAGGTATATATAAATAAATATGTAATATATATCATACCTGCCGAGCACGCTTGGCAGCTAACTTCTTGTCCTTGTCTTCCTGTTTGAAACGCAAGATTCTCGGATCATTTGTGTAGGCTAAGTCAACTAAACTACGTATTCTCGCCATTTCTTCCTTCTTTAACTTGGCACGGGCTGCTTTATTCTGTTTCTCTATCCACCTCCTTTCTTCCCTGTCAGCACCCCTCTCCTTCTCTTCCTCATCCAAGTAAGAGAATTCACGCCAAGAGTCAAACTCGTACCAGAAAGCGTAAAACTTCTCCACGTACTCACGTGAGCTGTCATCATCACCTAGCAAAGGCACATGCTTCTTTTCAGACCAGCGGGCGTTCATTTCAAAGAATGGAGCAAAAGCCTTGAAGAAGCCATCTTTCTTTATTTCAGTAGACGTAGGTATTGAATCGTCGAATTGTGGGTCTATGGAGTCGTAAGATCGACGTTTGTTCGGCGTGCCCAGGGTCTCGTAAGCCTTCGTTATGCAGGTGAAGTAGTCGTCGTCGCTTCGGACCTCCTCGCCCTGTGCCTTCCGCTTATCGGGGTGATGCTTAAGTACTTTCTGGCGGTAAGCACGTTTTATGTCATCTTCTGTTGCTTTGTAACGAAGGTCTTTCATACCTAGGACGGCATAGTGGTCTTGCCTCTTCCAATCCTTCGGATCCAGGCTCCGCAGGTAATCCACATCGTCTTCAAAGATTACCTCCTCGCTGTTTTCCTTCGACGTTGACGTTAAAAGTTGCGTATCTTCGCCGTGACATTTTATATTGTTATACCTGAGGAAAGCGCCTCCTGCGCATTCCACTTTTCTTTTTAAAAACGGCCATGGTATTGCTACCACGCTGCTGTGGCCCCTGGCGTCCACTTCGGTCATTTTTTGATGAGTTTGGTTGGACAATACGATCTCAATATGTGCATAACCTCTAAACCTTGTATTTCAGTAGCTGTGAACACTTCGGTCTAGATACACGAAGCGATTAATGCAACGTAAGAAATCACTATAAATAATTGATATTGTTGCTATCTACATTAAAACAGTACATTTTAACAAATTCCAGAACGCGCCATGGAGATGACAAGACGTCAGTGGGTGCAAGTAATGAATAGGAATGGATTGAACGAGGATTTGAAATTTGAATGAATCTGTAACAAAGGTGACATTTGAAATCTTCACGAGATTTCATTTAGACATAGTATTCGATTGCTACGTTTAATATCGATTTTTTTTATTCACTCATCGATTTCTGTTTGTTGTCATTTTAAAAATATTATTTATATTTTAAATTAGGAAAAGTTAATTAAAAGTTATTAGGTTACGTATAATAAATCAATGTTATTACAGCAATATGCCTTACCAACCTTATAATAAAGATATACATATATTGTCGCCACGGCGTGAGTGCGTTTTTTGCACATTGTTCATATTCATCTAACCAAGATTGTTTTGTATTGATTACCGTTTTCCCTGTGATGATCATATATAATTTATTGATCACCCAAATACATGTTTATTCCTAAATTTATTTATTGCTTTTTTCTCGAACAACTTTAGCAAGTAACAAGTTTGCAAACTCGGCATCATAGAGATTGGGACGGCATTTTTATCAACCGAAAAGAAGGTGAATGTTAAAAAATACACAATATTTAATTAATTTTTATTTTATAAAGATCATTTATATAATAAATAAACACTTAATTTATTATTACAACACCATAAATAATCAAAAATTTTAATAATTATATCTGTAACTAAATAAAAAGATTTTTAAATCTTTGTTGCTTTGTGAATTTTTGAACCATTTTTTACAATTATTGACATCCACTGCTGCCATCACCTTTTCAAAGCGCAATTAAAATGCAACAATGTTACCTCTTTCCGGTAAAAATATAAATTAATTGCATCACTGCAAGATTGCGTTTTAGGAAAATTATATGTACAATTAAAGTGGTAAGGTGGAAAAGTTAAAGCAAATAAAAAAGTATTAGTCTAAATAATGTAAGACTTACACATTATCACATAATAAATTATTCGTTAAATTTAAGCAGAGGAATGCTCTTATTATTAAAATAATACATTTAGTCTCCTATGCGCACAAGAACAGATACACATACAAATATGCAGGCATACAATTAATCACACGTCAAACAGAGATTAAACTTCTGGCAATCGAGATTATACTTTCTTTGCTTACCGTCATGCTTAAAAACAATGTATTTTTATTTTATATTCTTATTGTATCTTATACTCAATATTGTAATTGCATGATCATACCATATAGAGCTGTTTTAATATTTTTTTAAAATTAGAATGCATTCCTGTAACTATATAGAGTTGTATATCTTATTGTATGATTAAGAATGTAACTATTATTTTAAAAATAAAAGAGGTAATTATTTAATAATTTATTGTCTTGTAACCCGCTTCGTTGTCATAAATAAAGTTTTGGTAAGAGCAGCTGCCGGTGCTTCGACACATAGCCATAGCGCTGCGGCCGACAGGTATGATAGTAGAACTGTTGCCGCCGTCAAAATTAACTGCAAAGATATAACAATGTATAACGTCGCTCCTAAACTGGCACCTTTTTATTTCCGTGTGTTAACAAATATATAAATAGAAATATAAAATATTTATTAGCTTCGCGTATAATGAAAATCTTATTAATTATTTACAACTGTATGAGACAGTTTGTGGTGATTGAGGGCGTCAGTGCATGTTCAATACAATGCGATTAAAATAAGAATAGGACGGGCTCTCGGCTAACTTCACTCATATAAGTACGGTCAGCATTAAATATATGAAAATAAAAAAATAATAATAATTGTTTTTGTTGATTGTTTAATTTGTTTTATAATGAGCAAAAGAGGTAGTGTTTTACATCGGCGAGCTCGAGAGATTATCAGCAATGTTGATAAGTACTTCGAGGAAGAGAAAAAACGTGCCATTATGTTGTTGGACCAGTTAAAACAAGCAAGAATTGTACCAGGGCCAGATGGCAATATTCATATATCGCGTGATGTATTTGGAAGTTACATTAAGCATTTGGAAACTGCTTCGAAGGTAACCGAGCGAGTGACTTTAGCCACTGGCTAGGCCGGTAGGCCGGTCCTATTCTTATTTTAATCGCATTGTAAGTATGATGATGTTGAGCGAGTAAGTCAGTTTATGCTGAGTGAGCCAGTCTGTCCTTAGCTGCTCATTCAGTTCGTGCTCAGTGTGTTAATTCGTCGTCAAAAATTTTTCAAAATTTTATTTATATTTTTATTTGAGTATGCATTTACATGAGCTTTCGAATAGTTTTAACGATTATTTTAACATTATTAATAGTAAACTACCACCGAATCAGAGAAACTAAACAGTTACTCTCTTGAATGAAATTTAAAAAATTTTCTTGTACACATTATAATATAAATCATGTAAATAAGTTATTCAGCCAAGTTTACGATCAACTCAAAACTCATGCATGCTTAGTGAGTAAGTCATTTGATGTTGAGTAAATGAGTCAGTTCATGCTGAGCCAGTGAGTCAGTTAATGCTAAGTAGGGTTCATATTGATATTCATAAGAGCAACTTACCACATTATAATCAGACATGTGGATAGGCAAAGGCTGGGAGCCGATAAATCCACGTAGGTACGTGGTATGCAGCAGATAGGCTCCGTACGTGAGTTTGCCTGCCCACGAGAATCCTTGCCACTCGACTATTCCACGGTACACACCTGTCATCATAGAAGTATCAATAGTATTCTTAGTTAAATAATGAATCAAAGACATTTGGTAGCAATATCGGGAACGACGGTGGAAATGCAGCTTATTTGTCAGCAAAAACCATTAAAGGTTTGACACATATTTTCAATCATCCTGTAAAAAGCGAAAATGTGAAATATGTATTTATTCTATTGGCATGCAGCCATAATTTCTGGCAGAACAAAGGGACAGATGTAAACAATAATTAATTTTAATATGTAAAAATGTTAATTTTGAAAACGCTTTTTCTTATTGTACTATCATTTGTTTGTTTTTTTACTTTTAAAGCTTTTACACTTAGAGCCAATAACTATAAATATTGCGCCGTGCCATCATTCTTTTATTAAATCATTTTTTATCTGTGGAAACTGTGAATGATATATTGCTGATTATTTTTAATTTATATGTTTTTCATTAAGGTTGAGAATAATATTTATATTGAGTCCAACTTACTTTCTATCTTACATATGCAGCTTAAAATTAATTGAACCACCAGGAGTTGGAAGAAAGGTTTGGAGAACATGGCGTATGCCACTTTAAAATAAACAGGCGTGGTGTCCGTGCTGGAGTAGAACAAGACCCCGGACATGATCACCATAACCCCCAAAGGCAAACCGGCCCAGACCAACCATCGGTACTTCTGCAAAATTAAAAACATTTGTTTTGTGTCATCATTTTAAAAAATGAAGTATTTCTGATAATTGCACCATATAAACCAATCGTTTACCATATATTTGTTTTAATACTAATTTGTATAAAATCTTAATTGGCTGAATTACAACTTAAAATAAATGAAATAAATCAATGTAGAATATAAATCTATTTTATAATGGTATGAATTGTAAGATGTATATGTGGGAGAAGGCTGAATGTTCTGTTACCTATAGTCTTTTTTTTTGGCACTCCTTGATGACAGATGTCACGAGGAGGTTGACAGAAAGTAGAGAAAAGACGCAGTTGGTAAAACTTTTTAATTATTAAACCAATGATTAATCACCTTAAATTTCAATCACGCATTCCTATATTTATATAAGATTGGTGAGAAATATTGAAGTATACAAAAGGCTGAGAATAAATGTTAATAAACAAATAAAGCGATGAATAGAACTAGATTGTAATATTTGTCGGAACGCCTTTCCTTCGGACGACGTCAAAGTTTCGTAGTTACTTTTTAAATCTGCGTGAATAATATTGTGGGAACCTTCCTAAAGCTGGTAGGATAATACAATACGAAGTCCGAAATAGAAGTGTGTATATCTTCCCCAAGATTAGCACATATTTATACCGATTTAAAAGTATAAAAACAATGTTCAACCAATAAAAATAGCCAATAACAAGTCGAGAAGTATTGTATAGCGCTCTCTTTCGCCTGATGTATATAAAGAATTATATTTCTGTGGGATTCCCCTTTTCGATAAACCGCTGATGATGACGTAATGTAGCTCTTACAATATCAAGGAAAATTCCAGTCTCGCGGCGCATAAGTCATGGTCCTGTTATACTTCAGACGTTGCTCAAAGTCCGTCAAAAAGTATTATTTTGGCGTCGATCGAAACTTGCGAGTTGGCAAGCGGCTGATAAAATATATAAGTGCTAGTAGTCGCTACATATATAAATAACGCTACATAAATACATATGTAAATACAAGCATTACGTATGGAACAGTCATACTTCTTACTTCACAAAAAAGAAGTTATTAGAAGTATTTCATTGCGTATGTAACAGCCCTAAGGCTAACTCCACGCACAAGTGCTATAAGTAATATTTCATTCTGTATGAGACAGCCTTACGGTTTATTTCACACAACAATGTTATCAATAGTATTTTATTCCTATTTAATGGAATCAGGCGTTACCTCGCGGGAGTCCATCCTAAGTAAGAAAAGGACCAATATTTAGCCACTTCCGCACATGCAGTGGTAGTCGTGCAATGAAATCCACCGCCCGCCAGCCCGCTGATAAATGCGTATGCGGCAAACAATGCGAATCACACAATCGCCACCGCCAAATTACTCAACATGTGTTTCACCCCTCCACGGGGTATCTTCAGGAGTTTGATCTTGGCATCTTCAGGCCTCGTGCGGAAGTGGCTAAATATTGGTATTTTATTCCGTATAGAACATCCATACCATTTAATTCACACAACAGTGCTGTTATTGGTATTTGATACCACACGAAATGACCACACGGCTTACTGCACACAACAGTGTTTCAATACAGATACTGTAGAGAACAGTTGTATTTCTAAAGTTCTCCTAAAATAAGTTAATGAAAGTGAGTCAGACCTTGAATCTCGTCATGTCCTTGGCCTCCGTCTGCCAATGGTATGCCAGGAAACCGCCGGCGAGGCCCAGTACGTATGTAGATAGGTTGGTGTGCCCCGCGATGTACATGTGCCGGAACGTTCGATTTTCCGTGTACATCGTGCGAAGCGTTCTGCATAAGAGAGTTACATATAACATATACAATTATACAAGAAATAACTCGGAATAAATTTATTGCTAATTTTTATGCGATGGTGGCAGGAGCGAGATAACCTAACCTAACCTTTTAAATAATTTAAGAACTTAAAGAGCGAACATTTTTTTAATAGCCCCCGCTATTGGGGGCCCCTCCTACCCCCAACTTATTGGGATCAAGGACTTTATTATTTAATAATTTTTCAGTATTTTCTTTATTAATCACTCTCTTTCATGCGTCACAATATCTTCCATTCCTTACTTTAAAGAGCGAACATTAGTTGATTATTAGAAAGGGCTTCTAAAGCAGCGTAGATGGGATCATTTGCAACTCGGTTAGATTGGGAATGGAGTCAGATAGTGAAGATAATCCACTACATCGTAAGGAGTACTTCTTAAGCCCGCTACACCAGTCGTCGGCCCCGAGGACCATAGCAGCAAAGATCCACCGTCGAGCAGGTCCTCTCCTCCCGAAACTTTACTTAGAACTTACGCCTCTAGTTTAAGGAAAAGAAATTTTTAACTAATGCAGTTTAGCTGCGCTATAGCATTTTCTATGTTATAAATAGAGTTAGTACATTTAATTGGAATCATAATAAACATTTTAAAATGAACTTTCGTGTGATTTACGAATTAGATTCGCAGACAGAAAATTTTATTTACTTTGTTAAAATTTTATGGAAATAATATCGGCAAAATACCGATTTTTTATATTTCCTAAACCTATAATGATAAACACATATATGTAGATAAATAGGCTTGCACTATTGCCTTAAAATTAAGATGACAATTATGACAGATGACAACGACGAATATGACAGACGGGAGACGACGGCGAATGTCTTAGTATGTATGTTTGTTTTTGTACCAATTTTGTTATTTAAATGGAAACGAGAATCAGTTACAATGTGTTCTACATGCAATTTACTGAAAATATACAAATCGAATGTTGGATAATCAGAGCTTTATTTTGCAAAAAAAATATTTTGTAAAAACCTTTTTACAATACATTACCTAAAACAAATCGTGGACTTAGGTTCATGATAAATTAAAGGTCGTTACATCTTAACTGCATACACACAATGTCCATACAGAAATGGTGCCCTAAAACTTGTACATTTTACTTTAAATTTAAAATGGTCATGTCTTCTGCATTTCAGTCCCTAAAATGTAACGAAGATTGACTATTTCGTTGTCAAGTCTCTTTAGATTTATATACCGTCAACTGTGGCAACTATACCACGTTTTTCAATATTTTATGAAACTGTCAAAACAAGACATGAGTTATCTTTTCCATCATTGCATAATCTGTTGAACTGGACATGTTTCTACATATTAATCAGTAAAATTCTACAAACTAATTAATGGATCGATTGTTAAGTTCAAAATCATAGCTTGCGTAAAGTTAACAAGTTTTTGGTTGTCCAATATTTAATAATTTGAAAAAATGCATGCACTTGTGAATCTATTCTAATTTCTACATTATGAAGTCATTCTCTTACATGTGAGTAGTAAAAGCACCTACATGGTATCAGGACTATTTTTTTGTCCATATTAATTATTTTAATGTACGATAAAGTTGACTGAAGATTTCCTGACTTTCATGTTATTTTATGGTTATTATATATTATACTTATTTGTATGAAGGCTGGTTTTCAAACCTAATTATGGTTACCTTAGCAAATTGCCTCCTAAAAAACCATCATTATCACCAATTCAGTCGATAGACACCCCTTGCTAGATATAGGCTTCCCTCAAAGATCTGATCCAGTACTAGCATCCAATGACTTCCTACAATATTAACTATATCATTGGTCTACATAGAGAGGGCCAATACTATGTCTACTGGCTCTAGATTGCCACTCGGGAAACTGCCATTTCAAACTAGCAATTCTTTGAGCTCCATTGGTGACCTCAGTTCTCCTATGGATCTCCTCATTTCTGATTCCATCTCAGAGCTAAGTTTAGGCATTCCCCTTCTGAGATTATTGCTAGATATAATACTGTAAATTTTTATCTTCTAAATACAAACTGGTACTTACTCTGGCGATTGGATCACAATTGGGTCCAAGTGTAAGAAGTAGGTGCTGGCTGAGGTAATGATCAGGGAGATCAGGAACAAAATGGTTAGTCCTATTTTTTTGGACCGCGAATCCCGAAGTAACACGCAGGTTAGAACACCTACAATAAAGAGCTGCATGTCGGCTGCGAGGTACCTTAAAATTAAATATGTTAGTAATCATTAAGGTTATATTACAGTATTGTTGCAGAAATAATGAATCTATAATTATAAATAAACATTTACAAAAGAGGAAATCACTCTTATGTATTATCATTTATCTCATTAGACAGATTATGTCAGTTAGAAACTGTGGGAAAATTATGTGTATAAGGGTAGTTGAATGTCAGTGAGGAATATTTGTTTTAAAATATATATATATATATATTCTTATTTGCCCATTTTGTGTAGTGAAATAAATAATATGAACATGATTTTATGTTAATTTAGTCATTTATATTTATTTTCTAGATTCATCAACAATACTTAAAAAATTGTTTTAATTAAACTAACATGATATAGAATAAATATAGGTTTGTATCTTTATTATAAATGGATGCAGATACATGAATTTCATTATGGGAATAAAAAAACGTAAATTAAATTTGGAGTATCAACACAAAACAACAACTAATACAATTTGGACACTCAAGAATATTTTAATTCTAAAAATAAATGTTATTGCAATGATCAGTAACATGTAACATTCTCAAGTGAAGACAATGTACTAAACTAACAAAAGAATTTATTTTGCGAACAACTAGGACTAGATTGGGCATACAAGTGTAGTTAGCCATCTTTATAGCACATTAGCAAAATACTGCTAAATTAAAGTGGCAACTATAATTTTTATTACAATGGCCTTATTTTTGGGGCCTATCCTACGATCCCTGCCGTTAGTAGTCCCGGTCTTTATTTACATTATATTTTTTTCACTTAAATTTCTATATTTCCACACTCATCTTATGTCCTTCTTAATGTCTTTCATTCTTTCCTCTAATCTCCTTTACAATGTCTTTCATTCCTTTCATTACATTGCCTCACTTGCTTCTCATATTCTTCAGCTTTGAGACATTAGTTTGACAATTTCTTTATTCTTAATTCTCATTTATTTTATTACTATATTTACCGCATTTAATTTATATTTCTAACATCACAGTCATTTTATGAGTTTGTTAATTATTTTCATTATTCTTGTTTTATCGCTTTTAATTGTTTTTCCTATTACCGTTTTGAGGACATTTCTTATAAAAGAGGGCGTTAGTGTCGCACCGTTCAACGAGTGCTTCTATAGATTGTTATTAAGAAAAATGTATATCGAGTTTGATATAATAAATCAGAATGTCAACAATGAGTTTCTTATAATAATAAGCCAATACATAGATTTTTATTTGAATATGTATTCACATATTTAACCCTTTCCCTACCGCATTACGTTCCGCCGAAGTGACGCTGCTGAACCGGGAAGCGCCGCGAAGTGTGCACATTTCATGGCGGTAGGCTGATGTTCGAATTTTCCCATTTAATTGTTACACATTTAAAGATTTTACTGGTATATTATATAAAAATGGAAGTTAGGATAATCGCACATTACAATTTATTACATTCATATTTAGATTCCCGTCTTTTGCTATTTGCACTGCAAACAACGCACCTTTTACTTCGATTTATTCCTACTGATTTAAATAAAGTAAAACGTCTTTCGGTCAACCTTAGTAGTTATTTTTTTTATATATATACCCCCTATCTGGTGTGGGACAGGGACTTTTTGTTTTAATTTATTTAGTTTTTCACAATCTTTTTTGTTTTCTTACTCTTCATTTATACATCTTTAGATCTTTCATTCGGTTTTCTTCCACATTTCTTCTTTCATTCTCCTTCGCTCTGTGGCCGTTGATTCCTCTCTCGTTAGACATTAACATTTTGTAATTTTATTTCTGTTTATTTACATTGTTTTTTTGTTTTGAGAGGAAGTCGTCTTTGGTCTCTTTTTCGCTTATCAGGGAGGCTATTGACTCCTCCCTGATTTTAACGCCAGGCCGGCACTCGAAGTCGAACCGGACTCACCCGAATGCGGGACAGTGGGCTACAAGGTGGATCACGGTCTGGTCCACGCCCGGTTCACAGAAGCACGAGGGGTCCTCCTTGAGCTTGAACCTGTGGAGGTACTCAGAGAACCCCCCGTGCCCCGTGAAGAGCTGGGCCGAGACCTTAGTAGAGACCTTAGTAGTTATTGCGGTGATGCGTTTTTTATATTTAAAATTTCAGTATCCAAAAACATACTTCACTTTCGAAAAATTGTTTTTGAGTGGAGGCGCGTTCAACATGATTGTACACTTAGTGGAATCGATTCAATTACAATGCAATATAAGGAACGGCAAATGGATGCAATCTAGATGCGGCGCTGATACACACGGCGTGTCCAATGGTTGCCGTTTAATTCCGGCGCTGGCAATGAAAGGGTTAAACTCGGGATATCTACTTAAGAAATATTTAGAAAGCTTCAAAGTAAATTGTCATAGAAAATTTATGTTTTAAGGGTTACTACAGTGTAAATGACAGATTTCAATGTTGATGAAATAGAGTTTTTTATGCATGTTCTTCTCAAGATGGAGCATTTCTTCAACGAGTGATGTTATGCGACGTACATTGGATAAAGAATTTCTGAATTTGAATTTATAAATAAAAAAGGCTATTTTGTCTTTTACAGAAATATAAATATACATGTAATAACACTCACCAAGACTCCTGCATGCAAAAACCATCGTAGTATACGTAGTTTTGGACGTACAGGATGTGGGCCCACCAGTTATTCCTACAATCGTGAGATTGTTTGACCACTATTAGATCCCACAGAGGTCCATTGCCTATGTGCCTGATCACCGTACTGACCGTGGCCAAGACTAAAGCGTATGTTGGTGTGATCCTGGAACATGTTGTTACAAAGCTCGAGTTACAGAACCCTCTAAACAATAAACACGGAACCCTAGGACAGGGCTTCCTAAACTTTTGTCATTCACGACCCCATTTATGATTGCGAGTTTCTTGATCGAACCCATAAAAGAAAAATGAATTACTAATTTTTGATGATTTATTTATATTAGGTAACAATATACATATATACATATGAAAGTATATAGTTTTAGAATTCGTTTTGAAACACAAAAATCTAAAATTTAAAAAATTGCTTAAAAAATTATAAAATTGTATTTATATTAGTTTAAAACCTTCAACAAATGCGCGTGTCTAGACGCTGCAAGTCCACTGTATTCCGCCAACTCTAGTGATGTTATAAAATGGTATATAAATATTTGGCATTAAAATCTCTCGACCTCAGAATTTTTCTACGCGACCCCATTTGGGGTCACGACCCATAGTTTAAGAAGCCCTGCCCTAGGATCAAGAAGTGCCGTAAACACGTGTGACCTCGAAGTTATTTATACATTTTTGTGTACGGTTCTCGGAAATTCTTACCGAGTACTATCGCGAACTTACTAGAAAATTCTCCGTTTTATAAATAGGTGTACTACCCACGTGGACAGTTCAGTGATGTTTTGTGATTTATAAGATTAATATCTACTATCAGTGATATAAAGTGATTACTAAGTTATTTGGACAGTGATTTCTTGAGCGATTTGGAGGCGTATTTTGGACTAAGCGAAAGTATAATTTGTATTAAAGTAGGGTGACCATTTGATTTGTAAATAAAGGACTCCTTGTGAACCGATGGTGTTTCATTCCGAGTCAGAACGCATAGTACGTAACAATATGTACAGAAATATATTGGATCTAATTCTGAGACTTGTAAACAATTTTTATTTGTGATATTTCTCTCAGTACAAGCGAAAATCAATATATTGAAGTACTTAGCTGTCAAGTTTTTATATACAAACCTCTGATGATCAAAACTGACCAAGGGTTGGTAATATACATTACCAACCCTTGGGTCTGTTTTGATCCACTTGTTTTACATCCTGTATATAGTGAAATTTTCATTCGCATAGATCCGTAGATCATTGATGCCCTATGAAGAACTTTCTAACGACCACTAACTAGTGTCTTAAAAGATACATTTCCTATATTGTATTTTTAAGTTCATGTATATGTATACGTTCCTTTGTGCAGGCTGTATGTTAGTTTTACCTAAGAAACCTTAAAATGACTGCCCTGGGAAATTGCCACCAAGTAACTTTGGTCTTCTCGGCGTTTATCTCGAAGTTATAGGCCAGTAAGAAGCTGGACATCACGAAGAACGTGTGTGTTACAAGACTGCCGTTGAACAAGACGTGTTTGGATATATCTTGGAGTGCCTGAAATTTTATTAAATACTCTTACAAAGCACGAATTACAGAAACCTCTAAACAATGAACACGGAACCCTAGTAAACGCCAAACACAAAAGTGCTGTAAACACGCTTGACTTTGAAAATATTTATAGATTTTTGTGTACGGTTCTCGGAAATTCTAACCGAGAACTATCTCGAACTTACTAGAACCTTCTCCGTGGTATAAATAGGTGTACTCTTCATGTCGTGAGTTCAGTGTTGTTTGTCGATTTATAAGATTAAGATTTGCGATCAGTGATATAAAAGTGACTATTTGGTAAGTTATTTGGACAGTGATTTCATGAGCGATTTGGAAATTAAGTTTGGACTAAGCGATAGTATACTTAGTGTTAGAGTGACCATCTGATTTGTGAATAAGGACTCCTTGTGAACCAGTGTTGTTTTATTCCGAGTCCGAATCCTCTGTACGTAACATTTAATTTCTGTTATGCACTACGAGGGCCAAACTGAAAGTTTTTAGAACTGGCAACTTAAAAGCATTATATTAAAAAAATAAGTTTAAATTTTGAAAATAGAACTCTTTACCAATAATATTGAGTATACATTTCATTCATTTGTCATTTGTTTTACGATTTGGCGGCAAATTGAAAATTGTCTGTGCACGTCAGAATGAATTTAAGCCGAGAAAATTTTCGTGCAATGATTTTTTATGACTTTCGATGTCATATAAGTCAACAAGAAAGTTATGATAGACTTCGATTGGCTTTTCACGATGAAGCCCCATCTCGTGCCACAGTTTACAACTGGTTTAATGAATTCAAACGTGGTCGAACTAATCTCACCGATGATTTGCGTGAGCGACGGCCTTCTACAGCGACGACTGAAGACAATATCAGTGTTGTGCGGCGTATGATAGAGACTGACAAAAGAGTGACCTATCAGCAGATTCGGACAAGTCTAGGCATAGGTATGAGTCAAGTGCACAAAATCCTCCATGAACATTTAGCGGTCAGGAAGCTTTGTGCCCGCTGGATACCGCATAATTTGACCGAGGCTCAAAAACTCCGCCGTGTTGATTGGTGCCGAGAAATGATCCAAAAATTTAACGGAGGTGACTCAAATGCTGTGTTCGACATACTAACGGGTGACGAAAGCTGGATTTACTGTTATGATCCGGAAACCAAAAGACAGTCTGCTCAGCGGGTGTTTCCTTCCGAAGAGTTGCCAACTAAAGTGAAGAGAGGTCGAAGTGTTGGAAAAAAGATGGTGGCCTCGTTCTTCGGAAAGACAGGTCATTACGCGACAGTTGTCTTAGAGGATCAGAAAACGGTTAATGCAGAGTGGTACACTAACAACTGTTTGCCACTTGTCTTGGAAAAAGTTCGAGAGAAACGACCTCGCAGCAGGATCCTCCTTCATCACGACAATGCCTCGTCGCACACCGCCAGGCAAACGATCGACTATTTGGCGACCTCAGACGTGGAATTACTGGGTCACCCGCCGTATAGCCCCGACCTCACACCCTGCGATTTTTATTTATTCCCGAAAATAAAAGAAAAACTTCGAGGAAAACATTTTATGGACGCCGAAGAAGCAGTGGCTGCGTTTCAAAACGCCGTCGAAGAGACCCCTAAGGCCGAGTGGGCAAGGTGCTTTTCTCAATGGTTCCATCGAATGCAGCGATGTATTGATGTAAATGGACGCTATTTTGAAAAGTTATAATAAAACTAATAACTTGCTAGAATGCTTAGTTTTTGATTTTCTAAGAACTTTCAGTTTGACCCTCGTAACTATCATTACTTTTTTTATCTACAACTTTCCCTCCACTTTCCACGCCATCTTTTGAAGAAATGGGAGAAGTCCCATCACACACTTATTAGTGGTGTACACAACACATACATTATTCCGTCTTCTAGTTTTATTTATTTACATATATCTACATCAGTACCAGCAGTACACATAAGAATACATTAAAATTTGCCGTGCTAATGATGGTACTGCAGTGTTCGTTTATAGGTGACGAAATATTTAAAATTTATTTAATAAAACATTTTAAAGAAAAAGAAAATAAATACGAAGAGAAAGTGTTTTCACGTGAGAGGAAACGTCTGGCTTACGACTTTAGCCACAAAAGGAGCTTTTTATATCAGTGTTTCTTCCGGCGCGCATACTTCAAGGAATGTTAATTTTCGTAAGAAAAGGACCAATATTTACACCGATTAGTGCCAAACACACAGAGAGAGAGAGAGAGCACTAATCGGTGTAACATAACTCCTGAAGATGCCCCGTAGAGGAGTGAAACACCTATTGAGTGATATAACGGTTGCGGTTGTGTGATTTGCATTGTTTGCCGCATACGCATTTATCAGCGGGCTGGCGGACGGTGCACTTTATTGCACGACTACCACTGCATGTGCGGATGTGGCTAAATATTGGTCATTTTCTTACTTAGGATGACTTCCGCGAGGTAACGCCTGATTCCATTAAATATGTTATTTTTCATTATTAAGATGGATTCTAAAGACTCATATTTCTAAAATGTGATATTTCCTATGTAGTAATTAACAATGTATGTATTTTTAGCACGCAAGGAACTTTAATAAGGAAGAAAGTTCTCTTTACATCATCTGAAATCATTTTGTTTTAACGTATCCATTACAAATTTAAACTCTACTAAGCACAGTTTTTGATATACATAATTTGTTTTTTCTTCTGGATACATTTGTATATTTATATTGAGAAGAATAAGCTATTTAATTATCTTCAATTTTTGCACCCAAAGACATTACGGCTCAAATAAAAAAATCTAAAGTCTCGTTTCGCATTAATATCGGTTTTGAAAAAATCTAAAAAAAATATGAAATATACTTTTAGATATTTATTAGTATCATCATCATCATATCACTTGGTAGACGAATGCTGAAAGGCATAGACTTCCTCCAAAGATCATCACGATGACCGATCTTGCGCTGCCCGCATCTAGGGATTCCCCGTGACCTTATATCGTCGTTCCACGTAATGAGTGGCCTACGACATGCCGTCTCTACCGGCTCATGCAAGTCACTCAAGAACCTTTCGGCTCCCACAGCTACTGGTACTTCATACGAGCAATTCTTTGAGCTACGTCGGAGACCTTAGCTCTTGTGCCTGTCCTCATTTCTGATTCGATCGCAGCGAAAATATGAGCATAGCCATACTACTCTCCATTATTACAAGTTTGCCGGGGGACTCGGTTGGGGTACTCGTCTGTTACGTGAAATCACAATTATAACTCACGCGTAATAGAGGGTATAATAAAAATAGCCCACGTGATCGGTCACGTGACTTTGAGTAATAGTGGTGGAGGAGCTGGCATATAAATAACAAGCGGCGACGAGCATAGCCCTCACTAATAAGTATAGTATTTTACCCGTAATAATTTAATAATGTATGTATCTTACCTTTTCTATATATAAAGGATTGCGTGTGTATGTAATTGCCATAACAACTGCCGAGTGAGAGAATATAATGCAAATCATCGTCAAGGCCCTGGAATGAAATAAGAATTTAATTATAATCAGACACAAACTCTCCATTAAACATGTTTATGCGATTTGTCATGCGTTTAAAAAATGAATTTACTCTACCGAGTTTCACCCGTCAATGTATTAATTATAATAAAATACTATAGGGAAATTGGTATATATATATATATATATAATGCAAGACCTACCGGTTCAAGAATGAATTCCACAAAGTCGAGATTGTATAGCATATTTGCTGTTAATTATTTTCAACTCCGTAGATTTTTTACCGCTAGAAGTTACTGTTACGCCGCATAACAATATAAAAATAATGAAATATATATAACATACTTTAGAGCGATCACTATACAGTGTGTTTGAAAATATCCGTAGAAGATTTAAAAGGCTTTGTTCAAAAATGAAGTATACATTCTTTCTAATACTTTTACATAAATAACTAGTCATCTTGTATATTAATTAAGTGGATATATAAAATACCTTCTTACCTTAATCCTTGGAAGGATCTCAATCTTTCATATCTCGAGTCAGGACCATCACCACTGGGCGCGATCAATTTCGCCCAGTTCCGTTTTAGTGAAAACGACAGTATGTAAGGATTACCTAGTAAATCAGTTGATTAAGTGAGTAAAATTTTAAAAAAAGGGCAAAATTGATAAAAATCATGTGCTCAAAAAAATCAGGGGATAAAATTGTAACATTTACTTCGAGGAGAAACATAGGAGCGGCTTAACCTATAGTGCAGGGTGTGCAATTCACACGGGCGCCGCGACAAGAGAGATGTACTACAGGCATTAAAACAACGAGTGTTATTCTGCCGTCATAAAAAGAAAGGCCGTTACTAATATCATACTGTAAGCTATATCTACTTATAAAATAGTTTGTTGAAATATGAAAAAAACTTTTTTGGTACTACGGCAAAGTTAATAGTTATAACCGCGAGGGGGGGGGGTCAGGTGTAGGGGGCGCCAGGGTTTTATTGCACACGGGCGCTACACGAGCTAGAGCCGCCCCTAGAAGAACAGATACGTCCTATACGAGATTGGCGTGCGGAAGTGAGCTAGAAGAACATCCTACTCACTTCCACCCGCTAATCTTGAATAAGTGTAGTGTTCATAATTGGTTTATAGAAGCTACATTACGTCATCATCTCATCGAAATGGGGAATCCCACAGAAATATAATTCTTTATATAAATCTGGCGATAGAGGGCGCTGTATAATACTTCTCGACTTGTTATTGGCCTAAGATTTTTATTGGTTGGACATTGTTTTCATAGAGTATAAATATGGGCTAAGCTTGATGAATATACATACTTCTACTTCGAACTTTGTGTTGTTAATATCTCCAAGACCTATCGAGTAAGAATCCTACATGTAATACAAGTAAAAATCACCTGATTTACTATTTTGATTGCAAAACAGTATATCGTATAAGCTTGCTATAACATTCAAAGCAATCAGGATCATGTAGACGATGATGACACCCAAGTCACTGGAGTCCAAGGCTGTTGAATCATCATCCCGTCTGCAGTAGTGCACCTTGTTCAGCTTCGCTTGCAAACGGTACTCCCTCCACATGGTATCGTTAAGGCATGCTTCAAGAGTTGTGTTTAGATCACCCATATTACGTAAGTGTTTGCATTTTGTCGACACACACACTCCTCTATGGATTTGTGTGTAATTGTAATGTATGTATTTGTCTGCCGAATATTCCTGTAATGGAAAAAAACATACTTAACTATACTCAGATCATGGTTCATGTATCATCAAAGTTTTTGGGCGACCACAAGTCGGTGGAAGCGGGGTTGGTAGGTCTCCCCAACTCGCTGGATGCGAGCACAGACCGGGCAAGACCAATCAGTTATTCATTGCAATGTATATATGATGCAGAAAGCATAAGCGGTAAGGTAATAAAAAAAACAAAGTATAATCTTTGGAAGGGTAAAGGTAATACAAAAATAAGTGATAAAAACCTTTTGATACAAAAATAAGATGTAAGAACTACACAGATTTGTTAAAAATACAGATAAAATAAACAAGATAATAAATTAGCAAAAAGTGCGTGAAAAAATTCGTGAAAATGAATGAATGAAGAAGTGAAGGAAAAACAGGAACGAATGAGAGATATTGAGACGGACAAGAGTGAGGAAACAATAATAAAAGAAAGTGAATAAATTATTTACAGAAAAAAAAAATTAGGTTCAAATTCAGGGGTTGTACGAAAGATCCCCAATATTAATTTCCTTTTATGGATCCCATTATAAAAGGAAATTAATATTTATTTACTAAGTAACAAAAGTCCCACTATTTAGCCACTTCCGCACATGCAGTGGTAGTCGGTAGTGACTTTGTATTTGGCACTAATCGGTGTAACATAACTCCTGAAGATGCCCCGTGGAGGGGTGAAACACGTGTTGATTTAACGGTGGCAGTTGTGTAATTCGCATTGTTTGCCGCATACGCATTTATCAGCGGGCTGGCGGGCGGTGCACTGTGTTGAACGACTACTACTGTATGTGCGGAAGTGGCTAAATATTGGTCCTTTTCTTACTTAGGATGGACTTCCGCAAGGTAAAGCCTGATTCCATTAAATAACTATGGAGTTCTATGACGTCAGAAAAAATTATCACTGGCGCCATTCAATAGAGATCAATTTTCAGACCTGAAGGAATGGATTTGCAGGAGCTACTTTATGCCATCGTCAGCGACGCATTAAAAAGGGGAATCCCACAGAAGTATAGTTCTTTATTTAAATCGGATGAAAGAGACCGCTCTGCAATACTTTTCGACTTGTGATTCGATTTTTATTGGTTAATTGTTTTCGTAGTTTTTAATTAGTATTTATATCACCCAACCCTAGGAAGAATCCCACAGATGTTTTTAAATATATCTAACGTTGTAATATCATATCATAACCGTGTATAATATAGTAAAAACATAACTATGAAAACATGATTATATATTTTAATTGTGTTTAAACAATAATGAGAATGCGGAATTTTAAATAGCAGAAGCAGCAAGATTTGATAAATGCGTTTTTTTTTAATTTTCGTGGGTAATAAGACAGATAGCGGCCATGTTTTAATATTATTAATGAATTATATTCTAAATAGTTTTGATGGAATTTTCATATTCATTTTTAAAATAATAGATAGGTATAGAGAACCTTCCAGGGTCCTAGGGCGTCGAGGAAAGTCAGTCCATCAAACCTGATCACAAGCCCTGTGTACTAAAAAGCTATAAAAGCCAGCTGAGTCCAGCGCCAATAGAATATAGCTTAGAATCGACATAGACTTCTTTATATATATTTTTAATATATTTAACTTTAATACGAGATAATTGACGTATATACTTTTATAATGGTATATAGCACATTTGACAGTAAAAAGCTATAAAAATTTTACACATATTTTCATCTATTTTGTATAAAGTGAACACTGTGAAATATTGTCACAACTGTGGGTTGGGGATAGGGAAACGAAGACTCAATATAAATACGCCTTTTAATGTTCTAAAGTTCGGGCAGCGAAACTGACAGTGACTCTGCCCATAGGAGCTCTTTCACTACTGTTCTCATAATATGAGTCTTCTTGTTGTTTATATCTCTTCAGGATGTAGACTGACCTAGAATGCCTCTAGTCAGTGGCGTAGCTAGGGGGTGGCGAGCGGGGCGGCCGCACCAGGCACCACAAGCAGGGGGGGCACCAAAGTTGAATATATTTTTTTTTTATTTTTTTTTGAATGATGAATAATCAAATGTTAAAAGAAAAATGAAAACCATAATTTAAAGTAAATAACATAAAATGAATATCGAATTTTACTATTTTTGGGCTAAAAAAGTTGTTAAATAATATGAACATTAAAAAAAGTAAACGGTTACAAATTATAATATACACAGTGTTTAAGCCTTTCATTCGCAAAACACAAAGTGTTTTCTTTCTTTCTGCCCCAGGCCCCAAATACCATAGCTACGCCACTGCCTCTAGTATTGGCTTTTATAGTCGTCAACGACATTCTAGTATGTAATAATTTTGATATTTGAAAGTTTAAAATTAATGGCATTGAGCTTTCTTGCAAGCCAGCTGCATTATAAAACCTCTGCAGTTTATAAAACTATAATTTGGATACTCGTTCTAATGGATTCTAGTCATACCGACTTCTTGATTTTTTTCTTAATATTTTGTGTGTGACAGCCATAATGATATTTTCTGCCTTTTAAACTTTTTGCAATACAAATCTGTAGGCACAGATAGTAAACAATAATTATTATTAATAAATAGACATTCGAATTTTAAAAAATCTTTTTGGATATGGTGCACTATATCGACAGTTAACAACCATTCGTCCTGTATATTTTATATAAAAACAGATAAAATAATGTGGATGTTCGCAAAAGGTTATCTTTTATAATTATAAAATATATTCAATCTACATGAAGGATAACCTCTTTATTGATATGCTAAATAGTGTGTTTACAGACCTAGATATGTACATGCAATATATCAGAGGTGGCCAACCTGCGGCCCGCGACCCACGTGCAGCTCTTTGAAGGATTATTTATTGCTCTTCGTAAATGTACCTTATTATATTTAAAAAAAAAATTATCATAAAATTCAAACATCAATCAATGTTAACTAACCAACATAAAATATGATACATGTAGTGTAAAAATAGGAAAGTAAATATTGATTATAAAGGAATTTAAATGTAAAAATAAAGCAGATAAAGATGATAAAATAAAGCAAAAAAAAAATGAAAGTGTTAGGAAAAATATAAAGCAATGAAAGAATTTGTGAAAAATAAAAGGTGAACGAACAAATGACAATTAAAACAAAAAAACGATGAGAACGCAAATAATATGATGAAAAAAATATTTTGTAAAAATAGTCCCTATGTACAGGGGAAGTAAGATAGGCATTCAAAAACAGAGGTCATATATACAAAAAAAAAACAACAATTACTGAGAAGCGATGTCCCTTATATCTTGTCAAGTTTTTTACTAATCTTTCTGCATATCTTTAAATACATATTTAATTTCGGATTGCGAAAAATTTAAAATTTTAATAAATGGCCAGTATTATTAGATTGGTTGGTCACCCCTGCAATAGGCCAACAACTGTTTTATTGTATATTACTTTACGATCGAAATTAAAAACGAATAATAACTTGCATTTGATTTATACAGATGTAATATATAAATTTTATTACCAGTTATTATATAAGATAAAACCATAACTTCAAGTAAAGAGGTCAAAAATCACCTTGGCTCGGTATTTCTGCCAACAAATATCAAAGATTTTACGAATGAAATAATACTACTACTAGAAGATACCAGAAGGTAATAGACTAGAATGTCCGATATGATATTTTATAAAAAATATATTCATTACACAAAAAAATGTTTACATTTTCACAAAAAAAAATTACTTTCCTACCACAATATTTTTCAAAAACAGCTCTGTTTTTTAAAACGAATTAAAACATGTATGTATTATTATTGAATCAGAAAAAGGGATATTATTAAAAAAGCGAATATATAAATGACAAGAATCCTTGGCAGTGACGATACCTGATTATTTTGTTTTAATTAAAGGTAAGTAAATACATTTGTGCCTGGCCTAGTCTGGCCATAAATACTGTTATAATAAAAAATAAACAAAATATTACTTTTGAATTTCGAATCTGTCATTTTTATATGATTGTTTATTGTTTTCTTATTTTCGCGCCAATATAATGCAAACTTTTTTGTGATATTAATATGGAGTGCGGTGATAAAATTAAGTGAATCGCTGATGATTGCATTACATAAAGCAGGTATGGCGCCAAATACAATTTTTAAAATCCTACACACGCTTGGTATTTGTCAAATTTTTCTGTGCCGACCTATTGATAGGTACAATGAAACCTCTTCTGTTTGTGAAAGAAATATATCTGGTCGTCTACGTAGTGTTCATACGAAAAATGCGGTCTAAGTCATCTAAGATATCCCTTCCGAAAGCAAAAGAAGAAGAAGAAGATAGCATGTAAAACCATGTCGCGTATTTTATAAGATGACTTAGGACTTGCTGCCTATAAAACGCTCTGGTCATTAATAACTGATAATTTAAAAAAAAATAGGCTGGTCAAATTAAAACAACTACTTAAGCGGTACGCAAAGAGAAGTCACAGAAATGAACAGAATTTTTTTTACATATGTGCAATATTTTAACAAAAAATTCATCGTATTTATGCTAAAAGCTCTAAAGAAGTTTTTAAATTAGACAATAGATTACAACTATATATATAAATAAATAAATAGATTAAGACAATAGACAAATAAAAGAAAATTACGTTGACATTTTGTAACTTCAGTGATGGTTTTGTTGGCTGTTAGGCATGAACGGGTGAGAGCCATGTTTTTGTGAAAAACATATCAAAATTCCGGCGCAAATATGTCCATATACCATTGCTAATAAATATTTAATGTAAATTAAAAAGAATAGTAAATAAACAAAATCTAATTAAGCAGTTTAACAGATAATAATGAAATTTATACATTTAATTTACGAAACAATGACTAAAAAAAAAACAAATATATTATTTATTAATCTGTGGTGGGAAAATGTTAATTAGGTATTATATTACGGACTATTGCAAACGTATATTTAAGCAAGCACCTTGTCAAAGGAAGCCATCGTCTTATCTAGACGTATATTATTATAATAATTGTAACAAATAAAAGTAAATTACATCGATTGTAAATACATAAATATAGGGTATGTATAATAAATAAACTCGTTTTAAATTTAATACTTTTATAGAATAGCGGTTTAAAATGAAGGTCTGCGATTAATGTTGCCAGTGATGTTTTATCATCGTTATTTTAATTATCACCAGGTCTCGTTGTATACCGATCGTCTACCGATCATACCAGATAAGCATTGCTAGATTTTTAATGGAATCAGGCGTTATTTTACGGAAGTCTATCCTAAGTAAGAAAAGGACCAATATTTAGCCACTTCCGCACATGCGGCAAACAATGCGAATTACACAACCACCACCGTTAAAACACTCAACACATGTTTCACCCCTCCACGGGGCATCTTCAGGAGTTATGTTACACCGATTAGTGCCATACACAGAGTAGCATGCCCCCTTGCAATATATTGATGTCAAGTCAAAGAGTCAAATGCGTGCATGCGCATTTATCAGCGGGCTGGCGGGCTGTGCACTTTGTTGCACGACTACGACTGCATGTGCGGAAGTGGCTAAATATTGGTCCTTTTCTTACTAAGCATTGCTGGAGTTTCTTCTGCCATTTCTCCCAGTGTTAACGCTTTCTGAAGTGACAGTAGTGATGTTAACCATGCAATAGAAACCAGCAAAGCTGATGTTCGCACCTCTGGGGCGCTTGTATTGAAATGCTGGGTATTATTGATGAATGACAGTCGAAGCCAAGAACATCTCGTGGTGTCTTTTGAGTTTAGTCACACCATGGAGCGTTCAAAGAAGTGATCGAGGAGCTTGTCGGCCATCCAATCTGGTGAAATAGTAAAACGTAGCCCTGCCGCCTCACACCAGCGGAATTGTTAAAAGCCGTTTGGGCAGCATTTAAAAACATATGTTTTATGACACCGAAATGTAGTCTTCAATCCACAATTCAATTATCAATGAGATTTATTTATTTAGATCATAGATGCACAGACCGCCGAACACTGGTGGCCCGCTGACAGCAAAAATAATACTCTCGTACATTCGGAAATTATTGAATTCTATTCCAGAATAAAACCAAAAAAAATTAATTACCTATACTTCTGGCGGCCGGTCCGCCATCAGTTCATGTTTTGCCCGAGTGGCCCCTAGTCTCAATAAGTCTGTGCAACCATGATTTAGATACACCAGCAGTACAAACAAATACACAAACAGAACAATTAAATATACATTAGAATTTGTCGTATCAATAATACATTCTGTTATATGTTTATATATATATAGATGCTTATATAGGTAGGTGTTACTATATAGTATATAATATAAATAAAACATCAAATAGGAATAAAAAAGTAAATTCTTTAAAGAAAATATTTGGCTTATGACTCAATACGAAAAGAGGTTTTAATTTAAAAATGTTTCCTTCATCGTGCGATCTACAAGGAAAGTTATTTAAAATACTAAAACATCTGTTATGGATACAGCGAATCTTTAAGATGGATTCAAAAGATTCTATTAGAGCCGCAAAAGATTGATGACAAGCAATTGTTTAAATATTTTGTTATAAGAACTGCATATTCGTGAGATAGGTGAGTGTAACTCAACATGATGGAGTCCACGCAGGAGGCCTTCCTGCGTGGACTCCATCATCACCTTCCTTTCAAGAGGCGTCGAGGTAGATAGTACGGAACTTGCAGCCAAATAAATTCTAAATAAATCTTGCGATCGCATCTTGAGTCTCGTCCGTGCAATACACGCACGTGTGTGACGTGATATTGCTACCACATGATGGACACTGTTATACAGCCCGAGGGTGTATGTTGTTCGAACAACAATGACCTCCTCGCTCTTTAACCTCTTTGTTAATGAAATGTTGTTTATTAGCTTGGGAATGAAGTACAGGGTGTTTCTCTATTTCAGAATCTTTTCCCTCGAGTAAGGACGCTTGCTCAGAGTGTGCACTACCTCTTTGTATTAATATATACCTTATACAGTTTTAGTTACAGCCAATATAATAAATACACGTAAAAAAGTAAAATTTCGCGCCTATAAGGATCGGACAAGTAATGTAAAAATTAAATAAATGTGGAAAATATTAAAATAAAAAGGGAAAATAGAAATATTAATAAAAAGTTGTAATAATTAGCCGTAAATAGTGTGTAATTAATTATAAAATCAATAATTAAAGATAAATGTAAATAAATTGTACGTTAGAAAAAAAAAACTGCCATTAGGGGGTAGAAGTTAAGATGGCGTCATAATAAAAAAAGCAAAATCACTAAGTTGTTATCGCTTGTTACAGGTTACATCATCACTATGGGTAGAAACCTCCCCCTAAGATTTCCATTGCGACCAGGTGGAAGCTGAATCCAGTACCTTACGAGGAACTTGAAAAATTCGTCTACCTCGCGGTCGGACTTTCTACGAGCAAGTCCGAGCTCTCCACTCTCTTTTTTCTTTATGGTACAACGAAATATATAAAGAAGGCTTTTGAATAGGTCCACATACAGCAACTTATATATATCACTTACGTGAATGTATTGCAAGAGGTCCGAATGCTGATTTGAATAGAGGTTCAAGTCAACGACGCAGTATGTGCCCCCAGGGTCTGAGAGGCAAATGTCGAAGTCGTCCAGGTCGTATAGTGGAGGCATTCGGTCATATTCGCTACCTGTGGAGAAGAAGTATGATTGTTATTTAAACATTAAACAATAGTGATGTCCTGTACAATAAACTAAGGAATACAATTAAACCATTATAAATTACTAGCTGATCCCGCAAACGTTGTTTTGCAAAAAAAATTAAAGTTTTTAATTAACAAATGTAAGATAAGGGTTGATCGTAGAGGGGTGAAAATTTAGGTTTGTATGTATTTTTGTATTCTGTATTATAATAAAATAAAAACCAAAAAAATTGTCTAAAAATTAAAAATAAAATTTAGGGGTGGACCACCCTTATCACTTAGGGGTATGGAAAATAGATAGTAGCCGATTCTCAGACATACTGAATACGCATGTAAAATTTGGTAAAAATCGGTCAAGCCGTTTCGGAGGAGTTCAAGTTCGAACACCGTGACACGAGAATTTTATATATTAGATTATTAATAGCTTATATTAAAGAAAGATTGATCGATAAAGATTATTTAAAATTCGAACATATTCAAGTAACAAATACAAGATTTATAACATGAAAAATTGTAAAAATGTCGTTAAAAGAATAACTATCAATGTTCTTGTCAAGTTACAACACCAATATTACTTGGGGACTTATACTGGCAGGATGCTGATAGGTTGTAATAAGAGTAACTTAAGCTAGTTTTATCTTAGATAAATTCTTAAACGAAAATAAATTTTAAATAAACAACCTATTTCTTTTTTGTTAAATTCCACGTGGTCGAAGTCGCGTGAAAAGCTAGTAGAAAATAACATTATAGCAGTGATTCCCAAAGTGGTCTATATCGACCCCTAGGGGTCTATGACAACCTGCAAGGGGTCTACGTCAGCGAAAAAATCTGGGGGTCCATGAAATGAAAATGGGAGTTCACGATAGTGGATCTCAACACATACACTGATAGTGCCTATTTACTTACATCATACTATCTTATAATATCAAAACATTTAATGTTACGTATATTTTACATAACAGATAAAAATTTTCATTTTGAGTAGTTTTAATTTAAATTCAATTAATAAATGGATAAATTAACATGTGTTTTTACTTTTAGTTTTTAACACTTAACTTCACTACAGTTAGAAATTTACAGGAAATCAATATCAGGTAAGTAGGGGGTCTACGAAACACGGAATAACATGGCAAGGGGTCTACGACACAAAAAAGTTTGGGGAACTCTGCATTATAGTAAAAAGAGCGTTTTCAAAATTCTGATTATTACATATTAAAATTATTTATTGTTTACTATCTGTACAAACTGATAGCCAGAAGTTAATGGAGTGTCACCCTGCATATCGTATTTGTAAATTTATTGCAATTTGTGTATATTTAAACATAATACGTAATTAACTGTGAAATGTTTCTCTATTTTTTCTGTTTGATAATTAATATTATTTATTGTTTTTGTATATTTCCTTTGAGCATGATATAAATATGCCTGATTATTGAGTTAACACGTTCACTGCGGGCCCAATTTTGAAGAACTTTCAGCTGGTGCGGCTGAGGTCGAATCAGCCTCAAGCTGAACTTCCTAGTATTCCGGTTAAGGCCTTTTCTGCCTCATGTTCATCAATATTTTTTTACAATAGTGAGTCAATGCTTCGCAGACATAAAGAAAGCTATATTTGTCTTTGTCATACCTCATACGGTTGAGTGTAAACAGCCGCCGCACTAGAGAGAAAACACGAGTTTTACGCGCCGCACCAGTGCAAAGTCTACCATGAGGCTGAATCGGCCTCAAGTCGCAGTGAACGTGTTAAAAGATAATTATAATATTCGTTCCGCTTCGAATGTAAAATCACAAGCGCTGCCGTCATTCAAAGAAATAAGTTCGCGGCATGTTTGACAGATTCAAAATGGCGGATACTGTTATAACATTAAAACATAAATTATATTAATTACGTGTTTATCACTTTAACCATAAATCAATGTGGATTTATAATTATAAAAACAAGCTAAAATAATGTTTTTTTTTAAATATCACAATTAAAATACATAAGTACAATTGGCGCCTTTTTCGTATTCCGCTATTTTTGACAGACAAAACTTTGGATGGATTAGGAAAGGTTAAGAATTTAAAAAGACTCAACATATACGAAAAAAGAAGAATTATACAATGTATAAAGAATAAAGATTTAGCTAGAAGTCGAAATTAACTTTATATACTTGTCAGAAAAAATCTTTGAACTTCCAATCATTCTGTATAAAATAACCTCTCTGAAATATATTACATTAACTTTTTTTTTGTTTTAATGCTACAGACAAATAACTTCTAGCAGTATAGTCTGTAGGGACAGATAATAAACTACAATTAAATTTAAAATGTAGTCATCAGAATTTTAGATAACGCATTTTCTAACTATATTAGCATTACGTTGTTTATTATTTCTGAAACCATTGATTTTTGGATACTGTGTACCATTAAAACCGCTTTAAAAATTTTACAATTAGGCCTGTCAGGAGCGAAAATTAGTTCATTTCTGGAATACGTTTTTAAAGAAATATTGTAAGGATCATTTAAATGTGGCCGGGCATGGTGAGGAGTCTGGTTTAAGGAAGTAAACTTTGAAGCATTATGAACTAGGTCTCTCTAAACAATCTTTGTGGGACATATGTCTCAAGCACCATTTTTGCTATCACCCTCATATATATATATATACAGACACATATATGTATCGATATATTTGTATATATATATATATATGTGTGTATATGTGTATATATATATCTGCGAAAGGAGTGTAAAGCTTGCTATAAAACCTTACTTTTTTAATTATTTTATGTGTCGAAAATAACTGCTTTTGGAGGCCAACGAATGAAATAAAACAATAAAAAAAACAACGGCTAAACAAAAAAAGACAGCTAGGCGAGACCACTTTGCGTTGCTGCCTTTCTCCGCACACCCATACCCACGAACCCGATGCCGAAAAGAGCATCAGGTTCGCATCTTACAGGCAGGGGATACCCTAACTCTATTTTAGTGAACCCGGGCTAAAGGGTTGAAGTGACCAAGGGTCCGGTGCCACTGCCTCGTCGTGACAGTCTACGAGCAGGTTTGACCGTCTCCCCGTCTCGCACGACAGCCTCCTTCTGCGTCATGACGTACGCCACCACCTTTTCTTCTTTAGTGCTACTGCTACTGTCAGAGAAAGTTCTTGCCAGGTAGACACACTTGCAGGTAGACATACGTCTAGGCTACATCCTACGGCTGAAATAATATGATACTGACAAGAATCAAGAATCGAATCGTAGTTTTTTAATAATAATCTCTCGAATAAAACTGCTATATAGCACGTCAGTAATATATTTACAACGTATCGAATAATCATTTATTTTTATTGACGTATGCTTTAATAATTGAAGCATTTTGTTATCAAGAGAATAAATTATGGTCACCGACCTTTTTATGCTCTCGTAAATAACATTTTAATTTCCCATTTTTGTAGCATTAATTCGTATCAATATTTTTAAATACATTTTTAAAAAAGATAATTTAAAAGAGTGCACTGTTTTAGTAGATTAGTTCTCTTGTAATGTTCGAAGGTCAGAAAGGGGTCTTGAAAATGAATACCGCACAGCATCACGTGAAGAATAATATTCTTTAGAAAGAAAAAACATTTAGACATGTAATCTTAACTAAGAGAGATCAGTAACAAAACTATGACATAGTTATCATGTTGTTACGAACGCACTGCCTTTAGTAAATGCTATTGGACTATTTATAATCGCTTGAATTAAACAACCCATTGGACTTTGTTCTGGTAAAACAATCACATCCAACGTATTGTTTTAAATTTGTATAAAATTGTGTATTATCATCTATATATATCAAATTAACAGTATATAGACAGTATGTAGGTACAAAAATATAGTCGTAGAACATTGCTGGAAGCTGGCCTCATAGATTTCCAACAAGACCTGTAAAAAGCGGTCTTCTAGCGACTTCCCGTGATCATAACAAGGTCACAAAGATCTGTGGTCACTGTGTCACTCCAGAAAAGGTTATAGTGGCCATCTGTGCGCTGCGGCCTGTCTGCTGCCATTTCAAATTGCCAATCCGCTGGTCTTTGTGCGGTCTTTCAATAATCTACGTATCTGTTATCTAATATATAAAATTCTCGTGTCACGGTGTTCGAACTTGAACTCCTCTGAAACGGCTTGACCGATTTTTACCAAATTTTATATGCGTATTTAGTAGGTCTGAGAATCGGCTACTATCTATTTTTTATACCCCTAAGTGATGTAATTTTTTTTTGACGAAATTTTTTGTTTTTGTTTTTTTATTATACAACATACAAAAATACATACAACCCTAAATTTTCACCCCTCTACGATCAACCCTTATTTTTAAATTGGAAATTAAAAATATTTTTTTTGCAAAACAACGTTTGCGGGATCAGCTAGTATCCATATAGAATGCTTGTATAAACTAAATTGTATGTCTGTTTATAATCTGTACAGTTGCATGGTTATGTTCCGTATGTATAAATTAACACATACAGTGCTATAAAAAAAACGAAGCCAAAAAATTTGAATAAAGAATTTTGACTAAGTATATATGACTGTTTGAAAATATATTGCACGGTTCCGAGTGGTCGGCATACGGCATGACAGAGCGAAATTCGTATCCGAGTTTATACATTTCAAGATTAACACGTTTCCAGCGGTACTGATTTTGTTAAATCTTCCATTAACTGTGGTACGAGGCGTTTTGAACCTTTTCCTAAACTTTTTTTTCAATTCGCACCAAAAAATTTTTTTGGTGCGAATTGAAAAAAATCTAGAATTTTCGTCTAGATTATGATGATGAATTGATGAACAAAAATCTGCCGAAGAAGAATCTGTAAGTAAAATATAGTACGGAATACGGTACCGCATGGAGAAAGGACAAATTTTCAAAAAAAAAAATCGTGATGGGATATAAAAGCAACAATAAATTTAATTTTAATAAGATTTATTTTTTAAAATGTGTAGTTGTAATTATATATCGAGGCCCAATTATTTTTTCGTTCGCCTTCAAAGATATTTTTGACACATTAAAATAATTAAAAAAGGAAAGGTTTTTATTACAGAGCGTTACACGTCCTTATGTATGTATGTATTTCCATAATGAATAATATATTAAACAAGTATATCGTTTATTATTTGTGATTTATTATTAAATAATATGTGCATGCATTAAAAAATAAAATATTACTTTAAATAATCATTAAATTTAAATTCATAATAAATAATTTCAATGTTTAATAATTTATTATTAGAGAATCAAAATCAAAATTCACTTTTAAAAATCATTATGGGTCTCTCTACGGGTAAAGGCGTCCGCCATTTTGCTCCACATTTCTCTGTCTTTTGCTTTGGTGATCCAAAGTTTTGACCAGCTTTTCTTTATATTACATTAATCCATTTCTTTTATTTCTTGATCCTTGCCAGGTACCCTTGTCAATTTTTCCTTATCCTTGCGTGCAATATGACAAGCCCTAGCGTCTATTATTTTTGTGGTTTTCCTTATTTTTGTATTTCTTTTCCGATGTTATCGTTATATGTTAAGTAGATACCTTCCCATCGTTCACTGGCACACATGTATTTTATTTTTGGTGTAGTTATTGTAAATGCATCTCTGGCAGCCATATGTAAGACAAGGTAGTAAACATTGTCCATTATTTTATTCTTAAGTTTTGAAGGTAATTCTGATTTAAGAGTTTCTTTATTACTCTAGAATATTCTTACGTATATATAAATATATATGTCTACATATACATACATGAATATGCATACGTATATATACATATATAAGTATATATATGTCGCTAGAGCCTTACTGTGGTACCTATGAAGGGAGTGCTAGCAGAAATGGAGCTCGAGACACATGTCCCACATAGCTGGCTTAAAAAGAGTTCTTTATAATGCCTTTCTAATTTACATGATCGTATCAATATTTCCTCAAAAGCCTGTTTCTGAAATGAACTAATTTTCGCTCCTGTCATGCCCAAATCTTTAAGGATTAAGGTAAAAACCAATAAAGGCTATAGCGATTGAACTGTTATACCTCGTGCTCCAATAAACACAAATTGATTGGCTATAAGTGTGAAATCTCTGATGCGGTTATTTAATGTATGGTACACCGAATTCAAAAATCAATGTATAATGGATTCTGGCGTTATTTTGCGAAAGTCCATCCTAAGTAAGAAAAGGACCAATAGAAGTTGCTATATATTGATCCTTTTCTTACCAAAAATCAATGGTTTTATAAATAATAAATAACGTAATGATGATATAGTTAGAAAATGCGTTATCTAAAATTCTGATCACTACATTTTAAATTTAATTGCAGTTTACTATCTGTCCCTGCAGACTAAACTGCCAGAAGTTATTTGTCTGTAGCATTAAAACAAAAAAAAGATAATGTAACATATTTCAGGGATGTTATTTTATACAGAATAATTGGAAATAAGTGCATAAGATTTAAAGATTTTTTCTGACAAGTATATAAAGATTAGTTAATTTCGACTTCTAGCTAAATCTTTATTCTTTATAGATTATATAATTCTTCTTTTTTCGTATCAGTTGAGTCTTCCTATCCTTGTCTAATCCATCCAATGGTTTGTCTGTAAGAAATAGCGGAACACGAAAAAGGCGCCAATCGTACTTATATGTTTTTATTGTAATATTTAAAAAAAAACATTACCTTAGTTTGTTTTTATTATAAATCAACATTGAGTTATAGTTAAAGTGATAAACACGTAATTAATATAATTTATGTTTAAATGTTATAACAGTGTCCGCCATTTTGAATCTGTCAAACATGCCGCGAACTTATTTCTTTGAATGACGGCTGCGCTTGTGATTTTACATTAGAAGCGGAACGAATATTATAATTATCTTTTAACTCGATAATCAGGCATATTTATAGCATGTTTAAAGGAAATATACGAAATGTACAAACCATATTTAATAGCAAACAGAAAAAGAAAAGATAAGTTTTATGGTTAATTATGTATTATCTTTAAACAAACAAATATGGTATACAAGGCGACGCGCCAATGACTGTGGACAAGAAGTAAATAATGAATAATTCTAATATGAAGAAAGTCGAATTTTAATAATGTTTCTTTTATCCAATAATGTTTTACATTTTATTTACTACATATCTGAAACCACTGTATTTTAGATAAACTTACAATGTCATTTAACTTACCAATCAAAAATACAGTTTTTATAATTTTGTTTAAATAAAAGTTATTCCTTTATCACAAAGTTTACTAAAGCCTAAATTATCTCATAAAATACTAATTTTAATAGAATATACAGAATAATTGATGTTAAATTTAAGTTTTAAAGGTACTGGCAGGTAAAGTAAGGCTTTAAAGATGCAAATAATTTGATCAATTTTTCTAAATAACTTTTGACATTATTTTTAATATGTAGTACATACCCGTTATCTCTGTCGCACGAAATACAGCTACTGACAAAACGTCACATAGGTAGTGTGGGACAGAGATAGTGCTCTACGAAGACGAAATTAGCCGATTGTCTCTTACCAAAAGTCGATGTGCAATATTTACCGCCGGGTACAATAATTCGAATTTTGAAAACGCTTTTTTCATCTCTCTTTTGATAGGGTGTACCTTACATTAATTCACTTTAAATTAGTAATAAATTCACCCCCTATGAAGCTTTTAACCAATCACCCTGTATAAAGTGAAGTAACCTACGATATTAGTAATTGTTGTTGAAAGACGTTTTATTCGTGTAAGATATATCCCTTACATGAATCATCACTGGGGAACTCGCTAAACCAGTTATAAATAGTAAAATGAGATGGAACTTCATCACCAAAAGTTTACTGAAGTCTATTGCAATTTTGACTGCCTAATACGTAACGAAATTAGTGAATATCATACAAAAAAATATAACACTAGTTAAATTCAAAATGGCGCCGAAAAGTAATTTTTAAATTGCCGCCATTTTGCGCCAAGTAACGGTCAGATTTATACGAAAGCAATAGTAAATAGTTTTAATTTCGAATTTTAAAATTATTTTGTTCATATTCATCAACTCTGCGCGCTATGTCGCGTATCCACTAATAATAACTAAAAATGTTAACACTCGAAAACCGGTGAGAAAGGCCAACCGGTAACCATTTTTACTTTTTTTTAAAGTTCCAAGAGATATCTCAGACCTTCTGTTGGATACTGGAACATATAGAACCTCTTTATATTTGCAATTTTTTTTTTTTAATAGTGTATGTCGTTTTGCAGTTTGCATTTACGTTTATTCTATGTCAGTTTACTTCTACGTATACTATTCTAGTTTTGTAAATTTTATATAATTATAATATCATGTCAAGATTACTACAATTTTCGTTTATGTATTGCAATACACAGTCCACGCGTATAATATTAAATAAATAAAATGGCATTCAAGAGTTATTTTTTTTTTCAAGAGTTATGTTTAAATTGTTTGTAGAACTTGGATTGTTGGCTCATTTACAGGGATGATATTATAATGTAAACATTAAAAAATATTAAATTTTATTTAACATGTTCACTGCGGGCCCAATTTTGAAGAACTTTCAGCTGGTGCAGCTGAAAGTTCTTCAAAATTTGTTTGTTCTTCAAACAGGCTGAGGTCGAATCAGCCTCAAGCTGAACTTCTTAGTAGTGCGGTTGAGGCCTTTTCTGCCTCATGTTCATCAATTTTTTTTACAATATTGAGTCAATGCTTCGCAGACATAAAGAAACCTATATTTGTCTTTGTCATACCTCATACGGTTGAGTGTAAACAGCCGCCGCACTAGAGAGAAAACACGAGTTTTACGCGCCGCACCAGTGCAAAGTTTACCATGAGGCTGAATTGACCTCAAGCCGTAGTGAACGTGTTAAAAGAGCAATTCTTGAGTTTCTCTCCTGCTCTTAACAGATCATCGCTCCGGTAGTAGCTTGCTTATTATATTAAAATAATTGACACTTAAAAAGCGGATATAGACAAGAAAGGACAAATAATATATTACATAATTAACACAACTTGAGGCAATAGCATGACCTCCAATACGCTCACATCGTGTGTAAAGTTATAAAAACTTTTTTAATAATATAAAAAGTTCAAAATCATTATGGCGTGTTAATTGTCTTATACGTTTGTAATAATTTAATATATTCACTTATTTAACAATCAATTAAAATTCTTAAAATTGTTTCCTTTGTCAAATTAATAAGTTAGAAACTAAAACTGCAAAATTCAATCTCGTTTATCCTATTTATATGATTATTATTATTTCGAAACGTCGAGAATTGTGTCCGCCATTTTGATTACAATATTTATTAAATTAATTTATTTAATACTCATAATATAGCTGTAATAAATAATGGATTATGATTGAAATTCATATATTTATATTTACATTTCTCTTCTCTTACATAACTTTTTGCCATCTTATAGAGACATTTTGATCATGAAGGTTCAATGTCAGGGTTATTTGGCGAATATATATATATATAAGTATCACTTCGTAGCCAAACTCTCCTGAATTTTGTTGTGGCTAAAGATGTGAGAGTTTCAGAGTTGTAACTTTGTAAGAATTCGGTCTTTCCTTTTATAGAATATTGTCTTCTTGGTACAATAAAACTAGGACAGTAGATGTTGACTTATGTTATGTTTTCCTTTCATAGCGCCTCCTTTTTTCGAGGCTTCTAATTTCCCTTGATTTGTGTGGGGTAGGGACCTTACAATTTCGGATTATGTATTTTTTATATTTTCAGTTTTGTATGTTTGTTCATCTTTCACCTTTGTTCCCAATTCATTTTTCACTTTCCTTATATCCTTCACATTTTCTTTCATTCATCGCATTCCGATCTTTTACACGTCAACAATTTTTTCATCATCAACATTCCTGGTAACATTTGGTTTTAATAACAGCATCATTTTATTTTGTTTTTTCTTTAACAATTTTATTTTGTACTTTTACTATATTACATCGATTGTTATTTTGATCTTTTATCTTTTTGTTCTTGTAGTCACACTTTACCAGTCCCTTTATTTTTATTCTTTAGTTTTATTCCTTTTCGATAGTCTACTGCATTACTTGTTTGCATAACCAGAGAAGTGCAAGGCGACATTTATCGTCGCCCAAAAAAGAGGCTTCACTTTCTGCCTCTATTTTCTTACCTATTTTCACCTCGAGTTTAAGGACTTGTATAATGTTACATAGATCTACAAGAAGTAAAGAAGTGACATCAAGGACGTTTGGTTTCGCGTTTGGGAACGTTATATGTTAAGTCGCCACACCTTCTATTGGTTAATTCTGTTTGTTTCCTAACTTCTTCTTACTTTTATCTCAATAGTTATTAGCAGTAAAGATCTATATCGATGATTCTGACCGATGGTAAAAGCTATAAACAATGCCTTTTCAGTACTAGTGTAAACACAGCATTACCGTGTTGCTTGTTAAGCATGACAAATCTTCAATATTTAATGGAAACAGGCGTTACCTTGCGGAAGTCCATCCTAAGTAAGAAAAGGACCAATATTTAGCCACTTCCGCACATGCAGTGGTAGTCGTGCAACAAAGTGCACCGCCCGCCAGCCCGCTGATAAATGCGTATGCGGCAAACAATGCGAATTACACAACTGCCACCGTTTAACCACTCAACACGTGTTTCACCCCTCCACGGGGCGTCTTCAGGAGTTATGTTACATCGATTAGTGTCATTGACTGACTGAATATTGACTATGTTTGGCCCTACTACGCGCCATACGCATTTATCAGTGGGCTAGCGGGCGGTGTACTTTGTTGCACGACTACCACTGCATGTGCGGAAGCGGCTAAATATTGGTCCTATTCTTACTGACAGATCTTCGACCACGACAATATTATTTATAACTTAGTTGTCTTCAAGACAAGAGTGAATAGGTTTCTTCTAGAGAAGCATGTAGCATCATAGACCTAATCATCTTCTAATATAAGTAGAGATAGATTACAAAGACCTTATCTTTAATGGGTTAAAAACCTTTTTCACATGTTCTTATAATATTTAATGAGGTTAGGTTTACGTTTGTTTCAGTGAGATCATGTGGTACGTAAAAATCAAAATTATTTGTGTATCCAACTTTTTTTAATTTGTCATAACTTGTGGCTAATTTCTATCTCTCCGGCTACATCGCAATTATTGATATGACAATTTTGAAACTCATTAAAAAAATGGCGTCGATTTTATCTGTACTTATCTGGACTTCAAAATTCGGAAAAATTATATTAAAGCTTAATTCAAACTTTATGCTAGTCCTTCTGACACTAATTTAGGATCCATAAATTTTGTAAATTTTTTTCGTAACTTGCATTATTTACAATTATGAAGAAAATTATTAAATTTTATTAAATTTCTTCATTGGATTCATTTATTTTAACAGAAACGAAACCGAATGAATAATTACTCGAAACAATTATTTTGCAACATGTTTCTTTTTTTAAAATGTAACTTTTTTATTCGTTATTATCATTAAAATTCAAAGCGCATAATTAAAGTAAATTGAAATGAAATGAAAGGTACTAAAAGGTTTATTATTCAATAATAGAAAATTTAAATGACAAGAATCCTTGACAGTGATGTCGCTTAATTATTTTGATTTCATTTAGGCTATGCGATAAAGTGCATATGTATAAATCTATGTTGTTAAACTATTGTGTTGTTGTGGAGTTTCTTCGTGCTTCTTCTTCACAACTATAACACTTTGCGAAGCAGAGTAGAGTCAAAAATAAAAATGGTTGGCGATCAACAAGAGTTAACACTAATATTGTTACTATGAGCTATCGCAAAAAAACACATGTCTGAGTTTGTTGTGAAGTCTTATGTGATCAATATGCGTTTGGAAACCTTGCAGTTTCAACTCGATGTATGCCATCATAGAGGAGTTCAATGTGATTGTACTTTCTATCAAATTGGCCTCCTCTGGTGTTGTCATGATGTAAAGAGATCACAGAGAGAGAATAAAATGATTCAACTAGTTAATTATGTAATATATAATAAATATATATTAAAGATAAAAGAAAACTCGTGTATTCAACTTTGGAACTTTTAACAGAACTCCTAATGATCGATAGCTTATTATCTATTTACTTTTTAATCTATTTTATTTATGATTCTACTCTGCAAGATGTTAGAGCCGTGGAGAAGAATCAGGAAGAAACGCCACAGCTACACATCTTGTAATAAACTTTAACACAGATTTAAACATATATTTATTTTAATGTTATTTATTTAATGTTATTTATTTAATGTTCTTTATTCTACACGTTAGGGTACATTTAAATTGGGTCACAATAATATACAAAAAAAGTACAAAGTGCCGTCTTATCACACAAGGCAATCTCTTACAGACAACCATAGTATGACAAAGGTAGAAGTACTAATAATGGGTAGATAACGTATTCAAAACTTACAATCATATGTACATAACATATATTCTCATAATAAATAAGTTATAATACACATTATAATAAAAACACGTCATACTGATTTGGATCGCACTTGCCTCAGAAATAATAAATAATAAAGAAACAGAGGAAGAAAAAGAAATGAATTAACAGATAAATAATCATAATATTGTCAAGCATAAAAATGTATATTTTTTATTTATTTCATCTAAAATAATGCCTACAGCATCAAGTAAATAATTAAAACGACTGTCATATTATTATGTTGTATTAAATCGAAAATAAATAAGTTTTTAGTTATTATTTTTTGGTAAATATAAATATTAAATAAAATATTGCCTTATCAGTGTATGTTTATGACAAACAAAATAAAAGAAATTAATATAATTATTGTTATTGGACTTACCGTTAAAGGTGCGTTCATCTGCATAGCTGCCATTCAGGAGCAATATCACAACCAACAGCGAGAAAAGCATCATGACATCTGAACAAGACGCAGCGACGTTCCCGCGCTTATCCTTGTTTACAACTTTTTTTTTAATCATCAAACGACAGACGTTACTGCAGATAATATATACGTCTGACACAATGCAATACAATTGAAATAAATAATAAATATAGTAACAGTTGAGTTTCTAGCCGGCTTTTAGCAGATCAATATACCGAGCCGATTTTAGCTTACTTCTTATACATTAAAATTGACATTTCAAAAGTTCCTTCAAATGTTTACGTGAATAGAGACATTTTGATTTTGAATTTGAAGAAATAAATAAATAAAAGAAAAATATTAGAGAGATTGCTTTATTTGTTAGTTTAATTAAAAAATATACGGCAGTTTTAAACTTACTGCGCATGCGTTAAAATGTCTAAGTGAATAGAGACATTTTGATTTTGAATTTGAAGAAATAAATAAATAAAGGAAGAATATTGGAGAGATTGCTTTATTTATTAGTTTAATTAAAAATATGCGGCAGTTTTAAACTTACTGCGCATGCGTTAAAATGCCTGAGTGAATAGAGAAATTTTGATTTTGAATTTGAAAAAATAAATAAATAAAGTAAGAATATTGGAGAGATTGCTTTATTTATTAGTTTAATTAAAGATATGCAGCTGTTTTAAACTTACCGCGTATGCAATCCAAACAAAATAAAATATAAATATACTTAATATATATATATATATAAATATGCTATGGTTTATTATCATGCCTAATATTTATTTTTGTTGTACCAAATTTAAGTGTAGATATTGTACAAGTCTGTTATAATCGTATGCATTAGTCTTAAAATTTGCTATTATGTCTGTTTGTGTTTACGTTATTTATGTGTGTGTTAAATGAATATATAAACTTCGTACATATGTCGTACAGACAAAATAAGAGAATATTAGTGTTTTAGTGCAACAGACTATACATGTTACAATGCAACATAAAAAAATAATTAAATGTAACAAGTAAGATAGTGGTCACTTTATTTAATGCTCTAAGGATACACTGTTTTTAACTTGTACGAGTTTTAACTAAGTTCCAAGTTGCCAAAGATTGAGAAAAATGGAAAGCTTTGGAGGTGGCTTTTACCTTGAGGGGTCCATACAAACTTAGTACAAAATTATCAAAACTATTATTTTAAATTACTAATTTTAATTTATTTGTATGGAATGAAATAAAGCTATATTTTTATTATTATTTTAACCTAGTTTTATAATGATATTATAATTTATTTAAGACAGTTTGATGCTCAAATGTCAAAAATTTGACGGCTATCAAAATTACAAAATGGCGTATTAGGTTTAATAATAACTGTTTATTATAAATGTATTAAAAATCTTGTTAAGTGATTACGTACCAATTATTTTTTGTTTTTCTTTAAGGTAAAAGTTTAGATAAAGATAAAATTCATTTATTCGACATTGGAACTTTTAAAAGATCTCTTATTGATCGTCAGCTTATTATTTTTTTTAATCTATTTTATTTCTGACTCCACTCCGCTTCGCCAAGTGCTATAGTTAAGAAGAAGCAGGAAGATACTCAACAACAACACTTATTTTAATAATATTTAACTATACAGATTTATACATATACACTTTATCAGATATAGCCTAAATTAAATCAAAATAATCAGGCGACATCACTTCAAGAATTCTTGTCGTTTAACCCTTAATTAGGCGCATTGAGAAAATCACTCAATTAGGCGCATGGGGTCTTAAATGACCCCAAAAAAATATTGAGAAAAGAGTATCAAAAAGGAATAAAACTTAATGGATTTCTTTAGTAATTAATAAAGTACTTTAATATACTTAACTTTAAGAAACAAATACTTACTATGACATTAAAAATATTAGAAAAAAAACAAAAACAGTAAACCTCTCTTTAAACTAATTTTTTTGGCATAGCCAAGATCAACTTAAGAAATAAAGTTTATTCAGCCTCATCAGCGGAATCTTCTGTTCTGCATCCGACGCAGTAAATCCTTGAGTGTTGCTGACTAATAAATTTACGACACTTGAAACATTTTGGTGGCACTTTTTTGTCGTCCTTTCTAGGACATGATGAACAGCGCCCGCGCTTAGCTGTTGATTGATAAACCGCCTTGTTCACATTATAAACTTCACGGAGCCGTCTTTTTGTTGTCGCTGGTACAGCACGTAGTTGTATGCGACGTTTTTGGTGATCTTTCACATGTGCCGCAGCTATTTTCTTCAAGAAAATCCGTCTTGTATAAGTCAAAGTCTTCTCAGTATTCGCTTTGTGTATGACAAATTGGTTGATTCCAGATATGTTTATACTCCAGGTAAATGTAAAATAATATTTTGTGCTCGGGTCCTTACTGCGTTCGATGGTGGTACTTTACACCGTTTCACTTTCGGGCCATTTCTCTGAGTATGTCGAGATAAAAAATAATTATCTTCCGTCGATACAGGGATGTCTTGGATATGTTCAGACTCCTCAATTTCGCTTTCTGAATTATGAGCACTATCAATGACAGCATCGTTTAAAGTTTTGTCTTGCGAATCCGAACCAGCAACATCTTGCTCTTCATCAAGCACTTCATCCAGCCATTGCAATATTTGTTTGTCGTTAGGCATTTTAATTCAAAAAAAAGAAAAAGCATAGAAAAAAACTCAAAAATACATAAAGAAATCATACCGTATCAAAATACACACATACAAAGATAAACAGTAAACAATATACTAATATAAACACAAAAAACATCACAAAAGTAAAAACTTACCTTTGCCAAAAAATGGAACGTAACTGGGCGCATGGGGTCAGGTCTCTAAAGGACAGCGATGTGTGCGCAAGAGTTAATGTTCTGGATGTGACTAATTTGCGTACCCCGGGGGGAATGAGGAAGCTAGAAAGAGCGTTAGTACGCTCTGAAGACTGTAAGCCATTATTTTTTGAATTTTAAGCGGCCCTGACCCCATGCGCCTAATTAAGGGTTAAATATTCCTTTATTAAACAATAAGACTTTGTCATTTTAATTTTAATACGCGTTTCGAATTTTGTAAGTAGTTTAACATAAAAAATCTGATTTCGTTTATTACAAATGAATCAGAGAATTTTTGCAGTTGAAACTTTGGTAGAGACTGTTTTACACATTGCCTTATAATTATACTATTCACGTTCCATATTATTTGAACCAGTAAGGATATTGATTTCTTTGAACTATTTTCTCAAAAATATTTGCGTTCCTGAGTTGTAAATAGCTCGGATGGCTCTCTTTTGCAAAACAAATATATTTTCAATATCCGCACCTCTGCCCCGAGACATCAGAGACTCCTGCCAAACGTGTCGATTAGGATCTCTCCCATAAATATCTTTGGGTGAGATGAATCGACAAATAAACTCTGTTATTAAGATATCGTCATATTCACTTAAGCGTGGCGATTATGGTATATCATCCAATAGATACCTTTGGGTGAGTTCTATGCCTTGCAATGGGTTGCTATAGGCTAAACCGACGACGATTTCCCATCGCAATTTAATTTAGACATATGAATGGCTACGTGTATTGTTAACATCAATTTCAGTATACCAACCGTACAGATGAAATAACTCAGACATGAGAACAAGCGAAAGAAAGAGATTTTTTGAAATAATTTATTATTACATAATTTGATAGTGAATTAGCCTGTAGGCCATGGTTACACAGATTTATTAAGACTAGGGGCCACTCGGGCAAATCATGTACTGATGGCGGGCCGGCCGCCAGAAGTATAGGTAATTACATTTTTTTGGTTTTATTCTGGTTGTATTATTTTTGCTGTCGGCGGGCCACCAGTATTCGACCGGCGGGCCGCAGTCTGTGCATCCATGCTGTAGACGAACATTTATAATCCACAAGGTGTGCTGTCTTCTATGACATCATTTACAGTGTTACCTTTAGCATATACGTTCTTTGAAAATTCTTTTTTAAATCTAGCAATGGACTGTTTCTGAACATTTTTTAACCCGTTAACCTTTAAATGCACAATGATGAAAAACTGCAATATACCACTTAAACATAATATGATTACTACACTTAAAAGTAAATGCATAGTGTTGTATATCTGCAACATTAGGTTGATTTTAATAACTAACTATAAAAAAACAGTACATATACATATTTCTATTTTTCCCTGCATCGTAGTGTACTTATCTGCAAGATAAGATTTTTAAAGTATAAATAAAAGTCATGCATTTAAGGGTTAAAGTGTTGCCCGTACAAAGATTTTCAAATTCTATGTAATCGAAATTTGCTTTTCCTTCTGGTATTTATATTGTACTAGCTGTGCCTGACGACATCGTCCGCGTGGAATTTTAGAAAAAAATGACAGTGACGCCATTTGTTGAAAATTAGTTATACCTAGTTATAAACCTTCATGGGCTCATTTACAAAAACTTTGCTAAAGATCATTATATGATAAAATGCATAGTTTACATTCTATAAAGGACATACAGACAAATATTCATTAATATATAATATATGTTCTTGGGAAATCAGTAATTTATCTATATATTTATATTTTATTTATTAACAAATCTTTATATATAACATTGATTAAGAATATTACCGTATAACTTCGCCGTAATAATATAGAAGGGAATCCTACGTTGAAATGTCCAACACGATGGTATGTACCTCATGCAAATCTTTCAAGAAAGATTTGATTATTCAATGAAATCGAGTCTTAGGTTTTCTAATTCCAAGCATTTGAATTTAATTATATCGCAACATTATTTTGAATATAATACGGTGTGAATATTGTATAATTTAAAACGAGGAACAAAGCAAATATCAAATAAAATTAAATACTTAATTACGGAAACGGAGACATAATTTTGGAGGTAAGAGTAGTCGTCCGTGACAATGACCTTTTTTTTGTGCATTTAATAATTATTCGTTAGTATTAAATTTACAATTAAAAGTGTGTGAAGTCCTTATGCGACCTCCTTCATATATCCGATGTAAATAAAAATTTGAATTGAAAAAAAAACCATCATATTAAATTATAATAGGCAATATATGAGAAAAATGACAAATTTGTTTATACGTAACATTACTATCCCAGTATGTTAGTTTAATACATTAATATAAAAACATTAAAATATATAAAACCTATTTCGAATGTCTTCAATGGCAATACTGTTCTTTACACGCTGTGGCCAGATACCAATAGCATCATGCACTCTTTTTTTTAAAAAAAAATCTCAACTGCCAATCTTATGATCTGTTAAGGGACTTCAAATTATAATAGCCTTTACAAGCCTTATTCTAAAACTGACCATAAATCATAATCCAGTATATCTGGTTATACGCATTTTATATTCTGTCGATTACAGTACTAGGTATTGCCTATCTATAGTATTGCACATCGACCTTTGGAAAGAGACAATCGGTTAATTTCGGTTTCGTAGAGCATTATCTCTGTCCAACACTACCTATGTGACGTTTTGTCAGTCGTGCGACAGAGATAGCGCTCTGAGAAACCTAAATTAGCCGATGTCTCTTTCCAAAAGTCGATATGCAAAATTTATCGCCGAGTACTGTAATCGAGAAACTTTTTTAAAGCTTTCGGTATAAATACAGACATTTATTTTGTTTGCTAAAATAACCATAATAGGTAAACAAAATTTTCTGTGACCTTCCTTTGCGCACTGCTTCAGTAGTTGTTTTGATTTTACAAGGCTATTCTTTTTTTAAATTATCAGTTAATAAATTACCAATGCGTCTTTTATAAGCTACAAGACATTGCTATCTTCATCTCTCGAGATGATTTTGTTTTCGGACAAAATTTCTTAGATTGCTTTGATCGCCTTTTTCGTACGAACACTACGTAAACGGCCAGATGTTTTTCTGTCACAAACAAAGGAGATTCTATTATATGTATCAATAGCCTGGTACACAAACATTTGATTAATACCAAGCGTGTGTAGGATTTTAAAAATTTGACACCATACTTTATGTAATGCAATCGCAGCGATTCGGTTCTCTTTATCACCCCATTCCGTTTTAATATCACAAAACATTTTACAACATGTTGGCGCGAAAATAAGAAAACACAATTAAAAATGACAGATTCCAAATTCAAAATTGATATCTTGTTTATTTTTAATTATAGCTGTGCTAATGGCCAGTTTGAGTATAATTTATTTATAAACTATACAAATTAATTAAATTATTTTAAGCGCGAATATGTACAATTATGATTGGCTTATATCAAGTCCGTAACGCTATCTACTATCAACAGTTAGCGGAAATCGAAGAGGAAATCACCCAGTGGTCACTCTCCTTTATTACTTACAGAAGGGAAGGAGAATTGGCAGTTGTTTATGGTCAAAGAGAATCTCCGACAGCCTATCAAAATCTAATTTTTATCCATCTCCTATTCCACCGCCTAACTGTGTTATGATTTAGGGAATCCAGGAAGTGCAGTGCGCTAACACATTGGACCTTCTTTCAGCTTAAACCGGTTTAGACACACAAAGGATCTCTCGTGTCCAGTTATTATCTGGGCATGAGCGGCACTACCGTGCATCAGCTTATAAGAGCGGCAGAAACGCTTTCGTGACGTCATCTGTATCGACTTCCGAGTACCGTCTCTGTCACGTGTCGCCTCTCCTAACAGACAGTCTTACATTTCAGGGCTGTCTCTTTGACCAGCTGGTCAGCCATCTCATTCCTAAGACCTCTTTTAAGATAGCAAGGCTCGAGGTCTTCTGAGGGAGCATCAGCTCGAGATGAATACAACGATTTCATAGGCATGGAAGGCTCATGAACTCTTACATGGCGTGAAAGCACTCCCGCGCAACAGCTTATAGGAGCGGCAAAAACCTGAAAAAAAAATTTCGTGACGTCATCTGTTTCGACTTCCGAGTACCGTCTAAGTCAAGCGTCGCCTCTCCTAATAGACGGTCTTACATTTCAGGGCTCTCTCTTTGACCAGCTGGTCAGCCGTCTCATTTCTAAGACCTCTTTTAAGATAGCGAGGCTCGAGGTCTTCTGAGGGAGCATCTGCTCGAGCTGAATACAACGATTTCATAAGCATGGAAGGCTGATGAACTCTTACATGGCTTCGGCAGCACTCCATGGAGTGACCAAGCCGACGGGCCCCCACCAGTGGAACTTGAGTGGCTGCCATTCGTCAGTAATACCTCTCTAGCAATCCAAAAAGTGTTCGAAATTCTATCTGTATTACATATTTTTAAAAATGTTCCGCAAGTTTAAATTAAGAACCAATAAGGCTACCGGGCGTTTTATTTACAATATATGAATAGCTGAATACTAAATAATGATTTTGTGACTTCGATATAACAATTAAAAGTATATTCAAATAAAACCTCAGACTTATTTTCGATTTACGTATAGCACAATGCCGTTGCTCTAATAGAAAGTTGTATGCCTTCGCACAATGTTTATTCAATTTAATATTAACACGTAAAATCGTAATGGATAACATATATATGGATATATAATATAAACTATAAAAGCAGGTTTTGATAATAACTAGTTGTCCCGGTTTCAAGAAGTTACCGGCCTATCGCTTTCCAAAAGAAAAAATAAATTAATGTTTACTAATAATTTTAAAATCGATAAATATTGATCTATATGCAAAACGACTGCATTTGCAGTGCGTGAACTGTCAAATACGCGAAGTTCAAAGCGATCTGTCAAATGATCAATATTTTAAAAAGTCATTATATATACATAAATTATTCAAGCGTTGCCGTTTTTTTATTTATAATTTTTTTACAAAGTTTTAATAAATTTAGATAAAAGAATAAACGAAATCAGAATCGAAAGTCTTTCTCAAGTTATAAAAGGAATCATCAACGAGTTTCTAATGCTTTTTTTCCAAAAAATTAAGACACGTTTTAGACACAAAAAAATCCTGCAAAATGGTTTACTAAGTGATATTTGCTTCACACCAACTTAGGATTAAAAATTTACGTGCCTTCTAGTTTGATCACAATATTATATATAGTATTGTTACTACATATATATGTTATAGTAATGTTCCAAATTTAACTCCAGGTCATAAAATATATTTTTTCCATTCCTTTGAGTGTTAATTCAAAGTTTTTTTTTATCTATAACTAGACTTTGTACTTAAAATTATTTATTATGTGTACAAAATTTTGTTTCCATATTTTATAACAATTGGACTTTTATTTTAAGGAGCAATAGTGATTGAAAATCACGAAAAAGTTTTTTATGTCTCTGTCAAATTTCAAAAGATATTCCCGCATGTGTATAAATGGTCATGTCCCAATTTCTGGAACAGCGATGCAGTTAACTTGGTAAAACTGTGTTTTATTTCAATAAAAGTAAAGTAACTTTAAGATTTTTAGGCAATGAATATTGCAGCTATATTTTGTAACCTATGCAGCATATACGATACATATTGCTGGGCATTACAGCTAAAATACTTTTGTGTTAAACCATTCTTGGGGTCCGAATTACAATCCCACTTCCACCCGCTAATTGCGTATGCCTTGTTAATTGTTGAAGGTGGACGAATTTTTCTCATTTTCAATTGTAATTATTTGCTATGAATTCCTTTTAGGAGCTAAAGATATTATATTATTTTAGCAATTTAAAAATATATTACATGAGAATAGAACTTATAAAAATGAATACGTATTTCTCTTAGCTACGCCATAACTTTAAAATAACTACCGATTTTATTTGCCTTGGTTTAAACGTATATATTATAATTACAACATCCAGAGCAACTTGCATTTGCAATGTTGGTTAAATCGTGTGTTTGGAATTAATTTTGATATCGGTTATCTAGTCGTTACAAATGTACATCACTTGTTCCGCCTTCACAAGCATCATCTATGTACACACCAGAAATACTATTACAAACCATTATAATACTATTTTTATTTATGGTTCTGTAAATAGGTCGTCGAACGTGTATGAAACACTATTCAATGTTGCTAGTAAATTTGGTTCTTGATTCTCTTCTGGATTGTTCCTACGCTTCTTTTGTTACGTTGAAGTTAATAATACTAGCCCTAAAGCTTTTTTTTACAGCTTCGTCGGATATTAGTTCACGGAGCTGAAGTCACTTGGCTTCTTTATTTTGCCGCTATATCTATACATTTTGCGTAGAACCCGCACAAGTTTACATGTAGGTAGTACTGTGTGAGCGAGACAGCGCTAGGGGTGTTTTAGATCAGTGATTCCCAAAGTTGTCTATATCGACCCCTAGGGGTCTATGACAATCTGCAAGGGGTCTACGTCAGCGAGAAAAAATTTGGGGATCTATAAAATGAAAATGGGGGTCCACGATAGTGGATCTCAACACATACACTGATGGTACCTATTTACTTATATCATACTATCTTATAATATCAAAACATTTACATTATTTATAAAAGTACCTATGAAGTATAAAATTAAAAAAAAAAACGGATATCAGCAGTTTTTCACACTAAACTTCACTAGTTAGAAATTTACAGGAAATCAATATCAGGTAAGTAGGGGGTCTACCCAACACGGAAAAACAAAAAACGACACAAAAAAGTTTGGGGAACTCTGTTTTAGATTATATTTACTATTGGTTGATCCGTATAGATCCAAATGAATAGTAAATAAAATATTTGATCACAATTCTATTTATCGCAACTTAATTCCAATAATTCATCAAATTATAGGGCAACGTTTTGAGCGCTCAAATTTCATCTACAAATGAACTGAATTGCGACTTGAAAACTTGTGGGTTTCGAGAATATCGACATAGCTCAATATACTTACCATACAAATTCATGACTAAGAACTGCACGCTTGCTTCGAAATTAATTCAAGTGATCTGTTTCATACATAATTCACAAATGTATTTGTACATAGTATATTCTATAATTATTATTTACACCATATAAATATTACAAGCAGTCACCTAAGTGAATATAAAACAAGAAGTTACGATAGCAGCCATACATCATCCTGGACATAGACCTCCCCTATAGTTTTCCAATTGCCTACATCTTCAAACTGACATGATCATCAGTCCACCTTTTGGGTAAACGACCTCTTGGCTGTATTTGGTGATCCTGTCTCTACTACAAACTGAGACTCGCTTCCATCCTTAATAATATTGCCTGTCTATAAATGTGAAATTGGAAAAAATAAAACAAAGTGTACTGTACAAGTATTAATTTATCGCTTAATCTTCTTCGTCATCATTAGCAGCGCCTCCAGGCTGGCCCTTGCGCAGATTCTTGCGCTTGACGCGACCTGGCCTGCCACCGCCGAACGGTGACTTCAGCGAGAAGTCGATGTGCTTGCCAGAGTCCAGGCGAACCACGAACGACGGGATGTTCACCACCTGCTTGCGCACACTGCGAGACATAATCAAATATAGTTATAAATATCATTGCATTTTCCTAGTTTATATTATTTTGGATATAAATATCCAATCTTTGAAAACATACACAGCCTGATAGAAATAAAATCTAATAAGGTAATTACAAATGGTGTGTATGTAATTGGTACTTCATTAGTTTTGGTAAAATAAGAACTATGTCACATATTACAGAGACAGGAAAGTAATGTCGTTTCTGTCGACATATTTTACAGAACATAGCGGTAACATATCAATCAGTTTGATTGATATGTTACCGCTTCAGCATTTCTTGTAATTTATGAAAAAGACCACAGACAGGCAGTACATTTATTTCTCAACCTTTTTAAGTGCCATGCCTTTAGCTTTTCTAAAATTCTTATGTTCCCCTATGTAACACATTTTTATATTAAAGCACAAGGGTTAAAATCATATTAAGTCCCCTTCCAAATTGCCTCCCTGTGAAACATAGGCCTTAAAGTGGGAAACACTGATGTAGGATGACCAGCTACAAGGTGGACAAACAACCTAAGTCTCTGGAGAAAGTTGGCTGCAGGTCACTTCCTACCAGCCATTGGAAATCCAGATCCAGCAGTGGGGGCTTTAGCTTAAATGATGAATAACAAAACCAAACCTTTCAAAGTATACAAATAATTCTAATCGTACAATCTTGTTAAAACTCAATAATTATCCACAAATACATTACCTGTTATAGCTTGTTACAAGCATAAATTTCAAGACATTACACCCAGCAGAGCTGAGATGCAAGTGGTCTTTATGAACATGGTTAAGTCAAAGCAGGAAGCATGGCCTGCCCACTGCACCAGTCTTCACCTGGAGTTCATTAGGATAGATCAAATTTGTGTTTAAGTTTTTTAAAACTACCCTCTTTCCTTACAGTATTGTGTCAACTCAAATTTTATCTTAAATTCAACACCTGTATGTATCAATTGAAACTATAATCATTTTAAACTAATGTTTTCATTATTATACACTTAAATCTGTTTTTTGTTAAATGAAAATTTTAAACAATTTGAAACTGAAGCAAAGCAAGAGATAACATATTACTTAGACTTCTCTTTGAAGAGTAATCTGTCTGCAAGATAGTGTAAACATCAGACGTTCTGTCCAAGAAAAACAACTCTCTCACATCTCATGATTATTTTTAGTTCTATGTTAGGCTCTGGGGGAACCGCTGCTTAGTAGAGTTCTAGCTTAGAGCTCTAAAATTGAGTCAACAGGAATCACTCTCCATTAGAAATAGTCCTTTAATTCCAAATGCTCCAAAGTTAAACATAGTATTTAATTTAGCTTTTAATAAATAGGTATCCCATTGATGAAACTTGACTTAGGTATGGTTTTGTATATATCACACACCAAAACATACTGCACATCTAAATACATAGTTACTAAAAAAATCAACTATGAGATATTGTGTATTGATGAAAATGATTATTGACCTGTTTACCACAAGAAATTTCACATTAGACAGATAATAGCTATATCTCAACAATTTCTCATCATTTTGCAAGCTTTGTGCAAATTTATGATGTCTTTTATTCACTGCGTAAAATATACTTTAGTGTCCCAAAAACTATTTTGTATACACATCTTCCTATGCAATTACTAAAACAGGTTTAAGTGTATATAAAATGCTACATTGCCAGTAATATACATTGATAAAGATTATTCTAGAATTTCTCATACATTTATATCCCTATAAACTGTTTACAGTAAACAGAACAAAAGTTATATGTATGACATTTTTGTGTCTATGATTTCTCACCGGATATGCCTTTGACGGATCAGGATACGGGCATGATGGATAGACTTTGCAAGCCCAGCCTTGAACACCTGGGTCTGCAAACGGCGCTCCAAGAAGTCCTCAATTTTCAAACCGAGCACATAATCGAGCTTCATCTGCTTCTCATCCAGCACTCCGATCCTCACCAGACGACGCAGCAGCGCATTTCCTGCACAAGTTATACACTCCAATAAAAAAAAATATATAATTAAATGGTTGTTTAGGTTTAGATAGCAATTATCAGATGATTTGATCGGTCAACATGACATGGTCAGACAAGAGGTTGCCATAAATAAGTTCATCATGTTAAAATATTAATTATTACTTATATTCAAGCAAAGAGGGTTACTTTAATGTTAATGAGTTCGTTCAGTCTTGGTTAGACACTTTTAAAATGGCAGTAAAACCAAAAATTTTAGTAGTTTATAAATATATAAATCAGGATGAATGATAACAGGAGCAATAGCTTTAAAGGGGTGAATACATAGCTAATTCGAAGACAAATAATATGAAAGTCCAAAAAATCAATGGTGTTAGAAATAAAAAATGTTGTGACTTTATAGTAATAAAGTATTTTTAAATTTCAAATGACTACGTATTAAAATTTTCGTATGGATAGAAGTCAGTGAAGTCACAATTTTTTTTAACAAGGTTACTTTACATAGGTCTAATTTAAAGCTTCACTGATATAGAGCTCTGAATTCACCTCTAGACTTATACACTTCTAACCAATAAACCAAATGTTTCATTTTTTTTCCGAAAGTAAACATGAACACGTGGTTTAGTAAACTAACCTTCAAAAAGCCTTTTCGGGTCTTTCTCTTCCAGCGTGAGCAGTTCTCTGGCAGCCTTACGGATGCGGGCGAGCGTATATTTCACCCTCCAAACCTCACGCTTGTTGCGGAGACCGTACTCTCCAATGATCTTCAACTCCTGGTCGAGACGCGCCTTCTCGAACGGACGGCGCGGCGTCACATAGGTCTTGGAGAAGACCGACGGTACTCGGTTGTTCACCATGATGGCGAGCTGAAAAATAGCCGAAGTTACAACCCAATGCTCCACCAAAACTCATATGAGCAAAGGCAATAAGCTGGATAGTTATAAGAAATCCATCAAACCTATATATTTTGTAATATAAATAGTAATTCGACAATGACATAGGATTAGAGTTAGGTTTGTCGCCACTAACCGTTGCAAGCGCTCATACGAGAAATCCCCGTATATTTCTCGCGCGGTGCGCTTGGGAATCGTAATCCAGTGGCATTATTTTCGCCTTTATGTCCATACATGACGGCTACAAAGACAGCCATGTTCTACTTGAAGGCGGCGTGAGGTTATAATTAAATCCGATTACATCTATCAAACTTCAGCAAAAATACGAAAGATATTGATACAAAACACACATTATATTTTTAAAAATTTAAATTATTGTTTATTTTCAAAGATTTAAAATAATTAATACAACGTACCGTCCACGCACTTAGCTCGCCAGAAAAAGAGAAGTGTCAAACGTAACCTGGTAAGTTGTTGCTTGCTGTTATATCGATGTTTTTCGGTTTGAAGCTATGGTTTGTATCGATAATATGACAAAATCGATTAAAGAGTCAGTTTATATTAAAAATTAAACAAAAGCGGAATCGTGTAATAATTTCATTTTTCTATGAGGGAAAATGTGCTTTGGATTGCGTTTTCATTATAATATGGATTAATTCATTATAAAGTATACATTACGTTAAAAAGCAAAACAATTTTTCTTGTTCTAATTGGTGTATAAATATATTTGAAATAATTATGCCTAAATATTTACATTTTCTGTCGTTACACAGGTTGTGAGAAATTAAATACATAACTCTGATTACACAACAATCACAGTTTTATTAGGAAACTCGTTTATGAGATATTTTATGAACACATCATGTGTTTACATTTTTTTTTCCAGTCAGACATTTAATGTTTTTACTAAGACATAACAATTAAATATAAAGTACCACATTTTAATAAAAAGATCAGTTGCTGTATTCGTGAGAATATCTATGCGAGAATGTTGTCAGAAATTTATGCGTGCAATTATATAACAAATTGTGTTACTTATTTGGTAGAGAATTTAAAAACAGAACCAACTTATGACTAGCAACATTAGACAGAAATTAAAGAATAGGAAAATTAGTAGTCGTATCACTTTGGTAAAAAAAGTAGTAAAGAAATATTTTTTAATATTTTGTCTCCCTTATGCAATTTCCCATAATCTTTCGTAGGTAACACTCTTACGTTATCTATATTGTTTTATTTAAGTTTCTAAACGTATAATACTAGTAACAATGAGATGTGTCTTAGCAGAATAATGTACTTCATTCCATAAGTGATACCTTTGTTCACATTTATGTGTTACAATTATCGTGTAAAGTATGTTTTATGTATGTCGTGTTCTAATTGTAAGCATCGTAGTTACAAGAATTAATAAGATATGATCGAGTGCAGTAACATTGTTTCGTATATTTTCAGCCAAGTAATATAATTTTCGCGCGTAATTACGCGTCTTTGTCCACTACAACCTACTTCTGACCGGCGTTGCCTGGGATAGATAATAAAACATCTAATTTACTAACATTTTACAAATTAGTAGTTTTTTTCCAAAACTCATATATTTACGGCTCATAATAAGTACATTTTTAGTAAATATTAGTTTTAAATATATTTATTTACAATATGTGGAATTATGAATATGTTATTTTCACATGTTTTTGTCATTATAAGGGTATCTTATCAACATTTACAATTTGGAGATTTGTCTTCTTCATTGCCTTCTTCTATACGGGCATTTTTTAGCTTCTTCGAAACTTCATCTGTATTATCCATTTCAATTACTTGCTCCAGACATAATTCTAGAATTCTCTCTAATGCTCTGGCAGTAACGTCTGAGGGATATCTGGGTATGTCAGGGACGTGGATGAAGAGGGTCCTCGTATTGTCCACGCTCAGTGATGTATAGTAAATGTATTCACATAGATATCTGTGGACACAAATATATTTAAAAAAATACTGTTATGAAAATTTTTACACTGAACTCCATATAGATGTCAATATATTTATTTTATAATGCATGTCTTTTTATTAACATAAACATATTAACATTGCATTAACTTGCAAACTTTGCCAGAAGGTACGTTAAAAGAGTAATTGTCTATGTTTTGTCAAAGACAAATCTGTTATGACATTTGTCAGACAGAATTTAGTTGACAGAAATAACATTACCTATTTTTCCGTTTAATGTTATTTCATATAAATTTCGTACGATTTTTATACCTTTTATACTTTACAGTTCTTAACCAACATGCTGCTACTGATCGAAACCTCAACATTACAAAATTATTCGTGTACTTTTACGATAAAGAGAAAATTCAAACTCAAAGATAGGCGAGTTTTTCCTAAGGATTATTTATAAACAGTGTTGCAACAATTTTTTTAAAGCTACTCCAATATTATCAACTGCATTATGTACTATACATGCAATCTGAATTATCAGCAAATTATTGTATATAGCTACATGAAAAATATGTAATAGTTGGGTGTTCTTAAATCTTAATGACTGACTCATGACAATGTTTGTAGACTATCTACTATATAAGAATTTATCATTTTGATGCTGGTCCATAGACACCCACTGAAAGGCATAGGCCTCCACCATAGTTCGCCATTACAACTACTTTTGTGGTGTTTATTACAACTGATGACATATTCAATTTCTGGAATGTAGGTAACGCAAGACCGGTTAAGTTTTACATTCAATTAACCTATGAAATAAGAACTGGAAATTCACCTTCCAGCATCTTTTGAGGAGACAGCACTTGTCTCTTCTAGGGGATTACCATTAAACTCCTTACAAATCTTTTCAACATTCAGCTTGGTTTGCAAACGGATTGCCCCTTCCGCTGTGCATATATGGTCAGCGGGACACTTGTCGAAGTAATCCATTCTCTGATATCCTTTCCTGTGGGCCTGGGTTTCCAGCGTCATGCAATTTGCTTCACTTGACACACCCACATGTATCATCAGCTGTAAATTAAAGCTTATGTAACGGAAGATATTTCATGGATATACCAAAATCTAGTAGACAATAGTAGACAAATGATATAGATATTGGATTGGCAAGTTCAAGTAGCAGGCCACATATAATGTGGTACAGATGGCATCTTAAGGTTCTATAGTGGACATCACAGATGAGCATGCAAAGCATAGGACATCCAGACACGAGGTGGACAGATGATTGTTGGAAGATGCTGGATGCATGCCACTTAAAACTACCCATCTCTCTATAGCTGAAATGATTATGTCGTTGAGATAAACATTAAAGCAGACATAAATAAATAGTATAATTAAATAAATCTTGTAAAGCCACATATTTAATAAAATATTAAAAGCCTCTGCAATAAGCCTAAGATTAAATCTATTACCTCACAATGCATTGTGATGTTATCATATCAAATAAATAGTTAAGATAAGGTATCAGAACATTTTAATCAAAACTATATATCAAGTGTAAATGTTAATAAGATTGCAATAGGTATATTGACTTTTATACATTGGAATATTAAAACATGAATATCTAATCTATCTCAAAATCTATATTGTCTTTGTAAATGGCATTTGGTTAGGCACATTTTAATTGGTTTTTAAGCTTAATGTGTTCTCTGCTAATGCGGTCAGTGCTGACTGTCAGTGAAGTTTCCCTTTAGACCCATAAAAAACCATTAATCTGTTCAAAATTTACTAAGTTGTTTATATGCTTTTATCTTTAACTGAAATGTCAGTTGTTTATAACAAAAGTTAATTTGAGCCATTATTTACAGATGGTTTTTTCAATAAATTTCTTAGTATGGTTATTGTTGTTTTACTAAGTTCTTAAATTTTTGAAAAACCAACTTGATACGGGAAAGCTAGAGAACCATGTGGGTCAGGTTTGTCTGTACTGCCAAATGGCCTGAAAGAACGAAAGGAAAACTCCCATAAAATGTGGTCATCACTGACCGACATGGCCTGGACAGGAAACAGATTTTTTTTCTCAGCATTCTTTTTTCTGGCATATTTAAATGATTGGTATTAACTTATTAAAAATATGTACAAAAAGAGATGAACTCAATTTCTATGTTTATGTTATTTTTTCAGCCAATAGACCCACTGCAAGGCATCCCACAAAATTATATAGGAGGATATACCTGACAATGGCAGACTGGTTGGCGATCAGTGGAGTATTATAGTATGCAGAGGATATTGCTCTCTTCCTTTGGAAGCTTGTGGGCAATGACAATCTCATATAATTAATGCACAACAATAAGATTGCATACTGGGATTCGAACCAGTCTTCTACTATCTCAAGTCTCAGTCCTCTGCTGCTACTGCTTTTAAGTAATGTACAGAGATGAGAGATGAAAAAATGAACTTTTGGAAAACAATGTCTGAACAATAAGATTCTAATCTTATTGTTCAGACATTGTAGAAGGATAGAAGTTTGTTGCCATATATATACTGTATATATTAGAAAAATGTGACAGATAGTTATATGATAGGATACTTTCATTTGTCCATAGATCTCTTCAGTTTGGATACAATTTTGTTGAGAAATATCCATCAATGCTTTAAGGTATATAGAGCAGTAGTAGCCCAGGAGTGGAGGAATTAGGCTTGAAATCACAGATTGCCAGGTTTGCATGCCTAGATAAAATCTTATAATTCACAGTTTATGCATTAATTATAAAGAATTGCCACTACTCACACAAAAGTTTCCAGAATTTCCATATCATAACATCATACTGTGATCAATTATGGCTGTGACAATTATGGCATATCGGCCATAGATATCTTTGGATGTGGATTAGGCTTTGCAATGGGCATCTAAGGGCTGAGATGACAATATTAAATTATAATATATATCAATTTAAACAACTTAAACCATACTCATTCTAATAAGACCTTTTTATTAGAAGTTTGTAAAATTAATATATATATATTTAGCACTTATATTACAAGAATCTAGGCTAGCCTGACCAATAAACTTTAATTTGCCTTATCCTTCTAGAATAGCATAATGTATAAAATATTTACATGTATATTTTTCCTCCATCATGCTGCCTATATAAAAATCAATGTATTCTTTATATGAATAGGCTGTTAAAACAATTTTGAATCATCAACATAACAATGTTGGCAATGTTGTTCATACAGGAAGCTACTACCAGCATGGAAGACGGTTCTGTTGAGAAGAGCTGGCGAAAAACTAGAATTTTAGTTATACAAGTCATCAACAATAATTAGCTTCCTGAGCATCAATGATATTTAATTCCAAACATTAACAGCAGTATAAAGTTCTTAAATAGAAGAACATACATTTTTCTTCTGTGGTTCTGTGATCTGTGATTGTTTGTGGAATTTTGGTGTATATGTATATGTGTATATGTATACCTTGTGCCATTAATGATTTATTTTTTAAAGTTCTGAAGACGAATTTAGGACTGAATAGCTTATTTTATTCTCTATTGCTGTTTTTTTTTAAATAATTATGGATGTTAACACTTTACGCTATTCTTACAAGCACTAGTATATTTAAAATAAGTTTATTAGATTTATTTAAAAACAATAAAAAGGGTATTGATAGATTGACGTTTTTTACCTTTGGGGTGTGGGTTTCCCATAAAGCCGGTACGAATTCGTCAACATTTTCGTAAGTAACCGGTATTTCAAGTAGCACCAATTCTATGTTATGTTTGTCTTCCAGTTTTTCCTTGTTCATTAGCTTAACCGCTTCCCAACTCGCGTTTACCGGATGATTTAAAAATGGACCAAAACCCGTCACTAAAACTAGAGGCTTGAATAAAAAATCCAAATCGTTGGCCATTATTTCTGTATAGTCACAAGATATCCCGCCGATATCTATATATAATAGCCGTGATAATGTTTGATGCGAATCATAAAGACACTAGTTTTGTCTACAACACAATAACATTAAGACAGTCAGCTGATTATTTTTGTTAAGTTGTCGCACCTGTGAAATTGAAATATGTTTCATTCAATTTATCACATAATAAACATAAATGCAGCCGTTATGCGTTTTGGAAATGTAATAAAAATTAAAAGAAAGTAAACAAATACTGAATAAAATTAATTTAAAAAATCCGCTAGCCATCGGTGGGATGGAAAACGTTCATTCTTACTATATTAACATTATGTTATCTATTATTTCTGATATCACTGACTTTTGGATAGTGTTCCATATATTAATTGACAGTAAATAAGATATACATTCACCCTTTTAAAACTTTTACTCCTTCACCAATACCTTGCTTTGTGTCGTTTCATTTTGCATTTTTTTCGAAGTTGCGTCGCTTCTTAATTAGTACTAATTTTTACATAGCGTCGTTAGATTTTCGAGGTTGCGTTGTTTAGGGTTCAAGTCTTTAATTTTTTTTAATTTTCTTTTTTTTTCCAAAAGACGGCAGCACTTTTGTTTCTAATTGCGCCATGCCATCAAAACTCGGGAATTCCCTTTTTAACAGAAAATCAAGGCAATTTTAATACGGTTTTTTTTACTTTGGAGTTCAGTTTCAATTACGTAGTGTGTAATGTGTTGTGCTTTTTAAAAAATAAATCTACATAAATTTTAACGTGTTGTTTCTGGTTACAAAAAAGGTATATATTTTTCCAATTCATTTATTGGCAGAGTTATATTATTTTTTAAATGTTTACTTTGTTCAATTTTCTTTTCAAAAAGTTGTATTTTCGTAATCCTAGAACTTATCTTCGATCTATACATGGTTTGCTATAGAAAATCTTAATTCACTTGCGGCGTTTCAATTTACGTCGGGTTTTTTTGGAACGTAACCACGACGCAAAGTGAGGTAATAGTGTAATATCAATTACCCCGTGCAAATAAAAAGAGAAATCAAAATTCTTTTAAATTATAATTAACTTTATTTTAAACATTAACAACAAAAATCAAAATTAACAATATACTTTAAAAATAAATCGTAACTGAAAATGGTTTAACAATAAAGTAATATTTGTCAATATTTGCTATTGTGTTGTGGAAAAACGTTTATTTATTTATTAAAACAATTTGTGCGCGGAAAATGAATAATTCGCCTACGCGCGGTTGCGCATCGAACCATGGCTCAAATCCGACTCTCTAGAACTGTCACGGCCGGCGGGCGTACGTGCTGCGCCTCGGCTCCCTGCCGAGAGCAAGCAAGAGCGCGGATAGTGCACGCCGTGCGAGTGAGCGAGACGAGTAGGCGAGACGAGCAAACGGTGGAGCGTGGTGACAACATCCGCGGGAATCCCCACATATAGCTTTTTATGTAGCGATATTATTACACTATGAATATTTTGTACTCACACACATTCGAACACTTAGATTTAATAAAACGGCATAATAATACACATAACAAATATTTACAAAATAATTCAATGTTTGATAGAATTAACAATGTATACTTAAAATATCACATAACCTCTTTAATATAAATCAACAAAATTTAAACTGTATATTTATAATACTAGTTATTTGCGGGAATGAAATATTTAATTAAAACAAATTTAACTAGAATAAAGTTAATAAAAATTAGACAATTGTATCAGATTTAGAAATTATTTGGTCCCCTCTAAATGCTAAACGCATCTCAAATGACAGGCCAAACCGAGGTTTCTTTTGGTAACTTCGATATTACATAGATATCGACCATAGATTTTTAATAAGACCAAATTGAAGTGGCATCCATTCTGAGTTTTATGATTTCACTCCCAAAATTACCGGAAAGAGATTTCTCCATTCCCATTGTGCACTTTTGTACGAATATCTAATATTGTTAGATAACTCGAGACTGAATACTGCCAGCGCCATCTATTGCCACCCTTCGGAGTTATAACATTATCTACCGTTAAATCTTAAAACAGTTTTGTTAATTGTGTCATTGATTATGTATAATATTAATCTTATGTTATGACTTATATGATTTCAATGTATATGTAAATAAAAACAGTACATACATATAATATATGTAATTACTTATGTTTTGTATAAGAGCAAAAGGCACTGCAGAGGTGAAAGACAAAATAAAAAAAAAGTAAATAAATTTATCTAAAGTGTAAATTTTTTTTTTGTAATAATCCTATTTTTAAATTTATTTAATTTTTGAGGCCATTAAAAATGTTTTACTTTTAAAAGATTCTTTTACTGGGTTACATTTGGTTGTGTTATTTATAGTTTCTTATATCAAGGCACGTTAAAAACTATTTTAGAATTAACTTAAGGAATGGGATGGCATTATAGGAGATATAAAACTTTTTTTGATACTTTTTTATTATTAGGATCTATGTTCCAGAGACATTAGACGAAATCCAAATTTTTTTAGGCACACACTTTGCATGTTTCAATGTCTGAGTAAAAAAGTATGCATCTTAACAATGTCTGGTTAAGATTACGTTTCGTGCGACCACTTCCTCGTCCCTACTCCATTTCTTTATTTAATACTAGTTTCTATTAAAATAAGCGTTGGTGACAACTAGTCAGAATAAATTACATGTTGTTTTGTGTAATCTATTCGTTGGTCCCTAAGTCTTAAAGTCACCTAGGAAGCAACGGAGAGGATTATTGTCAGAGCTTGGCTGGGAGATCGAATTGGAAATGAGATGTGAGGAACAACCAAAGTTAGAGACGTAGTTCGATGAATTACATGTCCGAAGTGGTACAAAACCGGTTTTGGCGATTTTTGGGAGAGGCATGCCTTGCAGTGGGCGTCGATCGATTGACGTGATGAAGATATGTTCAGTTAGGGATTGATCACAATGGTTGTCACAGTAAACCTAATTTAATGAATGTATTGAAGACTCCATTCATCCGTCGGATGGATACATCGTTTATCTTAATCTTGAAATCTTTGATGTCTTCTATATCCATACTTGGTGCGTCCTCCGGGTCAACTGTCACCATCGGCACCATCATCATACCAACAAATACACCGTAAGCTTGTAACTGGAAAGAGAAAGCAAATTTTACAGGAGGGTAATGAGTAATTTTTCTGATGTTTTGGGATCCAAAGCAGAAACAGAATGCATTGTCATTCTTAATTATTGATCCTGACCGGTCACTCTGTCATGGTCCGGACCGGTTAAAGCACTGGTAGCCCAGCGGTGGAGGATTTAGACTTACAATTCCCTGTATACAAACTTATATTTCACTTTGTGCATAAATAAATCCTATATTATTACTTATTGCCATTGCTCACAAACATGATTCCAGAGAATTGACAGCACTATCCTCTGCGTACCATAATATCACACCGTGATCGCCAACTTGCCAGCCAAGCATGGCGATTATGGTACATCCCCCATAGATATCTTTGGGGAAGACCTCTGTTTTGCAGTTGGCGTCGAGGACCTGTTTAAAGCGGCCTGTATCCAGCGGTTTCCGATGACCTTAATAACTGGTCACTGGTTGGTGAAACATCTCCCGAGGACGTCCCGTGGAGGGGTGAAACACGTGTAGAGTAGATTAAAGGTGGTAGTTGTGTTTCGCATTGTTTACCGCACGCGCATTTATTAGCGGGCTGGCGGGCGGTGCACTTTGTTGCACGACTACTGCTGCATAGCGGAAGTAGCTATATATTAGTCTCTTTCTTACTTAGGATGGACTTCCGCAAGGTAACGCTTGAATCTATTAGATATTAATGATTATTATCGTTATTATTGATGATGTGAGGATCCAGCAAGCTGATAGATGTTTACCTTTCATTAAACATTAAAAGCATTTCACAAACAGAAGTTTATTTTACTATATACCTCTTTTAAATCTGATTCATAGTCGTCCTTCGGATAGGTTATTTCAGGGTCCACGTTCAATCTTCTCATTGCAGCACACAACTCAGTGTAGTAATGGTTGAGGAGTTTGTGGTAGTACTTGTCGTGGAAGTCCTCGTCCGTGCCGCTGAAGATGAAGTACATCAAGTCCATGATTGGGTTGCTGACTTTCAGCATTTGATAATCCACAACCACTACCTCCAACTCTCCATCCTGCAAGGCAAAATGAGAGTAAAATGTTAAACCAGGTATAAGAGAAATCTGTATTTATTAAAAGAGCTCTTCGTCTTTTTGGACTACGCTTAAGGAATAAGATAAACATTCCGACATAACGGCGCTTGAGAAGACTGAATCTCCACCTGGTCGGTTGCTATAGTCTGACTAATAGTTGAACTACCACTCAGGAAGGCATTATTAGGCAAATTTCTACGCTTCTGTCTATTATGATGGAAGGTTGTATTTGCATTTGATGTAAAAGAAGTTATGAGACACGGTGTTTGGCATTAATCGGTGTAACATAACTCCTGATGAAGGGGTGAAACACGTGTTGAGTGAATTAACGGTGGCGGTTGTGTAATTCGCATTTTTTGCCGCATACGCATTTATCAGCGGGCTGGCGGGCGGTGCACTTTGCTGCACGACTACCACTGCATGTGCGGAAGTGGCTAAATATTGGTCATTTTCTTACTTATGCTAGCAAATTTAGGCTTTGTGAAGCTTGCTGAGGTCCGTGAGCTAAAAAAATCCTCTAGATTTCTTGTATTTCAGTAACAACGATGACGCTCGCACGAAGAGGGACCATACACATGTATGTGTATAGTGTTGTGACGTGACTGCAGTCTAGGTTTGCTAAGCGAGCACTAACCGGAGGTCTGTAGCGATGCGAGCTGACCCTGAGCCTCGCTTGAACTTTTTACTTGTGTGATGCGTGTACATTACGCCCAACGGTGGCCCGATGTGTGGTGAGTTAGGAATTTAAAAAATGAAGTGGGAAATTTATTCAAATTCCGCTTTAAGAGTGGCCAAAAGCGCCGAATGTTAAACACTGTTAAATATCTACGCATTGTATTTGACATTGCATTGATTGCCTTAATTATTTTACATTTTTATTTTATTTTTATAATCTGTATTCCACAGAAATTAGTGTCAGTGACTTTGTTTTTACGATTACAATTCAAATTTCGGAATATTTATTTCTGAAGCCGAAAGTAGCCGATTGTCTCTTTCCAAAGGTCGATGTGCAAAATTTATCGCCGGGTACAGTACATAAACACGCAATATTTATTTCTGCTTTAATCTATTTTATTTTTAACTCTACTCTGTTTGGCAAAGGGTTATTGTTGTGGAGAAGAAGCAGGAAGAAACTTTTTTTCACGAATAAATGTACTTGCTCTCGTTGGTCGCACAGATAAATATAAATAAATAAATAGTAAATGCGGACATTGATTATAAAATTAAAATACATGAAAATAATATTTATCCTATATAAAAGGTCTCTGCGATTTGTCTGAAATGTATTTTGGATGGACTAATAGAAATACATACATTATGAAGACTATATAGATAATCCATCATCCTGTAGTTTTACGTATACCCTAAAATAATTACCTATATAAGTTTTACGCAATTTGTATTACGTATCAATTACTATTATAAATATAGCAACAATTTTCTATTTTCCAACATGGAGCCCACGCCCCATAGGAGGGCAATTTGATTGTTAAAGTGGGCAATTTGAAAGTGGGCTTGAGTTTAAACCTTTCGCTTTAATACAAAAAAATATATGTTAGTATGTAGGCAGAAGAAGAAAAATACTGCTCTAGTGTGTAAACGTCTTTATGATAGCCTTGACGCAGACATTTCTTATCTAATAATAGGTTTCTAAACTATAATTATTGTTTATGCTGAGATCATCCGCGCAATTTTCCACTCGGCATTTATGCGTTATGTAGTTGTATTACAAGCAGAAAAATAAATAATAACCATCCATATTAAACCAGATGTTCTCAACCTTCGGCATGTCAGGCTTAAATATATTGATCGTCAACTTATTTTATATTTAACTAGCTGATCCCGCAAACGTTGTTTTGCAAAAAAAATTAGTTTTTAATTAACAAATGTAAGATAAGGGTTGATCGTAGAGGGGTGAAAATTTAGGCTTGTATGTATTTTTGTATGCTGTATCATAATAAAATAAAAACCAAAAAAATTGTCTAAAAAAGTAAAAATACAATTTAGAGGTGGACCACCCTTATCACTTAGGGGTATAGAAAATAGATAGTAGCCGATTCTCAGACATGCTGAATACGCATGTAAAATTTGGTAAAAATCGGTCAAGCCGTTTCGGAGGAGTTCAAGTTCGAACACCGTGACACGAGAATTTTATATATTAGATTTTTAATATTTTTTATTTTGGAATTATGGGAGAGCGATACGGCTTAAAACCTCCCGTTTCCTGACTTCAATGTTTTTTTTTTAAATAATAATACAGTCACATGCGTATGTCGTCCTAACAAGAGGAAAGTCTGTGTATGACATATGTATGAAAAATGTCAAAATGATTGTATGGGTATGTGTTTTGTAGTGGTCATTATGTCTCCACAGATTCTACACCGCTTCGCAAGGTGTTTTAGTCCTGGAGAAGAAGCATGATGAAACTTCACAACTAAACATCTTTTAATTAAGTATAACATAGATTTATATATATACACTTTATTAGGTATAGCCTGAATGAAATTAAATAAGCTCGCGTGCCATTTTTTGCTATGTTAAATTACACTACATCATTTGACCACGTCAATAAGTCTATTTAAGTCTTTAAAGTATTTTTTTCTAGAGTGGATGCTTTGGATAATAAACGCAGCGTGGATAGACGACCTGAAGGACGGCGATATAATGTTTGTCAAGTTTATGAATTTTTTTTGCATGAGCAGCTTCTGCGAAATATTTATACGCTGTTTTTGTTTTGAATTGGGTAAAAATGGACTTAATGCCTAATATAGGATTTTTCGCTTCAACTATATATGTTTATATAAAACAACCAAAGTATCAGTAAATATATAAAAAATAATAAAATCAGTAAAATTGTTTTCAAGTTATGGCACGATAGTGGTAAAATTGTAAAAAAAATATTTATGTACATATTAATACAGATACTAATTATTTTGTCTATGAACTTAGTTTAAGTGGTTAAGATAATGTTTTTTTATTATTTTCAAGATCTAGGTCTCCTTTACAACCTTTTCTACTTTTTTTATATTGAATCTTTTATATTTAATGGAATCAGGCGTTACTTCGCGGAAGTCCATCCTAAGTAAGGAAAGGACCAATATTTAGCCACTTCCGCACATGCAGTGGTAGTCGTGTAACAAAGTGCACCGCCCGCCAGCCCGCTGATAAATGCGTATGCGCCTTTTTGATTGACTCTGTGTTTGGCACTAATCGGTAACATAACTCCTGAAGATGCCCCGTGGAGGGGTGAAACACGTGTTGAGTGATTTGGTGGTGGCGGTTGTGTGATTCGCATTGTTTGCCGCATGCGCATTTATCAGCTGGCTGGCGGGCGGTGCATTTCATTGCACGACTACCACTGCATTTGCGGAAGTGGCTAAATATAGGTCCTTTTCTTACATTGAATCTTTTGTTTGCAAGTCTGCCGATTTTATTTTCGGTTAGCGGTGGAAAGCTGTGGATTATGCTTCCACTGTTACTCACTTATCTCTATTTATATTCTCACTTTAATTCTCATTGAGGAAGTTATAGATAATAAATATTTAAAGTAGATTACAAATTTTCTGAAATCAAACTTCTACATAGTTTTATCTATGTATAAGAATTACGAATTCCGAATTGAAATTTAATATTACGTTTTTAAATCTAAATGTATTTACGGTCAGGTATATAATTATCTGTTTACTTTTAATTAGATAATAAATACAATATGGGTACTGTTATACCATATCTCGATATACACTTCTGTTTATTGATTATTTCTTCACTACTCTGGGTTGACTGATAGAGAATGCTTATAAGGCATTAAGTGCGCAATAACACATTGTGAATGATAAATAAATAAATGTAGTTATTGTCTATCTTTATCAGTGTTGTATCTCTTACGCCTATATAATTTTTACATCAAAGCGAAAGGGTTAAAATTGTTTTGAGTCTATTTTCGAATTGCCCTCTTAAAATTCAAAATGGCGCCCTTCGGGGCGTGAGACCCACGTTTTTTTTATGGCCCCCGCTATTGGGGGCCTCTCGTACCCCTAACTTTTTGGGATCAGAGACTTTATAATATTTTTTATTCAGTCTTTTCTTTATTTATCACTCTCTTTCACGCGTCACCATATCTTTCATTCTTTACTTTTATCCTTCACAATATCTTTCGTTTTGCTCTTTTATACCTTCTTTCTTTCCTCGACTTTCTTCCATCATCTTCTTACTCTAAGGTGGCTAGGTACATTTTATTTATTTTTATTCTTTAATTTTATGTTACATTTATTTTATTTTCTTAATTCTTTATTACACATTTCTTTTTCTATTTCTTATTATTAGTTAACAATTTATTTTGTGCAGAGTTTATTAAGTACCTTATTCTATACAGTTTTATTTCTTTCAACCGTATCACTCGCCACCCCGTGAAACCCACGTTGGGAAACATTTGTCTATATCGAACTGTGATAGCCAAGCGATAGAGGACTGAGACTTGCCATCGTAAGTCGCGGGTTCGATTCTTGGGATAGTCTTATAATTCACAATTTGTGCGTTAATTATATAAATTTGCCACTGCTCACAACGAAGTTTCCAAGTGACTGCAGCATCCTTCGTGTACTTAATACCATATTGCAATCGTCAACATGCCCACCAATAGTGGTGATTATGGTATATCATTCCATAGATATCTTTAATGAAGACATATGCCTAGCAGGCGTCTATGGGCTGGAACGACGACGGCTACGAATTATTATTTCTAAAAATAGAAATAAATGAAACGAAACAGATGAAACTAATTGGCCGGCGTGGTTTAGACGCCTGTGTTTATCATAAAAAATCTCTTTATATGCAGTGTGATTGGTTGTATATATAAAATATTTAAAAGCGTACCATACACTCTATCTCGGTTTGTGAAATAATAAACATAATCTTTATATAATAAGAAAATATGCTAGAGAAATCGTATTGCAACATTTTAAAATTATATATTATTGTTTACTATCTGTCCGTGTAGACATTGTTAAAGTTATTGACCTCTGAAATCCCAACAATGTTTCAGAATATATATATGTGTGTATGTGCGTGAGCGTGTGTGCGTGCGCGCGCGCGCTTTGCGTGTGCGTGTGTGATTGAAAACAGCTTAAAGCTCTTGTCTAATAACATATATATTTACCCTTTAAAGCTTTCGCATATATAACCTATCAATCTATATATGTCGGAACAAAACAGTATATCTGTCTGCCGTGTACCTATTTGTTAAAGTTATCATAAAATGATATTTGACCTTTTTCGACAAACTCTAACAAAAACAATATTATTTTTTTGTTACAAAACCTCTATTTATCCATCGTCTGTTACTGGCCTCATTGGTAATGGTTGCTCAACGAACCATGGAGATAGCTATATTCGAAATTTAAAATTAAGAATCAGAAAATTCGTTAGCACACCATAGCTCGTTGAACACAGAGGCCTTAAGGTTCTGGATTTGGAGACCAGGTTTGGACAAGGGCAGCGTAGAAGCACAGGTGTACGACCTAGTAGGAGTAACAGGCTATTTTTTTAAAGCCGCTAAAAGACACTGAATGCAGACTGCTCTCAGTCCTGTTGAAAGTCTACAGGGATGGCCTATGTCCAACATTGGACGTCATGTAACTGAAATGATGGTAATGACATACATATAAAAAGAATTTCAAATGAAACGGACAGACAACGTATTTGTCGGATTATCTGAAGGAAGATTTTTTTATTGGGCAGGTAACCCAGCTGTGGACCTCCTACAATTAAAACGATGATGATTATTCTTCATCTACTTTTGAGCCAATATAATACTGTGATCAAAAAGAGGCTTCAATTTTAAGACCCTACTGGCCATCGGCGCGTAATAACCTTCCCACTCCCACTTGCCAATGCGCTGGGATATGTGATTATTAGTTTTACAAAGCAAGTGATATATCTATCAAACCATACTAGAATCGATCTAGATTATATAACGTAACCTCACGAAGCGTAATTTTCTGTCCCAGAATTGGGAATATTAACAGTAATGATACAAACTTTAAGCTAATCACTTTCGAAAAGTCAAAACATTGAGATATCTTCATATAATACTAGCTGATCCCGCAAACGTTGTTTTGACGGTATATATCAATATCATGTTTTTTTTGTTCGATATGAAATCTCAGCCTAAACTAGATCTGAGTTTAACCTTGAATGCTGTTCTTGTATTTGTAAAAAAAATGACAGATGCGGTCTGCGGTTGGTAGATTATTTATTGCCAATATAAAGACCACGTAATTAAAATTATCGCATAAATGTTTAATATGCTTCTATTAAAATATTGAGAAATGTTTTCAAAAATATATTTTTGACGATTTGGTAATTCGGAACGGTGTTTATTCTATTTCAGAAGCAATTGAAACGAAGCAATATGAAACCTTTTCTGTGCTGTATATGTGAAAATCTTTCTCTATTTAATTATACATTTTTTACAATTACTATATAGTACAAATATATAATAATATAATAAATAGATTGCGATGGTATGGCCAAATTCAACGAAAATCAGATGACCACGTGGTAATAACTGCCTTAAGCCTCCCAGAATTCCCAAGAGGGAGAGGCCGTCCAAAAGCTACGTGGTGGTCTAATATCAGAAAGGATCTGGAAACCCTTCAACTTGATGCAGAGACAACCCAGGATAGAGTGGCCTGGCGCAAATTGATAAGGAGACCCGACCCCAAATAAAGGGAAAAGGGAAGGAAGAAGAAGAAGACTATATAGCACAAATATACAGGGTGATCAGTTGTGTGTGTAACCTATCCGAAATCAACGGTTATAGAAATAATAAACGACATAATGATAATATAGTAAAAAATAGCGTTAAAAATCTGTACTAGCACATTTTAAAATTAATTATTGTTTATTATCTGTTTTCATAGACTCTGTACTGAGAGCAGTTATTAAGCTATCTCATTTCAATATGAAAAATAAATTAATGTAACGTATTTTATAGTGATAATGTTATACAGTGTGATTAGAAATAGATGTAAAAGATTTAAAGTATTTTTAACGAGTTATATATTTACTCTTTTAAAGATATCACACCGATATTCAATCATCATGTATATTGTAAATTTTTTTTCCGTTCATAAAGTTGTATATACAAAATATTTTTATCATAGAATTATTTAAACTGTATTGCTATTGTAACTTATCACTTCTATACTACGTTATAGTATAAAAGTATATTTTAAAATTAATATCACTACATTGTTATCAAATATTTATTTCCATTGCCTTAGATAAAAATAATCTATTTCAATGACATGCGTGTGTTCAATTAAAATTATTGTTTAATTACATTGTAAATATTTGATAAAAAAATAATGATTCATTTTCAAATTGAAAATATGTTTATCGAAGTATTCATATGAAATTTTGAATCTTGTGCTGGCCAAAAACTCAACAGTTGCTCTTTTAAAATCAAAGTAGACATTGTTTGATTTATAAATTATAATATCAACTCTGAAAATGAGTCAACAAATCAAGTTCGACGCATTTCGTTCAACTAAAAACTCTTGAATGCTATAATTAGATTAATTCAGTAAGAAAAGAAAGATATGTGGTTATTTTTCAGTTGCCTGTTATAAATAACATTTAAAAGTTATTTTTATTAAAGTGTTATAAATAAAGATAAATAAATTCGATCTATCAATGACAACAATGGCAGCGGATAAAGGCGTTTCTACCTCAACGGAGATTGAATCTATTGTTAGGTAATTTAGACGTTACAAAGCAAGTCACTTTTGAAATCGGGTCGCCGATGAATGCTTACCTCACGAAGCCGATGCATCAAGTTACTTGCTCTGAAGTCACCATGCGCCAGAACTGCTCGTTTATGAGGCTTGAGGTAATAGTCGAATTCTCTTTCTTGATTCTTCTCCAAGAACGCCTGCAATCTTCCTCGGTTTTCTTCATTAACAATCCCCATTGCTGTTTTAACTATGCCCTCCATCATCAGCTTCAATGATTCCTCTTTACCTTTAAGAAAACAGAAATTTTCCGCCAATACGGCAAAGTCATCAGGGTTTGATTTGTCATACGCTATGGACAGAGCGTGGAACTTTGCTAATTCCGTGACCGATTTGGCCGCGTATTTCCAGTCAAATGTCTTGAAGCGATCGTGCGTTTCGTATCCTTGAGCTGACAGATCCTCGAGGACCAGTATCTCCTTCATATATTCATCGTTGCTGCCGTAGAATTTGACTGTTGCGAGTCTGTGCTTCTTTGGAACGTTGAACTTTTGTTCCAACTCTATAAACCTTTGTAGGAGTTCAGTGTAGAAGAACATTTCTGTTTCGAAGATCTTAAACGGCGTTATTTCCCGAACATGTTCACTCACGGAAGCGACTTTAGCGAAGAGGAACAGGTCATCTTTATTTGGTTCTTTCAGAGTAATACGGTACAGTTGGGAGGTATAGTTGGCACCATCTGTGGAAAAGGGTTGTGGGTCAACGTCTCTGGTGCTGTACCCGTGTTCCGCCGCTATCTTCTCCAGCACCTCCCGTAAAACTTGATCGGCGTCCGTCATATTTGAAATCCGGGCGCGTACTGAAGTAAATTCATCAAACTCCGAGAGCCGCGCGATTGTTGACATGTGACGTAACGTTTTGGGTAATCTATAGGAGTGCTGTTCGCAGTCCGGTTTACAACGGCTGAGGTGTTAGCAACAGAAAAAAAATCTGTTCTACTGGTTTATATAGCATATCAAAATATGAACAGTCATTTTGATTATTTGTATTTTAAATACAAGATATAAAAATGTACCTGTATCGCCTACTCCGTCTTAAAAATGTTAATAAATCTTCTCTCTGAATGTACGCATATATATTTCTACAATATATCTTAGGCCTTTCTTTTTTAGTTTTAAATCTAAAATTAAAAGTATATTATTAAATAAATATTATTACAACATTTCAAGAGTTTATAGTTGATCGAAATGTGTGGAATTTAGTTTGTTGATTTATTAGCATGGTTGGTAAAACTATGTACACATTAAACATTGTTAGATATAATTGAGCAACTATTGATGTTTAGGTCGACTCTTAGCAGATCATATGAGCCAGCTTATCAGCTAACTACCTTTCTATAATGTTAAAATTAAAAATAATTTTCGATTTAAAAGTGCCTATTTAAAAAAAGATATTTCAATTTGTTTATAAAATTATTTAAAGAATGTTCTAGTACAATAATAAACAGTCACCTACCCAAGTATTTCAACTTCCTTTGTCTCTTTACTATCGTTGAAAGATGTATTTATATATAAAGAGATGTGTTCATATATGTTTTGCAACAACAATCCTTTCCAACTGCGCCATTTAATTGTGTAATTAAATGCTGCTAATAGTATTGAATAAATAAATAAATATAAATTATAAGTAAAAATTGTAAATAATGAAAACAAATAAATATATGTTGCAAAAAAATAATAAATAAAAAGAAAGATTTTGTGAAGGGTGAAGAAAAGGGAGAAAGACTTTGTGAAGAAAGAAAAGAGAAAGCTGTATTGTAATGTCCTTGCTGCAAAACAAAGTAGATAGAACGAAATAAAAACTGTTGAAGATTAACTACACAATTTAATCCTATTTTCATGTATAATAAATAAAAATTAATTAAATTATATTACAAGTAGTGTTAACCAATCCTATTAGAAATCTCTGCGAGAAGACAGTTTGCGGCATTAGAACAGATCTGGAAATAGAATTAGGAATCAAAATAGACAGCGGCGGCATCGTCTTCCTGATGAGACACGCAGGATATCGCCACGTTATTTTGCAATACGCAAAAATTATTATAAAGATCATTAAAAAAAAAAAATTAAGGTCGGATATAGAATTTAATAGATGTAGAAAAATACCTGTAATATAGAATTAAGATAATAAAATTATTTGAAGATTTACTCCAATACCTCACTTTGCGTCGTGGTTACGTTCCAAAAAAACACGATGCAAATTGAAACGCCGCAAAGTGAATTAAGATTTTCCATAGCAAACCATGTAAAGATCGAAGATAGGTTCCAGGGTCACGTAAACACTACTTTTTAGAAAGAAAATTGAACAAAGTAAACATTTAAAAAACAAAAATAATATAACTCTACCAATAAATAAATTGGAATAATATTTACCTTTTTTGTAACCAGAAACAACACGTAAAAACACATACATACAACACATTACGTAATTAAAACTGAACTCTAAATATAGGAAAACAAAGTGAAAATAAAACTGTATTAAAATTGCGTTGTTTTTTAGTTAGAAAGGGAATCCTCGAGTTTAGATGGCATAGCGCAAACAGAAACAAAAGTGTAGCCATCTTTTAGAAAAAAAAGAAAATTTAAAAAAAATTAAAGACTCGATCCCAAAACAACGCAACTTCGAAAATCTAACGACACACAGTAAAAATTAGTAAGCAGCGACGCAACTTCAAAAAAATGCAAACCGAAACGACACAAAGCGAGTTATTGGTGTATATTAGAATTATTAAAAATATGTAAACAGGGAAATAAAATAAAATGATTACAAAACGTAATATTCTAAGAAATGGTGAACGATTGAAAGTAATGAGTTAGTATGTAAATGAAAGTAATTAAAATGAAAGTATGTGTAAAGAAAGGAAGAAGGAAAATAAATGAAACATGACTGAAAAACTTATTGAAATAAAAGGCCCTGGTCCAAAAATATATAGGCCTATGGCGAGCAGAAAACATTACAACTAGCAGATGGTGCAAAAGTAATGTCATAATTTGAACTGGAAGCCATTTTGTTATAAATGAAAAAAGTTTATTTATAAGTGCAAGGTTGACGATATTAATTAGAAAAAATTACATCTCTCTAGTGGCCACATTTAAAGTTGATGCATCTTCACTCGCAAAACATCTAACTATAAATTGACGATATCTTCTTCAATGTTAGCTTTTAAGACTTGTCAGATGCGTGGTTTATTGTAGTAAACGCGAGATTCGAAAATCGATTGCTCAAACACGGAGCACGACTACGAAATTCACGCTGCTTTAAAACAACACTGAAAACTTGTCATAAGCAGTAATAATAATTCCATATTCTAGAGTCGTGCATCGCCCCATTGCTTATTTACAATTGATTCTCTATATATCTGCATCTTAAATGTCAAAGCGCATTGACATTTGGCGCCATTTGTAAAAATTAAGGCGCGTTCACATTATGACATTACTTTTGTACCACATGTTAATATATCGTTGATATTAATATTATTATTTTGACAGCACCTTTTCATCACTCAAACTGCATCTCGACGTTAGCAAGATGAATAGAGAAAGAGTTGGTCGATGTAGATTCTCTTTTACTGCCGCATACTATGACTTTTTTTCTGGCGTTAGAGAGGAATGTATCTAATTCATTGATAATTAGGAAAATGTTGGCATAACTTTGGCCACGTTATATATACCTATATGTAAGCTATTGTTAGAGAAAATATGCGATTTTTCATGAATATCCTTTTAACTTTTTTAGAGGTAAATGTTCGTAATATCCTTTCTTAGCCGACTTTTACTTGATTAAAGAAATATTTTATAATAAATTTTATGTTACTAAACTTTGTAATTCTGGAGATATCGTGATGAGTCTGTATTGACCTTGACTTATGGAAAAACAAAGCAACCTGTTCAATTTGAATACGACTTGAAACTTGAATATTTTATATGTATTGTATTAATTTTCTATTGCGACGTTAACTCCTCTATTTACTGATTATCTATTCTCTACATCATTCTAAGTTTACGTGAAGAAAATGCTTATAAGGCACTAATTTTACAATTGTACAAAGTGTAAACAATACAAAAGATATAAAAACTTTAATACGCTACGACCTGTATGTTATTGTTCCTCTGAGTTCGTACACTTAAAGAATGTACTCTTAATATGTTATGTACTCATAAAAGATACGTAAATAGATATAAGTCCGATTTATATCAAGTTTAAGCTATGTTTATTTTTCTTCCTTAATAACAACTGTCAACCTTGGTTCTTGCAACAATGACCGTTGGAGACGAAAAGTTTTTAAATGACGACCACAAGACGGTAGACCTGGCGAGGGTAGCTCCCCTAAAAGGTGGACCAATGGCATCGTCATCGTGGCGATCTTTGGAGGAGGACCGTGGCTTACATTGAGCATCCAGCGGCTTAAAAAAAAATGTAAATACGTATAATTAAAGGCCGCAAGAATGTGGTAGGAGTAAGATCGATCATCGAGGTCATCGATATCGAGGTAAGGAGATCATCGAGCGAAGTGAGTTCCAGTGGGCGGGGTACATAGCTCGTGCTACCGATGGCCTTTGGGGTCGAAAGGTTATAGAGTGGCGACCACAAAACGGTAGACTCAGTGAGGGTAGGCTTCCCACTTGGTTCGCCGATGACATAGGTCCCGGGAAGCCGCTGGGTGCGAGTAGCGCAGAATTGGTCATCACAGCGATCTTTGTGAGAGGCATATGCCTTGTAGTGGGGCGTCCAGCGGCTAAAAAAAAATTAATAAAACTGCGCATAATCGAGGTCGCAAGAAAATGGCCAAAGGTGGTGAAGTTCCCAAGTCGTCACGTAATCGTGTCGTTAAGTATAAAAACACCGGAAAGATTTACAATGTGTTTTGTTTTAATTTAGTCGTTATGCCTTATGATTGATTAATGTTATACCTGTTCTGATAACAGGATAACCCTAGATCCGGGTACTTGGAATCGTTTATCGATTTAAATTTTGTCAATGTCATAATGAGTAAACATTTCGAATGTATTATTGAAGTTATGTTGACAACTCTCTCCTTGTAACAATACACTCTTTAATATTGCGTGGGATTGTTAAAATGATAATAAAGGTTAAGAATAAATCACGTTATTACTGTGTGAAGTAAATTGTGAAAGCAATAACAAAAAGAAAGGTTTACGTTTGCTGCGGGGATTTCATAGATCAGAACGCGTATATAGCCCTTGTACGTTTAGAATTTATTTGAACCGGAATATTACGGTGCCCAAATAGCATTTGCGCAATATAGGTATAGTAAGTAATAAAATATAGTAAAATAAAAGTTACTTCCTTTAATAAAAGATAAAAGATACTCTTTATATCACAGTAAGTAGTTTAGAGAATCAAAATTAAAAGATTACTTTCGCCGAGTGGAGTTCAGGAAACCGATTTTTGGAACCCAACCAGGCGTGGACCCCACGTTGGGAAACACTGATTTAGACGATTCGAAAGACCCGATAGTTAGGTTCACTCGAATAAAGTATAATTTTGACTTTGACTTTGATAAGGCGGAAACCTTTTAGAGATTATAACAACGCCCAAGAGGAGAGTGATACGAAGTGACTCCGTATTCGTGACATCGGTTTTATACAATATCTTGGAAGTATATGTTACGAATCTGAATCAAGGAATTTGAATTTTCTCTGAAGATGAAATACTTGAATCATTATAAGGCAGGTGCATATATGAGTAATCTATTATCTTAACAAAAAAAACCTAATCTCAAATTTCCCATCGGAACACGTTTAACTTTATCGCAATTAGTCATATATATTATCAGAAACAATAACAAAAACATCGATATACATATATCTTCAATGCTTTTACATACGACACGGATACGGGACGACTTAGAAAACATTTTTTTTTTAAATTTCGTTGTCAAACCATTCGATTGTAGTGATATTGGTAGAAGAAAAACTATCCTTATTTATCTGCTTCTAAAATACACACACACACAAACATAAATATATATATATATATATATATATATATATATATATATATATATATATATATATATATATATATATATATGTACATGTATAAATATATAAAATCTATATTTTTTGTTATTTTTTTATCAACAAAATACAATTAACATGGTGTTTATTTATCAATATATGTAATATAAAGAATATAGCAAGTTTTTTTTTAAATCTACAGCTGTCATTGTCGGCCATCTTTAAATTTTTCTTACATAATTATTCTATTAACAATTTAATAATGTGTTATTATTCAAATAATTAATTTAATATAATTAAATCTCCTATACATAAATAGTTTAAATCAATTGTGTAAACTTTCTGGGCGAATTGTTGAAAGTTACTTAAAGACACAACCCGCATTGGAAATATCAAGCTGTTCGATTTTATTGTAGATATATATTATACATGTCGACATACACTATCATGGTTTCATTAAATCAAAATCAGAAGACGATATACCATAAATTTAATGTGTAGCCAGAATTGGTGATGACAATAAATGAACTGGACAGGTGAAATCCTTTAACGATGATTGATTTTAGGAACTATATGATTGACAATGCTTTACCGAAAAGTGATCCCAGAGACCAGGTAAAAAACTGATGAACGTCACCAACGATGTGGAAGTAAGAAGAGAAGGTAACTTTTAAAGAATTCCCTTCCAAAGAGGCTTTATCTAGAGCAATACCAAATGATAATAATTATTCCTTTTTCTCCACACTTCACACAGGTACTAGCGTACAACTTGAGGATGTGGATGAAGTGAATGAGAAAGTGGTCGCACGAAATGCAATTTTAAAAATTGAAAATAGTTTAAGTTAAGAAATAGTATAAAATTCTGAAATATTAAAGGTAAATGTAAAACAAAGGCATGGAAAAATGTTTGAGGAATATAGATCCTAAATACATTCTTCTTTTATTAAGACGATGATCTAGGTGTGCTATGGAGATACAATTAGATTAGAAAACTTCTAATACCATGAACCTGATCATGGACCTGATGATCTTCCTCTTAATGGAAAAGAACGGAAAGTTCTACAAGAAACACTACCGCTGATTTTTCCAATACTATTCTGAGCCGTGCTACACTGAGACTGAACGTGGATCCTCATGCAAATTATTCTTAGAAGTACTTTGAGTTAGATTTGAGAAAGATATACAGGTGATAGTTTATTACATCTGTTACATCTATTTTCAATCATAAATCAGTCTTTTCATTTCTGAAAAATTTGATTTTTGAATATGATGCAACGGATTAGTTGACGGCAAATAAGCTATTGATGTACCACTGTAGATATTTTACACATATTTTTAATCATCCTGTATAATTGAAAACCTTGAATAATCAAGTGCCTTTTAAAGATTGCGGATAAATACTTCTAAGCTTCCTTCTCTGTTTATAAATGTTTACTTCTATTCGTCGTATTCAGTTGATAAAGATAGGGTTATATACCCCATAGAAGGTAAAAACAGAGTAAAAATACGACTTAAAAAACGAGCTGTCAAAATCAATAATAAACGTATGACATATAAAATAATAATCTGTGGATTATTACGCTATCTGTGAATGTTGGCGCGCGACACTAAGCCATTTGATCGGTTATTGGTACGTGCTGTATATAATTTTATTGATTAATACGTTGTCGAACTTAAAACATTAGCAACAAGATAATTATAATAATCGATCGATAAAAACTTAATAATTTTCCATTGTGTTATTATTTCTATTATTAAGATTATATTTGCACAGACAGCGTAGCGTACTGCGTTGTTATTGGTTGTTTATTTATGTAATAAATTTTTCTTATCATTTCAATACTAATCTTTCGTTCTTCTCACTATCTTTCATCATTTCCTCTAATTTTCTTTTCTTTCATACAAGGCCTATGCCTTACAGTGGGCATCCAACAGCTACCATGACCATCGCAATTAAATAGGCCTGAAAATAAAAAGGCCTTTCATAAATCATAACCTCAATGTTCACAATTCTTTTTACAAATCATGCAACTCTAATGTATTTATTCCAATCCAGGGTGAAGTGGAGTAATTTTTAGACATCAAGACATAGATGCGAAAGTAAGTTTTTTCTGCAATATGAAAATAGGCCTTGATTTATAGGAGAAATTTTCTTTCTCATTTTTTAAGTTTTTTATTTATATATAACTTCATAAACGTACCTTATTTGTCACTTTTGTTTTGTTGACGTTTAACTGTCAAGTTGATGTAATGTCACGAGAAATATAGGGTGAAAAGATTGTTATGTTGCTAAGAATAAAATAAAGACTTGTTCGGGACCACCGCCTTTATTTTTTGACAATACCACATAAATAATTTGCTTTTATATATATGTATATTTTATATATATTATGCCATATAATATAGTTAAAATTTGAAATGTAAATAAATAACAATGTATCGAATCTTACTAAAAACCAAACAACATGACAAATACGCCCGGAGGTGGTAACTTTGTTAAAGCAATCAAAAAATACATGACGAGGCAACAATTTGTTTTAACAGCCTAGTAAAAGGCAATCTATCACCAATTTAAATAATATAATTTTGTATAATTTATTAGGTTTTATTGTAGTAGCATTTTGTTTTCACAAATCGTAAGAAAATATTGCGTGTGACCATAGAAGTAATTAAAATTAAAAAAATTTGCACATACTTATATATTTATTTTAAACTGACTAATAATATACACTTAAAATCACAATACACCTAATTTGACGAAATCATTGATAACTCCATTCAATCTCTTGGCGGCCAGGTCGTTGGGTTTGGCCACGAAGTCTGTTATGTTTCCGCTCTCCAAGCTGGGAGCGTCTTCTGGATACACCGTCACTATTGGCACCAGCATCACGCTCAAAATAATACCGAAAGGCTGTATCTGCAAATAGAAATGAATCTTCAAACATTTTGACAGGTGCGTGAAGAACACGATGAGATGAAAATGGACTTTAAAATAGTTTAACTCCTTCCGCTTTGATATAAAAATTACGTATGTTGTACAGGGACGCCCCCTAGCCCCCCCATCCCCCGCGGCTATAACTATTAACTTTGCTGTTGCAACAAAGAAAGTTCTTTCATATTCCAACAAGCTATTTTATAAGTAGGTATAGCTTACAGTATGGTATTAGTTACGGCCTTTCTTCTTATGACGGCAGAATAACACTCATTGTTTTTATGCCTGTAACACATTTGTGTTGCGAAACTAAGTGGCGAATCGCGGTAGATTCCAGGATTCTTTTAGCTGTCTCAGGGAACGCCGCGGCGCACCTTGTGACAGCGGCGCCCGTGTGCATTGCACACTCTGCACTATAGGTTAAGCCGCCTATAGGAGCGTAAGAATTATAAGATTGGGCATGGCACAAAAAAGGTTGGGTTAGGTTAGGTTAGGTTTTCTTAATACTAAACACTATGCTCCATTGACCAAGGACCCTTAAAACCGGTAAATAGATCAATGCGTGTAATCCTAGGTTATAAATTAGTTCGGCATCCCAACATGAACTTAATTGTAAGTTTAACACTAGTTCCAATTTCTACCTATCAGAGAATCCAGCAAGAAACTATATGCATTATTTTTTTATAAGCTGTTAAAAAGAAAGTTTAAGTACTGATGACTCTTACAAAATGTTAAATATATATTGTTTAAGCAATTCAATCTGTAAAATGAAAACAAAAGATGCAGTGTTGGTGTTAGAAATTGGACAACAGTATTGCAAATTCTCTAAAATTTTTCTTCGTCTCATCATCGTTTCAGTCCATAGACACCAATTGCAAGACATACTCCCCCTATGATATCTATAAGGGGATTCATCATAAACACTGGCGTGCGAGTTGGCGATCGCAGTGTGCCCATTATCTAAAAACTTACTTATGAGCAGTTGTAATCCTATATAATTAATGCACAAAGTGTGTATTATATAAGATTGTTTATCGCTTTACCGCTGGGTATAGCGCTCATATGAAATTATTCCTGTTCACGTAGACCTTACAACAATTAAATAATATATATATGACAGTAAATGTCACAAAACAGTATCTAGTTCACAGACCCTTCCGCTCTGTGAACTCAGTACCGATAAAGCTGTAAAAGCCTTAAGGCTAACAGTATTAACATCTTCAGAATCAATAGAATAGACAAATCAGTGTTATATTACTAAAGATCTAAAAGCTAACAACTCCATTTTTATTGAACTAAACTATACAAACACACGTTACAATATATAAATATAGTATACCGAAAGAAATAAAGTACGCGGCGATAAATATTGAACATCGACCTTTGGAAAGAGATAATCGGCTAATTTCGAGTAGAGCGTTATCTCTGTCGCACACTACTTATGTGACGTTTTGTCAGTCGTGCGACAGAGGTAGCCTACCCGAAATCAGCCGATTGTCTCTTTTCAAAGGTCGATGTGCAATATTTATCGCCGGGTATTGTAAATCAGTTGTATGAATTTTCTACAAGTGAAACTTGCATAAATAGTAAAATGGAGACCAAGTTGCACCTATATCAAGAGTCTTAATTTGAGGTATTATAATACGTAGTACAATAAAGTTCACACATGCACAACGTTGAATACCGGTGATAATAATTGGTTCACCCAGCAGGCAAGTAATAAGGCACTCTGTTAATAAAATAATTTTCAGCCATATAAACACCTAGCAGTCGTGAATTTAAATTTGTCTAGCGAAATCTTGTTAGGTAAATGTAACCTTGCCATTATCATTTTACGTTCAATAAAAGTCAACTTCGATGAAAGATAAGAAAGTAAACATAAAACAAAAATAATAAAACATTTACTTTTTTATAATGATAAACATAAGTGTGGAAGACAGATGCAAGCCACTTCCAACCGTTCATATTGTATATATTTTGAATTGTATTTATTATTATATTGTATATATTTAAATTGTATATGTATTAGAAGTCGATGAAGAAGCCTATGTCGTCCTGAGGAAATAATGATGGTGATGAAACAAAACAGTTTTTTTTATACAATTTCCTTTGCAACATACGCATTCGAACCTTAGAACATTTCGTCAGATCTGATTGTTAAGGATGGAAATTCCAAAGTGAACTGGATACTAGTTCAACCCTTCTCCTTTGGGCATCGCACAAAAATTGTTGGAAAATATTGCCGTAGAAGATAAGATAGGTTATTTCATCATAAAGTAAATAAAAAGTTGCATCTTCTATTTGACAAAAAAATATATCACGATTGTTGATCTGCTTGGTGAAAGAGCAATCATCGTTTCTCTCTCAAAGAGCGGGGTGTGATCGGAGCCTCGCTGCAATAAACAAAGTCACCGACGCACTAATATTTGGTCGTGTGAAGTGACAGAGGTTCGAGCACATCGCCCTGTGTAAGAAAAAGACCAATATTTAGCCACTTCCGCACATGCAGTGGTAGTCATGCAACAAAGTGCACCGCCCGCCAGCCCGCTGATAAATGTGTATGCGGCAAACAATGCGAATCACACAACCGCCACCGCCAAATTACTCAACACGTGTTTCACCCCTCCACAGGGCATCTTCAGGAGTTAAGTTACACCGATTAGTGCCAAAGACAAAGTCAGAGTCAGAGTCGCCCTGTGGCAAGCGTGAGTCGGTAGACCCGGCATGGATTCCTCTCATTGGGTAAACCGACACAGTCAAGGTTGAGAAAAGTCGCTAGATGCGGGCAACACGAGACCGGTCATTGTAGCGTTGGGGGAGGCCTATCCCGGTGATTCATGCTCGCCTACCATAAACGGGGCCTTCGGAGTCGCGGGAATTTAGGGTGGGGGCCCTAAACTCCCACTAGCTTCGGCGACTCTGAGGCGGACGACAGTTCGACGAGGTCTCGACCGTCGTGATAGCACCACGAGGATTTCAGGGGTAGCGTATACACGCATACCCCGGGACGGACTATCGAAAATAGCACGGCGCGAGGGAAGACCGCGTGGCGATCTCTGACCGGGAGATACCGCGGTCCCCCGTATAGCGCAGAGAGCGACCACCGGGAGAGCTTTTAGTGGGTGGGAATCCCACATACCCCTGTACATACCCCCCAGAGGCGGGGCATCTTGAACGTCCGGAAGATTTCCCCCACCCCGAAACCAAAAAAAAGGCCTATCCCTTGCAGATGGCGTCTATCATCTAACATAATGATGATCCATTTCGATGTGATCTACCAGACACTATAACACCTTTTTAACCTATATACCTCTTTTAAATCCGATTCAAAGTCTTCTTTAGAATAAGTGACATCAGGGTCCACGTCTAGTCTCCTCAGCGACGCGCACAGCTCCGAGTGGTAATGGTCGAGAAGTTGGCGATAGTGTTTGTCGCGAAATTCCTCGTCCGTGCCGCTGAAGATGAAGTACATCAGGTCCACTATTGGGTTGCTGATGTTAATCGTTTGGTAATCCAACATCACTATCTCTATCTCGCCGTCCTGAAAGAAATATTTATGTAAGCTTGAAGGAAGATCCACAGAAGAACTAAGATTATCGATGTATCTCGAATACTGTTGAGATGGAAACATTCTTGAGTTGCGACCACGAATCAGAAAATGCGGCACTGGTCAGCCAACCACAAGGTAAACCATCTACATTGTCAAGGAAGTCGCTATATTCAGGCAGCGGTTTTGTGGTCACCTTTGAGAGAGGTCTATGTTACACAATAGGATCTTCATAGTAAATGGAATAAGAAAAAAGTTAAAAAGAAAAGTCATATCTAGAGAATGCTTTAATTTTAGCTTACCTCCCGGACTCTATGCATCAAGTTACTTGCTCTGAAGTCTCCGTGGGCAAGCACCGCACGTTTTAAAGGCTTGTAGTAGTAGTCGAATTTTCTGTCTAGATTCTTCTTACGGAATGCCTGCAGTCTCTCTCGGTTTTCTTCTGTTAAAACCTCACCAGCCATGTCTATATTATTCTCTATCATTGGCTTTAATACTATCTCTCTTGCTTCATCTATACAGAACTTCGCTGAGAACTTAGAGAAAAATTCAGGGTCTATTTTGTCGTAAGCCATAGATAATGCGTGGAACTTGGCCAACTCCGTGATCGCCTTGGCTGCGTATTTCCAGCTAAACGACTCAAAGCGATCGTGCATCCGGAAACCTTTCGATGATAGATCCTCGAGGACCAGGATTTCTTTCATGTATTCATTGCTGCAGCCATAGTAATTGATGGCGGAGAATCTGTGCTGCTTTGGTATGTTGTACTTCTGTTCCATTTCTCTATATCTTTGGAGTATTTCGCTGTAGAAAATCTTTTCTATGTCAAAAACTGTCAACGGTACCTGACTACGTATATGCTCGCTAATGGAAAGTACTTTTGCAAAGAGTACAAGGTCTTCTTTATCCGGTGCGTGGAGAGTGACTCTATAGAGTTGTGAAGAGTAATTGGCGCCAGCGGTGGAGAAAGACTGAAGCTCGGCATCGCTGCTCCTGTACTGCTGTTCTTCTGCTATTTTCTCTATTAATTCTCGTAAAACTCGTTCCGTGTCTGCCATCTTCAACGTCCGAGCGCGCACTGAACTAAATTAATCTTATGCGCTGTGGGGGAGTCGTGCTCCTTGACGCCTGACATAAGTTTATTGGTAACCTTTAACACTGTTGCCGATTGTTCGATATGAAAAATAAATAAATAACTTTAACAAGTGATGTCTAAAAAACTATGTTATCAATTTTTATAACAATACGTTGTAATTAAATAAATAAATATATCATTTTATTAATTAAAATACTGCAGCGTTTATGGTGTGGTATTCATATAAATTAACTGCATACAGAAAAGAATAGTTAAGAAAGATAAAAGAAAAATACCAATTATCCTGAAGCATCCAACGCGCTGAAGATGAGGAAGGAGAAGGACATACTGTAGGTCATCAGATTGCGTTAGATGCAAGCCGCTTTCAACAGGTCCTATTTGAAATGGGAGAGGCCTATGCCCAGCATTGTATCTCCTACTGCTGAAATGGTGATAATAACGGTGATAAACACTGCCATGTGTATTTTCGTTTTAGTTTAATCATCATTACCAATTAATCGTGATAAAGTTGAACGAGCTTTGTTAAGATAGTAAATCGATAACAGTTTTCCTTAATGAATTATTAAGACAATAATTTTATTCAAAATATAATTCTTTGTATCCACGCAATAAATTTATCGAAGAGGAATAAAGGGGTAATTAGAATGGAGGAGAAAGAAAGAGGACAGCAGTGCGATAAAAGATGATGAAGATGGATGAAGACGAGGAATAGAAAAGATCAGAATGAGAGAAGAGGATAAAGACTCAGATAACGCCTTTTTGACCCCTGAACATTACATTTAAACCCGTGTATATTTGTTCTATTTAAACATATCTTAACTAAATTTCATGATTTGCTAGAACATAGAAATAATAATACCCTAGTCATTCTATCATTGCTTGCATTTATATCCTACAATTACCATAATAATAGGCAGGAACGTATAATATGTGGAATGATTAGACATATATAGCTTGTTATATAACTATTAAACACATCAGTTATTTTATTGCTATATGTTAAATATATACATGTTGTTTTGCTACTAGGAATCCGCTTCCATCATTCGGAAGGCACTTTTAAAACCCTGTTATATGTTCGAATTTTGTGTTACAATATTCACTAACGTTAATACAACTTTAATTACATATAAATCTAGAATTATACCGAAAATAAAATCATTAATTTTACAATTAACTTAAGATCACTCGTTTCACTTCGTTTCTTTCACTAGACGTGGTGCCGTCTGTGTTCTTGTATACTATAGTAGATGCAGGGGCGGCTTAACCTATAGTGCCGCTGTGACAGCTAAGAGCATCGATTTGGGTCATCATGCTCGATCAGTTTCGCAGCAGAGATGTGCTACAGGCATAAAAACAATGAGTGTTATTCTGCCGTCATTAGAAGAAAGGCCGTAACTAATACCATACTGTAAGCTATACCTACTTATAAAATAGCTTGTTGGAATATGAAAAAACTTTCTTGTTACGTCGGCAAAGTTAATAGTTATAGCCGCGGGGGGGGATTCAGGCCTAGGGGGCGCCAGGGTTTCATTGCACACGTGCTAGACCCGCCCCTGAGTAGATGTAATAGAGGCAATGGTATTGACTTATTTGCTTGATGTTGAACTTTTATAATCTACATTACGTCATTGTCAGCGGCGCATCGAAAAGGGGAATCCCACAGAAATATAATTCTTTACATACATCGAGCAACAGAGTGCGCTTTACTGTGCTTCTCGACTTGTGATTGGCTGATGATTTCTATTGGTTGAACATTGCTTTCATAGATCAGCATACTGCTCACTCAGTACACTTCAGTAACACAGACCAGACATGCGTGCTAGCCGCGAGTTCTGCCGGTCAACTGGGTCGCGCTGGGTTTGTGTCCTCGAGGGCTGGCTGGGTGAGCCCCGCTGCTACTACCTATGTGACTTCTTCGTCTCCCCGCCGAGTACTGATACGGATTCGGAAACTCGAATCTTTTAAATTTTATATAGTTCACGGACCCCTCCGTTCCGTGAACTCGTTTCTGATGAAGCTGTAAAAGCCGCAAGGCTAATAGCAAAAACTTCATACGAGACAATAGACAATATACACATTTCTACTTCGGACTTCATGTTGTTATTACTTCCAAGACCTACTGGCTCTGGTAATAATCCCACAAATCGATCATATCGGTTTAAAAAAGAGATAAAATTCAGTTATTTAATATTGGTACTTTTAACAGGATTCTTATTGAAAATCACCTTATTGTTTTAATTTATTATATTTTACTCTACTTCGAAGATTTATAAAATAACTAGCTGATCCCGCAAACGTTGTTTTGCAAAAAAAATTAAAGTTTTTAATTAACAAATGTAAGATAAGGTTTGATCGTAGAGGGGTGAAAATTTAGGTTTGTATGTATTTTTGTATGCTGTATCATAATAAATACAAAACCAAAAAAATTGTCTAAAAAATTAAAAATAAAATTTAGGGGTGGACCACCCTTATCACTTAGGGATATGGAAAATAGATAGTAGCCGATTCTGAGACATACTGAATACGCATGTAAAATTTGGTAAAAATCGGTCAAGCCGTTTCGGAGGAGTTCAAGTTAGAACACCGTGACACGAGAATTTTATATATTAGATCTACCTTTTCACACAACAGCCGTTATGCGATGTATGACTGTCATGATGTACTAATGTATGTGAATTCCTTTGAACAGCCGTCTTGGTGGACACCCGACTCAACTTCACATACACGGCCGCATCTGATGACAACGCATTCCGAGGAACGCCGCCGCAACATGGCAGCCATTTGATACGCAGCTCGACTATAGGCTTACTTTACAAAAGTGTTTTATTTCATTACACATATTTTTTAACACTTGTGGAGAATAATAATTAAAGATGATGACCGAATTTAACTTGAATGGGCACCGTGGCTTTGAAACATCTCGTTAAAAATATCGCAATGTCTAAAGATCTTTGACAAATATGTTTTGGTAATGGTCGCTTACGGTTGAGGATCAGAATGGTGTTCACCCTGATAGTAATGAATTAGAAGGAGGAGAATTCCCCAGAAGAACAAAGGTAATCGACGTAGCTCGAAGAATTGCTCGTCTGAATTGACATGATACATCGCTCTTGCAATCGAAAGTCGTTGGTGGTAAGCTTCTAGAGTGGCGACCACGAGCAGGTAGACGTTGTGTAGGTAGACCTCCCAATAGGTAGACCGCCGACGTCTTTAAGGTCACGGGAAGTAGCTAGATGGAGGTAGATTAAGACCTGTCATTGTATCGATCGGGTTCTCACTTTAAATATCCTGTTACACTATAGAGGATGTTTCAAAATAAACCTTCAAATTGAATAGCTAATGCACAAACTACTTATATTAAAAATACATTTAAAAAACTTTTAAGTTAAACGGTTTTTTGATACCCATATTGTGGTGGTAGTGTAAAAATATGTACCTAGTCCACCATATTGGAACGGCGTCCATCTTGAATTTTAAATTTTGACATAATCATCGTGTTTTACTAGTGTAGCCCTTTCATTTGATACCCAAATTGAGGGGGTTAAGGAAAAATATGTAATCCGCATTTCGTATCGGCGGCCATCTTAGATTTATAATGTTATTGATTTTATTATATTGTATTGTCATCTAAATTAAATGTACCAAATTTCAGATCAATCTGACAACGGAAAGGTGCTTAAATTTTAATTTCTCATTTTGACCCAAATAAATAAACAAATAAATTCCGTACGGGTCGAACTAAATAAAACCGTTTAAAAATAGAGACAGACAAACACATGAAATAAAAGTAAATGAAATAAAGTTAAATAATCCTTCACATTTCAAAATGTGAGCATATATAATAAAGTTTCACAGAATATCTTAGACATTACCTTAGTTTCAAATCTAAAATTAAAACTATATTATTAAATAAGTCTTATAATATCATGCAAGAGTTTTTAGTTGATCGAAATGCTTGGAACTTGGTTTGTTGACTCATTTACATGGTTGATATAATAATGTACTCATTAAATATTGTTAGTTCATTTAAAAAGAGCAACTGTTAAGTTTATTTGTCTGCTTTTCTCTGCTGGTGGTAGCTTTTTAGATATAATGTTGAAATAATTACGGTATATATTATACATATTATATCACATGTATTACAAATATATATGTATGCATATGTATGTATGTTAACTATCCATTATTTCTACTTCTACTGTTTCTATACTATGGTTGTCTGTAAGAGATTGCCTCGTGTGATAAGACTGCCTATTTTACTTTTTGTATATTATTATGAAACTATTTAAATGTATCCTAGAGTGTACAATAAAGGATATTAAGTAAATAAAAAGAAAAGTTTTTTTTATTTTTAGTCTACTTCGACAAAGATATTAAAGATTTCAATTCGAATTCTTCTCATGACGTAATAACATAAATGAATATATAGTTATTTTAAATGAACTAAGAATGCGTTTCTGTAAACGTAAAATTTCATTATATATTAGACATCCGCACGATGCGGACGTCTTTTCACGCTCATGTGATGACTATTTCTTATATTACGAATTTATTATATTTTTATTAAATTAATTTTCCATTAAAACGTCACGACGTGGAGGTCATAGAATCAAAAAACGAAATACTTGGGTATCTCAAAAAGTAATAATTAGAATTTTTTTAATAATGTAAAAAATTCAAGATGACATTGAGTTAAACAGCGAAAGCCATTAAGTTTAGCAAATATTGAAAAAAATAAAATAAAACACAGATATCTCAGAAAAAAAAATATTTATAACTAGCTGTACCCGCAACTTCGTTCGCGTGGAATTTAACATATTTAATTCATTTAGTTTTCCTTTTTTTCCTTGAAGAATTTTTCTATAATAAAAGTAACCTTTGTTACTCCTTATTACATCAGCTACCCGTCAGTATAAGTCCCGTCAAAATCGGTTCAACCATTTCAGAGATTAGCCGGAACAAACTTTCAGACAGATAATTTTGTTATATGTACCGTATATATTCATATGCATGTAGTAAAAAGCGATTATTTTATTATCACAAATACACTCTCGGCTTTTAAATTGATGTTTCCCAGAAAGCCTTCGATATTTGCTACCAAAATAAAAAGTTTCAGGCTAAGCGCGTTCTCCACCATGCCTTCTCGAATCCGCGGAATCCGCAAATGTCACTTGGGCAGAAGCGAATGCAAGTTCGAAACAAAACATAATAATGTACTGAACCAAACACAATTAAACTGTAGTAATGAGGTCATTGAACTTTCGATGAAACTATGCAATTTATTTGCGTAGAAAACATTTAGCAAATTTAATTGGAGACCAGACAACGTCGGCTTCTCTGAACAAAGTGCAAACATAAGCGTTATATGTATACACGAAGGTTTTATTTTAACTCGTTTATAAACATGCGTGTATTAAGCATGACAAATTGTCGATCAGTAGTATAGTGTAAGCGCAAGTGTTAGACGCGTCGACAGGTATGTGAAATAGAAATATAATCTACTCATTACATTAGAAGTTTCTGGCTATCCGTAGATTTATCTGCCTCAAATATCTCTTGTGCGTCTTGTCAATTGAACCATACCCTTGGCGCCACTCACATACGTCAAGCGGTGACTATAGTGTTCACAAAGTGTCTATCACCTGCTAATATATGTTAGCGGGAGGACAACGGGAGTAGACGAACTTAAACCTGTTTATTCTGAAATATCTCGTGTGCGTGCACCGTGTCAATTGTACCCTTTCCGTCACACTATTCACATGCCTCAAGCTGTGACTAAAATCTACTGTCAGTCTTTGTTACCTCCTGAGATATATAAGCGGGAGGACGAAGGAGGTAGACTAAAGTAAATCCGTTTATTTTTAAATATCTCGTGTGCGTCTTCCCAATAACTCCCACTTCTTGGTCACATACCTCAAGTGGTGAATATAGTATTCGCAAAGTGTCTATTACCTGCTAATATATGTTAGCAGAAGGACGAGGGAGGTAGATAAATGTAGCCCTGTTTGCTGTAAAAACAAATATCCCGTGTGCGTCTTGTCAATTGCTCCCACTCCTTGGTCAAATACCTCAAGTGGCAACTATAGTGTTCGCAAAGTGCTTGTTATCTCTGAGATATGTAAGCGAGAGGACGAGGGAGGTAGACAAACGTAAATCCGTTTGTTTTTAAATATCTCGTGTGCGTCTTGTCAATTGCACCAACTCCGTCTCACTGGACACATGCCTCAAGCAGTGACTACAGTGTTTGCAAAGTGCTTGTTGCCTCCTGATATATGTTAGCGGGAGGACGAGGGAGGTAGACAAACGTAAATCCGTTTGTTTTTAATTAACTCGTGTGCGTCTTGTCAATTGCACCAACTCCGTCTCATTGGTCACATGCCTCAAGCGGTGACTATAGTGTTCGCAAAGTGCTTGTTACCTTCTGAGATATATAAGCGAGAGGACGAAGAAGGTAGACAAACGTAAATCCGATTTTTTTTAAATATCTCGTGTGCGTCTTGTCAATTGCACCAACTCCGTCTCATTGGTCACATGTCTCAAGCGGTGACTATAGCGTTCGCAAAGTGCTATCTTTTTAGGTATACAAGGACCATAACGGGGAAGGCAAACATTAAGATGTGTTTACATTAGGGTCAGTGCCGAGATTAATCAATAGCAGATGAAATAAGTAAAGGGTGTCTGGTGGCAGATTTATATTATTAAGTACGATTATTTCAAAAATTAGTCATTAAATGCGAAGAAAAGTAATACAATTGAAATTACTGACTGTGCGGATTATTCAATCGTGTGATAATAAAGTGGTCACGTGAGCATCTCATGTTTGCTATTGCTGTATTTTTAATAATAATTATTCTAGTATTACTGCTGGTCAACAATTTTGTTCACATTTCGATATTCGACGGATAAGTGATGTATCGAGTGTAAATTTAATGTCTTCATGAGTGCAGAAATTCCTTGCAACTGCTTCGGCTATGGACATCCCTCGAAAAGGGTCCAGTTGATCCTTATGGACTCCGGAAAAACTGGTTGAAAGCATTTTACGTGAAAATTTATTACTTTCAATACGGAAAAGAGAAGCCTCTGTGATTAATATTGAAATTTCAAAAAAGAACTGTTAAGTTCGATTCTTTTAAAATTCGAATTATTCAAAAATCTAAATTGCTTGTGATCAATTATTTCCTTTCTTCTTCTTTTCTTTCCTTGTCTCACCATTTATACATCGTGCGGAGATCACCACTTTCGCGAGGTCAAGAGACGTCTCAAAGACTTACCCCTCGCACCCATCACAGGGTTCCCACCGAACACGCACCACATTACAACCGCTGCAGATATTCGCAACACTGCATGCGCTATCTACACAGCACCAGCGACCACTTCACCTGCGACATTCCGCACAGTACATCGCGATACCCACAATAGAACTAAACACTACTCACCACACCACAACACCCGTTCTACCGCTCGCTCCGTAACCGCGAACAGCGTGATCGAGTTGAAGTTGGATCCGGATCCATTCTTGGCTCGCCTGTGGTCCATGTCGCCGTCACAAGCAGCATACACAACATCAACACTACACAGCTCTACTCGGGTAGAGCGGTTCACTACGCTTAAACGTCATCGTACAACTGGAACGCGCCTGTCCAGCTTATGTTTTATTTTTAAGTCCACTGACCCTTCCACCCCGTGAACTCAGTTCCGATGAAGCTGTAAAAGCCCCCGGCCTAACAGCGTCAACTTCAACCAAAACCATACCACTTCCGCGAGGACTATAATAGTGTTTTGTGAATTCAATCTTGTGCAGCCCATCCGCCTGAGCTTTTTGCCACTGATTATTTTATTTATTTTTTAACCTCTTCAAGTACCACAGTATAGTTTTAATATTGACTTGACAGTTGAACCACGAGGTAGTATCTCTGTTTGCAAGATACACTGCCTATTCATATACTTATTCATAAATGTATTTGTAACGAATTAAGTGATATTAATGTTACTATAACATAACCAGCGACCTCTTGTACTACTCCCGAGAGGTCGCTGAGGTGTCAAAGTTTTTTTTTTAATTGGCTCCCATTTTTGGAGACCTCTCGGGGGCAATGACGTTACATTTCGGGTAAATAAGCTTTTCGAGTAAAAAAAAATTACATATTCCTTTCTTCCTTTACAATATCTTTTATGCCTTCCTTCGCTTGTTCTATCTTCCCGCATTTGCAAACCTTCTATACACCGTCTTTCTTGCCTCAATACAATATTACATTACATTTTACAGATTTTTATGATATATATTTACGTAATACATTTTATTTACATTATTACAATTAGTGTTAGGAATAAACATAGTCGCTAAATACTTATATTTCTTTTATAAAATAATTTAACTTAATATTTAATTAACAATCACAGGTTAAAAGTACAGTATATGGGTTCATATAATAATTATTATTTATTTATTAATAAAAATACAGAAATGCATATTAGAAACAGTGATATAAATAATACATGTAAAATTGATAGATGGCGATATAGTTCTGTTGCTATTTACACCAGACAAGGTCTGTACCGTAGGGACAGTAGGAGACTCAAAAATCATGTTGCACGGCAACATTCAAAGTATTGTCCCGTGGAGGGGTGAAACACGTGTTGAGTGATTTGGCGGTGGCAGTTGTGTGATTCGCATTGTTTGCCGCATACGCATTTATCAGCGGGCTGGCGGGCGGTGCACTTTGTTGCACGACTACCACTGCATGTGCGGAAGTGGCTAGATATTGGTCCTTTTCTTATTCAAAGTAAGGCTACGAGTACATTAAAACACATAAAGATATACATTGAATTTATATACATGAGTGTATACGTGAGATGTCTGTGCAAAGGCAGAAGAGGAGTTAATATATTAGCTATATTTATTAAAAAATAAGAATGTTATAAATATAACAAGATAAATTATTTCAAAAGTAATAATATGATTTTAAATAAATTCATATTTTTTTAAATTACTTATATTATATTAATCAGTATTATCAAATTTATTCACAGTTTTATTTAAATTTGAATGCTCTTTTAATTCAATTACGTCAGTATAGTTCCTGTATGCTCTATGTAAATATGAAATTAATCACAATCTCAGTTATTTTCTCCCTACAAAAATAGATGGCGCTATTATAAATCACTTCCTTAAGTCACGTGTAAAAGAATATTAAAAAATCTAAATGGAATACATATATAAATATAGCTTGTTATACATTCCTCTATGTATGTTATGTATTCCGTTCATATGTACATTATCGTGTAATAAAAGAAGTGAAGAATTTTTAAGTAATTATAAAATATGGGAATGAATTGCTTTACATACTAAGTCTCGTACACACTTCCTAGTTTATTGTAAACTCTGTGAATTTGATCTTTTTGATTTTTTCGTGGTTTTTCTATCAAATTGTTTTAGTAATGACATAAAATTCAAGTAGAATGCCTTCGCCAGGTTTTATAATGTGATTTGATGATTTGTAGAGGATTGTCAATTAAAAGAACCTATAATATATTTGTTGTGTGCAATTCTTTTCTTTTTGTCCAAATCGCTTCTTTGTATTATGAAATAAACTTCAAACGGTTCAATGACCTATAATTAGGTAATCTGCTTATCAAACATATCGCGGCCTTGTCACTTCTATACCATCTGTGGTTTTAAATCCCAATTGATAACGATTTTGTGTTATAGGAAATGATATATATTTAAAAAAAAATGATAAGTTATAAAATCTTATAAAAATTATAATTTTTAATTAAATAATGTTAAAAGTAAAAAATTCTTAGCACTAATTACGTGTTCTCGCCGATAGTTTAAATTTGTTTAATATTAAAATAAAATATTACAGATACTAAAAGAGAGAAAAAAAACTTGTGATTAAAATTTATATGTAGATTATAACAAAATAATAAATGATAATTACATAGATAAAAAATAAATATAAATAAATTAAAAAATTACTATTCAAATGACATGGTTGTCAAAACTGTATTCACTAGTATTTTTTATGTCATAGTTCTAAAGCTGTCTTGAATTTCCCGCCTAAACTACACAATATACATAAAGATAAAAATATCGATCGTTGTATTTTCAATTAACATTTATCTATATTTTTTTATATGGCTTAAATTAATGATAAAACGTCATCAAATAGCAGAAGATAATATTCATAAAAGTTATAAACAGACGTCCGTGTAAATTAATACGAAACTGTCAAAGGCAAAATCGTTCTAAAATAAAAAGATACGTCAGTTCAGAAATCAAAAACTCTTTACTGGTATTGACTAAATATAAAAATATATATTTTAGAATACACATAATTTGAGTAATCAACAATTAAATAGATTTAGGATGTATGATATAGAAATAGTGTAAGCAGTGATGAAGATTTTATTTAATTCACACTTTATGCATTGATTATATGGGATTTCCACTAGTCATATATTTATAAAAGATAAGCAGCAGCGTCCTCTGTGTACCATAATACCACACTGCAATCGCCATATCGCGTTCCAAGCTTGGCTATTATATATTTGAGGAATGCCTTCCAGTAGGTGTATATGGGGGGAAACTGCGACGACGATGTAAATGTCACATTCATTTGACATCTGGCGAGACAAATAAAAAAAATAGTTTGAATAGCTTTTTTATTACTTTTAATTATTGGTTGTCACAGATTATTTCCGAACTGAAACCCAATTGTGTGTTGAGGAATAATGTAAATATGAATGAGGGTAAATTGAAGAAACATGAATCTCTGAGAACGCGCTGCTGCGATCAGTCGAGTGCCAAAGCCTATCCAGTGCCAGTGCGGAGCCGGTCGAAGACGACTTGCGATAAATGTCAGTACTTTACACTAGTTAAACATAATTTTGTTCATATTATTTACACAGATTATTAATTTTAAAGTAAGTTTGATATTCCTATAGTGATTGATACTTTGCCGTAACAAAATCGTTTGTCTAGCGCAGAAGGTAAATAAAAAAAAAACTGTTGTATTATGAAATAAAAATAATTTAATTTTGGTTTTAAATTATTAATTTATAATCTGTTATCTGTAAATAAAAGAATATATATTATTTTATTATTAAGTATCGGAATTCAAATATTCAAAAACTATTAAAATCTATTAATAATATTTATTCTTTTGAACGTAGCGCATCTATATACTCGTATATACAAGATTTTTTCCTATATACTCATCTCGACATCTCTGATAGTGTAAGGGTTAAAGACTTAAAATTTAGTTTATATATTTTTTATACAGAATAAAAATCTGATGGATGTCTTTGAGGAAAGCCTATGTGTGTTTAATGGCTGATATATTAATAATTACTTGTAAACCGTGAATGAATACATTAATTTCATACAGGATTTGAAATCTATTGCGTTTTTAAACAAAAATACGGTAAATATGTGGCATCCGCTAATAAGCTTTAAACCTACGTACGGTAGTTTGAGCTATATGAGTAATTGTAACGTTGCATAAAATATTTCTATATAACATAAAGGTTATAAGCTTGAACGCGCGGTCACGGACGCCTGTTAAGAACAAAAGTCTTAAAAAAAAACAATAAATTGAATCTGTCGCCATGACTACGAAACGGAATTTCACAAACTACCAGATAATGCACGGATAAGATAAAGTAACCGCATTGTTTAGCGTATAAATAGTTTTACACGCTTTAAATATCGATTTTAAAGATTAAAAAATACGTCACGTTAATCTTTCACGCGTTTGCTCGTTTAAAAAAAAAAGATAATAGCGTTTGCTGCTTATTTCAGAATGGCGTAGGAAAGAGCGGGAAAATTATTGTGACTGTTTATAAAACTTTATTTATTTTGTTACGTCATCCGTATTTGCATTTTGATGTTTTAACAAATCACACATGATTTTATTTCAAAACTAACAGGACTTAAATAAATCCAAAATTTATACTACATATTACCTATTATATTTTATACATTTTCTGGTATTTTTTATTTTTAATTTATATACTGACATCATATATAGACCTAAATGTTTACAATTACCCACTTCTCTTCAAAACCATAAAGTTTAACCCTACGGTCTCACCTAATAACATCATGATAGAGGACCCAAGAATATCACAGATAATCGAATCTTCCCGAATATTTGGGTAAATACGCGCCAAGTGAAGGAATGTAAATATCATATCAAAGTAACCACTGATCAAAAAAGTTTTAACTAGTCAACAAATTAAAATATATTCTTGCTAAAACAAAACAGATGTAGCCATTATAAATTTTCATTTAAACTTAAACATTTAGCGAATATTGCTTATACAATTAAATAAAAATATCGCTATTTAGAAATGTTAATGTAGATTAAAAATAATTAAGAAAATGAAAACGTTTTAAATAAATTACTTGTAACCAATTTCATTTTTCTAAATATTTATTTTATTGTTGACCATTAATAATCTATTTTTGTATTATCGTTTATATATACCAGTAAATCAGTTGCGGTTATTTAAAATTCAACTTATTTTAACATGTTGCATGGAGTACATTCCTTATTGATGTCAAGATAACAAAATAAAAGAGAGATTAATTTGAAAGTTTTTGTATAAATTACCCGCCATTTTTTTCTATTTCCACAAAAAGTGAATTTGCTGTTTGCACTGGTAATGAGTATATAGCTCGTTTTTTCTTTTAACTTTCTCAAGCAATACTTTAAAACTCATTTGAATTGACGAATGTTGATAATACCTTAATATTAAAGTGTATTTTTTTTAATAATGCAATGAATTTCTACGACTACAAGTTCAAACACTTCCAAAAATGTAAGAATATTTTTGGAAGTGTTTAGAGCTCTTGTACATTTATTTTTATAAATAAATTAAATTAATATGAATGAATAAGAACTTCTTAATTATCATTGACTAGCCAAATCTCTTGTGGGAACCTTTTAAAGTTTATTATGCGACAGTCTTCCTGCTATATGCCCGTATGCCACATGAAAGCCACCCTGTATGGGCCCCATTATTGGACGATGTTTGGGTTACACTTTCCTATATTACGAATATGAAGTTATTTTAACAGAATATTTGAACAATTGCCTGCCATCGATTTCTTTCGCGGCTCCTATAGTATTTAGAAACCATATTTTTAATTCATCGCATCCATAATAGATCATTTATTGTATTTTAGTGTTTTTAGGCACACGGTCTTTAAGATTATGCGCCAAAGGAAACATTTTCAAATTAAGAACTCTTTTGTTGTCTTAAGTCGTAAGCCAAATGTCTCCTCTTACGTGCGATCACTTTTCTTGTTTTTTTTTTTTATGTGAAAATTTGTAATGTTATGTACGAAGAGAGACATAACAGAACCATTATTTGTTCACTTAGATTCGACACGAGTTGAACCCTTTCGCTTTAATATAAACATATATATGTTACATAAGAGGGAGTAAGAATTTTGAAAAGGTTATGGTGGGGCCGATGAAAAAGGTCAAAAAATACTGATCCAGATATTATATATCTTTAATTCTACATAAATACTAATTATTAATTTACAAAATTTCGACACTTATATATTTGTAACTTTGAAATGTTTATATGTAATTATGGAATAATTATTACGTTTAGCTCACATTAGTACCTGTTTGTGTGTTTCTATGAATGCAGTTACATATTATGAATTATATTGTATAATGGTTTATATGTAATTAAATTGACTTGGATATGTACAGATAACGAGCGCTGAACGGCGTGAAACGGAGCGGTACGAGCCAGTGACGGTTAGGACTGCAGGCATGGCGGACGCGCTGGGCGAGCTGGTGCAGGAGGTAGTCTGCGCAATGCGCCAAGAGCCCGACGTCAAGATCGAGAGGTTCGACAGCCTCGGCGCCGGGTACACGTCCGCGCTCTTCAAGATCCGAGTCACCCCACAGATGCCTGATGACCTCCATCTCTTCGCCAAGGTGGCGTCCTTCGGCACCTCAATGCGCTCTAAAATTAATGCCGACTGGATGTACTCCAACGAGCAGTTCGTATACAACAAGCTCGTGAAGGTATACGACAGCATCCAGAGGAGCAAAGGTCTTGCAGTTGACCACCGATTCGTGTTTCCAAAGTTCTACGGCTGCAACTCTGAATACGGAAAAGAGACAATCATTACTGAGGACCTCACTGCACGCGGTTTTGTCTCCTACGACCGCTTAAAGTCCATGGACTGGACGCACGCAACCGCCGCGGTGGAGACACTAGCAAGGTTCCACGCGCTCTCCTTTGCCTTCGAGCTGGAACAACCCGAGGAGTTCAACAGGATCACGAAGGGAATGGGTTACCGCATGGGTTCCCAAGAGGAGGACGACTCGATGAAGGATCTCTGGTGTCAGATGGTGGAAGGGGCCGTGGCAGCGCTGGACCCCGAATACGCTCAGCGCGTGCGGAAGCTAGTGTACGACCAGAAATTCGTGAGCAGTTACAACAAGCCCATAGACAAGGTGGTGTTGGCACACGGGGACTACCGCCTCAGTAACCTGTTCTTCAAAAAAGAGGTTGGTCTCTCACTTTTTAAATATATACAAACTAACTTGCTTTTTAACTGAAATTACGATCTTTTTATTCGATTTTTATATTTAAACACTTAGATTGAAATTGGAACATACCTGAATAATTTATTAAAAAATAAAAATAGTAGCTAGGATCTTCTATAACTTTGTAACAGTTGTCGCAAAAACTGATATATATGTCAGAAGTGGCTGTGGGTGAGACACATCGTTCGTGCAACCGAAGACCGTTGGGCCGAAAGGTTCTGGACGGAAGGTGGCGACCACTAGCCGGTAAACGTGGCGTGGATGGACCCCCCACTAGGTAGACCGATGACATAGTTAAAGGGGAAATCGCTGGATGCGGGCAACGGAAGACCTGTCCTCGTGGCGATCTTTACGGAAGGCCTGTGCTTTACAGTGAGCGTTCATCGGCTGAAAAGAAGAGAAAGAAGGAGAAGAATTCAAAAAGTCAACTCTTAACGATTGCAAGCGTGACAACAGTGATTAAAACAACTTATCACAAGGAAGTTCATGTATTATCTGATTATGGATAGTGCTAATACATTTTAGCAATTCCTAGTTATTTCGTATGATTTTTTTTACGTAACATAATATATGAAATAAAAAACAAATATAAAACATGTTTGTGATATGTTACAGTATCGACTTTTGGTTATAAACAGCGACTTGGACCTTGCATCCCATATTCGATTCCCGACGTATACATTTCGTGTTGAATATATTACGTAGCCTTTTAGAAACAAACACCTTATAAGGATGTCATTGAATCTGCATGAACCATAACTTCATATGTTTTCTCCAGAATGGTAGCGAGCATGATTGCACTGAGATTGCTGACAAGTCGACCTAGACTTGTTAAAGATCGTTGCTTGTCGTTCTTTTCGGTGATATTCTCCGTTTGTGATTGTTGAAACGTTGGCAGGTTACCAAATGTAGGAGATAGGTCGTTGACTAAAAGTTCGCTGAATGTATATGAAACACTATTCAACGTTGCTAGTTGATTTGGTTCTTGATTCTCTTCTGGGTTGTTCCTACGCTTCTTTATTCTTTTCTTCGCTTGGTTGTATTGTTTTTTTTCTGCTGTTAGCCCTAAGGCTTTTATCGGTTCACCGGAAATGACTTCACGGAACGGAAGGACCTGTGAACTATACTAAACTAAAGCATTCGGGTCTCCGAACCTGCATTAGATACTCAGATGGAGAATGAGGCTTCATTTGGCTTCTTTATTTTGCCGCTATGTCTAAACATTTTGCGTAGTACAACTCGTGGGTGAGTGAGCACGCAAAAGTCTGAGTGGGAGTACTGTTCGAGCGAGACAGCACTAGGAATTAATGTTTGACGTACTACTGGTTGATTGGGCAATCCTCGTAGTAATATAATCATAATATCTTTCTCTAAGATTCATGCTAATATTTGGACTCCATTTATATAAACGTATATAATAACATTATAATAATTAAAGGCTATTTATTATAAGTATATATGTTATATACGTATGTATGTATGTTTAAGTATGTATGTCTATGTATGTTTATGTATATTTATGTTTATTTGTTTGTGAATATGTATTTTTTTTTGTACACGTGAACTACCCTTTATAAGTATTATTATCTTTTCCTAACTATGGTTGTCTGTAAGAGATTGCCTTGAGTGATAAGACCGCCCATTGTACTTTTCTGTATTTTATTGTATCTGTATATTATGTATCTTATCGTGTACAATAAAGAATATTAAATAAATAAATTAATTAATTAAATAAAAAGGTGGAAGTGTTGGTGGAATCTTTTTAGTACACCAAAGACAATAAATAGAGAAAAAGAAAACAATAAACTCTGCGTATTGTGAGACGGTCTTATCGCTCGAGGCGATCTCTACCAGATAACCTTTGAATGAAGATGAGAAACATGAATAAGAGGGCAGTTTAGGGTGTACACACATACAAATACATACATATATACAAATATTTGTACATACAAACTAACATTACTATACACACATACATACATATAAGAATACTTACATATATATGTATAAACACATACACCTTGACATATGAAGGATATATTGAATTTTTGAAGACATACTCTAGTGTTTATCGACTATTTTTATACAAGTACTTTAATTTTGGTGTATATATAATATGTTATTAAATTTTGGTAACACTTTTGACAATAGCTACTTCCGCTATGCAGCAGTAGTCGTGCAATGAAGTGCACCGCAGGCCAGTTCGCTGATAAATCCGCGTGCGGTAAACAATGCGAAACACAACTATCACCGTTAAATCACTCAACACGTATTTCACCCCTCCACGGGGCATCCTCAGGAGTAATGTTACACCAACCAGTGCCAAACACCGAGTCCATTTCATTGCATGACTACTGCTGCATAGCGGAAGTAGCTATATATCTCTTTCTTAGTTAGGATGGACTTTCGCGAGGTAACGTCTGAATCTATTACATACTTTTGACAATAGCCAGGACTGTCGACCTTTTGCGATAGTGACTATGTCTCCAGCGCCACCTGGTGAATGCAATAAAAAACTAAACATTATATCTAATGTCGACGAAGAGATTTAAAGAATGCATGTAGTTTTCTTTCGACACGTGTTGACTTTATAGATAAATCAACTAATGTAAATACATAGGGTAGTTTGTTTTTGTATCATTTGAACTTTATGCACGACTAGGCGATATAAATATAAACTTATAGCAAAGATAATGGATTCGATTAACATCTTATCGGTACGAAATTGCAAATTGCAAGTATAAGTATATCATATTGCTCTTCGGATAAGGACATGCTGCATGCACATTGGATTTATTAATATCTCTGTCGGAAACACGCCATTGGGTGACGTATTGGAGAGAGAACATATGAAACGTTTCCTATAACGTACAGTACCCGGCGAAAAATACTGCACATTGATCTTTGGAAAGTGGGCATAGAGAGGCATAGAGAAACGCCGGGCTAGATTATTTTTAGATTGTCTTTTCTCCACACATATGGTTAAATAATTTAATGGTGACCCTTTATAATAGTCACGTTGGGTTTGATTTGTCTTAACAAGTAAATCATTTAACTAACAAGATTTAAAAATAAATAAAATTATAAAAAATTAAAAGATTTGACTATACTGCATTGATTAATCGTATTCGCGCCGGGACTATCGCGTTGCAGAGAAAGATGTTTATTACCGTTCTCGGGGCTGACGACCCTTGTATGTTTGAAGATGCCTCCCTGCTATGCAGTGAAGTTCACGTTCACCGACTGTACTTACCGTACTGTCCCAATAAAGAGCTGATGGTTGCTTCTAAAAGCACCTAAATCCTTCAACAGGCTATAGAGTGGTTTCACATAATAGCGAAAGGTGAAGCAGTGCCACATTTTGAAGGTTTTTTCATATGTATGAATGAAGAGGAAAATTTGCAAAAAACATGCAGTAAATGTAATTTATTTCAGTAACCACCTTCATGCTTTTATGTAAGTCTTCACCTTGCAAATTCAAAATTAATGAAGAAAAATAGTCAACTACGCGGTTGGTCAATCTATCATCAATAAGCGTCGTGATTTAGTCTCAAGTGGGTCAACGCATTCGTGCGTCACTTAGCTGACCATAAAATTGGCACAATGACCTGCCATCATTTGCGCCCAGCGTCCAAAATGTAACGCAACCTTTACCTGAAAGCATTTTTACTTAGGATGGACTTCCGCGGAGTAACGCCTGATTCCATTAAATACTTGAAAGCATAACTCTGTTTTAACACAGTCTTTTTAACGCCATTTTAAAATAACGCGGTTCGCTGATAATATATACACATATTTGCATGATTTTTTTGTTGTAGCACGGATCACTAATTTTTTTTATAATGTCAATTTTGACACAGCTTATGTATACTAATCTTTGAAAACAATCCCGTCCGGGTGGACATAATATTGCGCGCTTGTTTTCAAATATCGATTAATCGTTGCAAAATCGATTTTTATTTGTATTTTTATACGTTTTGTACTTATTGATTTAATTTTCACTTAAAGTCGATTTAATTTTTTTGTTATAATAATTTATTATTTCCGTTTTATAATTACGAATATAGAATAAAAATGTTTAAAGGGTTATTTATCTTTACACACCTATTTTTTAATATTAGACTTGAAGTTTTGGCGGGCGAGTTTTGGCGTGAAGGTTTTTTTTTGGCCCCCGCCATTGGGGGCTTCTCGTTCCCCTAACTTTTTGGGATTAGGGACTTTATTGTTCAATAATTTTTTTTCAGTCTTTTCTTTATTTATCACTCGCTTTCACGCGTCACAATATCTTTCATTCTTTACTTTCGTCCTTCACAATATCTTTCGTTTTGCTCTTTTATACTTTCTTTCTTTCCGCGCCTTTCTTCCATCATCTTCTTACTCTAAGGTGGCTAGGTACATTTTATTTATTTTTATTCTTTAATTTTATCTTAATAGCGTGAAGGTTCACGCGGAATCGTCCATGTATATACGTATTATGTGAAGTATAGATAGTGGACTATGGGTAAGGGATAGAAGCATTCGAGGTTATCTCCCGTTTTTTTTATAAAGGTTCAGTGGAACTGATTGCAGGTGTTATAATAACTGTTATTTTTCTGTTCCAGGATGTCGGGCTGCAGGTGCGCGCGGTAGACTACCAGCTCGTGCACGCCGGGTGCCCTGTCAGCGACCTCATATACTTCATCACCGTCGGCTCGGATCAGGAGTTTCGCGCCAGATATTTCTACGACCTCGTGGATTACTACCACGACCAGCTTGCATTGGCGCTGGATAGATTGGGCCTCGATATAGATGACATTTACCCACGCAAAACTTTTGACAAGGAGTTGGTGGAGGTGAGAACTAACTTTGTTTATCTTTACTAGTATAATCCCTAGCTGTATAGCTCTGGCTCTTTTACAATATCCCCTCACTCTCTCTCTTACACATGCACATAACATGCTGTGATTGTTGTAGTGTAATATTACGTGAATAAAAAATGAAATAATTATACATTTATTTATATTCTTTACCCGTCTAGGATTATATGTGGTGACTATCTAAAATATTAGTGGTTATTTTTCCAATAAATATTTTTTAAACATTATTCACGAAAAAATTAAAATTATTACTGTTACGTACTGTGGGTTCTGATTCGAAATGAAACACCACTGGTTCACAAGGAGTTTACCTTTATTAGTTCACCTTTATTCACAAATCAGATGGTCACCCTAATTTAACACAAATTATACTTTCGCTTAGTCCAAACTACGCTTCTAAATCACTCAATAAATTACTGTCCAAATAACTTACCAAATAGTCATTTTATATCACTGATCGTAGATCTTAATCTTATAACTAGAAAAACAACACTGAACTGTCGTCATGGTGAGTACACTTATTTATATTATGGATAAGGTTCTAGTAAGTTCGAGATAATACTCGGCTAGAATTTCCGAGACCCGTACACAAAAAATTACATATTTATTATAGTTTAATAGTATATAAATAAATTTATAATTTTTATTATATTACATTAAATATATTATAGTATTTCACCGTATTGGACGGTCGCAGAGTTCTTTGATCGCTTCGGCGGAAACTCCATGAGTCATAGGAACTATGATGGTACCACGGCTGTCACACGTCGCCATTAGACGGGTCTCACATGGATTTATATGGATGGTGCGTTTCAGATAATGCCGCACGCGGTGCTGATAGGTGTGATGGTGTTACCAGCGGTCACCGTCGACACAGACGCAGTGCCGAAGATGGATGAGTCAGCCGATGTCAGTAATTTCATGATGAAGCCGAACAAGCTCTTCACCGAGCGTTTCCATGGCATCGTGGAGGACTGTATCGATTGGGGCGTCATTTAGCTGCTAGATCTCCCGTCACTTTACATTATTTAATAATTTAATTACCTCATTCACCAAATGTGCCCAATGAACTTTTTCCTTCTAAACACTAAGACATCATGTCAAATATTTTGTGACATTTTGAACTCAAAATTCCTTATTGATTCTTAGGCAATTTTATTTTTGGGGACAGTATTTTAATCATATTTTTAATCTAGTTTATAACCTTTTTATATTTTTTTTTCTTTAATTTGACATTTAAAGCATTTATAGTCTGTGTAAAATAAATGTCTGTCAGGAGTACCAACCAAATTTATCTGTGTCGAAAACGCGACGAGCGAGAGAACAAATCAGAGTTGCGTTTCATTTTGTTTTAGGGTGACCAAAATATACATCTCAGTGATATTCCTACTTTGTTTATAAATTCATATATAATACCTTAACAAACGACCGCTGTGTTATATGGGTATACTAGATTCGAAAAAATACATTATTATTATTTTTTAATGTAATGATAATGTTTATTTTTCTAAAATTACAGATTTTTAAATAATTTTCATCTATATCAAGTAACACGGTGGACGAATATAGTTTTGTTTCATTGTTGTCACCCTAGTATGCGAGCTAACCTCCAACGTCTGTTTGTGGCTCTCGCTTCGCAATTTTCTAAGAGATTATCGTTACGCAAATATGAACTTTATGCATTTGTAACAGAGATCAATTATCTCTGATAATATATCAACAAATCTTTGTCTGGTTTCTTGGAAAAAAAATAATTATGAAATAAATTAATTTTTATAAATTTTGACTCAATAAATGTGATCGTTCAATAAATACGTATTATTATTTCTGCATCCAGTAATAATTTAGAATAAAAATATTTAAAATGAATATTGTTATTTTTTAGATCTTTTTATAGAGAATGACTGATAATATATTTAAATGCTTTAATCAGTGGGTGTATAGCTCATTTGTCAACATAAAGATTTAAAATTAACACTTTTTACATGTTTCAATAATTTATTTTTCTTTTGTAATGCAATAGGTCAATAACTTCTGGCAACACAGTCTGCAGGAACAGATAGTAAATAATAGTTAATTTAATATGTAGCAATACTAATTTTGAAAACGCTTTTTTTAGTATAATATGACTACGTTTATTGTTTCTCAATGACAGGGTGTACCATGCATTCACCCATTTAAAGCTCTTAAACTGATAACTAATCATCCTGTATATTCGAAACAGGCAAATATCTTTTACTTAGTAAAATTAGATCTCAAAGTGTGTTTTTGGATAATGCTAATAAATAAACGTAATTTTTTCATGTTTTAATATTGTATATTGTCATTACAAGATAAAAATAAACATCTTTTATTTACAAGCATATATTAAAACTTCTTGTATTTCAAGAAACCTCTGTATTTCTTCGGATTCAACCCGAATGCCTTCAATCTCTCGTCTGACAGCTTGCTCAATGGATTGTTCGACTTGCTGTTCACTATCAGCTTCAATTTCTTCTTCTTCTTGTTTTTATTTTTGTTTTTACTTTTCTTGGAGTTTGGAGATGTTGCGGTTACTTCATGTGTAGCATCTAATTTTCTTTTCATTGCTTTTCCTTGCCTTTGTTCTCCTACTTCTTTCTTTTCTTTCTTTGTTTTAGCACTTTGTACACTTGGATCAGTTTGCTCTTTAATGATAATTACATTTTGTACAGTAATGTCATTTCCATGTTTCTTATTTTTGTCGTTTACTGTAACAATTGGTTCACCTAATTCTACATTTTCTTCTTTACTTTGTACTGTATCATCATTTTGTATTTTTTGTTTCTTCTTTTTCCTTTCTACAATTACATCATCGGTTTTATCTTCTTGATCTATATGTACTTTTTCTTTCACATCTTGTATTTTTTTCTTATTATTTTTATCTACATTCACTGTCTTTGTCTCATCAACTACTTCCGTTTCTTGGTCATTGTTTGCTATTTCTGCAATTACTTTTGATTTCTTCTTTTTATTCTTACTCTTTACTTCTGTATTTGCTACATTATTGTCTTCTTTTGTGTCTTCAGTTATGTTATTATCATGGACATCACCATCATGTGCATCAGTCTCACCATTTGATTTTGCTTTCTTTTTCTTTTTTCTTTTCTTTTTATTCTCTTCAGCTGGCACTACTAGTTCTGGTTCCCTGTTTAATATAATTAAATTATTATCAGATTTTTATTTTGCAATCATGATACATTTCCGGTGAATAAAATTACAAATTTTAAGAATTACACTAACATGATATGTTAAAAGTTTGCTGCTTCTGTTTCTTGTAGAAAGTATAACAAGTTTAATACTACCATCGATAACTTTTAATCGAACTTGAGTATGAGTATTATCATCTCTCGCAAATAGATTTCAAATAGGTTGTAAATGACCAGCATCCACCGTCTACCAACCAAAGTCATCACCTTATGGGTGATCTTTTCTATCATATGCGCCCTCTATTGATTCTCTTAAACCATATTTTATATTCCATTAGAAATACGATAATTTTGTATTTCATGTTTTTAGTGAGATTATTTCCTTAAAATTTTGTTTCAAATGGGTCACTTGAAATAAGATCAGTCTACTCCATCTCTATTCAGAGTTCTCTACCTTTGGCTTATTTTGACCACTAATTTATGGTTAGAATAAAAAAAAATTAAACTATTTATGATGTAAATTATTTATAAAAAATTATAATTTATTAACAATATAAATTCAAAAATTTTAAGATAATAATCTTATCTATATTATAATATTTTATTTTAAAGCTATATCCCTTAAAATATTAAATATTTTTTAACAAAAATTTAATTAATAAAAATCTTATAACAAAATATTTTAAATTATTTTTTTTTTCTAAAAAAACTAGATATATTTAAAAACGATTAACATTTCATTTCTAATTAATTATTAAAAATAATTAATCAACATTAACTTTTATAATTAATTAACTCTTTTAAATTCAAGAATTTTTTTCATAAAAAATTTTATATGAACAAATTAATACCAACCTGTACTATTTGTCTACACGGTTCCCTATTCAAAGCCTTAAGGATATCGAGGTTATGTGTACTTACTGAGGTAACTCCTTGAAGAGGCTGGGTAAGATCTTCTTCTTCAGCTGTGCGTCGGCAGCCTTCAATGCGTATGTTTTTATCTCTCCTTTCTCCACATTGGGCGGGCGGAATTTAACAATTTTCTTTAGCGGCACCCATTGGGTTAATTCTTTGTCGTCTGCTAGAAGAATCTTACAAAAAAATTAACTTACTTATTAATAAATACTTTGTTTACAATAAATAGTTCTCCCTGCAATCTTAAACTAAAATCTATACCCATTCAAACCTACTTTTGTAAGAGTGAGAAACATTTTATGTGGTGTGAATAATAGTTAAGGATTATAAAGATGCGTATACACATGACTAATTTTATACTCCTATTGGAAGATAAGTTAGCAGGAATGGTAAAAAATGTGTTTAAACATGATAATTTTCTTACTTATATTATTAAAGACTAGTTTGCGTGAAAATAGTAAATAAATTTAAAGATGCGTTTACACATGATAATTTTTTTAATTCTATTGGAAGATATTAATTGATGTAAAGAAATATAAAAATGAGTTTACAGATGACTTATATTTATTTTTAACTTCTTTCGAAAGGGATTAGTTAGCATGAGTAATAGTTAAGAAATCTAAAGATGTGTTTACACATGACTTTTTTACTTCTATTACAAACTGTGCATCACATAAATTGTGTTTCGACATAATGCCAATTTATGCGACACCGTTATCTGTTCTAACTGCTGAACCTTGTAATCATTATAACTATTTATATAAATCTTACTGCAGTCTTCTTCTCCTCTTTCTCCTATCAAAGATAGCCCATGTTGACTGATCTTGCGCTGCCAACATTCAGCGACTTTTAGCTATGTCTTCTGTTCAACTAGTTGGTGTTTTACCCACGCCAGGTCCTGGTCACCACTCGAGAGCCAACGGCCACCGACTCCACGAGCAATGTGCCCCGCCCACTGCCACTTTAAACGAGCAATTCTTCGAGACACGTGAATCTCCTCATTTCTGGTTCGATCTCTAAGTGTCTCTAAGGTCGTAAGAGACCACATCTCAGATACCAATTCTATTACTGCAGTCAGTGATGAAAGAGATCATGCCTTCAGGGTCCAAAACTTTTACAACAATTTATCGTGAATGTCTCTTACCTCTTCAATAGAAAGTCCATAGTCGTTTGGCACAACCTCCCTGTACTTAAACCTTGTGGGCAGATCTCCACCGATGATGTCCTCACAGTCCATCTTGTAATATTCCTCCATGAACTCTGCATACGTCTTCTGTTCTTCAGGTATGAATTTCGGCTTCTCCTCTGCAAGTAGGTCGGCGAGCTTGGACTTTTTCTTTCTGTTTCTCCTCTTCTTTCCCATGTTACGCTTGAGCTCCTCCAGAAGATTTTCTCTGGCTTTTTTTGGATCATAATCTGCGTCCATCTGAATATTTAATATATAATTAATTACTAGCAGCTAAGACATTCAATCCTGGACATAGGCCTGCCCAATTGATATCCAATAGAATAGATTGGAAGTGGATTGCTGAAACAAGTGGAGTACTATAGGGCGAAGGAGGAGGACAGTTTGGTTTGCGTAAAGAAACGATAGTATATGAGAACCGGCATCAAGACGCGAAAATCAGGCTCCAACTCACTCCCACTTGTGGGACACTGCGGGGGTGGGGTCCAGTGTTAGTGGCTCAGACTGATTCAATGGTTTAAGAACCTAAGATTTAAGATGAGAAATACCTTAAGAGACCTAGTAAACACTGGCCATACCGAAAGGCAAGCGAAAAAAAAATTAAAAGTGGAATATAGCAAAAAAGATTGGATGTGGTGTTTGGACGACTTTAACAAGATCTATCTATCACCGTCTAAAATTAAAAAAATAAGTCAATTTAATGATTGTAATACAACTCACATTAAAATCGTCACAATGATTGGTATACAACTCACATTAAAATCGTCGTCCTCGCAGTGCGGTCCATCTTCAGTCTGAACGTTTTCATTGTATTGCTCTTCGTAATTTTCCCAGTTTTCTGTGAAACATTATTATTCTAGCAAAGTTTTTCTTTTTTGATAATTAGATTGCATAAAGTACTTATATAAATAGAAACGTCAATCTCATACATCGTTTAATCAGGCCTTGTTTTTGCAAATTATTTGGGTGGCACGCTAATTCTTGAAAGCTAAGGGCGTGCATAATTTTATGACCCCCTTCCTAATCCTCGCCGCTGTGTTCTAACTATTATAGCTTCATAATAATGTATAATGGCATCGACAGATGGCGCTAGTAGATTCACCGCATAAGCGTATAAAAGCGGCACCGCGCGGTAAAAACGACATTGACAAAGAAGACTCGACAACGACACGACGTATTAATGTTTTTTTTTTAAAAAAAAACTAAAAACTTTATGAAGTTTACCCCTAATATTTTTTAGGGGAACCAGTAAATAATGTCGTTTCTGTCGGCATATTTTACAGAAGAATCGATTGATTTTGGCATTGAAAACTTATATACTAGATGGCAAATAGTTATTAATAACGAAGGTGAATATAGTGTTGATTAGAAATAAAAACTTCTTAAAAATGTAGTCGTGAAACTTTTCCCCTACATGCACCGCGAAAAAATCTCTGTATGTATGAAACTTCTCAAATGATAGCTCTTTTCTACGGTAAGCACTAACCAATCTCCAACTCCTCATCAAGGTCAGGGAACACGGGCTTCTTGTCATCAGCTTCCCCGTAGTACTCCTCGTCGAATATCGCCTTCATCCTCCTGTCGTGTTCCTCGGGGTCGAACTCTCCTTCTATATCCTCATCCTGAAAACACACACACATAGTTCGAAATATATATCTCAAGATGCCTCCGCTCCAAGTCCCTTTACAAAGCACTTCGTCATCATTGTCAGCTGATAGACGTCCAATGAGAAATCTTACGAAAAAAAAAATTAGAAGAAAGTGGCTCGGGCGTGAATTCACGCTTTCAGGCCGCAACAGTTCTTAAGCTCAGGCGTGAATAAACGCCCACGGACTTTTAAATATGTATATCGATACTGAGATGTTACTCTGTTAAGGCATGGTTCATTAACCTTTAACTATGGACGTCATTTTTTTGTCACACTACCATGGACGTGCGGTCTCTCGGACCGTAAATATTAATTTTATTTGTACACTATTGTATTTATTGTTTTTTAGGTATATTAAAATTAAATAATTTCGAAGCTTTTAATCAATCTTTTTTTATTTGTAAATAAAATAAAGCATACCAACAATTAAAGGCACTTTTTGGCATACATTTACTAGAGATCAATTGTAGGACGAAAAACTCGAATGAATTAAACTTTTTAGAAAAAATAACCATCAAAACTAAAAATATAAGGTTTAACCTAATATAAAAACGAATAAAAGTCTTCTCAAATTAAAATACAAAATTTTTGACATTGGTCCAATGGTTTAAAAATATTGGCAGCCCTTGCACAAGGGTTTGGAACACTGTAAACATATGACCTGCCTACAACTTATACAAGTGTAATTGGACTTTCTCTTTAGTTTTGTTGGACAAAGACGATATGTTTTTAGTTTTAATGAATCACTCTCCTGGCTAGGGGGTTCATCTAGGAGCATATCTGCCCCTAAAACTCGCTTCATTGACATTTTCAATTCGTTTGGTATATTTGGTTTTATTGCTCGTCTTTGCATATGCGGAACATCATCACTAAAGATCGTGCTATTTTTTTAGGAATACTCCTCTTTTTATTTTTTTGCTCTGATGCTCATTGTGTAGTACATGAGCATTTATACCACACGAGTCAAAAATGCGATATAAAATGAGCATAGGCCATCTTCTCGTTCAATATTCATTGATAATTTGAATGAAAATAACATAAAACAATCAAATTAAACCAAATCACCGTTTACACTATTTACGCGGGAAACGTGGACGTGCGGTCCGACAGACCGCGGTTAAAGTATAAAGTAAAATAACTCAGCTAATTTGTGTCTGCCGACACAACCTATCATCTCAACATACGTTTGGGCGCTAAAACTAAAGCTACTGAGAGCATTAAACGCGGGGAGCAAGGGGAAAGGGGTAAACACAAAAATTACAAACTGCAAGCGGTCTGTGAGACCGCGCGTCCTCAGTTAAAGGTTAAACTAGCTTATTTAACATTAACTTAATGATCATGAAACTAAAGATCCACTTAAATGTGCTTGGATGGACTGACTAAGCTAAAGACTTCAGAAATACAGAATCAAAATACTTACGTTGAACGCCAAGTTCTGATTGCCGGTGACATCTCTAAGCTTCGCGATCTTCTCTTGTACCTCCTTGAGCTTGAGTGCCTTCAGGCGCGCGATCTCCTCCATCTTACTCCTCTTCTCTGCCTCCTTTCTCTCCCTGATCTCTGCACGCTTTCGGGACCGTCGGTCGTCTTTCGGCCTTATGGAGTTCATTGTCCTTGGAAAACGTTTCAGCTGCCAAACATTAAATAAATTTTAAAAAGTACTGCTTAAAAACATTATAATGAGAAAAATACGTCATATACATCAAACAAGTGGTACCGGGATACAATCTTACATAATTTACAATTTGATTCCTGCTGCATTAATTATATAGGATTGCCACTGCTCAAATTTCCAGAGGATAGACAGCAGCGCCCTCTGCGTACCATACTACCACACCGCGATCGCCAAATCGCCTGCAAAGTGTGGCGATTATGGTGTATCACCTGTAGATGTATTTCAGGGAGGCCTATGTATGATTGACGGCCACTGCAAGGCATAGGCCTTAAGGCCATAAGGCCTTCCTCAAAAATCCCAATGATGACTGGTCCTGCGCTGCCTGTATTCAACTACTTACCACGACATTCACAATATCGTTGGTCCATCTAGTGGGAACAGAGAAAGAGACAATCGGCTAATATCGGCTTCATAGAGTGTTATCTCTGTCACACGAAATACAACGACTGACAAAACGTCACATAGCTAGTGTGGGACAGAGATAGTGCTCATCGAAGCCGAAATTAGCCGATTGTCTCTTTCCAAAGGTCGATATCCAATATTTATTACCGGTTAATGTAAAACCTTCAGACTTATTTGCTAACAAATGCGCTTTACTTTCATACTTTTAAATCTTTTACACCTATAACCAATCATAGTATATATTCCGGTGATAGTAGACCAAGAAAATTGAGCGTATATATACGCTGATGATGCAAATAGGTTAAATATATCAACGAGATGTTTGTAAATAAAAACTACTCACATATTCATCATCGGGTTCCTCAAAGCGGAAATTGTAGGCTCGTTCGAACTTGCCCTGTTCCTCTACAATTTCCTCGTCAGCTTCCAGATCAGCGTCATCACGTATCCTGTCTTCAGCTTCACCAGCATCGCCTTCATCTAAATATCTGAATAATTCCCCAAATTAGTTCTTAATTCGATAATTATTTAAATCACTTAATTTTCTTTGGATTATATGTAGAGACATATCAATGTATCCATAGCACTGCATTGTTTATGTGTTAATCTTGTTTTGAACAAAATCAAAAGGAAATATTTATTAGTTTATTGTATACATTCGCGCCTTTTTTTTGGCCCCCTTTTTTGGGATCTTCACATTCCCTCTTTCTTATTGTTGGGATGGGGAAGTATTTTGAAAATAATTTTTGGATAATTCTTTTTATTTACATTTCTTCTTCTCTCATACTTTACACACACATTATCCTGTTTCAAACCTTCTTACAGTTTCTTTCTTTCATTCACAGTCCTTACACACATAGCCTCTCTTTCTTCTCGAGATTCTTTGATATCACAGTTGGTTACAATTTGTTCCTATAATTATTTCATATTTTTTTATAACCTTTCCTAGTGTTTCGCTTTACTAAACTTATTACAAACTTTTATATTTATTAATAACTTCCTTTACAACTCTGTAACAATATCTTAAGATATAACAATGTTCCCTGTTTTCCATCAAGGAGACGACAATGTCTCTTTTCACCCTGTCTTCTTGTTCTGTATTGTACTGAATATTGGATAGCTCATTATTGGGTGCACCTCGGTCTTGTCTCCCAATATTGGGCCTATGCCCCTAGGGGGTAATTTGATTGTTAAGGGTGGCAATACAACACTGGACTTGACACGAATTTAAATTTCATTTTAACATAAAAATTATGTTACATAGAGAGGCATAACAATTTTAAGGTTTTTTAAAATTTAAAAGACATAGGGCTCTGTCGTTTAAGGAACAGATGTAGGAGTCACTGGGGGAGTTAGTAAAGCGACCCTGTACCAGACTGCATATGGATGCCAGTCCGACTTGATCTATCTTGATCAATCATCAAATCAAAATAAATTGATTGAATAAAGATTGAAGTACAAACCTTTTATTCAAAATGTAGTCTCTAAGAAAGGCTTCTCCCTCGCTTATCTTTGGGTCGGACCAGAGGGCTTTCAAAGGTGCTAAATCCTTCTCTACCTCCTCTTCCACATGCTCAACTTTTCCGGTGAGATAATCTTTTAATTTATCATCCTGTAATAAAGAAAATTAGTATCAATCAGATGTCTCAACTGGACAACACAGAATTTCACTTTAAGAATGGCGAGGAGGGCCAAATGCCCTGCAAATACTAAAAAGGCGTCCAATGGACCGGAGGCTTTGCGGCTAATATAGATACCTCATTAAGGTCTATTATGTCAAAGTATTGTATCAGAGCTTTGAGCTCTTTGCTGGGAGAAGGTAGCCCATCTTTGGCTTTTGAATATTACAACTACTCAGACAAAGCTGTCAAAGGTATAGGACTTGTCTTGCCTTGCATTGCTGGTAGAAAAGTTTAGCCTAGGCTGATGTAACCAGAGATTGGGCACTGTATAGGCAACAGCCAACTGCCGCTCAGTTAGGATTTTCTGTGCTAATTTCCATGCTTACCATGAATCTTTATATGGAAACAATTATCTGTGCATGCATATGTTAGTCTAGTGGCAAGCATAGCATATAGTTTAAAGTGTCAAGTTCCCACAGTGATACATATAACTTTGATAGCCATACCTAAATATGGTGAATTAAACATCAATATTCACAGCAAAATAATGTGTGTGTAAAGCATTTTTGGCTGTAGTTTTAGTGACTGTTGCTGGAAAAATACTCACTTTCTTTACATCTTGCTTCTCCTCATTGACCTCTGCTTTCTTCTCTATACTGAATATGTTGCCGTCATCATCATCATCATCTTCATCACTGTCGGCGAACACCACCTTCTTGGTGTTCTCTTCTTTTACTGGAATAATCAAATATATTACAAAATTAAGTTAATACAGCTATAATATGATCATAATATTGAATGTATCGTTTAATTTATTTTACAATACCTTTTTCTTTTTCTGCTTTCTCATCAAAGAATTTGTAATTCGGGTCATATATTCTCGGGTCTTTTGTCTTTAACAGGGATAAGGTTTTAAGAAACTGCGCTTCAGTTTCCTCAGAAACTTCAAGTGGTTCATCACTTTCATCCTCGCTGTCTGACGATGACGAAGCATCAGAATCAAGACTCTTTGATCCGTATTTTTGTTCTACTAAAAACATAAAAGAGATTTGATTAATTTACTTTCAGTATAACATTTTCGTATTACAAAACGCAAAAATATGATAATTTTGGCAAATAATAACTCAGGCACTAGGGCAAGACCATAAGAAATCTACATGCAAGGCGAAACCAATAACAAAAGTACGATCTTACATTTATGCCGTTCTTCTTTCTCGCGCCAAGCGTCATACTTTTTAGCGTATTCATTTTCTGTTTTAATAGCAACTTCCTCCTCAGATTCCTCATCGAATAACTTATTCTTAGCCATTAAAATGGTTTAGCTCATTAAGAATTTCAATTTTAATAACCTATTTAAAAATACGTAAACACACTACACATGTTCTGTCACATAAATATGTACTAGAGATGTCCTGCCTAACTAAGTGACAGCAATGTAAATCGATTTCTTAAGCTTTTTAGCAAAATAATAAAATTACTATTTATAACAATGTAAATGTGAATTGTTTTTTTAGAGTTTACTACAAGAGAAAAAGGATTCAAAGTACAAATTGAAGCTTTAAAACTTTTTAAATTCATATTAGTTTTTACCAATAAATAATTAAACATGTAGATATTACATTACATCTCGTTCGACTTGATACATCGATGGCAACAAAGTAGAAATAAATATGTACTAGGTCCATATTTTACAGGAGTACAAATATTGCACATATTTTATAGGTTTGAAGTTACTGCCAATAACTGTTTTAAAAAATTTATCGTGTTAGTTTTTCGCTAAAATAGTGAAGTCCTATTTTTAATCGCTAAAAAATTTTTTACGCGCTTGATATCCTGAATTATTTTGAAATCATTAAATATTTATCAGACATTTACATGTAAGATTTCATATTGTATTTTACATTAAAATTAAAAAAGAAATTAATCAATTTCTGTTTATTTATTTTGCTTTGCTACTATCGATTAAAGTTATAGCTTCGACGGTATGGAAATGCACATCCCTAATAACCTCAATTTGTCGGCGGTTGTTTGTGTTTACTATATGCTTAAAAACTAATAGGTGTTTTTGTAAATGTTAGAATACTTTCATAAATACATTTGAATTTGTAAAAATGACGACTAATCCTAGAAAGGGTACTGATCCCGTACCGATGGAAGAAAGCGACCAGTTAACAATAAGGCCACTGTAATTATTTGTTCAATATTTGTATCTTCTATTGTATGTTAAATACTTAATTTATAAAACTTTGAAGCTAAACTTGAAATATCTATGAGGGCTAATACTGCAAATATTTTTTATGACATGAATGTTTCATTGTTTTTTTTTTTTTGTTTAACGAAACATCTTATAATCCTAAAAGTAAAGAAATTTAAATTTTTCAGAGGTGCAGGTCAAGAAGTTGGACGGTCATGTATCATGTTAGAGTTTAAAGGGAAAAAAATAATGGTAAATGCATCTTCTTTATTATAAACACCTTGTTTTAGGTGCAATTTAAAAGTTACCTATTTGTTGTTGATTTTTTAAAAAAAAACCCTATTGCCTTGTTGATAACCTTTGTATTGAAATGGTATGCACATCAAGTGAGGGCCAAAACCAAAATCTTCTCTAAGGCCTCAGAGTCTATGTTTTCTAGCTTTTTGATGTGTAGAACACCTAGATTTTATTAGGTTAAGCTTCGGAATTCGCTGTGCTCTGCCATATCAAATCCACTGAAGATGTAATTGATTACAACCAAACAGAACATTCATCATCATCGTTTCAATTTTAGGACTTTAAATTCTGGACTTAAGCCTCATTCATAGACTTTCAATAGGACTGGTTAAAAGCAGCCTACTTCCAGTGTCTTAACAAGGTAGTCTGTCCATTCTAGGTACATATGTCCTATGGTACACTTGTAGTTCCATGGTCTCCAATCCAGAACCTTAAGGCTTTCAGCGGTCATTTAATGCATACTGTATAAGCTGCCGACTACCACATCAAGTTGCCAAAAATCACTAGAAATTTATTTAAAAGAATCATGTGCTAAGGAAATATAGAGGACACTTATCAAGTAATTTTCTTGCAGCTGGACTGCGGTATTCATCCAGGTCTTTCGGGGATGGATGCATTGCCGTTTGTGGACTTGATTGAAGCAGATGAAGTTGATTTACTCCTGATATCACAGTAATTATGTTTATTCATACAAAACTTCTAAAAGACATGTCATTTTAAATCAAAATCTAAACTATTTAACGAAAGATATTTAGGAGAAGAGAGCTTTAGGAGTGAAGAGAGATTCTCTTACCTAACTGAAATAGATCACTGTTGTCTAAAGCTGCTCTGCAACCTTCTATCATCTGTTGCACACTAAAATCTTTCCAAGAATTTTGCAGCACACCAAAAGCTAAATTTGATAGACAAGTGAACGTGATGTGCCACTGTGTCTTAAATACAAAATATGTAAAATGAAAAATTGTAAAATATAATTTTATATTAATTTTTACTGCAGCACATTTCTATCCAATGTATGTTACACTGATTGTGGAGCAGTGGGTTAAAGTAACCCAATGAGAGTTTCAGGTGGAATACTAGTATTGACATAGTTACATAGTGTTTATGTAGTTCAAGTTAAATTTTTATGTATTGATTTTGAAATAAAATGACTTGCAATCACTTTAGATTTTACTTTTCAAGATATATTGGACATGGGTCTACATCACACATATGCAGTAATGGTAATTATGTTGCTGCCATAATGATATATGGTTGACATTATGCATAAGTTGTAAAAATTTTTCCAACAGGTGTTGGAAAAACCATTTCCCATAGTTGCATGGCATATGGGTGGCTTATTGTGACTATATATATATCAATTTTGTATCAATGTTGCATATTAGGCATTACTTGAAATATGTTGTATGTGCACAAAATAATTATTTTGTCATTGTGGTTAATTTTAGTATAAAAAAGATCGCACTTACCTTACAAAAGCGGACAGCACAGTTACCTCACGGACATTGACTATATCTTTATTTAAAGCGTAGTGTTGGTCTCGACTAATATGCTATACTTGTGATAACATATGTAGCGTCAAATGTGACAAGTTGAAATACCTGGACATTGTATATTTAAGTTATATAATGTTGTAATGAAAAATAATGCAAATTTGTTTATAAAATGTAAATTCTTTATTTATTCTTGAAAATCAATTTCATCACTACAAAGTTATCACCGTCTAATAAAACACACTTTTACCAGTCTTCAGATTATCCTTATTACATATAGCCTTCAAGACCTTCAATTCAATATTTATATCCTCAATTATGTTAAAACTGTGTCACCGTTCACCTTACCTTTTAATAAGATTGGTATGAGTCATTTTTAGATTAAGAAATTATGGAAGTACCTTCAATAAGGACCTATACTATAATTGATGTTTAAAAATAGGTATTAAAAATTTAAGGAAGTCCCTTGAAAGGCTATCACTACTTATTATAACCACCAATAACCCTTTATTTACCCTATATGTACAAGTAGATGAATTTTTTGCTATAAAACAAGTATTTTTATCAAACTTTATTACATAACTATACTATATTTATTTAAATGTTTTCACAGTTTATTTAATGAAGTTATATGTATTTGCAGCTTCCACTTAGACCATAGTGGAGCCCTACCATGGTTTCTAACGAAGACCTCGTTCAAGGGCAGAGTGTTTATGACGCATGCCACAAAAGCAATTTACAGGTGGTTGGTCTCCGATTACATCAAAGTTAGGTAAGTTCATAGTTATTTCATTTTTAATTTTTATACAATAGTTCTATCTAAACAGTTAAATTTTATTTGTGAAAAGTAATAAAATTACATGTTTTTAATCTGTACATCACAATTCCTTGTCTATGGTGTACATACACAACAATTAAAATTAAATTATAGTATGGATAATGACAATAACATGTTTGTTTTTTTAAAAAGCTGTCAAATCATGGTTTTATTTTTACAATGTAAATTACATAGATAGATCTAGTATTTACTTTTTAAACTCTCACAGTGTCTATTATATGTACAGTTTTTATACTATATAAAGTTTTTGTTATAAGTGCCGAAGTGGGTAAACTGAAGTTTTTTTTATGAGGATTTTCAGTCTCTTTAAGAATGTTCCATAAATTTGAAAAATGTGCTTCTTATTTTTGCTGATAGAACTGCCCACTGTGAGGTTTAGGTCTTCCACCAAGATCGCCAAAATAACCAGTCTTGCGATGCTCGCATCCAGTGACTTCCATCGACCCTAATTATGTCATCTGTCTACCTAACGTGGGGCCTATTTATACCGCGTCTACCCACTTGTGGTCTACTCTGCTCTGACCACTGCCACTTAAGACTAGCTCTTCCTCCTGCGTCGGTAATCTTGGTTCTTATAAGAATCATTCCTGATTTGGCAGCGAAGCTCTGTGCTCTCTCCTTGGTTCCTTGGGTGACATTGAGTCTTATGAGGCTGACCATATTCGACCACGTTATGGATTTGTAAGTTATCACCTGTAACTTGTACTGGTCAAAGATCTTCGTCTTCAGGCATTGAGGTATTTTGGCCGAGATGTTTTTGAGCATTTTATTATAATCATATGTATAACAGAGTCAGTATTTCTATTTATAATTGGTGAATATTCCAGCAATATCTCGACAGAGCAGATGCTGTACACGGAGTCTGACCTGGAGGGTTCCATGGACCGAATAGAGACTATTAATTTTCACGAGGAGAAGGATGTCCGGGGAGTGCGTTTCTGGGCATACAACGCAGGCCATGTGCTTGGGGCTGCCATGTTCATGATTGAAATTGCCGGAGTTAAGGTTAGTTCTTGTTATTAGCAATCCTGGACATGAAAATCCACTGGCTTAAAGTAACAGCTGTGAAGTGAAATTATAAACAAGACATATAGCGATAGAGAGGTTTGTTGTAGTCTTGAATGAATGTTTTATTTGCTTTTGGTACAAAATTACTTTTCGTTTTGAATTATGCATGTTAAAAATAATATTATATAAAATTTACTAGATGGCGCTTATTTACAAAATTGTTATCGATTAAACTGCGTTGTGTTGCAAGCGTCGCAACTAGATGGCGCTGTCTTCAACCCATACATAACTTACATGATATGTTTTGACACTTTTTTGTCAGAATAATCAAGGTAGTGTTAATAATTGAGGTCAGTAATGTAACTCGGAGAATTGCTAGCCTGAATTGGCAGTAGACGGGTCACGTAGCTTGTGCGACTGATGGCTGTTTGGGACGAAAAATTCGAGCCTGTAGACGTGGCGTGGGTGGATCCCACATTAAGTGGCTTTTTTCCTGGCTCTATGAAATCATACATAAACAAAGGATACCCTATAGCAGTGTTTCCCAAGAGGGGGTAATTCGAAATTGGACATGTCACGTGTTTAGCCTGTTTGCTTTGATATATATATATATATATATATATAAATATTCATCGGGAGGCGTAAAAATTTTAAAATGGCCAAAGTGGAGCATGGCATATAAAACGTTGAAAAATATTGCCTAATACATATTATGTTATATTTACACTACTTTGACTTTTGTTAATTTTTGGTGTTTTGAAATTTGAATTATTTAACGACAAATAATGCGACCACAGATTATAAATATACTTTTGTTTAAACAGATATTGTACACTGGAGACTTCTCGAGGCAAGAGGACAGACATTTGATGGCGGCTGAGATTCCTACTGTGCATCCGGATGTGCTGATAACGGTACTCTTTTACTTTTAAATGTTTTTTTTTGTTGGGGCACAGATAAATAAAATATTTCGTTGTGTAAAAATAAAAGTGTGAGAAGAGTTTTGTTCATCAGACAAGATGTTATTATGCTGTTAGTAAAATTTAAGATTAAAAAAAGTAACTGCGTTGAATTTTTTGCGTGACCATCTCGGACCTTCGAAGTGTCCGTGGTGATCGCCGGGTATTACAGGTCCACTGGAGTTTCTCCAGGGGTTGGGTTGGTTGATGCAAAACGAGCTTACTGCTGCTTGGTTCAGGAAACCAGACAAGACATGATGTCAGATTTAGTGACTTGTACTTCCGTGACATACATTTTTAAATCTTTATGTTGAGTAAATTATAATAAGGTATTCTACTGTGATCAAAAAATAAGGTGAATTAATTAATAAAATGTAAATTCTTCATTTCTTCTTCCAAATCAATTTCATCACCTTCAAAGTAATCAGCGTCCAATAAAACGTACTTTTGCCAACGCTTTTTCCATTTATGAAAACAGTCGGAATTGTCTTGTCGGTAAAGCCTTCAAAACCTTCTTCAAATTAGTTTTTATTTCTTCAATCGTGTCAAAACGACGACCCCGCATTAGCCGTTTAATTTTGCTGAACAGCCAGGAGTCACACGGAGCTGAATCTGGTGAATAAGGTTTTGGAATAATATCGGTTGAATTTGTTTCAAAAAAAACTCGCGATGAACCAATGCAGTATGACATCGACCAAGACATCCTTCAAAATGGTTTTGGCTGAGCCAAATAACATTCAAATTTTTGATAGACGCTTGGCTAATGTTATAGACAGACCTATCAAAATAGGCCTTCGTAATGTCCAGAAGGTTTCAATGACAATTTCATATTACTTTTTGATCGCAGATTAAATAAGAAATGAAAATGATATAAGTTTTTACAAATAAAAAGACATTACAAAGTTATGTGTTATACAATATAAAGTAATGTAATGGCGTAGGAATCGACGTACGGAACCCACATCCACGAGAAGCGAGAAGAGAGAGAGAGTCGCTTCACGGGGCTGGTGAGTGACATAGTGACACGAGGTGGTCGCTGTCTCATACCCGTGTTCGCGCTGGGACGCGCACAGGAGTTGCTGCTTATACTTGGTTAGTGTGAACGCATCTTTACATTTGAACTAAACGCCCCCATCCTCTCTGGTACTTGGGCACCTGGGTATAATTTTTCCTGGCTCTAAATTTTTCTCCCTCTCTACCATCTTCCCTCACACTCCATCATACATTCTCGCGATGCACTATCCCCTTCATACGGAGGTCCTTTCTCGATAATATCGACTCCTACTTCCTCGCCGAAGATATTTGCTAAAATGTCGTTCAATAAATGAATGATTATAAAAATACTTTTGCATGTATATATGTATACATATATGTATGATGAATATATAGCTAATTTGCAATTAAGGTATGATTTAAAATTATATATAATATATAGATATTGCTTACTATCTGTCCTGTATCTTAATTGCACTCTGTCTGTCTCTGTCTGTCGCATTGCATTAAAAAAATTAGTCTAACATATTTCATAGCGATCGATTTATACAGGATGATTGTAAATAGGTTTAAAAGCTTGTACTCTTGACAAATCAGCTATATATTCATTCCTTTAGTCTTAACACCTATAACCAATCAGCCTGTGTAAATTGTATTATGTTGATGGTTACGATGTTGTAGCCTGAAGGCGACCAGCTTAAACCATTTTCCAGTAATCATGCCAAAGAATCTTCAATCCTACCAAATAGGGTCCAAAGTTTAATTGCATATGAGCTTTCTGAAATATAGATTTATACTTATACTAGCTGATCCCGCAAACGTTGTTTTGCAAAAAATTAAAGTTTTTAATTAACAAATGTAAGATAAGGGTTGATCGTAGAGGGGTGAAAATTTAGGTTTGTATGTATTTTTGTATGCTGTATCATAATAAAATAAAAACCAAAAAAATTGTCTAAAAAATAAAAAAAATAATTTAGGGGTGGACTACCCTTAACACTTAGGGGTACGGAAAATAGATAGTAGCCGATTCTCAGACCTACTGAATACGCATATAAAATTTGGTAAAAGTCGGTCGAGCCGTTTCAGAGGAGTTCAAGTTCGAACACCGTGACACGAGAATTTGGTATATTAGATATTGTTAAAATAACATCCTGTAGACGAGTACTGGTCGTTGCACCCCGAGCTGCAGGACATCCCCATATACTACGCATCGTCCCTGGCCAAGAAGTGCATGGCGGTATACCAGACCTACGTGAACGCAATGAACGACCGCATCCGCCGCCAGATCGCAGTCAACAACCCCTTCGTCTTCCGGCACATCTCCAACCTCAAGGTAAGTCTTATCACCACAACCTCCTCCACCACCAGTACTATTACTGCAATTACCACTAGTATTAACACTACCACTACCACAATAACCGCCTCTGCCACCAACATTAATATCACTGACCTCGTCAACATCATCACCGCTAACAATGACAACATTATCAGTAAAATAACCACCACCACTACCCTTATCACTATCAACATCATGATTACCACTACAGTCACCGTAATCACCACCACCACAAACATCATGACTACCACTACCACCATCATAATTACCACAATCATCATAATCATAATCATCTCCACCACTATAATCACCATCAACATCGCGATTACCACTACCACCATCATACTTACCGCAATCGTCATAATCATCATCGCCACCTTAATCACCACCAAAATCATGATTACCAGTACTACCATCATAATTACCACAATTGTCATGATCGCCACCACCACCATAATCACCACCAACATTATGATTACCACTACCATCATAAACATCACTACCGCCAATGATAACACCATCGCCATGAGCACCAGTCCACTTCCAGTACCACACTTAATATGATGGTGAATCACTATTATTTACATAGATGAGAACACTTGTGTTCCGTTGTGTTAGCACTTTTCTAAGGCTAGCACGTATCACCTGTGGGAGTCGTATATACACTGATGTGATGTCTGAATGAATAATAGGTGTAAGATTTTGTGGGCGAGCGTAGCCGACGGGCGAACTTAGTGTGCCGAATTAGTGCAGCGGGCACATGCACGCACCGGTGACGCGGGCGCAGACCTTTTGTTTCTTTTGTTTCTTTTGCGCCTTTGTTCTATTGCCCGCTTTCACTCGGTCGCGGAGCACAGTGCGCCCCAGAGTCCTACGACGAATGCACGTCCTTTTTGCTCGCACTCAAGCGCTAATAAAAATTTGTTCGTGTATTAAATAAATTGATAAAGTGTTACAAACATCTTTTAATAAGCCGCTATCACTTTACACCAAACAGAGTTTTCAAAAGCTTTACTGGGTGGTTGAGGAGGTTCTAGCTTACCACCGCTTTGCGTTTTCATACCAAAAGTTAAAGGAATGAGCACAACTTTTACGCAATATCAAGTGCATATGCTCTCAAAATGTGACTTATTTGGGTATTTGAATTCAATATCTCTGAAGATGTCCATAGAAACGTAATAGGTCGTTTAGCTCTGTGACTTTGTTAAACTGTAGTTAAACCAATAAGATCCTATCTATTTCTACGATATCTACCAGTAAAATCATCATCAATATATATCATCATCTTATTAATAAGACGTCCATTTCTGAACATGCCCTCCTTCTTCCCTATAGACTTCAATAAGACCTGTAGGAAGGTGCCTATATCCAGTATGTTTGTGTGTATATATAAAAGAGAGTGTAGGAGAACCGCGCTCTACGTACTCTTTCTATGAGGAGAGATTTGTGTGTTGAAAATGGGAAAAAAATACGTATTTTATTTTTGTATAAAGTTTATTTTAATGTTTCGTCGCATTCTGTTCTCCTATAGCGAAGACATCAATCTCTGGTTTAACTTTGTCGTATAAATGAGGAAACGCCCCCTCGGCATTGTACTTCTTCCTCACAACTTCGTACAGCTTCAGGTCGAACATTTCCTCGAATTCCTTCCTCGTCATAAATATATCCGCGTACAGGAATGAATAACCTCCTACATCTCTGGTAAATTTCTCCATCTCTCTCATAGCGGCAACCGGGTCGTAGGCTTTCTTCTCTTTTACTTTCCCCGGAACACCGTAAACGCCGAGATCATTATACATTGCGTAATTTGTACCTGGCACGAGATACTTAGCATCTGGTCGCGTGAGCTGACCCGACAATGGACCGTGATCAATTATCTTACAAGGATACACCAGTAGAGGAAATTTCTCGAATAGATTGCTGGCGATCTCAATCTGTCTCTCTAGTTCTGCTATAGGTAGAACTATGTCTTGGAACACTTGTTTAGTGAACGTATAAGCACGAACTCCTGGCGTGGTGGTGAACTTCAAAAATGCCGGTTTTGGTGGTAGAAGCCATCCGAATAGTGTTCTGAATATAGGATCATTTCCAAATGACAGCATGTCTTCAACTACCCAGAAAATTGGTCTGTTGTGGCGTAGGAGATAGTCTCTTAGAGGTATCAACTCTACTGTTTCTCCCTTCTTGAGAAAGCTTTCAACGTGTTTATAGAACCATGGTTTATACCATCTTGCGCAGTGGTTCACAGCAATATTTCGGTCGTATTCAGAGTAGTCTCCGGTCATGATCACGGCTTGGTCTTTACTGAAGATCGTACCTTCGATATAGTCTGGATGTACAGAAGGTTTTGCAGTATTTGCTCCGGATAGATCTCTCAGCATGTCGCAGTATTCCTTCTGTCCTAACACAGGGGTGTATTTCAATTTGATATACGGTTTTACTTTTACGATCCTCAAGGTCAGAGCGACCAGGAAGCCAAGGCTGCCATGAGACCAGGGCAGAGCTTTGTACAGATCGGAGTGTACATTGTCGGCAGTGGCTTTAACTAAAGACCCGTCAGCCAAGACCACTTCGTAACTGGTTATTGTTTCGTGGTACAACCCCGCCTTGTGGGAGTGTGTCGACATACCCGTACCGAATGCAAGACCTGAAATATTGTAGAGAATATTGTGGTTATTCTACATAGATCAGTAATCCAGGTGTAAGAATTTATATTGCATAGGTTCTGTCACCTAATATTTTGTGCTAGAATAATCAATAATTCTTCTGTGTCCTGATATGAAAGTGTCAGAATTTAATAACATATTCTACGATTAACTTTGTTTAACAGTAGCAACTATGTTAGGCTTTCGACGACACTAAAAAAATGCAAGTCATTTCAAAAACGTAGCTTTTGAATCTTCTAGAACATTATTCTGCTCTCTTCACAATATTATCAAACACCAGTTCATCTTAAATATTCTGCGCGTTCGCAATAATAAAACCGTACTTTCTATTAATTGCCTGCGAAGAAATATAATTGTTCGGCCACATAGCGAGAAAGGACGGCCAAAACCTCGAAACAAGAAATAATGTCTGGAAAAATCAAGAGCGTATGTTCAGACAATTGATCGGACCAACATTCATATTACGTTCCACGATGCTAAAGATGATACAGCATTATCCAGATATAGAGTATTAGTTGATCCAGATGATCACCATCCTCAACAACAATGGGAGAAAAATGAGGGTTTTTTAATAAAATTCCATCATACTTTTACTCACCACCTAACGTAGCGTCTACCAATTCGATTGTGACAGCCAAAGAGTATCCCTTCGGTATGAGGTATTCAGTGATATCTCCGATAGTGACCATCGGTTCCACCCGGACGGTCATGGCCTGCTCATCGAGCTCTAGGATTTCGTAGAGCGGTATCGGCACGCGGTGATGCAGATGTTTCTGGAAGAAGGTCGTGGACAGCGACAGCCAGTTTGGTCTCGAAGTGCATAGTAGACGACGCTTCTCTTGCGGCAGTTTGTTCCAATCTCGGACCTGAACATTTTAATACACGACTTTATGATTTGGAGTCCACAAAATGAGTTTAAATAGTGAAGCTTGTGTATTCAATATAATCCACAAACAATTTTGTATGAGAGTGAGAATTTGATTAGTGATAGCGTGAGAAAGAGATCTAGTATTCGCGAGATAGAAGCCCAAGAAGCACAAACTCATGACCATTGCAAATGGATGAAATAAAACATCATGACAAAACTGGTACACACTAGTATTGTGAGTGGGGTGTTGTTGTATGAAAGAAGGGGAGTAAGTTCTCTATAAGCAAGTAATCCAGTCCTCTGGTCTTGACAGAGTAATATGTTCTTGGTGCTATATGGCCACTGGATCTACGGAGCGCCTTTGCACTTAACTATGTTGTAAAGACCTTCAGGAGGAGAGGCTGAAATTGTCCTGGTTCCCTTGCTGTGATACAAAGCCACGTTCATACCTTGCTTGGATTTGCTATGATAAAGAAATAAACTAGTGCAGATAATATTGTAATAATATTACATAGTTGAATCCTTTGGATGATCTTATAATTGGAAAATAAAAACTTGTGTTTGTGGGATTCTTCCTAGGTCCGGTACATCCTGGATGTAATGATAAAACGAATTCCGAAGTAGGAGTGTGTATGTTGTTCAAACTTAGCCCATATTTATACAAATAGAAACAGTCAGCCAATAACAAGGCGAGAAATATTGCGCTTGTCTCTTTCGCCCGACGTAAATATAGATCGCTCTGTGGGATTCCCCTGTTCGATGCGATGACGTAATGAAGTTCTTACACGTTTATTCAATAGAAGATGAGACTTGCATAAAATATAACGCAGAAGAACCAAGGTCACTGAAGTACTTCGAAGAGTAACTGGTCTTAAAGGGCAGTGGGTGGTACACATTGCTCTTGCAGACGGTCGTTTGGGGTTTGAGTGGACGCGGCATGGATAGGTCACCCACTAGCTGGGCTGAGGAAGACCAGTCGTCGTGGCGATCTTTGGGAGAGATTCATGCCTGGTCTGACTCGATGATGAGAATGGATAAGAAGGTGGATTTTCATATCATTACTCAGAAAAAAAATCTCACCCTTTTTTGTATCTCCGCGACTGCTACTTCGTGTGTCGGTCCAGTGCCCAGCCGCCGCAGCCAGGCCTTGAATTTTAGCAGTAGAGTAAAGAGAAAGCTGGCGGGCAAGCAGAACACCAACACCACCAGCTCTCGATGCTCCTCCAACCAACTGATCAACCTTCGCTTCAGACGTTCAGGAATCATATCTGCTGCAAATTTACAAAGAACTTGGTATTGGGAAAAGATCGCCTAAGGATGGTCTCACTGCACAGGATCCAGCAATACATAACCAAAGGCAATAATCATATCAATATATATATATATATATATATATATATATATATATATAATTTTATCTATTATTGAATATATTTTTATTTTACATATACGTAGTCATATATTCCATTATTTATTAAAAATATATAATAGAAATATATTTATATAGAGCAATAAAATAGTATTTATTTAAATTTTGACTATTTAAAAAATAAATTACAAAGGTGAAAAGAAAGAAAAATGATTATATTTAATATTAAAATAATACCTAACCTTCAAGTATCCAGCCGGTTTCGATGAAAAATATATTTAAAAACAAAATTAAGTCAATGGACTCCGCCGACGCGCGGCCACAGATAAAAACATGATTATATTAAAATCATTCAACAAATTCGCGTTCCTTTGCACGAAAACAACGTGAATAAAAATTATATCACATATACATTTATAATTTAATTTCACACGAAACCATCTGGTTCATGTCTAAACAGCAGGAATTTTTTTAAAGGCGTATTCACAGAATGATGTTATATATGTTAAAGTTTCGAAAGCGCATAAAGTGATCACTCTATTAAAATACGACCCGCAGGTAATAACAATACAATAATATACAGATTAAAAATTATTAATTTTAATATATAAAAAAAAACTTTTGAAAACACTTTTTGATACTTTTTCACACTATTGATTTTTGGTACACTCTGTACAGTAAATTAATTGACAGCTAATTTGATTGATAGTTACATTTAATAACAATTTAACATTTATACCTATAATCAATCATCCTATACACTTAGGGAGTGTGCGAAAGAGAGAATTTGTGAAGAACAAAAGAGAGAGTGTAAATAAAAACGTTAAATGAAACAAATTATTCATAATGGAAAACGAGAGGTATAAAAAAATCATCCTTTATATAAATCCATCGATTATTTCATCAGATATAAGTATAGAAATATATTTTTTTTAATAACTTACTGAACCGAGAAGGAACGCACATTTTAAAATGCCTTGACCTCGAACGGTGTTCACGAATCTTGTCAAAATTACTACTTTAGTCGATTTTAGACCTTATAGCCCTTATATTAAGCGCTCCATAGACGACATTATTAAAATTTTCTAATTATTTACTATCGAACATATCAAAACCGTGTTAAGATTACATTAGCAGGTGTTTTAAATATTTCTTATCAATTGTTACTTTGCGGAAATTTTAATGAAGTTCAAAGATAATATTTTTAATACAATTTCGCTACACGTATTTAAGATGAGAATATACGTAACAGTGAAAGTCGCAGGAAGGTTTAAGCCCTTGTAGTAGGCGTCCATCGGCTGATGAGAAAAAAATATACTAAATATATCTAAAAAAAAGAATTTAAAGCCGATAGACGCGGCGTGAGTAGGTCCCATAATATATGGACCTCTAGATGTCATGTCAAGGTCACTGGAAGCCGTTAGACGAGGGTAGTGCATGATGGAACATTTTGGCGAACTTTGGTGAAGGCATGATGATGAAATATAAAATTTAATATATCTCTAGAACATTTAGGTTACGTAGTGGAGATCGCGGGCCATTCAACGCAACGTAGAACGTCTAATGTAGACAGTGATAAGTTAGTTTATCTACCTTGAGTGGAAAGAGGTCCTTTGAAGACGCTAATGTAGGCTTTTAACCAACAGGTCTTATTATAATTCTATAGGCGGAGGCCTATGTCCAGTAGTGGTAGTTTTACGCCTGAAATAATGATAGTTATTTAATGGAATCAGGCGTTACCTCGCGGAAGTCAATCCTAAGTAAGAAAAGGACCAATATTTTTCTTACCTTTAATGATAGTTATTAATACTGTGATCAAAAAGTAAGGTGAATTTTTTAAATGTAAATTCATTATTTATTATTCCAAATCAATTTCATCACCTTTAAAGTGATTGCGTCCGATAAAACGCACTCTATCACCGCTTTTTCAAATTTTAACAATCGGAATAGTATTTTTTCGGTAAAGCCTACATCTTCGATTTGGTTTTTATCTACTCAATCGTTTTTGGGATAAAACGTGAAGGATGAAACAGGAGAAAATTCAGCAAAATAAATAAAAGACCTTATTTTAAATATGACTGGAGAAACGAATTTTAAAAAAACATAAGACAATAGTATTGTGAAAGAGTTTTTATATTTATTTTATCAGGGCATAGACCACTTCGAGGACATCGGTCCGTGTGTGATCATGGCGTCGCCGGGCATGATGCAGTCAGGACTCTCCCGCGAGCTCTTCGAGTCCTGGTGCACGGATCCAAAGAACGGAGTCATCATTGCAGGTGAAGCTTTCATTTGGACACTTTCTTTTCAACGACCAGTGTTATATTGACTAACTTTAGAGGCAAAAATACATTAGAGCAGTGTTTCCCGACGTGAGACCAATATCCCACAGTGGGGCAATTTAAAACTAGACTCGACACGAGTTTTACACTTTCTCTTTAATATTATATATATATATATATATATATATATATATATATATATATATATATATATATATATATATATATATATATATATATATATATATATATATAGAAAGGCTAAGGTGAGGCATGGCACTTGGTTGAAAAATACTGCATTACGTGTCTAGAATGGTAGCCCAATGGTAGAGCACTGGAATATGAGATCATAGGTCGCGAGTTCGATTCCAGATAAAGTCTTATATATTTCACATTAATTGCTTACAAACAAGTTTCCAGATGGGCAGCAGCGACGTCTAGATACAAAAATACTTAAATATTTAATGGAATCAGCCGTTACCTTGCGGAAGTCCGTCCTAAGTAACAAAAGGACCAATATTTAGCCACTTCCGCACATGCAGTGGTAGTCGTGCAACAAAGTGTACCGTCCGCCAGCCCGCTGATAAATGCGCATGCGGCAAACAATGCGAATTACACAACTGCAACCGTCAAATCACTCAACACGTGCTTCACCCCTCCATGGGGCATCTTCAGGAGTTATGTTACACCGATTAGTGCCTGCTCTGTGTTTGGCAAATATTGGTGGACAGCTATGGACTGAAAAGAGATAGGACGATTACTATTTCATAGTTATTTTTACAGAATTGTCTACGGTTAGATGGAGCTCTGTTGAAACGTCATTAACATCTAAACACATACGTAATATATAAAATTATATATTTGCTAAAGAAATATCTTAACAACAACAATAAAAGATTTACTAATTTTAAAATTTTGTACGAGAGAAGTCTTTGTATATTCACCTTTCTTCATTAATCCGCTTCATACGTCAGTTGGCGGTGTCGTGTGATAGTAGACGGCGGGTGTCACTGCAAAGTGGAAAGAGATCCAACTCTTTGAAACTGGAACTTCGCCACCTTGAACTAGATTTTACGATATATGTCTTCAGCCTTTTGCGTCCTCGGAATATGTTAATGTTACTTTGACAGCAGTTTCAGCAAGATTCATTTTTACAATAGCTGTTTTAATTCTAGGTTACTGCGTAGAGGGCACGTTGGCGAAGACGATCCTCTCGGAGCCCGAGGAGATCACGTCGATGTCCGGGCAGAAGTTGCCGCTGAAGATGTCAGTGGACTACATCTCTTTCTCAGCTCACACGGACTACCAGCAGACGTCAGAGTTCATCAACATCCTCAAACCGCCGCACGTCGTTAGTTTGACTATGTTTCTTATATGTAGCACACACATACACAATACGCACACACGCGCACACGAACACAGGTATACACATAAATTACATAGATATATAGGCAGAAGTGAACACACACGCATAAACTACCCAGTGTCGGATATAAAAGTGAACTTATGCGCAAACACATACAAACTATGTTAAAATAAAGCGCAAGCATACGTTCATAAACTTACACACACACATATAAACTACACTGTTCAACGTTGAAACGTAAGATCACGTATACACACACATACATGGGTACTTACAGCCTATAAGGTCTTGTATGCAGAAGCAAAAACAGATTGTTCACACATAAGCCAGTGGTGTACATATCTGTGGTGGGTTTTACAGGTGCTGGTGCACGGCGAGCAGAACGAGATGTCGCGTCTGCGTGGTGCACTGCAGCGGGAGCACCGCGGCCGCCTGCAGGTGCACACGCCGCGCAACACCCAGCAGCTGCAGCTGGCCTTCCGCGGCGACAAGACCGCCAAGGTACATCACACGTCTCAAACTCTTCTTCTCGGACCTTCTCTTTTCGATGTCTCTTCTTATAATCGATCATTTAGACCTCATACATAGCACGGAACAGAGATACACCAATACCTCGCTTTGTGTCGTTTCGTTTTGCGTTTTTTTTTCGAAGTTGCGTCGCTGCTTAATTAGTACTAATTTTCACAGTGCGTCGTTAGATTTTCGAGGTTGCGTTGTTTTGGGTTCGAGTCTTTAATTTTTTTTTTAATTTTCCTTTTTTTTCTAAAAGATGGCAACACTGGTTCTAATTGCGCCATGCCATCAAAACTCGGGGATTCCCTTTCTAACTAAAAATCACCGCAATTTGAATACAGTTTTATTTTCACTTTGTTTTGTTATAATTAACTATAAGAGTTCAGTTTCAATTAAGTAGTGTGTTGTGCTTCTTTTTAAAAGAGAATATTAAATTTATATAAATTTTTACGTGTTGTTTCTGGTCGCAAAAAAGGTATATATTATTCCAATTTATTTATTGGTAGAGTTATATTGTTTTTGTTTTTTAAATGTTTACTCTGTTCAATTTGTTTTTTAAAAAGTAGTATTTTAGTGGCCCTGGAACCTATCTTCGATCTTTACATGGTTTGCTATAGAATATCTTAATTCACGAACGTAACGACGACGCAAAGTCAGGTATTGGTGATGTATACTCCTTTGACTGCATTAATTTAACGCGGTAACAAGGAATTGCCAGATTCGGTACCAGCAAGGGATCGAAAAAAGAAACATCGTGACACCACTCGTGGACCCACCTTGATGGGTTCCCACTGTCATAACTTGGATTACAACTTTATTTCGGCAGGTGATGGGTTCGTTGGCCATGGAACCGCCGGTGCCGGGACGACCGCTGGAAGGGATCCTGGTGAAGCGGAATTTTAACTACCATATCCTCGCGCCGTCGGACCTCAATAGTATGGCATATTTGATTATATTATCGTGGGAATATATAGGAGCTGATGGCCGGTGGAGCCTTAAGGTTCTGTAGGATCTCTAATGTAGACGGATGACCTTAAGGTCCTCGGAAGACACTGGATAAAATTACCTTTCAATCGAGCGGGAAATCTATGGATGAAGTATATGTCCAGCAGTGGGCACAATACGACTGTAATGATGATGATGATGCATTCCTCAGAGTGACCCCTGCTTAGATATTTTATACTGAGGATGGGTCAAGATTCAAAGGTGGTTTTGCTGGCGACAGATCAAGAGTCCTTATGGAGTTGGTCCTGCTTGTTACAGCTTCATCGGAATTGAGATAGCGAAACCAAAAGGTCCACGAACATGATTGAGGAACAGGCTGTCTTTTATTTGCAGTGACCTTATATTTATACCAAAACCTCAAAACTATGTTGACTGATGTTAGAACTAGCTTTATTTGTACAACAAATCACAATACCTACTTTATAACCAATCAGGGGCGTCCTTTGTGTGAGTATGACGAAAGATGTGTGCGACAGAGAAAGGTATATATACGAACACTTTAGTTGTTGTTGCTACTAGGTGATTGTAAAAAGGGAAGTGCATCAATCTTGATCACGACTAATCTACTGGGAGCGCTCAGTATTCAATTTTGAAACACCTTGTTGTACCACAGGGTAATGTTAGGACTCAATGTGTATTGAATTTGAAACCTGGTCCTGTGCAGAGTACACGGAGCTGAGCCAATCGGAAGTGCGTCAGAGACAGTCGATTCACTTCGCGGGCGCGCCTGCGCAGCTGCGGCACGCGCTGCTGCAGCTGGCCGGGCACGTGGATTTCCTCAGCGACACGCGCTGGCGGCTCTACGGATGCATTGACGTCACACTCGAACCACCCGTTGTCACGCTCGAGGTACATCTAACGAATCTTCATTATGAACATCAGCGGAGCTTCGACTCGGAGACGTGGTCGCTCATGGTGGGGTTTTTGAGGCTCAAGGTCACCCAGCGATGGAGAACTATACCTGGTGTTCCCCAAAAAAATCAAGGTCTCGGCTGAAGTACAACCCAATATGCGGCACAAGCAGACCCTCCAATAGGAGGACTAAAGACATAGTCAATGTCGCAGGCCTATCTATGTCTTGCAGTGAAAGGTCGCATATACCTATAGTTCTATTAAAAATATTTTACAAGTTAAAAAACATATGTGCAGATAGATGTTTTCAATGTTAATCGTTGTTCCATACGGGATACTTGTATTTGTTAGTTGCACAGCTATTTACATTTGATGAAATAATATCATGAAGGATTCCGAAACACTGTACTTCCCCTAGAAGAAATTCTAAGATCAGGAAGATGCGTCTTAACTTCCTTACCACCCATCTGAATTTCCACAAATGAGTGATTTGTGTGTGATCACACGACATCCTTAGTCACTAAGATTACAATCAGACAAGAGCAGTATTCACCATGGCCAAGGAGCATAGTTCAGAATCCGCTTCGTTTCTAGGTACCCCCCTATTTTGTCGTTTCAGCCTATAGAAACCATTGCAAGGTATATGTTCCCCCACACCGTGCTTAGCAGGTATTTTAGTACATAGAGAACGCTGCTGCCCATCGTCTGGAAACTTGTTTGTTAGCAGTGGCAAATATATAATTATTGCACAAATTGTGAATTATATATATATATATATATCTGGATAGATCTGAAATCGAACCCGCGACCTACGATCGCAAAGCTCAGAGCCTACTTATATATCAATTCGAATCGTACATTAAATATTGTTAAATTTCATTTAAAATATCAACTGATTAGTTTCTGTCTGGCTCTTGAAACATCAGCGCTCCGAGCTGGTGGTGGTGGCTGGTGGCTTACGTATCTGAATATTCAGTGGCAGGCTCAGCCGGTGACGGATATGTATGCGGACGCTGTAGCCGCAGGAGTGCTGGCTGCAGCCGCGCTACCAGCTCCACGTCACCCTCCTCTTGCGCCCAAGCTAGATCGCATGCATTTCAAGGTAAGGAAGAACTAAGAGTCACAGGTACCATATTTAATGGAATCAGGCGTTACCTTGCGAAAGTCCATCCTAAGTAAGAAGAGGACCAATATTTAGCTACTTCCGCACATGCAGTGGTAGTCGTGCAACAAAGTGCACCGCCCGCCAGCCCGCTCATAAATGCGTATGCGGCAAACAATGCGAATTACACAATTTTTCGTACTTTATCTTTCTGCCTTTCTCTTTCATTCGATATTATTAATTCCTCAGTTTAACATTATTTTATTTTATGCATTTTGTTCTATATATCATAAAAATCTATGTGATTATATGTCATCAAGAAAGAAAGGCGAAAAATGGAAAAAGATTTGCAAATAAGCAAAGATACACGTAAAAGACAAAAGGCATGAAAGATATTGTGAAGGAAGGAGTATACAAATTAAAATTAAAAATAATCTGTAAAACTCAAATGTAATGTAACATCCCTATCCCACACATGGCAGGGGGAACGATAAAAAAATAATTGGTATTTTTATTTTTCTATTTTTGTGGCGCCCGCTATCGGGGACCACTCTTACCACCCCTATTTGTGTGGGAACAGGGATTTCATATTTCTTTCACAATTTTTTAACATTTCATTTTTTATAACCATACTTTTCTTCCATGCATCACATTATCTGTCTTTCCGTTCATTCACTCTACAGTTCTATCTATCTTTCTCTTCTATTCTAACCCATTCATCAATTCTCATCACTGCAATTTGGTTTTTTCTATTACAGTTTATCACAGATTTTTGTTTATGAATTCTCTTATAGGTATATTAATCACAGTTAAATTAATTATTTTTTAATTTATTATTTATATTATTTTTTTTCTTTTAATTTTTGTTTACATGAATTGTTTGCCTGCTAACACCTTTTTTTTATAACTATTGCATTTATTACCACAACCTTGCAGAATCTGAAAAATGACAAAAATCATTGATATTAGCAGGTTGGGATTTAAAAAGTGAAACTGTCACTTTACATCAGGTAAAGCTGTAAATATCAAATAGCAGGATAATAGAAAGCAAATAGCATTTGTCAGTGAATAAAAAAATACTTTCACTTTTTATTTTATTACAATCAACCCTTGATGTTTTCACCCAGGAGTGCGCTATAGAGATGCTCCAGGAGATGTTCGGCGAGGATGCTGTGCCGAAGATATTCAAAGGCGACAAACTGAACGTGACGGTCAACGAGAAGAAAGTGGACATCGACCTGCTGACCCTGGTGAGTGACTTCAACGCACAATACAGCATTCTTGGCAGAACAACACTACCTTACAGTAAAACTACCTTGATTTTTTTGTAAGATGAAATCTTCTAATATATAAAATTCTCGTGTCACGGTGTTCGAACTTGAACTCCTCCGAAACGGCTTGACCGATTTTTACCAAATTTTACATGCGTATTCAGTATGTCTGAGAATCGGCTACTATCTATTTTCCATACCCCTAAGTGATAAGGGTGGTCCACCCCTAAATTTTATTTTTAATTTTTTAGACAATTTTTTTGGTTTTTATTTTATTATGATACAGCATACAAAAATACATACAAACCTAAATTTTCACCCCTCTACGATCAACCCTTATCTTACATTTGTTAATTAAAAACTTTAATTTTTTTTGCAAAACAACGTTTGCGGGATCAGCTAGTTGTCATGTAAAACTCCCGGGCATTAGGAAGGCATGTAATTTTTTTCCTAGGTTGGTAGGACTGTCTATAACCTATGCCAAGCGTCTGTCTGTCAAAAGTTGGAATATGATTTGGCTGAGCCCATTTTTATCGATGTTTTGTCTCGATTGGTTGATGTCATACTGCATTGGTTCTTCGTGTCTTTTTTTGCAATAAACTCTACTGATATAGTTTAATAACCACCGTATTGGTCTGATTTGTTTATTAGCTAACTCGAAAAGCCAATCCTATACTATGTAGATATAAAACTGAATCGAAAGACTTAAACCTATATACATGGTAAAAACTATTGCTACTGTCTAAGACTCAAAAAAGCGTTGGGAAAAGTGCGTTTTATTGTACAAGAATTACTTTGAAGAATATATAATTGATATGAAAACAAATTCACCTATAAATATATATATATATATATATATTTATAGCTAATGATATATATATATATAAATATATATTATATATATATATATATATATATATATATATATATATATATATATATATATATATATATATATGGGTCAATTTTGAAAATTATTTTCAGCTAATAAAATTACTCCCGAAATATAAAAAAAATAATTTAACTTTGAATATGTTTATTAAAATGTACATGTGGGATACTTCCTAGGGCTGTTATGTCTTGGAAGTAATGACAACACGAAGTCCGAATTAGAAGTGTGTGTATTGATAAAACTTAGCCCGTATTTAAAACGGATCTTAAAACTATAGAAACAATATTCAACCAACAAAACCGTCAGCCAATCACAGGGCGAGAATTATTGTAGCACGCTATATCTTTCGCCTGACGTAAATGTAAAGCGCTCTGTCGTGGGATTCCCCTGTTAGATGCGCCGCTGATGATCACATAATGTAGCTCTCACATACCAAAGTATTGTTCATCCGACCCAAGTTTACTGTTAAGTTTGACATGATGTACGGTATCTGCTGATGAATAAAGAATTGTTGTATCATGTGCAGCTGTCCATATGTACATATATTCTTTGCCGGTGTATTTTATCGTGGAAGACATATCAATGTGTTGATGGTTGATTCTGTACGAGTGTCTTCTGTATTCAGGAGGTCCAATGCGTGAGCGACGCGGCGCTGGAGCGTACCGTGTCTGCAGCTGTGACGCGCTTGCACGCGGCGCTTGCCCCTCCCCGCGCGCCCGCACACTCCGCCGCCGCGGTGGCGACACTCGTGGAAAGTTAGCCACGCCCTACGCCCAGACACTGCCCCGCCTACAAACTTATAGCTCCGCCCTTGTATAACTTTATGGTTTATTTGCGTTAGGAATGTAGTAACACATCGTTGTCTTGATTTCTCTTGACTGATGATGACATCATCAGTCCACATAGTGGGGTGTCTACACCACGTCTACCGGGAGATGTTTTTCGGAGAGGCCTGTGTTTCGCAGTGGGCGTCAATTGATTGACATTATGATGTTTTCACTCAGCATCAGCAATCTTGAAAAACTAGCAAAGTCCACCAACCCTCTATATTCAGCCACGTCATTTAGAAACTTCTAGCTCTACCCACACAAATCACTGTAACTGTAGTTATGTTATAAAAATAATTATACAACAATGTATAATTATTTTTATGGTCTTATCTTGTCCGTATCAAACGACTTTCAACCGACGTGTCGTTAGTCCACCCAGTGGGAAATCTACCCACGCTTTCTGACTCGTATCAAGAGAATCTTTGGCTGTCAGCTAATATGATGATGATATTGTTATGTTTCATCACGTCACTTAAAACACGCTCCAACTGGTTAATATGAACATTATACGAACGCAAATAAACGACAAATCAGCCCAATTGTAAACACAATAAAACGTATCTAAAATTATTGTTTCATTTAAATTGGCTGTGGGTATATAGAGAAAAAACAATGGTCTCAAAAACACTACCCTGTGGCACTCTTCGTAAAGAAAGTTATTTGGTTTATTATCACTTATATAGTTGACATATATATCTGTTTGATTTAATATTTCATTTATATAATATATTGAAAATGTAAAAAGAATTCAGAGTTAAAATAAATAACTCTATTAAATACATCCTGTACCCCACAGACGTAACTTCCAAATGAAATTTAGATATGAAATAACTTCGTCATTCTAATTCAAATCATAATGTTTTATATGTACAACTATAGCGGTGATTATTGCATGTGTTAAGCCCAGCACTGGGCTAGATTGATGAGGATAGGTCTAGTGTAAGATGTGATTTATAGCTCGTAAGTAATTGTTATAATAAAATATATTTCTTGATATTTTTGAGTTTTATTTAAAACCTTTAATACATTTTTCTTCCCAAATCATTTTATTCACTCTCCAATATTGAAAGGTCTGAACAGAATATAAGCAAGTTAGAGAAGCTCTTACTAAACAACTAAAGTCAAGTGACCAAATTTGATATAAAATAATTGTAAACCCGGAAAAAAAAATGGAATATGCGGATGAGTAATAAAATAATTGTTAAATAAAAAAACAATAATTATAGAAACACAGAAACAAAATTTCAACTAAATTGTAATACTAAAAAAACTAAAGGATTACAGAAGAGAATCCTAATAAAAAATTACTGAAAATTATTTGAAACAAATGTCCGTCACTGGCCTAAATTAAAAGGGTGAGAGGCCCATAAAAAGGCCATAGAAAATTGTGCTTCACTTACTTGGGCGCAAAGAAACACAAATTAATAATAACTACACAAAACCTGAACCTGAAAGTTGATAAAACTTTATTCTTTTTTTTAAACTACAACCTTTTTATGTCATTAAATCCAGCCAGACACAATAAAACCAAAGAGTTTATAATACAATTATATATACACTATTTGCGAAGGTACCTTTTCTTCCACATAATTAAATTCAATACAGCCATGTGTTTAGGTAACCTAACCTAAACATTTTGATAAAAATAATACATAAAAAAAATGTCACAGCAAATATTATTAAATAAATGAATACATCATCTAGTATCCTTACAATTTAGTTTTCATTATATATGATGGTTTATTTTAGGTGTGAACGCTTAGAGTGAATCTATGATTTATTTGCTGTCAATTCATATATGTTACATTCTGTATCCAAAAATTGCTATAGAAACAATATATATGATGATAATACAGCAAATAAACGTGTTTTCAAAATTCATATTACTATATTAAAATTATTTATTATCTGTCTCCGCAGATTTTGTACTGTCAGATGCCATTGTCTAGTGGCATTCCAATAGAAAAAAATAGATATTTACATATTTCAGAGTGATCACTTTATACAAGATGATTGGATATAGTTATAAAAGAAAAGTTTTTGTACATGATATTTACATTCATTCCTTCACTCATACACTCTTTTACAATAATTTATTTTTTCTATTGTAATGCAACAGGTCAAATACTTCTGGCAGTACAAAGTGTGTGGAGACAGATAATAAATAATAGTTAATTTGAATATAAAGTTATCTGATTTGAATTTCGAAAACAATTTTACTTACTACATTATCATTACGTTATTTATAACTAGTTGCGCCTTCGGCTTTGTCCGTGTGAAATATTACAAATAAATGAATATTCACTTTATTTAGTTTTTTTTTTGTTTAAATTTTTTCTAAAATAAAAATAGCCAAGTTACTTCTTATTACATCAGATACCTGCTAATGTCCCCTCAACATCGGTTCAGCCATTTCATAGATTAGCCGGAACAAATCAGACAGACAGAAAAAAATAAAAAGCATAATTTTGGTATATGTACCGTATATATATTCATATGAATGTAGAAAAAAGCGTTCATTTTAATATTACAAACAGGCACTTAGATTTTATTTAATTATATAGGTATTTGAAGCCATTGAATTCTGAATATACCATATATTCACGCCTTAATTTTACATTTTATTCAAATTATATATTTCTAGTTTAAAATACCGCAATGTTTCAAGATGAAGGTATTTAAACAAAGTGTGTTCCCGGTGATGACATATAGATCCGAGACCTCGTCATAATAGGGTCATGGAGACGACTATGCTCGGAGTTTTGCTGCGAGATCGAATCAGAAATGAGTTCCGCAGATGAACCAAGATCACTGATATTGCTCTAGGAAGTAGTAGGACCAAAACATTTTCGAGTGGCGACCATGAGCAGGTAGACGCGGCGTGGGTTGGCATTCCACAAGTGGACCGACGACATAAGGTCGCGGGAGGTCGCTGGACGCGGGCAGCAAGACCGGTCATCGTGGCGATCTTAGGGGAGGGGGGGCTATGCCTTATAGCAGGAGTGTACCGGCTGAAAAGAAGAAGAACCAAACATCTTGTATAGTATAATTTTAATGCCATAAACAGTTCAACGATATTTCATTTATTTTTATTTCTATAACAAAATTTTTGTAATAAAACATTTCATCTTAACTTTAGTATTACAGTCAGTAGGTGTTCGATTATAACTTTGTTAACTTGCTTAACTTAGATGATTTCTTAGTATATTGTGCCACCACTATCTAAATATAGACTAACGCGCATAAAATGTACCTTCGCTTAAATTCGCGGAGCCTTCAATCACGATCAAGCAGGTGGCGTGGCTGCAAATGGGCGATGGGCGTGGCTAAGATGAATGCTTGCGCCAATAGCGACGCACCAGCTCGTGACCCGCGCGCGTGACCAACACGGTGCGCGTGCGCTCGCTCTGCCAAGTAAGCACACCCTGCGCCCGCGCATAGTCACGCACCAGCGTGAAGTCGGCCTGTACACACAGTGACGTCACAACACGTTATACTTGTATATAACACCCAGAGCCATTCTAGCCCAGCGGTAGAGGAATGAGACTTGCAATTTCCAATTCCTTGCAAATTCCCAGGTTACAGTCTAAAAGACTGATTCATATTTTGTGCATTAATTACAAAAGATTGCAACAGCTCACAAACCAGGTTCCAGAGTATGGGCAGCGACTTCTGCTTACCGTAATACCTCACTGCGATCGCCCACAAGCTGGTGAATTTGGTATATCACCCATAAATATCCTTTGGACAGACCTATGCCGTGCAACGGGACACATATATGGGACGAAGCGGAATGTTCTATTTACCTTTATTTTGTAAAAGGCTTTTTATAAATGAACGTTTTATTACTCTCCTACAGAACTTCGACTTTCTACATATATATGCATACATGTATGCGTGAGTGTCTATCCGAACGCGATAACTTCTGATATGGCCTATAGATGGCGCTGGTAATAGATTGCCACAATACACATTTAAGTAATCATAAAATATTTTCAAGTTTTAAATCTTGATAGTATTAATCTGTGAGACAGGCCTGTGTCCAACAGTGGACGTCTGATAACTGAGTGACGTGGTGTGAGTGCGTACCTGCGACATGAACTGGTTGTACACGACTCCCTCCGTGTATGTGAAGCGGTTCCTCTCGGCCTCCCACAGCCGCACCTGATCCACCACGGTGGGCGGCAGCAGCGACGTCGCCCTGATGCCTGCGCTCTCAGACTTCATCATCTAAACAACAGGTTCCCATATAATGTAACTGACGTATCGTTGTTCCAGTTTATACTTTTTACAGTGGGAGTGGCTCGGGGGGTGAGAGGGGAATATTTGATTTTAACCAGGAAATATCTTACTAAATCTAAACCCCCCATTTGAGTAAACTCTAGTAGCCTGGACTTTCTATTCAAGTTTAAAATTTTGAACCATATTTTAATGACAAAGATTCTTCATGACAATTGATAATTTAACTTTTTTGGGTTTTTGAAAAAAGCAACTGTCGAGGTTTTTGCTACTTTTTTTCCACTTTATCTCTTCGTAAATTTTTGTACGATGATTTGGAATTGCTGGATACAGACAAGATCTATATCCTGAGTGTCTTTGTGGGAGAACTATGCCTTACAGTGGGCTTCTATCGGCTGACATGAACATAATATATTTCAGTGGTATATTAAATTCCCTTTTAAGTCTAAATTACATTTATTTAAACTTTTATAAGTAAATTCTCTGTTTTTTTTTCTCTGGGGTTTGGTCGGTCAGTGTTTAAATTATTTTACAAAGAAATTGATGGTACTGACCGCACGGCTTTTTATCCCTTCTTATTAAGATCCTTTAATTGTTTAATACAACTGTAAATAAATAAATATAGTTTCATAACCGCCTGTAAGTTTACTGCTTGAAATAAAGAATTTTGAAAGAAAAGAACATAAACTGTGGTACCATCTTCTATGAAGTCATTTATGACAATACCTTTATTAAAATATTAATTTAATTAAAAAGACATTGTTAAATTTACTAAGACCATATTGTCCCTTCGTAACCTAAGACGGGAATCCCCAACAACAGGGGCAAGAAAAAAGAAAAAACATAACCTTTAACACAGATCTAATTGTAAGTGCATACATAGTGAACTGTCAAGATCAGAAAGCCCTCACGGAATCGTCTATGAATTTGTGTTCCTCATGGAGAGAAAAAGAGGAGAAGAAGACAGGAATTGTGAGAAAGATCATACATCCCCAAAGGCTTATCACTAAGAGACGTGCATTTGGATAACCCAGGAGTGGTATATGGCGGTCACCTGCGGATGCGAATGCTGCTCCAGGTAGTGGATGATCTGGTCCGCAGTGATACCACCCCGCAGAGCCTGCCGCACCGACTCTCGCGTCAACACCCCCACCACTAAGTTCGGAAACCTGCGGATACAAGAGTCATGGTACATTTATTTCTCTTTATCATTTATTTTTCGACCCTTTATGTGCCATGCCCCCACCACCTTAGCCTTTCTAAAATTCTTACGCGTATACACATATTCACACACACACACACCCACATATATATATATATATATATATATATATATATATATATATATATATATATATATTCACACATGCAGTCAGGACTCTCCCGCGAGCTCTCCTAGTCCTGGTGCACGGATCCAAAGAACGGAGTCATCATTGCAGGTGAAGCTTTCATTTGGACACCTTCTTTTATGTTACCAACCTTATATTGACTAACTAAAGCTAGTAGGCTAAATGACATTAGAGAAGTGTTTCCCGACGTGGGACCAATATCCCACAGTGGGGCAATTTAAAACTGGACTCGACACGAGTTTCACACTTTCACTTTAACATATATATATACACACACACATACACACACATATATATATATATATATATGTTTGTTTGTGTGTGTGTGAATATTTATGTGTGTGCGTGTGTGCGCGCGTGCGTGTGCGCGTGCGTGCATGTGTGTGTGTACATGTGAGAGTCGAAAGGGTGTACATGAACATGTAAAAGTTGGGAGGGGGGGTATATGACAGAGTGTAGTTTGCATGTCAAAAGGTGAGGGGGTCTATATAAGAGAGAGTGGTGGGGTGTAATGCACCTGTAGAGCAGCTCGGTGAAGAGTCCAAGCAGCGCGACCTGCAGGCTGGTCTGCGTGTACGCATACACGCGGTAGTTGGTCTCGACCACGATGTAGCCGCGCGTGCGGGGGCCCCCCTCCAGCGGCACGGCGGGGGCGCTCCCATCGCGCACGCACGTTATGTTCAGCGCCAACCGCGTCGGGTAGAAGCGCCCCGCTTTACGCTAATCCGACAAACCGAAATCAAATGTTAAATTAATAATTACTGTCCAGTGTAATAACTTTTCTAATGATTTTTATATATTATTCGTAAAAGTGAATGGACCAATGAGCGGAAGCGGAGAGATGACCACGACAGTCTGTCGACCAACAAAACAAAACAACATTAATATTAAACTACGGCTAATAAATAAGCAAACGAAAATAAAAGAAAACGTGAATGTAATTATCCTGCAGAGAAAGTGATGAAATACGAAAAGAAATATAAGAAAAGGAAAGCAAAATGTTGTGAAGAGACAAAAAGAGAAATTGATGGAAGATATTAAGAAGGAAGAGAGAGGAGCATGGCGTGCATCTTTTTTGGAAATGGAGGAGGTTTTATATTGATATACAATCGCGATAAAAATTAAAACGACTCATTTAATTTTTTTCCACAAACATCACCGATAGATGTCGCTAGTAGTTGATTGCGTCATACTATGCATTGACGCGGGTAGTTTTAGAAAAATGCGCAGATGTGTTGAGCCTTATATATAAAATAATGACCATGTCCAACCATGACAGGAGTTGATATAAAAAACAGCAATTCAATAAAGAAAAATCAAGTAATGAAAAATCTGCCGAACAGAAAGTATGATGGAATCCTCAGAACACATCCTGATCTGATAAAAGACCACAAACTCGGTCATATCACAATAGTAAAGCGATTAGAGCAATAGATTTCTAATGTTACCTTCCTCTGGTAGACGAGGCCGAACTCCCGGAGGTGCTGCAGGAATACCAGCATGTTGTTGCTCATGCCCTCCGTGCTGTAGTCCTGATTCAACAACGTAATTTATATAAATATTCTCTAAAATCCTAGGCAATCATCATTTTAACCGATCTTCCACAGCTGGAAAAAGTCCTCCCCCAGTGATACTTCAAAGCGACCTTCATCTAATCTGTCACAAGAATCATCATTTAACATTGCAGCCACAAGACATGGACGTCTTGTCATGAATTTCCAATAGAACTTTCTAGAACTTCTTTTCTGACATTGTAGATTATTGTCCTAAGTTAACAAGTTCGTGGTCTCTAGAACCTACAGGCTTCTATGCTATGTACAGTACTCGGCAATAAATATTGCACATCGACCTTTGGAAAGAGACAATCGGCTGATTTCATCTTCGTTAAGCGTTATCTCTGTCGCACGAAATACAACGACTGACAAAACGTCACATAGGTAATGTGGGACAGAGATAGTGCTCTACGAAGACGAAATTAGCCGATTGACTCTTTTCAAAGGACAATTTATTCGTATAAAAACCACTCACCTTCCCCAGGGTACTGAAGCTTAACTGATAGAGGAAGGCCAGGCACTCGGCTGCACTTAGACTTCTTTTCTCTGCTGTATGCAGGTAATGCTGGAGAAACAGCCACACCTGGCAACGGATACTTTGTATTAACTAATATGTAAAACCGTCCGGATTGATACTGTATATAGAATTTTTTTTTAATATTATAATAGTGATGTATAAAATCTCATCTGCTATTAATCAATAAAAATCAAAATCAACTTGAAGTTAATTATTTACTATCTGTCATTGCAGACTGTACTGCAAGAAAATTATTAGTCATTATTAAAAAGGTATAAAAACTTTAAATTGCTGATAATTGAGATACCAATCACCCTGTATATTGCATTAAGGATATATTTAATGCCTCATCCTCACCTGTTTAGCCGTACTCAACAACAAGAACTGAAAACCAGCTCTGGTTATGACAGCTGAACCGTCTTCTGCATCTCTATAGCAACAGAAACACGAAATATTAATTTAAACATACAGCAAATTTTGTTTTCCTCTAAGCACGTGGAAGATTCCAACAGAAAGAAAAGAACAAAAAAAAGTGAAAGACATCAGTATAAACTGCAATTGAATTTTTTTTAACACAAATCACAGAGTAAATAAAACATCTGTCAGTATTGGGCAACATTTGATATGTCACTTCAACTAAAAATATTGTATATTTTAAAGCAAAAATCAAATAGTGTTTCTTAAGCCGAGGAATCCGTGAAGATCACTCAAGGAAATTTAATTTTTAATAATATTAATGAAAGCAACATAAAAAAGTAATAAAAATGTGCACAACTATATTCCACTTACTAATCTGGAAGGTCGGTAAAATTCAATTTTGGATATTGAAAACCAGCTCCCCCAATATAGTCCCGGGGAATTCCGGGTCAGGTAATTCCCCGGCTCAATTCTTTATTGATCATTACACTGGGACTGTCCGAGTATAAGTCACTTGCCAATATGACTTGATGCCAAACACACAAGCTTAATATTAAATATATTTGGAATAATAAAAAGCAATATCACATATAGTATTAAAATGAAAAATTCAAAAGTCCTTTGTTATATTTAAATTGTTTTAAGATCTTTTTTTATTAAATTTTAAATTACTTTTTAAACACATGTATATTTTAAAATAATTATCATTTTTGGCATATAATTCATTTATAGAATGTTTTTTAAACATACCATTGGAACAAATCAGGTTTCCCAATAAAAGTCTCTGTTGAATGCATTCCACTTATAAAAAATTAAGAAATGTTGTTTGAAAGAATAAAAATTTAAAAATTATCACGTCCTTTTCAGTCTTGCCTGTATAAAATAGGTAATTTAATTTTTAAAGTACACTCATGTGATAAAAAATATTGCTTTTTTTTACTTTTTTCGACATTGGGCAACTCCATATCACCGTGCGGTGGTCACAAAATATAATCTCCCTAATTATTAAATAATTAGGGAGAGTGATGATGTGTTGCCCACATTTTTTTAATTTTTTTTTTATTTCATTTTTCCCTGTACTTCAAAGAAAACAATAAACAATTGCCATAATAAAGCACTTAAAACATTATTATTATGAAATTATATCTTCTAACACGCCTGTTCATAATTCGTCTACTGAATGCATGATATTAAAAAAGAAAAAAAGTATTGAGTGCTACAAGTCACACTCACCTAGTCATCAAACCAGCGTGGAGCAGGATCCTTACGGCATCAGCACTGATGCCTTCCGTCTGAGCGCTGCCCACCATGTAGTGAAGCACACATTCCCAGCGCTCCAAGGCATATGAGTCCAGGAACGCTACATCTCGGGCTTTGCCATCGGGCTCCAATGATGAAGACATGCTCCATGGTCTTCCACTATTAACATAATATTTAATAAGTATATGTATTCTGGTCTTTCATTTCAGACCTCATTAGCAAAATCATGAACGCCAAACGAACCTACAAATTCATTGATTGTAGGTGTTGCCACCTACAATACGATCACACCCAGTTCATTCAAACTCTGCACCGTCCTAAAACACGTACTTGAGCTTCCAGGCGACGAGACGACTATAAGACAAGCCACGTGCACAGCACACCGTCATCGCCATTAGATTACCAACCGGTCTCGTCAAAAACATGATCATATAACTCAGGAAATACCAACCCCTGATCTATCTAGACAGAAGCGGTGCTGGAGTTTCCTTCGCCAATTCTTCCAGGGCTAAGCCTTCCCAAAATGGTAGCAGTGATATTAGCCAGGCAATAACTACTGATCTAATAAGTATATATGCAACAGTTTCATCATAAATATATAAAAGAAATTTAAAATTGAAAATTCAAAGAGAAAAATGTACGGTAAATTAATATTGAAAATCATTATATACAATGCATATACATTACACAATAATTATTATTGAATATATAAATATAGAAAAATATATAAATATAAACGGTATGTTAATGAAAAATCAATCAAAGGATAAAAACATTTATCAATTACAAAAACATAAAGAAAAACAAATATAATAAATAAAAATATATGTAAAATAATTATCTCTATGACAATATTGTACGATATCTCCATTTAAGCGAAACCAGCCTGTGTGTGTGTACATCAATTGTGAAATAGAATGTAATAATTTATTAATTTTAATTAAATAAGTACAAAGAGATGGTTAATTAAAGAGAGCAAATTTATGTTAGATAATTGCCTGAAGTGAATGCCTATTCCGAGAATGAGACATAACTGAATATACATGTGCGAGGGAGAGGGAAAACTTAACCTACTTCTACACAATTAAAGACATAGTTCTTTTTGTTAATCTATGTGGAAGTAACCAGCTTAATTTTTTTGTGGACCGACAACAAATTTAAGGTCAGCAGGAAAATTGAAGGTCAGTCAGGGAAATTGAAGGATGAAGCAGAAAACCGAACATGGTAGCAATCTTTTGGGGAAAACTATGCCTTACAGCAGATGTCTTTCGGCTGATATTATGATGATGATAATGTCAAATTTTGGTGATAATACTTCACAAACTTACCCTCCCAATAAAGCTACTTTGAGGTTCTTTTTGAAGGACTGCGCTAGAATCCAGCCGGGCAGACCTCCTGGTATTGGTGCCTCCTGCCACACGGACAATTCTGACAACGCCTCGCACGATTTGCTCTGTTCCCTGCAACAGAAAATTATTTTTTTATCCAGACTTTTTTTTTTGTTGACAATGTAATCTTTATTTTTATTTCTCTTTTTAAGTCAGAAATGTTTTAACTGCATTAATTTCCAAAAAATATTACACGAAAAATAGAGTATAAGTAGATAGGGAATAAATATAATACAAGCATAAGAAAATACCATATAAAACAAGGTATACCTTTAGTTTAAAAGACAACATGCATCACCTTAAAAAAAATAACATGGCAAATACACTATCAAATATTAAAGTATCAAATAATAAAAAAAAAACAAAAACCGAAAATAATCTCTTGGCAGATATTAAAACTAAAAAATAGCTCTTATGTCTATAAAGAGGTGTTTTAATTGTTGAAAAGATCCATTTCTAGTTAGACAGCTGTGAGTTTGTTCGCTTTTCTTGCTGTTGGTAAGTGGTAACCTTAATTGGTTTGAGTTTGGTCTTTTTTTAATAATAGGCAAGACAAGCATGGAATCCTACTAGAAACAATCAGCAGATCTTGTAGAACAGATCCAGATGATCAACTCCATTGTTCATCTTTTTGGTCTAAATAGTGCACTCTGACCTCTGGGTGGAAAGTCATGTGAAATTCCTACCAACTAAAACAGTGAATGCACCGTTGCCACAGAACTGGTAAATGTTTGACCCTCAACATTTGCAAGCCTGTCACCTAGCAAAACGTACTGCTGACATACCACTCAACATGTTAATAATATACATCTAATTTAACATTTGAATCAAAGGAATGGGAGGTCTAAAAAACTTTGTGGAACTTTATTACGAATATGTATACACTCAGACCTGTGAAACATTTGTTACCTTTAAAAATTATGTATTGAAGGAATTGAATTGTCATAATTTTCTATTTATTATAAATTTAAGCAACACATTTTAAATGTTTGCACACAGTGCATTAATACCATAACATACCATAATAGTTATTAATGATGTACTGCCTGAGGGCTTGTACAGCTTCGTCGGAGCTGAGTTCACGGAGTGGAAGGGTCCATGAATTTAAAAATAAAACAGAAGCTGGACAGACGCATTCCAGTAGTACAAAGTCATTCGATTATAGTAAAGTGCTCTACTCAAGTAGAGTTATGTAGTGTTCATGTGTATATACGGCTGCGTGGACCACAGGCGAGCGAAGGAAGGAAATGAATCCAACATCAATTTGCCCACGCTGTTGGCAGAATCTCTTTACAAGATCTATGAAACAATTTTAATGTGTACATTATAATATCAATCATGTAAACGAGTCAACAAATTATGTTCCACACACTATGATCAACTTTTTTCATTTTTTCTCTTCCTCTATCATACAATCAGTTGACGGACTATAAGCAGATGTGTTGGACTATAACAAATGGTTAGAGTACATTCATCTTTGGCAATATATCTGTGTTTAATTGGTATTTAAATGGAAGTATTATTGGCTCAAAATATTTTTTTTCAGCCAGTGCATTATCTATGGGATGCCCAACTGCACAATGAATAATATAGTTCCTTGAATGAATTTTGTAATACTATTTTGTAGTGAACAAATTTTAGACACGTGTAATGTATAGCTAGTACCATAGATATTTAAGAAGGCCAATAATAAAGTATAAAGATTAGTTACTTTGCATGTGTAGCGGAGACCCATGAAGCGACCACTGCCTGTGGTACAGGTTGCTCCACGAACAGCAACCTAATGACAAAATGTCGAGCCAACTCTGGTAGTTCTCTGGAATAAAGAAAAAATATATTCATATATATAAAATAAATTTTGATATTTCTTCAAGAAATAGTTTTTTATTTAGTCATCTGCATTTTTGTTTTAATATATTCACCGATATTGCTTTATAAATATCAATAGAAAATAATTCTGGATTTATATTAATAGAATTTTGTACTTTTATGTACATGGGTATGTGGTAATTAGGGGGAGGCATGTGAACATATGTGGAATACTGGCGAGTATTATAATATGTTTGGATTTCACATATTAAACAATTACATTTCAATTGTATAACAAGTGTTTACCTCGTGGTAGTGCAGGGATTTCCCACAAAATAATGTGCATATAATATATACTAAAAGATTTACAATCAAATATATATACTTATTAAAACAAAAAACACTAAGAAAGTGGACAAAGAATCACATACAATAAAGATAAATAACTTGTAAGGCTTTCTAAGTATTTGTTAAATACAAGAAGATTGCTAGCAGTGCTAGCTCAGTGGTAGAGAATAGACTTGCAATCATAGACCATAGGTTCCATTTCCAGGACACAATATTATATATTTCATGCTTTGTGCACTAATTATATAGATGATGGGCAGCAGCATCCTCTGCCTACTACAAAACCACACTATAAACATCAATCTGCCTGCTAAAGGTGGCAATTATAGTATATCACCCATAGATATCTTTGGGAAGGCCTATCTCTAGCTGTAGACATTTATAGGCTAAAACAATATAGGTAATTCTACAAAACATTGTAATTTTTTTAATGGTTGATGTTAAGCAGTTACAAGATCTATGATGCTGCATGCTTATCTTGAAGAAACCTATTCACTCTGGATTTGAAGGTTGTATTAAAAGCGCATTGTGATGTCAGCAAAGCCAACATCATTCTCCTTAACCATTAATTCTATTTCTCTATTAGTTCTTTCATTATTATTTAGATATTTACATACTTATATATATAACTAAATAATAAAGAAATGTTAAAAGCCTCCAATGCGATAATAAAATACCCAGATCAACCTTTTGTCATGTTTATGAACATATATTAACTTGATCTAAAAATTTATGTTAAAGTTATGATCTGGTATGACAGTTCTATTAAGGTTTTAAAAAAATGCTTTAACATATACAAAACATGCAAATAGCAATAAGACCTATTAAAAGATAATTTCAATTAGTTATTTCATTTTGCTAACTCCGAAAATGTCCACAATGTTTGGCCAAATAATCTCAAAACTTGCCATTTTGTAAAAGTCTATTTTTTACTATACTATGATTGATTGTATCAAAATTAAACTAAATATTAACTTCTAGAAATAATTCTCATTATATTGATATGGGCAAATTTTTAATGGTTTTTTATTTAATTGCTAAATGCACTTAAGTAATAATCACAAAAGTAACACTAGATATACAATAATGGCATAAATTTGTAAATGAAGAAAAAGATTATATTTTTTAAAAATTATTTTGTAAATCCAAATGGTTGGTAACAGTTAATAATATTTTATGACTTTTGTACTACTTTTGTACTACATCGACAAAATTTTGGATAGTAAAGTTTTTTTGGACACATTAAAATTCGAGATAGCCTTTGAGAATAATACACATGTCTTTAATCGAGTCTTACATGATTTTAAATAATATTTTTTTGTAGATTTAAAATAGAATACAAACCGATAAACAGCAAGACATATCGTTGGATAATTATATAAAGTTTCCAAAAACTGCGGTGTCCGGCTTTTCAGGTATTCATGAAGATTTTTGCACTGCAATGTCGGAGAAGGATTTAGATTTAAAGACTTTGAAGATTTCGATGATTCCGACATTTTCAGTGCTATTCACAACATAAATACATTAGGTTCAATGAGTCAAAACAAAATTTTAACACAAAATATAACAGAACAGAAAAATAACAAAGTTAACGAATCAAACCAATCACTGTCAATGTCAAAACCCGTTTATTTACGTAGATAAATACAAAATTAAATTTACGAAGTTGCGTATTATAAGTTTACTAAGAAAATAAGAAATGATAACAGGAAACTGGATGAATATTTTATAAATGCAATAAAAATGAAATACAAAGCGGCAAATGATTACAGATAACATACATTATATACCAATTATGTTTCATTAAATCATAATCAATGATTTAAAAAAAAAAACATCAGTCCATTTTGGTGAATATTTTTCATATATATTTTTTGTATATAATATTTTAATTGTTATTTGGATGGCATCATACAATATTCTGAAAATACTCTCAAAGATGCTTCATTCATTAAAACAAACATCTAACTTTCAAAAATGTTCTAACTATAAATGTTAAACTGATCCCACTTATAACATTTAGGTTCAAAATTGTAGAGAATAGATGGTAGTACTTAATGCCTGTTATAATTCCATTCCAAAGATTCTTTTTTCATCTCTTTGTCCCATGCAGAATAAAAAAGGTTTACTCACACAAAGTGAATGTACCGGTGTGTGCGTGCGAGCTTCGCGTCGGTACACGCACGCACACGGGCGCGGGGGAGCGAGTCGCCGCGTTCATTCCCGTCGGCAGATGGCAGACGCAGTGGACGCTCTTCGTCAGTCGTGCATAGACAACTGCGAGCGCAGTGTGCTCCCGGTCCGCTCAGCACCATTTTGTGTATTTCGTTTCCAACGGGACATTGAGTGTATGTGCTCCGTGAACAATTACAAATCGCGAACTCCGGTGCTGTCTTCGTGTCTTGCGTTTTACTCCCGACATGCTCGCCGAGGGATCGATGCGATATCTCGGGCGCTCGTAGACCGCGCCTCCGTCATGAGCGAGTGATCGTCGACGTAAAAAAAAGTTGAGACAGGAAACATGTCTGGGCGGCCCGCCGACGCGGATGCGAGCGAAGGGTTCGAGTTCGAAATTCGAAAGCGGTCATGTCATCGCCTCTCGGATTTGGCATAAGTCACCGTCCGATGTCAAAGTGGTGTACGGTGGTGTACCGCTCGCGCCGGGCGCCGGGACACGCAGCATGCAGTTGGTAGTGTGGTGGGCCGTGGCGTCGGCAGCGTGGGCGGCGTGGGCGCTGGCGGGCGCGTGCTCGTCGTCCGTGTCCAAGCGGCCGGCGAGGCCCGCGCGCCCGCAGCGCCCGCCGGCGCAGCCGCAGCCCGCGCCGCGCCTCAACGTCACGTTCCCCGTGTTCAAGTGCGAGCCCGACTACTCGGAGTACTACTGCCTCAACGGCGGCTCCTGCTTCACCGTCGTCATCTCCGACAGTCCCATCTACAACTGCGAGTGCCGAAGCGGCTTCGTGGGGCAGCGCTGCGAGTTCAAGGACCTGGACGACTCGTACGTGCTCACCAGCCGCCAGCTCATGATGGAGACGGCGTCGATCGCGGGCGGCGCGACCGTGGCGGTGTTCCTCGCGATTCTAGTCTGCTTCGGCGCGTGGGTCCGGCTGCACCGGCGCACGAAGGCGCCGCCCTTCGGCGAGGAGCGTGGAGCTCCTCCCGCCGTGCAGCTTGTAGCTGTGGCGGCGCCTCGCGGGCGCGTGCAGCTGTGCGCGGCGCGCTAGCGCTCCGTCCGCCGCCTCTGTACATAGAGTTCGTGTTAAGTTATGTGGAGGAACGGAGATAAGAAAAATTTATGTGATAATTATTTTACGAAGCTTATAATTTATTTGGAAGGAATTTCTTTTGTATATAGAGATCCGTGCTGTTCGGTTGCGTTGTGTGAATGTAAATTTCGGTCTCTCACTGTGAATTGTACCGTGTATTCTGTTCATGTTCTGTGTAATGGATGTGTTGACATCTGTGAAAATGTACCTTATGCTACTCGCTTCAAGTAGAGATGTTTTGTTATGTTGTTGCTGCCCCTGCCCTGGGGCACGCAGGGGCTAGTGCTCAGACTGGTTGGGTTCATGTTGGAATACCGGGAGGGGCTTCCAGTCTGGGCGGGGAGTTGTTCTGTGGGTGCGGAGGGTTTTGTTGCAGAAGCTGCATGTTATTGTTTCATATTGTAGCAAATGTGCAGTAGGTGCCCGCTCCATGACTTTTCAATGTTATTACTTTCTATACCTGTGTAAAAATGTCTCAATGTGTAAGATGTTAAATGTAAACAATTGTTGTTAATATAGTTAGTAATATTATGTAAAGGGTTCCATGGTGGGGCGGGATGCTCACTAGAGGCCCAGGGCTAGGGGCCTGCAGTGCTGCATTAGTACTTGTGAATCAATGTTTATTGTATTTATTAGTACTTGTTCTATGTTAAATAGAATTGTGATGAATTTGTTGTTTGTGGGGCGGCGAGTAGCAGAGTTCCTAGGCGCAGTGCCCGGCATGGTCTCGCACATTCCATCTCGCGGATAGAGTATTTACTGGTGTCAGTATTATTTTGTAATACGAATCTTAAGCCGGCAGCTTTACTTTTTAATTTATACCGGATATCCCATTGGGATAAAGCTGTAATATATTCGTTCGTGCCAGCGCATGGCCGGAGCGAGAAGGCTTTCTGTACATATAGCCCGTGTAGGTATTTATTAGATATTTATAAACATTTATTTATTGACTGCTTTATTTAGTTTAAAAAAAAAACTTGAGTATGAACAGCATCCAAGTTGCCTCATAACATGTAACGGTTGCATCTTAAAACTTGCTAAGCACAGCCTCGCATATCTTATTCCCTATTGTAATCTCGTCTCGAATCTCTCGTCTTAGTAAAAATCGTAAAACATTGGATGGAAAAGGAGTCCCTGCGATGTGGGCCGCTGGCGTTTAGAAGTTTCCACTCGGTTAATTGTCTCATTGAACACTCTGTCTGGACTTGTTTACCTTTGCTTTGGGCTTGAGCTTTGCATTTGAGTAATCTAATCACATCTGACGGTTTCTTTCAAATATATTTTCGAACGTTGGGCGGCCGACACCGCGAGGGAAACAAAAAAATAGCAAAGTTTGAGTTGTGAGGACGCCTGTTTCGGGGTTGGCCACTGGCGAGCTTCTGCTCCCGTTACTCGACACTACCCGTGGAGATCCCACTTGTTTGTTTACGTCGCCATGGGTCAGCCGCGAGCAGGCGTCCATTTGACGTACGGTCGCTAGTGACGTCCTTATCGATACGAGACGGTCTATATCAACATTCCAAAGTATATGTAAAATATTATCTACATCACTAATAATTTTGAAGTATCTGTTAAGACGCTACATTGTTAATTATACAGTTTTCTATTGATCATTTGTTAAAAGAAAATTATACGAAACTAAATCCTTATTTAATGTTTTTAATTGAAACCCACTGCCCTTATGCTCTTTTACACAACACAAAGTATACAATCATCGTAGTACTAAATATTTGTAAGAACAATGCCTGTTAATAGCCCAAATGACTAAACCTAACAAATACGTTAATTGTTGCAATCTTGACCCATTTTTTATGAAAACAGATATATCGGTTAATTTCAATGAGCGTGGCAACATTGCACCATTTAAATATTGTGTAAAACATACTTATGAATCGCTAAATACATAACAGCTAAATGGCAAAAAATAATCTTGACATATCCTGTCAACAATGCACACTATTTTTGACAGTTAATTAATGTTTATTATTTTTATTTGAATTTATTAAATTGACAGTTTACAGTAAATATAGTTCAGTTTTCATTATGTTAAATAGAATGTGTACGTTTTAATTGTGAAGCGTTCACAAAACGGATTGAGAAATAATACATAAAGCGTTCCGTGCGTCACAAAAGAGGCGGGATAAAAAAAAAAGTAAGCGCAAAGCAACGGCAACTAGCCATTGAGCTACTGGGAGCATATTTTTATGAATAGGTACCCGACCGGTCCGCCACCGGCGTCGCCTGCACAGAGTTCATTGAATGAGTGGTTGTCGGTTTGTTGACATTCCCCGAAAACCTGCCTCGCCCGGAATAGCTCGCAACACCCGATGGATGGACAACGACCGAAATAGAAACCGCTCCGAAGTAGATTAAAGCCCTTTTAGTAGTTCAATACAGATGAAACTCACCCATTTAGCCGAAATTAGGCAGGATGCATCACTAGGGATGTACCCGCGTCTATACCGCAATATATAAATAAAATATATATGCAATTAATACATCCTTGTAAATACATGCATAATTTATAGTACGCAAATAAATATTATGAATGGGTGTTTACACTCGTATTAATGAATGTTCGCGCAATATTTTACAATATTTCATAATATTGAAACATAAATTCCTTGACAGTGACATATGACAGAGAAACTAAAATATTTCTACAGTTGTTCTTAACTTTGTATAGATCGATATATATAAATTAAAGATGTTTTTAGTCTTAATAGAACGACTTCTGATTAAACAGGATATTTCATACGCTCACCTATGTTTATATATCAAATAACCCGATTATGTAATCGTGGTATAAGTATATGTTAGGTTTAGAATAATGGTGTTTATACAATAATATTAAGGCTCATTATTAAAAATTTAATGTTAATGATCTTCGATTCATAAATGCTTGTTTGGGGATCGAATGCAAATTTAGTGTTTATCGGTTGACACCGTCGTCCGTGGAACGGGGGCAGGCTGTGAAGGTAATTTAGTGGTGTGCTCGGTCGAAATCTTCGTGAATGAACGCATCAAGTCGACGCGAGCGCCGGAGACGTCCACTGGCTCCAAAGACGACCGGCGTAGCTTGAGCTGCCCCGCTCCCCCCGGGGCTGCGCGGAGACAGATGGAGACGCGGTCTCCGCTGAAGATTCACGGGTCACACTCCTGGCTGTGGGTTAGACGCGGCGGCGCGCTGCCCACGCCGAGATCCTTTATGGTCATCGGCCAGTGGTCATTGTGTCCAATTAACATGCCTACGTGGCCGGCCCACTTCGTAATGTTTGCCGCGCGAAAATCTTCCTGCCAATCGTAAAGACAATATGCGTATTTTAAACTTTAAACATGAGCATTTTCATATTATTATTACTTGATGTTGTGGAATGAATCCATATTAGAATTTATGAATTACATTTTTAAATCTTTATTCTAAATTTAAAAGATTTGATTATGAATTTGGTGAACATTTTAAAATTTTGGTATACAATTCATAATTTTTTTTTTTTACTTTATTCCGGGCAAAGATCTCAAAGGTATAAGATCTAACTTGACACTTTCGAAAAATACGTAAAAAATATTACTTTGCAGCATAAAACATTTAATTTTTATAAAGATATTGTGCTTTATAAATCTATGTAGACCGCATCTTAGGGTCGTAGAAAAGCATCGGATAGAAAAAAAAATACTTTCGATCAGAAGACGAGTATCAGTTATTTATTGAAGGTATACAGGTTATGTGACTGGTAATGACAAACCGTGCACGTACTTCTTAAATGGCGAGTAAAATTACTAGATATCATCGATGATTTACACCATATATTACATATTTACAGCAACAATTTACAAGCTATGAATTTGATACGAACACAATTAAACCGTCTATTTCCCTGACAGCTTCTAAATTCAAATCGACGTACGAATTTGAATGATAATAATTTATATCTAATAAGTACCATGACTGTAGTGGCCAGTGACACAAAGCGTTTTCACGTCAACTCTACAAAGGCATAGTATTTAATTTTAAATTAGTGGGCTAGAATTGTAGCTCGTTTTCTAGTGAATTTCTTTACCTAGTATTGAACGCTGTGTGAAAAATCGAGTATTTCCATATGCGGAATACTAACCATCTCTCATTGGACTATTTAAAAAATGCGAGTCTTCCTAGAGTCGCGTACATGATCCATATGAAATGTTACCCAAAAGCCACATATTGATATGAAACAAAATGCACATAGAAGTGAACCGCTTGTCTTTTTGCCTAATTGAATGAAGTAGTTTTCAAATGTTGTAAGTAGTCGTTTTAAATCATTTGATACATTGCCAAAACTGTACAGTTAAAGTCACAAAATTTTATTTTATACTAGCTGATCCCGCAAACGTTGTTTTGCAAAAAAAAATAAAGTTTTTAATTAACAAATGTAAGATAAGGGTTGATCGTAGAGGGGTGAAAATTTAGGTTTGTATGTATTTTTGTATGCTGTATCATAATAAAATAAAAACCAAAAAAATTGTTACCTTGAAACCCTTATCTCTTAAGGAAATAGATAGTAGCCGATTCTCAGACATACTGAATACGCATGTAAAATTTGGTAAAAATCGGTCAAGCCGTTTCGGAGGAGTTCAAGTTCGAACACCGTGACACGAGAATTTTATATATTAGATATAAATAACTGTCTTTTAAATACCTTACAATGTAAATTACAATATAATAATTGATTTCCTGATTTAAGTTTGGTGGGTCGTAAAGAAGTGTTAAAAATTGTCAAATTAAAATAATTAAGTTGTGATCGGTAAATGATGCGCGGGGATCGTGACGCGAGCTCAACAAGATGGGGCGCAGTGCATCTGGTGATGCGGTCAACTTCACCTGATTGCCTGATTAGTATCTCAGTGAAGTTTGAAGCCCATCTTCCGCCCGGGTGACTCTTCCTGGATCGCGCCAGATGGCGGCACGTGCGACGAAAAAACTGCCCGCTGTTGTCATAGATCAACGGGGTTCTAGACATCAACTCCAATAACGGCATCCATTATTATATTTTATTTAGTAAAGATTGACAATTTAATTTACAGAAATAAATACAATAGAATTTAAAAAAATATAAGACTAATTTCAGTGACAAAACCACATGTGCCAGTTTTTTTAAAAAAAATTGTTCGAAAATAAAAACATTTTTACGTACATACCTTAATCTAATTTTAAAAAGTTGTTGTTCTTTAATTAACTATTTAAATTTCGAATGAAACGTTTTAGGTCATACGAATAATTTGTAATAAATGAATGTTATGCATTTACTAACATAATTTGAAATATTTTGTTTGAACTTTTATTATCTTTGTTATTGGTAAATGTCTAAACCATTTATTTTTATAGACAATTGATTATAGAGAGACAAACGAGGGATGGGAGAGTGCTTTCCCACATCGGCGCGACAACGGAGAACTTATACACGATTATTATATCTACGTAAACGAAGAAAAAACTGTCTTTTTTAATCTGCAAATATCTTTTATTTATCACACGGTTCAAACTGTATTATATCGCGTGTTAAAACATTTACTTGTTTGATGTATATCGCTGTCGTTTGTTTCCTCCACGTGTGGGATGTTGTTTGGTTTTTATAAAATGTCTAAGTCCAAAAATATAAGATAATAGAAACGTCTGTTCGTAGGTAATCAAAATAATTTATCATTGCTTTAATAGAATGGTATGTATAGGCAGATACATCGATCATTTTAAGAATTGCTAATAATAAAAAAATTATATAAATCTGACAGAAGTTTTGGCGGGAATTTCATTTATTATTTACGATTTTGATTTGTTATTCAATATATAATCTGTATTGGTTCAATAGTTTTCTTTACAATTTAATCTTCATAGTGCGCGTTAGTGTTATAAACTCATCACTTTATTACTTCAGAAATTTTGATCTCAAATTATCCACACATAACATAAATTATATATACAATTTTTTTTAAAACGCACTATAAGAGGTACAGAGATTACATGATGATATTTTATATTCTCGAATAATTAATACCTTTATGTATAAGGTACAGTATCTCCAGAATCCTTATCTATATTGTATTTGTTAAAATATTTTATATGATCCAGTCAAACGATTGATTTACGTGAGACTGACGTAAATACAACATTTTTATAACACTTATAAAACAGTTAAAACGATTTAAAATATACAAATTTGAATGATGTCACAGGGGCTACGTTTATATTAGTGACAGTCTAGAATAGTCGTTTTATTGCCTGAACACCTGTACGCTTTTGTCCCAAGTATAGTGGAAATAAAAAAAAACTAAATGTACACATAATTTATGAGTTTTAAATAACCTTTAAATAAATTGTCGTTCATTTTGTTTTAATACTAGGTGCTTTATGCGACGTTGCCTACGTAATATATGATTGTAGAATATTAATGTTTGATTGGTTAATATATTTATTGATTTAATACAAAACATTTATCTTTAACGTTCCTTCTTGGCTATATTCGAATGTTGATGCGCGCCTTTAGCAGTTTTGGCTTTTACAGCTTCATCCTTCTTTTAATTAATTAATTAAATTAATTTCAAGTAGATACATTTTGAAATGATGTAGAAGGTGAGATGATTTTGACAGTGACAGGAGATATTATAAGATAAAACATTTGTATAGTCGTTTGTAAATAAGTGGGCAAAGGCATTATTTTTATGCCAGAATTTATTTTGAAAACCTATTTTTTGGTTTAATAATTCATTGATTTTAATATTCGTTTAAAATTATTCCTAGACATTGCCTGCCCTGTGATACTTCTTAGTTATTTCCTTATGACTGGCGGTCGGGCCAATCATAGTAACCGCTACAAAATTTCCCTGGGTGTTTTCTGTTTTCGGAAAGTTTTTTGGAGCCATGTAGGGTGGTGTTCCACAATTTTTTGCATCAGTCCAGCGGGTAGGTGAGCGTCATCTAGCCCTATATATATATACAGCTATAGATTTTCTCATATGCAGCTGAAGCACTTGAAATAAATTGCCAAGTGTATGTTTTTTTGTTTTTTCATTTCGTCTCCTAGAGGACAAGAATAATGACACAAAGTATTGAACGAATCATCGCCTCTGTGGAAGTTGCAAAATGCTCTACATTGCACTTCAGCGCTCAAGCTCTTAAACCTGTTGCACTCCGGGGGTGGCCTAAAAACCATTCGAGAACGCACGTGTCACCTGGCTTTTATCACGCCATTGTTTCATCAAGTGCCTAACGACGAGGGTGCACTTGTTTTTTAAATTTTCGATTGGCTGAATACCTCATTACCTATGCCTTTAGAAAAAAACAAGCTGTCAGTTTCGGCGGCAATTAATTATAAAAAAAATCTTTGTATGGTTTTATAGTTTAATACTTTGTGAAATTGTTTCGTATAATAAATCTACGAAGGATGCCAATGTAATAATGGACGTCTTTCGACTGTGAGTTCCGACGATGGCTTAACCTAACCTAACCTAACATTTACAACAAATGTCTATATTACAACTTTATTGAATATATTTGAAGCTCTCAGGAGTGAGCGAAATCGTCTCAGTGTGACTCAAAAGTACTCTGAATAGCCTCTCTCTTTTATTAACAACCTTATGTTTGGAACAGACATACAAGCCAAGACATATAGATTTATTTATATTACAGGTATACCGATATAGTCAAAGACACGGGAAGTCATTGTATGCGAGCAGGGTAAGACTGGTGACGTGACGATCTTTTGGGGGTGGCCTATGCCTTGTAATGACCGTCTATCGGCTGACATATATAAACATTTACACTGATCACATGTGTATGTTATTAATATATATCAGAAAAGACCAATTTGATCGAAACTGGATATAGATTTAACTTCCCTATATAAAAATCTCTTTTACCTAAAGCTGGGAGGATTCCTAATGGGCCTGTTCATCGCCTTGATGGCAAATTGTTGTGAAGTTTCTTCCTGCTTCGTTCCACAATAATACTTTGCGAAGCAGAGTAGAAATATAATAGTAGATTGAATTAATAAATAATAAGCTAACAATTAATGAGAGTTCTGTTAAAAGTTGCAAAGTTGAATAAACAAAAAAAATACTGTATTAAAATTAGTTTTTTATTTAATTTTGTATTCTTTTTTAATACATATTAAATGATTAAATGATTATTTAGAATATCAACCTTGTCTTTCTTAAGTATAGTACTGTGATTAGAAAGTAAGATGAAGTTACTTATTGCAAATTCTTTATTGATTCTCCCAAATCAATTTCATCACCTTCAAAGTAATTTATCTCCGTTCGATAAAGCGCATTTTTGTCAACGCTGTTTCAGTCCTAGAAACAGTCAGAATAGTCTTTATTCCGGTAGAGCCTCCAAGGCCTTCTTTGATTCGGTTTTTTCGAGAGATCCGGAGTTTGCCGAGTCCAAATTAGACAAATATTTTGGTTGCGGAAAGATGTCAGTCGAGTTTTTGACGCTAATTTTTTCCAAGAAATTGACAGGTTTTCGCTTCAATGAAAACACGAAAACACGTGTAAGTTGGAGATAATTAAACTTTTTGATAAACAGACGCTTGGCAAATATTATGGACAGTTCTACCGATCTAGCTTAAAAATATTATAATAATAATAATAACTCTGTGTTTGGCACTAATCGGGGTAACATAACTCCAGAAGATGCCCTGTGGAAGGGTGAAACACGTGTTGAGTGATTTGACGGTGGCAGTTGTGTAGTTCGCATTGTTTGCCGCATGCGCATTTGTCAGCGGGCTAGCGAGCGGTGCACTTTGTTGCACGACTACCACTGCATATGCGGAAGTGGCTAAATATTGGTCCTTTTCTTACTCAACAGTTGATCTTTTAAATGAAATTCAACAATTTTTCTTTTGTTTATTATAATATCAATTATCCCAAGCTCTACTAACGTCTGACATGGATCTTCTTCAAGCAATGCCCCCAATTCTTTGTCTTCAAATTTTGTCGGTGCTCCAGAACGCTCTTTGTCTTTAAGGTCAAAATCATTACTTTTGGATGGACTTCCGCAAGGTAACGCCTGATTCCATTAAATATATTATAATAATGCCCGGGAATTTGAAATAACAACTACAATTTTGATTACAGTAATATATGAAAGCCAATTTAAATCAGGTTGGCCGGAATTAAATTACCCAAGACACAAGGACCACGATTATCAATAAAAGTGTTTGTTTGGTCAATTTTGTGAAATAATTTCTAAAGTGAACTGAGATATCTGAATCGATTTGAGGCGCCGAAAAGAGATCGTCTCGTTCGAAACGTTATCGTGCTGCGGCGGTGTGGGATTTTGAAAAATGACATTGAAATAATTTTTCACGGAATCTAGACGCCGAGACAAATGGACGTGACGATAACTCTAATTAAAGATTTTGTTAGAACGCCCAAAGCAACGCCGTGGTGGGCGGTTTGTCATTACTGTACTACAGTGGAAATATTATTTCCGGTGTGTGAATTTTATGACTTCACCATTTTAGTTTGTTGGTTATTTAAACGAAATAAAATAAAATAAACTAATCTTTTTAGTCTTCTGCCACCTCTGTCTTTCTGAAATTCTTACGTACATAATTTTTATATTAAATCGAAAAAGTTAAACTCGTGTCGAGTCCTTTTTCGAATTGCCCCCCTGTGGGGCGCGAGTCCCACATTACGAAACACTGCTCTAAGATCTCTAGTACGTACTATAGAGGGAGGCCTATGTCCAGCTATAGATGTCCTATGTCTGAATGAGGCTTTGACACAGAAACAATATTTACGTTTATTGTTTTTTTTTTTAATATACCCTTCAGATGTTGTTGTTTTTATGTTTAATATTTAAATAAAGAATCAATGAGCCTACAGTCACTTAATGACCCATGGAGGGGGCTATATTCTGGTATCCGTAGATTCGTTGGTCTAAGTAACTAACTTATTCTATCAGATTGGTAAGTTGAAAAGGCAGGCTGATTTTCTAAAATCAATATTTCTTCTAATAACTCTCAGAATACAACCTTTTTACATTTTTATTTTATTTTTTTATTTACTTTTCCATTCCATTTTTAACTTTACATTTCTCCTATTGCATTTTGTTTAGGTTTACGTAGTCTCACAATTTGTACCTCATTTCACTTTTACTCGGTTTGTTAGTAATGGTAACCGATCAAGTGAAGGTTCGACTGTCTTGGGCGCCTTTAAGTCGGCATGATGAGCTGGTAGCCCTTGAGCCTTGTTCCTCTACCAAGTGTCTGTCTGAGCGATCCAAGACCTCGGCGGTCTCACAATCTGGTGAAAATTTATCAAGCTTCGCTACATTAAAAGAAGTACTACTACTCCGCTAGTTCTGTGACCCAAAGTGGGTCTTGGCCTCCGAAGCGAGAGACTTCCACTTTCCTCTATCTTGCGCCATCGTCTGCCATTGGTTGACATTCAATTCGCTCAAGTCTGCCTCAACGCGATCGATTCAGCGATACCTGGGTCTACCCACTAGTCTTCGACCCCTCGGTTTATCCAGGTACACTACCTTCACGCTCCGATCCGATCCCATTCGCTGCAAGTGACCAAGCCAGCGGATTCGTTGAGCTTTATATTTGCCAATGATATTTGGCTGTGCTACTAAAGTCTCTATTTCGGCATTCTTTCGGAGCCTCCAAGATCCGTCTTGATTTCTCGCTGGTCCCAAGATCTTCCGCATGATTTTGCGTTCCGTCACTAGCAGTTTTTGTTCTTCTTTCAAAGTTAGCGTCCAAGCTACACAGCAATACATCAATATTGGTCGTATTACGGTTTTGTAGATACGGACTTTTGGTTACAGTAAAATTTATAGAGATATAAATGCGTATGTTTTGACAGTCTCTTTTTTAAAGTACACAAATGTTTAATATTTACGTTCCAAAGTTAAATGTAAATAGAGTAAAGAAACAAATTGAAACGCAAATAATTGACCGCGGAAGCGGCGTCCGCTTGCGAGGCCATTACATCTTGACGCACTGAACTGCGCTCGTGGCCGCCGTCACAGTAACGACTCGAAAATAATTTCACTAGAAAACAACGGTCCTACAAGATGGCTGTCGGCGCCGCGACGTGGGAAGCCCGCTTTGTTGCGGCGAAACTGCCGGAAGGAAATTAACGTTTTCATTCAATACCCATGACAATTTATATTTAACTAGTTCGTTCATTGATTTTGTTAGTATTTCAAATTTTATGAAATATTCAACGTATTTATTTTTAAATGTACATATATGTTAATCCAGTATCTGTATAAAATTAAATCGAATATATATTACGTTTAGGAATAATACGATGATATTTATTATTATTTAATATGTCATTGAATTGTATAATATTTATAGCAGTGATATTTTTTTAGGCTTGTTTTCATTCACAGATGACCTGATTTGAGCGCAATATGCTTCCAGAAAATACTCGCAGTATCTCTTATCTTACTGTTAACATATGGAACTGAACATCTTTATATTATATAGAAGTTGGCACCCACACGGTGGAGGGATACTGTTCAAGGAGTCAGAATTAAAATTACCTGTGGCAGACTTGTCACCCAGAGAGCAATGGTTAGTGCTATGCTCGGAGTTATGCTGTGAGATCGAATCAGAAATAAGGAGATCCGTAAATGAGCCAAGATCACCGATATAGCTCGAAGAATTTCTCGTCTGAAATATCAGAAGGTGGTGACGGTTGGGACCAAAAGGTTCTCGAGTGGCGTGAACGAGCTGGTGACGCGACGTGGGTATGCCTCCACTAGATGGACTATTAGTATTAGCTGAATGCAGGCATCGCAGGATGGGTCATCGACGCGATTTGCGAGGAAGGCCTATGGCTTACATAGACGTTCACCGGCTGAAAAGAAGAAGGTTTGTCTTTGGACATGCTGCCATTTTAGAATTTCTTCTTATTGTATATAAAATTAAAAACACGTGAACTATAATTGTTTATTATTAAATCAATAAGTCGTGGAAGTGTTCATCGCTTTAATTGCGTAGTTTTTTCTATTGCATTGCGATAGGCTTACATTTGACTGTACGAAATCTGTCGGCATCTACAAATCATCAATAGTACTTCGTCTTTGTTAGATGTCACATGGTTCAAGCTAAAATTTAAATTTCTTCCACTATTAGCTCTGTCCCTTCACGTACTCTTCTTGGATGCCATGTGGCGTGTTTGTATGTACCCGATACACTCTTTATTTATCCCTCCGGATTGTGTTGGAGGGAGCAGTCCTCATTTCGTAGATCTCGCTGCTGAAGTTTCTTTCTGGCGGCCGTCTTGCATTGGAATGTCAAGTCCATATGGTGTCCTTGCTAAATTAAAATCCAATGCAGCGGTCTGGTGTCCACATGAAAGGAAGTACAAGTTGATGTGACAGCCTATACAAATTAAATTTACTAGATTCCTGTATTTAAAAACATTTAATGTTTATTTTAACAATCACAGTTGACTATAATTATTCATAACGAAGTTACTTTTGCCGAATACGTATTTGAAATGATTAGCGGTAAAATATATAATTGAAGGTTCTTAAAAGCAGCAGGGTTTGATGACTCTTGTGTCTCTGATGACTCGATGCTCGCACCAACTGACTGCAGCTTGTTTCGCTGATGCACGGTGCGTGATCAAGCCGAATCTAAGGTCGACTTGTTTTTGCTCAATAAAAGAGTTCATAGATGTTTTTAACTCTGTATCTTATTGGTGTTTTACTTATTAGAGAGTAGTTTTTTGAAATATGTCTAATATTTAATCCCTAGTGTTTGGTTTTAGCCGTAGAAGCTGTAAAGGCGTGAATGTATAGCTCACTTGTAAACTATAGGCTATAAAGCTTTTCGACCTATTCCCAATTATCGTGTGACGACTTCGAAACATCTTTTTATAACAATGCAACAGGCTTTAAAATTTTGACTACAAAGTCTGTAGGGTCAAATAGTAAACAATAATTAATTTTGAAAACTATTTTGTTTACTATATTATCATTATGTTACTTATTGTACACCAAACAACTTTAAAAATACATAAAAAAGAAAAAAAAATAACTAAAATAACATAGAAAACAACTAAAAAACACATATACAAATGTACAAGAGGCGGTGGTATCACTCCAGAAGATCTCTACCCGACAACCTTTGGATGGAGATGAGAGACATGAAGGAGAGGGCAGTTTAGTGTGTACATATTAAAAAAATTAAAACTTTAAAATATACTACACACTTTAGTGTGTACACTGGCACTTATAGATCTATGTATAAACATATATACTTATAAATTTTACATAGTATATATCATACGTTAACAGCAAATGAACTATGCATTCGACCATTTAAAGTTTTTATATCTAAAGGCAATGAATAACATATCTGTAACAAATCAATCGCCCTGTATATTGTTATATAATATTCTTCACTGGCGCATCTTTTTTTCCCGTTTTACATGCCTCTCATACTTCCCCTATTATGTGTGTACAGGAACAATATTTTCTTGCTAATTTTTTCACAACTAATTTTCATTTTCTTGGTCTCCTTTTAAATTTTTCAGCGTCTTTTACTAGTTCTACTTTAATTTACATTTTCTTTAATTCTTCTATGCTCTGATACCTTTCATACAGCCTCTCATTCTTCGCCATTCTTCCTGGACTACTTTACAATTTCCTATACTCTATTTTTGTTTTATGCATTTGAAATTATATCTATTTCTATTATTATATCTATTATACACATTTACATTTTTGTCACTTTCATAACAAATTGTTTACTCCTTTATTTATTACTCTAACAGTCCTATTGGAAATTTTTGAGGAGGATTTATGCCCAGCAGTGGGCGTCCTATGGCTGAGGTAATAATTATTAAAATGACATCCGTGTACTTAAGATAGCATATTTTCATTGTGTTGAATGTTGATGTGTTTTAATTTACTTTGCGGTGTATTTAACAATTTTTACAACAATTTAGTGAAAGTATCTTATTGGTGCTAAATCTAATAGAGACTGTTTGGAATAAATAAATATAGAAAGTCCAGATTTCAAGTTTCAAAATTGTAGTGTTATTGTCCGTTGCGGTGGCTGTATCAGTTTGCGATCTAAGATAGTCATCGAGATGTGACTGCAGCGCGACCAATTACGGAGCCCTGACGGGGGGCGGAGGCCGAGACGCCGTTCGCAATTCTAAGGACCAACGTGAATCACTTCGAGTAATTGTACACTACGGAAGTATCATGCATTAAACTTAAAACTCTTAAATTAATATTTATTATTCATTAATATATGATATATTAAATTTAATAAACGGAAGTAACAAATATAGCCCATCGGATTTTTTTATGGCCCCCGCTATTGGGAGCCTCTCGTACTCCCTATCTAGTTTAGGACAGGGACTTTATTTACACATTATTTTTTCAGAGTTTTATTTTTATTCGACACTCACTTTCATACTTCTCAATTTCTTTTATTCTTTCCTTTTATCCTTCACAATATTTTGCAATTTTTGTTCTTTCATTCCTTCTTGCTTTCATTGCTTTCCTTTCCTCATCTTTTTACTCTTAGGTGGCTAGGTACATTTTTATTTTCCAATCTTTATCTTTATTTTTTGATATCACTGATTTGTTTGGATTTGAATTTTTTAATACATTGCTAGACTTGTCTTATATTCTATTATTGTTTGACCCATCGGATTGACTGATTGAAGTAACAGTGGACAGGCCACATACCGCAAAGAACAGTTCGCCGTTGGGTCCTCAAAATTCCGGAGTAGAGTTCAAGATCCTGCAAGTCCACCTACAAGGATAAATAACTTTGTAAAGATCCTACGATGGAAATTATTGTCACGAAGGCAGGAAACGTCAATATTGCTGTCACACATAGTGTTTAGAAAAGATTCAAGAAGTTGTTATGACTAAAATATATTAGAACGAGTATCCAGATAATAGTTTTGTAACGACTGCAGAGGTTTTATATTGCAGCTGGCTTGCAAGAGAGTTCAATGTCATTAATTTCAAACTTTCAAATATCAAAATGCCGTTGATGACTATAATAGCCGATAGTGCGGGCATTCTAAGTCAGTCTACACCCTGAAGAGAAGTGAACAATAAGAAGACTCATAATAGTGAGAACAGTAGAGAAAAAGTTGCTGTGGGCAGAATCGCTGCCAGTTTCGTTGCCCGAACTCTAGAACATTAAAAGGGCGTATTTTATCGAGTCTGCGTTTCTCTATTCCCAACCCAAGGTCGTGATATGATGATGAAGTGGATATTTAATTGATATATCCATCTGAATTATACTATATCTAGCTTCTATAGTCGGTTAAAAATTCGACAACGTGTTTCAATTTCATGTCTTAAAATTCCCTGGCAGAATTGGTTTCTAGATTCACCTACCTGTCAATCATGTGTGTAAATAGAAATTATCTAAAATTTAAGAATTTTTAATTAGAGCACCAGAAACCTAAAGTTATTTAGGTGGCTTGTAATTCTTGTTTATATATCGATAGTCTGTAAAATCGATATGTAGGAACCGAGTTGACTTTTGACTTGTGTACAAGCTTGAAATTAAAAAAAAATTTCCTCCATTTATAGTTAACCTAAAAAGGGCATAAACAGGATGATTAGAAATGGGTGTAAAATCTTTATAAAGGTGAATACATATCTCAAATGCTGCCTATTAATGTACGATATGCCTTATCCAAACTAATGGTTTCATAAATTATAACTAACGAAATGATATTATAGTAAGAAAATGCGTTTTTAAATCGATTTAATATATATTAAAGTTGATTATTTTTCAATATACTCCTGTAGATTTTACACTGGCTTAAATTACTGACCTGTCGCATTAGAAAAGAAAAAATAAATTAATGTAGCGTGTTTCACCAATGATCACTTTATACTTGGTGGTTGGAAACAGGTACATCTATTACATATGGGTAAAGCTTTAGTGCTGGTCCAGATCCAAGACTTGGTCGAATACTATGGGCTTTATAAGAAGCTTTAAGATTGCCAAGTATAAAGTCATCATCAGAGAGAAATAGAGGGGGATATGCTCGGAGTTTCGTTGTGAGATCGAACCAGAAATGAAGAGATAGTGGAATAAAAGACGTAGCTTCAAGATATGCTTGTTTAAAGTGGGAGTCGGTGGAGCATATCGCATATGCAGCAGACGACTGTTGGTTCACTAGGTTCTATATCAATCATCACGAGCAGGTTGACGCGGTGTGAGTAAGGAAGGGAAGGATCATTGAATGTGGGTAGCGAAGCTATGATCAATGAGGGTATCCTTGAAGGAGGTCTGTTTTAAAACGGTTTTATTTAGTTCGACCCGTACGGAATTTATTTGGATCAAAATTAGAAATTGAAATTTAAGCACCTTCCCGTTGTCAGATTGATCTGAAATTTGGTACACATATTTAATTTAGATGACAAAACAATATAATAAAATCAATAACATTATAAATCTGAGATGGCCGCCGATACAAAATGGCGGATTACGTATTTTTCCTTAACCCCCTCAATATGGGTATCAAATGAAAGGGCTACACTAGTAAAACACGATGATTATGTCAAAATTTAAAATTCAAGGTGGACGCCGTTCCAATATGGCGGATTAGGTACATATTTTTCCATAAGCACCACAATATGGGTATTAAAAAACCGTTTAACTTAAAAGTTGTTTTTAAATGTGTTTATTTTATGAGCAATACATTCACCCATTAAAAGCTTTTATATATAGAACTAATCACATTATCTTCGGTTTTACATAAAACGAAATTACATTAGTTTAGTTTTTTAAGTCGATTTTCTTGAAACGTCACTGTCGTCATTCCCGCCATGCGGGTTTCGAAATACAAAATTTATAATTCTTTATTTTTTAAACTTTGTTTACATTATCGTGAAACCATGGAGCTCGTATGTTATCTGCACTAACATTGACATGTCTGACTTCCGCGTAGTAACTTAAATAATGAACGAATTTAAAAAAAATAATGGGCTTTTCACTTAAAACAAGGCACATGTTTAATACATAGATATATATAGAGAGGGGGGGAGAGAGAGAGTATTAGAATTAAAATAAATCTTGTTCAATCAGTTGTTAGTAAATAAGAAAGCTTTGTTCACAGTGTCCTGTTGGGCTTTAGAAAGTACACACTCATCTTTTATGTTTTATAAAAATGAACCACCTCTATCACATCTATTTGTCAAGGTGGAGCAAGTTTTTTCAATAATACAGTATATAGGACGTTTCTCTATAGGAAGAATAGGAGGTACACTGCCACTCTTACACAGTGGAGTTCTCTTGGAAGCGCACTAAGCGTTTTGATTCTACGTTTCTGATCCGCACAGCCGGTATTTCCAGAGGATTATGACCCTGGTCTCTTGAGGATCAGAGTTAATAGGTACCTACACAGTCTCCATGCTTCGTCTTCGACTTTTTTGTTGTTGTCGTTTTGTCAGACGTGCGATAGAGATAATGCTCTACAAAGCCGAAATTAGGAAATTGTCTCTTTCCAAAGGTCGATGTGCAATATTTATCACCGGGTATTGTACATCACTGCCGTTCGATATTTTCACCATTACACTGTAATTTTTATCTTCTGTCCGGATTCCTTTTACACCTTTTGAGAGCTGTTCAAAAACCTATATGTAGAGCTCCATGAATAAAAAGGAGAGAAAAGAAAAGGAAGCTTCGTACTGGCCACTACTGCTACAATAATATATAAAGTTTAAATATTTTTGTGCGTTCGAATTTCAAACGCTGTTTTCGGTTTTAGGCGCTCGAGTTTTGTTATAAGCAATACATTTGACGAATCATTTTATACAGAGTTATTTTTTGGCAAAAATTTTAAAACTGCACCAATTTTCAATGATAAGTAAGTGATCACATTAAAAGTCTGTTGGAATGCAATAGGCCAGTAGCTTTTATTAGTATAAAGTCACCATAGACATTTTTTAGAACGACAGATTTTGAAAACGCAATTTTTTTTTTAATTAATGAAATCTTTAACCAGTAATATTCGGGTAGGATGTTCAATACATTAACAGACAACGAATGTACTGTACATTCACCCTTAAAACGCTTTTACACTTATAACCAATGACGAATGATTGCATAGAGTTCCTGGTTGCAAGGCGTCATATGTTCATTAACTGGAAAGTGGCGGAGCAGCGCTTGTGGCGTGTTTAGAAAACTGAGCAAACAGTGCGCCTAGAGTCGATCTCTCACGACGGCGGGCGAGCCGCGGCTGCGTGGGAGACGAGCGCCGTAAAAGGTTCGCTATCGTCACTAGCCCCACTTGGTCAGACCGGTGGGTAAACAGCGGAGCGTTCGTGCCTGTCCATCCATGTGTGCGTGAACATACGTAAAAGGCTTCGCCTGTACGCGTTCACCTACACGTCATTCACACATACACACCTACACTGTATAACATAACTAACTAATACATACAGACGAGCGCACAAATAAATTAACTTTCGTATAAAGTAGTATGACGTAGTGCGCATTATTCGGTGCCGATACTTTTCGTGTGCCGATAATTCGGTGTCGAATCGTCTTGTGATGCCGGTCATTCGGACAGTTATTTTTTGGACAACTTCATCATAAATTCGATTGTATATGTGTGCTTACATCACGACACTATACTTGATCTGGGTGAATTGAAAGCTACCTATATCGTCATCTTTGGAATAACCCAATCTTATGATTACCTTAATAAAGGCTAATCCTACCTTACTGAAGCCTAAACCCTTAGAACTATAATTTGTTATTTGCGCTAGAGGACATGGTCTGAGTCGTTCAAGAAATCTTTGGAGGCAGCAGTGACGACATTTCCAATGGAAGCCGTTCATAAATCCATCGAATGGCTCGACCGTTGAAAAGCGTGCATTAAAGCTGAAGGTGGACACTTTGAATAACTAGTTTAGTACAACGTAGTACGTCAAGTTTTTAAAAATACAGTTCGTACGACCACTTCCTCATCTCCACTTGGCAGCTACATATAACACTTTTGCCCGATTGGGAGGTTGCCGAGCTGTTACATCACTACAGTAGAAGCTCCTTGAAGTGATAAAACTTAATGCTCCCCAATGGGTGGTCTCAGCTTGGAATATCACTCGTCGACAATACGCGCTTAGTCGAGCTTTGAGTCGATTGTAATTGCTTGGCTAATTTGATTACACTAGATTGTAGTGAGACATGAGTAGATCTAAGAATAAAGATGGCGTCGTCAACACGTCATAGCGAAGGATGTTATTACCGTTTCCCTAATTTCCTCGTGCCAAAAACTTGAGCGCGCGTGAATCATTGTGGAGGTAAATCGGTGGCATCCTGCTTACAGCAATTGGTTTGGCGGCGGCCTAGTGCCCGCGCCGGGCCGCGCGCGCCACAATGGCGGCGCTGCGTTCAGAAATTGGATAATCGAGTTGACAAATTGATCGTTACATTATTTGTTGTCTGTATTAGTTGCACGTGTGCAAACATTTTGCGTGTCGGGTTGATTGATTCATTCGTTCAGAAATTGGGCGGACAATTTTTACACGTTATTACGAGTTGGATTCTATTTAACTTTTCTTTTTTTTGGTGGAAATACTTTTTAATTATTTTAGTGATATACAAACTCTTTAGATTAATCATACAGTCGTTATTATTGGACATTTTTATTTGTATTCTATTATATTTACATACACAAGTGATAATTGTAAATTGTACAAAAATATAATTAATGTACACAGTGGCCAGTTACACAAATCATTGTTGTCACAATTTGATCTACCATATAATGATATCTTTCAATTTGATGCCAAAAGTGCCAACAAATAACACATGTTCCTTTTGTGTTCAATTCATACCATAATTTGATTTTTTTAAATGTATTTGTTTAATGAACTAAAATGTAGTAAACATGATATCGTCGGAACATTTGAAGTTTAAAGAAGTAATTGACATACAATTATAGGTTTTCTTCTATGATATAAGCAGAAGGAAATTATCATTGGAACATGAACTGTTGCGTTCTTCGATGATACGAATCGTACAGAATTAGTATCATTAATATATAAATGATGCATATATAAGATGCATTATTTTAATTCACGTATTTGATAAAAACATAAAAGAGAGAATGATTATCACAAGGGCATAAATGACTAGGGTGTCGTATTTTATTGAAAATTGAGAGATTCCTTTTGATAACAGAGAAGTAGAGGAAGGCGATTACGTCCACTTCCCGCTGCTCAGGAAATGCGCGGGCGCGTCGAGTTTTCCTATGTTCCGTCAGATCACACGGTGACCACGTTATTGTATAATCGCGGACGTCCGGCGTCCTGACTTTGAGCATGGTTCATGTCGCAATTTAGCTCTGACCTTGTGGTTGTAAAGTTCGCTAAATTGGCGCGTATGTTATCATATGATCTAGTGGGTGGTGGTGCTGGTGAATAATATAAGACTTTACTAAAAGTTAGTACTATTGTATCAGTACTAAATGCCATTTAATATTCTCCGCCAGATGAACACGTGGTTTGGTTATTTCAGCAAAAAGCTAAACATTTTTACACCTATTTCCAATCACCCTATATATAGTGATTACTCTGAAATATTTAACACTAGCTTATTTCTTCAATTAAAATGGAACAAGTCTATAACTTCTTGCGTGCAGTTCTTGAGTCTGCAGATATTAAAAATTTATTAATTCTTATATGTACAAATAATGAAATTTGAAACGATTTTTTTAGTATATACGAGTATCATTACGTTATTAATTATTTCCGAAATCATAAATTTTTGGAAAGCAGTATATAACAATTGACATTGGTAGTTCAGTGGACTGAGACGATCGCGGGTCGCGGATTCGATTCCCGCAATACAATCTCGTATAATTCACACTTTGTGCATTAATTATGTAGAATTGCCACTGCACGCAGGCAAGGTTGCAGAGGATGAGCAGCATCGTCTTCTGCGTACCATAATACCAACCTGCGATCACCAAACCGCCTGCTCCATAGATATATTTACGGGAGGTCTATACCTTACAGTGGGATTTAGAACTTGTACATTTATAAGCAGTAAACATAGGTAATAAAATACCTTAGCATTATGGCGGAAGTCATGTTTAATGGACACTTAATATATTTTGCTTTATAGACAAACATTTTATTGATATTTTTATATCTAAACAAAAAGACGACATAACTGTTTTTTATTGTGTTTTCGGCTGTAAATGTTTACGTGTGTCAAAAGGAAGTAAGGATTTACGTAATAATATAATTCTTCTAGCATGCTACATTTTAATTACTAATATATTATATTCGAAGTGTTTTGTTTTATTTTTCTAACACATAAATTACATATCTCCCTGCTTGTTATTTAGATTAATAAGCAGAGAACACCTATAAGATGTACAGACCACAATTGCACAAAGTGTATATAAACAAATGAAATAAATCGGTTTTTTATGCTATTGAATTTTATTATAATTTTTGTTAAATTAAGCTCTTTTTTCTATAGTTGAAATCGTACACCACTAGTACATGTAAATTAACACATATATAAATTAAAATTACATTAAAAGTTACTGAATAAGAAATGGTTCTGTCATGTGTTCCTTTATAGGTACAGAAAAAAATTTACTTTATACGTTCCAGAAAGATCAGATCACACCAAATCAAAATAAATAGATTAAAAAAGATTAAAGGAGTAAGTGGAGACATATGACTTACGACGTTAGACACGAAAAGAGATCTTAATTTGAAAATGTTTCCTCCGGCGCGATATCTTCAAGACTATGCACATAAAACTACTGAATTAAATTAAAAAATCAGTTATATATATATAAAATTATTAATATGGTTTCCAAAAAATCCATAAGAGTCGAGAAGGATGTTAATTGCAGGCAATTGTTCAAATATTTTGTTGTAAGAACTGCACATTCGTGAGGAGAGTGCAACCCTATGTTTCTCCGACAATGGATGGCTTTCATGGAACGTCGAGGGAAATGGCACGGAACCTGCAGATCAATAAACTATAAAAGTTTCCCACATGAGATTTGACCATTCAATATTTTCTTCGAGCTATCTGATTCTGTCTTTTGCTCTCTGGGTGATCTCGAGCCGTTTTACATACTGTACACTGTATATTTTTCTGAAATAAATAAATAAATAATGATTTTGGGACTTGTCCTAATTAATGTACAATGCGTGGTGAACCTAACGTCCGCGCGTCACACGACATGGTCTAGACATTACTGCCCACCTATCTACTGACTATGTAGGTCGAGTGGACCAGTGGCTGACGAAATATGTAACATAAAGATTGTCGCTTGTCATAATCTATCTGAACTGTTTTGCTCACGGCTGACAAGTATATAGGTTGATTGATCATAGCCATATTTTTATTCACCCTGTATAAATCACGCTGAAATATGTTACAATAGTTTATCTTTTCAAACTCTCACGGAAGGGATAAAATTCATATTTTATACCTCTATTATATCTGTACATTTCTTGTCGTGGCTGTTATCATTGATCATTGCATATCCTCATTAAAAGAAATGATAAAATCAATAAATAGGATCATTGATAATAGATGTAAAAGCTTTGTAAAAGGTGATCAATCTGAAATATGTTACTTTAGTTTTTTTTTTTCTATTGGAATGCGATCGGCCAATAGCTTCCAGCGGTACAAAGTGTACAGGGACAGATAATAAACAGTTATTAATTTTAATATTTAGTTATTCGAATTTTGACATCATTAATAATTTCCAAAACTATATTTTTTATTGGAAAGGATGAACAATATAATAGGTAGCGCAAAAGTAATGTCACAATATGAACTTTGCTTGATTTCTATACTAAGATATATTCTATCGCTTATTGTCAACTAATTCTATGTATATTTACATCATAAACGTCAAAGCGCGGTGACATTTGGCGCCATTTGTAAAAATTAAGGCGCGTTCACATTATGACATTACTTTTGTGCCACATGTTATTAATTGACAGTAAATGCTATACATTCTCTTTTAAAAATTTTCCATAATTCTTATGATATAGAGGTTAATTTTTTGTACCGTATGATATTTATTGCTGTTTTTTTGTTATTGCATATATATTAATTGTTGATATTTATTTATATTAAATCAACACAAATTTATCAATTTTTTAAAGAAATCGATTGTCTTTATAAATACTGTCAGCTTGTTTATGTAAAAAACCAACAACTTTCTTTTTTTTTCTCGTCACGGTCATCATTCGTCTTTTCAGCCAGTTAATAAATTTAGAACTACATTCGATTGGGACGGTGTACAGAAAAAAAAGAACTTAATTCCGTTGCCCCGGATACGACGGTTAGAAAAACAAACGATGGCGCTCTATGATCTCAACGGTGGATCGGTAAAATAATGGAGGAAAAATTGACCGTGAAGCGTTCACCCGAGCTATTAATTTTCGCAAATAACAACTCGTACGTGACGAAATAATGGTGAAGGTGTCTATTTTAAAACGCAAATTCACACGCCCAAAATAAAATCGAACAATGGGCTTTATCTGATTGGCTTTCGGCCAGGCCGCAGGTGACGAATAGATAAAAAAAAAACAATTCTTACGCTTTGGTCACTTTCGCACGCCGGACTGTGCGCAAGGGATTCATTGATGCTTCTACACAATTGTATTTAAAACGTAATTTTTTTGGACCAACGTATCTGTCATTCTATTCCAAGAAATTTTACAACTACCCATCGCTTCTTTACAACGTGGGCTTCGTACAACACCTTCCCTTATTTGTTGCAACTTTTGTTTTTAATTAGTTTTCGTTTACTTACCAAACAGGGTCTGTGGGAATATCCGGCGGAAGCGTTTTCATACTTTTTTTTTTCTCTAATAATTAAAATATTTTACCTGTAAAACCTATTGTAAAATAATAACACTTTTTTTAAATTACTTAAATGCGTTGTCCGTTGTCGTTCAAACGTTGTCTTTCAAAATGTGGGAAAATCGGATACGATTTTTTTAACGGACAAATGATGTGTGCCTGGTGGAATTTACAACTCCATCGGGTTTGTGGTAGTAGAGTATTGAAGGCCTATTTATCCAAGGTCTATTTACAGTGACAAAGCTCGAAGGCTTTTCGGGACGTTGCATTATTTATTTCAACACTGGAAGCAAGGGCCTCTGTGAAGAGTTCTTGGCTTGGTGATGATCGGGTGATAGGAATTTTTGGTGTTTTGATATCCCTTATATATAAGTTTATACTTAAATACCCAATGTCAAGGTACATGAGCTTACAAAGGAATTCGCAGTCAATCAGAAGGCGAGGTAAAGAATATATAGAGAAAGATAAACCCTCATTATCCAAGCTAGAAGTGTTACTAGAGTTTCTTCTGCTAATCAACAATCCTTGCAATAACGTTCTACAAAGTTGTATTATGTTAGTCGCGAATAGCCCATCAAGTCGATTTGCGGCCCTCTCGGGCGACTTTTAGTCGGAGTATTAAAAACTAATTGAGTGGATGCTACTGAGGTTTACTATCGGAGGCTTTTACGCATGGCAGCTCTGCAGTGTCCGTCACGTCATTGGCAGGTTGGCTCGTGTACCACAGGTGTTGCTAACCCTCGATCAGTCTAGATAGGTGCTATGCTAGAGATTCTTCCGCCACTTCTTCTATCGCTAACACTTTGAGGTAGTTCAGAGGTAGGCTATTGGTAGAGACATTATAAAATAAAAATAGAGATAAAATTAATTTCATTATTTAACTTTGGCACTATTATTAGAACTCTTATCGATTGTTAATTTATTATTTATTTATATTCTATGTCTATGTTGTTTTTGACTTTACTCTGCTTCGCAAGGTTTTATAGTTGATGAAGAAACTGGAAGATATACAACAACACGTCCTTTAAAGATTGAGACGATCTTAAGTCTTTGGTTCGATTCCCGAGATACAATCTTATAATTCACACTTTTGTGTATTAATTATATAGGATTGCCACTGTTAACAAATAAGTTTCCAGATGATGGGCAGCAGCGTCCTCTGCGTACCATAATACCACACTGTATATCGCTAACTCGTTTACAAAGCGTGGCGATTATGGTATATGTATTCCCCTTAGAGAACTTTGGGGGGAGGCCCAAGTCAGATAATAGCATCCTTCTGCTAATCGCATCCTACTGCTACTGCTAATCGCTGCGAAAACTCATCAAGACATCTTTTCATCTCACACAACTACTAAGCGGGCACGGGTACTGCTAGCAGTACCTGCACCGTTTTAAAATAATCGATAATGAGACTTGCCCATGTGACGACTCCACAGTACAGACTTATCGTCACTTACTCAGACACTGCTCCCGATTCGCATCCAAAAGACGTAACCACGTGACCTCATGTGAAAACCTTAATAAACATCCGTTCAACTTACCGGCCCTTTCAAGAAAAAATCTACAGCAGAATCTCTTGATGAGTTGGCCCGGCACATTGTCCTAAATCTCAAGGCATTTAACGTTCTGTAGCGCTTGGGCAGCGACTAAAATAATGTACCAACAAATATGTAATTGAGTATTCCAAATTATATATAAATTTTAGCTGTATTTACCCATAAGAGAAAATTGTGTAAGAAAAATTGTAAAATATTATAAAACGCTTTCGTGCCTCGCAGTTGGGAGAAGAAAGATCCGTATCAAATAGTGAACTCTCTCGTCTCTCCCAACTGTCTGCGTTTAGTTAAAGCGAAAAATAAATATTGTAAAAAAAATACTAGCGATACAAATTAGAATTAATAAAAAGAAAACTGCTAATCGCATATCGAGAGATATTCCAAGCCGAGGTATTCTCTCGGGATTTATGGACTAACTCCATAGAGTGCTCCCTAAAATGATCTAAGTCCGCGACGGCCTTCAAATCTGGTCATAATGCATGCCATGTAACGACTCGAATCAAGGTTCCCGTAAAAGCCTTCAACTGAGTTACGTAAACGAAGGCTAAGCGTCCTCAGATCTCTTCCCGTGACATTACGTGGAATCTATAAATTGTCAGCAAAGGAAACTGTATAGATCGAGGCGGAAGTTACAAAGTTTTATTTCATATCTAGAATGTTTTCAAGGACATCATCATATCTTAAAATAGCTTTTATAATCGGTGAATTATTTTTTTTGCCCTTATTGTTGGAATTGTATCGATCGATTTTAATTCTTAATTATACGAATAGAGCATGTAATTAAATATGACAAAAAACAATGTCGACCTCCTTTTAGAAAAAACTTTTTATATTCAGTAGTGTTTTAAAGGCTCGATCAATAAGTTCACTAAACTACCAATTCAATTACGATCGTTTTCATATTATGCGTCATAACTTAAAATGTTTTATGAAAAATAGTTACAGATACATGATGTATTTATCATATAAATAAAAATAAACTCGTAAACACAAATTTAATTGCTAATAAATCCGTCATGGGTCCAAAAGATAGCTAAGAATTTCCATTTTAAATTTAAAATTAAAAGTTAGTTACTTAGTCAATCTTATCTATAGCATTTAAGAGTTTTTAGTTGATTGTAATGTGTGCAATTTGGTTTGTTGATCCATTTGTATAATTGATGTTATAATATACACAAGAAAAATTGTTGAATTTCATTTAAAAGATCAGCTGTTGAGTAAGAAAAGGACCAATACTTAGCCACTTCCGCACATGCAGTGGTAGTCGTGCAGCAAAGTGCACCGCCCGCCAGCCCGCTGATAAATATGCATGCGGCAAACAATGTGAATTACACAAGTACCACCGCTAAACTCAACACGTGTTTCACCCCTCCACGGAGCATCTTCAGGAGTTATGTTACACCGATTAGTGCCAAACACAGAGTGATATCCACAACAATCAATTGTTGAGGTTCTGTCCTGATCTTAACAGATCAGCGTTCCTAATCGGCGGTAGCTTACTATAATATTAAAATAACCGACGATCGACATCGCTTGTGCAACCTATGGCGGTTGAGGTCGCAATGCCCCCAATAGGTGGGCCCACGAGGTGAAGTCGCGGGAGGTCGCTGGGTGGCGGCAGTCAACGTGGCGATCTTTGTTTTCCAGTGAATGTCCATCAGCTGAAATGAAGAATGAACAATTCAAAAGCGCATGTAAATTCCCATTTGATATTTTAAATTTTTAACTCATCAATTGTGTTCGAGAAAATAATATTGAAGTGTCCAATATGTAACTTCTAGTAGTGCAGGGTTGATCTAAATATTTAATGGAATCAGGCGTTACCTTGCGGAAGTCCATCCTAAGTAAGAAAAGGACCAATATTTAGCCATTTCCGCACATGTACACACAGAGTCTCTCTGTGTTTGGCACTAATCGGTGTAACATAACTCCTGAAGATGCCCCGTGGAGTGGTGAAACACGTGTTGAGTAATTTGACGGTGGCGGTTGTGTAATTCGCATTGTTTGCCGCATACACATTTATCAGCGGGCTGGCGGGCGGTGCACTTTGTTGCACGACTACCACTGCATGTGCGGAAGAGGCTAAATATTGGTCCTTTTCTTACTTAGGGTAGATCTACACGGTGGATAGACGATCTTGTAAAGGTTATCGGAAGATGCAAGATGCTGTCCGTTTCGTAACAGTCGTATATTGGCCTTGTTTTTGTGGCCTCTGGTACCTCTATCATTGGTGGAGAGAGACAACATTTTCTTAATAATTTACTCATGTAATTATTCTTGCTTTCTTGTTTTTTTTTTACCCGTCTCAAATTCTTTCACCGATTCTTCTTTCTTCCGTCACATTCCCTTTCATTCCTTTATATATTCCTTGTCACATTTCATATATCGTCCTCTCATTCTTCTGATATATATGGGTATATTCGAATGTTGATGCGCGCTGTTAGCCGTTTCGGCTTTTACAGCTTCATCGGACTCAGGGCTCGCGGATCCGAAATGCGCGACCTAATAAACTAAAACAAAATCTACGTCAGATGCTTCACCTGATGTATTGTATTAGCTAATTGTCTCTCTTCGGTAATTGGTTCTCAGAAACGTGTTATTACCTTAAAAAATAGTATGATCGGGAGTTATATCTAATATATAAAATTCTCGTGTCACGGTGTTCGAACTTGAACCCCTCAGAAACGGCTTGACTGATTTTTACCATATTTAATATGCGTATTCAGTAGGTCTGAGAATCGGCTACTATCTATTTTCTATACCCCTAAGTGATAAAGGTTGTTCACACTTAAAAAAAATTTTTATTTTTTTTAACGAAATTTTTTGTTTTTATTTTTTTATGATACAACATACAACCACAAATTTTCACCCCTCTACGATCAACCCTTATTTTTTATTTGTAAATTAAAATATCAATTTTTTTTTGCAAAACAACGTTTGCGGGATCAGTAAGTATTATATATATATGTGTATACACTAAAGTATTTTTCTATTATTTAAAATATTATACAGTTAAGGTGCAATTGGATTCAGGTATATTTTTATGACCATCATTAGATGTTTACAAAACAGATCGCGTCACATCTGGAAAGCATTGCCTTCGCTTCGCATACAAATCTCTGCATTATGTACGCAAACCTTTGCACCTCTGTATTGTTCTACACGAACATCTGTAGCGGATAACTTTAAAACAATTCTTTTGTGTGAAACAAGGAGATAACAGAAAGAAGGACATACAAATGAGGTTTGTTATTGGACCGGTGGCCATGATTTACACAGATCACGGATAATATTATGAAAAAAAAATTCAACAAATTTACTTTCATATAATAGTGATGTGAATAGGTAATCGACAATTCGAAAGTGCATGTAAATTCCGATATGAATAAAGAAATTTTGATTTTAATATGTATGAAAAATAATGTCAAAAGTGTGTGCTTAATTTGATGTAAAATAGTAATAATAATATTTATTTGGTACAAACAAATAGAAGATAAAGTCACAACTTAATCTAATTGAATTTTTTTTCTTCAAAAACATTTATTGTCGCCGTATTTTTAATAATAACTAGCTGTGCAGCGCTAATTTCATCCGCGTGGAATTTAACAAAATGATTATTTAGTTTATTTACATTTTTTTGGTATAGGAACAATATATATATATATATATATATATATATATATATATATATATATATATATATATATATATATATATAATCTGCATATTTAAAATAGAACTGATTAGGCACAACCTATCATTCGTAATCTAAGTCTAGAAACATTGTTACAAAAATAAATAGCTTCATTTATTCCGATCACAGATTATAATAAAAAAGTTTTATTGCATTCTAGATATGGAGGTGATTCTCGTTTGCAATATGGGTCAATGGTATATCTCAAGGTGACAAACAAAGATAGGTTCTGCTGAATTAATAAGTGTACGAATCTGTTCATCGCCTCATTGTTATGGACAGGGCGTGTCGATTGTTCCCATGCGGAGAGGAATGTGAAGTATAATATTAAAATACCTGGAGCAAGTAGGCTGTTCTACCACCACGTACCCAGTGAAGCTGTGATATGTAACTGTGATGGTTTTTTTTATTCCACAGACATTACAGCCTTATTTTAAAATTTACAACTTTTTGGTTCACTTTTCTGCATGTCACAATGTTGATTGTCTCTTAAACTATTTTCGAACTTAAATCATACGTTTTTAAATCATAAGTGGCTTGTTTGTTTTTCCTTATCCCTACTCCATATTGGCATCCTCAGGTTGTGTGCCAGTATCTGTGTGGCGGTTGCCGTATTCGCCACATCGATGAACCTTGCGATCACGTCTTGAGTCTTGTCCGTGTAATTCACGCACGTGTGTGATGTGATATTGCTACCGCTGCGTGATGGATAGTACTCGTATTATACAGCCCGAGGGTTTCTGTTGTTCTACGGACAACGATGACCGCCTGGCGCTTTTGTCCTTGAGCTTCGTGGATGGTAAGCGTGGTTGAATCTGCCTATGTATCTGCTTGGGTATGAGTCAGATACAGGGTGTTTCTTTGTATCGAGATATTCTCCCCAGAGTAAGGACGCCTACTCAAGGAGTGCATCACCTTCCTTAATGAATGTAAGTGTTATCAATAAGCAAGAAAAGGACCAATATTTAGTCACTTCCGCACATGCAGTGGTAGTCGTGCAGAAGTAACACAGAGTGAGTGTTTGGCACTAATCGGTGTAACATAACTCCTGAAGATGCCCCGTGGAGGGGTGAAACACGTGTTTAGTAATTTGGCGGTGGCGGTTGTGTGATTCGCATTGTTTGCCGCATACGCATTTATCAGCGGGCTGGCGGGCGGTGCATTTATTGCACGACTATCAATGCATGTGCGGAAGTGGCTAAATATTGGTCCTTTTCTTACTTAGGATGGACTTCCGCAAGGTAACGCCTGATTCCATTAAAAATTATCAATATGCAATTATTATTAACGTACGTATATAAACACGTAAGTTTCAGATGCGTTCGACGAACTGATAATAAAATGGCGTAAGAAATTTTCGCGGTAAAACGATTCATTTTAATCCAAGTCACCTTTTCCACGATCCTCTTACGTTCGTTTCCTTCAAATGACGTGGTTACGTGTATTTTTAATGCAACAAACCCGGCCGGAGAAACCCGTAGAGAAATATTTCTGCTCTGATATAATGAACATAGAATTATATCAACTAACCATAGGCAAAACAGTTATAAGGCACGGCCGAGAAATATAACAGACATTATTAATAACTTCATAGTGTCTGTAAGCAAAACGACGTAGATTCTTCCTCGGCCACAGTTCATTCAGTGAGAAGAAGTTAACCAGTAATTTTTTTGGCAATGTCTACATTTAGTCTTGCCACAAATATTAATAAAAATAAAACAATTTTGATTTGTTCCATTTTTATTAATATTTGTGGCAAATGTTGAAAAAATAAAATTTGTAAATGTTGAGTGAATTAACGGTGGCAGTTGTGTAATTCGCATTGTTTGCCGCATGCGCATTTATCAACGGGCTGGCGGGCGGTGCACTTTGATGCACGACTACCACTGCATGTGCGGAAGAGGCTAAATATTGTTCCTTTTCTTACTTATGATGGACTTCCGCAAGGTAACGCCTGATTCCATTAAATATAAAACAATTTTTTTTATTACGTCAGTTATTACTATCACACTGATAGTTAAATGCATTAATATAAAACCATTATAAATATATAAAGCTTATTCGCCGTGGTTTTCACCGGCTGCAATACAGCCTTTTAAACGTCGAGGCAAGATACAGTAGCGCGCACTCTTTACATGGAAAAACTAGAAACTTTCGACAGATACAATCATATATAATTTACACTTTGTTCATTGATTATATAGGATTGCCATTCCTCATAAATAAGTTTCCAAAGGATGAGCAGCACCGTGCTCTGCGTACCATAATACCACACTGTGATCGCCAACTTACCTATCAAAAGATATATGGCGATTATGATATATCCTTTCATAGATATCTTTGGGGCATGTCTATGACTATGAAAAGGGCGTCTAAGGGCTAAAACTACGACGGCATTGCTTTGTGTAACTACCTACATAAGTGAATTTACAAAAAAAGATTTTTTTTTAAATATATTTAGATGTAAATTGTCGATGTAATCAAAGTAAGTCGCTTTATGATTTAACCCTTTTCTTGATAATATATCTGTAGAGATACATCAGAATTAAAAAAAAACCTGTGGCATCAATTTTGAACGCAAAGTAATCATTTGTATGTGAATGTTTAGGTAATTTCTTAATTTTCGAACGCTTGTTCAGTTTTTTCTGTTGGCATCCTTGGGTGTTAAAAGTGAAGTGGTATGAATATTAATGTAATATTAAATAAAATCTGCCAAGTTAAGGGTTAAAACACATGACTCTGGCCAATTTAAATTCAGAAAAAAATTCTCGACAACGTTTTCGTTATGACCGGAATTGCTTGATGTGTGGTGTATATTAGTCTTCCGTCTTTGTCACAACGCTTTCGTATATGACCGGACTTGCTTGATGTGTGGTGTATAAGTCTTCTGTCTCTCTTCTGACTGTTATATTATTTATGTTTTAGATTATAGTGGATGCGAAATTTATTTATTCATATCATTGTCCACAAAGAGTTTTGTTTTCTTTCGTCTGTTCTTTTCAGGTCTGAGGATTATCTATCGGATATTAAATAAAGAATTTTTACATTTGTGAGAGGCCTATGTCTAGCAGGGTGTTTATCAGCTGATATGATGATGATAAAGTATTCCGACGTGAGCAATCAGCAGACGTACCTGCGCCCGTGACGTTGATTGCGTGATTGTCTGCGCGTGCGCATCGAGTACATCCTTATCAGCGTCGCGGGCTGCGCAGGAACTGGGCACTTGGCGTCCGGCGCCGTCATCGCGGGGTAGAGTGCACAGTTCCGGCGCAACGCAATTGATATTGAGGAAGCTATTGTTTCTAAAACCACGTCGTTGCAAAGTGTTTACTACCTCGATCGATGTCATTAAAGCGTTAGAAGCTTATAAGGGTATAAGTGTTACAGAAATAAAATAGGAATTATATACTTTTACTTAGTATAATATTATATAATTACTAGCTGATCCCGCAAACGTTGTTTTGCAAAAAAAAATTAAAGTTTTTAATTAACAAATGTAAAATAAGGGTTGATCGTAGAGAGGTGAAAATTTAGGTTTGTATGTATTTTAGTATGTTGCATCATAATAAAATAAAAACCAAAAAAAATGTCTAAAAAATTAAAAATAAAATTTAAGGGCGGACCACCCTTATCACTTAGGGGTATGGAAAATATATAGTAGCCGATTCTCAGACATACTGAATACGCATGTAAAATTTGGTAAAAATCGGTCAAGCCGTTTCGGAGGAGTTCAAGTTCGAACACCGTGACACAAGAATTTTACATATTAGATTTCAGTACATTTCCTAACCTAACCTTTTTATTACATGTCCTAATGTACACATCCCGGAAGTCCCTCGTGCATCTTTGACCCAGCAGTGGACCACGTGGTGCATTCAATTACTTGCTGTCCCGTATATGAAAAGCTTAGAGTGGCTTGCAAAGTGGAAATGGGTACGTGCATTGCTTGCGGCAGCGTCGCTTCTCTTTTGGAAGAAGAGGAGAGCCGCCACACTTTCTTGCGGTTTTGTTGCAGGGTGGTGGGTGAAGTAATTACGTGTAATTAGTTATGTCGTTATGTCTAATTAGATATATCAAAACCGTGTTACAGGAAATGTGACGAAGGATGGGAGGGGATACGTGAATGTAATGTAAATGAATAGTGTATGCTGAATGTTTGCTGAATGATAGAAAACAGGAATGATGAAAAAAAGAATAAAGAGAGAAATTGTGAAAGATGAAACTCCCGCCCTGCAAAGGACGCCGCCCGATCCTCCTCGTCCGCTCTCACGGAGAAAGTTTCGAAGCTCACTCTGAAATCTCCTTCTACCTCCGGCGACATCAGCTTAGACTAAATCACTCTACCCGAGAGACAAGACCACTACTCTCGCTCCTGCTTCTTCGGCGGCTCACTCAGAGCAACCGAAAGCCTCCAAGCCCCATACCGGGTCCCATTCGCCCAACGAGGAACTCGAAGCCCTCGCGTAATACCTCTTGAATATAGACCTCGACGAGTTTTGTATACTTGTCGCGAAACTCTGCAAAGCTTCCGGTTCTTCGGAACACTTTCTCTGCATCGCGAAGTATTCGGCAATTCTCGTCGCCCTTAAAGCGGAATTAAAATAAATTCCGCTCTCCGTTTCGACGTCAGTACATGCGCTTCACATTGAACCTCTGTCAGGCTTGATGCACAGAATGGTCATCACACTTTTACCCACGACACAGCGGCCACGCCCGCCTAACCCGCGTCCAAGTGAGGGCGGTCTGGAGAGGCCTGTGTCGCTCCCAACCGCCGAGTAGTCCTCGCTTCGCTCAACTTACACTACACCTCATTAATTACACTATACACCTACATGAGTATAGTCCATCTTTATGCGTGCGTCTTCGTTGTAACTGGGGCACGATCACCCAGCACAAATTTATGAAAGGAAATATGAGACCCGCGAGCTCAATTTCGATCGAGCTGTAAAAGCCTAAGATGATGATATATAACCGATTAGTGAACAGTGTCCGCACACGGTTGAGAAATAACAAGAGATTGGTGAACTCGGAACAGGCAGCGCGCTCGCTACGTTTTTCCTGGTGCGGCCATCGCGCGCTGACTCACAAGGCCGCCGGTGCATTCCGTTGCACATTTTCACTGACGCCCGGAACAACTTAATTACTCATACGTATCGGATTACGTTGCGTCTTTGATCAATTGTTAGGACATAGACATGGAGACTGAATTACTTAATATTTACTTGACCAAGCGATGTTTAACATAGACTTCATTCCAACTGCACTTGTGTTCAATCTGTACATCTTTTGTCATTGATATAGGATAGCTAGATATAGGCTTCCCTCAAGGTCATCTATTCATTTTAGTTAGTGTACTCCCCTCACATATTAAGGTTCTACCAGCTATCTGTTCGATGCGCTCTATGGCTAGTACGCTATAACTTGCAAATTGGCTGAACCGTATCGGTTATTCTCTTTGAAGGATCTCCTCATTTCTGATGTTATCTGATAGAGGAATTGTGATAATAGCCATGGTTCGTTGAATAAGAGTTTTATGATTTACAGTATGTACTTATTTTTTTGCTTCCATGGGGGGTATTGTTTCATAAACATACTATTGTTTAACTGTATTTTGGTTGCTTGGTTACAGAGTCCAGTTAAACTATATCTAATGCTTAAAAGGTGCAAACTGTCTTTAACTTTAATTATCTTAAGTATCTTGTACGTATGTATATATATATATATATATATATATATATATATATATATATATATATATATATAAATATATATATTACAACTTTCACTAAAATACGTACATAGACATATTGTAAGCATTTAGTGCATAAATAAAAATATTAATGCAATGAAAATATGTGATTTAGTGTAATTTCGTTTAGCAAGGGAATGCTCTTTAGAATGAAATAAATTAAAATTAAAATTAGATAATTTAAACAAAAAGTGTAATTATAAACAGTGATTTCAAATATTGTGGTCAAGGAAGAGAGGCGATGTTTGAGAAATTTGTGAATAAAAAAAAGAGACTGTAGGGTAGGATACGGACGAAAGAAGATAAAGATTTATAAATTGTGTGACATGAGAGAAGTGGATGTCAATAAAATATATGTTGAAAAAATGATACATGTGAAATATATAATTATTCCTGTTATGTTAAGATACGGGTGAACGATAGGTTTCGAAAAATGTGGTCATAAAAATATGTGATATGGTTGTTTTGCAAATTATTACAATTTCATTCTGAATTAAGACCTTTTCATTTAAATCTAGGTACACGTAGCTTATGATTTCACCTTTGCTATATGTCTAAATGTTTGTATGAAATTCACGGAGTCCTTTATTCAGCAGGAAAAATTCCAAGTCTGAAATGATGGTGCCCGGCGTGAGTTCTGAAGCTCAGTTTCTGGAAAGAAGTCTGGGATAAGCTTCAGCGCTGGGATAGGTAAATATAGTGTGATTAAAAATAATTATGTATCTACAAAGATTTCGTACCTCTCAAATGATTACGATGCAATTAATCTACTGTTTCGATAACAATACGACGCTGTTGGCCTTTTGTTGCTGTTATAGCTTCGTCTGTCAAAAGCCTACTAAACTATAGATTTAATCTTTATTTATTTTAATTTATTCTTATCGATTCGAAGTACGTATGAAGGATGCGAATTTTAAACGGTTTATTAATAAACGTACGACTCATGTAAAGATAACGGAGTCGGATTTCCGGACGCTTCGTTTAACGTCATTCATTGACGTGACTCATGTGACAGTTGAATTTCGCGCCAACGCCTTCTTGCCTTTCCCGCGTGGAGATGGTCCTATGACACTATCAACAAGTAGCTTAATACTATAATCATGATATAGAGGACGATTGACGTAAAAAAGGTGAATGAATAAAAAAAGTAAATTAATATGTGGTACACCCTTTTTGAAAATAAAAAGCTTTTGAAATAAGAATTATTGTAATGGTAATATAACAGCGTAAAGGGTGTTATTAAAGATCGGAATAGTACATATTAAAATTAATTGTTATTTATTGCATTCTGTCTGTCCACGTAGACTCTATTGCCAGAATTTATTAGTCTATTTTGCATTTCAATTCCAAAAAAATGTAACATGGAGTGATAATATTTTTTTTTTAGGTTTTGATGAGGCCTCCGCTATTGGGACCTCTCCTTCCAGCCCGATTTTGTTGGGAACAGGGTTTTTTATTTCTTAACTATTTTTTCACATGAATTTTTTATTTTCGTCCTCGTCTTCCATAGTTCACAATATCTTTCTTTCTTCCTTCTATCATTTCATAATTCCACCTTCCTTTCTCAATCATTCCATTCCTTTCATCCATCCTCAAACACGTCAGTTGTATTTTCTATTGCAATATCACAGCTTTATTTAGTTTATTTATTTTTCTCATGTACATCAATTTTACACTTTTTCAAGGAGTAATAATATTATACAGTATGATTAGAAGTAGGTGTAAAAGGTTTAAAGCTAACTGACTCAAATTTTAGACCATAGATTAACCATACAAGCTGTGATACAGAGACAGTAAAAAAAAAGTTGAAAGTAATATAAATCTATTTTTTTTGGGTAATGGCTTCTGGTAAAGATCATCACTATTGCTATGCTCACGGAAGGTAAGCTCTGCTATAAATGTCGCCATGGACCATGATGTTCCAAACTCTCTTCCTACAGAAGGTAGATTTATCCACTATAGTAAATACTAGTTCAGACGTTATTGCCCCACAAATTTTGGTATGGATATACATTTGTTTCGATGAATGAACTTTTTCTCGGAGTTGGATTTAAAACTTTAACATATAACCTAATCAAACAAACGGAAACAAAATAAAAAAAATGTTAATGTGTTATAAGAGAGGAATGGAAGGTCATAAAGTGAAAGAGAACGAAAGAAGAAATGTGGAATGAATACCGAATGGAAGATCATAAGATGCATAAATGAAGAGAGCGAAAATAAAAAAGGTCGTGAAAAATTAAATATATGTAAACAAAAAGTCCCTGTCCCACACCAGATATATAAAGGCTCCCAATAGCGGGAGCCATTAAAAAAACACAATCAAAGTTAAACAAAAATCTTAATGTATAAATATAATATGTTCCCAACACCATTGTTGCTAACATAGTCGTGTCAAAACCTCCGAATCGATAATTACCTTCTCTCGGTAATCTGATTCCTTGTGGTCAGACTGTGAATTATGACAAATAGGTACTTAACACAACTGTATAAGGTTTATATTGTTTTAAGTTTATAATGAGACAGTTTGAACCAAGTTTTTCGACCAGAAGTCATGACAAATTAAAAAAAATGCATACCGCTGTAACAGTACTATTCATAAAATGTTAGATAATAATTTTGTAAACAACGCTACAATTGTAATATGAATAATTTGAATTTGGATTGCCTAATAGGACAGTGTGTGAAATTTTATTTATTTTAATTGTACATTCGTTTTTTTCTAGACTCATTCATTACTTCTTTTTTTTTTCATCTTCCTTCTAACTTGAAGGTTTTTATTAAATAGAATAAATAATTATTGTGAAAAAGAGATGTGGAAAAAAATTAATCATTACCTAATATAATCAAAGTTCGTTAAAAACACGTAAAGGCGCAATCATGTCAAGCGATGTAAAGATATTTCCTTCACGAAAAACAAAAGTATTGCATTCGCAACGGAGCCGTATTAATTCAAAGACAAGTTTATTAGACCTTTATCTAGTTCCCATAACAATAGTGACCATTAAGTATACGAGTGTGTGTATCTGAATCACATGATTACATAAGATTGAGGGGGAAAAAACAGGATTTTTTTGCGACAATAAAGTTTCGTAATGATGTACTCTGGGTATTGGTTTAAGATTATTTTACAAAAGTGATTACAAATTAAAAACCCTTTTTTTGTTGTGAGTTTTTTTTCTTTTCAGAACACCTTTGGAACTCTCTTTAAGGTTTCTTTTATCTTCCTCCTTCCTGTTTTTCTTAACTGGACTGTCACTACTGCCCAAATCACATTTGATAATTCCGCTGGTTTAAGCGGGTTTCGCGGGTGCACCTACACCAGAACCTCTTTTAAAGTTATTTCCAGCTCTTCATGCATCATAATCCTCTCTACTAAGTATCGTGTTCCTATTTAGAAATTTGATCGCACTAATAACAAAAAAAAAGACGGAGTAACAACTCCATCTATGTCGTACTTCGGCAATGTGTACTGCTTTAGTTACCGTGGCATCTAACGAATCACGAACCTGATTGGACAAGCGCATGAAACTGCGGTCACGTGATCGTTGTCCACTCACCTTTCAGGTGATCAAAAATTTTTCTTGGTTATCACTGCCTATTCTGATCGTGTGATCAAAAATCTCAAAAAGTCCGCTTTTTGCATATTGTATGATAGAAAGGCGAGTGAAATCGAATTAATTTCCATCAGTATGGATGTATTGCTTCTATGTGCAGTCCACGGAATTTGTTCAATTGATATCAATTTAATTGTAGTTACTATCAAACTGGTTACTAACAAACTATCATCCTGGATGACCTGATGCAAGATTTCCTTTTCTTTTTCATTATCGCAGCTAGTGAACTTAATTAAGTTTAATTTTAACATACTGAAAAATCTAAACTAGTGAAATACAACTCATTTGTTAAAAAAACCTGAAAGCTTTTACGCCTATTTCCAATCACCTGTATAAAATGATCATTTTGAAATTCTTTTGTAATGCGACAAGCCAATAACTTCTGCTAGTATAAGATCTATAGGAACAGATACATTAAACAATAAATAATTTTAAAACGCTTTTTCTTACTAATTATTGTAATCATAAACCATTGATTTTTAGATATGGGGTACCGTAAATAATTAAACAGCTAATATGCTATATATGTATTAATATATAATGTATGAGTTAAGCAGAAGTACAAAAGTCCGTATCTACAAAACCGTAATACGACCAATATTGATGTATGGCTGTGAAGCTTGGACGTAACGCAAAATCATGCGGAAGATCTTGGGACCAGCGAGAAATCAAGACGGATCTTGGAGGCTCCGAAAGAATGCCGAAACTGTGACTTTAGTAGCACAGCCAAATATCATTGGCGAATATAAAGCTCAACGAATCCGTTGGCTTGGTCACTTGGAGCGAATCGGAGCGTGAAGGTAGCGTACCTGGAAAAACCGAGGGGTCGAAGATCAGTGGGTAGACCCAGGTATCGCTGGATCGATCGCGTTAAGGCAGACTTGCGCGAATTGAATGTCAACCAATGGCAGTCGATGGCGCAAGATAGAGGAAAGTGTAAGTCTCTCGCTTCGAAGGCCAAGACCCACTTTGGGTCACTGAGCCAGCGGAGTAAGTAAGTAAGTAAGTATGAGTTATGGAAAATTTTCTTGTATGTTAACGAACATTTCTTTCGTCTTTTTACAATTTTAATTGCAATACATTTACTGTTTTTGAATCCATTGATTTTTGGACAAAGTGTACCATACATTAATATATTCGTCCCTTTGAAGTTTTCACATCGATAATCAATCATCCTGTATAATATTTTAATAGTATCAAGAGTCACTTGTTTCGTAATCCTGTTGGTGTACACTAGTCCGCTTGGTGTCGACAAACCTCTGTACGTTCTTTAACAGTTGAATTACGTAAAGTTGAACCTTACGTGGGAGGCAGTCATTCTAATTTTAGGCCACTTTTGCAAGCGCTAATTATAATTACACGCAAAAATAACGCTTAGTCTCCAAGTATTAAGTGTCAAGTTTGTTTGTACGACGCCAATGAATCTGTGTCCCACATAAAAGTTAATTATTTCTCAGCGCTAGAATTATTGTGTGTAATCAGGCGAGGTACGGATTTTTAATTTTCATTAACGACCTTCAATATTACAGCGGTTTTATTCCAGATTAGGCGCGTTGATATTTTCTATGGGGATTTTGGCCTAGTTACTATATTATATGTATGAGGAAGTACCACAAGAGGCATTTTTGTGACCACGACATTTAGTAGGTTATGCATCTGATGGTAAAAGATAGATCTCATAGGACTATGTTGCTGTACAAAAAGCTGGAAAGTACATTCATTGCTTTATCCATACTGCGTTCATCTTGACATTTATTTCGTTTTATTTATTCCTATCTTCACATTTAATCTTCGAGCTTATCATTAAATAAAATGCCCGTAGGGTCTAGTTTGATAATTATTAGAATCAAATTAAGACTTTTTGAACAAAGATTCTAGTATTTATTTCAACGAAAATATATTTTATAACTGCAGTCTGTATGAAATGTTAATGGTCGTTTCAGCCAATAGATGCCCATTGTAGGGCACGGACTTGCCCCAAAGGCGATTATGGAGGGTATATCATAATTGCCAGGTTAACAGATGGGTTGGCTATTTAATGGAATCTGGCGTTACCTCGCGGAAGTCCATCCTAAGTAAGAAAAGGACCAATATTTAGCATAACATTCTGTATTTGGCACTAATCGGTGTAACATAACTCCTGAAGATGTCCCGTGGAGGGGTGAAACACGTATTGATTAATTTGGCGGTGGCGGTTGTGTGATTCGCATTGTTTGCCGCATACGCATTTATCAGCGGGCTGGCGGGCGGTGCACTTTGTTGCACGACTAACTAAGTTGCTAAATATTGGTCCTTTTCTTACATTTCGGTATAAATTGTTTATTTAAATTCAATTTAGAAAAATACTCATTAAGAAATCAATAACTTTTCGCTGTGATTGTACCTGTTAGTAATTAATTTGCTATCGATTGTCCACGCGTAGGGGTGGGATGTAAATCATAAAATCAATGAGCTCTCCGCGGTCAGGTGCGCGCACGCAGCGTGAAGTCACCTGCGCTCGCGCCGGTCTATCGCACAGATGGCGTTACTGAGGGATTTAAATTGTATTATTTTATTTTTTTAATTTTTGTTATGTCACCTACGAACATGTGTACTGTCCCTAACGGTGCAAACGGCACATATTGGTACGGTTTATTTTTCGGTTACTTATCCACCTTTTACCACCAACTCTCCTGATAAAGTACATAGACTCAGTATTTGTTCACTATGATCCTGAAGAGATTTGGGTTTTATTTCTTAAGAAATAAGCGCGTAAATTATTGAGCAAAGGAACTCCACCGTGTAAGGGTGGCAGTGGGTCGACCGACTTATCCTGTAGAGCAGTGATTCCCAAGGTGGTCTATATCGACCCCTAGGGCTCTATGACAACCTGCAAGGGGTCTACGTCAGAAAAAATTTGGGGGTCCATGAAATGAAAATGGGGGTCCTCGATAGTGGATCTCGACACATACACTGATAAGATATAAAACAGATTGAATTGACGCCAAGTGTTGATAATTTATTATTAAAGCATCAGGTTCATCCTTCTCATTAAAAATATTGACTTATTGCTTGTGTTATTATATTTATAGTTTATTTTATATTTATTAAATGTTACGTATATTTTACATAACATATAACAAAATTTTATTTTGAGTACTTTTAACTTAAATTCAATTAATAAATGTATAAATTAAGATGTGTTTTTACTTTAAGTTTTTAACACTAAACTTCACTACAGTAAGAAATTTACAGAAAATAAATATTAGTTAAGTGGCAAGGGGTCTACGACACAAAAAAGTTTGGGGAACTCTGCTGTAGAGAAAAAGGGGCCGGTAGGTAAAAGTCGTGGAGTAGCAGTAAAGGCCCCAAAATGAAACCTGCACAAAATCGACTGCCTCGCTACTCGCCGGCAGTGTTCATGACTGAGAATTTTCGTAGAAATTAGTTCATTATCATAGGTCATATATATATCACTATAGGTCAAACAGCGTGTAGTTCTACCGAGTCAAGTGCATCAAGCTGGTATAAGTAAAAAAATTAGGAATAGATAAGAGAGGGTCCTGATATGACACTATGCTACCTCCCTTTTTAACTTAACATTTATCATTATCAGCATAATAAACTCTATTTCTTCTCTCAGCGTTTTTTGAAGTAGTAGCCATTATATCCAGGAAATAGCAACCTGTCAAGGTATTCCCATTGCGTGTAATATAGGAATCGAGCTTAGGTGCATAAGGAAGGAGGATTAACCCTTAATAGCCTAGAGTTTCAATTTTGATACCAATCTTTTAAACCGAATGTTCACATTACTATTAGTTTTTTTTTATAGGTTGGCTGTACGAATTTTACTGTTGTATAATATTCTTTCCAACGAAATTAAACAAAAATCCATTTTTCCCTTCATCTAGACCCTTAAGCAAACACAGTAATATTAAAAAAATCACTTTCGTAAATCAGGATATTAACTTAACCCAAGTTACACAAAACGAGTTGTAGGCTTTGCGACCTCTTCAAATGTCAAAAAGACACAGATTCACGAAATAAATTAAATAAGTAAAAATAATAAAATGCGTAATCTATTCTTGATTTAGTAGATTTCGTTCGACTCACTGATCTGTTCATTTCAATCCTTCCATGCAGGGGTGTGAATGCCCTCGGTGATTAATCAAAGTGTTAATAACATCCATAACGAGTTAATGGCTTCGCGTGACGGCACTGGTTACGTTCAACCACCCTTCGAGGGGTTGAGCTAATTTCAAAAATTAAGTCGCCGTCAAAGGGTGACATTCCAAGGTCGTTCGTTTAAAGGGTTGTGAGCAATTTATAACTTTAGTTTTCACCCCTACTAATTAGATGACTGGGGAAAAAAATAAATGCGGCTAGCGAAGCGATGGTTGTCTTATTTTTATTAGTGATCTATGTTCTAACGCTAATCTGGTGATGGTAAATAGTAAGGTTGTACCAGAAACAATGTAAGTGTTTTGGAAAAGATGACAGAAGATGAAGTCAAGAACTGTGTGAAAGACTCAGGAGTTACTCTTAACACGGTTGAAATTAGCGCCTTCTGTACTATTTTAAATTGCTCTTTTGATGTCACCAGGCATTTGAGAAATACAAAAGAAATTGAAACGTGTTGACTAATTTATATTGAAGCAGAAGTTTCTTCTTCTTCTACTTTTTAGTCGATAGACTCCTACTCCAACACATAGGCCTCTCTCAAAGATATTATTTCGTCATACCGCTAATTTATGTGACAAAGTTAACTGTTCTAACTACTGCACCTATAATATAACTCTTACAGCAGTCTTCTTCTCCTTCTTCTTACCTCAAAGATCGCCCCCAAAAATGGTCTTGCGTTGCTCGCATGCAGCGATTTTTAGCTAACTATGTGACATACCAACCGCCGGGTCCAGCTACGCCGCGTTTACAGGCTTGTGGTCGTCACTAGAGACTCTGTCGTTCTCAACGGCCAACGGTTCCACGAGAGACGGTCGTTTACCCGAATTACAAAACGAACAATAATAGATATAGCTTTTTGTTATTACTTATGTTTTATTTAGCAGATATGCCTATATGCCTAAATTCTTCTTTGTGTGTCATCGGTGGTATAATGTCACTAATAATTCTTCGTTCACTATCAATAAAAACTTTTTGGTAAGATGTATTTACTATATACGTATCTATCTATGTGAATATATATGAATTTTCAACAACTACGCGATTTTACAATGAATATATTTTCATGATATTATTGGGAAATGGGAAATAAAAAAAGGTTTTCTTTCAAAAACCTTTAATTCTCTGGATATTACAAAATAACTTACAAATCATCATGGCCGCCGTCAAGTTACCTCTACTCTTATTTATACAGGACAACGTGCGGCAAACATATATATATATGTATATTTTTGGGAACATGGGTTATAATTCTCCTATACAATGTGAAATACTTAAATTATATTTATATATAAGAGGCAAGTCACGTATTGCTTATTTATGAGGATATATATATAGTATTTTGTTTCACAATCTCCGAGTGGCAGGGTCGCGTTTTTTAATTCAAAATCACAACATAGTTATGTGACGACAAAAAACCAATTAAATAATTTAAAAATCTATTATAATTGTAAAGTTTTTGTCAAAAACTTAGGATTCAAGAAACAAGGTAGCATGTTAGTTCAAAACAATCTTGTGTACAGGGTGATTGGAAATATATATAAAAGCTTAAAAGGTATATATTGTTGTCTTTGAACTTGTCGCTGGTCCACTTAGTGGGGGGACCTACTAACACCGCGTCTACTGGTTCATATATCAAAAGTTAAAAATTACTTCAATTGAAATGTAACTGGCTAGTAATTTATGATAACAATTAATTTTAATACGTAGTGATCCGAATTATGAAAGCGACTTTTCTTACTGTATTATCATTACGTTGTTAATTATTTCTGAAATTTGATTTATAGATTGAATGTATCATGTATTAATTGATAGTAAATGAGATATACATTCATCCTTTTAAAGCTTTTACATCTATAACTAAACACTATGTAAAAATTTGTTTATAATTTGAAACATTGGTGAGTACAATTTTAATACCAATTTTTTTGAATTAAAAATAAACAATATTTCCAGTAAATCAGGTGGCGTGTTAGTTCAAAACAAACCTTTATATTTTAGCTTAAATTTTAAATTTCATAAATTAGAGCAACAAACTGTGATTATAAAAGACATTTCAATTACGTATTATAATTTATAGTCCAGGAGCCAGTGAGCGCCAAATGTTTTTTATTTATATTGAACTCAATCCTTCCTAGACTTCAAACTTAATTCAATTATAGCTTTACTTAGGTCACAGTTTAAAAAAATAATTAGTTAAGACCATTTTATAATTCTATTAAAAGATATATTATATCTGTATCTTGACAGTTTTGATGTCAATTTAAATCTCTAGCCGAAATACATTTAGCTTTTATAACGAAGATTGAGAGTGTATGGACTATTGCGCTAACATGTTTAGCATGGAGTGATCTAAATTGGGTTTCGGAATTTAAATTTTGGTACATTCAAATTCTAATTTTAAACACTCAAACAAATTAAAATTATTTTAAATCTGTGCTATGTTTTCAATATAATCAATATGTATCAATAACTTAGTAATCTACGTACATAAACACGTATCACTTGATTTTGAGTGATGCTTTTAGATGTCACGTTGGCCGTTTTTACAAATATTTTGTATTTTAAATTTTTAAACACCGTTGCAAACATTGTGAAAAATTGGTCACTTGAAATCGGGTGAATCTCGCCGCTTTGTTATTCTATTATAAATACGATAAACGATATAAATCAACATCACTTAAATAATCAACCAAAATTATATTTTTATATACAGAGTGATCGGTTTTAGATGTAAAAGCTTCAGAGGTGAAGGTTTATTTTTGTCAGCAAAATTATTTTTCATTTATTTTTAATTACCTGTATAATATGATCACTATGAAATATATATTTTCTATATTGAAATGTGACAGGCCAGTAACTTCTGACAGTACAAAGTCTGGTACAGATTATAAATAATAATTTTAATATGTAACGATTCGAATTTTGAAAAAGCTTTATATTACTATGTTACCATAGTGTTTTTTATTATTGTCTTAAACCACTGATTTTTGAATAGGGTTTACCATACATTAATAATGAGCTATGTATTCTCCTATTAAAAGTTTTTATGCTTTTGATCGATCGATCTGTATAATAATTATTAATTGAATTAAAAATTGAAAAAAAATATGTCGTTTAGTGATAGGAAGGAATTGGAAAGGAAAAACATTACTTTATTTTAGAAAGGGGTAGGTATATGGGTTGTGTTTTGTCGCAGTGTTTAGATATTATATCTATGATAACATTTATTTACATATATTATTTGAACACGTTACAATAATTATACAAAATACAATTTGTACTTGTTTTTAATTATAGTTTAACATCTATTTAACTCTATACGCTGCGATATGACGACGGAGGACTCGTTTTATAAACTTGAAATGAAGCTTCAAGCGCAAAACAGGGTAGGCAGAGGTACAAAACATTTTTTTAGATATGGATTATTGCAAATATATTGTTAGTTGCGTATTTTTAAGGCAAGATCATAAATTTAGCTAGAAACTATAAAAAATGATTTTTCAAGGTTTTTATAAAATAAGGGCGTGTTTGGAACCCGTACCTTTATGTTGAATGATGTCTGTAGAGAAACTCACTTTGATTCTTATTTCAAAGTTGACAATAATATAAAAAAGTAAATGAACATAAATTAATACTGTTCTAATATTGCTGTATGTTGCTATGTGAAGTTTGTGAAAAAGGCGAAAAGTTTCGATGTATTTCTAAGGCATGCGTGTTTGTAAAAATAATTAAGTTGAATTATTTTGAACTTAACAAATGAAACCATTATAACCCTGTAACATAATAAACTTTTTGTCGAAATAGTGCTTTCGTGAAATGAATTTCTTACGTCGTTCCAACTTGGAATTGGGTTAATGGTTCATTAAAATGATTCGTTAAGATTATTGGCTGTTAATGGGCAAAGAGGTTTTATATGTGTTTTGAGGTGTCCACACGTTCGATGTTCAAGGTACGGTCCGGGTAAGCACAAAATACTAGAACATTTGTTTACGTCAGAAAAAAGCAATGCATATAAATTTGATTCTTTTTTATTCGTTAAATCTTTTGCAATATAAAGGTTTGTTTGTAAGTAAGCAAGCACTTAGTTGTGTGGATAAGCGAAGCAAAGTAAGTGTCACGGCCCTGCGCGTAGGGCGTCCATGCGGCTGCGCAGGGCGCGGACTGTCCGGAACCTCTCGAGTAGCAAAACGTCTCCGTCTCTCCTGTCGACATTGAGCAAGACACCTGAGTATTCTCTTAAATGAGGAAGACGATTTTACTTAATTATTCATTACAATACTATGGCGTTGCGCTAACTATAAAGTCAGTCTTTCGCTCGGAGGTTGACGTCACTGTGAGGGGGAAGTGGGGGCCGGGATCACGAGATGATGCAGTTCTTGTCGGGAGGGGCTCGAGCTCGGCGGCGCTGACGTCGCGCGCAGGCGACCGCGTCGTTGGGCACGTACGAGATGCGCACTCCGCCGTATGCGCGTCGAGCTGGCATGCTGTAGGACTCGGTGGAGGAGGAGGAGGAGGAACAGGTGCTGCAGGCGCTGGCCGCGTCGTCGTCCCGCGGGCGCGCAGGGGGGTCGGGCTCGAAGGCGCGGTTGTCGTCGCCGCAGAAGCGCACGCTGCGACCGGCGCGCCTCGGCGCCGCAAGCTCGGGCATCGACGCCGAGTGCGGCGCCGCCACCGCTTGTGCTTCCACAGGGTGCGGCGGCCGCCACGTGTCCGGCTCCTTAGCTTCGTCGGGGGCAGGCGTCGGCTGTTGGGGCTCGGGCTCTTCGAGGCGCAGGTCAGCGAGAGCGCGGTCGAGGCTGAGGCCCGCGTGTGACTGGGGCGGTGGCGCGGGCGGGGGCGACGGGGTGCGTTGCGGCGAGGGCGCGCGGCGCGGGCGCGGCGGGCGCGCAGCGGGCGCGGAGCTGTCGGACGGCGTGGGCGGTTCGCCGCGCGAGCACGCTATGGAGCAGTAGATGGCCCCCCGGCGCGGCAGGAAGGGGCGACCGAGCAGGCTGGCGCGGCACGCGTGGCAGGCGAAGCATCGCTCCGTGGCGTGCCAGTGCTGGCCGGCGTGCGACATCTGGCCCTGGTCCACGCCGACGGGCTCGCCGCACGCGTCGCAGTACTCCGCGAAGCAGCCGTCGAAGCACGGCAGGCAGTAGGGCCGCGCCTCGCGCATGATGTAGCGCTGCCCGCCCAGCTGCCGCGAGCACTCGCCGCACGCGAAGTGCTTCATGTGCCACGCGCGACCCTCCGCCTCCGTGCACTCGTCCGCCAGGATGATCTGCGTATAAAATTCATTTTCAAAATCAAATTTCCTTTATTTAACGATCAATGAACTACATACATTTTTTGTTCTTGTGACATAAAATTAAAAGTACCGCCTGTTCGCATGAACTACTTCAGGCTTGAGAAGAACAGACGAAAGCAGCTCAGCGCGAGAAGAATTCAATCGTGTTTATTACCGCCGCCACTTCGGCTATTCCCAATATTTTCCTCGTGGGAGATGCAAACATGAGTTAGACATGGAGTCATGGGAATTTATGGAGTATGATAAATCATAGGCATACGACGACTTACCAGGACCTTGATTATGGTTCACCTACAGTATTTGTCATGAAGCGACATGGATGACCAGACTTGCGCATATTCTACGATAACTGTCAATCAAGAAAAATTTTTTGAAATTGTATCGAAATTTAATTTTAAATGTTTCTTTAAATTTGATTTTAGAAACAGTTGTAATGCGAATTTAGGCTATAATAATGCTAGTACAGAATTTTGTAATTCCGTACCCCAGGCCCACAGCAGGGCCCAGCGAGCGGTCGATGCGTTCGCGATTGCACAATCAGCCGGTTACGAGTAATTAATTACTGAGATAAAGGAAGATAATGTGAGCTCCGGCGCGGCGGGGTGCGTCGACCGCGGGCCGGACAATGGGCGTGGGAAAGCTTCCCACGCGTGGTGCGCTCGTTAGTGGACGCGTCTCTCGCTATTAATATTTCGAAACGGTACCGCCACCACCAGCTGGACCGGTGGAAACGGTCGCCGCGGCTCCCAGGCGAGGAGAATAGACGGGAGACGTATTTTACTTACCCTACAAATCAGGTGAAGCTATCTGCTTATATAAAAATTGATACCTTTTTCCTTTAGTCGCGCTTGAGAACGATTTTCCTACTACATATACTTTATAGTTTTAGCCTATAGGTATCCATTACAAGGCACAGGCCTCCCCCAAGGATATCTATGGGGAATATACCTAATCGCCACGCCTGGCAGCCAGATTGAGTGCAGTGTAGTATTATGGTACACAAGGAACGCTGCTGCCCATCATCAGGAAACTTGTTTGCGAGCAGTGGCAATATTATATAATTAATACCCCTAGAATCGAACCGGCGATTTATATTTGCAAGTGTCATTTCGTACTGCTAGGCTACCACTGCTCAAATACACTTCATTAGTGACATAATATTTTACAAGATTATTTAATGTTTGAACGTCTTGAAACTTTGCCCGTTTCAATGGTTTCAATAGATGGTAACCTCCTTACTGTGGGTTTCATCAGCTGCCTCACGGTTTATTTTTTATTGGCCCTCTCGTACTCCCCTGAGTACAAAGGGATATCAGTTACAATAATAATTTATTTGCTATTATTTTTTCTTTAATTTCTTCCTCCCATCTAAATGTCAACCATTCATTCCTCTTTAATTCGACATAATCTCTTGCATTCTATTTCATTCTTTATAATAAAATGAATGGTTGCACAGACTTATTAAGACTAGGGGCCACTCGGGCAAATCATGAACTGATGGCGGGCCGGCCGCTAGAAGTATAGGTAATTAAATTTTTTTGGTTTTATCCTGGAATGGAATTCAATATTTTTCGAATGTACGAGAATATTATTTTTGCTGTCGGCGGGCCACCAGTATTCGACCGGGCCGTTCGAGCCGCGGTTTGTGCATCCGTGCTTTATATTCTTTTCCTCGTGTCACTTCGTTTGGTTCATTTTTGTTTCTTTGCTTTATTACTACTACTGCCTCATGGTTTTATCACCACAGCGCGCAGAACAGATGTCCGCAGGGCTTAAAGGTAGAAAGAAAACCATCTCACGCCTAGCACATCATAGGATGTCTATCCACAAATTGTACCGACGTTCATAAGTTTTATCTAACATTAATTAAAAAGAAACAAAGTACTGGATTCGTAATTCAAGCAAAACTAACGGGAAAAGCTTTTATTCAATGAACAAATAGTTATTTGATAAGAATCCTTGGCAGAGATTTCGCCAGATTGTTTTGATTCCCTTTAGGCTATCTGATAAAGTGTATAAATCTGTATTATTAAACTTTATTAAAAGATGTGTTGTTGTGGAGTTTCTTCCTGCTTCTCCACAACTATAACACCTCGTAGAGCAGAGTAGAGACAAAAATAAAATAGATTAAATAAAGTTGACGGTCAATAAGAGTTCTGTTAAAAGTTTCAATGTTTGAATAAACTAATTTTATCTTTATCTTTAACGCGTGCTGCCTTCACATCGAGAAGGCTTACTTTGTTTAAAATTTAAAACCGTGTATATTTAAGTACGACAGTTAACATTTGAACCTAAAATAAAAAAGTAAGATATCATGTCCGCACACAAATGACAGATATAGCGTGAAATTTTCACCCCGTGTAAACACATCCTTACCTCAAAGTAACCATTGAGAAATGTTTTGCATTTTATATCAATGTCTGACGAATGCCATAAAACACCTCAATATTCTTGTAAAATTGATTATGTGTTTGGATTGCCATAACGACATTTGTACAAAAAAAAAAAACTTATCAAAAAATCAAAAGAAATCAGAGAGCAGATTGAAATCACAACAGCGCGGAACGATTAGTTAAAATTAAATATTTTTAAAGATAAAAAATCTCGAAAGCTAACTGTTGATTTAAAGCAACTGGCACATAATAAAAATGAAATACAATAGATCATAAAAAATAATGCAGGCGCAGGCCGCGTCGCTCCGACATCTTGGTTTCCAAATTTAAGTTATGACGTTTAAATTTTTTTATTAAATACTTCATCAAATAGTTTGTGTTATTTGGTTTTGGCTTTAAAATGAATAAATGGATCATATATCACCAAAGAGTTTTTAAGTTTTTAAACCTATTTCTTACAACGTTATAGTGATAGTTCAAATATATTACGTAAATGATTTTTACATTAGAATGCGACAGGCTGACTTTAGGCACTACAAAGCGTGAATAGATAGTTATGTTTTTTATTCGGAGACTTCTTTTTATAAACTATATCTGTTGAACTTATCAAAAGATAATTATGAGACTATATTTCTAGGAGTACGATTCTCCTGGAGTCCATTTTGGGACCCTGTGAATCTAAGTTAGCTCTGGTGAGCAACGATTCCTTCGCAGTCTAAGTTAGGACTGCCAATACCATCATCCGGGCGTAGAAATCAGGGAGGAGACAATACCCTCCCTGATAGGCAAAAGCAACCATCAATCAATTCCTCGACTATTGCAAAAAAGTCATAAAACACGCAATAGAAAAAAATAAAGCTAAGCACCAAAATAAAAACAAAACAAAAATAAAAGACATCTTATCTTTATCACAGTATATAAACTGTGATAAAGATAATGACAAAATGTGATATAATGTAACTAGATATTAAGGAAATGTAAAAATAAAAGAGGACGAAAGAATGGTAAAACAGAGCAAAAGGGTAAGAAAGAAGAAATGTAGTATGACAGATAGGACGAACCGAAAGAGAATGTGAAGAACGAAAGAAAAGAGAATGAAAATAAAAAAAATTATGTGAAAAATTAAACTGAAAATTAAAGTCCCTGTCCCACCATAAATAGGGGTACGAGAGGCCCCCAATAGCGGGGGTCAAAAAAAAATACCATCATCCGATGTCCCCACCGATGTTGGGTTGTTTTTCTCGGACACTGCATTTGATGTGTTTGAAGTTTTGCTGCTAGCTGATTTAGGCTTTGTGCAGCTTTATCGAAATTTGCGCTGAGTGATCGTACCCCAATTACAACAAAGACGCACGCACGAAGATGGACTATACCCGTGTAGGTGTATAGTGTAGTGAATGAGGTGTAGTGTAAGTTGTGCGAAGCGAGGACTACTCAGCAGTCGGGAGAGACACGCGCTTCTCCAGACCGCTCTCGCTTGAGCGCGGGTTATTTCTCGAACAGGATGATACATGCTTACACCATCTTCAAGACAATTTTCTCCTCAAACAGAAGTCTGATAAAGCATGTTACGAGGGCCAAACTGAAAGTTTTTAGAACTGGCAACTTAAAAGCATTATATTAAAAAAATAAGTTTAAATTTTGAAAATAGAACTCTTTACCAATAAGATTGAGTATACATTTCATTAATTTGTCATTTGTTTTACGATTTGGCGGCAAATTGAAAATTGTCTGTGCACGTCAGAATGAATTTAAACAGAGAAAATTTTCGTGCAATGACTTTTTATGACTTTCGATGTCATATAAGTCAACAAGAAAGTTATGATAGACTTCGATTGGCTTTTCACGATGAAGCCCCATCTCGTGCCACAGTTTACAACTGGTTTAATGAATTCAAACGTGGTCGAACTAATCTCACCGATGATTTGCGTGAGGGACGGCCTTCTACAGCGACGACTGAAGACAATATCAGTGTTGTGCGGCGTATGATAGAGACTGACAAAAGAGTGACCTATCAGCAGATTCGGACAAGTCTAGGCATAGGTATGAGTCAAGTGCACAAAATCCTCCATGAACATTTAGCGGTCAGGAAGCTTTGTGCCCGCTGGATACCGCATAATTTTACCGAGGCTCAAAAACTCCGCCGTGTTGATTGGTGCCGAGAAATGATCCAAAAATTTAACGGAGGTGACTCAAATGCTGTGTTCGACATACTAACGGGTGACGAAAGCTGGATTTACTGTTATGATCCGGAAACCAAAAGACAGTCTGCTCAGTGGGTGTTTCCTTCCGAAGAGTTGCCAACTAAAGTGAAGAGAGGTCGAAGTGTTGGAAAAAAGATGGTGGCCTCGTTCTTCGGAAAGACAGGTCATTACGCGACAGTTGTCTTAGAGGATCAGAAAACGGTTAATGCAGAGTGGTACACTAACAACTGTTTGCCACTTGTCTTAGAAAAAGTTCGAGAGAAACGACCTCGCAGCAGGATCCTCCTTCATCACGACAATGCCTCGTCGCACACCGCCAGGCAAACGATCGACTATTTGGCGACCTCAGACGTGGAATTACTGGGTCACCCGCCGTATAGCCCCGACCTCGCACCCTGCGATTTTTATTTATTCCCGAAAATAAAAGAAAAACTTCGAGGAAAACATTTTATGGACGCCGAAGAAGCAGTGGCTGCGTTTCAAAACGCCGTCGAAGAGACCCCTAAGGCCGAGTGGGCAAGGTGATTTTCTCAATGGTTCCATCGAATGCAGCGATGTATTGATGTAAATAGACGCTATTTTGAAAAGTTATAATAAAACTAATAACTTGCTAGAATGCTTAGTTTTTGATTTTCTAAGAACTTTCAGTTTGACCCTCGTATCTCTTGCTTGGCTTGTGCATTAATCTGCAATAAGCCGTCTGCTGTGTTTAAAAGTATATAATAGACAGTAATAAGTTAATATTTAGTATTCCGATGTTTATCAACGCTTTTTCTTATTATATTTATGCTGTTATTACTTTTGTAACCATTGATTTTTGGATTAAGCGAATTACATATATATGTATGAGCTGTTGCTTGACAAGTTGACGCAACCATCACGATAATTCAGCTTTATTATATATATATATATATATATATATATATATATATATATATATACATTCATACATACATATATAAATGTGTATATATTTATATACACATTTTTACACGTGTAGATACATAAGGTGTTTTTATGTGATTAGTTTCCTTCCCAATTTGATTTTAATTATTTATTTGATTTTTCGTTTGTTGTTGTTGTTTCATCTACCTATACTAATTTATCTCTGCACCATCTAATAGTTAACTAATAGGTAGAGAAAGCCTTTGATATAAAGTTGTTATACATAAAACGTCTAAAAAGTATTATAAATAAATACACACATACTTTTGACGGCAAATGAACACTTCGAGTACTCTTTAAAATATTTTACACGTAATTAATATCATCCTGTAGATAATTCAAAGTGGGTAATATCATGAATAGTTGTATAGTAATCTTCTCGATCACTTGACAACCGTTTTCGTTTGTGCAGTGGTACGTTGCAGTGCGGCGAGTGCAGAATGCAGGGGCATGCCGCTTCCGCTGCACCGGCCTTGGCCGCCGAGCGGCTGCACTGCGGCGAGGTGCAGTGCTCGCTGTCCGCTGTATCGCAATATGCTAATGTACAACCCAAAGGTCGATCGAAAGTGAAGGGCCTGTACTCGTTATATATTTGTACGTAATTACACTCACGGACATTTGTAGGTACACTTAATGACAGGTAGAATAACACAAAATCTTTTATAGAGGATCAGTGCTTTATGCTATATATAAGAAGTGCAAATACATACACAGGCTATTCTTTTATCTTTCCAGCTGGTGGACGCCCACTGCAAGGCTTGAGCCTCCCCCAAACCTTGACACCATGACCGGCCCTGCGCTGCCTTGATCTAGCGACTTCTTGCGACCTGAACTATGTCATTATGTGGCATCTACCTAATGGACCTCACCAAGTCTGCTGGCTCGTGGTTGCTACTAGAGAATGTCTTTGTCCCAACAGCCATCGGTTGCACCGATTAGTGCCAAACACAGAGAGAGAGGGAGAGAGAGAGAGAGGGAGAGAGAGCACTAATCGGTTTAACATAACTCCTGAAGATGCCCCGTGGAAGCGTGAAACAAGTGTTGAGTAATTTAGCAGTGGCGGTTATGTAATTCGCATTGTTTGCCACATATGCATTTATCAGCGGGCTGGCGAGCGGTGCACTTTGATGCACGACTACCACTGCATGTGCGAAAGTGGCAAAATATTGGTCCATTTTTTACTTAACACTAGAAAATGAACAACCTACCAGTGTCATCGTTTCCAGACAATTATAACTTGGGAGTTTTCAAGACAAGAGTGAATAGCCTTTATCTATGCAAGCATGTAGCATCGATCTTTGTCATCGCTTAAAATCAGGCGAGACTGAGGTCAAATGTTTTGCTTATAAAGGATAAAAAAGATTTTGGGTTCTTGTGGAATTTTTTTTTGTTGATTGATGATAAATAAAAGTACTCAACCGTCTGTGAGGACTTGATGTAAACAATTTGCGTATTTCTTTCCATCGACCATGACCTCTAAGTCCGGCGACTGAACAAGTTTATTCAAGTTATACGACTGAACAAATCAGATTAACTGCTAAACTTACAGGCTAACATGAAATTAATTCTATATTACCGACCGCAGGCGAGCTCGCGTGAGTTGAACCTAATGATTTGGAGCTTATCAACGTATCGACATGCGATGCCCACCCATCCGTGATGATCTGACAAATAGAAGATAACGCGAGGAATTCAAAAGATGTGCAGTTAATGCTAACCAGGTTTGTTTCTCAAGATAAACACTAAAATATTAGTCTCTTTTGCGTTATGTTTTGTCTGCGTTTTTGGTAGCCTTTCGTATTTCTCTTGTCTTGGGTTCAGAGGCACTCTTACGAAATATTTTTTTTCATGATAATATTTACGTTCCCATCTTTTTTCCTTCTCAATGTTATTTATTTATTCATCTTTTATTCGTCACAAATTCTTTCATTAGTTTAACTTTTCCTGATCCTATCTTTCATCACCTTGCTTTCGCCGACTTCTCACAAGAACTACTGTAATATTCTGGTGGTAAGGTGAAGAAATGTTTTAAATTTTACTTTTAGAACTAGGAAAGGCGTAAGTAGACTGTTTTGCCTTCAAAGTTTTTCGTTTTATTGAATGATTATTTATAAATAATAAATGACATTACATGAGATTGTATTGTAGAACCGTACATAGTTGACTAGAAATACGTTAGTAATAAAAAGATAAAGTAAATTGTTATTATATTTATTTGTAACTTTAAATTTCATTCATTAATATTCTTATATACATAGACAAGGTAATCATATATGTATATACTGTGTATATGTCATTATTTTTCCCTCACGAAATTTCTCAAAGCTAACCATTGGGAACATTAAAAGTTTAATAAACCAATATGTACACTGCTGAGAGGGTTACCTGTGTAATCTCTCTGTCAACCCCCTATTTGAAGTGGGGATCAGATAGCGTCACTTCCGGTCGCGGCCGGATATTGAGTCGATGTTGCCAATTAAAATTACAACAGAATAAACGACGACATCTGTGCAGATATCATTTTGAAAAAAGAACGCCAAAATTTACATCGGATTAAAAGTACAAATATTTTACCGAGGTTAATATAGGCTTTTTTACTATTGTATAAAATAGGGTGTCTTTCATGTAAAGGGTTCTAGAAAGTCTTGAAGACCGCTCACTAGTTTCCTCGTGATTCATATATCATTTGTTGCGGATAGACAACGGAAATAATGCGAGTTTTCTACTGGAGAAGGCTCCTTCTTTGATACAATGTAACCTACTTTATGGATTGGATTATTGATAAATAATGTGAAGGATGAAAAAATAAGGAAAGAGAAAAGTGTTGAAAATTAAAAAGCATTATTTGTAAAATACTTTCCTGTTCAAATAATTAGATAGGGGGAAAAAGAAGCCTCTAAAACGGGGGCAGTGACAAAAACATAACAACCTACTTTGTGTATTTAAGTATCAATACACAATGTATTAAACTCAATGATGTCGTCACATTTATAAGTGAAATCCTAACACATGAATCTATTAAAAAATGTAAATAAACGGAAGCAAAATAAAAACAGGTGAATCTAATACAGACTTCTTAATGATATCTAAAGTAATAATTTTGTTTCTTTAAAATTTTTAAAAGTTTAAAAAAATGTTGATGAATTCTGAATTTACAAGTGTTACATCGTCTCATAGATTTCATTGTAGTATTTAATATGTTATTTATCTATAAACATCGTACCTATATAGATTCGGAAAAATTATTAACGAATTTCTTTCATTTTTATATTTATTCAATAACATGGTGAATTATTGAATAAATCTGAATTAATTAATGCTTTCTTGAATAGCTCATTATAAATGAAATGCTTTTTTTATTTATTGTTATTAACAATTCATACACGCTACCTATAACAATGCAGTATTATCTATCAGAATAAAACAATGGTAAAATGAGAACAATAATAATGCATTATTTTTCCCGTGTTTTATAAAGCAACGGTAACAAGCGATCCAATCATCAGCTCTCGAGCTCCGACAGAACTCCTTTCAAGGAAAGGTCTCCCTGTCAGGAGCATTTAACCCAAGTCACCTTTAAGAGTGTCTGTCTTTATGACCTAAGAGCTGGATCATCATTATTTTAGCCGTAGAATACCCACGACTGGATCAGCTTTTTTCGACTATTGTAAGATTAAGGCCTTCTTGCTCAAAATTATGACGAGAGATCTACCATGAGAGGTTCGTTCGAGATTTCTCTACGAGATAGATTTAGGATGGAGATTCGTAGGCGAATGAAAGTAACCGAACTAATAAATAGGTCGAAGTGGCAGAAGATAGGGCACATTTATTCAACCTTTTAGCTTAGGTTCACCAGAATATGGATAAGGTATTCCCTGTTCTTCTTAACCCTTAAATGCATGGTGATGTAGATCTACATCGCACGCTTTAATAGCCCATGGCTCATTACGTTTTGGCCCAAGTTGTATTTATTCTACTTTTTAAATAAATTTGATATTTACACGTTGATTTCTGAACCCAAAAACCAAATATTGACAGAAGGTTTTATTAAAAAATTCGTATTTCATGTTTGGCGCCAAACAGTTATTACACTGGTTCCCGCGGCCATTACAATCAGTTTTTTTTTGTTTTCGAGATTTTCACCTGTCATAGTTATTACATCAAGGTACTCCACTCTGTTTTGTTTATTGTATTACTTTATTATTGTGTCATTGAAATGTCAGCTGCTTTTAATCGTTTTGCATAATGATGTATGCATCAACAATATTTTTTTAAATAAAATTTTATTTATTTTATTATGATTTTTTACTTCATTTTCCCATAATCTTTATAAATTTTCCTATCCAATTTAATTTATTCGAAAGTGGTAAAAAAATTTATGCATTTAAGAGTTAAGAGGCGACTAAAAGGGCGTCAGGTTCGCGGATGTTAAGGGTAGCAGCGCGAAGTGATCTCGTATTGCTGTGGTACAGTGCCAGGAGAGGCACAGCTTCCTCCCGAGATGTGTTTTGAGACAGTACTGAGGGTCAGTTGCGAGTTACATAGGAGAACCGGTGGCCCCTCCAAAGGTATTGAACACGACCACTGAGATGAATTTAGTGGGTGTGAATGCCACAAAACCTTGTCTTTCCCCCAGAGGACAGGGTATCTTGTGTCCATCTAGCTTATTTCCTTTGCTTGCTTGCTTTGCTTCCCACTGCTTGTAAACCCTACTTAAAGTCACTAAGTCGATATCATCAAAGCTATTACATCTATGACTGCATACAAGTGCATAGATCCTTCTGCATATAGACGAGTGATCACAAATTAATTTCTGAATCAAATCAATTTTAAAAAAAACGAACTACGTAAGTAAAAGTTATGAAGGTCCCTTCCGACTGAATTTCAGACAGTTCAATATAGAGGCAAGTTCTATGTCCAGCTGTGGACATATTACAGCTTTAATGAAGATGATGTTTATTATTTATCCTTAAGCATGATAATTTACTTGCATTTTACGCTAATGCAGTTTAAAGTGTACACATTTAAAGTAATTTGTTTTCGATGGTTCGTAAATAAGGCCTATATTTCAAGCACCTTGTTACTATATAAATGCATTTGACTGTAATTGTTCTACTGGAAAAATAACTTTGTATCGAGGGGTTTTAACCCTTTGCATGTGTTAAGGGAAGTAAAGGGGACGTCTGCCGGTACGTCAATCGTCTTATCATTAGCGAGGAGGGCAAGGAGGGCAGGGAGGGCGTTCAAGCGGACGCGGACCCTCTTGCAGCCCAATTCGATAAGACTGCTTGATTTATGACCCAACAACTGGCGGGGCCGATGACCCGGCTTTAATTGTTGAACGCAAAACTGTGGATTAGTTTGCATCGTATCAGAATTTCTTTTCATATATTACACGCGTTTATTAAAAAAGAAAATGCAATATTTTTAAGTTGCTATGTCAAATTAGATCGTATATTAGCTACCCCGTAAGAGTGAGACAGAGATACTGCTAGATTTTGTAGTACGAATCGAAGTTTTAAATATGCATTATTACTAAAAAAGCATATTTTGATTTTAGGTTTAAAAAATCAATATCTTTAGATATAAATATTTTTATTGGGATCTTTATTCAATAGACATTAGCGCTCGTGTCTTTGTTTCTACATTTACGTATAATAATTCTGATTTTTGTTTGTTCACGTTTTTTCATGTTACAGTGTTTTTACTGTATCTTGGTCTAATTTTATCGACGCCCTAACAATGTTCAGTTCTTAAAATTATGGTTCTTGCGACCAATTGCTCATCCTTACTCCATATTGCCATCCTCAGGTTGATGATGAATCTTGCGATTGCGTCTTGAGTCTGGTCCGTGCAATACACGCACGTGTGTGACGTGATATTGCTACCACATGATGGACACTGTTATACAGCCCCAGTTTGTCTGTTATTCGACTAACTACGACGATCATCTCGCTCTTTAGATATATTCATATATCTAGATTAGATACAGGAGGCTCTAATACGACTTTGTCTTCTCCCAAAAAAATTGATGCGAAATATGTTGAATTTGTTAAAGAATAGTGGCAATCCTTGATTATTAAAGCTACAAGTGTAAATATGACATTGTATCTTAGGAATCGAACACGTGACCAACGATCGCAAGTCACAGTGTTATTCGCTGAGCTACCACTGCGCAATGTATTCTATTATTCTAACATTATAAGTAGTGGACTACCAGCGTGTCGGATCTGCTGAGAAGAGAAGATTAGAAACTTTTCAGTTGCTGTTTTTGAATGAAACTCAAATAAGTTTTTTGTATGTATATACTACATTATGATTATGTATTCCCCCATAGATATCTTAGAGGGAGGCCTCTGTCCAACATTGGACTTCTGTGGGCTGAAATCACGATACTATGCTATAATATCAACCTCGCAAGTGAGACAACGAATCAAGTTTAACACATTTCGATCAAAAAATAAGTTCTGAATGTTATAACAAGATTTATTTAAAAAATCCTTTAAATTTAGATTTAAAACTAGTGGAACTTTTTATAGGTGTATATATACTCATCGGAGAGATGGAATCCTTACCTCATCGCAGGCTGAGCATCTGGGCTTGAGGGTTTCGGCGTGATGCCTGCCGCAGTAGAGGCGGCCGTCCTTCCAGAAGTACACCAGGTCTACCAGAAGCTCCTGGCAGTTGGTGCAGACGAAGCAGGCGGGGTGCCACCGCGCCGCGGGGCCCGCTCTGGCCGCGGACACGCACATGTCTCCAGCAGACATGGTCTCTTCGCACTGCAGGAGAAGACGCATGATCAATAATCAAGTAACAATGTCTTCTTGTTCTTAATATGCAACCAAAGCTTCAAGAGCTCGGAGACAATTGTCACATCATATAAGAAATGTTCTTATATTTAATGGAATCAGGCGTTACCTTGCGGAAGTACATCCTAAGTAAGAAAAGGACCAATATTTAGCCACTTCTGCACATGTCACTCTTTGTTTTGTGTTGACACTGTGTCTGGCACTTTTCGGTGTAACATAACTCCTGAAGATGCCCCGTGGAGGGGTGAAACACGTGTTGAGTAATTTGGCGGTAGCGGTTGTGTGATTCGCATTGTTTACTGCATATGTCTTTATCAGCGGGTTGGCGAGCGGTGCACTTTGTTGCACGACTACCACTGCATGTGCGGAAGTGGCTAAATATTGGTTCATTTCTTACTTAAAATGTTCTTATAAAATGTCATATCGATGAGGCTTGACATTGCGTGGCAACTACGAAGTCCAAATTTGTCGTCCGGTGATTTTTTTATATCTGAGAGTCTTCTATAACTGTCTAAAAAGGCTTGCTTTATTAAAGCAAAACATTCGAGAACAAATGGCGGTGGTTAAAATAGAAGAACATTCTCGAAGATCCGAAAGACATCCTGACGATATAATTACGAAAAAATTTATTTACTTTTTTTTCTTCGCATATTAAAAATATATATTTATCTTAGAAAATATATTTTTTTAATTATTTTCAAAAGTTAATTTTATATAGGCCCCGTCCTTTTTAGTCGACAGACATGAAAACAAAAGTAATATTCTGTTATATTTATTCACTTAATATTTGTTGGAGACAGATTTAAAGTTTTAACAGTAAATAACCTGAAAAATAGTAAAATGCTCATGTTCTTTTAGTCCAAATGTCACTTTGTTTTTGTGTTTATCGACTACTTTTCGTAAATTTCATTAACATGAATATTTTCATTTGTAAAATAGGAAGGGTTATCTGTAAAGGTTTCTAAATTCAGCAATCGAAGCAGCCTTACGCTCAAGTAACCTAGGTGTATTTAAAGTTTTGAACTTAATGAACTTCAGATTCTTAGAACAGCCTTTATATGATTTTAAATTTAGAGATTAGATTATTTTATCAGTAGAAATATGGAGTGAAAACAAAAATGCCAATTAAAATTCAAGCGTTTCGCTATAGACTTAGTAATATATATAAATATAAACTCAACATTTAATAGCTCATAAAACCTTTTTCTTTGTTATAAAACCGAAAATAATTTAAAAAAGATAGATAGAGAAATCACATATTTAAAAAATTTTTAACACACGTCATTGGAGTTCCTGCCTATAGACACCCACTGCAAGACATGGATCTTTTTAGTAAGAAAAGGATAAGCTAATAAATGCGTATGCGGCAAACCGAACACCGATTAGTGCCAAATGTCACTTTGTGTTTGGGCTGGCGGGCGGTGCACTTTGTTGCACAACTACCACTGCATGTGCGGAAGTGGCTAAATATTGGTCCTTTTCTTACTTAGGAGGACAACCGTGAGGTAACGTCTGATTCTATTAAATAATTTTAAATTATGTCATCGGTCTACCCAGTGGTAGTCGTGCAACAAAGTGTGTTCTTTTGTGTACAGAAGAAAATTAACAGCGAACTTATTGCAAACTGCCATTTCGACCAGACAACTATTGTATACATCAAATGATAGAGTCGTAATGCCGATATATATAAATATATTTATAGTACTAATAATATATATGTTGTATACATAATAACATACTAACACCGGGAACAGATCTATGTTTAGTAGCGGATGTTTCAATTGATATGATAATATTATATAAACTTTATACTTTAATTTATATTTTAATAAAACATCGTTGTATTGAAAATGTTTGAACTACAACAGGAGCGCAGTTACCACATGAGTTCATTACGTAATTGGTTTTATAAGGAATTTTGTTTATACATTTGGTCGATCTAGTTTTTCTATAACACGGGCTAGGAATGTATGAGTCAACGTATACGGTTGAAAGCAAAGGCCGCTTTGTGTGGATTGTTGTGAGGTGACGCCGCCATTGTCGCCGCCGCGTTTGAGAGGTCGCGCTTACTCTCCACCATTCGATTTGCGTTGAACAATCGCTCGATTATCTTTTGTCCAACCAAACACACGAGAAACAATAAATAACAATACGGATTATTTACGTCCTCTGTCGTGGATTTGCTCATTTCTACCGGTGTATATTTACTAAGTGCTGGTAGACAAGGCATGGGTAGAACCTCCGCTAACATTACCGCTAAATATATACTCGCTGATTGTAAATGCCGTCATTTACAAAACAATCATACTCGATACATTCAGACGCCTTCCCGTGAGACATGTACTTCAATTTCCGAACGACGCGAAGACATTAAGACAGATCATACAAAACAATTCATAGCCGTTCGAAAACCGCCCTGCCTCGGTCATACATAGAAGCATTGCTGAAGATCCTTCCGCCACTTCTCTCAGCGCTAATCCTTTTCGAAGTGATAGTAATGTAAGTCTGGTAAGAGTCTGATCAAGTTGAAGTTTAGCCCACCCGGGTGACCTGGAAATGGAATATTAAACGGGTATAATCGATGTCACAGCCTAAGTCGAGGTCCCTTAGAGACCCTTGAGTCTAGTCACTCCATGGAGCCTGAACCGAAGGGATCTAAGAACTCAGCGGTCTTCCAATCCAGTGAAATTTGTATGTACCGATCCAAGCCTAGGCTTTTTTTTTGCCCCCGCTATTGGGGGCCTCTCGTACCCCTATCTTAGGTGGGACAGGGTCTTTATTGGCAATTTAATTTTTTTCACATATTTTTTTATTTTCATTCTCTACTTTCATTCTTCACATAATCTTTCATTCTATTCTTTTATGCCACAATTCTGCTTTCTTTCACTTTTGCTCTGTGTCCTTTCATTCCTCCCTCATTACTTGTTACGTTTTATCTTTTTTCTTTCATTTACATTTTTATCACCTTTTTTCTTATTGTCTATTTAAATTTTTATTTTTTTGTATAACTTTTTTAATTATTTATTAGCAGCATGAGAGGAATTCTTCCCTAGTTTCCTTTCCGACTATCAAGGAGGCTATTGTCTCCTCCCTGATTTTAACGCCAGACTGGCACTCGAATTCGACAGAAGCCTAGGCTTTCAAGGGAGCCCTCGAGATTTGCTAACTTAAAAGTGGTGTTAGGATAAGCTTACTTAGCTCTCTGTCCCTTCGCATACGAGGAATATTTTATTGCCATTTAGACAGCAGAGTATGTAAGTGAAATATACTCGTATCAAAATGAGAAAAAAAGAACAAAATTTATTTTATCATCTAAGTTACTCTACGCATTATGGGTAGTACATAGTGTAGTGCCAAAATAAATCACAAGTTTGTATGAAGTTGCGAACGCGTTACTTCTCTTAGGGAAGAAATATAAAAACGACGTTGGACTCGCGCCAACCGGAATAATGGCTTGTTTTACGAGACGCCCGCGATGTCTGGGGTCAACGGCCGCCAAACTGAATTCACTGAGGGGGATATTGTGAAAAATATTTCTATATGACACAGTTTCCAAATTTAACGGAAATTTCATTACATCTATATATTACCCTTGCCAGCCAGGAGAAAATAGCGTGACGTATTGCATGCAAGAAATTATTCATCACAATTAGGTGTGTGATATACTACAAAACGCTTTAATATATTTATTTCCACACGGGTTTATACTTCATCAATACATTTTCTTCTGATGCAGGCCCGAACTACTGCAGTGAGTTTAAGAAAATTTTACATACATTAATTTATCAGTGTTTTTAAACAATTTCTAGAATTGCAGGAAGTAGAAGTGAATCTTATTTAAGCTAACATGTAAAGAGTGTATGCATCAGTGAGGTTATTTGGACAGGATGTGCTCCTCTTCATCTTTCCAGCCGATGGAGTCGCACTGCAAGATGAAGGCGTCTCTCAAAGATCACCACGACGAGCGCTCCTGCGCTGTCCGCATCTAACGACTTTCTGTGACCTTTTGAATTATGTAAGAAAAGGACCAATTTTTAGCCACTTCCGCACATGCAGTGGTAGTCGTGCAATAAAGTGCACCGCCCGCCAGCCCGCTGATAAATACGTATGCGGCAAACAATGCGAATCACACAACCGCCACCGCCAAATTATTCAACACGTGTTTCACCCCTCCACGGAGCATCTTCAGGAGTTATGTTACACCGATTAGTTCCAAACACAGAGACTTTTTGACTATTGCACGACTACCACTGCATGTGCGGAAGTGGCTAAATATTGGTCATTTTCTTACTTAGGATGGACTAATACTTTTGAATTATGTCGTCGATCTACCTAGTGGGATATGCTCTACATTTTGAAGTACAATATTCTCCTATATATTGTATCAAAATCATCTGTATATGTAAAAATTAACGTGTATCTGTATGTCCTTTATAAAATCGTAAACAATGCATTTGATCGTGTGATGTTCTTAAGCAAAGTTATCGTGCATGAGCCTGCGAAGGTTTTTAAGTTGTTTTTTAATCAATAAAATTATTTAAACGAATTGAATAATTAGTGGCGAAGTAAAGCTTGCAAGGTATAGCGAGTTTTGTAATAAATTTTGGATTTTCATCAAGCAAAAGATTGTGAGAAATCTAACTATAGTGTGAAGGATTTTGGATAATAAAGCATGGATATGAATTGTTTTTATTAATGTACAAAGGATGTTGTAAAAGTGATTAAAAAACATCTGAGTTGGTAACGGGTTGGTGCATTCTTTTCTTGACTTATATACGAGTAAGAGGTCAGTATCAGTGATCGTATGTGAATATATGAAATAATGTTATTGAGTTCTTAAACCGGAACATGACAACGGCTTCGATCTATCGCGCGGTCTATCTATATAAGTGCGTCGATAAATATTAATGTTGCGGGCAGCCTTGGCGATGTCGCACCGATTCACCTCACTCCAATTACGAGGAGCATGAATGGGACTTCGCACTCGGTACTCCACGCACGCTTCGCACACGGGGCTACGGACCACTTCCACAAGCCGTCTCCGCAGACGGACCCTGCTGACTCATTGCCCCGTCCTCACCGGTGGCCCAAGCGAAAACATCAAGCGATGCCTTGTGATCTTAAAAAATTATAAAAAACAGCCTTCGAGTCTTCTGTTTTAATTTCTAGGATAAGCTGTAGTCAAATTTGCGTTACAAATGTATGTTTTCAAACAAATACACCTATCCCCCGATTTACACGGTACTCGTTTTACACGTTTTCGCTTTTACACGGTTTTCCAAATAAGTTTTTTTTTTTGTTTTAATAACCGATTTTATTACCATCTCCCATAATGTAAATATTTCTGCTCCAAATATCGAATCGGCACAAATAACTTGGAGAGATGAAAGTGAATTCGAACCTTCGATTCCGAAAAAAATAATGAGAGTAATTTCTTTTTTGTTCTTCTGTTTAATGTGATTATTGTAATTAAATAATTAAAAAAAAAACAGTTTTTCCGTAATATATTAAATATTTTAACTCATCAATGCATTTTATTTTTATTTCTGTGTACACCTAAAATTATTGAAAAAATTCCGCAACTGTTAAATAGCAAAATCATGCATTTTCTGCAAGTTTTTCGATTTACACGGTTTTGACTTGAAAATTCTTAATTTTCGATTTTAACGTTTCTCTCAGGAACGTATCTACCGTGTAAATCGGGGGTGGGATAGGTGTATAGTGCGAATGCTCTACCATCGTAACACATTTGCAAGAAAATCTCTAAATTAAACCGTAAAGATAAAAAAGCATATATTTAAATTGGAATGTGATAATGGTCACATCTTCAATCACGACCAGATAAAACGATAATTATAACAAGAATAGATCGCAATATAAAGTAAAAATTCTTTAGTTTGAATTTTTGGATATTTTGATCTATTAAATATATAGTAATAGATCAGAGTTTAAATTTTTTTCTTTATATTTATAAATTGCTGTTATGTGATGCAGTCTCATTTTAAAAGCGGTTCAAATTGAATTCTAACAAACTTGCTAATTGCGAGCGCCAATATTATATTTATAAATATTTATTTTTCAATCATGAAAAGAATTAATATTTATTTCAATTTAATTATCCTTAATTTTACGCAGTCGTAAAACTTTCTTCGTTAACTATGTACTAAATAAATTTCTTTTATTATCTTCATTGCGTTTTGTTTTCTTTTTAACTACTTTGTAAATTTTCTTATTACAATTGTTATATTATATAAATAAAGATGATTGACTCGTCAATACTTAATATTTGATTCATGCACAGTATTATTGGTTATAGATGTAAAAGTTTTAAATAGTGTATTTGTAGCTGGTTTTAGTAGCGGTAAGAAGCGATTTGCGATAGTAGGTCACAGATTCGATTCCGGTATACAATCTTATATAATTCACATTTTGTGCAATAATTATATTAGGATCCAGGCAATCACGGTATATCCCCCAATATGTCTTTGGAAGGGACCAATGCCTTGCAGTGGGCGTTTTTTAAAACGACTGTATACTTCATTTGCTGTCAATAAATATATGGTACACCGTTACAGAAATAGGAAATAACATAATAATAATATAGTATGAATAAATAATAGACCAACACTACGGAAAACAGTGATTATATACTATGGTGCATATAATTTTATAACATTGCTTTGTTTACTTTTATCGTACGCTTTCGACATGAATCTTGTCACTTGGACCAAACGCATCTATCTGTGAGCCATTGTTTAAGCTATACCAGACGCCAATGGTTCCTGCTCCTTATGATTCTTATAGAACAATTTATAATAAATCTTAACTGTGATTCTACTGTATTAATGACAGAAAGTTAAGAATGACTTACTTATATTCGACTATGTAATAAAAAAAATTGTTAAAGGTTTTTGATATGTTAAAGGTACATTTTAAATGAGTTCATAGAATATAGCATACATTGGAAATAATGTGTTCACTTCTAGTCTATTTCGATCTGTATTAAATATTTTTAATTTTATATGACTTAACAGTTGGACTCTTGTCTTGAAAACTGCGACGCAGGGCTTTCGCGCTGCAAGTTTCAAAATGTTTTTGTTGCTCCTATATGTGCGCCTCCGTTGTTATATTATAATTTATTTTTACCACGTCTCTGCTTGAATTCATCATAAAGAAAAATCATACGAAAAGAATAATTAAAATTGACTGATATTTATCTAAATGAGTGTTATATTTGACATTATCAAGTCAATAAATCCGTGCTAAAAGATGTGTTGTTGTGGAGTTTCTTCCTGCTTTTTTTTCACAACTATAAAATATTGCAAGGCAGAGTTGAGTCAGAAATGAAATAGATTATAAATAAATGCATAATAAATTGACGATCAATAAGAGTTCTGTTAAAAGTTCCAATGTTGAATAAACGAATTTTATCTCTACCAAAATATATCCCGTAGTTTTCGTACGTACTTGCACGAATTGCTTAGCAGTTAAAATGCTAAAAAAATAGGTTCTTCGCCTGTTCTTCTCAGGTATGAAGCAGCTGAACAGGCGGTGGACTCAACTTGATAACAAAAGATATAATCCATCGTACGTTTAATAAAGATTTTTTGAATTTAAGTTACGTAGTTATATTGAAACATATCGCCATATAAATGGCAAGTTGTTTGTTGACGTGTCGGTAATGACTCCGAGTGGAAAATTCCGATATCCAATATTATTATTTGCCACAACGATACGACATTACTCTTGTTTATTTAGATGTTGTATGATGACGACTTTATCTATATTGTGATTGGGTATGAAATCAAAATCAAAAAATTTTTTTATTCGAATAGGCTATTACCATCACATATTTAATGGAATCAGACGTTACCTCGCGGAAGTCCATCCTAAGTAAGAAGAGGGCCAATATTTAGCTACTTCCGCACATGCTGTGGTAGTCGTGCAATAAAGTGCACTGCCCGTCAGCCCGCTGATAAATGCGTATGCGGCAAACAATGCTAATCACACAATCGCCACCGCCAAATTACTCAACACTTGTTTCACCCTTCCACGGGGCATCTTCAGGAGTTATGTTACACCGATTAGTGCCAAACACAGAGTGAAACTCAGAGTTTCATCACTCCATCACATTCGAATCAATCAACATGAAATGTCAGCATTGTTGTCCCTGCAGGAAGCTACCGTCGGAAGGCAGTTCAACTAAGAGCCGACAGTTGCTCTTTACAAATATAGTTTTTATAAAGAGTCCGTGACAATGATTAGCTTCCTTGTGAGCATCAACATTAAATTTCATGCATAAACATCAGTGTATATTGTTTTAATTAAATAGCATTAATTCGGAAAGCATTCGGACTTGTCAAGGAAATAAAAGGGAATGTATTCGTAGTAAATTTTTAGTGTGAAGTGATTTTATTTTAAATCTATAAGGAATCAATTTGTATTTGGAACGAGATAGACACAGTAGCGGAGGCGTAGTTGACTTTCGCTGACACTGCGCACCAGACGGACGGTCAGCTGAGCGGCGGATACAGGACGTGACGTCACGGGAAGTTACCGCAGGCTGTTGATCTATTTTTATGCAGGCGACGCCTCGCATCTCCGTCCACTGGCGGCGTTCCTTCCGAATTTGAGATTGCTTTCGGACTCTATATCTCTACAATTAAAATGCACAACTTGTCTTGTATAAATTGTGCATATCAACAGTCGAAACATTTGCACCAGATTATGTGTATAAAAAATACAACGTGTCCTATAAATCAACGCCAGGTCAAAGATAATTTATTTTAAAAAATGTTGTTAATAAAGGTGTGTGTTAAAAAGTATCGTTTCTGTTTAGCATCAGGTCACTGCAGTATTGATTCTGTCTGTCATAGAAGAGGTACACAGCTATGAACAGCACTTACATCGACAGAGAATAAGTAATTGTCTTTCTAGAAAAAACGATTTGAAAAGTTTATTCCAGAAAGATATTTGTTGCAAAAATATCTATGATCGTATATCACCGGTGACCAGATGGCGGCACCTGCTTCATCAGAAGTCATAGGAACTCGTAATGCCGGGTAAGTCCATTAGGATTGAATGATCCATCTGTTTAGATATAATAACTAATCCCGGCACCGGTTGGATTTACAAAGCGGTAAGCCGCATTATGACAAGGAAAATCCTCACTCGCAATCGGTATATACCAGACGGGTTTAATCATTTGCTATTTATATCTAAATTAATTAATGCCGTACCAATTATTATTTAATTTATTCTTTTATTATAGATGTTAGATGTTTTTATTTACTATTGTATTATATTTATAATATGTATTAAACCTTTTTTATTATTAGTATATATGTTATATACGTATGTATGTATGTTTATGTATATTTATGTTCATTTGTTTGTGACTCTGTATTATTTTGTACACGTGAACTACCCTTTATAAGTACTTTTACCTTTTTCTTACTATGGTTGTCTGTAAGAGATTGCCTTGTGTGATAAGACCGCCCATTGTACTTTTCTGTATATTATTGTATCTGTATATTATGTATCTTATCGTGTACAATAAAGAATATTAAATAAATTTTTATTGCTTTATTTCGCAGCGTGATTAATGTTGAAAGATCTGACGTTTTACTGATGTTTTTTTTTAATCCATATTCTACAGACATTAGCTTCTGTGCTTTGGGTTCAACAATTACGTCTAATATTTACGATATTTTTAAACTCAAGTTTTTGCAAGTTGGTGTTTAAGTAAACTATTAAAAACTATTTAAAACTATTTAAAACTAACTTAAAGTCAATTATTTTTTTAAATCATCGGTGTCTTGTTTATTAACTTCGCCCTAACAATGTACAGTTTTTAATACGGTTCTTGCGACCACATCTTCTTTTACTGATATTAAATATTTTAATTTGGAGAGTGGCGTGTTATTGATTTGAAGACATAATTAAAGCATATTTGAAGCAATAACAATTCAAATTTAAGCTGTAAAGGAATGTCATATATAGGTTACATTACATCAGCCGTTTTATGGTCTTGATTGACATCAAATGTTTTAACTATCTTTCATCGTTTCAGCTCATAGACACCCACTGCAAGATTTAGACCTCCTTTACTGATATCTATGGGAGTTATGCCATAATGGTCACGCTTGGTAGGCGGTTGGCGATAGCAGTGTGTTGTCGGTGTGGACAGGTCTCCCACTAGATGGACTGAAGAAATGTTTAAGGTCGCGGAAAGTCGCTGGAGGCAGCGCAGGTCGGGTCATTCCGGCGATATTGGAGGAGCCCTATGCCTTACAGCGGGCGTTCATCGGCTGAAAAAGAGTGTGTTGTTATGGTAAGTAGAGGGCTTTAGTGCTCCTCTGAAAACTTGTCCGTAAACAGTGGCAATCCTATATAATTAATGCACAAAGTGTAAATTATATAAGATTGTATGCGACCTATGATCGCCAGTCTGTTTTCCAACACTGAGTTACTAGCGTAATTTATATATATTCATTGTATTGAACTTGAAAACGATTGTAATTGTATATGTAAAAATATTTTTTTTACTCTACCGCAAAGGAATAAATAATATTGCATTGAAAGCGGCTGTTTGGACCACACAAACGTCTATCATTTGTCTCTGATCAGCAAAAAATCTCATCAAATGCAAAACATAGTTCGAGATCCGCGCTAATTTGTTGCAAAAAACCCATCGCGTAGTCCAAATCAAACATCTATCAGGTGACCCCGCCCCGGGGACCATTCGCCTTGATGTGCCCGACTCGGCTCGCGTCCAGCAATATATTATATTCCGTAACGTAATTATAAAACGCCTGATTACGGAAGATGAAGCACTGCGATCAGGAGCAACGATTTGCAGCCAATTTGGATGCGGCACAGAACAAATACATCGGCACGATAATTACAAGGCGCTATCCTGTGCGGTGAACTGCCGCATTCGGACAAACATTGGATCTTGGCTAATGACAGCAAATTGTCGACCACCGGGACGTCAGCTCTGTAAAAAGTAAGTCCTTGGCGGTCCGTTTGTCAGACCTACAGGTATATTTCACATCGCTGATGGAATCTTTGAGTTTGGTAAATACCATATCTAATGCGAGGTATATCTGCAATTCCATAACTTTATATACGGGATGATTATTTATAGACGTAAAAGCATTAAAATGACAAACGTACAGCACGTTTATAAGCCTTAAAATTTATACATCCTGTACGAATCGATAATACTGATATATAAATTAATTTATTTTTCCTATAAGAATGCGACGGGCTATAAATTCAGGTTACAACTTACGCACGTACAGATAGTAAATAATAATTAATAAAATAAAGTAAAAAATAAAGCATCAGGAAGAAAAAAAAATTGAAATTTTAAACTAAATAATATCAAAGCGTCGCCAATCTTACTTCTCCACATAGGAGAAGTAAGATAGGCGATGCGAGTAAGGATTGTGAATGAAAGGAACAGAACAAAAGAAAATATGATAAATGAAAGAAGATGTAGCAATAGAAACTGAAGCAAGAGAGACGAGAATGAAAATAAAATATTAACAATGAAAAAAATATTGCTTTAATAATGTCCCTGTACCGAGGGTAGGCTTGTATCTTACAGTGGGGTCTGCCGACATGAATGAATCAATGCGAATATCGTGAATAGAAACTGATAACGATACATGAATCGCTGGTCGCCTAGTGAGGAACCGTGTCAGGACATATGAATGCAATTGGTGAGGAGAAGGCGCATTCCTCGCACCGTTGTTTGTGGGTGTTTATGGTTGGACTACGTGTTAATTATCGTTGCCCAGTCCAAACACGCGCCCGTGGAAGCCTGCGTCCACACAGGAGTCGACAAACCTCACTTCGACACCTATAGTGTGACCACACGTGAAATAATACGAGGATAGTCTTGGGAATTTTATCTATTTCTTAACGTGATTGAATCGTTCCTGTTTAATTAATGATGATGGGTGATGAAGAGTGCATTCGCTATAAGTCATCCTATAGGCTGCAGTAGTAAACTTGGTTTGATATTAAGCGCCAAAAAGTTAAAGTAGTGTAGTGAGATGGCTTTTTATATACATCGATGTTATTTTAAGTAAGTATGGTTATAGATATAAGATAAGTAATTTACAGTACAGGCAGCCCACTTGTCTGCTAGTTGGCATTTTTTTGTAAAGTTGCACTGTTTACATATCGTTTTAGTTGCGTATATTGAAAGTATATATTTTCATGTATATTAGATTCGCAACCGCTTTATCAATAGACAAGGACCCCGCACGTTTTTTTTATTGATATAAAAATATATATAAAAGTGTTAATATTATTATAGCCCTGTTTAAAGGTCTCTCGTACTCCCCTATCGAGGGTGAACAAGGACAATTTTTTTTTAAATGATATATTATTTTCACACTCTTTCTTCATCTATCTCAGTGTTTTACATTCATTTCATCACATTTTCTTGTATTAATTTTCAAATTTTATTTACCTTCCATACAGGGCCTCGTTACTATTACCATTCTTCTAAAATACTACGTGCTACAATTTTAGTTTATTTCTTCATACTTTTAGTTTATTTTCTTGCATTCAGATTGTATATCTTAAATTATTATTTTATTACTTCCTATGATACGTCAGTTTGTTGTTTTTAGTTTTGACATAAGCCACAAACTCAACGAATAGTAAAAAGGATAGAAAATAACGTGGCTTGAAGACAAGAAACTTCCAGCAATAAAATATTGAAACTTTAAGCTATAATAGCTGGAAATAAAATACACTTAAAGCATCCGAATGCACTTGTCATCGATGACTTTAAGCTCGTAAATAAGTTTTGGCTGCCAACCGCCTTGTGCGGTCTTCATTGGCATGCCAAGCACGTAGCCAACCGCAAACTCGTGCCCGGCCACTACAACAACCGCTATTGTTAAATTCGTTACCTTGCCAACTTTAAGTCTCTTAACATTTCAGGTACGGTCAGTTTCGTTACCTATATTACAATAACTGTATTTTATACATCCAGTGTTCAAAGCGGGCAGCGCGGCTTCCGCTGCCCGTAGTAGTTACCGACCAAGTTGAGATTCGGTCCTCTTGGATGACCTTGAGACGGAATGCCAAGTTGAGGTCTCTTTGAGCTTAATCACACCTTGAAGTGTCCAGCGATCTAAAAGCGGGACAGCCTTCCAATCCAGTGAAATTGTAGTATATAGCAGTAGTAGCAGCAGGCTTCCTAGGGAGCCTTGCTACCTTAAAAGTGGTGTAAGGCTGCGTCTTCAGTGCCTTGCAATCGCGGAATCTGCAAATATCATTTGGGCAGCAAAGGGAATCAGGTCAAAAAAATCAAAGCGGGCAGAAAAGATGGCCGCTGGGTAAAAAGTCTCTAGACGTGCATAAGTAATTACTAGAAGGATTCCACGTGAATAGTAATATGAATGAATATTGATATCCAAGGGCATTAATTGATTGGTTTGTCCCAGTTTTGACGCGCGCCTGGTGACTCTGTATCAAAGAGATATTCCCACAGGGTCTGCACTGTTCGTTTTATTTTACTCCGGGCCGATACCTGCGCGCCCGCCCGCCTCGCCGTCGCTTTGTCGGCGTCGTCCGTCCAACGCCGCTCCGCTGTTTGCCGTCCGCACACAGTCCGCTGTCGACGCAGCGTTGGGTCGCGCGCCGGGAGATTCTCGGAACACGTCATAATAGGGGGCGAAGCGAATCCGTCACGTAGTCGTCATCATAACAAATCAATCAACACGTACACGGACGTGGGGTCCGTCTATTCATACACTTTTTCACACAACTGTACATGCAAGGACAATTAATTCGCCGTATAATAGTGTATGCGGCAACACTTTTACTGCCTGCTCTCTTAAGGCGGAAATTCAACGGAAAAAATCAGATGACACATAACTAGAGAATCTTAAAGATTTTAAAAAATTTATCACGTCATTTATAAAAGCAAAACTTCCATCTGTAGTGCATATTCACGACTATACCCAAAGTAATTCAATTACATGACTAATTGTCGCAAATTAAAAAATAAGCGTTATCGAGTCATCTTATTAATTGACTCTATTCTTTCAAATTAAAATATCTGACACTTTTTGCCTCATCGGGAAGTCGATGAATGAGATCGCAGTCGCCTGTGCCCGTTGTACGTTTGAAAAAAAAAAAAAAGCCGACGGATTCGAACTCGGGGGTCGCGCGTGTGGGAAAGCCGCAGGCGTGAAATCACTGAGCTACAACAGAGAAAAAAGTTTACGTCGGTCTGTACGCATACGACACTATAGCAAATCATAAGATTAGTGTTGTTTCTAAACTATATATATATATATATATATATATATATATATATATATATATATATATATAACAAGCGGCGACGGACTGAGCTCACTTTGTGTTTGGCACTAATCGGTGTAACATAACTCCTGAAGATGCCCCGTGGAGGGGTGAAACACGTGTTGAGTAATTTGGCGGTGGCGGTTGTGTGATTCGCATTGTTTGCCGCATACGCATTTATCAGCGGGCTGGCGGGCGGTGCATTTCATTGCACGACTAACACTGCATGTGCGGAAGTGGCTAAATATGAGTCCTTTTCTTACTTAGGATGGACTTCCGCAAAATAACGCTTGATTCCATTAAATACAATGGGCTATGTCAGACACTTTCGTCCGTCTGCGAATCTTCGCACTCTTGATTTTAGAGAGTTCCTCTCATAGGTAGATAAATCTCAAACTTGGTTCTCATCAATATCATATCGACCAATGGACCTGCAAAGTATAGAGCTTAATAAGGCTGAGAGACCACGTACCAGGTAGGTTCTCCAACCATAAATAGAAGTCATTACAACTTGAACCGGCAAAAATCTTTACACGCGCCCGTTAAACTCTTTTCTATAGAAGTCTCAGTGTTACAGACTCTACAAATGTCGTTAAGAAAAACATTGAGAACTCAACTTGGGTATTAATTTGTAATGTCTTATTTAGAAAATAACTCAATGAAAAATTACAAAGATCTTCGTTGATGAGACTTCGTTTTATAATATTGATAACGAAATAAATAAAAATACAAATATGTTTTTAAATTCAGCTGTTTTTCTTATATCATATTTATGTTACGAGGAACTTTCAAGAAGATTTTTAAACAAATAAAAACAAAACCCATTAATATATATATATATATATATATATATATATATATATATATATATATATATATATATATTAATGAGCATGTAGCGGTTATTTGGAACTTACTCGTCTACGTTGTGTAACAAAAAAGATAATAATATTTTCGTGAACTCAGTGTGCACTCAACGTGCGCTCACTGTGCACTTATTTTGGACTCCATTTGCACTAAGTTTGCACTCAGTTTGCACTTAGTATAAACTCAGCGTTCGGAGCGCCAGCTTAATAGGCGTTGAGAGCATTTCACACAATACTCTAAATTAATTGCGTCATAAAGATTTTTATAGTGCTTATTGCTTTTTTTAGTTATGATTCCTTTTGTTAGCCTAAAAGGCTTGATATTATCTTATTTATATGATTCGAAAAATTCCATTCACTCTGTTATTATTAACACATTAAACAATATAAAATAAGCTAATTTTAATTACAAGATTTTCAGAAATCTATTCTACGTATTACATAATATTTCAATTGTTAAAAGCTTAACACCTATAAGTCAATACGATAATAAAAGAAGAAGAAATAAAAGAAGAAAGAAGGTAGAAAGAAAGAGAATAAGATTATACAGGCTGATTGGTTTGTGGATCTCAAAGAGGTGTATAGCTCTTTTGTCAGTAAAAAACTTTAAATCTTTTACACTTATTTTCAATTACATTGTATAAAGCGATCACCCTGAAATATACGAGATTTTTTTTCTGTTACAATGTGACAGATATATAATTTCTGGCTGTGCAAAATCTGCAGGTACAGATGATAAACAATAATTAGTTTTAAAACGTAGCATTAATTGACAGCCGGTGTGATATATATTCGACCCTTTAAAGTTTTTGTCTATAGCCAATTATCTTGTATGTTATTAATTGTTTTACGTAATAGTCACTATGATAATGTATGTATTGTTGCATCCTGTACATATTCACTATTTTAAAGTATAAACCATCACCCTGTACTGTCGCAGTAGTGAACAGTAGCCTATCTAGTAAACACTTCTGATTTCTTAACTTTTATAAGCATGTTAAGAAATAAATAAAATTAATAAATTTGGCCCAGCAAATTATTAAGTATCGTTGCAAGAGGTTCATTGCGAATAACAATTTAAGTTTGCAATGGTCATTAGTGACGCATTGCATTGGACTATAATACGAATTTGTTTTGTACCATGAAATGAAGAAATAGTCGGATTTTTCACACTTTTGGCTAAATATCGTATTATGTACACAATTTTCAAAGCTCATATTCGCTTAATGAGCGACAGAAGCAGTGGTGGTGGTTAAGATACATTGATCTACGAAAGTAGCAGCGATTTTGATAATATACATAATATAGAAATAAAGCGCTTAACTGCAAAGTGTTATCGTCTTTGTTTTTTTTTAATAACTTTTGGTTTATTTAAAGTTATGAGCATGCAATTTAAAGGTAACGGAAAATGTATTTACGTGTTATAAATATTTTTCCAAGGTGGAATGTTATAAAACTAATTAACTCACATTACACCCCGGATTTTTGTACAAGATTAAATAAGGTACGAAATGTAGACGAATGAAAGTAACCGAAATAGTTCAGTGGATTTTTTATTTTTATTAAACCACATTTTTGGGAGCCTTTCGTACATCCCGGTCTTGGGTACAAGGAACAATTTTAGATCAATAATTTTTCCACTTTCTTTTTTATTTAATCACTCTTCTTATGTCTGTCTTAATATCTTTCACTTATTATTTTTTCTACTCTCACATTATCATTCCTATACATTCCTTTACCTTTTATACATCAATATTTTACAATCCTTTAATTTCTTATCTTTTTTTATTATTTATATCTACATCACTTTATAACATAATTATATAGTCATAAGTTATCTCCTTTTCAGTCCAGTAGATTGGCCGATTGAAATTTCAGCAGACAGACGACATGTTATGGTCGAAAGAAGGTAAACGAAAGGTGGCAAAAATGATGAGGAAGAATGAGATTTTATCAGGATATTTGAAACACAAAATATGATTAACGCGTTTCCGCTTGTCAAAATAACACAAAGTACAGTTAATAATATTTGCGATACGTATTTAATAACAGACCATGTATAACTATTTAGTCATAATGAGATTTTGTATTGGTATGTAACATTATAGATTCTGTTTACAATTGTTATAAAATGAAATAAAAATGAAATGTCGATTTTTCTTCCTCAAGGCAAAAGGTTCGGACATCTTTATATAGTTTCTTAACAGCTTTTTGTGTTTGGTTTTTTATACAGCGACGACGCGGCGGGCCTGATGGAAGCGGCCCCAGCTCGCTCCGGTCCAGTTTTTCTGGCGCAGTTTTTTGTTCCTCTCGGAATCTAATGCAATTGGTATTTAAGGCGCTTACTAATTGATTGGTTTAGTATTGATTTATTTCAGTTAATTTTAATTGGAAAATACATTAGAGAGTCAGTCGGTTTTAAATATTTAATGTTTTTCACTTAATTATTTATAACATTAGGCAAAAAAAAATCTGATATTTTTAAACTTTCTTTTGTGGACAATGCGTTTAGACTTTATGATTGTTTTGTGTCCAAGTTAAAATCTAATTTTACTCGATCTGTTTATTGTTTGTTTACGTAAGAATATACGTATACACTGTACAATAAAATACACGCATTGTTGCAGGCCACAAACATTCACGAACATTTTTAATAATACTAGATTATTTTGATAACTGTTAATCTAAAATATACAACGATTAGAACGAAGAACGGACATACAGAAGAAAGATATTCAAAAATAAAAAGAGTAAATGCATAAACAAATTCGATAAGTAAAATTAAATCTAGTGATAAATTTAGTGAAATTTCTTTTTAATGATTTTTATTTTAAAAGAGGTTCGTCTGAGGGTTTTCAAGTCGACTTTTAATTACTTAAAAAGTAAAAACTTACTTCTTTACACACACACATATATACATACATACAATCAATTTCGTATTAATAAAAAAATCGATGCGAAATATATTAAATTGTTTCAATATTTATGTCATATTCTGTATTTTGTTTCACTGACTTCAATTCGTAATGAGTATGTAATAAAATTTTATGTATACTTAAAATTACATGATAACTTTACTTATTTTAAATGTTATTAAGATATCCTATTGTTATTTCAGCCAATAGGCGCCCATTGCAAGGCATGGACCTCTCTCAGAGATATCCATGAGGGATATAACATAATCGCCACGCTTGGCAGTTGCGTTAGCGATCGCAGTGTGGTATCATAGTATGCAGAGGACGTTGCTGCCTATCCTCTGGAAACTTGTTTAATTAATGCACAAAGTGTTAATTATATAACATTGTATCTCGAAAATCGAATCCGCGTCCTACTAATCGCCATTCCCAGTCCTCTGACACTGGGATGTTATTGTTCTTTTATGGTTATTCAAGCAAATAAAGATTAATCACTAGAACGCAACTACTTGCTTTGTTAAAACAGTATCTGATTCGTGACCAATGTAATGATGTAAGTAAGAAAAGGATCAATATTTAGCCACTTCCGCACATGGAGTGGTAGCCGTGCAATAAAGTGCACCGCCCGCCAGCCCGCTGATAAATGAGTATGCGGCAAACAATGCGAATCTCACAACCGCCACCGCCAAATTACTCAACACGTGTTTCACCCCTCCGCGGGGCATCTTCAGGAGTTATGTTACACTGATTAGTGCCTCTCTTTAATGATGATCTAACTCTGTAATGATGTAATTTCTCGGCATTTCATGGATTCACAGTCCGAGTGCCGGGACCATCGCGTTGTAGGCAGAGGGCCTGGGTATTATGCCCTGGGCTGACCTGCGTACTAGATTTAGGATCCCGTTGTCTCAATAGCTCTCACCTTCACTGCCCTGCTTGCTGACCAAAATATAAATGATCCTTGAAGAGTTGTTTAAAGAAGTTTCGGAGAAACGTCACGACAGATTGGACTGTTATGTTACTGATGGAAGACCAGAGTACCGAGGTAGGTCCAACTTTTTCCAGGACTATGCATTGGTACTGAACTCAGGCCAACAGCGATCTCTATAGAACATTCTTGTGCCCCTCAAAACTATATAATATCACCGAAGGGATATCAGTGTATCCCTTCGGTAGTGATATTCGGATTTCGGTAGTAATTTGAAGCTTGTTCTCCAGAGAGCAGGGTATCTGGTCTGAAAGATTACCTACTCCTAAAAGAGTGAACGATCCTCCGACAACTGGTGGGCGTGGTACTTCAGAAAATTAATTAAAATTTCAACATACCATCTCGATCCGACGCCATCGAAACCGCGGCGTGTTGCCTACCCTTTTTATTTAAAAGGGATTTGTTATTTCTTTTAGCCGGCGCATCGTTTGTTACCGCGACCTTGACTTCCTCGAATTATTTATCGGATTCTTTGTTTTTTATCAAACGAATGATTAGCTAACTTTTTGTAGATGAGAAAAGAGAAATTGTATTTATTATTCATTTATTCATACTTGTGTACGTTATGTGAAGAATTCCAGTGGAGTCCAGTTTGATTAAAAAAAGAATCAGAATGAGCTCCCAGGTAATGACATCTTTCAATTTAAAACCACAGTTCCAAACGTACAAAGGCCTTAAAGTCTACGTCTCTACTTCTTTTTGAGGTCATTTCCACAATATCCTTAATACATTGGTAGAGCAATTTATTGCAAAGTTTTACAACCGTTGCTTTTTAGTTTTTGTTTTTTCCTGTTTGACTTTACAGTGCTATTAATTTCAAGTTATGTGTCTGTAATTTAGAGGTAAATAAATTTGTTTCATTCGTTCAATTATTTCAGCGGATATATGCCCACTGCTGGGTATGGGTCTCCCCCAAAGATCGTCATAGCGGCCGGTCTTTCGCTGCTCGCGTGAAGCAACTTCCTGCGAGCTTGATTATGTCATCAGCCCATTTAGTGGGGGACCTACTTAAACCGTGTCTACCGGCTTCTCTAACTGCCACTTTAGACGAGAAATTCTAGGGGCTTATTGTGTTTGAATTTACTTTCGTGTTAGGAAATCGGAAAACTAACTATTGCTCTATTCAGGTCGAACAAGGCAAAGGAATGGAACAATCACAGTTCAAACAACACTCGGATGGAACGTCGTCAGCGCGTGGGAATTTACCTCGTGATGCCGTTAATGATATCTTATCGAGCGGCCGATAAGGCTGTGTGCGATCGGTCTCATGGCTTTTCCTTTTGTTTCGACTGTACGAGTACCCTCGCACCCTGCTCCGTGTCAACATAGCTGATGACACGGTTAGATTTCCTCGTGCGTTGCGTGTACATTGCGCGGTATGTTACATCGCTCTATTACTCGATGTTCTATAACCTCGACTGGAATTGGACTAGGAATGAATTCATTTTCCTTTACGTATAGGCTTGCTTAATTACTCCCGAAAATACCAAATAAAGCCTCATTGAAAAGATTTGCAACCACTCGAAAACATGACATCGCAGTGATTTTAAACTACAGGGGATACACAGTATATACTTATAATTGATAGAAGAGTTGTTGGTGTTTTTTCCAAACCTTTCTCCCAGCGCTATCGCTATGGTTGACCCGGTAATAGCAACTAAGTAGAAGGTTGGCCTTTTGCCTTATGTACTCCGGGTCACTCTAAAGAGTCTCAAGTAATATGTAACATGACAATAATATGAAGCAGCCCGACCTGTGAAACCTGGGGATGACAATAAGGAGTAGAGATGAGGAAGTGGTCGCAAGAAACGTAATTTTAAAACCTGCACATTGTTAGGGTGTCGTTAAAATAGATCAAGAGACTTAGTGAACACTGTAACATGCAAAAACGTGAGCAAAAATATTTTTTGGGAAATATTAAACATAAATGTAAAAACAAAGGATGCTAATGTCTGCGGAATATAGATTATCAGCAGTCCCTGAGTTAGGTGAAACGAGGTTGAAGCCTTTTCAAGCCCGTTGAATTTCTGAATATAAATACACGACGGAAGTTTTTACTTGCTGGACATTTCCATACCCATAGTATTCCAATAGAACCAGTTAAAAGCGTTCTCTATTCGGCAGCTTCTGACGACTTTATTTAAGAACTATTTACTGCTTTAAATATACTATTAACCTAAATCTTGTATATACAGGTTGTTTGATTTGAGACGTAAAAGTTTTAAATTAGGCATGCAGCTAATTTGCTACCAATCTATGTATTGTACATCATGTCCAAATATCAATGGAATTAGGAATAATTGTTTAGAAAATTCAGTTTATACTATATTACAAAAAAATGTGGCTATCGCCGATTTATTTTACCTGTAAGTTATTGGCCCCCCGCATTCCAATAGAAAAAATACATATTTCAGAGTGATCACGTGAGATATGAAAGGTGACTGGAAATAGATGTAAAATCTAAAAGGCTTTTTGCCGACAAATGAGCCTTACAATTACTCCTTTAAAGCGTTTACACCTACAACTAAAGAAAAAAGATACAGTCAAATAAATAAATTCTTAGAGTAATAGCGGGGATTGGATAAAAATGGGGATTTTGTTCATTGATCTCAAATATAGAAGGCAATTTGGGTTTCGTGGTAGCCGCTCCATGGAGGCAGCGACAAAGGCTTTGTGCGAGCGACGTAATCTCCGCGACTTCGCATTCCTCACATAAGGCTTTTGTGTGAAAAAAATCTTAAGCATAGAGCCTGTCCCGCGAAGACAAATGGGTTCTGTTTGTATTTTAAATACGTAGAATTTACAATTATTTTACGTTTTTATCTTTACTTCTCGGAAATTCGAAAAACACATGCATGTATTTATTTAATTTAATTATATTTTTAATATTTTCGTTTATTAGATCTATAAAATATCTTCAATACTTTTACAAAATAATGCGATAAGAAGCTTTGTCTTCCCTATCAGTAAGGAATGTGTTACGACAAATTAATAATTTTCACTTCAGGAACACTAACTTGTTCATTTTCATTTTATTCTATTTATTTTGTGATTCCACTATATTGCATAAAAAATTTAAACAACATGTCTATGAGATACAATATTTGATATGTTTTTTAATCAAAGATTGTGGTAAATAGATGTAATAACACAAATAACGTAATTATCATTTTGGAAATAATCTTTTTTTGTCTCCGTTTTTTCGACCTCTCGTTCAAACTATATCATGGGCGGAGAGGGTTTTTATTTACATTATAATTTTTTAAACAATTTTGATTGATTTTCATACTCATATTTTGTTCTTCTCAATCTCTTTCATTCCTTTCCATACTTTCCTCCCATACATCGTCTCATTTCCTTCGCTTTCCCTCTAGAGTTCTACAATTTTTTAGTTTTTATTATTCGTTCAAAAATTTATTTATTCTTAATTATTATTTATATTCCTCACTCTTGATTATTATTTTTTTAGTTCTTTTTATTTAATTTAATTATTTGTGTTTATTGTTTTTCCTATTACCTTCATCCACTTTCTCTTTATTCTACAGTGGGGCGATGTTCTCCTACTCTATTCTTTCTTCTGACTGAGACTTGTATTTGTCATAATATTGCAAAAGTAAAAGATGATATGGTATATTTATACTAAGACCCTATCGCATTAACTATGTTAATTAGTTACAGGTTCATTTTAAAGGTTAAAAAGTATATTTTGATTTTGATTGTCATTGTTGCTTCGTGAATCAAGTTACAATTAAATTATTAACTAACTAAATCAGCAATGGACATGTATGTTTTTGTTTAAACTCATATGTGTCAACGCTAAAGTGTGATCATACTAAAGGCATTACAAAAGGCGCGAGTAACATCACAGAACCCAAAAACCGGTACGGATACAATAATGCTCGCCTATGAATAATAAGATCAAAGGGAAAAAAAAACATTCCATGCGTCGGGCACAACCGCGTCAGCTTCTATTCTATAGTACGTGTCCACGCCATAGTTCGCCCTTGTTCAGCTGACGCGTCTTTCATTACAATGTTTTCGTTTTTATTTTATTTTCACTCGACCAGTCTATTTATAATTGGTTTGTTATTTATTTTAAAAGATAAATGCCGTATGATGGTTTATACTGCTTTACCGAACTCAAGCACTTCACGTAGACCTTTTTAAGAGTAACTCAATTCGAGATGAGTGTAAGCTGTGGTAGCTCAGCGGCAGAGGTCTGAACTTGTGGACGCAGAACACAGGTTCGACTCCTGGAATATAATATTATAAAATTCCCTTTTTGTGCATTATTTACATAGGATTGGCGCTGCTCATAAGTAAGTTTCGAAAGGAGAAGCGGCGTCCTCTGCGTACGATAATACTCCCACCACAATCGCCAACCTGCCTCCCAAGGGTGGTGATTGTGGTATATACCTCGGGCTGAAAGAACAAAAGTAAGAAAAAGACCAATATTTAGCCACTTCCTATGCGAATTACAGATTGCCAAACACAGAGTGCGCTCTGTGTTTGGCACTAATCGGTGTAACATAACTCTTGAAGATGACCCGTGGAGGGGTGAAACACGTGTTGAGTGACTATCGCTGCATGTGCGGAAGTGGCTAAATATTGGTCCTTTTCTTACTTAAGATGGACTTCCGCAAAATAACGCCTGATTCCATTAAATATGAAAGAACAAAATGCGAGAAGTACCTCGGGGACCTTGTATTGGGCCTTCAGTGTTCCTACTTTTCTGGGTCATCACCAGACTCTAAGACCACCAAGGTCATTTAGGTGGACCATGATGTGACTAGATATAATAGCCCCTGAAAGTTGATCACATGTTGAGCCTGTCAAGCAGATAATTTAAAGCGTTATGTGAGATGTAAAATGACATCGACACTTTTGACATCGTAAAAATAGATGGACAGTGACCACGATGCCGCTGCTCCTTGCATTTATCCATCCAAGTCCGAATAACACAGTATCTGAAACACAGGCACCGATGGCGTTCACGACTAACTTTCCAAAAAGAGTTACTATTCTTAGTAGTGAGAGAGAGAAGATTCTTTTGATACCTCTTGTCCGACTTGCATTATGATGCAAGTCGGACAAGAGGTATCAAAACGAAGTAGAGAGATGTCAAGCTCTTTGTTATTTTTTTTAATTTTTGGAGATATGGACTTTGGTTTCTCTTAGTTTTTCCGAATAGTTTTATTTGGTTTCCTTCACATTTTCTTTCATTCCTGTTGTTTTTATTTACATACCTTCTATTAACCGTCTTTTTTACCATGTTACATTTTATTTTATATTCTGCTTTACATTATTTATTATAATTCCCATTTGATTTTTAATTAAAAGCATTTATTAACATATCTATTTCTTGAATGTTGATACAGAAAGAAGACTTCTATATCACAGTCATTTTTATAGATATTTTTATTACTTCCTTTATTATAATGTTTGCATTTTGCAAAAAAGTATGGCGGTATCCCGCTTCCCTCATCTGGGAGGCTATGTCGTCACTGTCTGTATTGACTTCCAATTCTATTTCCCGTTCTGTTCTCATGTCGCAAAATACGGGAGTTCTCTTTCTCTATCCGTATTTGTCTTGTCAATGGCGCCTTCCACTATCTCATCGCTCTAAATACCTCAGGCGGTATTTTCGTGGACTATGGCATTTCAGTTTGTGGCTTGATGAGAGCGACCTAAATCTTGACTCGATCGCTTACTTTTATGAATTATTAGTGAAGAAATTAACATTAATAACACTACAAGCGTTCATTTTGCAATAAAAATATTGTTACTGGGGAAAAGGAACCTAGCACGTAGCGGGATCGTAGTATGATGTAGACATACCAGGCTTCAATAATATTTAAAATAAACCAAGAATATAACGTATTACAATTTGTCTCTGCCCTTCAGAACGTCTAAAGTTTTTTTAAATTGTCTTTTTACATTCGCCGAAATTAAATGCAAATTAAAATTCAAAATATATTTATTCAAGTAGGAATTTATTGCGCTTTTAAATCGTCGATTATTTAAATATTATAAGCAGTAAGTATGCTAGAAGCTTAACAGTTGCTTTTTTAATGAGTCAACAAAGGAAGTTTCATGTACAACTAACTAAAAAGTCTTTATTTATATAATACAATTTATTTAATAATATAAATAAAAAAAGGGAGGTATATATCTTGTGGAACTTTATTATATATCCGTAGAACCAAACACGAGTAGGGTTTTTCAATTTTTTGAAGACGAAATTAAGGCTTTAGGAGTTTATTTAAATTTTTGTTTTTATTAATCTTATTGGACATTTATGTCCAGTAGTGGGAATGTTACGTCTTAACCGACAAAAAATTCAACAATATTTACATATACACAATACAATAATACAAAGTAAATAAACCATTAAGATGTTTACTCCCCCTTAATTATGTTTTCGCTGGTTTTCTCGTCTGTGCCGTAGAAGTACGTCGTTCCAATTTTTAAAACTGAATACGGCAATGATTAGCATTGAATGTTCGCGGGAGATTTCTCCATGGCAACGTGCCTCACAGCCCCCGGGCCACCCGGCCTTCACCTTGGCATAACAACCTCGTCTGGTCTAACTCCACTATAAACCATGGCTCGTAACAATTAATTTACATACGACAAATACATTGGTGTTTTATTTTAGAAGTGTGCTTCAAGTGTTCATATTGGAGAAGCAATGTAAATTGTACGTATATTTTGAATCGCTTGCACGGATTAATACTTCGGTAAGCGGGCAAGGGTGTACCGCAGGGTAAGTTTCTGGGGCATCTACTTTATAAGGTGACCCTTTGAAGGGCGTCCTTTATGCTCTCATTTGGAGTTGTTTACGGGAGTTTTTATGCTCCGAGTGGGGTAATTGAATCACTATTGAAATGTAGTCGAGGGGAAATCGCTAGGAAAGTTAGATGGGTTTTTGTCGCTTCGTAGAAACTCATTGTGACTTTATTAAGGTTATACAAGCCTCTTCGTGTATTAGATGTTAAATATTTATTATAAAAAATGTTAAACAGTACCTTAGATCCCTAAGTCATGTATGTTTATATTACTAATGTGATTGTGCAACTAATTTGGCACATACTTCAATTCTTCATACTAATAGCCCTTTAATTTGACAGTTTACCGCCACCGGGTAGCAAGCAAGCGGCCATTTAAGTCATATTTATTAACCTACAAATTTAAATAAGGCTTTATTCATTTGATTTTAGATATACAAGATACAATCCTTGAATTTTAAACCAAAAAAAAAAAATTAAAAAAATGTTATGAAATTTTTACGAAATAACATACAATGGTTTGTTAATAATTTATTTAAATATACATTCAAATACTAGCACGTACATGACGGAGCGACAAGCGGAGGGCGCTGAGGCAAATAAAAAAAAAATAAAAGGCGATACATGACAAAGTATAAGGGTGGTTATTTGAATGAATATTCTATTGGACGATTACCATAATTCTCCAACAACCCGCGAACGAGAAGCGGGCGTGTCCTTCGAATGAAGAAACTAATAAAAATGCAAACATAACTTTGAAAATTAATATAAAAAACCAGCCGAGCCTCTTGCCGATGTATTATCTAAATTGGTTGTATTATGTCGCGCGATGTTATTTTTTATTCCTCGACCAGGCCCCGTCTATTGATTTAGATACGAAACAGTGTAATACATTTCACATATCGTTATTAACCTTCTATATTTACGGTCGATATGGTGTCAGTATTACACTTTGTGACATAATATGACGTCTTACTAAACACTAGGTGAATCCACGATATAGTCAAGGTGGCAGGATCAGACCGGTCATCGTGACGATCTTTGGGAGAAGCTATACCTTGCATTTGGAGTCCATAAAACTAAACGTAACACAGTTACATGATGTTGGCATGTCACTAGTATTTTTAGATACGAGCTCCAATTCTACTTTTAAATTAAATTTGCTATATATAGTTATATACTTGTAATGATATATATATGCATATTTTTTTATCTGTATATATATTGAATTGTAGACATTTATGAATTCAGTTAAAAAGGCGGATTGCACTTAGCCTAAATGTAGATTACATAACTCAGCTGGAAGGGTCCCTCAGGGACCTCGGCTGAGGTCGTGACATCACATGTTACCGAATTGGGAGACCGTAGAGCTCTTATATTCCTTAAGCGGGCGCTCCATGGATTGAATCCGTTGCAAGGACAGGACAAGGGAAAGGATATCGACTTTAGGACATCGAGCTATCACTCGAAAAGCGTTTTTTTAACCTCTTTGCTTGGGGATCTCTCGTTCACTCCTTTCATTTTTTGAACAAGGACATTTATTTTAATAATATTTTCATTGAGATTTCATTAACACTCTCTACTTTCATTCTTCACATTCTCTTTCCTTTCATTTACAATTCTTACACATATTGCCTCTCTTCATCACATTATTTGGTATCACAGTTTAGTTTGAAATTTTTATAATAATACCTATTCTTATTTTTGTTATATAAAATATTATTATTATTGTTTATTATATAACAATTCCTTTACTTTACCTTTATTTAATTTTTATTTTCATTGATTACATCCTTTGTAACAATAGTTTAATAATTTCTGGCGTTGTTCTTTGTTTCCCATTAGGGAGGTGATGGTGCCACTTTCTATCCTTACGTCTAGCTTCACTTTACACCCGCATCTTTCTCTTGCTAATGCTGCACAGCCTGTTATCGTGTGCACCATGGTCTAGTCCACCGCTGGATCATAGATGCTGATCACCTCAACCGTGTCCACTGTGCACTGTGCGACTGCTGACACGGTGTCAGGGAAGAACTTTCACGTCAATACGCGTTAAGCATGTTGACCCAAGAGCGCTCGTGGCGATCCCTGACCGGGAGATACCGCGGTCCCCCGTTTAGCGCAGAGGGCGACCACCGGGGGAGGAGGGGGGTTTTAGTGGGTAGGAATCGCACATACCCCTGTCCTCCCCCCAGAGGCCGGGCATCTTGAAAACCGGAAGATTTCACCCACCGAAAAAAAAAAGAGAGCGCTCGAGAGAGTTTGCATCTTGACTCGATCATTCTTACCTGCATAACATTATTTTCACTTCAAAAATATCCCCGGGGGTACGGTAACTATTGTACCTCTTGGCTTGATAACGCACAGTGAAGTTAAAAAGAAATTCCAAGACCGGTCAGAAGTGCAGGGTTGAAGTGAAGCTAATTTTTAAATCTAAAATTAACCAGATGAACTTTTGAAGAGATCTCTGCTAACCAAAATTCGAAGTATACGATTTAATCTAATCTCGGAACGGGGTCCGCATTTGATTACATCAATGCTAAAGCATTTTTCACGTGCGCTGCGAGGTGAGACTGCTACAAAAGAATTTATATCGCGGATTTGGGTGGTCCGTGTTTCTTAGGGTTCCCTATACGATATTCGCATCATACGAAACGTCGTAACTTTAGTTGTCAAGTTATTTTTCACAATTTGTCTTATCTTTAAATTGTGTAAAATACTAACGCTTTGAGTAAAAATTGTGACTAATTTATTATTTGGACTCGCTAGAGTTTATTTCATTATTCATATGTGGACTTTTATACACACAACGACTGTACTTTTTGTTTTTATGAGTTTTAGAAGTTTTATTTTTTAACAATACCAAGTCCTTGCTCCTTCTTCTTCTCTTCAGCGGACGGACTCGCACTGCGCTGTCTGCATCCAGCGGTTTCCCACAACCTTGAGCTACACCTTTCTTTTTAAATTTCCTATGGCGTACTTTTAATTTTTTTCTGTAACTCGGCACTTTTCATACGCCTTTACTCTGGGACTTAGTCGCGTAATTTCAGGTTGAAGTCCATTCAACCTCTTTTCATTCTTCTCATTGTTATATTCTTAATTTAAAAAAAATAAGTATTGATATTATTAGGGATTATCAACATTTTTGTCCTTACAAAACACACTATTACGTATATACGTTAAGAGCATAATGCTGGTAGAGTCTTATTAGATTCAAGCTAGAATCAAGTTGAAATCCTCTTTATTAAGTCGAAGGAAGCTACTCCTACAGCTCCACTTCTTGGATCTTAAATAAAGAAGTGAGATGTCATAATATAAAAAAAGTAAATGTGCAGAATCGAATCAATGATTTTATCATCCGGGGCCACACACGCACGTGACAAGTCCGTGCTGAGGTCCTTAACTCCACAGCCTTGTTCCAACGGCGCCTCGCGTTAAGTACAAACGTCTTTATTTGCGTTCAACTTATAAATTCAAAATCATAAGTTTTATACTTTACCTTCCCATCGAACACTAAAACCCAGAAAAAGAGAACGCAACTAAACGCGTCAATGTCTCTTTGACATTCCGGTTTTCCATCAAACGTTTAATATTTTTATTATCTGTAAATAAAACTGTCATGTGTCAAATTTATAGCGTCTGTTTCGTTGATCAAAATCGTGAGTGTGATATAAAATATTAAAAAATCGTAAAAAAACAACGAACAGATAAAATGAGTGAAACCGTTGAAATCAAACGAATTTATTCCGCTACAGCTGTGTAGCGGAAATTGCATTCCGTCCAGAAACAGTCGCGATGTCAAATTGTAAGGCTTTGAGCGCAGAGTACAGGGATAGTGTAGAGGATTTCATCAAAAGGCACAATATAGAAGAAGATGATGATAGTAGTGATAACATAAGAAGATTGGAGAAGGAGATACAATCAATTAAGGCGAAGAGGCATAGAGACGTGTCGGGTACATACTTGTTGCTTAGACGTAAGTCTATCTGAAAACTACACAACCGTTCTTGGCTAAAAAGATTGCATTTACGATAGCCCTACTCCTGGTGAACATGCACTTACTTTTCTTTCCACTTCACCTTCGAACTTATAAGTTATTCATAGACACAAAAAAAAAACACTTCGCGACTCTACCAACCTTCTTCTTAAGTCTTCCTCTCACAGTAGAGACCTTACTCCTTGCGAAATACAGCCTTTGTTCCTCTGTAAGGTGCTTCATCTCGTTCGAGGATTACCAAGAATCGCTGAGCATATAAACGTAGCTTGATAAGCTGACATCATCGTCACAATTATTAGATTTTTTTATATATTAATGATTAATGTTGTACCGTCCAAATGATCAACTGGTAGAGAAGCATTATTTTATTTACTGTGTTGTACATTAAAAAGTGTATAAACAAAAGCCTACATTTTCCACTGATAGATGATATTCCTCTATTATTCTCATCTACTTACTTTCGACGGCTGTTTAAAGGTCGTTACTTCATCTGGAAAAAAGGCCCCTTTAACTTCTTCGTTCCATAGAAAGTGCAAAAAGGCATAAAATAACTCAATTGTTATTTGCTTTCTCTTTAGCTTAATATTACCCTTTTATAACCTTCGACAAATATATATAACAGGTACCGCTTTGTTTATGGTTCAATTGACATAACTGTATTTACATTTCGTTTCATTACAGATAATAATAAATTTGATAAAAATACAAACTGTAAAGTGAACCAACATTACGAAGATGAAGTCGTATCGAAAGTTATAAAATACGTTACAAAATTAAACCAGATGAAATACAAGCTGATGCAGGAGATAAAAAAGGAGAAGCAGAATAGGGAATTGAAAAGATTCATAAGTTTGTTACGTGATAAACACAAATGTGATGTTCAATACGTTTTATCTCAAAATGATCTGATGCGCACGTCTTCCAAAAGCAGCGACACCTGTAATTATAAACTCCTATCAAAACTATACAGTGATCTAAATGACATGGTCACAGATGAACAAGTCGCTCAACCCCCAGCGGCTTTCAAAACTATGAGCGAACACTACATCGCAAACACAAAAGACGATAACAAAGCTACCTTTGTATCCAACCTAATTTGCTACCCCACATCTTCTTGTAAACCAATCGATAAACTTCAGAGAGAAATGGGCCACACAAACCTTTGTGCTTATTTAAGCACTACGGTAAACATGAATAAAGATAAGGTTAGAAAATGTGAAAACTCAGGTACTAAGGAAATTATCAAAGCACCTTCAACCTTAAAAACTGATCACAAAGCCGCTGAAGGAGATAAAAATAAATTACCTGATTCAAAACTGGCAGATATAGGACTACGACATACAGAGATGATAGACAAAGTACAAACCTCTGAAAACGATAATCAGAAAATCGAAAAAGGGAAACCAAATTATTTACTTAATATTGAAGCTAAGGTTGATGATTTAGTAAGTTCAATCAATTTACTCAGTGAAAAAATAAAGTTAAAACAAGTTCAGAAAGTACATAAACAACCGTCAACTGCGGATGTTATTAAAGAGAACTCAAAAGAAGATAAAAGTAGATTAGAGAATAGTGAAATAAAGGTAATACGAAAACAATACGAAGGCGTTTATTCTGATAGCTTGTTGAGTGTCACTAAGCTTACACCACAACAATTGCCACAACTGCCTGATGAAATAGTCAAACTTAACAAAAAACCCATAGATTGTATATCCTGTACCACCGATAAGGAAACCAATACAAAAAATAAAGTGTCGTTCGCACAAAACCGCTCTGTAGGTCTCATGGTCAGAGTGCTCACGTCCGAAAAAGCGGTAGAAGTAAACAGACCATTCGCTAAGACAGAATTTGAAACTACTGACTGTAATAAAGAAGAAGATGTTAGAAGAATAACACTGGATCCAGTTCAGAAGAGCTCTATGGCTGCCAATACGGAACCTCTTAGCGTCTTAGCTCTACTGAGGGTATCAACTGCGACCATAAGACAGTTGCTGTCTTCCGTGCCCGCTTTTGACTATTACTCCTATTTGCCGCTTTTTCAAAGCCCAGGTTGCAACGGATCGGAGGCTCCACATTATGTTTGCAATATTTGCGGCGCAGACTTTGATAAGGCTTCAAAACTTAACGATCATATCAAAGGTCACGATTTGGGTTTTGTCAGGTAATTATGTTCACATTTCAATTATTTTTTAGTTATTTTCGACGTCTTTTGAAGTATTTAGTTTGTTAGCTCTGGCTTTATTACAAGTTTCAATTCAAAATTTATGTGAAACTTTTTGATTGGAAATGCCTATTTCATTACAGTCTAGATTTATATGCTGCGTTTATGTGTGATTAAATAATGGCTATATAAATAGAAAGTAGCACATTTTTTTTAAATTTAGGCACATTTATGGATATGTAGTAGTTATTTATCTTATAAATAATGAATGTCAAATGGAACATCTGTGTATATTAAAGTTGTTTGTTTCAGAAATTGTTGCGTTTGTCAGCACGTGTTGAATTTGGACAGCATCCGTAGTGAGGAGCTGTTCAAGTGTAGGTTCTGCGGGCAGCGGTTCACTCGCGCCTACTGCTGTGAGCTGCACCAGCAGAGCTGTGCCAAGCGGCTCGGCGTACCGACCGAAGTCGCTTCTGGTTTAATCCTCCTGCGCTAGTTTCAAGTGTTACATACGAAGAATCGCAGCTTATTCTGGACGGCATGCAATTGTGTTCGCGACCATTCTATATCGTATTCTTGTGATCTTGCAATGTTTGTTTTTGAAATTAAACGTCTTGTAAATATTTTGAGGCAAAAAAATCATTTCAAATCGGACGTGTATAGAATTTTTTTTCGTCAATTGGGGTGGACAGTATGTTTGCGCGAGGGATACAGGGGGATAATGGAGCGATGCAGCGAGCGCGTCTTTTGTCCGACGGCTCGTGAAATGAGACATGTAACTGGCGGAGCACAATGGCCAGGGATTATTCGTAATTATGTTGGGCTCGATGTCACAATGGAGACATCGACGGAGTTAAATTTAATTGGATATTAAAGATTCCGACGCGCTCCGTTTAGTACGGAGCTCACCTTTATATTGTCACATTCTATTAATCAAATTGATACATCGATACTGAGCTAGGGTAGGATGTATAATGTTGTCCACGCAGATACAAAAGTGTTCATCTATAATCCTTTGAAATTCCAAAAATAAAGTTATAACAAAACAATTTATGGACTTAAAATACACTGCTCTGATCAAGACAAATAAATAACTGGACTCTTCGTTACTACTGTCACGAGGAAAGCAGAGAGTAAGATGGTGTGAACGTAACCAGGTCGTCTGACCGAAAGTTAAGGCTCTAGCGATGAACTACTCTGCACGGTACGTGACCTGAACACTGCCAATTCAACTTGCTACTCCGTTGGAATATTTTATTCACTTTCATTCTTCTAAGTATTCATATATCAAATAAAACTAAACCTTGCGCACCTTTTACACAAATGGCCATTTGTAAACGCATCCTTAAAGTTTTTACTACAATTGTTGAATTTCACTTTCAAGAGTTGAAAGAACGCGATGTTTACTTAATCTCGGTAATAAATAAAGTTCTGTTTGTTTTGGGTTATAAAATATTTAAAACCAATAAAGTATACTCAATAGTAGTTAGCAGCTGTTTTTATAAGCAGGATGTAAAGAAATATAAACTATGATGACGTTTTCATAGGACTGAGTCAATATTTGCAAAGTCCTCGCCTAGACACGGGTGTATTGATAAGCGTTATCAAGCTATTAGTTTGCAAAGTCAATAGCAAGCGGAAGTTGTCGGTTTAAGAGGATTCTATTTTTAAAAATTACTAATATGAGTGTGTTTAAAAGCACGTCTGTCGTTTACCGCCGGGCTAATTCTGCTCATAAAGGGTGTACCATACATTATTTAATGGAATCAGACGTTACCTCTCGGAAGTTCATCCTATGTAAGAAAAGGACCAATATTTAGCCACTTCCGCACATGCAGTGGTAGTCGTGCAATGAAATGCACCGCCCGCCAGCCCGCTGATAAATGCGTATCGTGTGCATATGCGGAAGTGGCTAAATATTGGTCCTTTTCTAACCATACATTAATTGACCGCAAACAAGCTATAAAATTTACCCTTTTAAAGTTTTAATATCAATTACCAATCACCCTGTAAAGATTTGTGAATAAAGAAATATTTATAAAAAAAATTAAGTAAAGAGATTGAACAATTAGTATAAAAATATTTAAAAAAAAAACACTTTATTCGTGTGATTGGCTGGCTTATGTCTGTACAGTTGTACATATGTTTATTTGTTTTTGACAAAAAAAGCCGTGTGGCGAATGGTTCCACGTGATTAGCTTAGTTTCACTCGCCGTCTGACGCACAGGTACAGTCATTGAAAGACGTCAGTTCCTCTCGCGAGCGGATACCCATGCAAATGCGCAGCGTCGCATCCGTCTAGAGTGCCGCCGGTTGCCAAGCTCGCTTAGTCCTCTGAGTGATGCCCGCGAACCTCTTCCCTCCCAACACTCTTAAAATGTTTCAACAGCGACATTGATAACGATGATAGCCTCTAAGGTTTTAAGTGGTACGTTACTCCGGCACGGCTTCGAGTGCCAATCTGGCGTTGAAATCAGGGAGGAGACAATAGCCTCCCTGATAGGCGAAAAAGAAACTAGGAAAGAATTCCTCGCTTGTTGCAAGAAAATAGTTAAAAACGTTATACAAAAAAATAAAAATCCAAATATACAATAAGAAATGTGATAAAATAAAACTCAAATGTGATATATAATGTACTATAGAAAATAAGTAAAAATGTAAAATGAAAAAATGTAATAAGAAAAGAGGAAAGAATGATAGATGAACAGAGCAAAAGGGTAAGAAAGTAGAAATGTAGCATGAAAGATAGATAATAGACCGAAAGAGAAAGTAAAATATGAAAGAAGAGAGAGAAAATAAAAAATCATGTGAAAAATTAAATTGCAAATAAAGTCCCTGTCCCACCATAAACAGGGGTACATAAACAAAAAAAAAGTGGTACCTTCCTAAAGCTAAAAGTGAATGTTAGAGAACATCGCCTTAATGATGGGCGACGACAATCTTCGCCCATCCTTCCTGTTCTTTGCTCGCAGGGTAGCAGGCAATGCGATTGATAAGAATAAAACCGAGTAGGAACAGAAACAAGAAATGAAATATAAAAGCATGTAAACGATTTTATCAAAATAAATAGAAATGTATGACGAATTATGTATAAAATTGTTATGTATTAATAATGATAAAAATAAAATGTAAGAACAAAATAAATAAATAAAATAAATGTACCTAGCCACCTAGATTAAGAAGATGATGGAAGAAAAGCGAGGAAAGAAAGAAGGTATAAAAGAGCAAAACGAAAGATATTGTGAAGGACGAAAGTATAAAGAAAATACTGAAAAAATTATTGAATAATAAAGTCCATGATCCCAATAAGTTAGGGGTACGAGAGTAACCATAAAAAAGTGCTACCTTCCATCTAGGAACACTTCTGGTGTTCACTTTAATATACTTTGAAAGTGTAAATAAAAAAATAATCCAACAAAAACTAGTATCGGTGTCGTTGTTTCAGTCTAAAGCCCAATGCAAGACATAGACCACTCCTAAAGATGTTTATGAGGGGGTATATCATAATCGCCAGGTTTGGAAGGCAGGTTGGCGATATGAGTATTCTATAATGGTAAGTAAAAGACACTGCAGCTCATTCTCTGATAAATGTCTAATCTATTATGAACAGTCATACAGTCTACTTCACTCGTTCTCATGTTTAATTTGGGGTAGAGAACTTCCTTCTACTCTTATGTTCTTCACCGCAAAGCTTTTAACGGCGACAGATAACGGCAACGAATTTATGTATAAATATATAACAATAGGAACCTGTGTATGCTTCAATGCGTTATTGTTTACGTCGCACCGTGACGCGGCTACAAAGCTCTCAGAACGGGGATAAACCCATTCTGAGGAAGTCGATGGATTCTACGTCTGTTTATGGTCTTTTGTGTGACCGGAAGTAGAGTTAGTCAGTTGTTACTGTCACAGACAATGATTGAATGGTCAACGTTTGTGAGACGTTACAATGGATAGAAATTATTTCTTCACAAACATGTGTAGCCAACAAGATTGCTAAAGAATTTAATCTACAGTTTAAATATATTGTAACTTAATGTAACTTTGCCATCATCAAAAACCAACACGCTTTATAAGTGCAAATCAGTTACGTAGCTGTCTTCTGTGATATATATATTTTTATTAATATACAAAATTACATGCACACAAATAACATGATTAGTTACTTATAAATATACTTAAATAGGCAGATACACTATGTATATGTTTTTATATATATATATATGGACTATGTTTAGAGGATATATATATATCCTCTAAACAAAGTCCATATATATACAGTATATACATTCATATATATACCGTTTCCGATGAAGCTGGAAAAGCCGCAAGGCTAACAGCAAAAACTATGTATTACACATACGTAATACGGTTTTAGATAATTATGACGATTCTTTTGCCAATAGGTCGCAATTTTTTTGGGATCGGACTTGTTCTGCTGATCAAATGTTATATGCAAATTCCGCAGGTCCCAGAGGACAGGGCGCTGAGAGCACTCAGCCTAACATCTCTTTTAAGGTAGCATAGCTAGAGGGTTCCCTTGGAAGCCTCGAGTCAGGCTGCTATATACTGCAATATATACTGCAGATAGGGAGGCTGCCGAGTTCTTAGATTATTCTGTGGATGCTACATGAAGTGCTGAACCTTCACTTGGTCGGTAGCTGTTACCATGCTTATATTACCACCACTTCGGAATCAGGTCTTGAACCTTAATAATATCGACGAGAAATTTTCGAAGCAAAACGCATGGGATATGAAAAGAAGAATGAACAAAATCAGACTTGTGACTGGATAAAACTATTAACTTTTGTATACAACTTTGTATGGTATTATAATACACTTCCGTGTAATGTATTTAATAATTACCTTGTATTAAATATAAGATGTTCTTTAAAGAAAAATTTAACTTTAAACAAAATCCTATTATAAAGTTAGGGTAGTTTAAGTTATAATCAAACTTTGAAATGTATAAAATAAACTCAAAAAAACCCTTAGATTTTATAGGATATATATACAGATCTTTTAGATATTATAGTATTCAAATTTAGTACTAAATTATTCCATAGTTGTGTCGACTTATAATAATGGTCCAGTGTCCGTTGAATAAAAACTTTGTCATATTTGCATTTTATCAACTGCGGTATCTTCAAACAAATATATAATTCGTTAAATATCTTACTTGCAGAGTTTTCATCACAATAAATGTCTTATTCAATGTGTCGATAAAGAATTTGACTATGAGATTGTAGAGACAAATAAAACGAGTCGATTAGTGATATCTCACCACTATATCGGTCGACTAAACGCATAATAAACCCATGGTGATGCTGACCACCGGCGCATCGACGGTAGATAAGGGCTGGAGGCGCCCCGTGGAATTCAAACGATCTACGATCACTGGAAGTGGCAACATTTTTATATTTTTAACTAATATATAAAATTCTCGTGTCACGGTGTTCGAACTTGAACTCCTCCGAAACGGCTTGACCGATTTTTACCAAATTTTACATGCGTATTCAGTATGTCTGAGAATCGGCTACTATCTATTTTCCATACCCCTAAGTGATAAGGGTGGTCCACCCCTAAATTTTATTTTTAATTTTTTAGACAATTTTTTTGGTTTTTATTTTATTATGATACAGCATACAAAAATACATACAAATCTAAATTTTCACCCCTCTACGATCAACCCTTATCTTACATTTGTTAATTAAAAACTTTAATTTTTTTTTGCAAAACAACGTTTGCGGGATCAGCTAGTAATATATATAATTCTCATAAACAACTTCTCCCTGTAACTGTACCTAACTTAAAATCTTACCGCATATACGGTAATTGGTTATTTACTTGAAATATTGTTCATAAGACGCCATCTTAAAACATAATTTAATAATCTGTTTCTAAACGTACTTGTTGGGTGATAAGTGTAAAAGCCTTGAAAGTGAAAAAGTAAACCTCATTTGTCGTTAAAAGGTATTAAATCTTATACATCTATATCCAATCACGCTGTATAAAGTTTTTTTTCCGATGTATGTAACAAAAATTTATGTTTAAACGGTTTTATTTAGTTCGACCCGTACGGAATTTATTTAGATCAAAATTAGAAATTGAAATAAGCACCTCCCCGTTGTCAGATTGATTTAAAATTTGGTACACATTTAATTTAGATGGCAATACAATATGATAAAATCAATAACATTATAAATCTAAGATGGCTGCAGATACAAAATGGCGGATTACGTATTTTTCCTTAACCCCCTCAATATGGGTATCAAAAAACCGTTTAACTTAAAAGTTTTTTAAATGTATTTATTTATATTGGAACGCAACAGACTATAAACTTCCTGCCGTACAAAGTCTGCAGCGACAGGTACTAAACATTAATTAATTTTAATTTATTGTTATTCTAATTACAAAATCGCTTTTTCTTACTATGTCATCATTGTATTATTTATTATTCATGAAACGATTGATTTTTGAGTAGGTTGTATCATACATAAATTGACAAGAAATGAAGTATACATTCACTCCTTTAAACCTAGAACTAATTACTCTAAACGTTTTTATTCAATAACCATACTTATTTAGTTTTAGACTAAACAAACACGCTGTAAAGCTATTTTGAACTATAAATAATTGTGTGAAAACTTTAGAATGTGCATCATTGCGTATAAGACAATAGATCTGTATTTTTCAATTTATGTGTCATGCTCCATCTAAACCTTTCTAAAATTATTATACCCCCTATGTATCATATATATTTTTTATATTAAACCGAAAGTGTTAAACTCTTGTCGAGTCCACTTTCGAATTGCCCTCTTGACAAATAAATTGCCCACTTATGGGAAACTCGTAGTTTGGGAAACACTGCACAAGATAAAGTGATCACTTTGGTCCTAGAAACCTGTTGTCGTAAATATTGTAGTTAAAACAAATAAAGAGCAACATTAACTTATCATGATAGAAGAGATGAAACTTTTGCTTCTAACTTATTTATTTATTTAGAAAAGTAGCTGGAAATGAGGTCAGAAGTTTTTTCAATGCATATGGAGACTATTTATTTATTTAGGTACACCAGTAGTATACATATATTAAAATTACATTAAAAGATATCGAATGAATAATGGTTCTGTTATGTGTTCTTATAAGTAACACTAAATTAAAAATTTACTTTATCAATTGTAGAAAGATCAGACCACATCAAATCACAGTAAATTTATTGAATAAAGATTGAAGACAAAAGTTTATTTTCTAGAGATATGGTTTTATTATTTCTAAGTATGGATGCAGGAAGCGGAAGACAGGCGGCTTATGCAATGTAATTGTCAACAATCGGCTGATATGATTGTTTTAATACATTTGTTTAGTAATTTAACACAAATTATATTCAAGCTTATTTTGGAGTAACAAAATAAATTAAATATAATATTTTGTAATTGTTCACTTGTTGATGTTGTGAATAAGATTACATTTAAACCTTTTGACTTTTCGGTAAATTCTACACGGGATATCGTTCCGTAAAGGAATAGTTATACCTACTTCTTTGACCTGTTTTGATAGAACTACTTGAAATTATTCGCATACCACCGTAGTTTGAATGGCAGTGACCCAGTGCCTCAACGTCTTATTAAAGGTGAAGCCTCCTTCCTTCCGTTATCATAAAGATTCGAGAAAAATTAGCGACCGCCTCCGTGTGATCACATCAAATTCATTGCCAATACCTTTTTATGGTGAAGAATGTGATAGAACCTTCCCTGAAATTAAGTCACTAGCTGTGGATGAGATGCTATAAATTTATGACACACAATCATTAATAACAATAACACTTCCGATATGTTTTTATCAAAATTTTTTGTCTGTATTGTCAAATTTTGTTTTAATGTGGCTTTTAAATTTGTGCTTAATTTTTTTGTAATTATTCTATATATAACTTAACCAAGAATAGGACTAAGAGTTCTTGATTTTGCGTATATAAGACAGATATAAAAATATATTTTTTATCCATGGCGTTTCAGTCTGCGCGGGCGCGTCCAGGCGGCCGGCGCCCGGGAGGTTTTTTTTGCTCCCCCTCGAGACCGCCGCTAAGCGACAACCACTGTACTTCATTCTTGGAACAGGTTGATTCGGGGATCTTGTAAACTATGGATGAGGCATTTCAAATATTCCTTAAAAGAGAAAGCTAGTTTTCAATGTATTAAATAAATATTAATATAAAATGCCTTCGACATTAAGTTCGCTGTTAAGATAAGATTATTAAAAAATAAATATAACAACTCAGCACTAGTAAAATATCGGCTAATCTTAACTATATAATATAAAAAAATCACAAAAGTGTAAGCGAAAGAAAGACTACGCTATGGAGAAAAATTTGTCAATGGTACAGACAATGGCTCAAAATCTAGAATTTCCTTTACGATGGACAAGTAAGTGGAGGCCCTAAAGAAATAGATTCAAAATCTATACTTAAAAAATGCCTATATTAGAGAGGCGTTATTCAAAGCGATGTACAAACCAAGGCTGTTCGTAGAAGTCCTATGACCGAGGAGATATATTTTTTCCATTATTTTAATTTGTTCTCCTTTATTAGAAATAATTTTAGCAGTAGGCCTTGTCAGGATTTACTAAGTCATTCTTATATTATATTCTTATTTTTGTTTTTTATGGTTCCCGTTTTTGAGGACCACTTGTTCACTACTTGTGGGACTTTATTATACAAGGGTCCAATAACTTATATGTTTTAATGTTTATTTTCCTCTTCCATTATTGACATATTGTTTTACGTGTCATTTTTCTTCTTTCGCAATATCTCATTTTTTATTATTTTCAGTCTTTCCCCTGCCATGCTTTCCCTACATTTTCTAGGTATCACAGTTATTTTATAAATTTCTTATCAAAATACATTTTTTTGCATTACGGACTTACCAAGTGACTAATGTATTTACTTTTCCTTTATTTTTATTTATCTATCAATATCCTTTTATTTCTCTCATTTTATCACACACCCACATTTTATCACATAATCACAATTATGGAGATCATTCTCTTTCTAATAGCCTATTTATCTTAAATTGTAGTTTATCTAGAAATTTTAATTTAACTTAATATGAGATGAAAACCAATTAAGTATTAGGATGATCGGATTGGTTAACCTTGAGACACTGGATCCCTGGTAAGACAGGATGCGTCTTTGAGCACAGTTGATGTCATTGAGCAGACTAGTTTCGTGCTCCTGGACCCGATCGGAATGCATTGCCGTCGGATAAAACAAACAGAAATACAAATAAAAATAATATATAACGATCCGTTATCAGATGGGGCCGCAGATAATGAATTGACCCATTTAACGTGTGAATCATTCATTAGGGGCGGGCAAGGCTGCGCGTGCGCTGCCGGACCCCCTCTGCCCCTGCTCCCCGCGAACCCTCTCTCGCCCCTTAACGCCCCCCGTCAAGCTGATCGTGTGAAAAAGAACGTTTTATTCCCGCCCGCCACGTATTTGTCTCGATAAAGGCATATTAACATCTAAGAGAGGAATTTATTGCGTGGATTCTATTTTTAAATGTGTTATTTAAAAAAAAAAACTCTTTGACATTTCCAAAGGGATTGGTGATGATATACATTTTGCCTATAAATTCTTTGAAGTGATTAAGATATATTTATAAAGTGAAAGCTTGGAAAAGCTTTGGTCACCATCAAACTAGTGAGCTGAGCTTTCTTTCCCTTCCATGACAAGGAGGTTCTCTGTGGCTCAAGGTGCAGGGCTGTGAAGCAGAGATGAGTGCGTCTGTCTTAGTTTCAACTGCAGATGAGGAGTTGACAGAGACAGTGTTCGATAAGCGGTTTTGAAAATGGCGGTAATTATATTCTGTGGCGGAATCAAAGGTTGAGAACCTATACCTGTAGGTACTAGTTCTTTTATTTATTTATTTTATACACTTTATTGCATATTTCAGTAAAGATATACTAAGTTGCATAATAACTAAGAAAAAAGTACAGTGGGTGGTCTTATCACGTAATACAAGTAGTAAATAGTCAACACGTACATACAAATTTATATATCTTATTTATACTAATAATATGAAGTTTCAAGTTTCAAATTTTTTCAAGTTGTTTAGATTTGTCATTCGTAATGAGGAGTCAATGAAACGTTTGGTGCTAGGGAAAGTTGAAGGCGAGTGATCTCGTGAAAACTCTCCATTTACACATATAACCAATCACCCTGTATAAATCTGAGTAATAAAAAATAATACAGTATCAATTAATTACACCACTAGAGAATTAGCAAGAAATCATTTACATCAATTCAATCCGGGTCGCGTGGTTTCGTATTCCGATAACAAATTTGTTTCTGCGGCAAATTGCTCAAATTCGAGACGATGTAATCCGACAAATTGCCTCCCTCGCTTAACTATGCCCCCTCCATTTTACCCCCCAATTGCCCTAATATTTTATTATACTCGATTTTTCTGTTCAATCAAAAGTCGGTGATTTATTGAGACATTTTTTACATTTGTAGGGGCAACATTTCGTCATCGTTAGAGGCGCATCGAAAAGGGGAATTTCACAGAAATAAAACTGGTGAAGATCGAATGAATACGTGCGCTTCTACTTCTGTCTGTCTGTTATTACTACCTCAAGTTCTATCGGCCTTATAAAGAATCCCACGCACAATATATATCAATGTAGAGCTATATCAGAAGTATTTATTTGTAATAAGGTTTAACTTAAGCAATAATGCTTACACAACTATGTTCAAGTCAAGAAAAATACCTCAGATTATGTGTTGACGAAAAGTTAAAATATATAATTACACGTCAATTATATATTTAAGAAATTTTACGGAAGGCATGAAAGTGTATTTCTCAGAAATTATACCCTTTCTATTATACATTAATTAAATGGCATCTGGATAATCTTATTGCAATATGGGGATCAGCTATAATGAACTGAAAATAAAGTATCATTATCGGATACCAACCACACAAATGTATTAAAAAACTAAATTACTCAATTCAAAGCAACTTTACACATATTATAAATGTATTACAATAAAAAGATTAACTTTTTATTGTAATACATGATTGAAATCCATTCATTCTTTTATACGTTTTAAAAAAAGGAAGCATAGTTATAATTAAACAAAAACACTCATACTGCAATTAATTAAGGTCAAAAGAAACTACGGAAAGAAAATTATATTATTTGATGGTCAGTTGTGCAATAACCTACCCAATGATTTGTAGAAATTTAAAAATGATGTGAAATTTAAAAAGAAATTTAAAAATACAAGACTATCTATCCGCTTGGTTTTAAAAATAGTTAACATTTTTATATAAGGTTTAATTTTAAGTTACTTTGTTTAAGTTGAATGAGAATAAATTTATAGAACCCAAGTTAAAACCAATACTCAATTAAAATATGCATGTTCTTGTCGCTTGCATCGATTACCCTTACTTCATCTCTATGGAAAGAAACTTTGTACCTGTAAGTTTAACATAAGTAATATGTTCATAACACGTGATTAATTTCTATATTTATAAGGGGAATCGAAAAGTAATGTCGTTTCTGTCGATATATTTTACAGAAAAACCGATTGATTTTTACCGCTTTGGCATTGATTTTGTATACTAAATGGCAAAAGGTTGTTGATAGTGAAGGTGAATATAATGTTGATTAGAAATAAAAACTTGTTAAAAATATAGTCGGGTGAATTTAACTTAAGAAAGCGACATTATTTTCCGGTCTTCCTAATTATAAATACATTATATTGAATTATTGAAAATGGATGTAAAAAATTTAAAAAGGTTAATGTTTAGGTTATTGGCTGCCAATTAACGTATTGTTCACTCAAATTAATTACTCTTTACTTTCTGTCTCTGCAAGCTATGTGCTAAAGAAAGCTAGTGGTCTAGTCGCATTCCAATAAAAAAAATATAACATGTTTCAGAGTGGTCATTTTTTACAAGGTTTTGTCTACAAATGTACTAACATGTAACATGTCAAATCTTTTACGCCTGTAACCAATCACCCTGTATTTTATGTGTGATTTGTAGTGATCACCACTGTAGGTTTTGAGAAGAATCAAAAAAGAGTCCTGTTTAATTGTAACTGGAACAAAAATTAAGCCTCCTTCAATAAAATAGTTTAATTTATTCGCGCACTAGAGACATTGCCGATCTTTTGTGATAACATTGAATGTTCTTAACACAGTATTAATGATACATTCCTTAAGCTGTATCAAGAATTAAAAAAATCTTTAATTAAGCCTTTTTTTGCTATTTTTCAGGCGTTAGACGCCGATTGGAAGGCTTAGGTTTCCGCCCAAAGATCGCCAAGATGCCTCGCGTCACCCCGTTTAAATTCACTGTTTATTTTTAAAACCGTACAACGAAGAAGATAATTATTTAATGGTGTTCATGGAACGGTGATACAGCTATATATAACTAATTGTAACATCAAATACAGAACTATTTTTCTTGCATTTGTAATGAGAAATTGAAAGACGCGGATACGGAAGTGAATGTAGAAATGACAACACAATAATTGTTTAGCAAATGTCTCGTAATGGGCATAGCCAGCCGCCGTGACCTGGAGGCAGGGGCGGGCAGGCGCGGGCAGGCGCGGGCAGGCGCGGGCAGGTGCGGGCAGGTGCGCGCAGGCAATCACGGCATCAAGTCGCCCGTGAAATGGACGAGGAAGGGCACGTCGGGGGTCTTGAACTCGACCCGAGACTTTCCATGCGATTCCACGGAATATTCTCTGTCGTCGCGGGCTTGCACTTGGATACACGCTATTCACTTGTTCCGAGTTGGAAACTACGTAAATATGTATAAATTAATTAACTAATTATTTCTTTGTGTTTTAAAAGTATATCTCTTTCAAGAAATTAATTGATTAATTATTGAGAATTTGAAACAATTTTCTATTTCAATTAAAATTTCAAATAATATTTTTCTGTTTGGCAGTCTGACAGATTCATTACAGGTATGCATTGAACATGACAGTTGAAGTAGCAATAGAAAGATCACATGGCGCAAAAAATAGATAGACATTGGGATTTTTAAGGTTGGGAGTGGAGACCACGAGCTGGAAAGCGCAGCTTAGGACATCCATTGCTGCACATCCAGCTTCCTATAGATTTCTGCTTTCAGTGTATTCTGCTGATCTTGTCTGTCCACAGTGTCGTCAATCTGATGAGTTATGTCGGATATTTTCAATAGCCTGTATATCTATTCATACCTGATTCAATCTCGTAAAAAATTTAGTATGACCCTCTCCTACCAATGTTAGCGAGTGGGACCACAAAGTATTATTAACTTACAATAGAATGTTTGAACAATTGCCATCGATATATCACGCCTATTATAGATCCTTCAGAAACAATCTTAACAATTCAGTGTATACATAACTGATTTTTAATTTTAATTCAGTAGTTTTATATACAGAACCTTGAAGATTGCGAGTTGGAGGAAACATTTTAAAATTAAGAGCTGTTTTGGTGCCTAAAGTCGTAAGTCAATCTCTTTTTTTAATCAATTTATGTATACGTTTATATATATATATATATATATATATATATATATATATATATATATATTTATGTATATATATATATATATATATATATATATTATTGGTATATATGTGGGTTACAAGAAATATAAAAGGATGATTATAAATATTTTTGAAAAACAAAATGTGTAAACCAATACAACAGTTACTTACGGTAACACGAGGGTGCAATCGAAGAGAACCGTACGACTTACCTGAAAAGAAAAAAAAATATTAACAAAAGGCACAATGGTGACCTCAGATACTGTTGCCCACCAGATGGCGGGTCCAATTCAAATGATAGAAAGCTGCCAACATCTATAAACGCCCAACTGTTTGCACATAACCTAGTACAACAACGTCTACCGCGAAAATATACCTTAACGTAAAGTGTTAAGGTTAATTATCGTATTTAATCGCGTATTGTAACACTACTGATACAAGGTGTCTAAGGCTTCATGAAAAAAGCCTAAGTAACAGTTACCGCATCTGCAAAGGTCCAGGGTCGTGACGTGTGCCGGTGCAGTGAATGTTTCTATGTCGCCTATTCTTATATGAAGCATTTGCTCGACTTTTTTTAAATATAGTCCGGTTCATAAATCAAAGGGAATTTTTGGTATGTGAAAGGGTCATTTTAGATCTTCGTTCATCAATCAAGATAACATTGATTCATGATAAGTTTTTATTTGTTTACAGATTTTAGAATTTATTGCCGGACAAAAATTCTATGTACAAAAAATTAGCTCTTAAATGTATTTAAAACTGTTTACAATTTCTCTAAATATCTTTTTGTGCGTTATCTCTATCGCACGACTGACAAAACGTCACATAGGCAGTGTGGGACAGAGATAACGCTCTATGAAGCCGAAATTAGCCGATTGTCTCTTTCCAAAATTCGATGTGCAATATTAATCACCACGTACTGTTTATCTACAAAAAATAATCCTATATAGATTTCAAAAATCGACTTTAAATTTTCTTTTCACTTTAAAAAAAAGTTTGCTTTTATACACGGTATGAGTATAAGAAGTGTTTATAAATAAAAAATCGTTTTCCTTTCATAAGTTACCGCAGGGCGTTAAAAAATTATATTTTAACACAAGCCGTACCGCAATAACGTCAATTACACAACAATGTATTTATGAGAACGCTGTTTGCGTGGTTGGCAAACGTAAAATTATATACTTTAAAATATTTTTAATGCACTTATTCCCTTTGCGGTGTTCCGTGCGGTTTTGTGGTACGTGATAAAGATTTGTGGAGTACTCAGATGTGATTTTGGCAGCTGGTTACGCAGGCTTTGTTAATGTAAAAAATAAGCTTCATTTCTTATGATTTTTTTAACAAAACGAAGAAAAATTCTTCATGTATCGTTGTCCTCATTGCTGAGGACCAGATCTCCCGGACATGGAGTTATCTTAATCTTTGTCATCGTCGTGCGCTACTTGAATTGATATCAAGTGACGAAAAAATTTTTTTTATATTGGCCCCTTTTAACCTCTCATACACTCATATCTTGAAAGCGACAGAGTTTATTTACAAATCAATAATTTTTTTCACTTCTATTTTTACCTATTTACTTTTCTCTATTTTTTTTTTGAAATATCTCAAATTCCTCTGGCTTTTACTAGTCTTCTTCGAAGGAGAAGCACGTAAGGTGATATATAGACATCACCTATCTTGCTTCTCCTTCGCTAGTAAAATATCACAGTAGACAAAATTATAGAACTTCAACCATTTGTTTCTGCAGTGTATTTCTTCTTTTGTTGAAATAATTGATTGATAAAAAGGGGTCGTTTAGATTTTGGAGGAGAGATGCAGACCGGCGTAGGAAGTAGGACTTAAATAAAAAGATAGAGTAGGAGAACCGAACGTTTACCCACGAAGTAGACTAGACCATGAGACTTATCCACGAGCCGCTTCCAAATAGTTTGTTTGGAAATCTAGGAGGGAGGCTTATGGACATATTGGAAGCTCTACAGCTGAAATGATGATCAATTTGTAATAATTTTTAACTGACTAGAAGTATATTTTTTAATTTTTATTTTCTGAAATTGTATAGTTATTATCATAAATTTGTTTTTGCGTTGTATATGGTGATTTAGAATTTTAATTTGTTTATATATAATAAATGTTTCGACTTATAATAATGGTGAGCATAATCCGGGGCTTAATTTCAAGTAAAATATAAGGGATTTAGCGTGCCAGCTCAATCCCGCCCTCGTGGGGCACCCCCAATCCTGAAGCCCCCCCCCTTCCCCACAAAGTTTAAGTAGGCCTCCGTCGCACGGGATGTAGCGTGCCGCGTGAGCCATTACCCCGTACCGATGTTATCTGATTGGTGCACCGTACAAAATACATGAACCTATTATGCGGAATATCATAAATTGATTTTTATATAATTTTTTTACTTCTCATTTCCATAAGAGCTTTTTAACTGTATTAGAAAATTTTATTAATATGAATAAGTTTGGTTAATGAAATTATAATACGAATTTTTTAAATATACAGAATGATTGGTTATTGATATAAACGTTTTAAAGGTGTAAATGTATTTAATGTCAATTAATGTACCATAGCTAAAAATGAATGGTTTTAGAAATAATAGATAATAAATTCTAGTTGGTTTCGGTTGAAGTTGATGCTGTTAGCCTGAAGGCTTTTACAGTTTCATCGGAAATGAGTTCACGGGAGGATCCGTGAACTTAAAAATAAAACAGAATCTGGACAGACGCATTTCAGTAGTGCGATGATGTTCGCACGTAGTAAACAGCTCTACCGGAGTAGAGCTGTGTAGTGTTGATGTTGTGTATGCGGCTTGGGACGGCAGCGTGGACCACAGGCGAGCCGAGGGTTGATCCGGATTCAATCTCGGTTTACCCACGCTGTTCGCGGTTAGGGAGCGGGCGGTCCTAAGAACGGGTGTTGTGGTACAATAAATTCATATAGTTACCCTTTACACCGTTAGAAGTTACTTACTTACTCCGCTGGCTCAGTGACCCAAAGTGGGTCTTGGCCTCCGAAGCGAGAGACTTCCACTTTCCTCTATCTTGCGCCATCGTCTGCCATTGGTTGACATTCAATTCGCGCAAGTTTGCCTCAACGCGATCGATCCAGCGATACCTGGGTCTACCCACTGGTCTTCGACCCCTCGGTTTTTCCAGGTACGCTACCCTCACGCTCCGATCCGATCCCATTCGCTCCAAGCGACCAAGCCAGCGGATTCGTTGAGCTTTATATTCGCCAATGATATTTGGCTGTGCTACTAAAGTCCCAATTTCGGCATTCTTTCGGAGCCTCCAAGATCCGTCTTGATTTCTCGATAGAAGTTACTGGCTTGTCACATTTTAACAGAGTTTCAGATTGTTCACTTTATACAGAGTGTTTGGAAATATGTGTAAAAACTGAAAACTCTTTGTATATCAAAGCTTTTACACCTGTAATTAGTCAGTAGATATTTAATATTATTATCTTATCGTATAGTTGTCGGTCCATCTATATGTCTATATATTGTATACATGTAACTTATATATATGAATACTATATATATGTAACTTTGGAACTGAAGGTTCCGCGAATTGAATAAAACGATATATATATATATATATATATATATATATATATATATATATATATATATATATATACCATGAGATACCACTACTCGGCAGTCGAAGGTGTGGTACAGTTGCTATCTCGCCTCGCTGTGCAGTGATGAGTGATTGAGGAAGTAGTGTGATGACTGGGTTGTGGAAACCTTAGACGGGTGATAAGTACGTTCTTAGGACTTAGATTTTAGAGAAGCTCTAAGCATAGCCCTCTCGGTTGCTCTCTGAGTGATTAGAAGATAACTGTATACTTATGAAAAATTATGAATAATTAGCTTACAAAACGTTTGAATTAAATCATGTGATTGCATTCTGAATGAAATAGTAAAATAATACGGCACCGCAGACGCTGTAATTGGACAGCTCTCTCTTAAACCGCATTTTGGGGCACGCGAACTTCACAAGCCGCCGGCCAAATTATTTGATAATAATCTTTAAAGGAATAATTTTATAAATGTTTAAACTTTCAAGCTAAACTTTCCTCTATCAATTCTTAAGACGTAGTTAATTTAAACTGTTCCTTTTAACGCAATAACATAGCTTTTTTCCGTGTTTATCTGCAGTTTCACAAGCAGATTTGTTCCGTTTCTTTTATCTCGATTAAGACGCTACTCAGCATGAGATACCTCATCCTTCACCATATGTCATCAAGTTTTTATATTTCCTGCCCTGGCGTTTCGGTTATTTAGAGTATGATATTTTTAATAATAAAATGTTTCAGGATTTCTTACTGAAAATCATCGTATAGTACGGGTTAACCTTTACTGCGGTTCATAACCGACTGAGGGTTTCTATTGTACTCTTAAATTTACCATCACGTCAGCAAGTACACGCGCACCGCATAGAACTCTCCCAAATATAGCAAGTACACGTGCACCGCATAGAACTCTCCCAAATATAGCAAGTACACGCGCACCGCATAGAATTCACCGTCTGTATTATTTTGTTGATTTGTGCTGACAATCAAAAAACCTTTTTGAGAATTTTTGATTTCGAATGTTAATATTTACTAACCCAATGCTCAACATAAACCAAGTATTTAATTAATTTAATCGTTAAAATGTAAAATTTTCTAGTGTAACATATATATGTTGACGTATACGCTATAACAGTGCAGAATTGGTATGATCCAATCAAAAGTAATTCGAATTTTAACAAAAAACATTTGAACAATAAGCTCGAGTCCGCGGCGTCCAATGCTAGCCCGCCATAATGGCGCGCGTCGCTCTTTGTGCGCGAGCTCGGAGCCGACGGGAAGTATAATTGGCACAAGACCACTTAAGGACTCCACTGAATCGTCAATACAAACTCACAGAACCGGAAAAACATTATGGCGATATAATTCTGTTTATATTTGTACCATACGGAAGCCGAAAGCTGCGATGGTTTTTCTGCGTGCAACACCCCACGCCACGTGTCTGGAGATTGTGAATCTAAAATAAATGCGGCCCCAGAGTCGACCCTTGCGGCACACCTGCTGCCAGCCCCGGCATGCGAGTGCGTGCTCTGCAATCGCTCCAAATTGATTCTTAAGATGTTCTAATAAGAAAAAAAACTGCGCAGTAAACATTTGTAAGTGCAGAGCACATATTTGGCAGGAAGAGGGTGTCTATTGAATTATATTTAGTCGTAAGCTCCCTTTGGATGTGATTAAATAAGCGATACGCGACAAGGTGGTCGGCACGCCAGCGCTCGGTGATACCGACGGCATCCTTATCTCTTGTAGCTAAGACTTGAAGATGTTTTTCGAACCAATCTTGGGGAATATCAGTTCTTTTTGGACCCCTTGAATCGGAACGCTACTCATGTAGCTCAGACAGCGCAAGCCAAGACCTCAGCTGGGGAGTATTTATGGATGAGATGGAAAAGTTATCGAAGTCTTCGTTAACTGGTGTTTTCGTCAAATCTTCGGAATATTCTAGCTTAATAAAATCTCCCACCTTGAAATCATGAAGAAAAGTAATAGATCTATTTATTCATATTATTATTGTCGTAGCATCATTTACATTATACACGTGATTGATCACAGATACACCTGGCTTATAGCTTTATGGGATAACTAATTTTTCAGCAAAAATGCTTTAAAGATTTTATCACTGTTTTCATTCACCCTGTATAAAGTGATCAATTTGAAATACTTTTTTTTTTCGATTGGAATACGATAGAATAATAACTTTTGACAGTAAATCTGCAGGGGCTGATAGTAAACAATAGTTAAATTTAATATGTAGTAATTCGAATTTTGAAAAAGATTTTTCTTATGTATTATTTTTGAAACCATTGATTTTTTAGACAGAGTGTACCTTTTATATACAACCTGCATAATATATCATATCACAATAAATAGAGTGATCATTACTTTTAATAAAATACATTCCAAACATATATTTTTTCAGTAACTTTTGAGAGTACGAAGTGTGTGAAGCGGCTGGTTGATTAAAACTTCGTATAACCTATCCGTGTTTATTTTGATGGGGTATTTACGGATAGTGGTGTTGTATATTCGGTGATCAGTTGCTACTTGGGGTTGGCGGAGAAAAAAAAGTTTTTAGGAACGCGCGCGCGCCAGATGGCGCAGAGGGCATTGACTCCTTAATTCTTTTTTTTTTTCTACAGAAATCGGGACCCCTTGAGGCGGCTGGTAAATTATAAGCGAGGTCGTGTTTAATTTGGCTTAAGTAGCGTTCTAGTGGTCGACTTTAATAAAAACTTTTCGAATTTACCGCCGTTTATTTACTAATTATTCTGCGTCGCTTTTTTAGACGCCGTGTTCTTTAAACAAAATTCTATTCGATCTTCGATGAGATCGATTCAGGTTTCAGGATAACCATAGATGAATAAAAGAAATTTAGAGTTCGACAGATCAGCATGTTGAAATGATAGACAGGAGTGAACATCACGGAGGACGTTCACCATAAGGTGAACAAATGAACAGCTTGCACTTGACCTTATTGGATATCCACCAGTGGGGTCTTTGACCAGCAGATGACGACTTAAAACTAAAATTATGATGTATAATATATCAACAACTTTAGTAGACCGTTCATGTGTAGATCCCTAATTTCAGTACAACTCATTTTATTACAAAGTTTCAGTCACGCCACAACTTAAAAGATGTTACACATATTTTTTTAATCTTTACATAAGTCTTGAAATACTTTATATTTATAAGCGTAATTTAATCCGTGCACATTTGACAGTTCGATATGAACTTCACACGTTTAACAGTTCACTATGCAAATTTATATTGTCTCTTACAAACGTCGGTCAGTATTTATCGATCATAATATTATATTATTAATTTATTTTTTTTATCAATAAATAAATCGAGTATTTTGAAACATATTTCATTGGTTTATTTTTCGAGAACATTAACAATACCAGCTTATAGACAAGGCGTTTGTAGGGCATAACGACTATATTGCTATTTCGAATAAAAAATGAGGAGATTCAAAGTAAAACCAAGGTCACCGCAGTTCGAAGAATGGTTCGTTTGAATTGGAAGTTGGCACACCGTTCGTGCAACCACGAGCTGGTGGACACGGCGTGGGTTAGACCTGGTGCACCGACAATATAGTCAAGGTCACGCGAAGTTGCTATATACCTGATTTGCAGAACGCATCCATCCGCTGACATGATAGAGAAGATTATTTGTTTTTAAACGGTTTTATTTAGTTCGACCCGTACGGCATTTGTTTATTTGGGTCAAAATTAGAAATTGAAATTTAAGCACCTTCCCGTTGTCAGATTGATCTGAAATTTGGTACACACATTTAATTTAGATGACAATACAACATAATAAAATCAATAACATTATAAATGTAAGATGGCCGCCGATACAAAATGGCGAATTATATATTTTTCCTTAACCCCCTCAATATGGGTATCAAATGAAAGGGCTACACTAGTAAAACACGATGATTATATCAAAATTTAAAATTCAAGATGGACGCCGTTCCAATATGGCGGACTAGGTACATATTTTTCCACAACTACCACAATATGGGTATCAAAAACCCGTTTAACTTAAAAGTTTTTTAAATGTATTTATTCCATTTGAACACGACGGAACAACCGGTTGAGGCAACTAGTATATAATAATCAAAAGAGCTATTATAAAACATTCTAAATTCGAATATTTTTAAATAATAACATTTCAAATCAGATTACAGAAACAAATAATAACAAGATCTCGTGCCAGTTTTCCAGACGCTTTTTTTAAAAATATAGATTTGCGTGCGGCGAGCGCTCAAGAAAAAAAAAGGTAATAACCCTCCTTTACTGAATAGAGGGCGGCGCGTGCGTTCGGATATGACGGCTGTAAATGCATGATCGGATAAGATGCCGGCAAACGCACGTACGGATACGATTATGGTATACAGTGTGATTGGTTATAGGTGTAAAGGCTTTAAAAAGGTGAAACGGGTGGCTGCTAATACGCTGTCAGTTAATATATGGTAAAATCGCTGCCGGTCAAATAAAAGCCTTAAAGAGAGGAAGAAATTTGAAGCAACGATATTTAATTTTAAATCCGCAAAAAATACTTTAACCATATGAAATTAAATAAATCGGATATTTATTCTCGTGTTGTAGCTCAAAATGATTTTGCTTGATTTTAATAAATCAAAGGTTCGCGAGCACCGGGCAGCCCCCGGGGGCACGACTCGCTATTTTGGAATAGTGTTACCATGTTAGAATTATATTATTCGGGGTATGTTTTATTTATTATAATTAACACAGCAAATTATTTGCATTGATAATGAATATGTTAAAATACATCGAAACGTCGAGAATGATTTCAGTCGCATAGGTAAACATTAAGATCGATTTTCTAGATTGTTCGACAACCTTAACAATGTCATCTGTACACGTTGAAATTGAAATGGACATTTGGAAGATACTGGAAACGAATTGACCTTCCGCATAATGGCATCCTTCAACTTAAAAAAAAAATAAGTCAACATGTCAAGTTAGAACATGTCCTGATCCAAAAAGAGTCTGTAACACGGTCGGGTATTTATTTTTAACACTTACAAATCTCTTTAAGGTTTTTTAACCTGTTTTTATTTGATTAACTTTTCAAATGGGACACTCTTATATTGAGGATATATTATTATCACCACGCTTCGCTTGGGTTTGCGATCGCAGTATGGTATAAGTGCGGAGAGAACGCTGTTCATCCTCTGAAAACTTATTCGTGATCAGTGGCAATCCTATATAATAAATGCACGAAGTATGAATCATATAAAATTGTATCCGAGGAATCGAACCTGTGACCTACAATTACAAGTCTCAGTTCTATATAGCCGATATATGTTTTTGAAAGTAATTGTAAATTAATATCTAGAGAGCAAATATATTTACAGGTTTACTAAGCTTTACAGCGTCGGGAATCCCAGCTGGACTTATAATGTGATGGGACTGTGTGGTCACCTTAGTGGTTATGATTCGAAAATAGCGCTTATATAAGGAATTGCTCACGCAATGTTTACCGCGGGGTTGATTGAGAAATGCTACAGTGCGTGCGGCACCGCCGGCATTTATTATAGTGCCGGCATTTCACTTCAGACGTCTACTGTAAGGAAAAATTGTTTTTAATTGGCTAATAATGCGCATACAATACACCTGCATAGAAATTTGAATGTAATTTTAACTCACTTTCACTGTTTCACGCCTTTTTTTAAAACAGTATTTGATATATTTCTCTATTTGACAGACAGTAACCTTCCATTATCCTAGATAAGAAGCGTTGTCTGAGTTTCTTCCGTCACTCCTTTTCTATTCGCTAACACTTGTCTGATGCAACTGATTTATTCGAGGTACATTCCCATCTAATTTGCAAGTAACCTTTAGTTGAACACTAACGCTTTGAGCGATATTCCTAGACGAGATCTGGAAGGCTCTTGAGTCCAGGTCACTTCTAGGAGCAACTGCCTTACGGCCACCTAAGAGGACAGCCTCCTAATCCGTTAATATAGTAGAATATAATGAAACCTAAGCTAGCGAGGGAGTATCCGAACTATATATAAAAGAGATTAGCGCTAAACACATTGCGAATTGGATTTTGTGTATAAATAAATAAATTACTGGTAAAATTTCTATGGCTCCACTTAGCAGCTTTTATCCGTACAACCTTCACAAATTCAAATTCAAAACTTTTTTATTTAAGTAGGCTGTCATAGGCACTTTTGAATCAGCAATAACTCTAACAGTATGAGTTAAAACCACTGGCTCAAAATATTGATCTTTTTTACTAAAATTTAACAATGTTTGATGTATATAATCATGTAAATGTGTCAACCAACCAAGTTCCACGCAATTTTAAATTTAAAACTAAGAAAAGGAAGGTCTAACTTTATTATGTGTGCGTACACTCCGGGCAGTGGCAGGTCAGCGGTGCTGAGGTAAGGCTTTCGACTCGCGATCATAGGACGCGAGTTCGATTCCCAGGATGCAAGCCAAAATAATTCACATTTTACTGCTAAATTATACAGAACTGCCACAGCTCACAAATAAGTTTCCAGAGGATGAGCAGTAGCATCCTCTGCGTACTATTATACCACACTACAATCGCTAACGCACCTGCCAAGTGTGGCGATTATGGTATATCACCCATAGATATTTTCAGGGGAGGACTATGCTTACAGTGGGCATCAATGGGCTGAAGCGACGATGCATACGCTCAGATCTATTTGCAGATAACATTTAGGCGTTACGAGTTTTTTTTTATTTCTTTTATTTATTATCTGTATCACAAATTGGTTACTATATGATATGCTGGGTGATCTATGTATTTAATATACCATGCATGTTTTTATAGTCTGTTGTACTATATGTTCTATACGCAAAAACCGAGCTTGCGTATGTCATTAGCGAGAAGAAAAAAAGTGTATATCAGTCTCGTAAGTACCGGGTGGTGATTCGGCGTCTCGCCGCCAGGTGGCGACTGCGCACGCGCAGCTGGGCCGCAGCTGTGCGCAGGTACACGCGCGCACAAGTTGGGGGAGCGTGCGCTATGGTGGACCCGCGCGAGACATAACAGGTCACCGGGTACACTACTGTTATACCCGGTTATATAACAGAGATCATCTTTACCGTTACTACATTAAAATTAGATCTTTATAAACAAATGCAGTTATTAAAAGCCTCCTCAACACTCCTCGATATTCATATACTCGACAAATCTATAAAGCCGTCTTGAATACTAGAAAAAATTTAAACTTACACTTAATTGTTACCGAACAGTTTAAGCTAGACTTTTTCGTGGAGCAATAACTGACTTTGGCGTGGTCGCTTCAATCTTACAGACTCTACTTATTGTGAATAATGATGGGTATTTTTATTTTTTGGTATCGGGGAGAAATCTTCTGACACTACATACCCTGCCCTCTGGGGGAGAGAGAGGGTAGGGATACCTTCATACCCTCTAAAATTAGAAGTGGCTGCTGAATCTCCTACGGAACTCGCACATGCCCCTTAGTACTATTCTAAGATATATCCCTGGAGGAAGCTGTGTCTCCTTCTGTATCCTCGCTGTACTGCAGCAACACGAGACCACTTCGCGTTGCTTTGCATTGAGTGAACGTTGAAGGCCCCAACCCTCAACGCTCGAGAACTTTATATCCTTTTAGTCGCTTCTTACAACAATCAGGGGATACCTTAGCTCGATTTTAGTTAAGCTGGGTTAAAGAGTTGAATGGATGACATCTAAGGCTTACTAGGAAGGCAGAGGAGGCAGCTGAGGTTATATGCGAAGCGCTGAACAGAGGCACGGCTTTTATTGCTCTACCCCACGTACCAATCTCAAATTTAAGTGGAAGGAAGGTTATACGGATCTAAATTTGTGTGTAGTTTTCTGATAGTACACTAGTGATGTAAATGAAAAATTAAATAGCAAGAAATGCGGTGAAGGATGAGGATGATGCTTAAATTTAATGTAATGAAAACCGAGAGAATGATAGAATATGTGAAGGATGCAAGAAGGAAGAAAGGAAGAAATTGTGATGTACGAGAGAAATATTTGATACAACATAAGTCCGTGTTATAAGTTAAGCTAAGGGAACGAGTGGCCCTCCAAAAGGGGACATTTAAAAAAAATGGTAGTCGGTCGCAACAACGATGAGTCCTGGCTGCTGCCATCTCTGATGAGCAATTCTTCAAAGCTGGTGATATTGGTTCTGCTCATTTTTGATCAATCTCGCAGCTGCCGAGACTACAAGTTGATGTTAGATACACAGTCGGAAGGTATACTTCGCACGTATTAGAACAAATTTTTAAGAAGAGCAACCTTATGTGCCATAACCTAGAACAACAAAAAACGCTCCGGCGAAATGAGGCTTGAAATTCGTCGCAGAGTCGAGGCGCGTGCGCTGAATTAAGCGCGCCCCATCTGCCGCGTAACCTGACACCGCTTACCATATGAATTATGCCACTTCCGAAAAAAACTCGCGGTCGAATCGCTATTAATAAAACAACCCTAAACACATAGACATAAAGTACAAAACACCATAAATTGTTCAACATGCTTACGTATAATAAAGGAATATAAAAATAAATTTAATACAGTCTGAAATAAGGTATAGTTTAGATTAAATGCGTAAATGATTCGGACAAGTCATTCGGAAAAAAGACATATGCGTATTTCTCGAAGCGCACGCCAGATGTCGTCGCGCGAGCTGGAGACGAAGGTTCGCGTTTTTTGCAGCAGCCCGCGGCCTCGTTCCGCAGAAAAAGCATTGTTGTGATAATGCAGTTATTTATAGATGGTACTGCCCGCTATAACTAATGTAAACTGTATTATAGACGTAAGACGCACACGAGGTATGAGAACAAACAGCTTGATGTTTGTAGCATTTGCGTCACACTAAGATTGGAGAGGTTACGGTTGACAAAACGCACACGAGATATTTGAGAGCAATAGATTTGTCGTTTATCCACCGGCGTGTAAAAGGATAACTAAGTATGAACGCATTGTTTATCATGGGATTCACTTTCAAGAAAGACTTTCAAATAGGAAACCTCTAAAACAAATATCGTCGCATCAGACGACGTGCCATTCGATACGCCGTCCGACTGTAGAATCCCGTATGATAATATTTAATTCGGTCAATACATTGTATTTCAGATAGGCCATGCGGTTCGCTAGCTATGTGGTTGTTGGAACACGGTGTTTGTTTTCAGGATATACAGCACCTCTACTTCTAAACGTGTAGCAACGTTCAAGCTACAACTCGTATTTTAGTATGTTTACACGCAGCGCAGAATAGAAGGGGCGGGTAAGCCGGGCGACGAGCGAAAAGATAGATTTTAACCAAAATCGATCATTTTTATGAGATTTATTACCTTTTTTGCTATTTTAAAAGTTGCATTATCTTTATATATTCTTGTATGATAAGGTGACAAAATTTGTTATGCTTGGGCCGCTCAAAACTTTAGAACACGTCCTTATTATTTAATATTTCTTTTAAAAAGAATCTTCGACATTTGTCGAAGATTCTTTTTGTAGCAAAATTTAACAATGTTTTATTTATAAAATCATATAAATAAGTCAATAAATCAAGTTTCACCCAATTTTAGATTTAAAACTAAGTAACGAAAGGTATGACATATCTAGTGGAACTTATTATGTATATGTATACACAGACCTGTGAAGGATTTGTTAACTCTTTGCATTTAGTCGTTATGAATATATTTCTGTTTTTAGTATTTTTACATGAGTATTTAGATTTTGGAATATAAGTGATATGATATGATGGGTGACCTATGTACTTTTGTCAATCTATTTACCCTAGATGTATATATAGTCTGTACTGTATGTTGTGGTCTATACGAAAAATTGTTTCACCCGAGGCGCTCGTGATACTAGACCACGTTCTGATTAACCGTTGAAGCTGTTGCCGCAGTGACGTCGATCGCACCACGTGTTGTGACGCACAGGAAACGTCGGTGGTGCTCAGAAAACTGTGATATCGCCGGCATACAAATCGCCGCCGACGTGAACAGTCACACCCGGCGTGCGCGCATCCATTCCTTTACCTCTAATTCACTCTTTTTATATATTAGTGTAAATATAAGTCGACAACCTCTTTCGATTTCTTGAATACTATACAGTTACATTTCTTCTACATGTGAAATGAACCAATGCTATCAATTTTTAAGAGAAAATTTGAGATAAGAGAAGAAACATACTTTTTAGAAGTCACACCTAGTCACATTTAAATCATTGTAATTATTTATGCCGTAAGACGTCGACTACTGGAAGGCTTTACTTCTATCATTAAATTCCAATAAGACCTAAGTTGAAGAAAAAACTTAAGTTCGCCGAATATCCGGCTTTTGCAATTAGAAGAAAAAGTTATGATCATGGTATGCCAGATGCTTGGCAACGCCGCTAAGGTATCTGGCTCAACTGTCTGGAAGAGTCTAATATATGTTGAACTATGTCATAGCTCGAAATGACGTCACGTACCGGATTTTATTCAACTTTTATCATTCGTGATCGGTTTTTACAATGCACCACGACTGTAGGAATTAAAAATAATAACAAAAAAGACAAAAAAATAATAATTTGTAGTTCGACTCTATGCAATTCTATGTTTCGTAACATTACACATATGCAGTGCATTCTTGCACATAACACATTCGCGTGCCACTGCCTCTGGAGCGGTAACACTTAGCACGGGCTCATCATAATCGTCTGATGATCCTGGCAGTTATTAGGCCTCGCCCACCTAGCAGTTCAAAATTTAAAAACGAATGACCTTATTGCACGAATCTGCAAATAGCATATCGCATGTGGCCCAAGTTACAAGAGGCGGCGATTGATATATAAATAAATAAATATTTTTTGTTATTATTCCTCTATAGTTTATACATATTAGCGACCCATTGTAATCACTAAATATAGCTTGGCCTTTTAACTAATTTATTTAGAAAGCTGTGTTCACTATGGCAAGTTGAAAAAATGTTGTTAAGAACAAAGGAAACCAATTTATATTTACATCAGTATTAAGTTCTAATTATGTTCTCATTATCGTCTACCACACACTTTAAGTAACACTGGTACCAGAAGACTACGCTTATTCAGGGTAAGGTACTTAAATAAAATAAAACGTACCAAAAAAAATTATTGGTGTTTCTCAAAGGAGATATTGTAGATACAACCATTAAAAAAACACTGCTCAGTATCTTTGCTAGTTGGTTAATGATATAATGTATATATCAAACATTGTTAAATTTCATTTAAAAATCAACTTTTGCGTTTCCGGTGGGCTCTTGACACCATATCAATATTCCAAACCAGTGATAGCTAACAATAACCCTATTATAATTTTAAAAATAATTGAAATGCGCCTAATTGAATAAACGTATTTGAAATTTAGATTTTTTTTTTGATTTTATATTACGAAGAACTCACCAAACAAACTGTATAATTGATTCTTAGAATCTTAGAGATTCTCATTTCTATGATATTTTTGAAAATAAATTCAAACTTAAAATATCAAGTCATAGGTGATCTTTAAGTGAGGCCTAAGTCATACACTGACGTGGTGACGATAAATAACTTATTTTCGAGGGTTTGTACAGCCCGCTGAATGCTGTAACTTGGGCCTGGTGACGTGGGCGTGCCTTCTGCTTTGTCTGCCGCTCCGCCAAACGAAAGTCGCGGCCCGCGCCTTGCGTAACCCCGGCCGGCTTCGCTTCCGTGTGTACCTTGTCCATTGTGTCCAATTTTGCAACCGAGGAATTGTTTAGCGGGCAAAGGAGAACATTGAACCTATGTGATGTGATAGAATTATAATCCTTCTGCTTTCTGTTGTTTCCCCAACGCAGGGAGTCACGACCTCGATCATGAAGCGATCATCACCTCTTACGATGTTCCTGTATATGTTCCAATTTACCGCATTCATGTTGATCTATTTGGTCGGATCAACACGCGGGACCACGTTCTGTCGCGCTTATACCATTAGCTTTATCTTCTTTGACCGTCGCTAAGTTTTTTCGAACTTGGAAATCCTCCGAAGGTAAATATTTTAGATGCTCTTCTTTCAGCTTTTGTATAAATAGTATTGTAATAAAGTCGCCAATTATTTGCCGACTCTTAATGACTGTCTGAGAAGAGTTTAAGGGCATTGTACAAAGATTGTCAATTGTCATCGAGTACATTTTGACAACTCGTTAATTAAAAAACTTGTAAGGCTTCAAAATTATTAATATACAAATAAATAAAATTAGAGTGTCTGTTTGTAATATTAAAGTTAACTCTTTTTACCTTTTGTCTGTTTGTTTATCTACCAGTCTGTTTTTATGGGCACTTTTGTTGGCGACTTCTCGTTATCCCCTGCCATATGCACGGCGTTACAACTTAAGTTAATAATTTTTTCTATTTATTTTTGAATTGCACTTTCTCCTTTCATCCTTCACATTCTCTATTTTCCTTCATATTCAAATCGTCTTCCGTTCATCACCTTCCTTCTGCCATCTTCGTTCCTAGACCACAGTTTGATTCATTTTCACAGTGTTGACTCAATTTTTCGATTTTATTTAAATTTAACTATTTTTTGTCATTTTTATGACTAGCTTGGGATCTTGCTCGATCCCTTGTATGTCTGAATCCGGCTAATCTCTGAAACGGGCCGATTTTGTCGTGACTTATACACACAGGTAGGTGATGTAATAAGGAGTAACCTAGGCCAATTTTATTTTAGAAAAATATGTAAATGGATAAAGAGTAATTTAATTGTTAAATTCGGCAAAGTCGCGGGCACAGCTAGTCAATAGATAAATAAAGTGATCATTATGAAATAAATTGTATATTTATTTCTTCTATTGAACTGTCTAGGTCGATTTGATATGTCTAGGTCTGTCGGGTCAGATTGTACATAATATTAATTATTATTATTTATCTTTACAAAGTTTTTGTGAAACTCTATTGACTATGTGATGGGTATCTTCTCAGGTCATAACGGGTTTGAAACTATTGTAGATTCAAATTGAGGGACACAGGGTTTTATTTGATTACAAGAGACTTCAATTTGATTTTAATTTCATTCTACAAAGCAATGATATCAATAAAGCAATTACATTTAAGGTAACTTTAGTCTATTCACGATAAAGAAGGTTGTTCGTTGTTGTTCTATCAATTTAGGAAGGTCCTTTGACTAAATAATTTAGAACACTGTGTTCACACTGACCATCAGAAAGAACGGAGGTGTTAATAGCTTAACGTTTAACTTAAAGTTTCTCACCTATTGGTTACAGAATAAAACAAATTAAGCACTTTTTTACTATGATGAATGCGCTAATAAAATACACTCTATGAGTACTGGACTACACCCTTTCAACAAATATATGATAAAGATAGATAAAAATAATTTATTCAACAATGGAATTTTTTAAAGAACTCTTGTTGATTATCAACTTACGATTTATTTATTTTTTAATCTATTTTATTTTTGCCTATAATCTGCTTCGCAAGGTGTTACAGTTGTAGAGAAGGAGCACGAAGAAACTCCACAACAACACATCTTGTAAAAGTTAAATAACACCGATTTATACATGTACACTTTATCAGACATAGCTTAAATGAAATCAAAACAATCAGGAGACATCACTGCCAAGGATTCTTATCATTTAAATATTCGTTTATTGAATTATAAGCCTTATACGTTAGTTTATTTTATTTTACGGTTTAAGTTTTGTGAATGATGGTCCAATAATTTTATTAAAAAATCTGTTTCCGTTTATAAAGGAAAAAATTAGAGACTTTGCAATCGAAACTTTTGTACAAGCCGTTTTTAACGGTGCCTTGTAAATATATGTGCCCTATTTTTTGAATTTATTATAATTATTGTAAGAGCAAAAAATGTAATCATAATAATAAATATAGTATAGAAACTAGGATTACAAATAAAATTAACGGCACCGTTAGTGAAGTATAACAGTGATTTCGATCGGGCTTTCAAAGTAGCATTGGTCGATTAGCATCGACAGCAGAAGATTAGAGAAGATAATTTCGGGAGCAGAAGTAACAAAGATTTTTCTTCCAGACTGCGCTGAATCATTCACGAATGCGTTTGATTCAACTATGCGGATCCTACGTACGTAGACGATTACGGAGGCGCCACGTCCGGGCGCGGGGAGCCGGGGGGAGAGGGGAGGGGCCAGGAGGGAGAGGAGTCCCGCACGCGTCGGGACGTCGTCTGCGCATCCCGTCGCTTGCTCACTCCGTTCCTAATGCGTGCACAGAGTAATCCGCGCTCAGAGTGAACGATTGCGTCCGAACCAGTTCTTAAACGATTTAAAAAATAAATAAAAACTTTGTCCCCCCTTTTTATACCTTATATTTATGCTATGTTTAATGGAAAAACTAATGCCGAAGGTATTTTTTGCCTATAAACTTTTTTTAAAACTTTTAAGAGGTGTGGATAAAAATTAAGGACTATAGGAGATATATATACGTACTACATATACAACTCATTTGCTTTTAATAATTAATATATGGTACGCCCTATACAAAAAGCAATGGTTTCAGTAATAATAAGTAACGTAATAATAACATAGAAAAATTGTTCTTAAAATTCATATTATTACGTACTAAAATTAATTATCATTTATTATCTGTGCCTGTGGACTTTGTACAGCCAGAAGTTATGGTCTGTTGCATTACAATAGAATTAGAAAATAAATAATTGTAATATATTTCAAAGTGATCACCTTTTAGAAGGTGATTGAAAATAAGTGTAAAAGCTTAAAAGTTTTTGCTCACAAATGATCTAAATATTTACCCCGCTATAAGCATTACATTTATATCCCGATTGGATGTTATATAACTTGAATAATTTAAAAATATTACAATACATTCATTCATGGTCTGATTTTGAATAAAAATAACACTTTTAGTTAACTTTACTTGACCATGTTAAAGAACTAATCATTATTTTTTTTTTAATTTGGCAATATGACGTTGAATTATGGGACGGGAAAAGGTAAAGTAAACGGTCTAAAATCTGCCAGTTAAATATTGTTAATTGCTAAAGGTATATAGCAGACAATGCTATCGGCAATCGCAGTGAGCGTCGCGGCGTCTGTTCCGTGCCGCTCTGCGCCGGCGCAGTCTGTTGGGGGCCGTTTATTTGCAAACACGCCGCCGCTAAAAAGCGACCGGGAGCGACGCGCCGGGATATTTCCTATGAATAAACTCACGTTCTTTCCTGATGTTGCGATATACATTGAACCTTTTTAAACAAAATTTGCAATTTGTTTGGTTTATTAAGGAACCAATGGTCAATGTATATGAATAATAACCCTCTTAAACCTTTTTAAATCGGAATTTTATTACTACTCCCAATAATTTACAAAACAATGGCGGACGTTATTATGACAAGATCCATTGAACCATTTTCGTGAAGTTGCTAGTTTTTTGGCATATTGAAGAAGCAATGGTCAGGTATATTGGTTTTACATTAAACTATTTTCATGACGTTGCATGATTCGTTGCAATGTATAAGAACAAACTTTTGAATGTCGAATTTTTGTCAATACTTTATAAGGTAATTTTTATCATAAATATTGCAAGCGTGAAAGAAATTAAACATGTTTACAATTTTTGTAAAATCGAGGAATGTTACCGTGAATTAGATCTCCGGCACCTGAAAAACAATTCATTCAGGAAGACCTAAAGTTAAAAAGTCTAGAAAATTCCACGACAATTAAGCAACTAATGACAAGACCACATCCCCTTCGCCTCATTCTAGATGGAAGCGTTCCTCTACTTCACCTCCCAGAAGTGGTGGTTACTTTGGCCTAGTGTTAGAAGAAGACCGAGACGAGACGAGATATGGCCTCCTCGGGCGTCCTTGACTCGGAATGATAAACATTAATGTTTGTTGACCATTGTCAATGAGTGACCCAAGACAAGACACTCTCTAAGGGGCTTTTGAACCTGGCCATTTCAAAGATCATTCGTCTAGACGATCTAAGGGCTTTGCGGTCTCCCAAACTGATAAAATTAAGTATTATGCAGCCTCCCAAGTTATAGACAATCCGCGGAAGCGTTGACCAAAATGAAAAATCCTTCAAGATACGCTGAAGTCATAACATCATGGAACGGCCAGTGTTAGCGCTTCTAATCTAGAGTTGTTACAACGTCGTAACAACCGCAAAATTTCCATTTGAAGCTACAGATCGCAGTATAGAAAAGCGGATTGAACGTAACAGAGGTTTCAGGCGTACCGCCCTCTGCATCTTGCTCCCTGAGCCCGCGAAGCCTTCGAATACTGCGGCCAGAAGTTTACAAGAGACATTGCCATGTACAGACAGGCTTTCTCTAATCGTAAACACGAGAGTTACTGTGTTCTTTTTGCGCGTCCTCACGACGAAAACAATTTCTAAAGCCGATAATGTTTATGCTAATTTTGACCCTGTAGATATCATTCTTGAATCGGAAACTTAAACATGCAACGAATGACATCACTCCTGGAGTATCCAATCTGATGAATTAATTAAAGTCGAAGCCTTAACTGAGGTTTCTGGCCAAATTAACTTAATGACACTTTAACTATCAACGGTTTGATCACTGGTTGCCAACTAAAATCAGCTTGACTTATCTCGAAACAGTAAAACTCAAACCCTGTCGCTGTTAAAACTAATGTAAGAATAGCATTTGAAATATCGCTGCTGAAAACATCGCTCGCAGTGGAAAGCGTGCATTATGTAATTATTCCACCGAACTTTCATATCTAAATGAGCAGTCGTTCATTTCCTCCTTCTCCTCACCCCCCACCCCCTGCCGCTGCACTATCGGGACAAAACGACAAATTAATATCACTTTAATGGTGCGAACTGATGGCTATCGGCGCGCTTCTGTGGTCGAGCAGCGCCGGGTGCGACCGCTAAATGATTTTTTTGCGACTGCGAGCTAAATCGTCAACTTATTACTTAAAGAGCTCGGTGCGTGGTTAAAGATAAATGCGTTTCCGGTTCAGATACGCGCAATGCGTGTGGAATGTTTGCAACCCTGCATAGATGTCTCTAGTGTTCAATTGTCACAATCTTCTTGTTAGCTTCCTAGCTTTGGATGTTCTAGCTTTAACCAACAGACAATGGAAGTGTGGCTTTTAAAGTGAAGATTATTATTCTAAACCACTTGACCAGACAGACCCTGTCTTAATTGTCAATAATGAATTCTAACCTCAAAACGAACTGTCAAACGCGCGAAGTTCATAGCGAACTGTCAAATTTATTTGCTATTACAATCGCTGTTGTGTTTCGTGAAAGTTTTCGAATTTCTGCTTAATTTTTAATGTTTTCTATTAGAACCTTCTATAAATGTATAAACTTAAAAGAAAAATGAATAGATAAAGTCGTTGTCAGGTTATGCCGCGACCATAAATAATAGAGAGATATTTGCTTATAAGTAGAATTTATTTTATATAAAAAATACTTTTTAAAAAAATACGTGTACGCAGGCACTGTACGTATCAAACCGAAGGTTTATAAGAATTTGATAGACATTTATTTAAAATATATTTCATGTATATTTTTGCACATACGTATGTATGATTATATATGATTGTTATCTGTAAGTAATGTTTAGTATATCCTATAGTCTGTAGAATTTTTGCGCGCCCTGTATTGCCTTTCAGGCGTATCATTTCCATCGCAAGGTTGTTTTTCTTGACTTAGCGACATTTTCCCCTGAAACCTCCCCTTTCTAAAGAGAAGCTTCTTTTTCCTCGAAATCAAGGTTAACGACATAACGATAGGGAGGACAATGAAATTCAGTTTAAAATAAAATATTCTCAAAATTAAATTTCAGATTTTGGGACAAGTGGTTGTCTTATAAATTCTCTGAAAGAAGAAAGTAAAGGTGTGTACGAAAAATAATATATATCTTCGTCGCTGTCGACTCCCAAGACTTAAAAGAGCGTGAAGATACGACAGCGGCTCTCGATTTCGGAGGACTAATATTGAAGTGCTTTTAGCGCTAAATATAAGCGCAGCCGGCGGCGCCGGGCGAGTTATTCTGCAATCTACACCGCTCCATTGAAATAATTTTATTTTATTAAATTTGGTCTACTTTTAGTTATTGTAATTTTATCATCATCATATCAGCCGTTAGGCGCTACTATAAGCCATAGACCCCCCCTCCCCCCTTAAAGATCACCACGATCCACGCATGCATTGACTTCCGGTGCCCTTATTATTTTTACATCCTCGTGGTCGCCATTTGAGAATAATATATAGCTCACACCACTTACGTGGTTGGCAAAAAAGAGTGTCACCTACCCGCTGGACTGACACACAACAGCGTTGAAAGGTTCTTGAAAGGTTCCATAAAACATTCCGAGAACAGAAAAGAATGAAGAAAACCTAAAGTTAAGTCTGATGAAATGACTAAGATGATGAAAAGAAAGCTACTAATAATTAAATTCTAATTAAATGAACGCTATGGCGTCCACTGAACTGAATTTGACATAGGCCTTTCCTACAGATTTCAGTAGCGCCGGTTAAAGGTCTGTACACCTTATAGCTAGACGTCCTAGCGCAGCGCTTGCTTCTAGCTTGTGTAACAAGTACTAACACAAAGTAAAAAATGACAAAAATTAACAACACAATTGGAATTGAAGGATATCGCAGTTCCATTGGTATACTGGGGATTATGAATTTAGTTTGAAACACCATTCGGAGCATTGCAAAGAAGATTCATCTCAGATAGAAGCATTACTGGAGTTTCTTCCGCTATTTATTTACCCTACGATAAAGTTTCTTAAAGTGCTGGTAATGTTAGACAGATAATAGTAACCAACCAAGTCAAGGTTTGAGTCTCTCGGCTGCCTTTGAGTCGGAGTGACAAATGGATACGATAAGTGACAGCCCAACTCAAGGTCCCAAGAAAGAGGACCTTGGGCCTGGTCATTTCAACAATTTAAAAGTTGGGCAGCTTTCCAATCTGATAAAATTTTAATATTAAGCGGCCCGTATCAAGACCCTCGAGCTTTGAAACCATCAAAAAGTTTTTAGGCTAAGCGTCCTCTGTGGTCTTATTCGAACCCGCGGTATCTAAAACTTATGTTCCATAATTATTTCGTATAATTTTCTAGTTTTCGACATTATTGAGAATTTCTTACGTAAAAATGTTTTAAGAATATCATATTCAAATTCGCAAAAAATAAGGGAAACACCCTTTTGTCTGTGGACCCGGTAATACATCGCGTTGGACTGACGTCTGCTATAAATCCTTCCGTTCCTCGAGCAGTGTGTCAGTTGTCGCGCTGCAGCGACAGGCACCACCTGCAAGTCCATCACCCTTCTGCCACCGCTGAGAATGAACCTAGCTAGGTTTCAAGTAGTCTTCACATTTACTTACAATTTTTATTTTTTTTTTATTTAATGGATTCAGGCGTTACATTGCGGAAGTCCATCCTAAATAAGAAAGGACCAATATCTAGCCACCTCCGCACATGCAGTGGTTGTCGTGCATGAAAGTGCACCGCCCGCCAGCCCGCTCGTAAATGCGCATGCGACAGACAATGCAAACTACACAACCGCCACCGTAAATTCACCCAACACGTGTTTCACCCCTCCACGGGGCATCTTCAGGAGTTGTTACACAGATTAGTGCTAAACACCGAGTGAGCTCAGTCCGCTGTCGCTTTGTTATTTATATGTCACCTCCTCCCCACCACAACTTAATGTCACGTGATCGACCACGTGGGTATTTTTTATTTTACCCTCTCTTACGCATTTGTTATATTTGAGATTTTACGTAATAGACGAGTGCCCCGACCGATTCCCCAGACAAACCTGCAATAATGGAGAGGAGGAGACATTGACCTGCTCATTAAATACAGGTCCACTACCCGCGTGTCTTATTATTTCTAGCCGTTCCAACACGTCCATACGTAATCCTTTGCTACAGGTGTGCAGCACGTCATAGGAATGACCATGGGGCAAACTATGTCCAGTCTCTATTAAATGTTTAGAAAAATGAGATCTTTCAGGGCGATCATTTCTATATGCGGAAATATGCTCCTTATAACGAATGTTGAAACTTCGACTAGTTTGGCCCACGTACACTCCTTCACACCCACCACACTTCAACCTATAAATACCCGACTTTTTGTCAACCTCTGTTTTTTCCTTGCCGTTGCAAATCGCACGCCGAATAGTGTTGTTGGTTCTGAATGAAACAGAAACGCCGTTTTTTCTTAATATTTTAGATAATTTTTCGGATATTGGTCCCAAATACACTAAACTAGACTTCCAGTTTTGGACACCGCGCTCAGGTGTCACCGAGTATAAAAGGCCCCTCACTCGCTGGTTCATCTTCTTCCTAATTAAACCATCCACCATTCTCCGCTCGTAGCCATTTGCAACAGCTATTGCATAAATAGTATTAAGTTCTTTATTATATGCTGCTACATTTAACGGGTATGTCATCAATCTATTTATATATGAATTGAAGGCCGCAAGCTTATGTTGCCAAGGATGACAAGAAGAGGATGGAATTACCAAATCCGTATCAGTTGGCTTTCTATATATTTCAAAAACGTGCTGACAATGTTCCTTTTTGATCGTGATATCAAGAAAGTTAATTGAATTGTTAATTTCAACTTCTAATTTAAACTTAATTTTTGGATGAAATTTATTTAAATTAGTTACAAAATTGTCCAAGTCTTGCCTTGTACCTGTCCAGCATATAAGAATATCATCCACATACCTATAATAGTAAAGGATGTTACTATTACCCACAATATATTTATTCTCATAGTTGTCCATGAAGATCTCCGCCATCAAAGGGGATAACGGAGATCCCATAGCCAATCCTTCACTCTGTCTATAATAACTACCGTTAAACCTAAAATAATTTTGTCGCATGCAAAAATACGTGTTGGGTGAATTTACGGTGGCGGTTGTGTAGTTTGCATTGTCTGTCGCATGCGCATTTACGAGCGGGCTGGCGGGCGGTGCACTTTCATGCACGACAACCACTGCATGTGCGGAGGTGGCTAGATATTGGTCCTTTCTAATTTTTATTTTATTAATAGGATTTTTAGTTACCTCCGTTCCGATGAAACAAGAACAGATAGACGATGTATGTTAAGACTTGACGTCCGACTTTCTTGACAAAATCTAAATCAAAGTATTCTTTATCTGAATAGGGTATTACAAGCACTTTCGAATCGTCAATCAACATTTTTGTCCCTACAGGAAGCTACTGACGAAAAGCAGTTCAGCTAAGAGTCGGCGAGAAGCTCAACAGTTGCTCTTTACAAATATAGTTTTATAAAGAGTGCGCGACAATGATTAGCTTCCTTGTGAACATCAACATTTGATTCCACGCATTAACATCCGTACAGTATTCTTGGATATGTTGGTTTTTAATCTCTCCAGAGATAGATGAAATTTTTATTGTAGATACGTATATCTTGTGTCATATTCGATCTATTTAGTTTTTGAAGACGAAAACTCGGATTATCTGTTTATTAACTATGATACGTCCTATGTGTGGTCATACAACAGAAAAAAAAACAATTTATTTTGTACTATCTAATGTAAATAAATTGACTTTACAATAATACATTTATAATGAACTTAAACGCAATGCAAGTACATTGTTTCTTTTCCTTTTTTCTAAACCTTATATTTATATTGTTTCATATAACAAATATGTACGCATCATGTCGTCAGGGAAGTCTATCTACAACTAGGAACCTAATACAACCAGAAAGGTTAAGCGATCTGACGTTGGTTTCATATAATTTATGAGCTCTATCATCACCATGATGCCCAAAGCTGGGCCTTCCCGTAGATTTCCAATAGCAACGAGCAGCATTCAGCTTCCTCTATTAACTTTGACACGATCGTATCTCCACCTCGTGTGTGGACGTCTTAAGTTGCGCTTGTCGACTCCAGAATGTGCACAATGACCATTGCCACTTCAATATTTCAGAATTTTGGACAAGTTCGGTGACTTTCGTGTTCGGATCTTCTCATTCGATCTCGTGGAGAAATCCCTAGTGTAGACCTCTACAAGGCTCCTTGGGCGACTGTGAACTTTCCAACGAGGCTCAGAGACCTCTAAGGCTGCGTCTGGAAGTCTAGAGCCTATATAATCTGATAGAGCAAATACCGTTTATCAATCGAACACATTACCGTTTTTTATTACAAACCGTTCAGTTTTATTGTCTATTCAAGCATAAGTTCGCATCGTATATCTCAATGGATTATGAATAACCATAATACGCGTATGAACATTAGTCTGGGAGGGTCAGGGGGTGGCTACGTCGTCATCTCCCGGCGGACTGTCCTTGATCGGGCGGCGCGCCACGTCCGCGGCTCGCGGAACCGCTTTTGGGAATTGTCCAAGGACAATAATCACTTCCACACAAACCGTATAGAGAAGTAAAGTTAGTCGATACTGTAATATCGATATATATAATTTCTCGATATTATAATATCGATATTTAGGTATGATTGATTACGCGTGTAAAAAAAATAAAATGGCTTACTTCAGCTAACAGCTTTTAAGCTATTACAATATTCGGCGATAAATATTGCACATCGACTTTTGGAAAGAGACAATCGGCTAATTTCGGCTTCGTATAAAATAATTTAATTTACATTAATAATAACTAACTAATAAACACTCTGTGTTTGGCACTAATCGGTGTAACGTAACTACTGAAGATGCCCCGTGGAGGAGTGAAATACGTGTTAAGTAATTTGGCGGTGGCGGTTGTGTGATTCGCATTGTTTGCCGCATACGCATTTAACAGCGGGCTGGCGGGCGGTGCATTTTATTGCATGACTACCACTGCATGTGCGAAAGTGGCTAAATATTTGGTCCTTTTCTTACTTAGGATGGACTTCCGCGAGGTAACGCCTGATTAAATTAAATATTTAATTTAATGTTTTAATGTAGATATTTATCCCTTTACTGTTTCTGTGTGTATGTATGAAATTGCCTCGTGCGATAAATCCGCCTATTGTACATTTTCCTTGACTGCTATGCAACTATGTGTATATTTTTCAGCGTGTACAATGACGAGTATTAAATTAAATTAAAACTAATTTAGAAAATATTTTTACTATTTTATCATTACGTTATATTTACTTTTTGTCATTTTTGAAATTATATGTTGATTTTTGGATGTACTAAAAATGTTATTGACTGCGTATGGAGTATATATACACCCCACATAAAGCTTCTAGGCCTATAACGAATGTACAGTTATAACATTTATCAGTGACAAGAAGTACAGTCAGCATTCCACAAACATAGAAAATGTATAACTTGTTGTATCATTGTAACAAAAGTTTAGCACTGTTTTTCCAATCATTATTATCATTTTAGTTGTAGATTGTCTACTGCTAGATATATGCTTCCGTAGATTTTCAATAGGACCAATAAGAGGTGCTTTTCTTCCGACATTAACAATATCGTCTGCTCACATTGTTGACAAATTATTTTTAACGCGCTCTGATCTAGGAATAACTCGCATTAAGTCTGAAGAGATTTTTCTGATGATTTTTGCCCAATATCCTTAATACAGTCTTCTTTTCAGACGATGGTCGTCTACTGCAAGGTATAGGCCTTCCCCAAAGTAACAATGACCGGTCCTGTGCTGCCCGTATCCTGAGACTTCGCACGATCTTAACTATGTAGACGGTCCTCCTTGTGAGAAGTCTGCCCACGCTATGTCTACCGGCTCGTGGTCACCATTCGAGAACCTTTCGTCTCCCATGGTCATGGCTTGCACGAGGGATATACCGCGCCCACTGCCTTTTCAGACGAGCAATTCTTCAAACTGCGTCAATGATTATATTTCTACGAATCTCCTATCCTATCCTATCTAGATCTCGCAGCGAAACTCCAAGCTTAGAGTAGAAGGCCTTCCTATGAGGAGAGCCTTCCTAGGACTTATAATCATTTATAAAATTGTAATGTAGATTTTTACTTATAATAAGTTTTTGTTTAATAAATTTTATCGATATCACGTGTCCCATCTCTAAAAGAGAGTTACATAAGTGTATGCTAGTTGTTTCGAAGAGAGCTACGAAGGCGGCTGGCGAGAGGAGGCAGACAGTTGAATGGCCGATGAGGGGCGCGCCTGCAAAACAACCAATTTTTTCAGCTGACGCCAAACAGTTATGTAAATCGTGGACTTTCTGACCCCGCATACTCTTCTCTAATAAATGTAACTGAATGGGATGTGATACAAGATATAAGATGATCTTATTGACGTAACATATTTTTGAAAAGACACATACTGTTTGCTCGTTGATATATATTTTTTAATGACCCCCGTTATTGGGGGCCTCTCGTACCCCTATTTATGGTGGGACAGGGACTTTATTTGCAATTTAATTTTTCACATGATTTTTTTTCTCTCTCTCTTTTCATATTTTACTTTCTCTTTCGGTCTATTATCTATCTTTCAAGCTACATACGAGTATCTACATTCTTACCCTTTTGCTCTGTTCATCTATCATTCTTTCCTCTTTTCTTACATTTTTTCATTTTACATTTTTATTTTACATTTTTACTTATTTTCTATAATACATTATATATCACATTTGAGTTTTATTTTATCACATTTCTTATTTTATATTTGGATTTTAGCCCGTTGATATTTAGCATCAGCGAGATGACATATCGTTAAAAGAGCTGCGCGTAAACCTTTTTACAACTAATAGACGCAGCTTTAAGTTCACGAACCCTTTCGCTCCGTGAACTCAGTTCCGATGAAGCTGTAAAAGCCTCCGGGCTAACAGTACCAACTTCAACTTAAATTAAGTAAGAGGCATCGTGTGCAGGTCTACCGCTAGGCGGACTGGCCACAAAGTTAAGTCGCAGGATATTGTTAGACTGGTGATCTATGGGATGAATAGATGTTAGAGTGGTGATCTATGGGGGATACCCATGGCTTGTAGTTTGCGTCTATCGCCTGAAAAAAGTACATAATAATAGCTTCTGTAAATTTAAACTTGCGAGGATTCCAAACTTGTCCCTGTCTGAAAAGAGATCACAATAAATGCAGAGGGTTTTACAATCCAGTGGAATATTATACATTTAGAAATTGGCTTCCTCGAGAGCTTAACCTAGCTAAGGTTACTGTAACGAGTTCTAGGATAAGCCACACTGTATCACCTCGGTAATGCAGTAAATGCCAAAAGACATACAGCACCACCATCACCTCTATCCTGCATTGGACGTATTTTTGGCTGAGGTGAAGCAATGTTTGTACGTGACCAAAAATATCCTTTTCAACTCACCTCAGGTTGGGAATCTAGTTAGAGTCATACCTTCACGTGCCATATTTTTAATTGACGATGTTAACCCCAAATGGGCTAGAGGTCACCGAACCCGTAGGCGTCCCCGGCGGCGGCGCAGGACCAAACTTCGACTACGCGGATTCTATTTGGTGATTTACCACTCCTTGATTGCTGTTTATTGACGACGCGCGATCATAAAACGGATAATAAAATATTTATGCGCTGTATCGCCATGTTTGCGGCACGAGGCGACTCCCCCCTCCGCCCCACCCCCTGCTCCTCCGTTTTTATTAATGAAATTTCTGACTTCTCTACGTCATGCGCACGGCCATTAGCGGTGCGAATGACAACTATTGTACTGCTGTTATTCTATTACGACTCGAATTGCAAACTCTCTGTTTAGATTCTTTCACTTTTATTCTTTTTAGAAGACCGTGGACTAGTTAACTACCATTTCACATTAATTCCACTAGTGAGCGATAAGGAAAGTCGCTAGACCTTCCTAAAGTTCTGTAGCCAGGTCATTAGTAATAGTGACAATTAATAATTTATGTAATGAAAAAAAAATTAATTAAAACAAACAAGGCTAAAAAAGCGAAAATAAACTCTTATTATTTTAAAAGTCAACTAAAAATAAACTATGAGATCGAGAATAAGGGAACAAAATATTTTTAATATTAAACTAGGGGAAATAAATGTAAAAATGAAAAATTAATATAGAAAATGAAAGAAAATGTAAATGTAGGACCTGCACAAGGCAATGAAAGTGAGCCGATGTACGAAAGGAAAGGTAGAAACTGAATCCAAGATATTGTAAATAGAAGAAATGAATGGAAGATATTAAGAAGGTTCAGAGAAGACCATGACAATTAGTGTAAAATTTTTAATTATATAAATAGTCTCTGTTTGACCGTGGTAGGGGAGATCGAGAAGTTCCCAAAACGCAATTAACATTTAAAAATTTATTAATAAACGATAATCTATTTAACCAAATTAACCACCCTTTGGTTTTAAACACCCCAACCCTTTCCATGCCGCAGAGCCACCCCTTACCGAAGCCGAGTGTTGATTATAATTATTAAATTACCACATCCTGTATTGGAACTTGCCATTTAGATCATTATGGCATTTTTTTATTATTATGATCTATATTCCACAGACATTATCGTCCATGCTTTTGTTTTTATAATTACTTTGAAAGTTTTCCGATTTTTTTTGTTCACGTTTTTGCATGTTACATTGTTAACAAAATCTCTTGGGGTTTTTACAAATTTAAAACTAAGTTGAATTCAACTAATTATTATGATTTTTTTATTATCATAAATGATGGTATTTAGCATATTAAAAAGGAGGGATAAACAGGTTGTTTACGTTTAGAAAAAAGCCTTAATATATTACATTTCATTTTCTGTCTCCAACTTGCGACAAGTCAAACAAATTAGTAGAAACTACTAACATAGATTGATCAGGACTAAAATATGAGAGTATCCCAAAATACATGGCATTGAGGTCTTCTAGACCGGAGTTATTTTGGTAAATATTGAAACGTGTTGGACTAATATAACTTTTTTCTCTGGAAAATAAAAACACTCAAAGACCACAAAACTAAGTACTACGACTTAGTCAATAAAATATCTAGGAATAAATACATAGTGAAGTTGTATGCGGTGGAGGTAGGATTGATAGATATATCTATAACCTGCTGAACGATAAACCATTAAGAACAAATTACAGTTCAGCATTAATATTTCAGGAAGCATTGGTACAATTGTAAAATATGGTTAGGTTAGGAGAGGTATCTGCTCTGTGAAAATCGTTAGCCACAAGCACTGTACCTCTCCCTTGTATTATAACAGCATCAAGTACATTGATTTCAAGATACTGAGAAATTATATCAGAGACAGGTTACAACATTTCCAGTCTGTCCGATTTATTTAAGTATTTTGATATAGAATACCTTGTCAATTTTGACGGCAATGGTGTCAGCAGTCCTAATGTAGTTTCTATATTATCACAGATTTATCTTCAATCTATCTATTGTATATATACTTTGAGATCTAAAGTTACTCCTGAAACAACTATTACGTTGATTCTATCTAGGAAAGTAGCCAAGAACAGAAAGCAGTGCCTAATAAAGATGTGACGAATCTTACTGAAGGTCTATTTCTCTCTGTCACTAAATGAAATAAAAAATGATTACTTTTTGCGTTTGAGAAGCGCATATATATATATATATATATTTATAGGTATATGAGACTTGTACTAATCTTAAGAATACGAATACAAACGAAGTTCTCAGCACTGTATACAATATGCCCTGTATGCTCACCTCGTTGCGATATTTATTGAAATAAAAAAATGCTAAACAACAGGCCAGGTTGTCGACAGTGAGCTGAAGTAGAGTGCCTTTGACGGCACGCAATGTAAGCGGTGGCTTTCCAAATAAACGCAACAAACAATTCCACCAAACGGACCTCGTACAGGGGTACCTCACGCACACAGGCCTACGCTATCGCCTTATACGGTTATTGCTTTTATATTGACGTCAAACAAAAGCTGCGGCGCGAGCCTAAAAGAAAAAATAATGAAAAAAAGAGAATATCTGCGCCCGCGCATATGCCCCGCCATATTTAAATTTCGAATCGGATGCAAAAAAAATCATGCGCAATGTGTCCCGAGCACGCGCCGACATATGCCGGAGGGCTTGAAAAAAACCTTTTTTATCCAACACACACCCTCAGTGAAGATAAGGAGTAAAAAAAATGTAACATAAGCATAATATTAGTAGACGGGAGTAACTTGAATAAAAACTAATCACAAAAACCGCTCATTTTGAGGTTAAATACGCGTTTTTGGAGGCGCTTGCGCACGCTAGGGCTGCCAAAAACAGGTTTTTAACAAACAGATAAATGTTATTTATTAAGTTGACCGTAATTTAGATAAACACGAGATTCTTCATAAAGTTTTAAATAATCTATATCATCTTTCTCACTAATTTCTATTGTCTACTTTGGATTCTTTATTACTGCGTTATACAAGAGGAGATTGCTTAAATAGCCTACATTACAAAAATTCTATCAAATTGAGGTCACTTGTTTTAACATTCTTCAACTTGAAATAATTAGCTAACTTATGAGATGAAATAAGCTTAACGAACCATATTACCGCACATGTTTTGAATTTTCTGTTATATTGTTAATGTTTAAAAAATTTATTTCTTAATAACTAAACATCAAAATTACGTCATCGAATTTCGCTGAGATAAACGTAGCTTCAGTTACTTTAAAATTTCATTTAAAATCGGTGCAACCATTGAGACAAAATTTTAAAAAAATATTTTGCTGTATTTCCCGTATATATATTTGCATGTGGTAAAAAGCGGTTATTTTATTATTACAAACAGATACTCTAATTTTTTTAATAGATAACATTATATTTTCTCTACGGGCACAGCCCTGACATGCGCGGGCGCAGGACATCTGTCGCGATGTGACGCGTCCGTCAGCCGACTTCGCGACTAAAGCACCCACCCCCGCTCCCGTCTCCTCAGCCCCGCAACACCCCAGGTTTTATTTCGTTATGAGATAACAATAAAATTAAACATCCACTCTGTTATAGGATAATAAATATATGCTTATACAACTTCCTTCCTTCACGCAGGCGTTTTTTTTTTTTTTTTAAACTCTGCATAGATACTTTTTTTAATGATAGAAGACAGATCGAAAGATCTTTAGTATATTTTGACTATGGCTTACATTGATGCTAAGTGGAATTTGTAGATTATGCAGGTATATAGCAGCAAGGCATCGAGGGCGCCTAGCTTCAAACTTCTTTTAAGGTATCGAAGCTCGAAAGGTTCCAATAGAACCTCAGGATCGCGTCACTACATACTACAGTTTCATTAGATTGAGATGCCGCCGAGCTTTAGAAATCTTTAAAGCTTTTTCCTGACCAATGAGCTTCACATTCCTCCTTTAACTATCTACGCCTATAACAAAACATCCTGTATATGTGGTAGATATCATTAAGACATATATCATTGTGTTGAATAACTATTATTTATGTAATACTTTTGCACTGCCGATATTTTAGAAGCATTCTAAAACACACACTTTACTACACATATCTTACATATAAGAATATTTGTTTATACCTTAAATAATAATAATCTGCGTGTAGGGTACTTTACTTATTTTTAAAGACATCATAGCCGTTGTTTTCTTGTGTATCTTTAAGATTGTACACGATGATACTCTGAAGAAGTGCACATTGCTTTTTTATTTCTACCGTATACTGCACAGAAGTTTTAAGATACTTTACCCTGTTAAAGTTTTGGTAAATGGTACGTACCAATTCATACCCCAGGTTATCCGAATTTGCATTATATGTCTGTTGCCCAGGATATACCGAATCGGTATGTTTGAAGTACCAGTTAGGTCAAGTTCCAAAAAAAGGATGTGGAATTCTTCGAGCGGTGAATCCTGCTCTGTGTTTTTAATAATTATATCCATTACCCAATAGGCCAGTTGAAGACCGGACTTATTTAATATCGTTTACTTAAAGACCGCATTTCGTTAAAAGCTCGCCACAAAGACGCCGCCGAGATCCGAATTCGGTCTCCTTAATGCGTTTGTTGCAGGGTAACATGTAACGTGTTTATTTTGTTTTATAAATTTATTTAAAAACCGATCTAAAATTATTTTAAAACTTTTACACTTTGTGTATGGTGAAGCAATTTTTTTTTACAAAATTATTGTGCTAAATAATTTATAATACAAGCTTCAGTAATATATTTACATTGAGTCTATTTTTAGTTACGGAGTTAGGATAATTTTTATAGTACAAGATCAAAAGGTATAATTTTATTTTTATTTCCATTACTAACCTATTGCATCTCTATTATTCCTACATACCGCTATGCGCATAAACATTATTGTTGTAATACTGCTCAGTAAGGTGTTTTGTTTGTAAAATGTAAATTCTTCATTTATTTTTCCAAATCAATTTCATCCCCTTGCAGTTCGAACTGTGTTTTTCCGGCATACCATACGAGACCTCACGATTCGCTTTTCATCTCCTAAATCTTGTCAAAACGTCATCCCCGTATAGGCCTTTTAATTTTGCTGAATAGCCAGAAGTAGCACGACGCTACACCAGGAACAAACACGATGATTGCGCGATAATTTTAGTCGAACTTTTGAAGCTTTTTTCCAAAAAAAATCTTGACATGACGCGTTAGACAAGAATAAGTCTGACTCGAAGATAATTAAACTTTTTGACGAACAGACGCTTGGCAAATGTAATAGACAGTTCTACCAACCTTAGAACCAAAATTACCTGCCTTAGTTCTTGATAACAGTTTATCAACTGTGTAGTCATATGTTGTTTTTGACGAAACTTTTCTTTTGATGTATTTTGCTCTCATGTTCTAGATAACACTAAAATTCATCTGCTATTCACATCGCTTACACTGCGTTTGGTTTAGTTTTTAACACGGTTGACTAATTTTATAAACACAGGTGTGTTTACAAATGATTGCTGACATTGAATAAAAACTGTTTTTCAGACCCTAACTTTATATCTGCTTCGCAGTTTTTGTTCCAACTAGCAGATGGCGAGCACGTGCTTGTTGCTTTACAACTTAAGCTAGTTTTTCAGGGTCAAATAGGCTCAGGTAACTGAATAATGGTGAGCTTAGTGAAAGCTAGCCTGTCTGACTGAGCCTTAAAGTGACTCACGTTCTCCGCGCCTTTCTTTACGTGAACTAATCACGTTTTTCTCTTTAATTTATCCTCCCACTTCTCTTTTCTATTTATGTCTTTAACTCCTGCACCTAGCCAGCATTAACAAAACACTACGGCTCTCAAGCAACCTTCTGCTTAAGTATTATTCTTAAAGACTTTACTCATTGCTGCAGTTTGATTCTGTCACTTGAAAATTATAAATGTGACACATAATATTATATTTGTCGGGATGATTTTATAATCCGATGAAGGATCTCATGCAAAGAATAAACAGAAAAATACGATATTTAATGGAATCAGGCGTTACCTTGCGGAAGTCAGTCCTAAGTAAGAAAAGGACCAATATTCAGCCTCTTGCCACTATTTAGCCTAGCTAACTTATCAATATTTAGCCACTTCAGCCACAGGCATGTGCGGAAGTGGCTAAAATACGAGTTAAAACACAACACAGTTCTACACAAAACACATAATAAATTAAAACACCTGTACCTTAACGGTAATACTAGTTAGAAGCGTTGCTGGAGATTCTTCCACCACTTATCCCAGCGCTAACGTTTTCCGAATTAGTAGTAATGATACTAGTAAGGCAATAGCATCCAGCCATGTCGTGGTTCGGCACTCTCGGGTACTCTTGTGTTGGAATGCTAAGCGGGTATTCTCGAAAAGTGACAGCCCAAGTAGAGGTCTCCTCGTAGAGACTCTAAACCTTAGCCGCATAAGGAGCGTTCACCGAACCGATCTAAGAGCTCCCCTTTATTCGATAATATAATAGCATGTAGTGGCCCATACCAAGCCTTAGAGCTTTGTCACTTTAAAAGAAGTGTTTGTTTTTAGGTTTGAATTCGCCAGGCGCACTCTTCGCCCCGCGGAATCTTTAAATATCATTTGGATACCAGGTAGAGTATGGACACAAATAAATGTCACCTAAGTTTGACATCAATAAAATAAATTTAACGTGTGTTAAATTAATCATATCGACTAATGTAGGTCTTACAAAGTATGAATTCGAAAACTATTTTTTATATTATTGTCTTTGTATATTATTAACATTTTAAATTAATATATAAAATGTAGATTATTAAAAAGGTGGCATTGAATTATTTTTCTGTTGGATTGTGACATTAACGTTTGATAGTACAAAGCCTGTTGATGCATATATGTAGATATAAAATATCGGATTATGAGGCTTTGATTACATATTTAGCCTTTACGTATATTTTATGTTTATATTCACGAATCATTATTTTCATCACAGAGATGATGGACGTCTACCACAAGGCTTCCCGCGAGCTTGACTATGTGGTCGCGTCAACCGGCTCATTTCCCCTCCCACTGCTACTTCAAATGAGCAATTCCTTTATTGTGAATCGTCATGTACCATTAATAAAGTGAATTTCACAGTGACCAGTTGAAAGTACATTAGAACTTAATAGAATCAGAATAGTAAGTACGTATAATGGAAGCTTAACGAAAGATTTTTCCAATAGTTGTTTGATATGGATAAGCAGTGTTAGAATCCAGCGTGACCGCCCTGTCCCGGCGCTTTGGGTGGATGTGGACGTCATAATTGAGGCAATGACATTCCGAGGCAATCGTAGCACGTACTGGGGACACCATAAGTTTTAACAATACAGGACGTTCCTTACAGGAATTATAAAAAATAGTGTTTTATTTATGTTATATGTTATTTTAAGCGTTTCAAGAGGAACAAGCTCTTCAAAAATTATGTAAAGACTGAAAGGGAGAAGTTAAAATTCAAGAGTGCAAGAAGTAAGGGTTTTGTAACCTTGAATTCTTAATTCAAATAGTGGATTTTATCGTTAAAGAGACATTGAGCAATCATTTTTAGACTTAGCTATAAAAGTTAGCTAGTATACAGTGATTTACAGGTGATCATCTAAATGGATTTGACTATTGCACCCATCTGTTTTGGTAGATTTCTAATTCATTCATAAAAATAGTAAAATTAAAATAAACCATTGTATTTTGGAGTTAATATTATATATATGCTGATCTATTTCTGAGGAAGCGAGGCGATGTATGGAAAGACATAAAATTCGAAAAGGAATGAAAGAGTTTATGATGAACTAAATGGGAAAGATTGTGTGACATTGAGACGGACAGAAGATGAGAGTGAAAATATATCCATTATGTGAAAAATTAGTTTTATCAAAAAGTTAATCATGACAGGAGGTGAACGACAGGTTCCCAAAAACAGTGGTCAAAAGGGTATTGTTGTATTATATATAAAACATTATATTGTTATATTAGGGTGATCCGCGATAGATATGTCCGACAAAAGCTTGTCTCATAGTTCCCCTAGTGTAAAGCGCCCGTGGAATTCCTTTCTTTATGCGCCCGTTCCCGGAACGCTAAATATAGCGCCTCCATTCATGAAACTGCACGCCGCTCGAGTCTCGGCCGACCTATAAAGCTCTGGTGGTTAAACTTTAAGAAAATCTTTTAAAAACACCTATTATAGTTTCTGCGATGCTGTCGTGAAGGAACAAATAATTTACAATGACTGATTGATCGCAATTCGGTTTTAAATATCGATTCGATCCAGGGCTTGTCAAATTCACATGTCACATTTCCATCAAATTAATTTAATCTCTGTTTGATACGAAATAGCAAATCTTGAAGCAAAAATTGTTTACATTATTGGTTATTCGCAAAGTAATAAACTTGTGAATACTTTCCGTTACGCCATTTGACATAAGGAGATAATAAAATGCGAGGAATAAAACGCGTGAACTTTTAAACAAGCGATGGCGAGTCTATCCGACGCTCACATCAATGGAATCTTGTTTATTGTGCAGCGGACGCTTTGTTTGCTTCGGCCCGTGATGTATGAATGACGGCCGCGCGTACGGCGAGCGGGCGAAGCGCGTCGTCGGCGCAGGAAGACGGAGGCCGACGCCGCCGCGAGCAACACGACGCAGCGAGACGAATGCAACACTGCTCGCTTCCCACTTCCCACGTCCATAACACAGAATAGATCAAAAAAAATGTTCGAAGAACAAAAATTTTCACACCTCCGAGAAAAGGCCTCAAAAGACATTACCAATGTTATATCAAAACGAATATTACCAGTTTTGAAATCGCATAGCGACATCTCGTTAGTTTGATGTAAATTTCTATTACAACGCCATCTATTATTTATAAAGGTTTATATGTTACAATATCCTTCAGTAGTAGCGACATCTAGTGAAAAGGTTGGAAAGTATGAAGAATTCGTCTTTTATATTTATTCCATAGAACTTTCACTAGATGGCGCTATTTTAAACGTATGCTTTGGTTTTGAAAAATAATTATTTTAATGAAATTTACAATCGTTAAAAGAAATATTAAATTCTTTCTGTTCCACATAATTAAAACAGCTATATACGATTGAAATAATAAACTTCTTAAATATTAAGATTTTTAAATCAGTTACCGTGTCATTATATATATACAGTGTCAACCCAAGTAGGTCCTTTTTCAAATATTATCGATATTCTCTCATGTAAATTATGTGAAACAAATTTTAGCAGTCTAAGATGCCACATATGAGTAATATTTCTAAAGTACGAAACTGCGTACAGGTGCTTAAGCCATTAATTTATTAATGTGCAAGATGTGGGTCTTAGTGTTATTGTTGGGCTGAGTTTCCACCACATATATCCGAGAATTTGCAACGAGGAATCTATTTTTAAAGAGCCAATAGAATCTTTGAATTTCTTACCTGGTCAAGCCAATGGATTCTGTTGGTTGTTAATAAACATGTCTTCCCTCATAAGCGTCTTCGCATGTATTTGGTTGAAACGTAGCCTAAACCTAATATTTGTTGTAATTACTTTAATAGGTCGACTGAATGATACGCGTAACAGTAGTGCCAAAATTTTTTACTTTTCAATTTGACAGAGTTGTAATCTATGAAATAAATAAGCCCGGAGTCCGATTCAGGGTGCCAACTGATGATATGGCAAATGTAGTCGATAGCCGTAGTAAATGATATGGACTAGTGTAGACTGCGTACAATGCGATTGATTTGTTCGCAACAAGAACGATCTTATACTACTATACGATCAAACAAATATTTCTTAGTATTGTTTCTGCAGAGTTATTGCAGCCCGTGAACTTGCAAAAAATTTTTTCTGGGTATTCGTACCCCAGTTGCACGATGACGTTCGCAAGAAAGTGGCAGCTCTTCACGTGTAGGTGTATAGTGTTCTGTACGTGTAGCTTCAGATGGTACCGTAGACTACTCGGGAATCTGAAGAAGGATCCTACGACAGATTGCCCATTGATAAGGGGGCTGTCAGAAGACGCTAGATGGAGACACATGCGGCGAACCAAAATCAGTCTTATAGTTGAAATTATGATAAGAGTTAACTTTTTCAATATATAAGATTCAATCTCCTTGAGAAATCGATTTAAAGAAATCAATATTTATACAGTGGCCTCACAACATATTTATGATGATATCATGTACATTTACAATAATAGTAATAAATTTCAAAAATTAGGAGACGTTCATAGTGTACTTACAAGGCATCGTGAGAAACTGACTGTACCAAAGTATCGACTGCAAAGTCTCTAATTCATTTGTAATAAACGGAATCAGATTTTTAATTAAATCCCGCAAAACATTATTGGACTAATATTAACAAAATTCAATAAATTGACGCATAAAGCTTATTATTCAATAAACAAATATTTAAATGACAGAAGTCCTTAGAATATCGCTTCATTATTTTGATTTCATTTAGGCTTTATGATAATGTATACATCTGTGTCAAACTTTATAACAAGATGTGTTGTTGTGACGTTACTTTCTGCTTCTTTTCCACAACTGTAACATCTTGCGAAGCAGAGCAGATATGGATTAAAAAAATAAATAATGAGTTGCCGATCAATAAGAGTTCTGTTAAAGTTCCAATGTTAAATAAATTAATTTTACATTTTATCAATTTTTATCACCCCAAATACTGAATTTGGGGTGATAAAAACCGCGGACTAATTATCCTCAATGACGTAGCAATGTGATTCTTTAAGAAGTTTTCCTTGGACAAAAACTATTTACAGAATGATTCTATTTGCAATAGGCCACAGAAAGAACTTTCATTTAGATTTTTGCTCTATTTTGATATTATTCATTGATTTAGGTTCTTATCTAAATGTAAACAAGATTTAATGTCAAATTTGGTTTTAAGAAAAACTAAACATTTTATTTTATAATTATAATATACTAGATAAAGCTTCATTGTTCGTGGAAGGTATTTCTCTTCGAGTCACGTATCTTCTACATATTTATATTTTTTTTGATTATCTAAAGAAGTCGGGTTTTCTGTTTTCTAATGTTTTTCTCTTTGGGGATGGTAAAGAAAGCAACGGACTCGTCTCACTCATATTTTGGTTTAGGATCACTCAACTATACATATAAATAAACTTTGAGTATCTGTTGTTAGTATTAAAACCGCGTTTTACTACATGCATATGAATATACGGCTATAATACCGATTTTTTTTTCTCCGTCTGTCTGTTTGTTTCGTCTAAACTTTGGAATGGCTGGACCGATTTCAAAAGGACTTATACTCACAGGTAGCTGATGTTATAAGGAATAATTTAGGCTACTTTTATTTGAAAAATAAATTGTAAACAAAAAACTAAATAATTTCTTGTTAAATTACACGCGAATGAAGTCGCGGGCACAGCTGGTTTTGAATAAGAATCGCTTGATTTTTCAACAATTATATAATAATAAAGAAGTATCGCAATAGACAATAATGTAATCCGCCATGACATCTGGTTAGCCGATGAAATATGAAGACGGCTGCCGACCTAAACACTCCGTTATTCTATCGTGCTACTAAATTTTGTAGCATAGCATTCACCGTTGATTTTCTTACGGTTTGTGTTACCTTCCATTTTAAGTTGTTTATACTTTATCACGTAAAGTTGAACGTGATCTGTAAAAATTTTCTGATTTTGATTCCTTAAGAGTAAAAAATATTTTTTTAAATTATTTCATACATTTATATTTTGCAGCCAGTAATATTTAACCATTATTTATTTTCTGATTATATTTTAAACTTGTAATAAATCCCTGCGTGACTAATTGCGGAGAATTTTAGTTTAAAATAAAATGAAAAAGAGTCTTGAAACTTTTTTATTTTAATATAGTCGGTGACGAAAGATACAGTTATACTCTTGTTTTAAAAACCATAAAGTGTTACAAAAAGCCTATTACCTATCAAGACAGTAGAAGTAGTTGCATAATTGTATTAAATAAATATATTGGTGATTGTTACGTATACAGGGCGATTGGTTATGAATGTAAAAGTTTTTAAAAACGTTGAAGTTTTTACACCTATTTCAACTCACTCTATGTAATGTAATCAATTTAAACATTATTAATTTTTGTTCTATATAAATGTGACAAGCCAATAACTTCTAGCGATACAAAGTTTGCAGCGATAGATAGTAACAAAAATTAATTTTTATATTTAGTAATACGATTTGATGACTATATTATCATTATGTTATATATTATTACAAATGCCATTGGCTTATGACAACAAAACAGCTGTGTATTTAAATCCATAAAGCTTTTACTCCTATAACCAATCGCCTGTATATCTCATAACTCTAACGAAACTTTTCAATTAATCTCGCGAATATTACAAAAGTTGCGAGTATCGGTAAGAAGTGCAATAACGGATGAACATCTGTTCGCGATGCTCCCCCGCCATAAATCGTGGCTCGCAATAAACAACTCGCCAGCGCCATCTGTTGGTGGCGCGGGGCCATTACTCAGCGCCGTAAATCAAAAACGTCGCACGAGAGGGCGCCACAAGTTTCGCGATTTATCACCGCGGAGTACGTGAACATTGTATTTTCGAGGTTTTCTCTTATTGCCGGCAAATATTAACTAAGTTATAGATACAAATCAATGGAGTAGCGATTGAAATTTAAATTAATTATTTTTGATAAGTACTTTTTACTTTTTTAATTACTGAGGAAATGAAATCGTTGTAGAGTGTAGAGATATTATACACGCGCAGGTTCCAGAAAGAACCGTTTTGATTTAATAAATAATAAATAATAACACGAATCCTTTTTTCTCTTGTAATTAAATAATACTTTGAATGTTATCACCATCTATAAACACAATTTTTTTGTGTCCTTTATAGACGAAACATTTGACCTCTGTCTCGCTTGAACTTAGCGATGATAATGTCTACGATGGCACATGTTTGCCCAAAATAAACCTATTCACTCTTGTCTTGAAGACTCCTAATTTATGATTGTCTGGAAACAATGATTGAAATGAAAATCGGTAGATTGTTACACTCCTTGGCAGTTCGCACTATAAAAATGTTACGAAAACGCCCACAGCGGGTGGAAGGAATTTCATCCGTGTTAAAATGCAGTCTATAGAATACCGATAAACTGACAACTTTATGCTGATGCATCAAGCTTTGGAGCTTAGCGCTCACCAAAATATCGTTACCAATCAGCTTCTTGGTTCGACTATGCGGTGTCCAAAGCCTCGAGCTGGTACTTCACCAGTCCATCCTACAGATGGCTACATTATTCTACATATGACCGGACTCGTTCTACATCTAGACTTAAGAGCTGTTCTGGTGTAAAATATAGCCGAATCTTCCTACAGAATGCATAGCTTTTTTGTAGCTAATTTAGCTTTGAACTCAATAATAGTTATGGTGCACTGCAGTTAGTTATTGCTTATCACTGTAATTATTTTAATACTGAAAACTTTAAAAACAACAACCGACCTAGTAGTGAAAAAAGTTATTGGCCAAAAAAGCGGAATTTTGAGTTATAATTTTATTCAATGATTTAATGTAATTTTATGTAATGCATGTTTTTATATAGCACACTGTAATATTAAAAATTACATTTTCATTGTAACGATTGATGTATATTGTTTGATAAGGTAAGGTTTTTTACTGACAAACATCTATTGTGTTTTAATTTTCTCTGTTATTCGTATGAAAAAATAAAAGTAATGTCTTGACCGTTTTGGTTGCGATTTTCTATTTTATTTTCTATAAGAACTTTTCACATGTTTTAACAGAAGTATGAAAAACGAATTAGTCAAATTGGTGTAACTAATCTCAAAATTTGCGTTTAATAATACATTTCGTGTTTCTTAAATTAATTTATGATGAATTCATATTGTTCAGGTGAAAATGTAACAGGTAGGAAGGCATTGTCTTCAAATTTTTCTTAGTACAACCACCGCCTACAACAAGTTATTCCCGCGGTGCGACGTCACTGGCATTCGTCCCGCGCGAAATATGAAAGGCGTTCGTAGTAAACTTCGTGTACAGTAAACAGCACAGCTAATCCATTAGTGAGTACCGCGCTCGTAAATACAAGAGCGCACCTGCTTTATCTATTGTTCTCGAAACGATAATATGTTAACATCTTTGAAGACTTCCTGGATGAGTCTTTAGGTATAAACAATCTTTGGAATAGAGAAAGGTATTTTATCGTAATTGAAATAAAACACTAGTTTATGAAGAAAACTGCATGATCATTTCATATAAAACGCCATCACGGAATGCTGGTTCGTATAATATCATGTAATTTTATCAGTCACGTTGCGCATAAGTTTTCTTCCTATTGCATTGCAGCTTTTGCTCGAAGTCCGTCGTCTCCCGACGATTACTTTAACGTCGAGACTCGTGTATTAATAAGAAGCCGATAAAATATTTAGGTTCAAATAGCAGCTACCACTCATTTATGTTTTTAATATAACTACAATATTAACTCGTAGCTGCCACACTAGAAGCTACACACCTATCGTACATATGTTGACCTCAGGGCCCGACAAACGGCAGGCTTTAAAAGAAGTCTATTCCCTTTGCACAGCCGTTTTGTTTGACATGCAAATAGCCGTCAAGTCGCTGCAAAGGACGAAGAAATAAAAAGAATGCAGGATATTGAAAAGGACGAAAGATGAGCATGGAAATTAATTACAATTAATCGAATAATTATAATGTGGAGAGGCACCAAAAACTTCCACAGAAGATAAATACAAGCATTGCAAACAGCCGCGCGGTTGGTTTCCTACCCACAAGTGTCAATTCAATTAGGATTGAGAACCTCTCAACTAAAGGGCTCTTCGTTTGGCGTCACGGATTCAGCATATAAGCAGCGTATCTCAACAGGCCATGTAGTCACGGCAAATCATATCTGTCGAAGATCTTCGATCTTCGATTTCTCTCGACCTTACCTTCCTGCCTGTACCGCGTCGACCGGCTCGTGTTCAATTTCTCTCGACCTTAACTATACCGTCTGCCTACTTAGTGGGGGCCTGTCATGATGAGGTCATCACTCGAGAAGTTTTCAACTCCAACGACCATCAGTTGCATGAATGACGTCTTCGAGCAATTTTCAAGTTACTTCGGTCATATTTCAAGCTCTACTGCGGATCTCCTCATTTCTGAAGCAATCTCGCTACGAACCCTGAGCATTGCCCTCTCCTGAGGCTTATCGTAAATGACCACGTCTTCTTGGATCCGTATGTAATCATCAATTATATATATATTCAAATAAGCTGATAATTTTTTATATGTTATTTATATATTCTTAATTTATACAAATATTAAATTTATGATGTACTTTGCGGCCAGTTAGGTGAAGATCCCCCTTTTTTCCCCGTTTAATAAAAGTGAGGGTGCAATCAAAGAGTGCTTTAAAACGCTCCGTGAATTCCCGCGATTCATTTAGCGGGTCGGTGCGTTTGAATTAGAAACAATGGTTTATATACTTGAGATGTTATATTTCTAATTCATCATTTTTATTATAACTTTGATTTTAATTTCATCATCATCATGTAAGCTGATAGACGCCCGCTGTAAGGAATAGTCCTCCCACAAAGATCGCCATGATGAACAGTCGAGCGACTTCCTGATACGAGGGCCAAACTGAAAGTTTTTAGAACTGGCAACTTAAAAGCATTATATTAAAAAAATAAGTTTAAATTTTGAAAATAGAACTCTTTACCAATAATATTGAGTATACATTTCATTCATTTGTCATTTGTTTTACGATTTGGCGGCAAATTGAAAATTGTCTGTGCACGTCAGAATGAATTTAAGCCGAGAAAATTTTCGTGCAATGATTTTTTATGACTTTCGATGTCATATAAGTCAACAAGAAAGTTATGATAGACTTCGATTGGCTTTTCACGATGAAGCCCCATCTCGTGCCACAGTTTACAACTGGTTTAATGAATTCAAACGTGGTCGAACTAATCTCACCGATGATTTGCGTGAGGGACGGCCTTCTACAGCGACGACTGAAGACAATATCAGTGTTGTGCGGCGTATGATAGAGACTGACAAAAGAGTGACCTATCAGCAGATTCGGACAAGTCTAGGCATAGGTATGAGTCAAGTGCACAAAATCCTCCATGAACATTTAGCGGTCAGGAAGCTTTGTGCCCGCTGGATACCGCATAATTTGACCGAGGCTCAAAAACTCCGCCGTGTTGATTGGTGCCGAGAAATGATCCAAAAATTTAACGGAGGTGACTCAAATGCTGTGTTCGACATACTAACGGGTGACGAAAGCTGGATTTACTGTTATGATCCGGAAACCAAAAGACAGTCTGCTCAGTGGGTGTTTCCTTCCGAAGAGTTGCCAACTAAAGTGAAGAGAGGTCGAAGTGTTGGAAAAAAGATGGTGACCTCGTTCTTCGGAAAGACAGGTCATTACGCGACAGTTGTCTTAGAGGATCAAAAAACGGTTAATGCAGAGTGGTACACTAACAACTGTTTGCCACTTGTCTTGGAAAAAGTTCGAGAGAAAAGACCTCGCAGCAGGATCCTCCTTCATCACGACAATGCCTCGTCGCACACCGCCAGGCAAACGATCGACTATTTGGCGACCTCAGACGTGGAATTACTGGGTCACCCGCCGTATAGCCCCGACCTCGCACCCTGCGATTTTTATTTATTCCCGAAAATAAAAGAAAAACTTCGAGGAAAACATTTTATGGACGCCGAAGAAGCAGTGGCTGCGTTTCAAAACGCCGTCGAAGGGACCCCTAAGGCCGAGTGGGCAAGGTGCTTTTCTCAATGGTTCCATCGAATGCAGCGATGTATTGATGTAAATGGACGCTATTTTGAAAAGTTATAATAAAACTAATAACTTGCTAGAATGCTTAGTTTTTGATTTTCTAAGAACTTTCAGTTTGACCCTCGTACTTCGACTATGTATGAATCTACTGACTCGCAGCTCATACCGCCATGAAATTACTTACATGATTATAAAAGATATATATTAAAAAATCCTATTTAACGGCCTTTAAAAAGGTAAGTCCCTCAAAGTTAGCGTTGCATGTTCTGAAAAGCATTTGTTTTGTGGTGCATGTATTGAATAAATTTATTTTTAATAATTAACTTGCTTTTATTCATCGTTTTCAACTACTAGCGTTTCATTTTCTTTTATAAAATATTTCATTTGAGGAAAGATTATATATAAATAACAATGTGCGGTCGCAAAAGGAAATGACGGCACGCAATTATAACAAACGCAGCATTTACGTAATCAGAGAGGCTGTGGAGGAAATCGAGAATATTTCTAGTACATTAACCACTAATTGGTCGCCGGAGGGGGAGGGGAGGAGGAGAGGGGGAGTTGCAAAGACATTATAATTCGCTTTGATATTTCTTCGTGGAAACTATGGCATATTCACGAAACATCAATTGTTACCTATCACTGATAAATACAGTTGGCATTTACAGTTACGGTTTTGAGGTGTCAGGACATTATAGGTGCTTAGCTCAGACCTCGATGCAACTATAGAAGGATACCGTTAAGTATCTCGGCATTAGACTTGATGATCTTAGGTATAAAGGCCCTGAAAAGAATCGGCTCCGGCTGTTATTTGTACGTCAGAAGTAAGGAGTCCTCTGTTGAACATAGGTCTTCTCCGTAAATTTCTAATAGATGAAAATAAAAAAGTCAGTCAGAAATTTATTGAGAACATATGTCCCTGCGTATCTAAGAAAGGGGAATGTACAAAAAGTTCCCAATGACGGAGAATAATTAAAAAAAAGTTTTAATGGAACTGATTGTACAAAAACATTCAGCGACTTCCTAGAATGTTCAACGCTTGCCAATCAATGGCCATCTACTCCAGAAGTTTAAGGAACCAGCACACATCTGTTCTGTGCGGTACGAGGCCTGCCCATTGAAATTGAAAGAGATATGTCAATCAAAAGAACGTATATAGGCGTTTTTTTTAAATCCAACGACATTTATTAAAGGTACCTATTAATTAATATTCAAAGCCAAAAGTTAAGATGTGACCTCTCCCAAAGGATGGCGTGCACCGAATTGGAACAGTTAAGAATAATTTCCGTCGTAAAAAAATATAAGAAAGTTTGGCAATTAAAAAGAAACGACTGAATTAGAGCAGGGGGCGCCGGGTTGCGGAGCTTGTTTAATTACGGACTCTTGAAAGAGGTCTGAATGATTCCGATGAATTTTGATTTGAAAAAAGAAACAATGAATTTTGTAGACCGTCATCGATTACTAACACTTACTTTAAAGTTACACCTTCTCAGTCAGGACTATTAATTTCATCTCGTCATAGGTCTCGTAAGTCATGGGTGATGCCTAAAATTCATTTATTCATTTACAGTGACCACTTGTGTATGTCATAAGAAGAATGGAATAATATAATTCATCATTCATCATAAACGTTGCATACACACAATAATTCCTCCATCTACTTTCTTCTATCAGACAACAGGCCGCACGGATTCACGACATATTTACACGGTTAAAATTCCTTCCACCCGCACTGAGCGTTTTACTAATATTTTCTAGTGCCAAGGAACCCCCTTCAAGACAAGAATAGGTTTCTTCTAGACAAGCATGTAGAATCGTGGACTTCGTCATCGCTTTACATCAGTCTAGACAGAGTACAAATGCTTCGCCTGTAAAAAATTAAAAATTGAAGAAGAATCATATTTGATAGAAACTAGAAATATTGAATTCCACATCGACAAGGGATCTAAACTCGTCCTGACTTGAAAAAAACAGTGGCGCATATCATGGGAGATTGACTGGCACTAAAAGTTTGATTCATTTCTTGCCAGTTACTGCCAACGAAATCACAGGATCCAAAAGTCACGGGTGATTGACAACTTTAAAGGTCTCTTAAGTCACACGTGTGATGACGTCACATATGTGATCTAAGAAAGAAAAATAAACTTACGGTATCCGCTATTAGGTTTCATAGTGTTTCATATATTCGTAGATCAATCTATACCATTTTATTCTTAATTAGAAAATTGTTAAGTACAGGCTCTAACAGCAGGCATGTTACTCTATTTCAGACAATGTTCAGAATGCTGTTTTGAAACAATTTGTTCTAATTTTAAATAAATAATAATATTTTTTTATTTATAACATAAAAATGACGAACTACATTGATTTTGTTGATATTTCTTCTCAATAGATGGCGTTACGAACTGAAAAAACATAATTTTAAACTGACGATTATAAATGATTCTAATGATCCTGTATAATAAATCCATTTTGACTTTGACTTGGACTTGCATGTCATTTCTAATATCCGTAATAATTAACTGCAGTGGTTTTTAATTAAACATGAACGTCTTACTCGAGAACACGTCAATTATACATAGCCGTTAAGAACAAGTCCACGCTGCAAGCCGGGTAATATGAAAGGATATAAGCCGTGGAATAGGAAAGTTAACGCATTTAACTGTGGCAGGATATTGAAAATATATATATACACATATTTTTTTTCTACGCATTACATTTGTAAAAATTACGTATCCGTTGTTTTTATTATTCTAACTCAGGTAATAAGAAACACGATAACCATACATGTAGTAGCATATCTCGATGCTGTGTCAACATTATCAAGGCATTGTAGAGTTTAACCAAAGGCTTAAATGCGTAAATATGACAAAATAGATAACAATATTGTTATTATTAGCTTTAATAATAACGGCATTAGTACTGGTAATTAAATTACAGGTAACAGCGCAGGAACGCGTTCGTCCCGTGTGCTGCAGCATACCAATCGCAGAGGCGCAGAGGGTCCTTATGATTTATGTGCCGTTGAATTAAAATGTTTCGCCGCTAGGGAGCCCTCCGGTAAAGGCGCGCACATACGGACAGGCGGGAGCGGGCTAAATGGCCAAATATGTTATAAAGAGTTGTATCTCATAAGTTTTTTTTTTATTACACAAATAATTGAAATTGGTGTATCTGTTTGTAATATTAAAATAATCGATTTTACTAGACGCATATGAATATATATACTAAAATCACAAAATTTTTAGCTTTTTTCTGTCTGTGACTGTTTGTTCCGGCTACTATCTGAAATGGCTGGATCGATTTTAACGAGATTTATACTGATATAGCAGGAACTCACTATTCTGAACGACGTACACTCTGCGTATTCTAGGTATGCGAGGAAGTTTAATTTTCGTTCGACTTGTGTTACTATTAGTAATTTTATATTATATATTTAAGTCCTAAAATCGCTGACGGTTGTGCACTAAGACCGCGCCAGAGGGAGAGCGATGGAGCGGATAACACACAGAGCTGTTAATACCCCCGCCGTATAACAAATGCCCGGCTTTAGCGGTACGTGGCCGCTCTAGATTGCTTCCAAGATTAACGGACTATTTCATAGACTTAACTTGTATTGGTAATATTGGTTTCTCTAAATGTAATACTTTACTTTTTATTTATTTATAAATAACAAACATTAGTTATGATGTTTTATATTAACTTATTATCATCTGACAGGTCAGATAAATTGTTAAAAATATGAAGTTTTTTTTTTAACCCTACTTAAAATTTCTCACCTACCTTTTTCTTTCTTCAAACTTCTTATATACTCTAGTAAGATATAAATTGGTAAATTTCGATAATATAAATTTTACTCAATGACAGGCAATAAACGTAAAAAATTGACAGGTAATAGTACCTTTTAATATTCTTGACAATTAAGAAATCCTTTTGCTTAACAAGTACATACATATAGATATATACAAAAAATTCTCAACGTTCACGAACCCTTCCGTTCTGTAACCTCACGCGCGAACGTTTCCAATGTAACTGGGAAGCTACACAAAGCCTCAAAGGCTAGCAACGTAAATTTATATATATCACAAAATACTTTGTTTCGCGCAATAATCTGTGCAGTTGATTCTTGTCGCTATAAAAACATATGTAAATAATGACGATGATGAATGATAAATAAAGCGCTTGAAAATATGCTGTTACAAGTACGTAGGACTTACCCGCTCGCAGGGCGCCGGCGCGTGCAGCTGCCTCGCCTGTCCGCGGCCGAGCGCCTCCCTCTTCCTCTGCGCGCTGAACAACCTTAGCTCCTTCCGCTCCTCGTCCGACAGCGCGTGGCAGTACCGCACCTGGAGTACCATCACCACCAAATTAACAACAGGTTTATATACCTTCTTCCCTAGCTTACTGAAAATGTTCAGGAACTGCTATATTGTTTCAACGTGACGTGCAAATATGAGAGGAATTTGCATCTGTACTTATACGAAGATAAGAAGATAATAACATACACAATTATGCATAAATATACTAAATACAAAACCAAAGCCGGAATTAGAATATTGTAAAATCATCGTCATATCAGCACGCCCACTACAGGATGTAAACCTGCTCCAAATATCGCCACAACGACTGGTCTCGACGCTGCCCGCTACCCTAACTATGCCGTCAGTCTAATGTCGATGTAATAAAGTACACACTAATAATAAATCAAAATATTTTAGCAGGTATAATTGATAAGCTTTTTCAAGAGAAGATTGGCCTTAGGTTAAAGCATGACTACTAACCAAAACTCAATTGGTCAATCATCATTTCAGCAGTAGGATATACACTGGACATAAACCGCAACAGAGATATCCAAAAGGATCAGGCGGAAGAAGGCTGCAGTTTTCCGACGACCTGAACGAGGTTACCTGTCCACCTTTGTTGGTCCAAGATGTCCACTCTAGATCCTTAAAGTCCCAGAGTCATCTATCCTGTACGTTTTTTGGTCACTATAACATGTCCATTGAATTGGGTATGTTAGTTATTTTGGCTATCTTGTAAAGAAACCCCGAGCATAGCTACCTCCAAGACTTGGAAAAATTGAAATCACCATAAAGTAGTGTGTGCAGAAAGTAGTCTTTATACATTTTTTAACGTTTCTTTAGTTTCATTAACTTGTGATTTGCTTATTTATCCGTGAGCAAAAATGTTAAACATTCAGATCTTGTAGTGGAGCTATGAAGTGCGGAATAATTTTAATAAAATTGTTTCTGTTCTCACCTCATTATCTTGAGGTGGCAGTTGTTGCAGGAGCTGTTTCAGCCGATGCCGCTCGCCAACGCTGTTCACGTACGGCACCTTATCTTCTGGGATGGCCGAAAAGTACAGGTGGACCTGGAAACGAAAGTAATTGGTTTCAGTGAGCGTCTCATTGATAGGGAAGACAACAATGGCCCTTCGTTATTTACAGTATGTTATAAAGAAAATGGACCTGATGGATAGAGAGGATTCTGAATATAAATTAAATAATAATTCAATTTCGATTGCAAAGGTCACTGGTAGGCATACACTGGTAAGGAAGTGAGGTTATAAAGGAGTTACAAATATTTGAATTTGAAATTAGAAGAAAAAGTAAAACTTCAGAATTAATGACGTCAGAGTGAGCAGCAGTAGCCCAGTGCTGGAGGACTGAAACTTGCGATCGTAGGTCGCGGTTTCGAATCCTGTATCCAATCTTATATAATTCACACTTTTTGCATTAATTATATAAGATTACTACTGCTCACAAACAAGTTACCAGAGATTGTCAGCGGCGTCCTTTGTGTACCGTACCACGCAGCGATCGCCAACCTACCTGCCTAGCGTGATTATGGTTTATCCCCCATAAACATTTTTAGAGAGGCCTATGCCGCCAGAGTGTACGTAAGTACTTGTGGATTTATTAAGAGATTCTCTGGATAAAAGCAGTTAAAAAGGCAGGAATAGTAAGCATCAAAATATACCGAAATAAAGTTTTATCAAATGGAAAATAATTTCTACCTATGACAGTGAGGTGGTAAGAAAAGGACCAATATTTAGCCACTTCCGCACATGCAGTGGTAGTCGTGCAACAAAGTGCACCGCCCGCCAGCCCGCTGACAAATGCGCATGCGGCAAACAATGCGAACTACACAACTGCCACCGTCAAATCACTCAACACGTGTTACACCCCTCCACGGGCCATCTTCAGGAGTTATGTTACACCGATTAGTGCCAAACACAGAGCCAACTACCACTGCATGTGCGGAAGTGGCTAAATATTGGTCCTTTTCTTACTTAGGATGGACTTCCGCAAGGTAACGCCTGATTCCATTAAATAGTAAGGTGGTGTTCATGGTTTAGAAATAAAAAAATTATCGTGGCACTATCTTGCGTAGAATAAACTTGATACAGGGTGCTACGTAAGTCGTACGTCTCGTTTTATTTGTAACTTTAATAGTTATGGCGTCATTCGTACTGTAACACAATAATGCGATGAACGCAAAGCGTGTCCCACTTATGGACACGTTCCAAAACAAACAGTAACTCCCTCTATTAAAACGATGATTTTGATATATTTTTTTAAAGTTTCATGAAGAGAGAAACATTATAAATTAAGAGGAAAATATTTAAGGAAACAGTTTTCTTTTCTCAAATAAAATATTAATACGTAAATAAACACTGTTTTGGTGTTTTATTTACGTACTAATTTTTTAGTATTTTTTAACTGTCAAATAGTTAGCCTTTATTAAAGTAAAAATAAGGCATGTCACGCTTAAGTATACAACTGCAGTTCACAATTTTTTTTTTTAATTTTACTCGCAATTATCGTTCGTGTTGTTGAGATATCACATGTACACGTATAAATTAAGTAGTTACTTCCATACATTTTCATAAAGGCCAATAAGTTCTAGCAATACGAAGTCTGTCATGGCAGCTGGTTATAAATACCTTTCATAAATTCATTCGCTTCGTGTTAATATTGGTGCAATAAAGGCGCGGTGGGTTAATGAAAATTCTACGTGATCTGCATGCAGACGCAGGGGGATGCTGCCACCACGGTAGACCCACCAACATTTATTGGTTTATTCAATCGTGCTAGTATTAACCTTGCACCAGACACCATCAGGGCGCGGCGACGTACGATATTAATTGGATATTTAATTAAGTTAGATTAATAAGTTCTTCCTAGGGTCGTATCCCTGCCAGTTAAAGATCGTGACTTTTTTCGAAAAATGTTTCTTCTTAAGTGTTATGTATCACTTCGGCTACTATATGCTGTATACTGCTGCGGTCTCAATGCGTGTATCGCTAATATATTAATGGATGGATTCAAACTCAGGGAGTGTGGAGTATCTTTCGTGCATCTGTAACCCAGGTGTGGTACACCGTGGTACATCTGCTGATCACCAGCTGTCGTGTATTCACCGCGGTAAGAGAAGAATGCCATACTCTGTTACCAGACAATAGAGAAGGAGAACATCGTCTCACTGGTGAATAAAAATGACGCGTGAAGCGCTAGAACTTTTTGAACTTTTGCAAAAAGGTAACAGGAAAAAAATAATAAGATAACAAGAGAAATAAATAAGAATTATGAATATATAAATTGATAAAAATGTAAGGAATAAAGAAATATAAATAATAAATTTAAAATTGTAATACCCTGGTAAGAAGGCGATGTATGGAAGCAAAGTAGGGAAAGGAATAAGAGATATCGTAAATTAGATGAAAGAAAGGAAGAAATTGACAAGAACGAAGAGAAGAGAAGAATGGAAATAAAAAAAGAAAAATTATAATGTAAATAAAGATTCTGTTCACACGTGATAGGGATTAAACGAGAGGCGCCAAAAATAAGGCTATAATAAAATATTATTCATTATAGTCCTCAATTAACACGTGTTAATCCAAGAACCTTGCAACCGATGGTCAATAGGGCCGAAAGGTTCGTGAGCGGCGACCACGAGCAGGTGGACGCGGAGTGATTGACCCTTGGATGGACCAACGACACACCGGGTCATCACACAGCACCGGTGATCATGGCGACCTTTGGGATAGGCATATGCCTAGTAAAGAAGGAGAATCCAGGAAAAGGTTAACTGTATTTGTAATATATTAAACTGACTAACAATAAGCGATGCGTGTAAGCAATCACTCAAGAATATATGTAGATGCATATATACCAGGGTGAATCAAAAAGTTCTTAGAAGTGCATATATATGAAATCTTTTTGGATCAAGTTCGATATTCAAAGTAAAGAGTGTCTATCACACTATATTAATGCAGACTGTCACTTGTTTTTGTCAGTTCGTTCGCATGTAATAAATTTTTTTGTGCAACGAGTTGCTACAAAGTCAAAATTATGGATAAAAGTGAGTTACGTGCGGTGATAAAATATCTCAGTTTGAAAAAAATGTCTACGAAGGAAATTTTTTTGGACATTCAGCAGACATTAGGGGTGATGCTGTACCCTATTCTACGGTTGCGTACTGGGTGGCTGAATTTAAAAGAGGTAGATCAAGCTGTAAAGATGACCCGCGTTCTGGGCGGCCTTCAACCTCCGTTACAGAAGAAAATGTCAAAAAGGTTGAGAATCTGGTTTTGGAAGACAGAAGAATGACTATAAAACATATAGCTGAGATCCTAAAGATATCTTTTGGTAGCGTTCAATCCATTTTAATTGATTCACTGGGGTTCAAAAAAGTGTCTGCAAGATGGGTGCCACGAATGTTAACCGACGAAAACAAAAAGCGACGTTTGGAAATTTCCAAGCGTAATCTCGAAATGTTCCAGCGTGATTCGGATAATTTTTGCCGCCGTCTTGTCACCATGGATGAAACGTGGGTCCACCATTTTGATCCTGAAACTAAAAGACAAAGCATGTCTTGGAAACGACCATCCTCTCCATCCATTAAGAAATTTCGAGTTGCTCCTACCGTTGGCAAAGTTATGGCCTCTGTGTTCTGGGATAGTGAAGGAATCCTTTTTATTGATTACATGCCAAAAGGCCAGACGATTACTGGACCCTGTTATGCAAATTTAATCCCGAGAATTTCGTGAAGCGATTAAAGAAAAACGTGGTGGAAAACTGTCGTTGGGCGTGTTGTTCCTTCAAGATAACGCTCCTGCTCATCGATCGGAAGTTGCGCTCAACGCAATCCGCTGTGCTGGCTTCAATCTCCTTGACCACCCACCATATTCTCCGGACTTAGCCCCAAGTGATTTTCACTTATTTCCAAAATTAAAAGAGGAAATTCGTGGAACAAAATTTTACGATAATGACGCGGTTATAGCTGCCGTAGAGGACTTTTTCGAGAGTCAAGAAAATAATTTTTTTTCACAAGGGATAAGGAAGTTAGAAACGCGTTATTCTAAATGCATTGCATTGGAGGGAGATTATGTAGAAAAATAAAATATTATTATTTAAATCTTTGCATTTTTTAATATTGATTCCAAGAATTTTTTGATTCACCCTCGTATTATGGTAGAGTTTTACATCTACTATGTATTTTAATTACATCCTCATTTACTCAGTATTGTTTTTGTTTTATATTATTTTTAGTGTTGGATACATAATATTGGTTCATATAATGCAGTATCTTTTTACGTATAAGCGAATTGAATTAAAAAAATTCAGTTTGTCATTTTTATAATTAGTATCACCATTATACAACAGATGGCGTCACATATCTCATTATAATATTTAAAAATTACGTCCGCGATAATCTTGACAAAGATACTGTTTAGACTATTTATTTTCTTTTCTGTTGATTTTTTTTTTCTAAAACAAAAGTAACCTAGGGTTTCTTATTGTTATATCAGCTACCTATCAGTATGAGTCTCATCAAAATTGGTCCATCCGTTTCAGAGATCAGCCAAGACACACACAGACATACAGAAAAAGATTAAAAAAAAGATAGTTTTGGTATATTATCGTATATATATTAATATGTGTGTAGTAAAAAGCGGGTATTAATATTACAAACAGACACTACAATTTCATTAATTTCTATAAATTACCATATGCGTAGAAGAAAAATAATATAAAATACCTTCAAATATATAATTGATTATTGGTGTTTCGATTTATTTCTAAAGTAATTTATTATAGTAATGTAAAATAGAAGGCGAATGCTATGCGGTTTTATGGTGTGATTTTTAGTGTTTTAAGATCAGATACCGCGACAGTATACTAAAGTTTCCAATTTAACAGGCCATCTTTACTAGCGGACATCAATCCATTTGTTTATTTGCGATTGGAGAATTATATGTCTGTTTCTCTTGTTTGTTTTTGCTAACAATTAATTGTAGAGGGATTGGGGACTTCCATAAAATTAAAATTTAGGTCTTAAATCAGGAATTGAATTAAAAAGACCTGATTTTAAAAATTACCAACGCCGTGCTTAACTATATATTTGAGATATGTTGACGTTGTTACAGTGCACAGACGCCCACTTCAAGGTAAGTAAGCCTCCCTCAAAATATATCTATAGGAGATATACAACAATCATCACGCTTGGCAGGCCGGTTGGTGATCATAATGTAGTATTATGGTATGCAGAGGACGCTGCTGTCCAACCTCTGGAAACTTGTTGGTGAACTGAGGCAATCCTATATAATTAATGCACAAAGTGTAAATTATTTAAGACTGTAATCAGGAAATTGAACCGTCGAGCTATGATCGCAAGTCTCAGTCTTTTTACCACTGGGCTACCGAGATTGCTTCAGATTAGATATTGCTATTTATTTATTCTCTTAAAAAATAGATGCATCAAAAATAATCATCAACTATTCGTCCATCATCTCTCAGTGCCTTGAGATGATAGCCTACAACCTGCGTGTTACCAGTGATGATTTGCGGCATTGAAATGCGGTGTTTCACTCTGGTCCTTATAAGCAAACTTACTCTTACATGCAGCCATATAGAGTCCAGATTTCTCTACGATATCGAGTTATGAATGAGGAGACGAAAGACGAAAGAAAGAGCCGTCATATATAGCACATTGGCAGGTCAAAGTGGCAGTTGGAAGATCACAGAGAGGTTCTGGAGATTATATTAATGTCCGAACGAAAGACGCCGGACGCAAGCCGCTTCCAACTCGTCTTATTCAAAATCAAGTTTATATGTTCAGTAGTGTATGTACTGCAGATCAAAAGACGATGATTGAACTAATTATGTTTTTATTGCGTGAATAACTATTACAGTTATAATTTAAATAACAAAGTTATGAAAGAATAAATAACTCTGGCGTCAAAACGACATGTGTTATGTTGTTGTAACGGTCGTGGAGCTCGGAATTCATGATTTGGCAGTTTTTGACTCGCGGAAGTGACGTTGAGAAAACATAACACGAATTTTAATTGTACGCAGTTACACGGTACTGGCCGGACCTCGTCTCTGTAAACATACGATGACGAGGGGCTTATGACTTTTTTATGTAAACGTCGATGATTTCATTTGAATTTCCCGCGCTTTTACTTGCCCATGTTTTTACTTGACTTGCACTCACGACGTTTAGCATAAAATCTCTTATACAGAAATTTCTCTCTTCTCTCTTCCTCTCTTAGAGGGCTCCCTGGGGGCGTGTAGTTTGCAAGACGTTTTGTGAAATAGTCTATGGTTTTGTTAAAGATACCTGATTTTATGTGATTTTTCTCTTTGTTGTGTAATTTATGTCAAATAAAATTAATTAACATACGCATAGAAATTTTAGGAATTAGAAAATAAATTAACCGAATCACAAAAAATAGTTTTCCCTGTCTAATTCTTGTTTTTTACTTATATCTGTTTGCATTCATACTATAATAATTCATAAATTTGTATACATTTATTGAACAATATGTTTATTTAATTATTCTATGCTAGATGAGCCCAATTGGACACCAACTAGAATTAAATTGAGCTCTCTAATGACATCCTTGTACTTAAAACAAAATTTCGTCGGTTTTGAACTGAGAAAAGATTACGATAAAATATATTTCGATATCAAGTTTCGGTGCAATCAATTTATAAGTAAAAGGTCTTAATTTTATTTGGAGATTATCATTTAAGATTCTCGAGTGGTGACCATCAGTTGGTAGACACGGCTTGGACAGACTTCCCTCCCCCAGGGGGACCGACGACAAAGTCAAAGTTGCGGCAAGGCGCTGGTCGTTGGCAGCATCTTTGACGGAGGCCTATACCTTGCAACGGGACAAGATTTGGATGACAAGAATGCTTAAAGAAACTGATATGAACGATGATGATATGAATGTGTTTCGAAATCGTTATTGGCTCATAATATCCGGTTGTAAATATAAACATGCTAACAAAATACATTGAAGCAATAATCACCCTATAAAATAAGATGTTGAAAAATATGTTTGAGTAGACAATTTAATATTCCGCGACACGAAATGTTTACGTTGCTGTCAAAATAAAAACGGAGCCCATTAAATTTCCACTCGAAAGAATGAGGAGCGACGGGAAGGCGTCAGTTAATTCGCTGCCCGTTTGCGTAAGCACGGCACCGTAACCTCAAGTGCGGGGCCGAGGAGGGCGGCGCCTTGGGGAGCTCCCTGGGGACCCATTCTAATTTTTTGCTTCGTCGCTCCCCGATTCATGCTTCTTATTACTTTATTTTTGTAGTAATTATAAATGCCGAGTCCTAATTTGGTATTCAAAGCATTAAACTTTACGACCGCCCGAACATCGGAGGAATGGAAAGGTTCTCGTTTCTCGATTTCAAGCGAAGCCTCGAGTGGGTTAATCGCTGTGGCGAATTGTGCAACGCGGCGCACAACGCCGAATAAATACGTTCGTACTGAAATACGAACTCTTAAATAATAATAATAATATTTATTGCGTCCATATCGATTGTAATTTACGTTTAAAGCATTTTCAAACTTATTTAGAAACCAAAAAAGGATATTCGATTAGCTTCTTTTAAACAAATTGGTTAACGATTCTGTTGATGCAACAGATTTACTTGCCGAACTTTGCCCGTGTGTTCCATGGAAGCTCTACATATCCTTAGGGTTATAAATTTACAAAAGTTCCTTTTAGAACTAAAATATCGTATCCTCTTTATCGTATAGTTGAAAATTGGCTATTGCAAGAGTAGATTGTGAGTTAGAGTTAAAAAGAAGAGTGGAGAGTGGCACTCTCGCCATCCTAATGGGAGACAAAGAATATCGTCTATCTATTTGAAGTATAGTCGAAAAAATATAAAAAAGGTGACTTGAAATAATATAATAAAACTGTAAGAGTTAGTTAAACAAAATTTTAAAAGCACAAAATGTGATTAAAAAAATATAAATAATAATGAAAATTGGAATTGTACTGCGAGATAACCATAAAGGTTAGGTAGCAAAGGAAGAGACGTGAGATGTGAATGGTAAGAGAATAAAAGATAATGTGAAGAATGGAAAAAGAAGAGTAATAGAGATTATGGAGAACGGAAGAGGAGGATCATAAGAGAACCCAAACCGAAAAAAAATTAAAATCAAAAAATCTCTCTACTTTTTAAAACAGTGATTTCCTTCATCACAATGATGTCAGTTGATAGACGTCCACTGGTCTCTACCAAAGACCGCCTCGATGGTCGGTCTTGTGCTGCGACTTCTCGCATCCTCGACTATGTAGTCACCCCACAAACACAAAGTGGGGGGCCTATCTACCTGAATCCACTTACAATAACACACGTAGTCCTTATTTTTAAATAATGCTTTATGGTTTTTTTTGTAGATATTGTGACTGCCTTCAATAAGCTACAGTAAATGCTAATGATTGTAACCACTACAAGCGGTGCTGCTACAATAAACGAATAAATAAATGTAAGTGTTATTTAATGTATTTCCTTTGTACCAATTTGTTATATTATTCACTTAATTTTATTACGGAGCGCGGCGCATCGAACCGCTTTGTCGTCTAATTCCATACATCGGCTGTCCGAGTGGTCGCCGCTGTTAGCTGTCGTGACTTAATGTATAAACAATGACCGTCCACCACTCGCTCGGATCGTGTTCGGATGGTCGCTCTGTTGGTGAGATGAATCTTAATTGTCTGTCAGCGATGCGTGTGTCGAAGTGGTAAACGTTGTGGTCGCATTAACTAAATAATACCAAGCGATGACAAAAAAACTATCTGAAGATAATCGTTCATTCTAAAGCAAAACAGTCGTATGATTCCATGGAAAAGCCGGAGAATCTTTAGGTACTAAGTGACCAACTCTACCGTGCACAACGAGTCCTTGCATAGCGTTAATTTTAGCACAATCTGGCCAAAGTATTTTTAAATTTTCGAGTTGAGTTTTTTTAAATGGTATCCCTTTTGTAGATCTGTCTTTTCCCCTAAATGAGATTGACAATTTTTGTAATTTTTATATACATACTCTTTCTTTCATTCACAATATCTTTAATGCCTTCTTTTTGTTCACGTGTTCTTTTCTCATTTGCAAATCTTCTTCTATACGTCGCCTGATCACAATTCTACATTACTTATCATAACGACACATTTTTATATAAAACATTTTATTTCTAGTTTAAGAACAAAAGTTAAAAAGCATTGTTTTAAAAAACATTGTGTTTATTTTGCCTGTTTTGCTTTTTCTATCAGTTTTGTTTATTTGTTGTCATACCGCCTTAACATCTAGGGTCAAGTTTTATCCCTATTTAATGTGATTTGCATCACGTTTTTATAATACTCAAGGAATGTAGGGCGCAGGTTGTCGTCGCCCATTAGAGATGCGATAGTAACTCCCTCTATTTTTATTCACATCTCTACCTCGGAATCAGAGCGAAGTCCTAGCAAGTTACGTTATATTAATTTAATAATGCTATTACCCACTCACAGTTCTCTAAAACACTTAAAATTATTGCTATTTTTACAGGAGTCTCTTGGAATATTCATCGCAAGTTCATAATCCGCAATACGAGGTCTATAAATCCCGAATCGAGAGCATTCAGAAGTTTTTGCGCTAGCTGACTCATAAATCAAGTTAACCTCCAACACACTACATCAGGATGTAAAAAATAAATTTTCTTGTTGTTGGAACATAGACGACATATTAATAATACAACTTTTCTACTTAGAACATACGGTGATATAAAAATAAACAAAAATGACCGAGATCCATAAAAAATTATAATCAATTTTCATTAAGTACATATAAATGTTTGAATGTAAATTATTTGTATAATAATTTAAATAAAAATATACATTGCTCGGATTCGAGTGCCAGGGACCATTACCATAATGGTTTATTTGCTAAAATCATAGATATTTGTTGTGCGAATGAGTTTTTCTACTGAAAAATAAGATTTCTGTTTAATTCTGGTTGGCAAGCTTCGATGCTGAGAAACCAATATCAAATTTGGTAACTTTGGAGATAGAGTCGGTACATCAAGCGTGCATGGTACATTTACTCTCGTAGAGCCATCACTAAACTTTTAAATAGTTTACTTTGGATAGCAGCACTAAAACTTTAAAGATTGATACAAATCTCTTCTACATTTTAAAAATAAACTCAATATCAGTGTTCATTAGTTGATGATAATGTCAGAGTAGACATGCAAAACGACCAATGTTTTGCACTCGCCACAAATGCCGAAGTTATTTTTTGTTACTACAGAATGAACGGGAATCGTGCTCGGGTCCGAGTGCTAGGCACTGCTTATATGGAACTTCCCCTCTCGGCTCCGAATGATGATCACTGAATGTGTTAATATTGCAAATGGTTCCACTGATAGTCCAGAATTAGTAGCAGAAATAGAATTTCGGTCTAATCCAACTGCTTTTAGGCCCTCAGCAATACTTAATGTACCCATCGCAGCTTTCAACTACAGGAATGATACGGTTTTGTTCCGCTTTGCAGTAACATTCTGTGAACTTCCTTGCCATATTTAACTCTGGAATGAGCACGGTAAGACGACATTTGGCAAAACCATTCTTTGGAAATTATTAATTCAGAAAAGGCGCTCATAATATGACTTATTGAATCTTATTCTCTTTTTTTGGTTTTACAGATGTTTGAGATATTACAGAACTAGGCTATCATATTCGCATCAAATGTTAAATAAAAATGTCTATTTGTTATTACACACACATGTGAATTTTGTACTATAATAATATAACTGTGGGAACATATAATTAGCAAACTGTTACATCTGTTTTTTAATGCCATATCATTTACTTATTTATTTCCCCTTTTTAGAAATTTCATAAAGGCGGACTTAATGCCTCTAGGCATTTTCTACCAGTGAACTCAAGGTGGCGCAGAGATAAAGCGGACAGGTGACTATATGTTATAAAAAGTTAATTGGTAATACAAGCATGTGGTATGTAAATAAATACTATACTTATTATAATTACATAAATAGTTACTTATTATTATTGGTCTGTAAATTTTATTATTGATGAAAAAATAAATACGTATTATTTACAGGAGCATTCAAATCGATGCAAATTAGAATCAAATTCTTTATAAAAATCAGATACAATGGCATCCTTTAAGGCTAAGTGGTTCTAAAAGCTCTAGAATCAAAAGAGCCCAAAGTAAATTTAGACGAGATTTTATTTTGGGATCACTACAGAGCGATGCAGTCGCAAGTTTTATTATCATCTAGTCTAGAAATCACGAGATATTTCTTTATAACGGAAGCAAAAGAAATTCCATAACGTTTAGATAAACGGAATGATGGTTTAAGAAGTAATATATTAACAAGTGCGACGGTGAGCATTGCAAGATAAGAGACACTCAAATTTGATGAACTTACAATGAATTTAAATATCACGACATGAAAGTTTCAGGCTGAAACTGTGTAAAATATTGCTCGAAATCACAAGCGCTGTGTATAGTTTGAAGCCAACGAAAATAAGTAGTCTTCAAACAATAGCTTTGTGGCGCAAAACAAAGGGTTGAAGAAGACCAACGGAGCCGTCTCAAACGTCTATTGCGATGCGCTCAACAATGGAGTGGTTTTTATTCTGCCGCGCGAATATCAACCTTAGCGTTAGGAAGGACTCGCAGCGGGAATACAAGTTATTCCGCGGAATAGCTCGTGCATCTGTGGCTTGAATAACAGATGCCCGTACGTACGCGCCGATTGTCTAGAATTTAGGGATCCGTGACTCGAATAGTAAAAAGAGAAACATTTAAACATTGTCAAACGTATTACATATTAAACATCGATATGAAATTGTATACGCCTAAAATGTATATTTTAACACGTTGGGAATATTTTAATAAGGAATCATTTAATTAATTAAAATATTAATAATTTAATGAAACATCATTAAAATGTTTTGTAATGTGAAAATATAGATGCAGCTTTCATGAATTAATAGATAAATTTAAATAAAGAATTCTATTGAAACTGTGTAGGCTTCTATTTTAAGATAGGTAAGTGTGGGGTAAATACCTGTTCAGGTCGCAGTCCCGGAGGAACCCACGTGTATTCCTCCAAAGCACATCCTGAGTCGTCATCACTCTGCGAGTGCCGATGTGGATCTCCAGGTTTTATAAGCCTTTCAGCATGTTCCAGAAGACCTCTGAATTTTCCTTGGGGCACAGGATGAGGAGACAGAGACATGGCTGACTGGGGGGATTGAGGAGACTGGTAACTTTGGCCCGGTTGGTTCAGCTGCGACACGCTGTGACTGTGAAGAAGGTTGTACTCTGGGAAATTCTGACCCGGAGGTGGTTGGCTTCTTCTATAGTTTGGATAGGAGTATGGGTGAGGTGAATTGGATTGGCTCGGTACAGAGGACCCGCTGTGACTTGGCTGCGGCGAAGGCAGAGAGGGAAGGTGTCGCGGCGACGTCACTGGTGAAGACGGCGCTGGTGGGGGCGGTGATGTCGTTTGCTCATGGAGTGGCGGTGGTGACGATCCGGTTGGGGACACCACGCAGTTCCGGCAAACGGGTCTGGAAAGACATAGAAAAAACATGATTATAAATCTGCATAGCAACAAAATAATATTTGGGAGAGATTAACAGGTCCAATGATATTCATCTACATATATATAAATAAATATGCGTCTTCAGATGTGCGGATAAGCTTCGAACTAGGGAATAGGTCTACCAATTTGGCACCTTTTTAAAAATACGTGGAAAAGAACGCGAATAAAATAATGCAAACAGTAGTTTTTATTCCTATATAACCCACAGATTGTATTAAAACACTTGTCACTTGCAGTCGAACATTTGCCGACGATGTTAACAAAAAAAGTATCTGGCGTCGTCTATAAGGTGACATGTGGATGATGGAACCATAAAAGGGTGTCTTCCAGTGTACGAAATAGTAAACTTATATCCTATACAAATAAATAAAATTGGAGTGTCTGTTTGTAATGTAAAAAAAATCGTTTTATACTTCTTTCATATGAATATATATACAGTATGTATACTAAAAATCACATTATTTAATTTTTGCGTGTCTGTTTGTTCCGGCTAATCTCTGAAATGGTTGGACCGGTTTAAATGGGCTTTATACTGGCAGGTAACTGATGTAATAAAGAGTAACTTAGATTAAATAAACTAAATATTTTTTGATAAATTCCATACGGACGAAGACAGGCACAGTTTTTAATAGAAACATAAAGTGAGTACTATGAAATACGTTGATATATTTATTTTTGCAACAGGTCGATTTGTCATATTTAGTTCTGACGGATCAACTTGTATATGAATACTTATCATTGTTTATCTTTACAAAGGTTTTGTTTACAATATGCCGGAGTATTTTAAAACATTAATGCATGTACTAAAAGGCTGTTGACTCCGAGACTTAAAGTGGATAACACTTTTCTTTGATTTTAAACTAAAAATAATTATATTATATTAGTTCTATGTCTGCAATTTATACATTTTAAAATGTTATTTTTACTCGATTATTACGTTTAGTGTACTTTTGTGTACTGGAGCCTTGAGGGTTTTTTATGGTCCCCCCTTTCAGGGAATTCCCGTTCCCCTCCGCAATGTTTGAGGCAGGGATGTTTACAACAGGGATATTTAATTTTTTAATTTTATATTTCTATTTCACTTTCTCCTTTCATCTTTCATAATCTCTTAAATTACAATTTCTTCCTGTCTTTCACAATCTCTATCTTTGTCCACACTCAAATCGTCTTCCGCACATAACCTTCCTTCCCTTATCTTCGTTTCTAGACCACAATTTGTTATATTATCACAGTTTTGACTCAATTATTGTTGTAATTTTTATTTACAATTTTACTTTTATACTATTATTGTTATTTTATTACTTTTTCTTATTTACTCAGCCTATATTGCTTTATTCGTGACTAGCTCGAGATCTTGTTTGACCCTTTTTGACTTAATTATGCGTCTTATTCTTTTCTATTGTATATTGTACTATTTTTTTGGAGAATGCCAGAAATATAGGACGACATTAGTCGTCGCCATTTAAGGGGGGGATGCTGCTTTTTTCAACCCTCTTTCTCATCTCGACTTTTGGATCAGAGAGGAGATTATAATGTTTAGTGTACGTTTATTAGAACCTTAACGTTCTGCAGTGGAGACCGCGGACTGGAAAGCACGGCGTCAGATGATGTTGAAAATACAGGCCGCTTCAACATGATCCAGTTGGAAATGTATGGAGTAAGCCTATGATCAGCAGTAGACATTCTATATCTGATATAATGGTGATGCAGAATAGAATGCGAGACCATTAACTTCTCGTAGTACAAATGATGACAATAAAGTGAATGTATGTGGGTATTAAACATGAGAATAGTGCTACCATCTCCATATATGTGTAAGAAAAGGACCATTATAAAGCTACTTCCGCCATGCAGCAGTAGTTGTGCAATAAAGTGCACCGCCGGCGCGCTGATAAATGCGCATGCGGCAAACAATGCAAATTACACAACTACCACCGTTAAATCACACAACACGTGTTTCACCCCTCCACGGGGCATCTTCAGGAGTTATGTTACACCAATTAGTGCCAAACACAGAGTCAGTCTGTGTTTGGCACTAATCGGAGCAGACAAAGTAGGTTGACGGTTGCGCATTGTTTGCCGCATACGCATTTATGAGCGGGCTGGTGAGCGGTGCACTTTGTTGCATGACTACCACTGCATGTGCGGAAGTGGCTAAATATTGGTCCTTTTCTTACTTAGGATGGACTTCCGCAAGGTAACGCCTGATTCCAATAAATAATTATGTTAATATAACCAAAAATAAACGGTTTCAGATATTATGTGTATATAATGTAATGATAATGTAATAAAAAGCGTTTTGAATATTCAGATTGCTATGTATTAGAATTAATAATTGTTTAACTATCTCTCTCTGTAGTCATTGTACTACTAGAAGTTATAAAACTGTAGATATATAGAAAAAATTAACTAATGTAACATATTTCAGAGTGAACACTTTATACATGGTGATTAAAAAAGTTTTAATAGAGTGAATGTATAGCTCTTTGTAGTCAATTAATGTGTGGTAGACCCTTCCAAAAATCAATTGTTTCAGAAATAATGTATAAAGTAATGATAATGTACAAAAAAGTATGTCTTATAGTTGAGTTTTAAAATTACTTATGTGAACTATCTGATCCTGCAGATTTTGTAATGTTAGAAGTTATTGGCCTATCGTATGTCAGTAGAAAAAAAAAATAATGTGATATTTTTAAGAGTGATCGCTTCATGCATGGGGTGATATGAAAATAGGAGTAAAAGCTATAAAGATGTTTTCTAACAGACGAGGTTTACATTCACAATTTTAAAGGTTTTACACATGTGACTAATTCCTTGTAGATAGTTGTTACCGTTGATCCTTGTAGTTCAATTAATGATTGAAAGATCTTAATTGTGTAAAAAGTCGTGATATATATACGTTTCTTATATTCGCGTAGCAGCGCTACCTCTTCAGGGATCAGAATACCCCGGAGGTTCAGGCAACAGCGCTCTCTAGTCGTCTTGGTACCAGATGCGAGTCTTATAAATACTCTTCTCCATCAGTAATTATTTTTTAACAACTAGGAGCTCTTTTTTGGTATGATATCTTTGGGTACCTCTCGTTCTCCAATACATATATAATTGTATCGATTGTTTAATGATAATATCGATTAAAAGAAAACTAACTGTAAATAATCGATGCGGTATCGCAATCAATGAGTGAATGTATTGGGCGGCGGGGGGCGGGCGGCGGGGGACTATCTCGTGGACCATCGACACTTGATCGATAAGCCGTCGATGCCGCGGTCGGCGAGCACAAAGCGTCCGCCGAGATGCCACCGTTGCTTCAGAGCGATTACAATTAAACTGTTCTGTTTACTGCCGTCTGTTGCGCGGGTGTATCGTTTATAATATTTACCGCCACAAAGGGATAGACTATGCTGAGCTTCGGAGATCGAATCTAAAATGAAGTAGTCTGCAAACGAACCGGAGTAACTTAAAGATTTAATGGAATCAGGCGTTACCTTGCGGAAGTCCATCCTAAGTAAGAAAAGGACCAATATTTAACCACTTCCGCACATGCAGTGGTAGTCGTGCAATAAAGTGCATCGCGCGCCAGTCCGCTGATAAATGCTTATGCGGCAAACAATGCGAATCACACAACCGCCACCGCCAAATTACTCAACACGTGTTTTACGCTTCCACAGGGTATCTTCAGGAGTTATGTTACACCGATTAGTGTTAGTTAGAATTACTTTATTGCACGACTACCACTGCATGTGCGGAAGTTGCTAAATATTGGTCCTTTTCTTACTTAAAGAGTTACTCTTCTGAAGTGGCTGTGGAATTTTATTTGTGCAAGAGATTCTCGAGTTGCCACCATGAGAAATTAGACGCGGCGTTGGGCTAGAAGTGAAGTCGCTAGGGGGATCGACGACATGGTTGCAGGAAGTCGCTGGATGAGCAGCGAAAGACCAGTCATTGTGGCGATATTTGGAGTTAGCCTTTGTCATTGCACTGGGCGTCTATCAGCTGTCACGATGATCATGATTTTTTAGTCTAATTGCCACAAACTTATTATGTTTTTTGGGCCCTTCGCCCACAGTGCTTTTTTGAAGCGATGATTTTAGTGATGATTTAGTAAATACACGACAGCATCTACTAGCGTGTGTTAATAGCGACGGGTGGGAACGGAGGTTACTGAATTGAGTTTGCGTCGCGGCTGATTCATGTAGGAGAGCACACAGCTAGCGATCGCTTCGCTAAAGCATCGCTAAAAGTCGCCGTGGGGAGACACCTTATCTTTCAAATACAGGCCACTCTGCGATGGCAGTGACGTAGTGAAATAAAAGACTGCAAGAATTCTGCAAACGATGTGCGAAGTAATAAGAAAAGAAGACATTGGCTTTAACTGCAATGTGCACGAATTCGTCACTATCCAGGAGACCAGGTTGCGTCTACTCTACTACTAATCTACTTGGATTTTTGGACTCATTTTTATCCAAACAATTAAAAGAGTCAAATCGAAGATCCAATCAATAGACTCATTGATTTTTTTTTAATAGAAGCCCAATATTTATTTCATTTGCATTTACAGATTCCGTGGATTTATTATCGCTTTCATGGGGTTTATAGATTTATAAGTGGATTCGGGAACCCAGCTCTTATGGCGAGTCAGGCACTTGACAGTGCGACCAGGCAAGAGCAAGTGCTTGCTAGGGATCTAAAAACGTCGTCTGAGATATAGTAATTTAGTAACAAAAGACCTGATGATGATCATCATCATTCCAACCGCAGGACGTTCGCTGCTAGACATAGATTAGCGAGCAGTCTACCTTAACAAGGTCTGTCTACCTCGTGGGAGGACGTGCTCAGTCCGAGGTCTAATGTTCATCTATGTTTGACGGTCGTGTATGTTTACGAATCCTAAACATGGTGTCAATCATTAAAGCGCTTTGCGTGTTTCAAATAAATTTATAAGATCTTGTATATCATCCTGATTGATAAAAAGATTTGTTACCGCGTTGATAATGTTTGACATGTTTATAATAAACAAGGCGTTTCGTGCGAACGAACTCGCGTCATCGCTACCGAGTTTCTTGGAAATATAAAAATAATCTCGTATTTTGTTGTGAGTTACAGAAAGAAAGGACTAAACAAATGCATAATGCGCCGCTTGGCATTGCGGTCACGGCGGTGTCGAGGCGTTCCCACGTCGTTGCTGGTGGCCAGAGCGGAGCGATCACCGTCAATGGTCGTTACCTTAAAGATATTTCGTGGTCATTCGAGGTCATATGCCAAGAGCTTCAATAATAAAGGTTTCCATTGTGTACATTTCTGGAAATTATTTCGTGATACAGTTTGTTCTCGAATAGAACCCGTTGGACGCTTTGTCGAGGTGAACATATAGCTATCTGCAAAAACTTTAAACCTTTTACTTCTATTTCAGAGATCACTCTGATATACGAGTATGTTACAGTCACTTATTTTTTCTATTAGAATACGACAGCCCAATGACTTCTGAAGGTATAAACTCTGCAGAAATAGAGTGTAAAAAAATATTTTTTTTTTAATAAGTGGAAATACTAATTTTTAAAACGCTTTTTCTTACTATATTATTTTTTTATATTTTGGGTAGAGTGTACCATACTTTAATTGATAGCAAATGAGCTTCGCCCATATATATATATATATATATATATATATGGGCGACCGTCACACATATATATAATTATATATACATATGTGTGACGGTGTGACCCAAACTAGACTAGATACAAATAGTAAGCTCCTTATTGTGAGAGAAAGATGAGAGAAGTGCATGACAATAATAATATTCAGTGAAAAATGATTAATTGTATAAATAGTCACTGCTTTACTGTGACAGGGGAAAGCGAAAGGTACCCAAAGATGCCTTACCAAAAAATAGCTCCTCAAAAATAATTACTGACGGAGAATGAGTTTTTGTAAGGCACACACACACACACTTATAACGTATATATATACATATACATAAGTCGTACGTCGCAACAATCTTAAGAAATTAACTGTTTCAAAAAGCTCGTAATTGCAAGCTGTTCTCATAACTGTGTCGCGCTTGTGTCCTGGTTGCTTTTATTGCTGCATTATTTTGTTCTGCCTTTAAGTTTAATAAAAACCTTACTAATTCAAGACATAATAAAACAGACACACATAACTAAACTTTACCGAAGTATGAACCGGCTCTTAAAATTTAGTTTGTAAAATATTTAATACGATTTTTTGTTCGTGTGAGTGTAATATGCACTTTATAGATGGCTTTATGTATTTCATAAGGTAAACTAAACTAAACGAAATAACAAAGTGCTTCTAATGGAGGCTTTAATGCATTTCATAGTGTTTTTTGATCTACGTAGTGGGAGGCCTACGCGCGCCGCGTCTACCGGCTTATGGTCGCCATGGAGAACCTTTCTGCAACAACAACCTTCGGTTGCACGAGCGATGTGTCTCCGCCCAGTGCCACTTTAGACGAGAAATTCTTCGAGGTTCGTCGGTGATCTTGGTTCTTCTGCGGATCGCCTCATTTCTGATTCGATCTCGCAGCAAACCTCCGAGCATAGCGCTTTCTATTGTTCTCTGGGTGAACAAACTATTTATCGCATCGATCCTTGGGGGCAGTGTGATGATAATAAAGCACCGCCGCCCTCTCGTGATATGCGCCTCGCGCCTCCATGTGACAGGAAGTGCGGTCTTAACGATCTGTAATTATTTAATTCGTCGTAATAAACATCTTGCGGTATTTCCGGGCTCATTACCGACCTCGTCCGCGCTGCCGGCGGCTCTGTTATTTTTTTATAAAACGATGATGAAAATTGCAAAGCTTTATTAAAGCTTACATTGTAAGTTACAAGTTTAACAGCTAGCTTCTTGACGGTTGCAAATGAATTTTGTCCCGTTACATTTTATCACAAGCCTGACAACTCAAAGTGAACTCCATTACGACCACTTCAGCATCGTGGTGGCCTTCAAAACTAATTAACAAATGCTTTCGCAAGGTTTAGGTAGAGAATCAAAAAGAAAAAAAATTCACTTCGTTGTTTAGTTGTACGTACAAATAACATTATAGTACCTTCATCTTCCAATAACTCTACACATTAATCCAAACTGTAATGACCGTACCTCCACTGCTCTGGTAAAATGAAGGTGCTGAAGAAGTTGAGTTTTCGGTTCGTTTTCGTTTTTGGTACGTAATTTTTTTATTAACGTTATCCCAGGAAGCCGCAGGCCGTCTAATATATTGCAAAGCATTCATAGTTTGGTAGAGTCAATTAACTAAGCAGAGGCATTTTTGATAAACACTGCGCCGAAAATCCGTGGATTTGTCACAATGATATACATAGACGTTGGGTTTTTGATTTATTAAATATTATCGTTATTCATGATAATAAAAACGCATGCTCTAAAAATAAAAATTAAAAAAAATTGTTGGCAAATAAGTCTTTCGTCCCATAAAGCTTTTACACCAGTAACTCTGTATTTTTGATTTATATTTATTGTTACGTCGAGGAAAGGGAAGGGCACACAGTTACGTAACACAGGAACAATGGTTGTCACGCTCTAGTCTACCGTCGGAATGACGAGCGCAGCTTCATGGCTGACCAGTAGACCGCGGGGCGTGGACGCCCCCACAGGAAGCGTCGGCGGCTGCTGACAAATTAGTGCTACACTTCATTGACTTTCAACGCAGCGGTGACTTCCGCTCGCTATCAGAAAAGCTCTTAATTTTGAACAATTATTTTCTTTATCTTCCTTGTTATTGTGGGTCAAGATAGTGTTGCCTGCGACGGTATGTAGTAATATTTTTTTTTCGTACAATAAATCCATAATATATGTTATGTATATTACAGTGTAACTTATTTTTATATATACATAATTTCATAACAGTATAATGGGCGATCTTATCACACGAAACAGTAGCGGGATAAATAGCAGGTAGGTAACGTCTTGTAACTTATTGGTTACTAATTTTTCTTCCACTTGCAAACGTGAGAAGTTGACAGAGTTGCTTAAAAATATTTTAACTCTTTTCATTAACTATGCTGTCCTCTACGGAGTAAATATTCGCTGTCGTCTGACCCAAACATTTGTGCAAGACGTAAAGAGAAATCATTGTCATATATTATACAAATACAAATTCAATATAACCTTATTAGGAAACACGTTAAATTCGTGCAAGTTTTATTTGGATATTAAATATTTATAAGAGAATCATAAATTACAAATAAATCTCTTTTTCACTTCCAACTGATCCGTTTTAAATTTCAAATAAAACTTTTTAAATTTATCTACGAACATATGTCGATACGAATAAATTAATTTGAAATGTAAATTATCTTTTTGTGGTTAATATAACCGGTTGTCTGTCACTGCGTGCAATAACTGGTGAACAATGGCAATAATAAAAATAGATGACCGAATATTTGATAAGAGAATAGATAAAACATTCCGTTGACAAACTTTCACTTAAATGTCAAATTCTTTGAAGCTCAAACGTCATTGATTTTATTTAAAAAAAAAAATTACTGTCAGAATTTAAGCGGGAAATTAACCTAGAATTTTTGACGTTTGTAGAAATATTAGTATCTACGAACTAGTAAACGTAACGAGGACAGCTGATATGCCAATTTGAATTGACAATCTGCAACAGGACGTTTCCATTGCCAAATCAATAAATACCTTTTACATTTTGATATCAAAGCACTTGTTTAGCTAACTGTACGTATTCAAAACAAATATATTTAATAATAAGTATTAACATCACCAAATGACAGAATTTTTTAACAATTGATTTATAAATAATTAACAAAAAAAGCCAATCTGATTAACTCCATACTATAATGTATTTATCATATGAACAGGAAACCGGCACGATTTTGCCTCCCCCATGGAAGCATATAAATATTGTAAATATATCAATAATATGTTGTACGAATATAATGGGTATACCGTTTTGTACTTTTATAATTTGTTTTAATTTTTTAAAAATATATATCTGTCACTCTGGTAAGTAGAAAACAACTTGCTTGATCTTTTTTGGAGAAAGCCTTATACATAATTATCTAATATTTTATATGTACTTCTTGACGCATTTAGATTTGTGGGTTTTGAGTCATTTGAAAATTAAGCTTTCTGCTTCCATTTTTAAATATATATAATCACGTGGCCAGGGTATAATCAAGCAAGTTTCATAATTCTAGATGGTTCCTTGTGTCCTTTTGTGTGCGTTTTAAAGCTGTAGTAGCCCGTGCCTTTAATGGGTAAGTTAGATAAATATATTTTCATAGAACTGATAAATAAAATAAATAACTTTTGTGTTTATACTAACTACATAAAATCATATATATGTATAGATACATAACAATAATTAAACTTTTATTATAAAACAAGTAACATGAATAGAGAGAAGAAGAATAAGAATTATCTTCACGTCATTTTTATTAACAAAAATTAACTTTATATAACAATCGAACAACATCTTATATATTAGAAAAGTTATCTCAATTGATAAGTAAATGATTTAGTTAAAAATTGTCCTTCTGTGCGTAAATGTGGACAGTGACAATCCACGGTCGCTTTGTTCGTCAACGGCGACGATTTCGAGCGAGAGTACGACACATAAATTACGGATTAAACGAGTTACGCGCTACTTTATAGTTTCCGAGCTACAATAGTCGATCGCCCGACGACGAAACAACTATTGTGTTCACATCCACACGATTTTAAACTTTAATTAAATAACATAAAGTTTATTTCGGAATAATGAAAAGTAGAAACAGTTTATTAAGTATAAATACATTTTGGCGCAATAAATATGTGTTGTTATGTCGGATATTAACATATTGACTCCTATACATTAAGTTTAGAGGTTATCGACAGCATTTTATTCATCTATAAAGAATTTTTATGACTTAATTTTTGAAACGGTTTTTTAACAGCTTTCTCTCTCAATGGTAACACGGTCGTGACAAAAGTGGATTGCCATATATAGTAGGAGTGTCGCGTATACAATTTTAGTGATATGCTATAACGCTCAATGCAAAGTTTAGTATCAATTCTACGCACACGAACTGTACATGGGATAGACAGATAGGAAATAGTATTAAGCGTAGAATTCATATATAAGAATAGACTAATAAAAACATGTAAATAGCTTAAGTTAGCTTAAATAATAAGTGTAATATAAATAGGAATTAATACTATAAGAATATTAGGAAATAAGCAAAATAATTAGAAACTAATTGTAACAGAGCCGACGGTGGGGGGTTTTAGTTAGTAAAAGTCTGACACTGTCCGGGCCCTCCATTCCCAGGCTTCCAATAAAGATTCCCCCCCCCCCCCATCTAGAAATTGTGATTTAGTAAATAAAGGCTCTGACTATGTTAGAGGAAAATTTTGTAAAAAAAAAAAAAAAAAAAGAAATGTACATGGGATACACTTTGACACAGCCCTGTGTATAAGATTATACAAATAATTGAAGATCATCTGTAAAACTGTTTTTCATATTGCGCTTCACAATAGGTACTTCTTCTGCAGAAGCCTTCCCCAAAGAAAGTCACGATGACCGATCCTGCGCTATTCGCATCCTTTACCTTTCCGCGACCTAACTATGTCGTCCACCTAGGGGAAGCCTGCCAACGTCGCGTCTACCGACTGGCACAACACATTGCCTTCTCGTAGAGATCAGCTCAGGAACAGAGGCCTGGTCACTCACAGTAAAATAAAGGAACCTTCATGACCCGAAGTGTAGGAACCTGATTTAGAGGCGCTTTAGAAGCGAGTAATTAGGCTACAGAGAAAAATAGATACGCCTGTTTCTACTTCCATGGTGGAAGTAGTCAGCATTGCGATTCAGATCCACCGCAGAGGATTCTGAAGGGCCTCTTCTTGAAAGTAGACGCTATCTTAGTTCCTACGACAAAATGGTAGATAGAGAGGCTGTGATATAAGATGCTCTCTGCCTTAGGACGATAAGGAGGATTTAGATTTTCCCAGCCCGTGACGGGGCTGCTTTGGCAGCCGTCGCTGAAGGTAGCCGTAGTCCCATAAATTGGCAATGATGGAAGTGGCGTACTTCGGCGTTTATTACAGCATTTTAGTTAGTGGAATTTAGACTTAACCTATCCTTATACTAGGGCAGGCATGCGATGATAGCATTTTGCCTGGTAAAACAATTTAAATGTCTAATACCTTCTTTTGTTCTTTGGTATCGGGGAAAATTTCCAAGATGGACACAAGATACCACGCCCTCTGGGGTAAAGGACAGGGTTATGTGGGATTCCTAACCACTAAAGTCCCCTTAGTGGACGTCTCTAGTACTTTTGTAGGGGCCGCTGGATCTTCTACACAACTCGCTGCTGCTCCTCAGTACTATGCCAAGGCATATCCTGGGAGGAAGATGTGCTTCCTCGCTGCTCTGCTCGGATTCGCGTTAAGTGGACGATGAAGACAAGATGAATATTCTCAACATGTAGATTCTCAACGCCAACCCGATGCCCTTTAAGTCACCTCTTACGATAAGCAGAAGATACCTTAGCCCGAGTTTTCAAGGGGTTACACAATGTCATCAATATTTTAAAAAGAAAAATTGAAGTCAATTTACGACACCATATAAATTCATCTCCATGTGAAACCATCTAGGTGTACAATGACGATGGTTGTAAAGAAAGATGACATCGTTGCCCTGCGAAGGCACCAGTCTTAGCGGACCCCAGCGGTAATCGCACAACCTAATAATAATCCGACACAACAGGTTCGCAAACATTTGCATAACACGTTACAAATTGCACAGCCGACGTTTACTGCCAGACAAGGGACGTAACGCAGTTATATAGAAGGGTTAAAAATTACTCCATGCCCTTATGAGGCTTGAGTCGTCAACAATATGAATTAAAGCATAACTATTTTGTACTAAAAACTAAAACGTTTGATTGCAGTTACATACTTGATGGCATATTAGTTATTACTAGAAAAAACTTTAATACGAAAAGCTTGTAAATATAAAAGATCCTTTGTTACTTAGATGTCTGACTTAACTTTGTAACGGTTCATTTACTATATAGCTCGCATTCATGTTTGAGGTCCACGCATGAGAACTGCACGCGTTAAGCATTGGATAGTGCGCACTTGTGAAATGTATTCTATTATGATTCCGCCCACCGTCACAACACTCTTAAATTAAACTCCTGCGATGTTATTTCAATCTTCTAGCGACACTTACTAAAAATATCCTCCTTATACTTATCCATGGTAAACATGTTTAATACAAGCCTATCAATAATATAATATCATGCTGAATTTCTTGTAAAAAAAGAAGCTGAAATATAGGGAGAAAATTGTCACCAATAATACTACGATTAGCCGTCGTTTTAGTCCATAGACATCCACTGAAAGACAGGCCTACGCCAAAGATAATTATGAGCGATATACTATAATCGCCACGTTTGGCAGGCGAGTTGGCGTTCGCAATGTGGTATAATGGTACGCAGAGGACGCTGCTTGTGAGCAGCCGTAAACTTATGTGATTAATGCACAAAGTGTGAATTATATAAGATTGTATCCCGGGAATTGAATCCGCGACCTACGATCGCAAGTATCAGTCCTCTACCGCTGAGCTACCACTGCCCTATCCATTACATAATTGGTATGAAATACTCACCAATCGAAATTATTGCGGCAGGTTATACTAAACCATTTTCACTTTAACTAACCTGATTTAATGTTTTTATAAATATTTGACATAATGTATATTAATTACGTAATTTTATTAAAAGTACATCTCTGTACACCAACACCTCACTTTGCGTCGTGGTTACGTTCCAAAAAAAACACGACGCAAATTGAAACGCCGCATAGTGAATTAAGATTTTATAGCAAACCATGTAAAGATCGAAGATAGGTTCCAGGGTCACGAAAATACTACTTTTTAAAAAGAAAATTGAACAAAGTAAACATTTAAAAAACAGGAATAATATAACTCTGCCAATAAATAAATTGGAATAATATTTACTTTTTTGTAACCAGAAACAACACGTAAAAATTATTATAAATTTATTATTCTCTTTTTAAAAAGCACAATACACTACATTACAACACATTACGTAATTGAAACTGAAATCTAAAATTAGTAAAACAAAGTAAAAATAAAACTGTATTCAAATTGCATTGATTTTTAGTTAGAAAGGGAATCCCCGAGTTTTGGTGGCATCGCGCAATTAGAAACAAAAATGTTGCCATCTTTTTAAAAAAAAAAAAATTAAAAAAAAATTAAAGACTCTATCTTAAAACAACGCAACCTTGAAAATCTAAAGACGCACAGTGAAAAATAGTACTAATTAAGCAGCGGCTCAACTTCGAAAAAAACGCGAAACTAAACGACGCAAAGCGATGTATTGGTGCACACGTTAGAGAGTAAATTTGGGGTAATTTGTTTCAATGTAACCACCTCGATTGGCTGTCATGCACCCAGTGTTAATGATGTTTCGAATTTTTTCATAATTGCCAATTCAAACTGTTTCTAAAACAACTAAAGAAATTAAATAATTTTCATAAACATTTCTTAATTTATTCTAGTTTTAAAAAGAAAGTTCTTCTTGAAAAAATAAATAAAGAAAAGAGTAATAAAAAATTAATATATTAAATTTGTTAAAAAAAAAGTCCAACCAATCTACAATAATTACTAATCTACCAAGCTACCATAGCCAATGTGAAGTTGTATAATCGCCGCTTGTCACTCTAACCCGGAATCCGCCATCTTGAAATATTGCGTCCGTTATTTATGGGGCAATTTATCACGTCAGCTGATGTTCGAGATGTGAACTACTTGACGGGAATCAGTTGATTTCATGTAATTGAAAACTTGGCAGCTTCTTAGGTTTAATTTCTTAAGTTAAGTAACATTTTTTATCTGTAGCCTAGGTTGGAGCTCACCTAAATACAGTGAATTTTATCGAAAGAATTCAAGAATAATTACAGTTTTCAAACGAGTTTTTTTTAATGTTAGGAGCAATTAATATTTTTTTATTGGTTTATACTTAATTGATTTATTTATTTCCTCTCTCATATCTTTATATTGAAGTCATTTCCGCCGCCAAACTATGTGCAAATTGGTAGTTTCGGTGCCTTTACCTAAAATGTGTAAAGTAATTTGAATTTAACTAATACCTTGAAAGGAAAAATATTAATAGAAGCATTCCAGAAGTGGTGTAATAGGCAATTTTTAAAAATTAATTACACACTTATTCAAATATCCTCAATGAGCTTAAAATATAGACCCGAATATACACAGTTTCATTTTCTTCTTTTCAGCTAATATATGCCCACTGCAAGATGTAGTCCTGTCCCCAAAGTTCGCCACGAAAACTAGCACAGAGACGGATTTCGCGTTAAAATCACTAAATAATACTACGCTAAAAGCAAGCAGTGCTTTTTAAAACCATATTTATATTTTAAGAGCTTTTTCATAACTTCACCCAATCTTTATTTTATATCCGCGATAAATTAGTTATTTAAAAATTTAGTATCGTGTAAGTAAAGACGGAGCTTTTGTACCCGCCGCCGCGTTATAATTTATTGTTATTGTAGTCGAAAATTATAAGCTTTTGATTGGGCCCCGGGCTGTAGAGACCTCGTAAAGCTCGACCCACACCTGCGCCGGTGCGGGGCAAGCTGTCGCTTGAGTACTCAACATACGCACATTTTTACATCTTTCGGCAAAGTTATTGGAAGGTTGGATTGATAGCCCTGTAGTAAAATGTCAGTTTATAACCCCATTCGTATGATATACAGGGTGATTGATTATAGGTGTACAAGCTTTTAAGGGGTGTATATATAATTCATTTGCTGTCAATTCATAAATGGTTTACGCAAGATAAAAATTAAACGTTTAGAAATAATGATGTAATGAAAACATAGTTAGAAATATTTTTAAAATTCGAATGTCCCTGCAGATTTTGTACTGCCAGAATTTATACGCCTGTTGTATTACAATAGAATTTCGATGCCATCGCTTTATACAGTATGATTAGAAATAGGTATGAAATCTTTAAATCTTTTTTTTGACAAATTAGCTATACATTCACAACTTTAAAGATTTTATACCGATCATCCCTGTATAACATCGCGTTGTTTATAACTACCGTAGGAAAGTATTGAAATAGCCGGTCATTTAGGACTGATAATGACTTGACCTTAACAATATTTTTTAACCTGGTGGAGACCCTGCCGGCTCCAATGGACATCTGCCATTTCAGAGGAGCAATTCTTCGAGTTGCGTCGGTAATCTTAGTTCCTCTGCCGATCTCTTCATTTCTAATTAGATCTCGCAGCAAAACTTCCAACGTAGTCCTCTTCATTTTCTCTGGGCGACCTACTACTATTTTACATAATATCTTCTCTTGGTCTAAATTTAATTTCCTGTTATTAAGTGTTTAAGTCAATCTATCTCATACATTATTTACCTCCTTAACCTTGCCTACTTTCGTGAAAAACCTTACGGCTACTTTTATATCTACTTTATCTTATCATCATATATTCCTATGTCCCCAAGATGGGGCAAAGGGTGTTTACGGTACATCGCCATCTCGAGCGGTCTTGAGCTTTGCGATTTTCTTCGCTCCACTTCATTCTAACTGTCTTCATTTCTGCAGTGATCGTCCGCCGCCAGGCTTGCTTCGGTACGTGTTCAGGGTCCTTTTAGAGCGTGTGACCTATCCAGTTCTACCAGCGACGTTTGATCTGCTCGATTGGAAACTCACCGCAGCGTTTCCAGAGATCTACATTGGAGACTTTCTCAGGCCAGTATATATCGAGAATACGTCGAAGACAGTTGTTAACGAAGACTTGGAGCCGACGCGAGATATCTTAAGTGATCTTCCACGTCTCGCATCCATAAAGCAACACGGTTTTCACATCGGACCGGAATATTTTGAGCCTAACTCTCCTAGTCAGCTTCCGTGATTGCTATACAGAAAGAAGCCGTGCGAAGGCTGCCTTTCCCTTGGATTTCCCCCGATTCTCTTCCTTTTAACTTTATGTTATACACTAACTTAATCTTTCTTTATGTAGTACAATCCACTTATTTTATTAGTGCTTTTACTAGACTGACATTCGCAAGCGTTTACACGTCACGTGTGTTTTATGATTTGAATGGGCAAGTTATGAGCTACGAAGTCTGTGGCGTCGGTAACGACTAGCAAAGGGTCTAAATAATAAAAACTTTGTTCAGTGAAATAATAGCGACGAACCTGTGATTTTTTTTATAATTGCTACACGAGGAAAAAAATGCGGAAGCAAATATTTAAGCGTAACCCATATAGGTTACGTTTTCAACAGTTTTCCAGGAAATTAAAAAAATATAAAATATTTAAATTATTTAATCTACCTACAGCTGCTTACTGCAAAGTGTTACAAGTTAATTATTTATCGGGTTCGGTTTACCGTAAATAACATTTATAAACTCTTTTGTAACATTAATCTCCGAGTTAAGCCGTCAACGAGCAAGGAGCAAAAAGCGCTGACCCCACACGTCAACGATTCTCGGTACAGGCTGCGCAGTGCGCACCGGATCGCTAAATAAAACCAATAAAGCCATTAACGACAGCGGTATATTTAAACGGGACGCGATGCAGCGACTTAATGCACTTCCATAATCGATATCTCGCATTCGTAATAAATAAAATCGATTCCAATAAACATGTTCGAAGCGAGTCGACTAGTCGATCTTCATGCCGTCTACTGTACTTTGCAAATCAATAAAGCTCAGTTATAATGAACTTAAACTTTTGACAGGTGACGGACATTGAGGCCAAAAGGTTTATAAGTAACAACCGTGAGCTAGCAGACGCGGCGTGGGTAGGATTTTTATTAGGTGGAAGTCTCTGGATGCGGGTAGCTTAAGACTGATCATTGTGGTGATTTTTGGGGGAGGATTATGCTTTGCGGTGTCTACAGGATCTAATATAATGGTGATAATGATGACCTTGATAGAATAGTGATACCTAGGTCATTGTACGACGACCTCTCTGAGACACTTTGCATACATCAGTCATAACTGGGCGACCACTGGATCTTGATCCATTTAGTTTACCTCGCACATTACGTCTCTGTATAATTTCATACATTTATTCATAGTAAAACAATCTCTACTTTCCTTGGTCACTGTATAACTTGAGACTACCTATTAGAAATATCTTTTATAATAACCTTTAATTATAAAACTTGTAATAAAAATTATTTGAATATTAATTAGCTGAAGGTTACTATAGGAAAAGAAAAGGTAATTGTTTAGATGCTTGAATAATGTGACAAAATGTAACGGCTATTGCAACTGTACGTTTGAAAGTTCACGCACGTGTATGCACATTTATATTATCGTTTAAACTGTATCGGGAATCTATTAATTATTTAATGGAATCAGGCGTTACCTTGCGGAAGTCCATCCTAAGAAAGAAAAGGACCAATATTTAGCCACTTCCGCACATGCAGTGGTAGGCGTGCAACAAAGTGCACCGCCCACTAGCCCGCTGATAAAAGCGTATGCGGCAAACAATGCGAATCACACAACCGCCACCGCCAAATTACTCAACACGTGTTTCACCCCTCCACGGGGCATCTTCAGGAGTTATGTTACACCGATTAGTGCCAAACACAGAGTCGAGACTATTAATTAACATGTCATATTTTATTAATAAATAAAGCGATCTCTACGATATTTATTTTTCAATTAGAATACGAAAGGTTGATAACTTATAGCAGTACAGAGATTGTAGAGACAGCTATTTTTAATGAAATATTATTTCAAATGTAACAATCAAAAACCAATTACAGTTCATTTTTAGGTCATCTAATTTTGTTTTTATATGCACAAGTGAATTTCCCTTTTTAAAGCGAACTAAAGTTTCCTCGGATAACTGTATGTTATATTTAAATGAATAGCATATTCATAGAAATGGATTCAAAAGAATCTTGGTGCGTGTTAATTTCATTGGTATGGTTAGTCAAGGTCAGAGAGCTTTTAGACAACTTGAAAGTATATCTGTGGTGAGCCGGTGACTATAAAACAAGTGTGAATATATAAAAGGTATTGTCCGCCGTCAGAGGCTTTGATAGCGAAAAAGGATAAACAAAATGCGGTATTTTTTTTATTTCTGTTGCAGCCGGGAGACGCCGAGTGCGAAGCGGTTGATATTTGAAATGCAAATCGGGCCGAGCGTTCAGCGACGACAATATTAGAGAAGTCCCTTCATAGAGATGTTCCGGCTAGCTTCACTTTAATATCAATGTTTTAATATATTTAAATTTACTTATTAACGTCTAGAGTTTGTTGTTGTTTTGTATGTATTAGGGTTACCGGAAAGTAATGTCGCTTTCTTTCGTTAAATTTACACGAATTTTTTTAACAAGTTTTTATTTATAATCAACAGTATATTCACCTTCGTTATTGCCATCTAGCATACAAATTTTCAATGCCAAAGCAGTAAAAAGCTATCAGTTTTACTGTAAAATATGTCGATACAAATGACACTACATTCCGGTCTCCCTAATACATATAAAATATTTACCAAATTTTTAATGTAATCAGGCGTTACCTCGCGGAAGTCCATCCTAAGCAAGAAAAGGCTATAGACTAAATATTGGTCCTTTTCTTGATTTATCAAATTATTTCAGTCTTCGAGTTTTGCAAGTAATAGGCCTGATGGTTAATTTTTATATTCCTATTATAAATATTAGCTTTATTAAATCGAATTTAAATAATAAATTAACATCTAAGAATGACGTCAACAAATAACTAGTCACTACTTGATGTGAAATTGATCACACAGTAATGAGTTTTATGGTATTTCTGTCTTCATTCCTTTCATTCCTTGGCCATCACCAAACCATGCCCTCAAACTAATTATTATTCCGTACGGTATTTGATTGTAGACTTATTTACCATATTAATAGTCCAGGAGTAAACCTTTCACAGTTGTACAAATAACTATGGTTTTCATATAAAATTACATTCATATTTAGACTACACGTACTATCCAAGTAGTCAATGAAACTTTTTATTTTGTTGTATACTAGAAGCACCGAAAGAACTATATTTCAAAGTGATGACCCCAACGTCATATCTAGGATATCATGTTTATACATTATTGTAATATAATGTATTCATTAAATAAAAACTAGTAAACAATTCTACTACAGTATAAAGTATATCTAAGTAATAATACAGCCTGGGATTAAACTTGGTGGGAAGCCTATGGCTTGCAATCAGCGTCTATCGAGTGCTATATTAATGACGGTGATGACAGCTTGATAATAAATTTATTTACCTGCTGAAAAAGTCTGTGTAACCATAAAAAAAGCCTCCGGAGTATGAGTTCGACGAGCGCTCTTTTCCAATCGAAAAACTCTTGGAGTCCTTGCAGCTTTGTATTGAGTTGAAGGATATCACAATATATAGAGGAGATTATTGATTCTAATCTGGTATTATATACTTAACATACCACAATTGTACACTATATTTGTACCATAACGTGAAATAATATGAATTAATATGTTTATTCTCGTAAATATATCGATAAAAATTGTCACATCACTAATAAATCTTAAATATGCAGGGCGAGCAATAATTTGTACCGTATTAATGTGTTCACTGGACGCATATGCTAATGGCCGATTCTCGATGCCCATAGCTGGGCCTGATTAACGTGGACCTCTGAGACACCAAGCTAATGGGTTATTGATACGTCGGAGGTGCATTTGTGGGACGACGCCGTAGGATATTTATGTATAAGGTTTTACTGAACGTATAATGCAAGTGTTAATTTTCTTATCATTTTCATCTTACTAAAACATACTTTTCTAGCTAATACTTTATATATTTAATTCAACTATTTGTAAGTAAACTATAAAATAATTGTATAAATATTTATTATTTCAAATAGGCTTTTCGCGCCTTTGAAACGTCAACATTTTTTATTAATGTGCATTTAAATATTACATGTTTACTTATACAAGAGCTGTGATAGCCCAACAGTAGAGGATTGAGGCTTGCGATCGTAGGTCACGGATTCAATTCTTGCGATACAATTCTTATATAATTCATACTTTGTACTTCAATTATGCGGGTTTACCATTGATTATAAATAAGTTACCTGAGGATAGGCAGCAGCGTTCTCTGCGTACCATAATACCACACTACCATCGCCAAACCACCTTCCAACCGTGACAATCACGCTGGCAACTTTTGGGTGGAGTTATTATATATATGGTATACCCCAAGATATCTATATTTGAAGGAGGCCTGTGCATCGCAGTGTGAGCGTCTGTGGGCTAAAAAGACGACTTTAAATAACTCGACTCGGAATATTGATTCTACCGAAAAGAACAACGGGAGAAACTTGATAGTTACACTTGCGAAAGAAAATTTAATTTTTTTTCATGATACATTTCTTCTATTTCTTATGTAAAATTTAGCATGATGCTACGGATTGCATTAAGCTTGGTCACCATAGATAAATATGTGCAGGAATAAATACGTATACACAATATTTTCATTGTAATCGGTGATTGTTTTAAATTTGTCAGACAGAAGGTAGTCCATAGCGACATTTTGACCGCATTACATACACATTTAGTAACATCAAAGAAACTTACAAATATCAAGATTTGTTTTAATTAAATATATTTTTATTTATCCAAGTTACATCCTTCGTATATAAGATACCATTCAACTGCAAGGACATTCTAGAAACTAGAACCTCACGATCTTTGACGTGTGTCTACGGGAGAGCTTTTGAGTACTAACGTAGTTTTAATGGTTCTATAGCTGTGCTTGTGTCTCTATGTAGAAAAAGCTAAAACTTTAATGTTTTAATGAAGGGCGATAAAAAACTTGACAACTTACCATTTAGCTAAATCCATTATAAATTGTACAACGAAGCTCTTCATTTACATTCCTTATTATGGCTCGCATGCGGGCATATCCCGTAGATCGAGGTCTCCGAGACCCCATTGTTGCTAATGACCGATATATACCAGCAGAACATTATCGCACCATCGCCAACATAATACCGGTGGCTTTATAGTTTTTGTGTGTGTGTGCGGTTTTATTTTCTTTTCTCCATCTCAACAAGTTACTATGTACTTTATGCCTTTTAACAGAAGGTTTAATGTTGAATGAACGCGAATGCTGTTCGATGCGCCGAAACTTTATATCTGAAGGCATATCAGGTTTTTCTTTGTGCAAAATCAAAATTATTTTTTGCACGCGGCGCGCCTCATTTGCTGCGCATGCGCTCGCTCATTTATAAAGACACTGCTTTCCTTGAAACTGTTTCATTTTTCAACACTGTTTTAAATTTTTAAATATATGACTTCACGTGGATCGTTTCAAGTTTTTTTTCATTATCTGTATACTTGATTGGTTATAGATGTAAAAGCTTTAATAGGTTTAATGTATAGCTGATTTGCTGTCAATTAATGTATGGTTCTCCCTATTCATAAATCAACTAATTCAAAATTATATATAATGTGATCATAATAAAGTAAGAAAAAGCGTTGTCAAAATTCCTATTACTACTTATTAAATTCAATTATAGTCTACTATCTGTACCTGTACACTTTGTGCTTAGAGAAGTTATTATCAGGTGGAATTACATTTGAAAAAATAAGCTTGACAGCTTTAACTTTCAGACGTCAGATTTGCTGAGCTTTCAGCAAATCTGACGTTTTTTTTTTCGTCTTTACCATGGGACTAAATATGGAACAATATATATATATATATATAATTACAAAAATAGCTTTATATTATTGTTTATGTTTCGTAATGTTAACTTTAAAAGCCTTTATAGTTTCCTAGTATAAAGCGATACGGCTCCCGTTTAAAGCGAAAGATGTAGAGTTGCGATTTAAATGTCAATGCTCAGTTTGGACGGTTGGCTCATGTCAACGCCCACGCTGCGAGCTATCGCTCAGTTAATCGCTGCTGCCCGCTGCGAAACGCTGCGATTTGCGGCTACACCCACGCATACCGGACTTGTTACCAACATTGTACTGACTCAATGTACATGAACATTGATTTAAATGTCAGAACCTAACTCATAACAAGCTCAGAAGTTTAGACGATAATCGAAAGAAAAGTACATGTTTTTGAAAATTTGGTGAAATATGACTAACATGAATTTAGCGCCATCAAGTATTTACTTTGACTTCGTTATACGTAAGTTGATGTCATGGAGAGACTTGTCAAGGGTAGAGAAAATATATCTTAATCTATTTGTCAATCTGCTTTGTAAAAGAGAAAGAAAATCAATGATAATACAGTTATGATAATTGTTAATGCCATAGAGTGGATGCTGTCAGTTCAACATGGTACTTGGTACTTATCACCTTTTTTTTGGGATCGAGGGGACAATGTTCAGGATGAACACAAGATACCCAGCCCTTCGAGGATAGGACAGGGTTACGTAGGATTCCTAACCACCAAAACATCCTTCGTGATCGTCTTTAGTGCATTTGGAAGAACCGCCGGATCTTTTACGGAATACGCAGCTGCCAAGACATATACCAGGAGGAAGCTGTGCTTCTCCCGGCTGGTAATCGCCACCTAAAGCAACTAAGTCAAAACCATTAAAACCATTACATCTGTGATAGCAAACAAGCGAAAAAATTAACAATCCAATATAAAAGTCTTTTATGATATTTACTTATTTTACGTACCTTTATTAATTCATCTCTGTGCTGCCTATATGTAATCATATGTCTATATGGGTAACTGGCAGAAAATACCTTCGATGTGATTTTAATGTTAAATAAATAAATAATAGTAAACAAATTGAACTGCGGTTGTCAGGGTACCCTTAAAATTGTAATGCTAATCAAGTGCTTATAATGACCGCTATTCCTGTTCTTGTTTATGTTTTGGTATCAAAGTCGGTATCAACATTCCGAAAGGAATTTTAATGTAAATTAGTCGTAAAATTTAAAATACATCGTAGCCATTCGATATATTTTATTGGCATCGAACAGCCACATTCAAAATTAAATTAATAAAACAACCGCTTGTTCAGCTTCGTCTTTTAAAATTTTTAATTTTCTGTTTATTGCATTTAACAAAAATGCATATTCGTGTCATTATTTATTTTTAAAAAAACTATTTATTACAGTTTACACCTACTATAGAAGTTCCCTGGATGCGTACAGTGTTTTATCTTTGGTGAAGACCTATGTCTTGTAGTGAGCGTCTATCAGGTTATGGTGATGATGATAATGATGATGAAGCTATACTTCAGGAGGAGACTAAAACTTGCGCACAAACTATAGCCACTGCAGATACTTCGGAAAGTGTTCATACAAGGATGAGAGCTGCGAGATGAAATAGCAGTAGAAAGGCTACATAGCGCGAAAAAGATAGCCGCTGAAGGCTCAAGATTCTAGAGTGGGGGCCACGGACGTCCACCCATAAGATCGATAGACGATGTTGCTAACGTCGTGGATACAGGTCGCTTTCTACCGGCCCTATCGGAAATCTATAGCCCAGCTGTGGACATCTTATAGTTGCAATAATGATGAAGCTAAATTATTTCTACTGTAAAACTATTTAGTTACGCTTGTTAATTTCGCCAGTGTATAGTTAGTTATAAATGTTAATTGTGTTATATTTATGGCTCTTACCACTGGTTGGAAACGGCCTGTACTTTCAACCTTTATTATAGAAAATCTATAGCAGTAGGCTATGTCTAGCAGTCAAAGTCCTATGACTGAAATGAAGAAGGTGATGGCAGATGGTATTTTGAAACGCGGGTTTGACATTTTTAACCCGCTATTAAGTTGCTCACATACCTGAAGAAATGAATAACATGCACACTACAGTAAATATATCAAAAAGAAAAAAAATTAAAATTGTTTAGAATTGATTAACTAATAAGTTTTTGAAGGAACACGAGTAACTTTTCATAAAGTAAAACACTGACACGCAATAAAAAAGAAAAAAAGTAATTGTTATTGTAACAAAACAAAGGAACCGACGCTAATGTTTGTGAGATACCGAGTCAAAAAGAAAATGTGCACGCATTAAAAAATGACTACATATAAAACAAAAGTAGAAAAGGCATCTCCTTAGATGCGCTCAATGTTTAAATCGCAGCCATCGGGCGGACGGCGGCTCATTGCGCGCCATTACACCGGCGCGATGACAGCGCTACAGATTATGTGGGCTACCAGCCCGCCTACGGTGACCACGCCACGCGATTGTCCATCTGTCCTGATTTAATCAGTCTTTCTAATCGGATGTTCAACCCATTATTTTATTTCTGACTAAGGCCTTCATACCAAATATTAAGTTTTGTGTCGCGTAAGATTCGAAAAATGCTCGTCCAATTCCGACTGACGACATAGTTAAGTTACGGGAATTCGCTTAATGTGGGCAGTACAAGACCGGTCATAGTGGCGATGTATGCCGGAGGCCTATGACCTAAGTGGGCGCCCACCGGCTGTCACGAAGAACAAGAATAATTCTGCTAGATTTAATAAAGTTCTTACGTAGAGAATAAATTGAAAAAAATTGGAGTAAGCTTCTTTCGAGACCTCAACTACAAAATATATTTAACCATTTATTCTGAGCGAAAACCAAAGTGAGTTTAAATGTAGCCAAACAAAAAATATCGCGATCCGTGGAGTTAATGCTCTAATAAAAATATAATCATGTTATGCAGTATATCAAGTAGACAATTTATTTATTTTATTTATATCGGTATTCGCTGTTTATGAATAATACATAAATAATATTATAGATTTATATTTAATGGAATCAGGCGTTATTTTGCAGAAGTCCATCCTAAGTAAGAAATCGGGGCATCTTCAGGAGTTATGTTACACCGATTAGTGCCAGTGCCTCTGTGTTTGGCACTAATCGGTTTAACATAACTCCTGAAGATGCCCCGTGGAGGGGTGAAACACGTGTTGAGTTATTTGACGGTGACAGTGGTGTGATTCGCATTGTTTGCCGCATGCGCATTTATCAGCGAGCTGGCGGGCGGTGCACTTTGTTGCCCGACTACCACTGCATGTGCGGAAGTGGCTAAATATTGGTCCTTTTCTTAATTATTCATTTAATTTATTTATATTTTCTATTGGATTCCGACAAGTTTATTACTTTTGATTAAGTCTTTCTTTTTCCTTTGAATTTTCTCTTTCGTCTTCTTTTCGATAACTATTCATAAAAAGTAATGAAAATTCTTAAATATTCATTACATTTTTTTGAATTATACAATAAACGATTGAAGAACACTTGTTCCTATCTTCTGTTGCGTCTCGGTTTGGGGTTCGATTGCAGACCCTCCATACGTATATACATTTGTTGGAGGTTCATTACGTCATCGGCAGCGGCGCATTGAAAAGGGAAATTCCACAAAAATATAATTCTTTATATACATCGGATGAAAGAGAATGCTTTTCCATACTTCTCGACTTGTGATTGGCGGACGATTTTTATTGGTTGGACATTGTTTTAAATTGATATAAATATGGGCTAAGCGTGATGGATATGCACACTTCTACTTTGCACTTCGCGCTATTATTACCTCCAAGACCTAACGACCGTCTGAAGAATCCCGTAAATTATATATAACTTCGTCACTTCTTACAAAAGAGTATGTAACATATTGTGGTTTCAAAAGTAACGAAGAAAATACCAGATACTCGTCTACCCTCAGTGGGGACGAGATTCAGACCCGTACCCTCTCTGTCAAACAATAAATTCAAGGACCAAGGACAACATTATTTATTTTATAATAAGAATAAATTATTATCTGCGCTAAGACTACCATGATAACTATTATAAGATATAGGATATTTAGAAATGTATTACGTTTGGTAATAAATAAAACTGCAATGCTGTCCTGGTTTCATAATTGTTGGTATTGTCACCCTGTTACCGTAGAGAGCGTGACTCGGAATTACGTCCCATTGTGACGTCGGATACCGCTAGCGAGGTAACAGCTCTCTCGAGCACTCCCCCTCCCGCGGCCGCCCCTCGGGAATAGTCGTTTGTCTCCCATTTACCATTTGCAGGTTATGGTTTTATTGTCTTCAACCAATATGACTAAACTAAACAACATGTATTTACAGAGTTCATACTATCGTCTAAGTTAACTAAGTTATTTAACAACTTAATGATGCTCTAAGTAATGACAAGTTTACTCACGATTAGATTATTATTTTCTATAGTAATAATGTTACTTAACATGAGATTGTTAGCAATAAATTTGACCGTTATTTACTATTTTGCTTAATCTCATTAAAGATATAATATAGATTTATTTAAAACAGGTCTAAAAGTTTTGAGGTAAGTAATATATAGCTTATTTTTAACAAATGAATTATACATTCATTCTTCTACATATTTACAATCAGCCTGTATAACTTCATTACTTGAAAGTATGTCATATTAATTTATTTTTTCTAATGAAATGCGCCAGTTGATACATTTTAAAATAATTGATTTTAATATGTAGTAATCCGAATTACGTTGAAGCTTTTTCTATATGTGGTGTACCATATATTAATCGGTAATAACCTAGACATTCTCCCCTTTAAAGCTATATTACACCTATAGGTAATTACCATGTATATATTCAAAAGCGTAAAGTAAAATTTATCGATCTTTCTAAGCCTAATACAAAAGAGCGTTTTTTCAAAGTATGTTTATTTATTGTTTTAATATCTATTTCGTATACTGCAATACTTTAGTAACAACGTATACTCGATTAGTGGGCTAAGATGAGTTACCGTACAAGCACGTATATGATCTTCGTTTATGCAATAAGCACGTATATGAAAGTGATTTAACATCCGAGCACGTAGGCGAGGAAGATCATAGTTAAAGATCTAAGATGTATTCACATAGGTATAAAAGTATTTGTAATTTACACGACTAACGCAAATGCTGTGACCACATCACTGAGAGCTTTTGAATTCTAACCGGCCTTCGAATTTGAATTCGAATGCACAATAATGATTTAAAACAAAATTATTGTGAGCGTGCTGGCCACCAAGACGGAGCGGGAACGCGTCGTATGTGACAATGTTAAGGCATTCCAAATACGCCATTTTAATTTTCATCTGACGTCATACCTTTGAACTGAAAGGAAGAAATTGAATACAATTTTTATACAATTGTTTTTAATTTGTTTATAGTTTGTAAAAGTGAAGAAAAGTAATGTTTTCATTATATTTCCTATAATTTTTTTCTTTAAATCCAATTTTCATCTAAAATAATTAAAATCAAATTATTAGAGTCGATTACGAGTTTTGTGCATTGCAATACTTTTGTGCATTGCAATACTTTTTTTACAACATTTTTATATATGTTACATTATATATTTATACACATTATCAAATACTCGCAGGTGATAGTTCTCGTATCGTCCTATTTTAAAAAATACCCAGTTACTTGCTCTACTCTGCGCGCGTAAATATGTTTGAAGTAAATAAAGTTACATAAATATTAATATAAGTTTAAGACAATTTACTGTTTAAAAAAAATACAGAATTTTAAACCTTCGCAGGCTTATGCACAACTTTGCTAAAAATCATCACTTGATCAAAAATTTACGATTATGTAAAGGACATACAAACAAACATTCATTTATATATATATAAATATATATATATATATATATATATATATATATATATATATATATATATATATATATATATATATTGTAATTTTTGCTCACTTTAAATAATGGCGGACTAAATGCCTTATAGGTTTTCCCTACCAATCAATCCAGAGCATTTCAGATGTAACAGGCAAGATGGAGAATTAATAACAAAATAGATAAATTAGTAAAACACATGGAATACTTTAATTAACTTTATGAATATTTATTTTATAGAGAATTTATTTACAATTTAATATAAAAATAAAGTCATGTCAATATATCTCGAATATTTTTTGAACATATTAACAACTAAATGTACATTCTCTTTATAGCAACACTCGAATATGAACATTAGACGTACACAGTACACGCACTTTCACTGGCCCCGCCCTGTCACAACTCACACCTCTATTAAGAGATCGACTTTATCTGTAAGGGACCATCGGCGCGCTATGGGCTCAGCGGCACACTTAAGTTTTTTTTTTTTTTTTGTCGCGGAACAAGACCGCGGAACAAATGGGACGAAGCTTATCCGATAACATCTACAACCGTCCGCGTAATTATGTTTTTACAGTAAGCGGACACTATCGGGTCCAATCGATTTGTATGAGGTTTTAACGCTAATGGAAAATGTCAAGATACGTGCCCCGCACCGGCGCAAAGCCTTCAAAGGCTTCACCGAGCTTTGAAAGTCATTGAAATAATGAACTAATAATTAATTTGTTTCGTCTCCTCACTTTTTGTATGGCAGATCGAAATTTCCTTCTGCCAAATGGACCTTTCCATTTTCTACACGGCAATGTCCAGTTTTTTTCTTTAGGCAATAGATCTCTCCAGATGATATTTCGGAAATCTCTTACGGGGCCTGAGTGTACAATGTGAAATTCAGGAATCAATGAAATACGAGGAGGCCTATACACAAAGAAAAAAAATTACTAACAATTTAATATCTTTATATATAAGGTCCCTTTAGATACATTTGGGAGAGGCATATGTTTTGCAATGAGCATCTAAGGTCGGAAACGAGTAATAATAAACGCTCTTTATTAATTCAAGCAACACATCTTGTCTTATTATTTCACGCCACAAAACGTCCACTACTCGTATATATGCATGCCTATTGTTCATTTATACTGTGTAACTAATTAATACCTATTTTTAAAATAAAAAAATATGTAGCTGCAACAGTCTAGATTTATTATAACACAATTTGCGATAAATTTAAGAGAGTAACAGAGATATTGTCAGAAGTAATGCTATACATTAATATGTTAAAGGTAATTGCAATGTCGAAACAAGCAGGTAAAACGAAGAATGCGACGTGGAGCACATTGGAACGATAACAGTAATTAAAACACAGATGTCGGCCGGGACGTTGGCGGCTCCGAAGCCCGGGATAAATCGTCCCCGGGCACCCGATATCTGTCGGACATCGCCGTTTATAAATATCGTAAGGAAAAAGAGATAAAGAGCATCTAGAAGCAGGCATAATCTGTCTGCGATAAGACCGCAGCAAAACGAAGCGGCTGAACAATAAAGATAAATAAAAAGTGGCAACCCATAAAAAAGAGCGTAAAGATTGGTCGCTGCGGCCGGTAGGGTTGCCACGTACCAAAATGTCCCTAAATAAAGTCATCTTGATTTATATAACATCTGTTCAGATCATCGACGTGGACAAGACTGCAACCTTGCTGCAATGTGGAGCAGGGATGAGGAAGTGATCGCACGATCCATAATGTTAAAAACTGGACATTTTTAGGGCATCAAGAAGTGATTTAAGAACCTAAGATTTAAGTAGGACATGTAGAAACTGCGACATGTAGAAACGGTAGCAAAAATTAGAAGATATTTATTTTGAAAACAAAGGCACGGACACTGTCTGTGGAATTTAAAAAAAAATATTCATTCAGACAGGTTATATATACGTTAAAAGTTAGTAAAAAGTAGTAGTGTTTTTAAATAAGTTTTTGATAAATACTGACTGGTGCGGCTGTTAAACTGTATTTAAAAAATTGCAGCGCGTGAACTGTCAAATGCGTGAAGATTCTCATTTTCATATATTTTTCTATGATTCTCTCCAATCATAGAACATGGCGATTATCTGCCTACGCTTCCTCCACTCTTAGTTTATAGCAAAGATCACACATAAAAAATTCACACGTTTATTTCTACATGTCGTGTTTACTTTTAAAACTTTTAATTATCACCAATTTGTACAAAATAATTGATTGATGCCTTAAAATAGTGTATTTCTGTTTTCAAATTTTAAAATAACTTTTTTTATATTAATTTTATATTGGCCAGTTATAAAAACTTTAAGTGTCACCGACGTATTAAAAACAACAAAATATTTTTAAGTTGTTCGTCTTGGATATAGATAGAACAGGGTTATGGAGAGCCTTTAGTTTTGTGGCAGCCCTATATTTGTAACAAATAATAAAAATAGGTCAACGCACTAATAAAACTTTCTGCGGAGGCAGCCCTGAGGCGATGCCGGGCGTCGATTAAGAGCTAGCTCCCGACACAGGCGCGAGTACGCGGCGGATCGCCCGCGCCCGCCGCCGCCTCCGCCTCCGCCTCCGCCTCCGCCTGCGCCTCTGCCGCACGCCCGCGCGCCCGCAGGACACTCGATAAATTCCATACGCAGCAGCCGTATAATGGAACAAAATACTTTACGACTATATTGTCTTACTTAAACATTGCTTAGACCTCAATCTTATTACTCGATTTTCTTTGACCGGGGAAGAATTTGAATGTCTTAAGTTTTGTCGGACCCTTACAAATTTATCGTAGATTTTGATGTGAAAATCTAATTTGACCATTAAAATATACACAGAGTTCTTGGTCACATGTGTAAAAATATTAATGGCTTAAATTTACAGCTCGTTTCTACCCGATGAACATTTGGTACATCATATATAAAAATCAATGATTTTAAACTTAATAACTCAGTGACAATATAGTAAGAAAAAATGTTTTCAAAATTGCAGACAGAAGTTACTGACGTGTTGCATTCCAATAGAATAAATAGATTTATGAAGCATTTTTCAGAGTGATCACATTTACATACATGAATTGAAAATATATGTAAAAGATTTAATGTTTTTTGCTCACAAACGACCTACATATTTACACTCTTAAAGCTTTTACACAACCTGTATAACATATATTAGTAAATTTACATCTATTAAATAAATAGTCACTCAGAGAGTAACGAAGAAGGCTATGTCCGGAGTTTCGCTGCGAGATCGAATCAGGAATCAGGAGATTCGCAAAACAACGAATGTCACTGGCGCAGTGCCGAGTATTGCTCATCGGTGGCAGCGGGCGCGGCACATCGCTGGTGCAGCCTGTGACCGTTGGGGTCCAAAATTTCTCTGAAGATCGCAAGCCAGTAGATGCGGTATGGGTAGGACCCCAGGGAGACAGACTGCATAGTTAAGATCACGGAAAGACGCTGGAAGCGCGCAGCACAGGTAACGGTAGCGGTTTTTGAAAAAAGAAGAAGTAGTTATAAATTTATACAAAGCTGATCTGATCCTTAATATAATCCACTATGTAGTTCATAATATAATCGAATAAAATTATTTTTACGAGTCAATTTTATCATTTTTTTTTTCTGAATTAATATGACCGTTTTCTTTTGTTGTATTCACAAATACTTCATTTGTACTGTAAGTTGGTTATGCACTATCTGAGTGTTTTACATAATTTTTATATCATGATTCCAGTTGTTTCTCCTTTACGTGTATACAAAATAAATAAAAACATGGTTGAACGTGACGAGTATTGAATGGTGGACATTGTGGAAGGCTTTCAACGGTAGATAAACGTAGATTGATGATGTTGGTTAATTAAAAACAATTTAAATGTTTTCAACGTGTTAACTCCTAATAGAACTGTTAGTTTTACAAGTCGATGGACGCAGCTGTCGCTCACTCGCCGCAGGTGACCTGTTTTTGTCTAGGCTCGAGAATTCAAGTTGAACACTTGTTTTTCCAAACTCAACACCCAAGACAATTGTCTTTTAGACATGTAGATATAATTTGATATTGTACTCGCTGCCCCGATACGTCGTGTTCATTGTAACCATTTTTTATTGTTTTATTGTCTTAATCAAAGATTACATATAAAATGATTATTTTTCGTACACTTTAAGACTATATTAATCACCCTGTAGAATTTGTTATTAAATATGTTAAATTGTTAAATATTTACAATTTGAAAATTTCTTTATCAACAAAGTCAAAGCATTTTCATTCTTTATCAACAAAGTCAAAGCAATTTCACGTATTTCTACTTATCCTATATAAAGTGTTTACTCTAAAATATGTTACATGAGTTAATTTTTATCAGATTGCTACAAAACAATAATTATTAACAGTGTAATATCTGCAAGGACAGACAGTAAATAGTAATTCTAATACGTTGTAGTTTTTATGCAGTAATCTAGATTTTAAAAAAGCTTTCATTGCTATATTATCATAACGTTCTGTTAATATTACCATGCATTGATTGCTAGCAAATGACCTACGTGTTCATTCCTTTAAAGTTATTGCACCTGTAACTAATTAGTCTGTGTTTTCATTGTATTTACTTACACTGTGATTACATTCTGTTAGAACTTCTTTTTTATTTTGTTTTACATTAAGTTTTTTTTTTTCTATACTCCACGGACGATAGCGTCGGTGCCTATTTTTGTTTTCCTAGCGTTTATGCATGTCAATGTTTATTAGGTCTGTTAAAGTATTTCTTAAGTTAAATAACTAATATCTGGGCTCCATCGCCGGGGGGCAGCCAGTGTCAGTGGGACGAGTCAAAGCCTGTTATGCGTTATGAGATGCCTAAGGTCTTGTCATCTACGACCATTTCGTGTTTGGACTTCAAATGTTTTTCAGCAATCAAAATAGTGTATTATATGAGGAAGGTACCATTTTACCTATTTTCCTTGTAAATTTTCTAACTTTTCTCCAGTCATTCTCTAGCCTTGACAAAAAATATAAAAATAAATTACCGAATTGGTAAATAACTTATCTAGTTTTGCACTTGGTAACATATTTGATATAAATTCTTTCACTTTGTTATATATTGAAATAATTTATTACCAGGATCAATAGCTATTTGCGAGTTTGGCGGTTACAAATGTTTCAGGCGATATATTTTAATTTAAATCAGCTATAAAGTAACAAAGATTACACAGTATTTATTCGGACTGTCCGACAAGTGTCTGGTATTGATTATGCTGATAAATATGAACTACAACTGGATATTAAATTTGATAAGATCGGTTCCGGGCCGCCGAGACCGCGCGCCGGAGCACCATGTTACATTTGATTTACAACAGATTAGCTTCCTGCCGAATGTTTAAACACTTCGTGACTAAAATTTTGTTTAAGTTTGTTATTGCAGATGTTATTCACATTGTTTTCCACTTTTAATCATTCGTTCACTTAGTTGCGATAAGTAAACAGTGCTTGTAGAGACCAATTTGATAGAAACTAGAATCAAATGTAGCACATCTTTAATTACATCCTTAACTAAAACTAACTTAAGTTACAGTTAACAAGTATCAAGACGCGTCATAATTTGATAGCAGGTCACAATAAACTTAGTAGATTTTTGTGACCACTTGCTCGAAAGATCTCAATGCAATCCCAAGCAGTATTATCATTGATAAATTTCTTTTAGATCATAGTAACAATTTTTACCTATTCTTTGTTGCATTAATTTTTAAATGAAACTAATACTTTCGAAGAATGTACTTATTTGCAGCCGGAGAAGTGAACGTCGAAGGAGAATATATCTTGCTTCCACTAACCACTGTACTACAGGCCCTGACCGATTTGGAATTAATTCGGAATATTTATGTTTAATATTGATGTGAATGTTAACTCACGCGCATTTTACTTTGAACTTAAATTCCTCGTTACATACAGTAGTGTGCGCAATGTATTCTGTATTTCTATCAACAGGCAATGAAAGTTTTAGTTAGTACTAGTCCGTTATATTATTTTTTTTATATTCAATACAAAAATCTTTTATGGATTATCCATCCGTTGCAAGGGAATCGAAAGAGATGTTTATGTCGGACTTCTACAATTCAAAATCCCTCGGGTCTTCTTCGATGTATTTTGTTAAAACTACAAGATAGTTTTCGAATACTACTGTAGTTTAAATAGCGGTTCCACTAGGTATCCATTAGATAAATGTTTATTCAAAGTGCCCCCGCACACGGCTACTTAAATATTTAATGGAATCAGGCGTTACCTTGCGGAAGTCCATCCTAAGTAAGAAAAGGGCCAATATTTAGCCACATCCGCAGAGAGAGAGACTCTGTGTTTGGCACTAATCGGTGTAATATAACTCCTGAAGATGCCCCATGGAGGGGTGAAACACGTGTTGAGTTATTTGACGATGGCAGTTGTGTAATTCGCATTGTTTGCCGCATACGCATTTATCAGCGGGCTGGCGGGCGGTGCACTATGTTGCACGACTACCACTGAATGTGCGAAAGTGGCTAAATATTGGTCCTTTTCTTACACGGCTACTTAAGTAGGTTCGGCAAAAAGTAAATGGGTTTATTTTTATCTGCGATTTGACACTAACTAGAATTACCAAATGTAAGTTCGAAGAAAACTTTTGCAACGTTTGTTTAAGATGTGGACGTAATATAGAATCATAAACTGGTTCTATATTTTCAAAAAGCGTGTATCTGTAAGGTTTTAACATACAAAAACCAGGACAGATGTACTGTCCCGCGGCAGTGGAGCCGCCATCGCCGCCGGAGCTCATCAATCACCCCCGGTTCCCGCGGACGTCATCCGCTCCACGGGTTTTTTGTTCATTACGTTTATTATTTAGTAATAACTTGTACGTAATCTCATGAATATATTAATATGACAAATTTAATGTTCGTCACATTTATAAGTTATTGACGGTGTGCCGAGCTGCGGAGTCATTTTTGGTAATTAAACCGTCAAGTTAAACTTAGTCGAACGGCGGCCATATTTAAATTTTGAACATTATAACCAATCGATTTATACTAGAAGTTCTTTCGGCGGACATTCCTTCTGTTTTACTGATTGTCGAGCCAATCAATATATTAACGAAATAAAAAATAATGGTTACCTGTCAAATAATTCAAAATTTTCAAGAACATATTTATGTTTTTTATTGTTTTATTCGAAGAGCCAGTGCAAGTCAGTTGATGTACTGTGCGTGGTCCCCCACTATGTGGACCAATTATTTAATCAAGGTCGCGTAAGGTTCTGGATACGGTAAACGCAAGATATATTGCATTCATTGGACGATCGACGATCATCGACCGGTGTACGATCTTTGGAAGAGACTTGTGTCGATGAAATTAGCTCTTATGAATGAATTAATGCACGCCAACTCCACTACTAAAGTCAATAACTCATGTTTAATATTAAAAAATAAACCTGTAGTTATATGCACTGCATTCGATATTATATATCTTAGTAAACTATATATTGGAGGTTGCAGCGACCATCCGTGTGAACAAATAGTCGTGTTCAAATAGAATCTATTGACCTCCTTACCGCAGTACTTACGAATGTAAACAATCAAAAGCCAGCTCGGACACTCACCTGTAACAAAATAAAATAACAGTTAGATGCTATTAAAGCTATTTTTTATTCATTTATTCGATTTTATTTAGAATGTCAGAAGAGCCAAATTTTACAGAAAATAAAACGTTACAATAATGACAGAACACAACTTAAAATAAAGCTACGAAATTCGTAATGTACCCTGAACAAGCTAATCTCTGGAACCAAGTGCCTATCAACTTTTTTATAATTTAAACGCATGTTATCAGTTCAATTGGCGGATATTTCTGATTTTTATAAAGATGTTCATTCATAAATTGAACATATGATCTTGTTAAAGTCACCAGAAAACTCTGAATGCAGGCCGCTTCCCACCGACGTTTTTATATGCGGTAGAGGCAGGAGCAGGAGGTATATAATTGTGAAATCTCTTTATAACCTCCTGATGGATTCTTATCTCCTAACAGTAAAAATAGTAGAGTCTGGTTGGTAATGATGAACGGTAAAATTCAAGGAATTCTTCCTAAACTTGCTACGCCGGTCGTCAGCCCCGCGCACTCTCGATACAACGTGAACATGGTATATCTCGGTTTTGATATCTCTCTGTGTTTGACACTAATCGGTGTAACATAACTCCTGAAGATGCCCCGTGGAGGGGTCAAACACGTGTTGAGTGATTTGGCGGTGGCGGTTGTGTAATTCGCATTGCTTGCCGCATACGCATTTATCAGCGGGCTGGCGGGCGGTGCATTTTATTGCACGACTACCACTTCATGTACGGAAGTGGCTAAATATTGGTCCTTTTCTTACTTGATATCTCTCTGTTCTTGTCGATCTAAAGTTCGGTTTTAGCAATTACTGGTTTATTAATAAAAATGCGTTCATAGGTCAAACAGTGCTCATAATTTAATTTGACATATTTCGTGGCTTCAACATTGTTTGCATAATTATGATAAATTCTTCTTAATTATTGTTCTTGTGAAAACGAAGGTGCTATAAATATTAGTATTATAAAACTGTTCCACGTCGTGAATAACGAGGAAATTGAGGTAGCGAATTTGAGATAAATCATTAAACGTGACCTTGCAGCTCGGCGTGGAGCGTGACGCACCCGCACGCCCCGCCCCCCGCGCGCCGCACGCCGCCCCTGCCGCACCTTCACCTATTCAGAGGCTGTTATTTATTTTTTAAGCAAAAAAAACTACGAAATTTTGTAGATATTGCACCATATAAATTATGGTGTTTATACTTGCATCCTATTAAATATTATTACAATAATCATCAAACAAACAAAACGTTATGTTAGGTTATATGAATAAGTTGATTTATGATTCAAGTATATTAATTTGTAATCTATTCGATGCCATAAAACTCTGTCCATGTCTATCATCCTTCTAATATATGTATCTTTAAAATTACAAGTTGCTTCCATATAAATCAACTTAAATGAATAGCTTCTAACTAGCGATAATAATATTGCCGAGGAAAACCAAAATATTATTCATATTTAAATCTCTTTGGTTGTACTCTGTGTATTTGGCTGGTTTGATGACATTAAAAAAGTAGTAAAAAAGAAACAAATTTATAAAACTTTATTTTGAACAATTTTTTGTGTCAATATAAGAAATAAAGAAATATGAAACATTTTAAAAATTTACTCCTATGTAGACAAAATGTAGTGCAAGCTGCGAAGAAATAAAACCATGATGCCAAATACAAAAATTAATTAAGTTATATAATAAATAGTGTTTTTGTACTGAATTAATTCTACTAAATTATTCTTTCGCATTCGAATTCAAATTTGAACGCTGATTTGAATTCAAACGCCGTCAATGATGTGGTCTCTGCATGCGTTTGGGTCGAAATTGTATATTGTAAATAGTTTCTGTATATATGTAATATATCCAGACTCGATCTCTACGGCTTCTCATTTTCGTCATCACTACGAAGGCATATATACTCGGATGATAACTCAGTTCCATGTTCTAATTATGTATACGTTTATTGTTCCGATTTATATTTATTTATGTATGTACCCTTTTCATAACTCATATAATGGTGAATCTTTGGGCATACTCTACCAGCTACAAACTATTATTTATATAATACTTTTGACCATTATTGTAGTATTTAGAAAGATTTATTTTATGGTAACTTAAAACAGTTTTCAACAGCCGTACATAACAAAGGCATAGTTTTCTTAAGAGGTTTCTTGTCACATAGCCATTGATACAATTTTTTTACTAGTGAATGATTATTGTTGCTCTATAGGCATTTGAAAATTCCACGGGTTTAAGGAAGCAAAGTGCTGATGTCGTTTAACTTAAACTTATTTATACGCTAGCTACCTAAAAGGAGATGTTAGTGAACTCGCGGTAGCCTCGGCTTGGACAACTACAAACTACTTTATTATCTGATAGCTAGGCCTCAGAGGTCTTGGATCGCTGGAGTGGAGGCTGCACGGAGTGACTTGTCTCTAGAGCACTAAAAAGTCCCTTTAAATTAATAATTTTTTTAGTTATTTGATACTCAGTGCGCTTATGACAGCCTGTCGACGATTAGAGGGGCCCTGAAAGAATTACGTTGTACATTATGAACTCTACAATTAAAGAATTTTGGTGCCAAACAGGGTCAAAGAAGTATTTAGCTGCTCGTTTTATGAACCGAGCTATCGTTTTCATCATCTGTATGTCTAGGTCTTTATTACATCAATAGTGAGGGCGTTACTGTGCAACACGTGTTGCGACTATAACAGTGCTTGTAAATTAACAATAGCTTAATGTATAATTATCTGGTTTACTCAGGGTGTTTCATCATCACCATATCAGCCAACAGACACCGACTGCAAGGCATAGACCTCCTAAATTCGCAATAATCACCGGTATTTTTCATACTTGTTTCCCTGATGTGGGTGGTTTGATTGCAGCTGAGCTAGATGCTGGGTTGCAAAATCTAGCTCAGCTGTATATCTAATGTTTAAAAGTAAAATCATCTTAGTTATCCTAGACATGTAGCATATATATAAGTATGACATACATTCCACAGCATATTTTAAGTTACTTATTTGTTAGTCTTAATTCAATGATGACCGGTCAGCTGTCGGCATCCAGCTGCTTTCTGCGTTCTTAACGACGTCAACTTAAAAGTGGCTTAATGTAACTATATAACATGACTCAATTGTCTACTTAGTACTTTGTGTCGCAGGCCATCATTATATAAAATCTTCAGACAATTCTAAAATCACTATAGTTGTGTGATCGAATAAATTTTGGACTTGACCTGTCAAAGTCCGCCCAGATATCCGGCGTTTCCTAAGCTATGTGTTATTCGTTTCCAGGACTCGAGTAAGCCATTAGTGCATTGCAATATCCGAGACTGCTTGTAATTGTGTAGCAGGTACCTGCGCTAGTTGCTTGGCTTTCAGTTCCGATTTTAATGGTTGTTAAAGAAATGTAGATCACTGGTTGGAACTTTTATGACGCCGCTTTTATGATGTTCGGAAGTCATATAAAGTTTTGCTACCCACACGCAGTTGCTAATGTATAACAGACATGCGTAGCTGCTCGTTTTTTGTGCAATAATTATTTTGTGAGATTTCCGATAAAATGAGCCAATTAAGAAAGTCACAAGAAATTTAACGGTTTGGTTAACCGACTTTCCAATTGAAAGTTTATTGCATTTTTTATTGAAGAATTTGTGAATACTATGAATTATGTATAAAATGATTTAACACCAAAGTGTACGCGGTGAGACGACTCTTAGCAAAACAGTTCTTTGAAAAAGATTTATTGTGTAGATTGCGCTCAAAATGTCACTTTTTGACTAATCGACTTTTTTCTTCTTCGTTGTTTTTTCTAATTTATTTCAATTTATATTTGCCTAATTTATGATATTTCATATATAATATATAAGCTTTTAAAATTAGTGCGTAAATAAAGTAGCCGTGGAAGTAAGTATATACATTACATACATCAAAATTGCACTTTTTTATAATTTTTCGCCGTCTGTCCGTCTGTTTGTTCTGTCTTAACTTTTGAATGGCTGGACCGATTTCCATGCGACTTATACTGGCAGGTAGCTGATGTAATAAGGAATTACTTAGGCTACTTACATTATAAAAATTGTTATAATATAATAACACCCACAAACACCTATGACCACTATGCGAAGACCAGGATACGCTTAGTTAATAAATACGAAATAAATGAAAAACGATTTTCATTTTCTGAGTAACATTCACGCATATTGTTTTCGATCTTTAGACATTCTTAAATAAAATTTGGGGGAGTACAATCTAATTCTTCTTTTAACCAAATTAAACTCTTTTCGTATTCTTCTCATGACGTACATGTGTGGTTACTTTAAATGTTCCTATGTGATTAGTAACATAAATAAGTCAAATAAACAAATATGTATAACGGATTTTTAAACCTTTTATTCTTTTAAGACTTCCAGTTCTATTTTTCTTTGGTAAATAAATCCATCCAATGGATGTCTGTAATAAAACGCATTTTATCATAATACCGCCGATTGCATTTCTTATTTTGCAAGCGAAAGAGATATTCCTAGGGGATGACTGGTCCTACATATGCTTATATATTTCGTCTAATACACACGGATAATTTCATTTACTTGTGTTTTGATGTATAGTAAAGCGTTATATAACTAAAGTTAATAAGTGAAAAGTTAAAGTTAATAAACTAATTCTACTAGGGTAGCAGAAGCGACACGATGCGTATACGATCCAGTTTCATTTTGTTACCAGTAATAAATAATTTCGAGGGTCGCGTCATTACCGCAGCAGTCACAACCTGTTTTAACAGCTCCATTCCCTCAAATTATTGAGGACTTTTTAATTTTACGACGGGCAACATATAAAATGAAATTGGTACCTCCGCTTCGGCACCGCGCCGGGTCGAAAGTTTATAGAACGCCTTTCGTAGACGTGATAGATGTTAGCTGATTAATCTCCAAATTTCGTAAACGAAATTGAAACTGTCGAGTGTTTTGTAATAAATTGTTTTCTGATTGAACTTTAATTTGTTATTAAAATTCACGGTCTCCGTTACGTGTGGCGACGTTGATTGATATTGGTCTAAGTGCGGTCGGCATTCGAATCGGCGCGGACGCCTTTGTTTGCCGCTGACACTGGCACAATTACTTTAAAACATAAGTATATTGTCTAAGTAAATTTGTGACTTGAACATTTTTAATGTTACCTTTGTATAGACTCCATGAAACTAGTTATTCGTGGCAGTGTACAATTTTAATAAACTTTTTCGTAGCGCCCCAAACAACAGCTTAGCAAACAAAAGTCGAGTACATTGTGAATAATTAAGTACCTACTAAGTGTGCGTGCTCAATTTCAATGACATCGTCGTTTTCCATCAAGAGAGTTACGCGACAAAAAAGTGTTAATTTTTTTTTATTAACAGCATGATATTGATTTTAGTCTAACTACTGCGTTTATAATAATAAAACATCTTCATTTGATCAAAACATTAGTTGTGAATCTTAAAACAATGTACATGCCAAGGAGTGAAGTAAAGTACAGTAGAAGATACACTGCGTCGATCGACAAGGCGAACTCAGCATGTGCTGTCGACCGTCAAACAAAACACTGCGACCGCGCTGTTCTTCCGTCATGACCACTTTGATGAGAGTGTGCGGTCCCACGGTAGTACATATAAGTTGAAATACTTTGTTACAAATTATTTTATCATCAAATTGCGAGGCTGGCCAGATTTTAGATCGCTTGGGCGCACATCTGGCGTAAGGGTCACCAAGCGGGACCTCAGCTTGAGCCATCACCCAAAACTCACTTAGCGCTCCGACTCGAAGGACAAGAAAGAATTGTGACAAGCTAGTTGCTTTTGGAAGTACGAAAAATGTCTGCTCGACTTTCAAATAACAAATATAGCTGCCGATAGAAGTCAGTGTTTGCTTATAATTTCAATAGCCTATTAAGCCGCCTACACACGGCGCGACACGACATAAAAACGTCAATTAGGGCCGGGGCAGCGCTGATAAGCGTCCATTGATTTAGCTCCGCGTTCAGACGATATCTCTGCACAATAATTAGTGTAGTTTCGTCCGCGCCGGCGGCCTTTATGCTGCTATTCATGCACCCGTGTGTTGGGCGCCTGCAACAAGTGCACTAATAACTCTGCTCCGAGTTCAACAAACAAACTTACAGCTTGGAATTCCGGAGAGAAATAGCATGTCTATGTAAAAAATAAAATTTCTCTCCATATGTAAGCGTAACACTCGAGTATGACTCGATCTAAAATGGCTCTCTTTTTGGGACCTCTCGTACCCTTATCATTATATAGGTCACTTTTAAATATACTTTTCGACTCGTGTTTTTTTATTACTCTCCTCTTCCATTCTTCACATTTTCATTCTTTTACCATTTATTTACATTCCATTTACACTTTGCCTCTCTTCCATCACACCAATCTTTTGATAAATCTTAATACAGTTTTAATATTGATTTTTATTTATTTCTTTTATTATCACATCTGAAGTTTTAAAAATTTTGTTTAATTTCAGGATCCTTTTACTTTTGTTGTATTATTTTTATATTTTCTTTATTGTAAATAGTTGTTCTAAATGAAATGGGTTTTACACTAAACTAAATTCTCAACTTTATGTCGTTTATTGCGTCCAAGGCTAAATTAGCTGCCAAAAAGCTGTGTATTCTGGTGAAGGTTAAGCAGTATTTTACTCAAAGACTCTCTCAAGCCTGTATGTAGCACAAGTTCGGTCATGTTTAGAATACTGGAGTCATTTGTGGGATGGATCAGCGACATACCAGCTCGAAGTTTTGGACTCCAGAAACGAGCCGTGAAGCTGATTGCTTCGAGCATCAAGGAAAAGTTGCCAGTTTATCGATGTTGTACAGACTGCATTGTCGGAGTTACATCAAATAATTCCCCCCCCCTGCTTTCTTCGAACAATAAGACACATGAACTCACAATATCTATTTAATAAATAATAAGTATTTATTGTAAACCAAGTTCAAAAATTAGTTAAAATTTTTTTAAGAAATAATCGAAAAACGCAATGATAAAATAATAAGACAAAGATTTAAAGTACAGATAGTTGTCAGAAGTTATTGGCGTGTCGCATGCTTATAAAAAAAAATTATGCTTTTTTTAAAGCTTTTGGCTGACAAATGAAATATACATTCAACGCTTTATAGCTATATACGCCTATAAACAATCACTCTGTATATTGTCGAACTGTTTCGGTTAGATGTATGATAAATAAAAAACGCAATCGACAAATTAAACAAGAGCGTCCGGATGATAAAGAAAAGGTGCTTGACAGGCCGGAGAATATTGCGATAGCCGTACCGGGGCAGACCGGGTTGATATAATAGCGAAGTAATCGATTGTATCGTACCCTTAATTGGTACTATGGACCCACATATCACGCCGCGCTTGCTTACACTGCTCTTTACTTAACGCAAGTGGGCTAATTATCTACTTGTCGTAGGCCTTGCGCGGACTGCTTTGCATAGAGATTTAGTCTCGCACGTAGGTGCGAAGCGGCGGTACCTCGCGTCTGCGCGCCGGGGACTAACCGGTTTGAAGTAATTTAATTATTTCGGTTTTATTTGAATCGGACCGAACGGAAATTGTCGAGTTTTCAAAACTAATTAAATGTCACAGAACTGTGATTGTATTGGGTCATAATTATTTGTGCCCCAAACTTACGTGCGCATATAGTGGAATGAAAGGTTAGCTTAGTATGGAAGACGCTGTTTGTAAGAGGGTAAACGTTTCCACGACTCTGTGTTTGGCACTAATCGGTGTAACATAACTCCTAAAGATGCCCCGTGGACGTGTGAAACACGTGTTGAGTAATTTGGCGGTGGCGGTTGTGTGATTCGCATTGTTTGCCGCATGCGCATGAAAGCAGGCTGGCGGGCGGTTCATTTTATTGCACGACTACCACTGCTTGTGCGGAAGTGGCTAAATATTGGTCCTTTTCTTACTTAGGATAGCCTTCCGCGAGATAGCGTCTGATTCCATTAAATGTTTTATCCTTTTTGTTACTTAATGAAGTCAACTTTATGTACACGTCGATTCAATACTCAGTTAAACGTGTTAACGTGAACGTAAGATTACGTCTCGATTATTTAACCCGCGTATAATTATTTGTTTTTAATAAAAATAATCATTTGTTGTAGAAAAATGGTCATAGGTTATGAAATTGATGAAGAAAACAATTATTAATTCACGTGGTTTTTCTTCTTTTCAGAGAATGATTACAACGAAGTCATTGCCCTGACTTTGTTTACAATTAGAAGTTACTAAAGGTATTATTGGTAATTATTAGTATTATTGGTATCGCTACATACGGGCAGCCCAGGGCTGGTCATAATGGCGATATTTAGTGGAGGCATATTCCTTGCAGTAGGCGTCTATGGAATGAAAGTAAGAAGAAGAAAGGTGTGGTGAAGTGGAAAACATTCTGAACGCGTATGCGCAGGGCAACAAATAAATCATATAATATGTGATGAGATTTTATAGTAAATAAAATTTAAAACCATTATTAGTAAAGGCAGTATCTATAAAACATTATGATCTTTTATAGATACTGTCCAGCAGTACCACATATATATATATATATATATATATATATATATATATATATATATATATAAATATAATAGCCATATATATATATAAATAGTAATTCAACCTAGGGTTGTTCGTAGTATTTTGTAGTCTATGAATAGGGAAATCCACGAATTCCGAAACGAAGCGGAATATTACCAATTAAATCATTTATTACAAACATACTGTATCTTGAAACCGCTCTAGCAGTGCTACAAGCACTAATTAGCAGTTGCTGCGTGTACTCAGCTATTATTGCGCAATCCGCTATTTATAGGATGCGGTGTTCCGCTATTTAGCCGCTATTAACACTCCATGCATATCTCTGTGATTATACGAACTTGATCGGAAGGAGCAAGCTCGTGTTGGTATTCATTTAACTGGCATGTAAGTCGACAATTGTGGGTTATTAAGATGGTAAACATTTTAACAAAACATGGAGAGTTTGCGAAAATATTATCTAGTATTGTTAGTTTTCTTTCTAAATATCATTTCTTTTATTTAATGCCTTATAAATATTGTATTGTGCCCAAAGATTATAATTAATTTTCTTCTTTATTAATAATGTGGTTTAATGGTTTTCATACCTAGACATTATTTACTTGCATGCTATTGTTTTTTTTATATTTAATTTAAGCTGTTTCTCCTTCATGTGTATACGTATACATAACAAAGTTAAGATAGATTATTCGTTTTATCACACACCCAAGCAGGCAAACAAACATGTCCTACATCTGGAGTCAACCACATATTCACTACGAATTCGACACCAATGACCAGAACCTATGGCACACGCAGTAGGTGGGGTGCAAATTCCTGTGGTACTCCAGTCCAAACAATCGGACCCTGTGGTTCCAGTTGTGCAATAATTGAAGCCGAGTGTCTCTCTATCCGTTGTGTATCAAGGTACGTTAAAAAGGCGGTCATGCTGGACCTCTAGAAACCTCAAAACATTTGAACGGCTTCCGTATATGTCTGACACGCCTCCGCCGGAATTCGCATATCCGCTACTAACAGCAGCCGCGAAACCTAATAGCTACACCGCATAAGGTATTTTGACTGTGAACTTAATATTATTTCGTAAACTTAAATAAGTAATAGTTACAATTAGTTATATAATACAAGTGTATAGTATGAATTAATCATGGTACTTAACCTTGGCCTAGCATGTGTCATAGATATCAGAGTGCCTGTGTGTAATGTAGTATTGTATTTACTTTAATTATTTGTATGTTGATGCAAATTATAATGCATAATATAGTGAAGGAAGGAAGAAGAGATAATGCGACATTTTGCTAAGGAAGGAAGAAGAGAGAATGCGACATTTTGCGAAGGAAGGAAGAAGAGAAAATGCGACATTTTGTGAAGGAAGGAAGAAGAGAAAATGCTACATTTTGTGAAGGAGGAAGAGAGAATGCGACATTTTGTGAAGGAATGAAGAAGAGAGAATGCGACATTTTGTGAACGATTGAAGAACAGAAATAAAATAAGCCAAGTCCGTGTCACAAATTGAAACTGAGCAACGAGAGGTTCCCTTAGGAGGGCCATAAAAAAAAAACTGCAAATTACAAGTTTCTTTTTCCCTGAGATCCGTACATGAACGAAAGTAACAGACTCAGTTCAGTATTTCAATAAGAACATCTCTTGTCTAAACAATATACCATTGCGTTCATTTTAAGCCAAGGAATTCTGAAAAAATATATACTCGTGTGGTGTACTGTGGCCCATATACTGTCAATGAGATGACGCCTTCGTCCTGTGGTCGTACTATCACGGGAACGATCAATACAAATATGGTTAGTACTCTTTTATGTGTAATAAATGATTTTTTTAATCTTTAATTTTAGACTGAACTTTTATTTACGTTTGGACACATGAACCCCATGGCGTCCAGAATAAATATTCGACATTACAACATTAACAATCATTATTGAGGCAAGACACCATTTTGCAATATCGTTTAGCGATTCTGATTTAATTTCTGACAAAATATATTGCGCAGTGCCAATATCTAATTATTACTCGGTAATTCTCTCTTACTTCTGAAAACCTATTATTATTTGATACAAAAATCTAACTTTTGAAAAGTTTTTTGTATTAAATAATAAAAATTGTTTGTTGAGTAAATGTGTTTAGACCTTACTCTTAAAATAAATACATTTAAAAAACTTTTAAATTAAACGGTTTTTTGATACCCATATTGTGGTGGTTGTGAAAAAATATGTACCTAGTCCGCCATATTAGAACGGCGTCCATCTTGAATTTTAAATTTTGACATAATCATCGTGTTTTACTAGTGTAGCCCTTTCATTTGATACCCATTTTAAGGGCGTTAAGGAAAAATATGTAATCCGCCATTTTGTATCGGCGGCCATCTTAGATTTATAATGTTATTGATTTTATTATATTGTAGTGTCATCTAAATTAAATGTGTGTACCAAATATCAGATCAATCTGACAACGGGAAGGTGCTTAAATTTCAATTTCTAATTTTGACCCAAATAAATTCCGTACGGGTCGAACTAAATAAAACCGTTTAATAAGTTTAATTAAATATTTATAGTCCTTAAAATGAGCAAACCACGGCATACGAAGAGCCCCAAAGTTAAAGATATTATTCTAGTGTACTAAATCATATATTGTAGAAATAATTTTTAGGAAATCGTGTAGTACTCATACCATCACTGCTGCCGACCCTGTTCGGAGACACGTCCGCGTGTCGGACCAGTTGTCCAGCAGCCGGGGAACGTCAATATGCATCGCTTTTAAACTGCTAAGCTACTTGCTCTCCAGTTTACCTAACAAGGCGCGGAAGGAATAGAGGGTGGGGCGCGACTGCTAGCGTTTTTCTGACTGTTTATTTACGTATTACTTATTAAACTAAGAGATGTGATCATAATGCAACATATGTAAAAATTTCTTATAAAACATTTAAATATTTTAATCGTAGTAATTTGTGAGTTTTTTTTCCAAATCTACCGCCTTATCCTACTTTGAAACAAGTTCATCCTCGGAATGAGAGACTCAACCGTTAAATATTTAAAAACGAAGGCTCGAAATTATTAAGCGGAAAAATTGACGTCTTCTCGTCTCATCTTCACTTACTTTTCACCATATGGTATGCGTATAGAATATTAATAAAACCTGTACAAATGTCCAGTGTACAATAAAAAATGTATAACATTGTAACAATATTATATATGACTCAATGTAACGCCTACATATACTGTAAAGAATTATGAAAAGATAATTTATTGGTCATTACGCGAAAAAACGAAAAGAACATTTTGGTACAGATATAATCTGCCAATCAACATCTCGTGTCCTAACAATCTTCGTTTGTTAGAGATTCCACTAGCTTTACAGCCAATAACGCTCGGTTTATTGAAATAATTTAAAACTTGAACGTTTGTCAAATCATTATTTTAGGCACACGACATCCACTGTTGAAGATATGTCTCCCTCATAGATTTCTTAACTTGAAATGGCCTATGTCGTGAATTACAAGTACACCCCTCTAAGGCTTTTACACCTATAATCAATCAGTCTTAATAAAAAGTCTATTGTTCCGTGTTCACCGTTTCCCTTCTTGCCAAAGCTACCTTGTAAAAAACTTTTAAATTTCGTTACTCTAATGTTTTATATTGATTCCACAGCCCGCTGTAAGTCGGACCGCGCGCCGAATGCCACCTGCTTTTACTCAGCAAATTAGTAAAGCCAACGCTGCGTCGAGAGCTCGTCAAACACCACCGGCTCGCGGCTACTGTGAAATTCAACAACGCGCCGTCCCTCTCGCGCGCCCGGAGGGCCCAGAGAGGGAGCGGAGTGCGCGCTGTAAACAAATATGTCACACGCCATCGATTCTCAAGAAACGCGATGAATGGTGAGAGAAGTCAGCCTGTTCACGGAATATTTTAATGTTACTACATTTTTTTTTCGATGTCAGGAAATTTGATCCGGGGGGAGGTGCTTTAACATGTCCTATTCATATCTCTTTTACTTCTAAATCAGGATGTGCTCATTCCTGGAATACGCATTCGTTTTTCCAAGCATATTTGTTTAGAAAAAAACCTTAAAAATTCCTGAGGAACTAAACGTTTCATTTAAGTTTTTTAAAATGTCTTAATTATTCTCTTCTTTTTTTGTATATCTTATATTATTCTATAATATGATATCTATATACATTTTTAATTGAACTTCCCATAATGACATCCTTTAACTTAAAATAAAGCGACGTTCCATAATTCTAAACGCATCCTGATCGAACAATAGTCCGTTACAAACTGAGTTGGGTTTATTTTTATGATAAGTTTCACAAATATCCTTAGGGCAGCTCTTTTTCAAGCTGCACGTGTAATCACTTAAACATTACACCAGTAGTACTTAAATATTTTATTTGACACTTTTATAATTAATTGTTGGAAAGTTTTAAGACATTACGAGGCAGCTTATTAGAAAACAGTGAACAATTGTAAACATATTCACACCGTGCGAGAATATAAAACCAAATGACTTCTGTTTTAATGATTTCGAATAATTACTTCATCTGAAAAGAAAATGACCGTGCAGGTTTAGTTATTGCTAAAGGCAATAAATAAAGGCTCCATAACTGCTGCATTTAAAATCATAAATATTTCAAGCTTCTGCTCTATAATTTGCGCCGTAGCTAGGGCTTCGTGCCCGACGTTTCTCGCTTTAAGGCGCCGCGCGGAATTGGATCATTTCGCCCGGGCACGCTCTGCGCGTGTTCTGCGCGGATTGTGTTCGCTACGAATTTATCTATTAACGGTCGGGTCGGTACTTTCGCGGACTATGTCTCTAATTTCCAGAGCGCGGCCGGCCGGTGTTGGGTGTAATTTAAAACCGATATCGACTCTAAATGTGACTATGAACTTACATTCTTTACTACTGCAATAACTGTAAGCAATTCACAATAACTCAGCGTCTCAAAAAATCCTTTTAATCGTTCACTCATTTGCAATAAAAGACTTTTAACGATTTAGATGCCACACAGGTGGGCAATTTCATTGTTAATAATGACAATTTAAAAGTGGACAAGCTATGAGTTTAACCTTTTCGCTTTAATATAAAAAATATATATTACACAGGGCGTAATAATTTTAGAAAGGCTAAGGTGGGTCATGTGATGCAAAAGGTTGAAAAATATTAGTGTAGAGTCTCAGAAAGTGGGTGGAGTTTGTATCAACGACCACCGTCCATTAAGAAGAAGATCCTTTAGCTTTTATCTTTTCATATTTTACCAGCCTGAATATATAAGTCATACAAATAAAATTATAGTTAGGTTACACGTAAAATAGTTTTCACAGTGACTCCTAATCAAAAGAACTTTATATATTAAGTACAGCACATCATAGTTCTTTATTATTCTTTTTCTTTTGCTTTTTAAATTTTTTATTGATATTATTATAAAGATTACAGCTGAATATGCATTAGCTAGTATCAAATCCTACATAATGACATCTCTCAATTTTAAATAAAAATACTAAAGTTTACCTCAATCTCCCCCCATTCTTCCCTCTCTCAATTTCTCACTTTTGATCAGTCCATCTCAAAGCTGGGCGACATCTTGATATCGAGTCATTCACTCTACTCTGAACCATGAGTGTCTCCATAATGTCTTTCTTCTCTATAACAATGCCAATGAACTGACCTAAATGTTTTATTTGAATTATTCTTGTTAGAAGCTAATTGTATATTTATAAATGCCATATATCGTTGGGATTTTTAACCATAGTATATCTCTTTACAGTGGCTGTCTTTGGTGAAGGCCTATGCCTTGTAATTGACGTTTATCGGCTGAAAATATAAAAAATGCCGTTCCCCATTTTCTTCTCATTATCTTCTTTAATTTCTGAACATAGATATATAATTTAAATAAAATTCGTATCGGTTCTTCAACAAGTGCTGTGTAATGTTCATATAGATTTACATGAAAGAGACGAGTGAAGAATTATAAGTCTTTTAATGAGATTATTCCTGATTGGCAGGCGTTACGAATATAAATCACTTAAGTTATCGATGTTCGCTCGGAGCGATTCTATCGATATTTGATTACGCCGGCCCACCGCTGGGCACGGAGTTAATTCCTGCGCGCAATTTATTACAACGGAGCCGCCAATTTATGCCGCGCATGATGAAGTGAGACGCATTGCATAACCGATAGCATCTGTTCATTTGCAGCAATAACAGGGTCGACGGATCGCGACTGCTCTCTACAGGCACGGAATGTCTTGCAGACATTGATGTTCAATTTTTCAAGTGTAACATCCCTCTCTCGTTATCTTCTGTTTGAGAGGACTATTGTCGTAAATAATTATAAAACATATTAAAAAGCATGTGTTCATGTAAAAGTTATTTTTTTGGGTCATTTTTATTACTTATAAGCTATAAACAGGTGCTTAGTTAGGTGTGTGAAACTCAATATACAGCAAAAAGTTTTTATATTTACTTTGTGTAAAATCAATTTATTTTTTCCATTGTAATACGACAGGATAAAAACTTGCAATAGTACGTAACTAATTTGGGGTCAATTAATGTAAGGTAAGCCTTTCAAAAATCAAAAAATAATGTATTGAAAAGATAGTGCGAGAAAGCGTTTTAAAAAAAATTAGTATTACTGCATTTTAAAATTAATAAGTGTTTACTATCTATCCCCGCAGACTTTGTACTGACGGAAATTATTTGCCTTTTCCTATTTTACACAGGTTAATCAGAAATAGGTTTAAAGGTTGTTGCTCGCACATGAGCTATATATTAACACCTTTGTAGTTTATACATAAACAACTAATCATCCTGTATGACGTTTACATTTCACATCGCCTTGCTGTGAATATTATAATTTGAAATTCGTAACCTAAATAAGTACTTACAAAGGCCGTTCTTTTCAAAAATCATTTGTTGTTAAAAATACCAACGAGCGAAGGATTCTTGATTCATTTATGCTTTGAATTAACAAAATGTGATGCTTTTACGACATTAATATTCCATCGCCGCTCCGCAAGGACTGCGAGCGACTGCGCCGCTTGATTTCGAATCAATGTAACCGTTCATGGAATAACCGGCTCTAATATTCACTTACAGGAATAAACATTACATTATATTTTGAAACGGTTTTATTTAGTTCGACCCGTACGGAATTTATTTGAATCAAAATTAGAAATTGAAACTTAAGCACCTTCCTGTTGTCAGATTGATCTGAAATTTGGTACACACATTTAATTTAGATGACAATACAATATAATAAAATCAATAACATTATAAATTTAAGATGGCCGCCGGTACTAAATGGCGGATTACATATTTTTCCTTAACCCCCTCAATATGGGTATTAAATGAAAGGGCTACACTAGTAAAACACGATGATTATGTCAAAATTTAAAATTCAAGATGGACGCCGTTCCAATATGGCGGACTAGGTACATATTTTTCCACAACCACCACAATATGGGTATCCGACCGTTTTACTTAAAAGTTTTTTAAATGTATTTATTACATAATAATCTTTATTTTAAAAAATTCGCTCATGTTATAAGGGCTTCCAGACTTGGGAGTATGTTTATTTATCAAAGAGGTCTTAATATTTTGAGGTCAGTTCATCCGAATTGATTTAAGTCGACTTCCGGTGACAATAATGTGAGAATTCAATCAATGGTAGCATTTTTAATAACCGGTTGAATGCGATGCTTCGCAAAGGTGCTGCGTAATATTGAAAACTGCGACGCGGCGCTTTTGCGCTGCAAAATTCAGTAAGTTTTTGTTAACCTAGGTATGCGTTTCCTGCCAATGCCACATTCATAACATATTTTAATTTACCTTTACCACGTCACTGCTTGATACAATCGTAAGAGAAAATCGTATGAATAGAAAAATTAAAATGATTTATGTTTGTCTAAACAAGAGTGTTTTATTTGAGAACTACAAGTCAAAATATGTCCCAAAGTTTTCGTGCGTTTAGTTAAGATGGGACATGCTTTAATTAAGAGCAATATCGAAACAGGACGACTGCGCCGTGTTAGAATAATTTGGATATCTTTACATACTATGTAATTATGAATATAACAGCGAACTTACCGAATACATTCTTTACCATTTAATCGGTGCAGAGATAAATTACTTACCGTAGGTGAAATAAGTATATATGTTAAAAAAAACTATTTATTTAAAACAAAAACCTTCCATACCATAGTACACCTACATTGAAATAATCACTCTCTTATCAATATACGACTAATTAAAAGCATACAATCTCCGTGAGTTCGTAGTTACATCAGATGGTCGGATCAAATACTATCGACACTTGACATTACACGTTTCGATTGATGGAAACAGTTGGTTCTTCGTAGTTAGGAAATAACAACCTTATGCAATAAGGAAAACGACACGAGGAGAAAAGCCAAATGTAGACGAAATTGTTACTATAAAGCCATTTCTCTAGTAAAGTCGAGAGAAAAGTAGGAGATACAACGACATAGAGACCTAGACGAGTTAGGAATCGTCGGATAAAAAGAAAAGTATCTATGAAGGTATAAACACACACAAAAAAGTTTATGAATCATTTTCATCTTGTAATACAAAGAAATTTATATAACGAAGACAGCATAAGGACGCCCAACAACACCAGTTCTCACCATGACCACGGGCGCTGAATCGACAAAAGTCCTATCCTATCACTGTCCTACCATGGGATAGGCAATATACAGCCAGCCATTTCAAATAAATGGTTTTTCAATAATTGATGTCTCAAATAATCAACGACTACCATTGTTTTTTATTTATTGACACTGCGCGTACAAGCCGGATTAGAAAATGTATTTTTTGTACTATAAAAATATTACTATTAATACTACTATTACAACGCAATAGCAAACTTATAAAATGATTAGCGAAGTCGTTATCAGTTTATAGCGTGACCGAGATAAATAGGAAATAATTTATATACTCATATATAAACCAAAGGAGTTTAATTACCTACATAGCTACGTATGTTGTAAAAAATTAGTAAACTTTAAGACCTATTCACATACCTCTCAACAAGGTATATAGGCTTTCGATTTAAAAGTCGCTTGCACACTGCGCTGTAGAGCGTGGCGTGTGAGGCGGCCGCATCAGCGTCTGCGAGCAGTTCCCCTAACGGTCGGCCGGCGCTATCGTTACATTGGCTCATCAGGCGTCCACCTTTGACATTTAAATGGCATCGTTTTTAGACACTTGCTCATGTATAGATACACGCGCCGGACGCGCCGGTCGCAGTAACTCAGTATTAAGTAGTACCCTATCAATCTCTGTCCGTCAGTTTTTGTTGCAACAAATATTCAATAGAACCTTAAATACTTAGTAAGCTGTACTAATGTTAGCATATTCATTTATTTTTATTATTTTTCACTTTGAATAATTTGTGCACGTCATAACAAGAATTCGAGAAAAGCTTAATTTAATAACATCATTCAATTTAAAATATATGACCACCGAAGTTTCAAGCGCGTTTGAATTTGAGAAAATACTGTAACAAACTCAATCCGGTATTATTTTGTGATCACATTGAATAAAGTATGCCATAAAAATGCTATAAGATTCCAGATTGCTATAATAAAATATATTAAAATAGTTAAAAACAAAATACTACAGGTTATCGATAACAAACCGTCAAACTTAGTAAGTCAAACTTCGAAATAGAGATCACTCGCCGAATTCAACTCTGATCGCTAGCGTTCTGATGCATCTTCTCGTCCAAAATACTGCAATGCCTGAAGACTATGCTCGAGTGTGTGAATTTCATCAGATTGTATTTGAGGAATCGAACTCGCAACCTACGATCACAAGTACCAGTAAGCTGTCTCTGGGCTGCCAATCAAAATGACAAATTATTTTCCAGAAATGAAATATCTTGTTAACATTGCTATAAATGTTAGGTTCCTACAAAGGTAGTAATGGAGGAGATGATAACAAAAATACGTCCTCACACGCACGGCGCGTGTTCAAAGTCTGGCATGTTCAAATCAGTGGATCGCAGATCACGTTTTCTTATCTTTGAAGAATTCCCGGTATCCGTGGCGAGATATAATGAACGATATAAGATATATATGTCTTACCGCATCACACCAGCACCGCGCTGGTTAGTGGAAATCATTTATATTTGAAATTTTAGGTGCTATGCCGGCATCATGTCGCCGTCTACACGTATAGGTAATGTGTAGTCCGAGCAAACTACATGGCTTGCTTGTATAGAGATTAATAAGTTGTCAATCCAGTAAGACTGCAAATGGTCAAAGATAAAAAAAAAAACGAGAATCGTACCTTAGACCTACCGCTCTGCAACCAGCCTCTTCTGATGACTTTAACAAGGTTGTGACACGGTGTTCATTATTAATAATATAAATAAACACATAAATAAAATATTGATTAGGAAGTAGATGTTAAATGCCAAGTTAAATTTCTTTCATCTCGGCCGTTGGGTCATCCTTTTTACCTCTAATGACCCGAAACGATCTGTCGAAACTCAATTCGCATCGGTCATTCGACAGTGTTCTTGTTATTCAAGTTTTATAGCTCTCGTGTATACACTAACGGTGTCCAAACAAACTTGATTCTACGATTTTTTTATCAGTAATTAACTAAAATAAAACTGTAAAAACTGTACGCACCGTAACAGAACGAATTTGTGATGTCCTTAAGAATACGGATAATAATTTTAAAGCATCATAATATTTATATATGTATTAGTTAAACAATACTTCGTTAACATATTATTGTATATGTTTTATATCATTATAGACGGTTTTAGCTAACTCACAAAAGCTAGTGTGATACCAAAATTTACATGTTATTTTATCTGTGATTTAAGAGAGATGAGAGAAGAAAGGCGATGAAAGGCAGATGATATGTAAGCGTTGAAAAGAGAGATATTGAAGGACAAAAGAAAAGTTCGAAAGAATTTGTGAAGAAATGAAAGAGAATTACAGATGAGAATTTTAATTGAAAAAATTATTTAGTCAAATACGTAACATCTCCGCCCCACACATGGCAAGAGGAACGAGGAAACAAAAAAAAACTAACACAAGCTAATTTTGAGAGACTTTAAGTCAAGAGTGTATAAGTATCATCTAGGCGAACATGTACTATCTTAGACCTCATTATAGTTTAATTTCAAGCGGGACAGACATTTATTTGATGCCATTATGGTAGAATAAAATTGCGTTTGACGTTGACGTTGAAATGACAACAACAAATTTGAACACAAAGTTGAACAAATTTAGAGAAGTAGGAATAACGCGAACAGAAATATTTAGAACTATTTTTGGTTACCTGTTTCACCTGTAAACGTTTTACAGAACGAAGCTACATTGAAGTTTCTATTATTAATAATAAAGTTGATATTAATTGGGTATCGATTGTAGAGAGGTTATCTGCGAAGTGCACATATTTTTATTACAATTTTGTTTTTACCATCTAGCTAATTTTAAAGAAAATGGAAGTAAAAAAACAAACAACTAAAGATTTCACGTCGCCATGCTTTTACGACCGGAAGCGACCAATTGCCAGGGCGTCACGGCGCCCGCCCTACAGTCCCTTGGCGGGGAGCGAGGAAGCCATTCTCCGTTTGCGACATTTTGTTTGAACAGTTGTCTATACTTAAAGAAATATAAATCAAGAAGGTACATAAAATAAGGTCAGAATCTATCAGGAAAAAAACACAGGCTTTAAAATTAAAATGGCAAAATGCTAGTCACATCTCGAGGATAAAATACAATAGGTGGACCCCAAAAGTGACTTTTTCGAAGGGACCAATAGGAAAAAGAAATTTCGGTAGACCAGCAAAACGGTGGGCTGATGATATTGTTGCAACAGAGAATTTTGGAAAGTGAAAAGAAGGCTTTAATCCAAACAAGATCCATAACAAAGAAAAAAAAAACCAGACTAACATTAGGTACATAAGTTAATATTCTAACATATCGAATTAACATTTGAAATGTAATTTATATTGATGTGAAAATAAAAATATGACTTGATATTAATATTTTAAGCGAGGTAATCGTCGACTGTGAACTACCTATCCTCAAATTCTTTAAACATATCACCTGTAATGAGGACTGAATGGAACGTTTGTTGGTGCAAGAAGGCAAGCGATCTCGTGGTCGCTTTCAAGATTGATAGATCTCATCATAGCTCTCATTAAAAATTCAGTTAAATTCTTTCATTTCGCCAAACACGTAGCTACATAGCGACGTGATAGAGCAGCGGGGGCGCAAAAACCGACCGAGGCATGACTACGACCACCCTGACGCGAGTGAACGAATGAGAAGAAGATAAATTTTCAAATTAATTTCCAATTTGGATCACGTAATGATCACTTGTTAACGTGATGAGAAGAATGCACTAGGACATTGTAAATGACAATTGGATTCAAATAGAGCTTATTAATAATAGCATCCTTCCAATAAAATTCATATCTACAAGAATTTGCAACCTCATCTAAGAAAAGCCTACAACAAGCTCAACTTTTTTTTAATCACTCTTTCAAACTTACGTGTTGAAAAGAATATCGTAATGACCCAGTTTGATAAAAGTTAGAATAAATCTAATCGTTTCAGCTGTAGAATGTCTACTACCAGGCATGGGATTCTCCCGTAGAATTCCAAACTCAGTTCATCTATAAAAAAAATATTTAAAAATCGAACAAGTACAGGGGGTCTAAACGTGGCCTTTCAGGTAAACTTCGTTAAACTCAGCGAGCCAGTGTTGTACTTTAATAGAGTGCAATTGGGAGTGCGTGTTTCTGCTCCTGGTACTAATAATGCGCAACCACGTTGGTTTAAGACCACGTCGATTCATCACCAGCCCAAGTGTCACTGAGCGCATTAACAACCCGCATCTCTAATTAAAAATAATGTATGTGAGCAGGGAAATTTATTTCTATGACAATAGATCACTGTAACATTTGTTGTTACAATTGTATTATTAATATTAGCGAAAGTGATGACAAAAAAAATTCCACTGAGTCGTATATGTGTGCGTTTAGAACCCTTGCAGCCCGCGGATGTATATAAATTAGATCTTATATATTAATATTAAAACTTGTTGTTGACTGACTTCTATATATTTTTATTTGTTTTTATATTGACAGTTTGTATAGCAATGCACTTAGTGTTGTTCGTTTGTTCTGTCAGTCTATTGTTACGTATTATTTAACTGTTGCCTAGTTTAGTAAATTATATTTAAATAACTAGTATCATTTGAATTTATTTAATCCGTTTATACAGTCTACACGCCCGCCAACAATATTTTTTTAATTTGATTATTGTATACATAACCTAAAAGTAGCAGATATTTTAAAAACACATAGTGTACGTACTGTATACGTCAATTGTTCTTGTGTCTTTTACTGTGACAGAGACTTGTATTTGTAACTTTTTCAATTTTTGTTTATTTTGAATTCTCCTTCTTTTATCCATCTCAATCTCTTCAGCTCTCACTTTGTGCCTCTTTCGTAATTTCTTTCAGCCTCGCAACTTTATTTACAATTCATTCATAAATAACCTCCCATTCTTCGCTAAATTTCTCGCTATTTTATATTTTACAGTTTCTATGATTATTATTTTTGTCATTGTCATTAATAATACATTATGCATATTTATATCGTCCTTAATTTTAAATTTTAATACAATTCAATTTTTATCCTTTATTCTGTAACACGTCTTATTATTCTTTATAAATTATTTACAGTCATATGTTAGAACACCTAGCAACATATAAAGCCTTTCTCACAGGCCGCGCACTCAATATGAAGATAGCCGTGGCTTTCGACAAATGTACCTCAGCGCAATCAGTACGCTGACGCCAAACTAATTGTTCTAGATAAACAACTCCAAGTGCATCAGTATTGGTAATTGATATAAATAGTTCGATATACATCACAAGAGAGAGAAAGCGATAAGAAAGAGCAGGACAGCGTTGCGTTAGATACACGAGAAGTACAACTAAAAACAGACCTTGGTAACTTACTGGTTTAATGCACGTACGAATGCTTGCAGATGCTTAGATATTGCGATACAAATCACAAAGTGAAAATAACAGCATACATCTCACCCATTACCATAAGCATCTCTTTACTTGATTCTACTTTATTCTGGATGCCGTGAGCTCCTCCCATTAGCTACTGCCGTAGGCGTCTTGCCATCTCAACTATTGGCCACTGCTATATAAAACTTCTGGCAAAAATAGCGTCAGAAGGAAGAAGAAGGTTGCTCGAGTTTCTTCGGCGACTATTCTTTCCTTACCCAATAAAATAGTAGTTACTTTGGCACCAATAATTCCTCCCATGATTTACCCTTACCGATTACGAATCGATGTTTACTTATTTATTTATTGAAGCAGTGCCAGCTGTAAATTGTACTTTTTGAATAATTAAACATATAACTAAATTAAACGATATACAGTAGTCATAGGATTAAACAGGATAAACAGAAAGTAATAATTATAACCATAATCCAAAACTGATTACCTGCAATTGTTTGTGGAAATGAACTTATTCCTAAATTGCTGTATAACTTTTCTTTTGGAATTGAACCATGATTCATTAAAAATCTCCGAAGGCTCACCTAAAAAATTATAATTATAACTTATTCTAGAGACATCCAGTAATTTTAAGGTTTTGTTCAAGTTTTCTGTTTTACCAGATCTTGGAGCACAGTTAGATATCGTCTTGAATTACAGCGTGTAACATGAAAGTTTCCTAGATTTAAAAGTTTGAAACCATCGATAAAATATCTCTTAAATACACTAAACGCCAACCAAGATCCTTTCTTGGAGTTAACATGCGCTTAGTTACTAAATGAAATATTTGCAAAAAAGATTTAAGTATTCCTGACGTAAGCAATACAACGGCCCGCGCTGAGGGTGCCAGCGGACTTTGTCACCCCAAAAAATCGTAGACTAAGGTCCCTTGGTACTCAGCCGTCCTGTTAAACAGCATAAATCAATGTTAAAATGAATCGCTTCAGCGCAAGCATCGGACTGCGCCGCAAAACCGCAGCGTTGTGGAATTCCATGCGTCGTTATCGAGCGCGGCGCGGAGTTGGCGCAGACAATGGGCCGCCAGCTGCTCCGCTGCCTCCCAATTGCGGAAATGACGGACGCTCGGCGGCGGGAATAACAGAACAACATTCTAGCTATTACGAAATAGACAGCATTCGTATCGATTTATCCCGGAAGATAATATAGCAACTTTACGACGCGGAGACGTGAACGGTAAAAGAGAAAGAACATAATCACATTGATTCCCTGGAATTGTAGTGGTGGAGAAGAATGATGCTGATATTATAGACTCAGTGTTTCCAACCTCTATTTCCAGACGCTCTATTTCAAAAAAAGCTTCAACAACCCTTTACACACATACGAAAGGAATACGGCGCAATGGAATGATTCAGGGTGAATTGAAGTTCAAAATCTAAAGGTCGCCAAGTTTTGCAAGAAATTAATCAAGACTGGATGGGTGTAAAAAAGACTTTGCAAAGTGTTCCATAATCACGTCTCCTCTACTGAAGCACATAAGTTGCAAGAAGTAAAATGGGAAATCTATGGCTCTCTATGTCCAGTAGCGGACATCATACAGCTAAAGTAATGATGATGATGTAACACTTTCATGAATGAACTTGAATCTCTCACAAACTCTGAATCCAATTTTATAAATGGATGTATATGTCTATATAATTTATTTGTGTCTGCAAAAGACGGCAAGTAAACAAACATATAAGAAAAGAGTACTGAACGAAGGCACTGCTATGAAATTACTTCCATCGGACGAAGTAATAAAATAGCTTTTATAATAATGAGCTTACGTAAAATATATTCTTTTCATTGATGAATGTCCATCTAAATAAATGTTTTGATTAAATAGCGATTGAAGTTATTAATATTTCCTTTCAAATTTATAGTTGAAGTTATCAAGAAGGCAGTGAAGGAGATGATGGATTATATATTATTAATTATGTAATTAACTAAAAGTTCAAGTTAAACAGAAAAATAAAGCGAGCGCTGAAAAAAAAATGCTATTCATCAAAACTTTCATGAATTCAGGAAGCTACAACCTTAGTAAGTGATATCCGAGCAAACTTGATGCCACAAGATACGTGAAAATTAAAATAGTCGCTATGCTTTCAGATCTTAGTGGAAACATTTCGGTAGCTATTTCTCCAGATACAAGAAATTGTTTTAAAGTACAATTTACACTAAAATACTCACTCGTTACATGAAGTGGTGGATGTCTGGGAGACGGTGACCACCGTCCTCGTGTTGGTGGTCAGTGTATCGCCAACACATTTCTTCCGTGAGCACTCATCCAACACCTTGTCTTCATTCAGAGACTGTAACACTTCTTTCACTTTATGGCCGCTCCTAGCTGTCGGCCGCTGAAACTTTAAGTTAGCGGTCGACCTTCCATCCGCGCATATTTCTGCTTCCTCGGTAACTACAGCACCTCTTTTTGTTTTACAAACAGTCCTCGATGTTTTTCCCAACGCCTCTCCATTTCTATGGATCTGTTCTTTGGAGTCTAACTGTTCTGTTTTAGGTTCCGGAGGTAGACCGTTGTGGAGCATAGTTGCTACCGTGTTGGTGTCGAGTTCTTCGTCCAGGATATCTTTGATATCGTCGTAGTTGTGTCGTATCGGTTGTCTTCTTTGGTCTTTCTGCCAGGCGGATTCGAACCCGTATATAGGTTCGGACTCGACGCCGAAATTAGTTCTCCCACCGTCGGCTCCATCCTCGTCCGGCGCGGGGTCTATGTGCGATCTGTAGTTGTTTTCGAAGAACTGATCTGTGAGTTCTGTCACGTGCGCGCCAGTGCGCCTGGAGTCTGTTTGGTCGAAGTTGAGGAACTCGGAGTGGATAGTGTTCAGTTTCCTCTTCCCGTAGAGCTGTCGATAGTACTTCTCCTGGTCTCCGTGCATCCAACACACTTTCCACCACTGTTTGCACATCAATATGTTCGCTGAGTTGGACGATTTCACTTGTCTGGTCGCCGTTGTTGACATTTTCGCTTTGTTCTAGTAACTGGTAATACGGGAAACTTCTACAGTGTTGTGGTTACGCTTGGGTACGAAGCCACAATGGCCGGAGTCATGAGCTGTTGTGAAATGCGAGTATGTCAGTTGTTTGACAAATACGGGGGATATGCAATGAGTTTATATATTTTGTACATGGCTAAACTTCATCATTTTACAAATACATATGCAGAAATCGTGTTCTGATAATGTACTGACTAAATTTTACTAAACCGGTGTTGTATGGCTGTGTGATAACTATGATTGTACTGCTAAAATATTCATTTTTTAAATTGACGATGACTCATCCATATTTTGTGAACTTTTTCTGAGATGGTCAATGTCAACACGGCTTTCTAATTTTCTATAATCTAACTTAACAAGGCTTGGTGAAACATTATTATTACTTTAAGCAATAGAAATTCTAGTCTTACGGAATAAAATATTCATAAGTAGTACATAAATAAATAGAAGAGATAAAATGTGAAGCGAAAACATGATCTAGTGAAAGTGAAAGAGACGGGTCTCTTTATAGATCATGTTCCAGGTCACAGGCCTAGTTCTTAATTACAGTGGAAATGATTGAAGAAGGCTTTTGCCGCTTTCCACTGCACATTATTTGCAGGTATGCCCAATTAAAACTGTATAAATGCCTACTAGAATAGAGATATTTTGAATTTTAATCTGTGCAGTGATAACCTTGCGATATTAAATGAGACTTGCGATCATAGGTCGTGGGTTCGGTTTCCGGAGTAATCTTATGTAATTCACACTTTGTGCATTAATTATATAGAATTGCCCTTGTTCACAAATAAATATTCAGAGGATGGGTAGCAGCGTCTACTACGTACCATAACACCATACTTGATCACAAAACCGACTGCCTAGTGTGACGATTATGGTATGAATATATCTGTAGATATCTTAGGCGAGAGAGAATTTAATTTGGATGGAGACATATTTTCTATTATTATTATGTGTGAATATAAATATACCTTACAGGTTTTCATTTCGACATACTCTAATATACAATTTTGATAATAATAGAAAGATTCAACGAATATTATTAAAATAAAACAACAAGACACTTCAATATGTTTTTTTTTCTTGTTAATGAACCAAAAGCGTGTGTTTTCGATGTAATCTGCGGTCAAACACAACAGCAGCCAGTGAAGATGTGTGCACAAGAACAACAAAGTACCGATGGATATCTAACTACTTCGATTGCATCGCGCCTTTATCACACGCCCGCTGTAGCGGCAGATAGCGATTGTAGGAATTTAATAACTAAAATTTTAGTGTGGTTAAATTAGTTAGGAATGTTTAATAAAAGTAATTTTTGTGTCATATTTATTAGTCAAATAGGCAGAACAAGCGATGACTAACAGGAAAAACTTTTGATCAACTTTTTGATGTACTTTTCATCTCCGCTGCCACATACGCTATTCCTGTTAGGTCCAATACATATCCAATGGCCCACAGTTTACAGATGACGCAAAACAGAGCGTGATAAAGTTTTCAAAAACGGTCACATTCCATGGTAGTGAGGGGTACGACACAACCAATATTTATTAATCACTTGTATACCTAATAAATTCCACAAAAGCCTACTTCGATAGCAACTTCAATCAATTCAAGCTCCCGTATAATGGCATCTTTTAACTTAAAGTTTAGAAAGTTATGACGCGTGTTGACGTGAAAAAGCCCACTGGGAATTTTGGCAAGTTTTTATAATTTTTCATAGCTTTAACAAATCCTTAACAAAATAATTAAATCAAAAACAAGATTCGTTATTGCTTAAAAATCGTTTACATTGTAATGGAATTTTTTGACAAATTTATGTTTAGAACTTAAACTTCGTAGACGCGGCGTGGGTATGCTCTCCACTAGGTGGGTTGACAACAGGGTGAGGTGATGGAAAATCGCTGGGTGCTTGCAGCGCACGACTGATCATCGTGGCGATCTTTGGCGGGAGGGGGGGGGGCTATGTCTTGCAGTGGGCGTCCGACGACTGAAAAGTTAAAGTTTTTTTTTAAAGAATGGTGGCGGTGGTGCTTTAGGGATAGTCATCCTCCAAAGCCAACTATGAACACCAGATAAATGCAGGGACCTGAGAATGACATAAACGTATATGTGCTCTCTTTATTAGTTTACTTTGCTTCTAAGGTGTGGTGAAGATGCTGAAAATGTGATAACTCTCTCTAGAGACGAAGCGGAGATAATAGCCTTCGCTAGCAGGACAAAGGATCTATAAAAGTGTTCCGGGGCTTACTCATTAGTGGTGACTGTAGAATAATGTTGGTGTTTCAGTAAAAGAATAGGAATTTGTGGCATTTTGCTCAAAGATAAACAAAAAAATACAAGGTATTTATTTCGTACAAAATACATGCCAAGTGTTGCACTAAATAGGGGCCGGGCGAACTGTGTGGTCGAAACACACTCTTGTAATATTGGCTTTAAAAGCTTGCATTGCAAACACTAATTAGATTTCACTAAACTTGAACGTTTGTGGTGAGTTACAGTGTCGTTGAACGATACAAGTGCAACTAATTAAAATTCGAAACCGCTGTTTAAGCGAAGCACTTGAGCAGCGGCTGGTTGCGCAACTTAAGTTTATACTTAATTTATTTTAATGAAAATAGCGCTCAGCAAGCTGCTTGGCAAATTTTATGCTTCGAAATGCCTCGCAGGTATGTCGCATATATTTATTTAACTACGCATGTAACAGCGCCACACGAATCTCGTCTTGAATACTAAATTATTTTTATCTCGGGAACATAAAAATAAACCGTGTAATAAAACTGATAAAATAAAATTGTTAAATAGATGCAGAACAATCAAATTTGTCTATAAGTACATCTTACAAGGTACAAGCATTTGCTGCGAGGTCGAGTCAGAAATGAGAGGATCGGCAAAAGAACCAAGACCACCGAGGTAGCTCGAAGAATATCTCGTGGCAGACGGTTAGGCACATCGCCCGAGCAACCTACGGTCTTTGGGGCTGAAAGGTTCGCGAATGGCCTCGGTCGAGTTCGCGGGAAGATACTGAATGCAGCCAGTGCAAGATCAGTCATAATATACTCTGAATGTCTTTCTGGTGGCTTTGCACCGTTACCTACACGCGACGAGGGATACTAATAGATACCTATTAAGCCTTCCGACGACTAACACATCTTTCCCACCCTGCAATTCACGTAATGTGTCGATTGCCCCCGCACGACCGCGCACTCGCAAATACCAAGAGACCGTTAATACGCTTATAATGCGTATTGCTGACCCACAATGCGTCTGCGCATCGCCCGACATGCAAATGAGAGGGGCAGACTCCTGTCCCGTTTTCACTTGGCGCTCGTGCTTAGATAGACAAGGATAAACATATGTCTGACCATTCGTCCGTCCAGGACCTGATCGTTATGCTAATGTATGCGGCGTGGCCGTTGTCGGGGAAATTTTGGTCAAATAACCTGCAGAGGAGCACGGTTTTGGAATTCGCATAGCTTAAGACTTTTGAATAACATGTTTTCGTGTATTATATTAATTATAAGTTAATTGCTTTATAGCGATACGAGAAAGTAGATAGCTTAATTTTGACTATTATACTGTGTGATTGGAAATATGTGTTAAATGTGAATAGATATATATTTACAATACAATATGTAGTTCTTTTGTCAACAAAATACCTTCAAGATTTTACATCTATTTATAATAATTCTGTACAAAGATCAAGATAAAATTTACTTATTCAACATTGGAACTCTTAACAGAACTGTTATTGATCGACTATTGTTTTATCTATTTTATTTTTGACTCTACTCTGCTTCGCACGGTGTTGGTAATACAAGGTCTTCGTGGACTTACAGTGTAAAATAATTAACGTTATTAGGTAGTTATTCGACGGTATGAAAACAATTTTTAGTAATATTTATTACGTTATTTTTTATTTCAGGATGGGCTGTACCATACAATGATCGGCAATTAATAAGTTATACATTTACCTTTTTAAAGCTCTTTCACTTCCCAATCTCCTTGCATATATACTAAGAGAAATATAAAAGGTGTACATAGATGTCATATATAAATATAAACACCACATACAAATTTAAAAAATCTCTTGATTTGACTCTCCTTGCCGAGCCCCATCTATATGCCAGTAGTTACAATGTCCCTGATCCAAATTCGCAGCAGTATAAATTTAATTGATTCAAACTATTATAATAATAAAGAAATTTAAATTTATGATCGTCTAACAAGGGTTAATCTTGTCCAAATATAACACCAAGTTCGCCGGCCGGGCCGCCCGCGGGAACAACTCCCGAAACTTGTCCTGTTAAGGCTATCGGGTACACGACTCCGAATGTCTCGGCACTTAAGCCTCACTCGATAGCGCTGTAATGTATATGTTGGTAATAGGAATGGTTGAAGACAAGATACGTGGTCATATATACATATATATATAAGTCAATCAAAAACATTGCCCTTTTTTTTCAAAATACTGACCGAAACTATAATTACGGCTTTCTTAATAAGAACACTGTGAGATTAACGTAATTGGAATACATGGAAATGAACAAAGCGATGGTATCTGGAACCTTGACATACATACGGACATTCGACTGAAAAGTTTTACCGATTGAAACGAGGTCGAATTTATTTGATTAAATAAGGTGTAGTTAAAATTTAACACTTATTTAATCAAACAGTGGTCGCCCAGCGGCGGAAGACTCGGACTTGTGATCGTCTAAATTAAAGGAATTATGAAATAGAATCATCGCAGTAAACCACAAGTTGTAACAACTCTACATTGTCAACGGTTGAAATAGCTCTGGGCACTAATAGTATTCTCGTAACACGTAATGAGGAATAGTCTATGGCATATTGCATTAAATTGTCTTTAAATGAAAACCTATCAAAGAGAGAAGATATAAAGCAAAACAAAATCCAAAGATTGTAGAGAAATCTATATATTATACTAACATATTAGAACGTAAATAGTATTAAGTTATGGAGAGAACTATGCTTGGAAGTTCGCTGCTATATCTAATCAGAAATGTCTAGAATTCCAAGAAACCAAAGTTAACGAATTGCTCCCTTGATGTGGCAGTAGGCAACACATATACTCGTGCAACTGGCGGTCGTTAAAGCTGACAGGTATTCAAGTGAAGACCATGATCCGGTAGAATAGGCCTGAGTAGATCCACAGCTAGAAGGACCGAAGACGGTCACGTAAAGTCGCTGAAAGAAGGCAGTGCAGGACAGGTAATTGTGACTATCTTTGAGAGAGGCCTATGTCTTGACAATGGGTGTCTATCGGCTGACATTATTATCATGATTATCAAATAAGTATTTAACGACACGCACACGGTACATATAGTAAAGATAGGACTAAAGACAGTCATTAAGACTTATCTGATGTAAAAGATGATTAAATCGATGTCAGCGAATTCTGAGTTACACATTCGTCAAGAAACAGGCGTGTTTCGTCGGCGGCCATGACGGGCAACTTCAGCTTACGTCGTACCATTGCTCAATATCTATAATTCGATTGAGAGACGGGTCCGCGTCACATAAACACGTCCGAGGGAGCCATTAAAAATCAATTATCGGGAAAAAAATAAAATCGAGTGAGTGGAGTGGGCCCAGCGAAGTGCGGGGCAGACGCCCGGGAGCGCCTGGAACCGGCCAAGCGGTACACCGTTCATTTATTACGCGTTCCGTATATTTAATGCGACCGGGCCGATGAGATTTGCAAAAAAATATGTTTTCCAGTTTTTTGTATAAATTAGATTAAATGAATGCGTCGATTATAAGCAGACAACGTCACAAGAACTAACTTGTGGGCTCATTTCGGAAACGATGTCCTCGATACGTTTTCACTGATAAACTCATTATACGAATAATATTAAATGAGCAACTAAATTCAGCGTTTGTCAATAGATGGCTTCAGCGGTTAGTGGATTTTTTTATTTATGTCCTATATAATAAACACACAACTTTTTTGAAGTTCGTATTGAGGTAATAATGAACTGTCTATAATAATTTTTTTTCTTCACAGGTACTTACTTACTTGACAGGTACTAAACTGGTAATTATTATTTTTAACAATATAGAAGAGTAAGGGCGCGCAATGTTTCACTATAATACTTGGCCGTACATACGAGTATACACCAGCGAATTTATATAAATATTTAAATTTATTTTTTTTATAAAATTGGTAACTGCTTTTTACTGTATGCACATATAATAATATTTATATATATATACACACAAAACATATACCAAAATTACATCGGCTAATCTTTGAAATACCTGGACCGATTTTGATAAGACTTTAATAGAATTTGATTTTGATAAGAAAAAGGAAATATTGCGAGAAATGTGGAGACGAATAGAAGGCAATGTATGTACAGAATGTTAATAAAAATTAAAGTGAAAGATATTGTGAAGGAAGGAAGAAGAGATATCGCAAGATTGTTAAAGAAGAAAATTGGAGAACAAAATAAGATTAAGATAGTAAGATTATTAAATAAAATAGAGTTACGTATAGCCAAGTTGTGTTATAACTTAATGCATTTAATTTTGTTTAATAGATGTTTGCAATTGCGTTTAAATAGTAAATGTGTTTTGTTGTACGTCTATTTTACTGACATGGATTAACTTGAATAGTCAACAGTAGCCATTTTGAGATGGCACTGTCATTAAGAATGGCAGCGACAACAAGAAAACATAGCACAACAAGAAACAACGAGAAGCTGCATCTCCAATAGTTGCGTAAGCGCGCCCGCGAAGCCGGCCATTCCACAACATTGCCACAATCATAATCGTAGCCCCAATTAACCGGTTTGTATGTAACCGATGAGACTTGTGACGCCGCATGCCAATTTGATCTCTAAAGTGATAAAGGTGGGAGTTATATTCCCTTCACTGTCATAGGATTCTTAATAACCGCCCGGGGATAGGTTCAGCGCAAATAATAGGCCCGTTGCCGGCACGCGGCGACCGCCGGCGGCCGCAAGCCTCTCACGCAACGTCAGCGGGACGTACCACTACACTGCTGACTGTCCTGGTACATATATGTCTAACAGGAGGTTTGATTTTGGCTTCAGGTTTACATGGGGCTAATATAACAGTGGGTTATCACTCTAACAAGCCTGCAGCCCTTGCAGCAATGACAAGATAATCTTTCTCCAAGAAAAGTCGAACCGAAAACCACCGCACATTACTTCACGGCCACTTCGTACCAGGTCTTTATATCATATAATGTAATAACAAGCTATCGGTATGAACATGTTATTAAACGACTTTCGGGCCACAACTGAAACTTCTCTTATAAGAAACTCTCGGAGACTCATATGAATGGTTACTGCATGAATCCGATGAAGCTCTCCTCTCACTTCTCAATCCGGCAAAGCTTCTGCTTCTATTATTACATTCCCAATCCATACCTTCTAAGGTAGGTCTCCAGTTCGATTACTAAAACGGGTTTTAAACTAGATACCCACAGTGACCTGCCTCCTCGAATCCACGAAATCGTGATAAATAAATTACCCAATACAAATACCCAAGAAATTAGAAGGAGAGAGAGTGTAACTGTAATGACTAAATAACGGAGAAGAGAGTGAGGTGATGTGTTGAGGAAGAAAAGAATGATAAAAGTATTAAAGAAACTGTAACGAAAGATAAACTAAAAGATAGGAATATAATGTGAAGTATGGAAGAGGTTAAGTACATAAAATAATGAATTTCTGAAAATATTACTAAACTGTAAAAAGACCCTATTCCCCTCAAAATGTGGGAGAACGAGAGATCTCCAATAACGGGGGCCATGAATAAAAAAAATCCACGAAATCTGCAAACGGTTGTAAGGTTTGACAACAAGTGACATTCCGTCAAACTAATATGAGTAAGTAAACTTGTTATTTGAATTCGCATTGTAATTGATTTTCCTGACACCCGTCACTAGCCGCTCGGGTTACATATGTACTGACATCAATGCGCCATACGAAAGATTTCAAAGCGTTCGTTTGCCATAAAATGTAGCTTCGGTAAAGCTGTACCGAAGTTACATTTTATGGCGCGAGCTGGTGAGCGTGGCGCGTGAGGGCGGCTGACCAGGCCTCCCGTTATCCATAAACCATTGTTGTTGTTGTTCCTTTCTGTGTTCCGAGCTTTACTACCGGAGGCTTAATTGTGAGACGCACTTGTTTATGACGCCTTGTTTACTCGAAACACTTTGTGCACTTAGCCACACTATGCGCAGACGTCAACTTTTCTCTGCAAACTATCTAGGCGGGCACCGCTTCGTGTTTCTGAAAAGCTTTTAATTGCATGCCGCGGATATGCACCGTAAGTTTTGCAAACACATTGCGCGCTGGAGATGTTTGCGCGAGGTCTCGATTGTTCTATTTATACGCGCAGTTATGAGCATTTCTAAGCTCACTGATTTTATCGTTAAAAGGGAATGCTGGTGCTCGGTACTTGAGTAAGTGATGCTTGTGCTTCGTGTAACTTAACAGTGGACTTAAATTCTGATATTAAATCATAGTGAACTCATGAAATTCAAACATGGAAATATGGACAGTACAATCGTATGAACAAAATCGCATTACAGCCTGGACAATGTGGTTATGAACATCTTATAGATTCAGCGCGACATTTGACATTTCCAGAAGATTTGGCCATCCCTTTCAATAGCTGGCAATTATCATTTTTAATAATAATAGTACTTTGTATACGTTATTAGAAATAAATACGAGGTTATAAACTTGTTGTTGAGAGAAGAACGTACAGCTCAAGATAAAGATGTCTTAAAGGATCAAGAGCTTTTACAATACTACCCCAGAATACGTGTGATGTGCCTTGAAGAGGAAATATAAGAAGGAACTATTCTAAAGGTTATAATAACTGCAATAATAATGGCTGCTCTAAAAAGGGCATGCGACTAAGAAGAAAAGTTTATAAATATACACTGAGTAAACGTTCTCATGACCTATTTAAGTTAGTAGTAAGTCGCAGGCCTATGACTAGCAGTGAACATCTTATGGCTGAAATTGTGACATTTACATATTAATGCCGTTTTAAAGAGCATACAAGTATTTTGTTGCTATAAGTTGTTGCTACTAACAATGTAACAGTGGTCGGTGGTGCGAGAAATATTCCATTATTTACGAGTCGAAGCTGTGCGGCCGTGTGTTCAGCGCTCGCAAGTTTATTTTAAAGTTTAACCCACTTTGCTCACAGCAAATATGTGGAGCGAGCAGGACGACGATCGCTCGTTACACGTACGCACCAAAGCCAGCAAATTATTTCTGCAACTTAAAAAGGCCATATATCAAGTATATGTTTCCAAATTTAAAGGTTTTTCCGTGTCTACGAAATAACCATAAGAATCTGAATGGTTGTTAGGCCAGATCTATAATGGATTTTAATCGTTTTTGATGCGCCAAAACAGCCTTTATATATATATATTTTCTATTGAAAATATGTAGGTTAAAAAAATTACTATTCTGTATAATTTTCTCAGAGGTGAAATTAACACACAAAAAAAATCAAACAAAAATTCTCACGAACAGCCAACGATGAGCCTCGTTAGAGAACAGATTTAGTAGAAGTAAGCGAAAATAATATCACCGAAGTAGCTCTAATAATTGTTCGTCTAAAGTGACAGTGGATTTGTTCAACCGATGGCAGTTGGGATCGAAATGTTCTCGAGTGGCGATCATGAGCCAGTAGACGCGGCGTGGGTAGGCCCCCCACTCGGTGGACTGATGACATAGTTAAGGTCGCAGGGAATCACTGGATGCAGAGCAGGATCAGTCATCGTGGCGATCTTTAGAGGAGGCCTGTGTCTTACAGCGAGAGACAATCGACTGAAAAGAAGAAGAAGTAAGAGAAATATAAACCAAGCCCTTCATTAGATTCTGTTATAATATCACCGCGCCACAACACTGCAGGGCATCTTATAAACTAATTATTTATTTTAAGGGGACAATTATAATCAAATACAACCAACTTCGATTAGAATCAAGCTTCTTTTTCTTTCTAAATATCGTGCGATCTGTCGACAATGAGCAGATGTGTTGGAAGACAACGGGCGGTACACTCACGCCTATCTGTCTATATTTGATTGATGCTTTTAATACCAAAAACTTCTTTTTGTTCAGCCAGCATATTACCTGATGGGTTTTAGGCAGCACCACGAATTGATTAGGATGACATTCTAGTAAGGCTTTATATTTCCTGCTACACTGTGTTGATCTTTAACTTTTTAAGTGAAAACTTTTTAACTAGGCAATGGCAGAAATTTGGGATCCGCTTTGTTGTCAACTAAAACGAATGTAGTAACTACGAGCAATCACCTAACTTTTTCCAGCAAGCAAAGCTTAACCTAAGCTTTTAAATTCACCGTCAGTTTCTAAACTAACTTAAAGCACAGGCACTGTGTTTAGTGCAGCGTGATGTAGGGCGCAGAATCATTACAGGCAACGCGGCGTTACAATAATCGGAGTCACGGAGCGGCGGACCTCTAACTGCTTTCTTATTACGCGCAGTTATCTGGCCGAGTGCAGCGGTGCCGCTAACTTTAGTAATATTGCCGATATTTCACTTAACTTACCTAACTTTGAAAGTTCAGTTTTTCAGTTTTATGATGAACTTATCTCACTAATGTGCGGTTCTTATAACATAATATTTGAACAATTGCCTGCCATCGATATCCTTTACAGCTCTCATAGAATTATTAGAAACCACCATAATAATACACAGTATACGTAACAGGTTTTTAATTTGAATTGAGTATTTTTAAGCACACAGCTTCAAGAGATAATACGCGCTGGAAGAAAAATTTTCACTGTTTTGGTTTCACTGTGTTTTTGTTTTTACTGTTTTGGTGTCTAAAGTCAGACGTTTCCTCTTACGTGCGATCATTTTTCGTTTCAATGTTATTTCAATCAATTTATTTTAATTTAATGTTGCCTGATCTTTATGTCATGTTGTATAAATTAAATTTTTAATTTGTATATTTATTTATTTATACTTTATTGTATATGATAGATAATAAATAAAAAAGAAACATATTATCTAGAGGTGGCGATCTTATTACTTGAGGCGATCTCTACTAGACAGCCCTTGGATGGAGATAACAGATATGAAGGAGAGTGCAGTTTAGAGTGTGCATACATACACATATAAATTTGTAATATTTTGTCACCTATAAAGTAACACATAACAACACCATAATTTATATGGTAGACTTTAAAGTAATTTTAATTTATTAGTACCTAAATAAATAAACCTATCTCATTTCTGCGGACGTGAACAACTATCGGCTAATCTGTAGCTTTAAAATGCAGCCTAGAGTTTATTATTCCTAAGTTGTCTAAGCTAAGGTGTAAATGCCAACATAAAAGCAAGGTCACATCGTGATCAAAAAAGGGTAATTTATACAAACAAGTTGTCATGTTTAATACGGAAAAACGCTATGTTTTGATATTTCATAATCATCGTCATTTTAGACGTAATACATCCACTGCTGGATTTGGACCTCCTCCAGAGACTTCCAATAGAAGCATCCAGCGTCTTCCGACGAGATTAACAAGATCGTGTGTCCGCCTTGTAGGTGGGTACGCTGCGCCTGCCAGCCATTCTCTGAGATTCATTTCATATTGGAGTACTCGCTCTACAAATTTTATTATCATCATTATCATGCCAGACGATAGATCTCTCCTATTGGCATGAATGGGCACAGGTCTCTCTCGAAAATTGCTACGGTGGTCGATCTGAAGCTGCCCGCATCTAGCAACTTCGAAGTCGTCCGTCCATCTTTTAGGTAGACGTCTACTCTGCGTTTGCCAGCCCCTGGTCTCCATATCATATGTCAAACTGATGATTATTTTCAACTAACGGAAGAGGTCATTTCGAACGTATAAAATACCCAAAAGCAAAATAAGTCCGTCGTAAGTCTACAAGTGGTCTATATAAGTATAATAACTTAAAATTCGTTAGCCAGTACAGAACTGTGCAGTTTTAATTACTCAAACCGATCTATAGCCTCCGCCCGTATACGTCGATAGGTGCGCTTATTGCCTTTTACGCGAGCAGATTTATGCGGACAGGGCGCCGGAATGGACTTTCATACGCGACCGCCGCGGAGCCTGGCTTATAATCTCGCTCCAAATACTCCAAGTTTTTTTTTCCTCAAGAAATGTGACCAGTTTCACATGGACCACCGCTTCGCGCGTTTACTGATAGATTTATGTAAGACCTGTAAGTTGCGTAATGCCGATAACTATTATGTTATCGTGTTTTCTTATACTCTCGCGTCTGGACGAATAAGGCTCTCGCTCGTTGACCTATTATTTGTATTTATTCCGCGTTAACCATATTACGCGGTGCCGTCTAAGCTTATAAAATATGAAATTATTTCTTACGCTCAACGCTAAATATTACGATGCTATATATAGATGGCTGATTTTCTACGTCGACCAAACACTTGCGAATCATTTTTTGTTACCTCTATTTGCAACATAAAAATGTGTTTTGTAAAATACTTTATTTTATCTATATGGACAGTATATTTCTTTCATATACTCTGTATTTTCTTAACCCATCGGATGGACAACAACTCTACACAATATTTATTATAACAGTAAATAAACCAGATGTATAAACAACCAAATACTGCGTTTCATCGTTCAGTTTGATTGCTGGAGATTGTACAATAATCCTTTCTAAGAAAAATACAGTTCACGCTAAAAATACTTTGGATAATTAAAAAAAGAAAAAAAAATCTTAAAAAGTCTGTTCATAGAATTTGATATAAAATTATTTGTATTGCCGAGGTCTAAGCCCTACAGCAGATGATTCTTCCTGAGGCCACTGCAACGATTTTTAATTAATAATGTATGCCATGTAAATAACCTCGGTCGGTATTTCAAACGAGCGGTGCAGCCGTAGAATCGTTGGTACAATATTTTTGAGTTATAGACCGTTAATATATTGCTTTCTACGAAAACAGGGTCCGTACACTAATTATGGGCGAACGATATTTCGGAACGCTTCTCATCAACATAATTACGTGATTATGGGAACGCAGACGTAGCCGGAGGTTTATTAAAGCTAGAAGTGCCGCAGCGGTTTTCGTGTCTGTGCGTGTTTCGATACAAATATTTACTGGCATATTTTCATCTAATTCACTTTGTTCGGAAGTCTCATAATACGAAATTTGTGTATTGGAAACCCCGTCATGTTCAAATATGATGATATTTTTTTATGTAAAAATCTATAATTCTCTCTTTTAATTAATAAAACTTGGGTTGCTTTGCTCACAATGTGTTCTTTTTTTTCGCGTTTACTGAACACAGGCAGTGAGATAGATTGCCGCTATTTGATACGAATTGTTCTTTTCCCAACTGCGAGTAATGCGACACCGCTGTTAAACATATGTCTGAGGTAAACAATTGTTTCCAGACAATTATAACTTAGGAGTGTTCAAGACAAGAGTGAATAGCTGTCTTTTAGGCAAATAAGTAGCATCGTAGACCTTATCATTACTTAACATTAGTCAAAAGTCGAACATTTCGCCTATGAAGGAATAAAAAATTCAGGTAAGATATACGTAGGATATAACTTTTGCATGTAATTTGCTAAACCAATACTGAATTATTAAATCGTAAAATACAGCGAACATTATGCATACTTACACAAGACATCTGATATCATTTCGTTAGCATATTATTTTTGTTACCTACGGCATATTATGAACCGGTGTACAGTAATATTCATACATTACCGGTGCAGTTGTAACATATACATTCTGCGTTGGGCACTATATTTATTCGTTTATTCATAACATATTACACTTTGGATCACTTACTGTGATCACCTTTGTGCTCATTGATAGAATCTAGAATATAATTCACCTCTTTAGTAATGGCATCATTTAAATGAAAGCTACGAGAGTGCCATCCATTCGATAACCAACCGGTCTCATCGGAAATGATTCCGGATCGAATATTATATTACATAAAAGCGTTGCCGGAGCTTCTTCCGCCACTTCTGACAGTGCTTACGCTATCCGAAGTGGCAGTAGTGATATTAGCCAGGCAATAGCAATCGACCAAGTCGACGTTCAGTTCTGTCATGCGAACTTGCTTCGGAGTGCTGAGCGGATATTATCAAAGAGTAACGGCCCAAGTTGAGGTCCTCTCATGGGAGCCCTGCGTCAACCGAAAAGTCCTAAGTCTCCCAATCTGGTTAAATAGTAGTAGGTATTTTATCTAATAGTCCTACTGGAGCTGTTTTACACAATTAATTCACAATGCCGCAAGAGCCATGATGAAGACTAGATGGAAGTGAACACCAAGGCACAGTATAAAAAACAGCGAATTAGAGATGTGAAGAGACCACGAGCTCCACTAATTAAAAGAGGTCCTGGAGTAGACGTCTCAAACCCACAAATGCTATCTAAGCAGCAGTGAGAGTCCGGTCCAAAAAAGAGTTCATAACGCACTCTTGTAAAACTTAAAAAAAATCCAAGACTTTATTATTCATTTCCAATATCTTTACTAGAGTAAACAGAGCGATTCATTTAAAAGTGTATTATCACATAAATTTTACGCGCAATAAATTTAATAATGAACCTGTAAATTCTCACTTTTTTTAATCTATTAATTCGTAGTTGGAACTCGGCCGCGACGTAAATATCCATAGTTAGATCTAATCTACACATTTTATGTCTCGTTTTGGGAATATGTTAGAAATGTAACAGTAGGGGGTCCACCGGAACCGGGTATATCTTTAAAGAGGTCTCTAAAAAAAGACAAGGAAACTCTGACATAAATCCTTTACGCGTTGTTTTGTTTTTCAATTTGTGTTTGATAAACTTTGTAAAGTAATTACTTATAGCAGTTCAAACTGCACCTCTTTATATTGTCTTTGTATACTCAAAAGGCAATAGAAATGCAATTTTATTATACTTTTAAAATGACTTTTTTATCATTCCATTCACTTGAGCATTAATTGTCCAATAATATTAGCGCAGACGGCGGCGGGTCGCAGGGAGCTCTCGGGCCGTATTTATGTTAATTTTATGTTCAAAAGATAATTTTAAAAGCGGCCGTTTACTTTTCGCATTACAACTCACACAAGTGTATTTATTGACTGTGTGTGCACAAAGCCGCAAATATTTCGTGCGCATGTGTGTACGGCGCCACGCACACATCGGCACGCATCAAACTACGAGCTGCATATTGATGGATAATAAATACAATCGGGCAGTAACATCTGATGCCTGTAAAACATACGACTACTTCATAACTTGAACACAAAAGATGAGATCGAAGGATACGTTTCATGTAGAAATTATATCTCCCCATCAAATTATAGTTATAAAAAAATTTATTACCTCAAATATTTCAAAGCATGTAAGATATTGTAAAATACGATCTTGGCTGTTTTCTGCATATAAAAAAATTAAGTTTATTAAATTTAAAATTTTTAAATCTAACAGTTCCTGAAATATTGTGATGAGTCCAACAGAGAGTAACACTAAGATGGAAATTTTTTACATTATATATAGATAATCTGTAAAAGCGTATGTAGAGTGAAACTTTTCAAAATCTATAGTTTATTGTACATCATTTCGTAGGTGTGGCATTATGAATTTGTGGTGAAATAATGGCCTCTCCAAAACATTTTACTCCCATACAGACGTTTTGACATTTCTCATATATATATATATATCATTCACAGACATTGACACTTCACTCACTTTTTCTCTGTCAGGACGACGTACGCGTGTGACTGTATTATTATTAAGACCCTTTCTTAGTTAGGATGGACTTCCGCAAGTTAACGACTGAATCTATTAGATGTATTACTTTTTTAATTAAACATTGAAGTAATAATAATAAACGAGAGGTTTCAATCCGTATCTCCTCTCAAAAATTCAATTGTTTTTATGGCACGAATAAATAAATAAATTAAATAACAATTCTGCGTTTGCCTACCCACTTATCGGGGTAAGGGAGATGAATAAATGTACTTGTAAAATGGGCTTGTAAAAATTTACACGCGATTACCACCTAAAATGTAATTCGTCTAGGAAAACCAATTTTGTATCCGAAGTTTTATCGGCTAAAACTATCTTTACACACTCGAATATTTCTTCAAAACGCAACACACCGCCAGCTAGTGTTTATCATCACTTAATGTATACAGGATGATTGATTATAACGATAAAAGGTTTAAAGAAGGAAATGTACAGCTCATTTGATATCAATAAATATACGGTATACGCTTTCCTTTCCAAAAAAATAATCTTTTTAGAAATAGAAATGACGTAATGAAACGGCATAAGAATTCATGAGCAGTGGTGACTTAGTGATAGAAAACTTAGGCGTAATATCTTAGGTCGCGGGTTTGATTTATGGGATACAATCTTACATAATTCACACTATGTGGATTGATTACATAAGATCGTCACTGCACAAAAAAACAATTTTTCAGACGATGGGCAGCAATGTCTGATCTTTAACCCGTCTACCAAGCCTAGCGATTATGATATATCGTTCCATAGATATATTTGTGGGTGGCCTATGCCTTACAGTGGACGTCTATAGGCGGAAGTGACGAAAGACCCTGACAAGTACCTCGGAGAACGTTTAACTGTCACTCAATACGCGTATATTATTACATTTATTCAAAGGTGCCCGCGAGGACCGAACTTCAACGTGCTGGTTGCCGGTTGATCACAGGCTTTTTTTTACGTATTAATGAATAAAGGATTAAAAAAATCTTTCGCCAAGTAATTTAAATACGCTATATATACGTTTTAATTTGTATGCGATGGCTTATCGCTAACAGAACTCTAATTCATTGCAAAAAAAGATGAAGCGGTTGGTCTGAATGCGCGACGATTTGCGTTGTATTTATCTGTGAAATACTTATTTATAACACACGTGGTGTTTCAAGCAAATGGCGTGAGCGTAATATTTCACGAGCGACTTGCGGATGTCGGCCATAATATAATGAGAATTTATGGGCGACGGCGAGACCGTTAAATTTCATTTACCGCCCACACGCTGCAGCGGCTGCCGGCCAGTCCGCATTCACCGCGCCCTGCCCTGCAGGACGGCCGACGTTACAACACGCGACCCATTCTTACCTGCCAGCCCATTAAAATTTGTAAACCCTCACACAATACCGACGAACATTGGCTTAAAAGCTTTCTTCGTCATTTTACAGCTCCTCTGAGTGCTTTCATGCATGAGCTTCTATTTCACAAGATAATTACTTCGTACAGCGAAAATAATTAAAACTGCGGTACAAAAGACTTCAACGCGTTGTTCTCTGATTTCGCTATATTTACGATTAAATTATTAAGCTAAGCACTACATAATATTATTAAGATAAGCACTCGTGAAGATTCGATTAAAAAATAATAAAAATATTTCACCGAACGATTGCGTTGCGAAAAACTACAACCGTTTTAACAATTGAAAAAAAGAAAATAAATATTAATTAAATAAGAAATGTAATCTACGTATTACTAAAATCTCAAATGTAGTTAGTAATATGCCTTTATAAAAGGCTCCTATTCTGTTAGTTTATTTACGGGAAGATTTAAACAAAGTCGCTATGAAAGCAATTGAATCTGCAAATGCTAAACTGTGCACAGCAAAAGACATAAACGCTCTTGTAGAACTAGTGCGAAACCTTGAAACGTCCTATGTGATTAAATTATTCTATAGAAAATAATAACAGTTATTACACTTTTCATTTCTTAAAAATATATTTAATTTGTTTTTAAGAAATGAAAAGTGTCTTAGCTCAATGTACAATTTTTTTTAATTTTCGTGTCCGACTAAAAAACAAATCACTGTAGTTTAATTCATTAAAAAAAAATAAGTAAGGTAAGTAGATTTTACAGTAGAAAAAGCATCAATAAAATATACACCGCATAAGGTAGCAGCGGGAGGTAAAACAGTGATATTTCTGTATAACCTGCTATAGAATTAAAGCCTAACAAGAGTAAACATCTGATTATTTCTGAAACGATATTCTTAAGCAGAACACAGGGGTCACATGAAATTTGATTAAGTAACGAAAGCCTCTTTAAACTCGCTACGTGGGTCGTCAGCCTACACTATAGACCCAGCACCCTCACATAAATATTCATAATTATCGTGGTTATTTTAGAACAAAATTGCACTTGTCCCGCTTGATCCTTCGAGTCGGGTAATTGTCTGAAAAATAACAGCTCTATATACCTTTAAAGTCAAGTTATTAATAAATAACCAGTGGCAGTACAACATGGGATCCGTTTAAAAAATGCCAGCGCATTTCTCATGCAGGTATTCAGGGAGCATGCCCCGGGCATTGGAGTGCTTAATGTGCGCCGTGAAAGCCTCGCGTAAACAGCACATCAATATTATACAGGTTGATTGGTTATAGATGTCAAAGCTTTAAAATGGTGAAAGAATAGCTCGTTTTACAATAAAATGCATAGATATATAAAGTAATCACAAGTCAATAATATCTGGAAGTGCAGTCTGCAGGGGCAGATAATAAACAATAATATGTTGTGATATTTAGTAATCCATACTTTTAAAACGTTTTTTCTTGAGTTTGTTTCTAAAAGCATTGATTTATGTACAGAGTACTATATATACAACACCCACATACAATGAGGTATTTATAGCATATACTTCCAAATTTTTGCACCTCTAAACAATCATCCTGTATATGTTAAAGTAAGTGGTTATATCGCATAAAATAGCTGTTATTGGGTACTTAATAAAGACTCTCCAGGAACTTGTACATTATAATTGATTTAATGAAGTAATTAGCTTTATTAATTAATTTCTAAATTAAATTTATAATTGAAAGACATAGTAGTGTACACCCAGCAAAGCGAGAGATCCTGCGACGGAGTATACGACGCCCTCGCGCCCGACACAGCGGCTCTGCTCTCAATTATTCTCGCTGAAGCGTCTGTAAATTATCGACATCCAGCATCGACAGCGCGGCCCGGGCAGCGATATTTACGTGCTATCGATATTATCCCCTCTCTATCGTAGTCGCTATCTTTCACGACTTCATCCGCGCTCACCGCGGAATTCCAAAAAAGTTCGCTCCCCGGCTTCAAGCGAGGAATAAACTCGCTGGTATTTTTTGTTTATGGTTTTCTCTCGGTTCGTGGCGGTAGAAGCCTTATAACTATTTTGTTTAAATGTAAAAAGGATAATATGTTTTATTTAAATACCTGCGAAATACGTAATGGGAGAGACATTCTTTATTCATCTGGGAAGTAATACAGTTTGTTCAAAGATTTTATACAAATTTATCAAAATTATTAAATTATTTAAGAATTAAATTTTGAGTTACATTGCGTCCTTAAGGTATGTACAACGTAAATATGATATATCTAATATATAAAATTCTCGTGTCACGGTGTTCGAACTTGAACTCCTCCGAAACGGCTCGACCGATTTTTACCAAATTTTATATGCGTATTTAGTAGGTCTGAGAATCGGCTACTATCCATTTTTCATACCCCTAAGTGATAAGGGTTGTTCACCCTTAAAAAAAAATTTTATTTTTATTTTTTTTTTTGATACAACATACAAAAATACATACTACCCTAAATTTTCACCCCTCTACGATCAACCCTTATTTTTAAATTGAAAATTAAAAATATTTTTTTTGCAAAACAACGTTTGCGGGATCAGCTAGTAAATTATATAATCATCAAATACTTTGTAAAATCTGTGACAAATTTTAGTTACAAGACAGAAACCTCTGTGAACACATGGCTACCTCATTCCACTGCCCCTTGGCAACTTAAGTTTTTATTATAACTTCATAGAGTATTTACACTGTACAAGTTAACTGAATGGAAAAGTTCAGATTGTCAGGTAACTAAAAGTGCCGTTATCATTGCCTGATGGAAGCAAATGACAATAATTACCTTCTGAATAATATACACATTTTAATTAAACTAGTATTTAGGTGTTTTTATGAAATATGTATTGTAAGAATTTTACATGTTTCTAAACTATCTTTATTAAAGAAGAAGAAAAAAGTGACAAATGAGCTGTATATTTACAATTTCAAAGCTTATACGCATATAAACAATCAGCCAGCACGACTAATCTTTGTCCTCGGAGTTGTTCGCAGTTTTATACTCGATTTAATTTAATTTTCAACGAATCTACGCGCCTTCATACACACCGTCGAAATATTAACTGCTAAAATATGCAGACCCACATTCCGATGCGTGTTGCGGATACATCAATGGCGGTCGCGGTTTGTCCGACATCTAGTTTAATGGCCCCGCCCGTAATTACGCGCGGCGTTGAATATGCAAATAGAGAAGCTACACCATCGTGCCATCGGCCGACCAGCGCGCTCTTGTGCCCTGCTGTTGCCTTTGACGAACCAACATTCAAAGAACAGACGAGCTCTAGATGAGGTTATGTAATTCATATTAACGACATTCTTTATCTAAGCGGTGAGAGTGGTCAAGTCTATTTGAGGTATTACCGAAAAATTATAAAGGAGATAACAAGTAAAAACGCAGTGTAGGTCGCGTAAGAATAAGGAGAAAATAACAAATTGATAATCAAACGAAATAAAACATAGAAATTATATTATTATAACAAAGGTGTAAGGGTCCTGAAATTAAACAAAATTGTAAACACTACATGTGTGATAATAATAGAAAAATTAAAAATTGAAACTTTACTGTGAGATATCAATGGGTTGTGGAAAAGTAAGAGAGACAAGGTTTGAGTGGAATGTACATAAATAGTAAGAGAATTGAAATAATGTGAAGAATGGAAAAATAATGGTAATTTGGAGAAGAAATTTTTAAAGAGATTGTGAATAATGGAATCGAAGAGCGATAAGAAAACACAAACTAAAAAAAAATATTTAAAAAGACCTCAATATGACGGTATATGGTACGAGAGGGCAGAAAAACAATGCCATAAAAAATGAGTAATTAAGTACTTGGATTAGTAACGAAGGCATCTATCTACGCCGTATCGTCTGTGTGTTCCTACTCACAAAGAACCAACATAGGGTTTGAACGAAAATTCTTTTATTTGAGGAATTTCTCTGAATAATTTTAAAAATTTTCAATTGATTCATTTTAATCCCAATGTCATCGTTAAAATCATGATTTGTGCCGCAGGACATTCGCAGAAGGATATAGAACTCCCTTTTCAATATGATGGGTTGGAAGCAGTTTTCAATTAGCGTCTTTGTAAACTTTTACATTCCATATCATTTCTAGTTTCATATTTTATATATTTTTTTGTCTCCGTTTTTGGGGCCTTTCATACGGGAAGTATTATATGTGAACAGGGATCTTTTTCACAATAATTACTTTTTCATGTAATCTTCCATATTCACATATGCTTTATTGTTATCATTGTGAAATATATCAACATTGTATTCTCGGTGGACTCCCCGTGCCCGGGAATCTTCAAGTACAAAGGCTAATCTCGAACTCGAAATACGCAGGTTGATTGGTTATGGGTGTAAAAGCTTTACAGAATATAATTTATAGCTCATTTGTAAACAAAAACATCTTTTTCTTATCACTTAATATAAAGTGGTCATTTTGAAATAAGTTACATTAAAATGTTTTTTTTTTTTTCAATGAGAATGTGGCAGGTCAATAACATTTAGCAAGTCCGCGGAGATATCTAAAAAACATTTTTATTTATTCAAGTAATTGTGTACGTCAACAGTACTAAATAACACAATGGAGTTCAAATCACGTTCGAGAAGAAATAGTTTTATTTCATGTGTTTACAAAACCGGAAAAAACCGGACACGCAGGACTGCGCGGTTACTGTTTTCCGGTTTGAATATTTTCATGACGTCTGACGTGCGCTGAGACGTGACGAGAGCAAAGTAAACACAAAATCGGATATGTTTAACACGTTCTAACCGTAATTTTACAACAACATATCGAAATATTCTTTATTCAAATATGCTGCTACAAACACTTTCGAATCGTCAATAAACCTAAAATGTCAATTTTGTCAGTACCACAGAAAGCTACCAACAACTCAAACGGCAGTTGAACTTAAAGAGTCCGCACAATAATTAGCTTCCAAAATGAGCATCGACAACATCTAATTCCACGCATTAACATCAGCATAGTATTCTTGGATAGAATTATGTACTATTTAATTGTAATAAGTTTTTAGTATTGATTTTAAATCCTTTTATTTATCATGGTGTATCTTGTAAGTAAATGCCACACAATTGGTGTGCGGAGTTGTAACTACGTATAAGCTGTATTAAAATATGTAGATGGTCTGTAAACTTTTTAATATTGTTTAATCTATGAAAATAAATAAAAAACAGAGTGTCTGTTTGTTATATTAAAATAAAAGATTTTACTACTTGGATATGAATATGTATACAGTACATATACAATTTTTTTTTTAGTTTTATATTTTTTTGTCTGTCTGTTTGTTTCGGCTAATCTCTGAAACGACCGATTTTGTCGGGACTTATACTGACAGGTAGCTGATGTTATAAGGAGTAACTTAGGCTACTTTTTTCAAACTAAAAAAAAAACTACATTTTTATTTTGTTCAATTCCACGCGGATGAAATCGCGGGCATAGCTAGCATGCATATATAACGTCAAGATGAATTCAGAAAGCAATTTTCTCCTAAAGTTCAACATGTATAGAGCTAGTGTTCAGATGAATTATGAACGTAGCCTTATCGGTTTTGCTTATTTTGAATTATTCTCCGCTATTTTAGATTAGAAGACAGTTATCGGAGTACAAAGATATCAATTGGCAGCACTATCGCGCCTGGAAGCGCCGCGAGTAGTGGACGCTAATTACTACACGGCCGCGGCCGGTCGCTTCCAGCAGGTGCGGCCCGCGGTGGCGTTATCGCATGTTCTCCGCAAGTGGCAACTTCTACGTCCAGTTTGTATATCTTTTATTAGTGAGTACAAATCTACAGTCGCAAATATAACGGATCGATGATTTATTCCACTATCTAATAAGTTTTTCTACTATTACAGATAATGATCTACTCCGTGACAAAAAACACCACTATGCTTTCATATAACTCACACAGTGTTTATTTGCAACCGAACCCGCTACCTGCGATCGTGAGTCACGGCTCTTAAACACTAGTCTTCTGCTGTTCTAGGTCATTTATTTTAATATATACTGTTAAATGTTAGCCTTGACACTTGCCCCAGGGTTTTAAGTCTTTATTGCATACGAATCCGCCTAAGACATGTCGGTGAGACGAGAGAGGGAGCAGTTTATAAGACGCACTAGAGATATTGATTGACTGAGAATTGTAGGTTGCGGGTTCGATTTCCGCGAAACAATCTTATGTTGTTCACACTTTGTGCTATAATTATATGGGACCAACGTCCTCTGCGTAATATTATATAATATACTGCGATCGCCAACCCACCAGTCAGGCGTGGCGATTATCGTATATCCCCCATAAATATCTTTAGGGAAGCTTATGCCTTGCAGTAGGCGTCCATGGCTAAACCACGGCCCACGAAGACTTTATTTCTGAAAATCTCATCCGTTGTGCTACGCACATACCACAGTATATTACTAGCTGCTGGCATACACCATCTACGGTGTGTAATCTGGTGAAAAATAGAATGACGCAATTGACAAAACGCACACAAAGTGTTTAAGAACAGACGGCTTGACGTTTGTCTATCTCTCCCGTTCTGTAGCACACGTATCTTAAGACGTGAACATGTTAGTCACCGCGACAGGTATGTAACGGATGAGACGAGTCCGGTTCAGTTTCAGCTTATTTAATGTGATTAATAATAGCTATACAAAGCTAAAAAGGGATGAGTGTACAGCACATTAGTCATCGAAAATCTTAAAAGCTTTTTCACCTTTTTCCAAGCACTCTGTAAAAGGTGATCACTTTGAAATAAATAACATGTAGCAATCATAATTTCGTTAACGCATTTTCTTATAATATTAATATTGCTCTTTTTATATCTGAAACATTATCTATATCTTATTAATTTACTCATAATTGATTAAGGCCCTATTTTATATAAAATTAACATTCGTTTTATATCCTATCTAATAAGTAATTTTCTATTTATGTTGTACTATTTTTAATTTTACAACCTTATTCTGGTGAATGAAAGCGAGGAGGGACAGTCTTAGTCTTTTATGGGAGATGATTTTGATTTTGATGATGATTTTGTTATTGACAACCCGCCAAGGTCTAACCTTCTCCGCGTCTATGTTGCGTATTTAAACGATAGAGTTTTACAAATTTTAGCTAGATCTATAGAAAGCACTACTCAAACTTCACTAGAATGTGCTACTTAACGTGATGGAGTTTTTTATGCCTCCAAACTTTAGACTAATATAACGCCGTTTCACGAGTGTACTTTGATTATATCTCTAACTTATGTAATATGATGATATCTTGTTCTCTTACAAAAGCACATCAAGCTTGTGGGTGGTGACCACTACACATGATTCATTTCGCAAGTGACATTGAAATAAATTGGTGCGTCTCATTTATAATTTAATTGGTTGTACTTATTCCGTTACTGCTATTTTAACAGAGTCATAATTCAATGCTATGATAAAAGATTTACCATTGACATCACTGTAACAAAAGTACAAAATCTTAGCTGTAATTAATTTAACATACAATAGGTTGTTTGTATCGTGTTTAATATTATACATTACCGTTGATTCGTTCTTTTTGTTTCATTCAGTTAACGTTTAGATATAAGCTACTATAAGTTTTGTACTATGTTACACAAAACCTATATGAAACAAATAAAGTGAATATAAAAAAGAAGAAATTTCAAATGTAACTATTGTAGTGATATATATTATACGGAAGTAAGGTATGAACTAGTTAAAATACTATGCGAATAGACTTTGAAATCGTGCTTTTAAATACAACTTGATGTTGATGTTCATAAAACCTATGTCGTCGACATTGTGCTGTTAAGAGGAGCGGGCAATTTAGTGACCACGTAGTGGCAGAGGATCATGAAAAACATGTGCGTAAACAAGACATAACCAACCCAACCTAACCCAATACACAGATCTATGCAATCGCCTGTACAGACAGTTGTTCACATGTGAGGTCGAAGATCCCGATATACGAAAGATGTAATTGTGTTTTACGAGATTGAATTTAAAACTGTTTTCTTATATTTTGTTTCTGTGTAATGTTGACGTTTATGTATGTGTGATATTTGTGCTTTTCGGCAGAACACAGCGTGTCACAGGTGTGGTTTTGTGCGAATCTGCCACAACACATTATCCCAAGCATAACCACACAATTCACCTTCTGTTGAAAGCGTTCTCACGCACTTTTTATTTCCGACGCGCACTGTGATCCTGCACTGTTTCACTTTCCAGCTTCGACACAGCATGGACGCACAATATCACGAAACACCCAGCCCGACGGTCGCAGAGCACAGTCGTCTGCCAGCGCTGCGCGTGCGCAACTGACGGCTGGCGTCGACCAACCGCAGCCACTGCCGCGAGACAGACATAGCAGGCACCGTTTGCTAGAGTGAGACGCCAGTGTCACCCTCGCCCGTGTAATTCGCTACTAGATTTTCATGAGGCTGTTATTTTGTTTTTGACTATCACTATCTTCCCATTGGCATTCACCGGAACAGAGCGCTGAAGACTCCCACGGGAGCTTCGGCAAGTGACGTTATGACTATTGTTTCAATGAAGAGACAAACATCTTTTCATGGACTTACAGCCCTCGAGAGTGGATAAGACAGCTCTGTTAATAAATCAGCTAACCATCAGGTGGTCCATCGCCCGTTTAATAACGACGTAAATGTAAATTATTTCTTCCATAAATACATATCGAACGAATGAAACAAAATTAACATTATAATAAGCCACAAGTGCATCGAGTCACTCGGACATTGAGTTTATGTTTGTGCCCTTTTTTATGCATAAATGCTTTTTGTCTTTCGTCATTTAAAGCTTTAAGTTGCAGCTTTGCGTCACAGAGTGCTTAAGGCGCCTGGCCTATACCTCTAAGCTAAGTTTGATGGTATTCCTGCTAAGCTCTCTAGGTGAGTCACCCAATCACAAAGGCGGCAACTTCGTGATATAATGTTAATTAAACACGTACAGTGAGTCTGATTGGTTATGGGTGTACAAGCTTGAAAAGGGGTCAATGTGTAACTCATCTGTCAGCAAAAAGCTCCAAAACTATATACCTATTTCGAATAACCTTGTATAAAGCAATCACTGGAAAAAGTCTTAATTTATTTCTTTTTACTGGAATACGATGGGCCGATCCGATCCGAATTTTGAAAATGCTTTTTCTTACTATATTATAATATTTAATTAATATTTTTTAAACAATTCATTTTCCTATAAAGTGTACCAAACTACCTAACACATCATAATGTATAAATAGTTTAAAAGTGGCGAACCTAATCTTAGTGTTTGCTTTTCTGTTCGCTGAAACTGAAGTAATGTTGAAAAATGCTGAAAACGTGGGCATATGGAACGTTGAAGTTAGTTAGCCTAGAATTATTTCCATTAACTAACAGTGAAAGCTCAATGGGGAGCCAAGCTTTTAGATTGTTTTGTTAGTACTCCATGAGTTACTGGACCTAAGGGTTTCCTACGTAACCTCTCTATATTTGCTGTTCTCAGGTGATCATAAATTTCTACAGCTAACAATTTTACGACCACGTGAAGCGCTGGGAGAAGTGATGCCAGAAACTCCAACAACGCTTCTTTGATTTATATTTCAAATGGAGAACAATAATGTAGTTATGAAAATAGGTTATCTGTACAATCGCGTCGTAGCGCGTGCAGGGCGCCCGCCGAGCACGTATTTTCACTATAATTGTGGCAGTTTTGTAAATAACGACCTCGATGTTGTTTTTAATGAAGTTTCTAAACTCATTTTAGTCAATTAAGGAATCCGAACACGCGTTTAAAATGCAAATTGATTCATACTCTCGCATGCCGCTCTAGAACTGATCGTGTCCATCTAGTATTGAATGTTTCAATTTCCCGCCGGCCGGCCTTCCGTATCTCTAACTGGCAATTCAAATAAATGTACTCAACATTATGGTAACTAATAATGTAAATATGTACATATATTTATATGTATATATATCATAATAATATTGTATTTATATACGGTGTTCAATATTCCACATTTAAGAAAAAGCAATGTATAATATATGAGTTTAACACTCTATGTATTAATATAAGCTTGTTATACCTATATATAGATTTCGTAGAATTAGTAACCTCTTTTGTGGACAAACTACGTAATATGACGTCACACGAACTCGTGCGTGTATTTTTATTACACTGATGTGACTCAAGATGCGATCGCCGCCGCACAGACACTGGCGCACAATCTGAGGATGCCAATATGGGATAGGGATGAGCAAAAATAAACAAGACACAAATGACTTAAAAAAATATTAATAATATTAAGCATGCAGAAACGTGAGCAAAAATAAATAAGGTTATATTAAAGGTAATTGAAAAAACAAAGTCACGGACGCTAGTGTCAGTGGAATCAAGAAATATTAAAAAATTACAAAACAAAAAAAGGTAACAATGTGTAAATAGTAGTGGATAGTAATAAGAAGAAATAAAATAATAAATCTTTAATCACCGCAAACAACTAAAACTGTTTAACCCTTTTCCAATGCAATATTAAGAGAGACTTTCATATTAAGACGAGCGCAACCTTGGTCGCGTAAGAACCTTAGAAACAGAACTCAACAGCGTATCGAAGTAGGGCGTCGATCTAGGTAGCTCGTTACGTGCATTTAGAAGTTAGAAAGTGGATGAAAGTAATCACAAGAAAACAAATAACAAGCTTGATGATAACGTCGAAAAAATACGTAAAATTAAACTTATTTTCGATCAAGAGCTTAACGATGTGGACATAATATTAAAGAGAGGCTTGTTATTTACAAATTAAAATTATGCGCATGTCCTTAAGTGCAAAAATGAGCTTATGTGAAAATATTTTAAAGTTCGGTTGCCGCGCAATATGTTGATAAAAAAAATTTCTCCATAATCTATAGTTAATATAATTTACTATGTATAGAAGCGACGTTGCCGGTGAGAACCTTCATATTTATACTTCTCATAACGAGTAAAAGAGCTATGTACTTTAATAAAATAAAGTTCAACTAAAGACACCAGTTACAAAAATCAGTTCACACTTTCCAATTATGATAAAAATTATATAAAAATTATTCCTTACCGAACTCACACATGCTGCCGCGAGATAGGATACTGAAATTACTTCTGATTCATCAAACCATATTTGTGGGAAATGAAAAATACGGCACGCACTACCCGGCCGGGTATCATTTGCTACCTCGCAATCAACATAATGACTGCGCGGCTAGCCAGCTGCACTACCAAGGATTGTCGATCGAATCGAGTTCAAATATTCTTATATTTTATTTACAATCCGCGCGCGTTCCTCGGATACAGTCCTTGTGCGCCGGAATAGTCGAGTAACCAATTAACTCATTCCTTATTAGCCAGTGCGTTCTAAAATACGCCTTCATTTGAACACGATGTATTTTTAAATTTTACTTTAAAAAACCTATTTTTGAATACATAGTAAAAGTTTGAAATTTTGAATTTAAAAACGTATTTAAATAATTTTAAATGAGATGGAAATTATCGCGTATGATTCAAGAAGTACCTTCCTTAAGTCAAACACTTTCAAAGGACAAAACTTACTTTATTAAATACCACTGAGTGATAAATTCCAAAAATATGCATAAATTTAGACATGGTTACATATTACAGAATTTATAATAGAAGTAATAACTAAAGCAAGTTTTATTTCACAACATTCTTAACTTCAGCATCACATTCAAATCTTCTTATATAATCTCAAATCTAGAATCCAGTTTTACATTTATTTATATAATTATTCTCTTAGGACAGTGCCTACGTGTGTGTCATAAAAAGATTGACAAAAAGTCAATTCAATAGAAAATAAAACCTGATTGTGATCACCTATCGTAGCGTACTTCAACTTAAAGCTGCAAGGGTTCCAAACGCACCCTGATCTGCGAATACTCGCAGCCTACATACTACATTCATGTATTTCGTAAAATCGTTACTACAGTAGAAGAGCAATTTAAGCCCAATTGTTATTATCATTGTAAATCCTTTACACCGTATTGTTAACCTGTACGTAGTTGTCCACATGAAATTATATAACCTTAATATGTAATAATCTATATGCATAAATGAGCAGTGGTAGTCCAGCGGTAAATGACAGAGGCTTGTGATTAAAGTTCGCTGTATCATTATCACACTTTATGCATTTATTATATGGGATTGCCACTGCTTACAGAGAAGTTTCCAGAGGATGGGCAGCAGCGTCCTCTGCATACGATAACATCACACTGCGTTCGCTAACCCTTCTGTCAACCGCGTCGATTGTCATGTACCTTCCCATTGATATCCTTCGGGCAGCTATAAGCCTTCCAGGGGCCATCTATGGGCTCAAACTTCAATATATAATTCAAACAACTGCTGATATTTGGAAAATAAATTCACTTTACATTTGATTTCATCATCATCTCGATTAAGCCGTAGAACATTCACTGCTGAACATAAGCCTTCCCTATAAATTTTTGATTTTCTATCCACCTTCCAAATACATCTTACCCTGCGCTGGTCGCTCTTCCGTTACCTCTCCAGAACCTTTCGCCCCAGCAGCCAACTTCAACTTGCCAATCCGCTGAGCTACTTCGGTTAAATTATATTATTTATGTTTACTGTGTACTTTAGGAAAATTCCGGGCACATGGATTTATGTACTGTACATTAAAATACATAAATAAATGCATTGTATTGTTATAATAATAACGGTGACAACCAAACTACATGATACTTCAGTTCTGAATCTTAAAATCTAAACACATGTAGAAATAATTTAACCGTCTAGAAGCTTCTGATCAATTATAAACTGTTCGACGACCCTTGCGCGCTCAAGGTGATCTAGCCCAAACGCAGTGATGTTGCCAGATGCAGTACTGCAAGACATTTTTTGAAATCAAATCAATCGACTTCATGTGCCGACCCGTAGTAATTCGAATGCCCGCACGCGCTTGCAGGTCGATTCCAATTTCACCCACAAGCGAGATAAAACTCAATTATTAACACACTAAGGTATAATTTACTATTACGCTTGTATTCAATAATCTTATTGAAAAATGGAATAATCTCGGATTACGACAGTCTAATTGAATCTTTATTTATTACAGCATAACGTTGAGATCTCTATTGAAGGTTTACGGAGCGTCGACGGGTGCCTGCAGCCGGCTGCGGTGAGCGCCGGACTCTCGGGATGAGCGTTTTATCAATTTGAAGTCTGCGATCCGCGCTATCACAGCAGTAGGTGTCAAGTTCAATGAACCGTGCGTGTATAATTTATTCTTCGTACAAAAGCCTTACAAAAGCCGGCCGCTCGGTTCAGCCAAGAATTATTTAATTAATTAGAATCAATGAACACCGTAGACAGACATATTAGCATTATCCATAGCGCGCGCTTATGTCAGAAGACAGAAGAAGGACGTTACCAAAAAAACATAATTTCATAATAACTACAACCAAATTTACCTCCCGTATGACTTCCTTACTTAACGTATGTAGTTTAGTTCCAAATACGTCGCATTCGAAAAAGACCTCTCTAAATATTTTTTAATATATTTCGACAAATTTTTTTAATACAGTTGTAGAGAGTTTAATAATATATATGACAGTATATAAGAATTTCAGTTTATGTACTAACTTGCTACGAACCTTACGACTTTATCTAGAACCATAAAACTAGGATACTTGAAATGCGGTAGGAAAATTTCTTTCGGAGAGTAGAAGTCAGATATGAATGATATTTACAAAACTTCATCCATTAAAGCGGCGTTCGTAAAAAGTAATATCGGTTCATAAAAGCATATTTTTAAACTATTGCTCCAATGTATAAAACTTAATCTGAACATTTTCTTTAATACTCTTCATTGTACACGCTAGAAAAGATTTAATAGTCGCATAACAGTACAGACAATCCTTGTATATGAGTTGAGATGATAAAATACATGCTATTGTATGAATACCTTCCATTTGCCGCCGCATCGGTGGAAGCATCACAAATCGTAGGTGCTCCGGTAAATTAGATTAAACTTTACCTAAAACAAACAAAATTAAATCTTATAGCTTTTTACATAAGATTGATTATAAAACGATACAAAGTTGAAGGGCTATCAATTTATAATTTAGGCTTGTAGTTAATAACTACGGATGTAATTCAGTCGGAGTTTCTTTCTTTTTTTTTTGTTCGTGACGTCACAGCGGGGCGGAACGCACCCTCCGTGACCGGGGCGCTTGCGTCGCAGGTGAAAACAGTGGAAGTTATAACCAAAGTAATAATTTATGTACAGTAGGAGTATATAATTATAGAACTGTCACAGGCAACAGCGCGCGTAGCACTGGCCACTGGGGACTTAGACCTGCGTAGAACATCCACCTGCAAGTGAACAGATGTGAAGGTCGACGAGAAACGATAGAAGCAAGTTGGTCTTGTTGAAAATCTTTGGGTAAGGCAGCAGTGGACATTTTAAATGGAACAGTTGCAGGTGTCTTACACCTAAAAGAGTATAAATGTAACAATTAAACTAAAATTTGTAGCTGTAGTATAAGAATAAACCTTTATGTATTATAGTATCTATTTATTTATGTAATATAAGTATTATTAGTATTTTGTATTTTAATATCTATGAACAACGCCTCTATGACTTGATCACCACCTGCTCTATTCCTTCTTGGTAGCAAAGTCCATCCAATTATTGTATGGAAGAACATTTTTCATTTTCATTTCCTGTTTATTTATATACAACAAATGAATAAAAAACCTACATATCTTAAAACTCATTGTTTTTATTAGAAACAGTTTTAAAAATAAATGTCATAGATTTTGATTTATTTTCTAGATTTAGCCACCATCTGCACCAACATCGAATTTCAGGTTAACGTTTATTTATGGGACACTTCTAAACGTTTGATTTTTTTTTTGTAAATCATAATATCTATTCCGATATAACTTTAAGTATAATAGAGCACACAGTTTTATTTAAAAACAGCAACTGTTGAGTTTCTGGCTGGCTCTTCTCTACGGATCAACGTTCCGAGTTGGTAATAGCTTACTGCTTTTAATGTTTATAACAATCGACGATTCAAAAGTGTAAAAGCCTGCGCGAATAAAGATACTAGAAATTTAAGGTCTTGAAAGTTAGACCCTCTGAGAATTTTATGGTTTACGGGGGAGCATCTGAAAGACGAGACTTTCTCTTGTATTCCAAGTTTATTAATTATCACTGGTCGCTCGAGCTGTTCTTGCACGACGCGCGGCGCAGCACCTGCGGGCGCCGCCGCCCCGCCTTCCTCTTTGACCTCGTGTCAGGAAGCAATTACGTTACGAATTCCAAATACTCAAGCGAACTACTCTCGACTCTGTGCTAACGGATTAAGAGATAAATTTAAATGTAATAATAAAGAACTAAGAGTTATAAATCAAATAATTAAACAGGTAGATTCATAAGTTCATTTTAAAATAGCTCGACTTTTGGTTGTTATGAATACGGTGCTGGTTTTTGTATTGGTGCTTTTAAAACAACATGAGCTAAAAAAACAAATGATTTACTATAAATTAAGGGCTGGCTTTTTTTCTTAACCTGTAGACACACGTATGGGATAACATAGCATAGTTACTGCCTGACCCGAAGTTCCCGAGGGTGCCTTCGAATTATGTTAGGAGGTTTAGACTAGTCGCCCTTCGTGCTCTGATTTCTCAAGCCCGTAATATAGTTAATGTCGATAAAGTGACAGTGTGGACACAGACTAAAAATAAACATTGCAGTTTTGAATTAACGCAGCAGTGTTGTCAGTCTCCATAATTTGATATTTACCGCGTCATTGCCAGTCTGCGCGGTTGGCAGCTGTCATTTAAATGTCAAAGTGAAATGTCATAATATAGATATAGGCTATAATTGTAAGAGTAATTATTTTTTGTAATTACTTGAACAAAACTGAAATAAAAGCTTTAAATATTATCCATTTGTTTTTACATGTTAGAAATTCTTTATTATAATAAAATATTATAATTAGTATACTGTTATATAACGTTATCTATATCGATAAATATAAATCATCAAAAGTATTGTTTATTGAAAATTTCGTAAAGGTTCTATCTATTGCACTTGGTTTTTTTCACATCTACGTTAAATACGAGTATTCATTTAAAAAAAAATAAAAGCGTAAAAACCAACACTTTCGTTTTTCTATACAAAGTTCCGAGAAAATTAAAATGGCTGTCTCTTAGTGTAAGTAACATTTGACGTCAATCAAAATATAAACATATAATTATCTCTATTACACTACGATCGCCAACTTGTCAAGCGTGGCGATTATGGTATATCCCTAAATATTACTGGGAGAGTTCTATGCCTTGCAGTGGGCAGCGTTATTTAATTACATTACGTCATGGTCATGATCATTTTAGCCCTGTATCGACCACTGCAGGACACAGACCCCCACACCCCCCACCCCCGCCACAGATTTCCAAAAGGAGCTATCTGCAACCTGCGTCATTGAACCACCATTCGTCCAATACGTAAACGGCGTCGGCCTTCCGGCGCCGCCACCGCAAACAGCGTGGGCGGCCGAGGTAGGATCTGTATCCTTCCTTAGATTGCCGAGTGGTCCACGCTACCGTCAACACTTAACTCCTCACTCAGTACACTTCAGCAACACTGACCAGACATGCGCGCTAGTCGCGAGTTCTGCCGGCCAGCTGGGTCGCGCTGGGTTTGTGTCCTCGAGAGTTGGCTGGGTTGCCCCGCTGCCTCTATCTCGCGGCCACTACCTTTGTGACTACCTCGTCTCCCCGCCGAGTCCTAATACGAGTTCGGAATCTCGAATCTTGTAAATTTATATAGTTCACGGGCCCCTCCGTTCCGTGAACTCATTACCGATGAAGCTGTAAAAGCCGCAAGACTAACAGCACAAACTTCATACGAAACAATGGACAAAACAATGAATGAACCACCTTAACAAGGTCTAATGTCTTGCTGAGTGCGAAATAGAAAACTTACTTCAGTAATACTCTTAGTATTTATGACTGAAAGGTTTATAAATAAAGGGATGACTTTGAAATGGAATTTAAATGTATTATCCTTATTTAAGTGGACAATATAATATCTATCGAGAGTAGGAAGAATTCTGATGATCAGGTTGGATGTAAATAAACTTTTGTTTTATGACCTGTATTTTTTTTCAATGTGGAGAACATGTGTAGAAAAAAATATATTTTTTTATTAGTGACGCTGTGCGCAGGAGTCGTGCTGAGCCCGTGAGGAATGTCCTCGAACTAATCACACGCAAGCGCCGCCCGGTGGCTACATATTTTATATCTTCATTAATTCACAGCTACATAACGGAGCCTCCGTTCCCCACATATAACTGCGTAACATATCCAGCAGTCGACTCATATACAATTAAAAATCAGGAGCGGACAACATTTTATTATAAAGGATTATTCATAAGATATCTGCGCCAAGTAAAATTAGTTTAAGTATCGTCTTTATTATACAGGTTTAGTTTTTTTGTGTATGTAAATGTTTGTGTTGTAAATAATATTAACATTTAATATAATTTTTACAAGCACGATGTATAAGCTTTTACAAAAGGAATTTGACAACAATAGTCATATAACGTTTGTATGTAAAGGGTTATTACATTGTAAATAACTTCATAGAAGATAGCATGCTTTGGATGTGCCATCAGACATTTTCAATACTTATTGAATAAGAAATTCTAAATATTAAAAAAACATAGTTCTTTCGCCTGTTAATAGGCTCAATTTGATGTCAATAACAGACATAGCCTATTGTATGATAAAGAAGAATTATTTGATTATCAATTTAATTACATTGATAAAAATTAGAATCAATGTTGGCTTTTTACAGTCAACAAGTTTCCGAATGCGCTCTCATCAGTCTAGAAACCGCAACGAAGTCACTACCAACATTTTATCACAAAGTAATCTAGAGTCAAAAGTTATTTACAGAATCCATAAATTACATTGAAGTGAAACCGCCTATTTGTGTACAACAAATAAAATAAATTCCATAAAAAGCATAAAAGTCAAGGTGACAAGCTGCGCGTATCTCATAGATTACGCCGCGCTTAACTACGTCATTTGTATTGCAGAGTCTTAACTACGGCGACTTCGCGGCGACTAATTTGCATGCGCAAGCGCGCGCCCGCCTCGACGTCGCTGCTGCTTGCACAGTCCCTCCGACAGATGGCGCTCGATTACCAAATCATATTTACTATCAGCTACTACATGCCGAGCTCAGGTGTTTTAGCTACCTTTTTGTGTGGAGGAAACCTTCATGGAATACCCTTCCATCACCAGGAGAAACCAAAGAATTATACGGGACTACTACGAACAAAAAATGCAAACATCGACTTTCTGTTTTAACGCCTTTAGTACACGAAAACGCTGTCGCATACAATGATCTAGTGTCTCAATGTCTTATGGTACAGCTGGCGCCCCTTCATGCTATTAAAAAAACGCGAAAAAAATTAGCTCTCACGGCACCGCAGGGACCACCGTCAAAGGCATTTTACAACTCTTGAAGGATAGTAATATAACTTCCTCTAACATCCACATCTCAGCGAGTAAATAACGAACTGGTTTATTGTTCCCTTGAAATAACGCTATTTACATCTTTTCATCTACACCTTTACTGAATTCGAGGTGGATGAGAACTGTCTGAAGAGGAACCTCAACACGAGCCCTTATTTTATTCATTTAAAGGAGATAAAACAATAAGTTTATATTAAAATTAAACATTTTTTATTGTAGTATAACGATTACTGTTTAAGAATTATTATTAATGAAAATAGAGAGACTTCTACCACGACGACATGTATATAACGCACAGTTTGTTGAAATTAATTGGACCTGTTACTAAAAATACGTGATAAATATATCTCTTTTAAAATCAAGGTATACTGAAAAATTCTTTTTATTTTTGCAACATATCAATAACATATGAAAATATTTATTTAATTTTAATGTAATTAAGGAAAAAAATAGAAAAGAACGCGGCGAAGATAGACCCCCCACTGGGTCAACCGACGACATGATTAAGTTCGCGTGAAGTCGCTGCTGAAGATCTTTGACAGAAGTCTATGCCTTGCAGTGGGCGTCTATTAAATGATATGAATGAATGAATGAAAGGAAACAAACAGTGTGTACACAAATATGGGAGTGTATTCTAATACCGTACACAGGTCGGCTTCGAGTGCCGGTCTGGCGCTGAAATCAGGGAGGAGTCAATAGCCTCACTGATAAGCGGAAAGGATACCAGGGAAGAATTCCTCTCTTATTGCAAAAGAATCACACAATATGCAATAGAAAGAAATAAAAGTTAGGCATAGATAACAAATAAAAACTAACAAGACAAGTTAAAAAAATAAAATAATTTAAAACTGTGATATAGAATAGATAAAAATGTGATACAATAAAAATAAAAATTAAGAAAATATAAAATGAAAAGAGGATGAAAGAAAGGAAACAAAGCAAAAGGGAAAGAAAGCAGAATTGTGGCATAAAAGAATAGAATGAAAGATTATGTGAAGTATGAAAGTAGAGAATGAAAATAAAAAATAATTATGTGAATAAATAAAATTGCCCATAAAGTCCCTGTCCCACCAAAGATAGGGGTGTGAGAGGCCCCCAATAGCGGGGGCCATTAAAAAAAACCGTACACAGATGCCCACAAAAGTGTTCCAAATTTTATGAAGTTTTGTGAAATGTATGTATAACAAGTTATTCGTTATTTTTGATGCTTACCTCATGTACATCACTATTTTCTTAAATGCATTAATATTCTTTGTAAGTGTCCAATAGAGTCCATAGTAGAAAAGGGTTTTGATACCTCTGTAAGTGTGGACAGAGACCGCGCATCTCATGATCAGATAAAGTTTATGAATGGGACAACGTTTTTGCAACAAGTCGTTGTCCGGTACAAGCGGCCGGCTTGAAGGACACCTTGGTTAATGGAACTACTTTACAAGACGAACTAGCTGGTACTATATGGCACGACGACCCGACTGTGCGGACACTAGGCTTACAATTTTGTATTTTATAATCGTAAATCAGAACTCATTGTTAGCAAAAAAGGGCGTATTGTCGACGCAGATTTAAGTTCGTGCCAAAATATGACCACAGCTGGGCGTAGTCCTCACCCAAAATGTAAACCTGTAGGATTCTAGTGGGAAGACAATGAAAGAAAGGTGATTAATGAAAAGATTAGGATAAAAATGAAAGTAATGAAAGAATTTGTGAAGAATAAAAGATGAATGATGAAATGAAATTGAGAAGGAAAAAATATGAGAACGCAAATAATGAAATCTTTTTTAAAAAAATGTGAAAAACTCACACTCAACCTGTGTACACAAGACGGGGAAGTTCGAAAGGCCCTCAAAAACGGAGGCCACAGTAATACAAAAAAGAAGTCCCTATTTAATTTACTTTATATTTTTTCTTTTTTTTTAATCTCTTTTATGGTTATTATTTCTCATTAAGAAAGAGTTCTACAGCTATATCTAGTGGATGAGCAACATTTTAGGATCTGTCACTGGTGGGTCTGTATACGTAAACAAATAAATAGTTCTTATGTCGTCTCTTCACGGTATGTTTAAACTAGTGTTGAGATGGAGATTTATTTAAATAAATGAATATCAGTTGGACAGTTTAACGAAATACAGCGCGCGTATCTACTTTTAAATCGTATAATAAAGTATTTAGATTACTTTACGATAGCACGGTGACCTCCGCGGGCTCATTTCGAATGTAAATCTTCCCAGCGCTGGGCAATAAACCATCGGGCATGCGGCGGCGCCACTCTACGCAGCTTTCTATTCTAAATTACGGCCAATTTAGCTGATTAGGCACGAGACGAGCCGCCTGCGCTGCGGGGCGGGCTGTGGGTGATTGAAAATAAATATCAGCAGCACCAACTCTACTCACGTTGCTGTTCCGCGACAAGTCATCGCTACAAGTTTTTAACTAACCGCGAAAGCGATATAGGCTGGACATGGACAGCTCAAACGTAATATTTATTTATTATAATTACAAGCCTTCTACTTATACTCTGTTAATGTAGATGCTGATAACCCGAAGGCTTTTACAGCTTCATCTGAGCTGAGTTCACGGAACGGAAGGGTCCGTGAATGTATGGGATATGTATGATCTTGATGACGGACTTGGTACCTTTTCACATTCGAGTAGTCAACCCAAGGTCGTTTCAATTATATGTTTTTTATTTTACGTTTGTCCGACAGAAAGATTTATTTTACCCTCATTTTTAAATGAAATGCTAATTAACTATATTTGTGAAAGCTTTTTGAAAGAAAAAAACTGAAAAAGTTTTTTATGAACTTTTATTAGGTCAATGCGCTCTTGAAACCCTCGTTAACCTTTAAGTTAGACGACGTGATTATGTACGAGTTTCTACAAAACTGAGCTCATCTGACATTACAAATGTTAAAATTTAAAATTATCCAAGGTATGAAATTACGATAGTAAATAAATAAAAACAGAAGAAATAAAGAAATAAAGTTAATTTAACATAAATGTTTATAATTTACAGAACAATGAAAAAAGGAAATCTTATCCGCGCGAATGCGCTAGCGCCGTATACCAGGAGCTGGTTAAACTTAACGGTCGGCGTCCTCAACGTCCGCGTAGCTCTCCACGCCGCGTTCACAATGAGGCATCGATCAACATCAACCTAGTAAAAGTGGCAATGGAAATCAAGTGTTAAATAAGTCTCAACGTAGACGCTGTAAGAAAAACTTGTCGTTTTGTGTAGCGTCGTATAAGGTACAAGAGGACAGCGATTTTATTATACAGTCAAAATATTTTTCTGCACCGTTATGTTTTGTATGACTAAAGTTGTGTGTGACTTAAATTATAGGACAACTAATTATTTTCCTGTAAATAACACTTATAAGATTTTAAGATTATTAATTAGTTCCATTTTGTTATTAAGGCAATCAAAAAAACCTTCACTCCAGAAAATGGAGTCTCCCTACCACAAACGGTAATTCTGGGCTAGCATGTTGTAATGTGGAGTCCTACACTACATTAGTGACTCTGAAGCGGGTGTTGTTAGGAGGTGGACTCTAACCGAGGAATAACGATAGCAGTGCTAGGACAGTGAGACAGGAGAACCTACTGGTGAGCTCTAACCCAAAGGATAATCGCGAAAGGATTTTAAACAAAGACATCTCACATAATACCGTCTCCCTTCTGGAGAATACCATAGATACCAGAATACCTTATTTAGGATTGGATATTTTCCTCCTAAAAAAAAAACAAACAATTTAAGTTCAAACCTATTTCAATACCTAAACGCTACATCGCATGACTTGTCCAGTTAGAGAAATCCGTTCGGTGAAACAGTTGTTTTTTCCGGCAATAAAAGGAGCGCGGCCGCTGCATAACTTGACGCCTCCGATTAGCAATTCTATGGCAGGCCTCGCGCCCCGCACCCCTTGCCCCTCGCCCGACATCTTACTCCGCTGCAAACCCACGGGTGAATTAAAAAACTCATAAATGAAATTTATCGATTTGTTGCCTTATTGATTAAATTACCCTAACATTGTCAAGTTATAAAGTTTTTGATGTCTTTGGACGGAGAAATATATAGTGCGAGGTAATCACTGTGGTTAGAACTGAACAGCCTAAACTATGGGTAAAGGTACGCAAACATTTGTGTAACAGGTACAAGGTGTTTGCTGTTCATCGCAAGGATTTCAAGGCCATTACGTGTACATTCTATCAGAGGCGTAGAGTAAAAGAGGTGTTAATAAGATGGTCGACTCCGGCAAATAGCACATACCATTGTACTTGATAAAGTGAAGATATCTTTAATCTATTCCACATCCAAATCGTTACCGCATTCTATGGGTGCGTTCTCTTTATACCTACCTTCGGTAATGCGCACACGTATCTAAACGCAGCTGAAGATAATAAACGTACAGGCTATCGTTTTCACGATCACCTTTACTGACAGAACATATGACTAACCGTCAGATGATAAGCCTGTTCATCTTGACATTTTCTAGAATAACTTCGGTGGCAGAAACCTGGGTGCAGATAGCTCTCACAAAGTCACTTATCAGCTGTAATAACAAAAGTTTACATCTCGCTGTTATTCCCAGGTTCAGTACACGCATGTAAGTATACCAAAAGCTGGTCGCGGCGTTGCGTGCAGATCCCGCGGGCGATAGCGGCGCCGGGCTCAAACCCGCGACCGTCTAATTGGCGGCCGCAGCGCGCGCTTAATTTGGTTATCTAAACTGCGCACTTCTTGCGCGGCCGCGGCGGCTAATTGCGTATCAATTAAAACGCCCGGAGGCTGCGTGCTCCGAATAAAAAAAAACTTATGTTTACCCATAAAGCTGGCCACTCCTGTAGTTCGATAAGAGAAACGCATTAACAACTAATTTAGCTCCGGGAGCAGGTCTGCGGCGCCCGGCGCGGGGCCGGCGGATTGCAGTTTAACAAAGTAAAACTTTGCTATATTGAAAAACTGTGTCGAGATAAAACGACGTAAATAGTTATGTACATATAAACGATTTAAATGTCCTATCTTAGCTATGAATTACAAAATTTATTTTGTACCTTAACCAATATGGGAATTGGCGACGCACTGATGGCCGTGTGAAAAGAAGATCTCTTAAAATTGACGCCGCAAACACTCAACGATCACACTTGCGTCTTTTAAATTCAAGCCGAATTATATTTTTTATAATAAACTACAACAAAGTGTTAGGAAAGTTATTACAAAAAAGATGAAAGAAATCCGTAAAGTCCTTCTCAGGTTTTCTTTCTAATGGCTCCCGTTTTTGGGGATCACTCGTTCCATCTATCTTACAACTATAACAGGGACTTTTTGTTCTTTTTATCAGCATTTTCTCTTCACGTCCACCACAATTTCTTCCATTCTATCCTCTTGTGTTTATATCCTCCCGTATTCTCTTTTGCAATACGTACACTTAACACTCAGAGCTTAAATTTCATTGAAAGATACATGCATCTGCGGCCACACCCGCGCCGCTGGAGTATGTAGTTCTGCTTTAGAAATTGTCACGTACCGTTACACAAGGAAGCTCCTTATCGGAAATCTTCAATCATTATATATATTAGTATGTACATATAGTATATATGTGTGTCATAAATATTGCACTGTTCTTTACCCATTTTATATAATTCACAAGGCTATCCCAGTTACCCAAATGACATTTGCGGATTTCACTGGTTCAACGGAGTGGGGCGTAGAGGGCGCCTATACTAAGACCTCTTTAAAGTAGCAAAGCTCGAAAGCTCTCGGGGGATCCCCAGTTCGAGCCGGTACTTACAATTATTTGATGCTCCATGGCGTGGCTTGACTCTCAGTCCAGCCAGCTAGTAGGAGCATTTAGAGGACCTGGAGTTTGGCTGTCACTTGTCGTTCGTGGGTTTTTCTAGCGCAGATTCAGAGTGAGACGGAGGATTTTCCTGCGCTCCGTCCATCGCGAAACTGTTACAGCTTTGGATTTTCAGCCATTCAAACTAATTTTAGTGACTCGTTGTCTATAACGTCATCTTTCTTTCGCATGATGTGACCAGATTTTTTTTAAATATAGGGCTATACTTTATGATCTAATAGAGTAAAATTTCGTTTTTTTTTATAATTACAAAGGTTTTACTCTAGGAAGTATCCTACCTAGCTGATTATCTATAGGGAACTTGATATTTAAAAAAATATATATATGACATAACTATTTTAAAAGGTTAAGTTATTAAAACATGATTACATGTGTTTTAATGGCTCCACGTTTGGATTTAAAAATTCTTCGATTTCGGATAGTCTTTGAAAATATACTTGTAAAATTAAGAACTTATGTTTACATACAGATATACTGTAGTGATTACGCTGTTGGTGCAACGATAGTAAGGACGGCGAATCTAAAGAAATCTAATCGAAAGAACGAGGTTTTTTTAATGAAGATAGAATAGATCCAGCCGTCGACGCCTGTTGGAAAGAGAGCTCACAGCAAAAGTACGAAGTCTTTATTCATATGTCAAGGAATTACGATATTTTCAATGAATAAAGCTGTGTAAGCATTACATTTTCTTTATAGTCATGATCGCTTCAAACGTGCGACAGCTGCTGCAAGACATGGACTTCCCCCAGAGGCAACGACGACGACCGGCCGCGCACTGCCCGCGTTCAGCTACTTGTTGCTATCATTATTACTCTTGGCCTCTGTCTATATACAACAGTGAGTGAACGATTACCAAAAAGCGTTCCGTGACCTTCAGACGGACATTCATCATTAAATATAAAAAAAATAGCACTAGGATTGGTCGATATTCATAAACGAGTCATATATTTCAGGCCAAGCTTGGTAATCAATTGTCGCTGCCGGGTTCCCAAAGGAGACTACGAATATCTCAACAGTTTAGACAGCAATAATGACGGGTTGTGAGTGGGAGCCGAAATTCGGTCAACAGGTAGATGTACAGTCGCGCACGCAGCACGCAGCGCGCAGCCCTAGAATTAGGAGCCATTAGCCTCCGGCGTTGCGGGCGTCATTTATACGACGCCATGGGAGATTCGGGAAACACCGCCGCTACATAATTGTTGGACGTAGAACAACTTAAATTATTATGTAAATGTTTAGCTTCAGTGTGGGATACGAATAGATTTTTTGTTTCACACGAAAACAACGCATTCCTAACGAAAATGAAAAGCTATCATCAAAATGATAATGAAGAATTACAACAGTTTTAGATTTATTATTCAAAAGGCCACAAAATTCTTTCCCTTTTTTGTGGCTCCCAGGGGTAATCTTGACGACCTGACCAAGACACCTGGGTATGAGGAAGGACAGTATCATGAAGGGTCTCTACTCACTAAAAAAATAATTTTCCTCTGCGTTGATGTTAAATGCCCAGGTAACTCCTCGGGGAACTTAATGTGATTCCAAGTTTATGTTAAGTCCAGATATAGTTGAATTAGTTTCACCTAGAACTAGAAGTTACTTGAAAACAAGAGTGAATTAAACATGTTAGTTAAAAAAAGAGTCGAAGCGACGACCCATCGGATCTACTTTTATTGCTTCGTGCACTGACCAATGCATGTTAACTATACAACTAACGGGATGAAATAAAAAGTGGGTCCATTACGTAGCAATTTGAGAGAAAAAAGTAAAGTCGTAAATTACCATTAGGGACATAGCGACAAGCCTCGAGTGCCTGCGTCTCGTTGCGGGCGGCGCGGCGTCCGAACTAATCCGTGCAGCGACAGTTTTCAAATATTTCTCTCGTGGACACCCCGCGGGCCCGTCGCTTAGTAATCGAACTTTCTAGACTTGCTGCACGTGAGTCGAAGCTGCAGCTATAGGGCTGCCAAAATCATATCATTAATGGGTATTACATTCCCCAATTTCAATTTGAATATTTGCTTTGTGGCAGTCGTTTTCTACTAGACGGATCAACACAAACGGCGCAAACGGCCTGTTAAATGACTGAGACATTTGGATAACTTAAATTGCATTATTTTTCCATATAAACTTAAAGAAGAATTCAATGACATTTACAACAGTAACCTCATTATATAAAGACCTGAATATGTTTGTTGTATAAAAGTCAAATTTGATAATATTTTCTCTTAATTTATTATAGACTTCGTTTAATATCAATGTCATATACAATTAGAAAAAAGTTAGAAGAAAAAGGATTTCGAGGCGATGATACAGCTCCGAGCTATACTACTCTAACTATTTTATAAATGACACCTGTATTCCAATCAGGTAAAATAGTGTTAAGAAGCGACCCGAGCTGAGGCTTCCCCGGGAGCCTTCGAGTTTCGCTACTTTAAAAGAGGTCTTAGACTAGGCCCACTCTGCTCTCTTTCACCTGAAACCCGCGAAACCTGCAAAAACTATTTGAGCAACAGTGACAAATGGACCGAAAAAAAAACCTCTTTGAAAGTGATCATTAAAAAAATAACTTCGGTATATTGTTGGCCTTGCTTACACCAGGACCTGTTTGGTGCCTTTAATTCTAGATTCCATAAAATTTGGCTTTTCTGGTATTCATGATATATAAATAATGTGGACTACATAAATAAATGAATAAATCCAGTTAAGATTTTTGGACTCAGTATTTCTCCTTACACTTTTTGAAAAATTTTATTCTATTGTTTCAACGGACTGGCAGGCGTAGCTAAAGACATCCGCCCACGAGGTCGCCACCGATCCTATTCGAAGCCTCTAGTGTAGGCTCATATCCAGCAGAGCACGTCACGCGGCTGAAATTATGATGATTGTTTCCACAGTGCTTCTTGCATAAATAGGCAACAAGTACATATTAATCAAAATGTAATTTAAAATTTATATTTTTCATTAAAAATATAGTCTCCTATAACCCTCGTTCAAGCGAAGAATTTTATTCGATAATCACGCGCCGCGGGGGGCAACTTGACAGCGCCGCCGCACACTGGGTGATGTTACTTTCTGAATGTCTCATAACAGAACCACAGTTGCGCACGCGTCGCTGCGCAGACGAAGCCTGACTGCTTTTTGTAATCAAGTAATTGAATTAAAAGAGGCTATCGATAAGAATTCAAGGTGCTTAACTGCTAACTCGGTTCTAAGAGAATGTCAAAAAAGTATGGAATCACAGGCGCCTGCGACTTTATAGGAGAAGAAAGTTAACAGCGAAGTTAATGTACGCGGCGTGAGGTGTCGGTGTGTAAGGTTTTTAAATTTATCCATTTATTCATATTATTATAACAGGAATCATGACGGTGATGATGGAAGTGATTCATTGTCCGCGCCGGATTAGTAACAATAATCACTCATGCACGACGTGACAAAAGCAGTGCCCAGAGGACGGAGACTTGCTAACGCAGTCCCCGGGTTCGATTCCCGGGATTTAACCTTTATAATTCTCATTATGTCTATTGAGTACATAGGATTGCCACTGCTCACAAACAAGGTACCAAAGAATGAGCAGCAGCGTCTTCTGCGTACCACAATACCACACAGTGATCGCCAACCCTCTTACTAAGCGTGGCAATGGTCGTGTTTCCTCCCATGGATATGTTTGGTGCAAGTCTATACCTTGCAGTGGTCGTCTATGAGTTAAAAAGAGCACTTGAATCAGATTGAACTCCTCCCTCATTACAGGACAGTTCAGTTTGACTCCAGTTTCTTATATCATTCTAGCTTTTCTCTTATGACAAGTTATAATTATATAAGCGATCCTTAGCTGCCAACATGAACGATAAGGCAGTTCAGTTTAAAAATAGATTTGCACTCTACCACTTGTTGATATAAATAGACGGCATATACGCTTTCTATTATTTCTAAAGATAATGAAACTGGTGTTTATTTGCAAAAGCTTTTATGTGATCTGGCCGAAGCGCGTTCTCTAGCGCGTTGCGGTCGCCAGAGATTACGCAGGAATCTAGGATAGAAAGTGCACGCAGAGCCAGATCGGGTGACCCGCCAGTCCAGTCTAGGTCTTACCTAACTACTCATTTAGATAATTGCTGCGTAATTACTTTCACGTATTTGAGTTAATCGCCGGTAAGGACCGCAGTCTTGTTTAATTACAACTGACTTAAATGCGGTTGTACAGCGATGCCCACAACTTTACCGTATCACTCATTTAAGTAAACGTACAGTAGTGCGTGAACTTAACCACCCTATAGTACGAATAACGTAGCTTATGAATTCCAAGGGTCACGAGGTAGCCATCTTATATCGCAAAAACACTTTAAGCACCCTGAGTCACTGTTACCTATATCACTTTCACGAAGTTGAAAACTTTGTTTCAGTATAGAGTAATGTCTAATTGTACTTTGATTTTCAAACGGGCTAATTCCAAAAGTGTTTAATAGATGGCGTTGTATTAGAATAATGAAAATCTTCCCCTGGACATTAACTTTTAATGAAAATTACAAAATGTATAACTCCTCGGAAGCCTTAATAAAATACATGGTTAGAATTTGTTGGGTTGGTTTGATTTTTGATTAAGAGCAACCACGACGCAAAATGAGCGCATTGACGCTTGGTCGCCGTTGCCAGCCCGCTGAGACAAGACTTGGTCATGAATAAGAATAAGATATGTTATCTTGTTCAAATTAAATATTTTGTGTCATAAATAATAAAATTTAATATACGCTTATAAATGGGCATTCATTTTGTTCAGTTCAGAAATAGAATATATTATAATAATTTACCCATTACATTAATTAAGACGATTTCTGGCATAGTTATGCAGAGATTTATCTGTTCTTACATAACTCGTGTATTTCGTCAATCGCGCTTTTTACTGGTGTCAACGATTAAATACCTGAAGCAGTGATCAACACTTCTGTCAATGAATCAACAATTAAATTTGTACTTGAACACATTGTGTAGATACTTAAGTATTAACTCCATCGAGTGTGAAGAGTCCACGTCGGATTAAGTTAAGGTTTTAAAGGTTTTTTTTGACTAATACGTAGTTACCGCAATAAATAATATTAAACTTAAAATTAATACAGTATTTTACCCCGAAAAATCGCAAAATATAATGAGGCTATTAATACGTATTTTTTACGTTTTACTTAAAATATTCGAATTATAAATATAATGACTGTAATAGAGTTTATTGAGCACATAAGATTATATTTTATATTTATAGCATACACTCCTGCAACTAAGAACAAATATATGAAAAGTAATTTTTAAAAAGTTAATCCCACATCGTTTTTGTCCTATAACTGCATCAACGACTATAATCAAATTAATAACGTTTAGAGAATTTCCCAAATTATACAAATTAAAATCAATGTCAGAACGATTCTCATTTACGTAGAGTCCGAGTCGTTACATTTTACGATACAGCACCGAACTGCGGCCGGTTACACAACTATCGCCGCAGTAGTTCGAGTTTATGCACATAGATGGCGCTGTTACAAACTTTAGTACTTTGAAATTAAAACTTATTGCATCGTTTGCTATATTTTCGCTAATAATCCCTTCAATTCGCCCTCAACTGTTCAGTATCGGTCGTTCTCATTGTACGGAATCGGCGAGCAATAACAATTAAACGTTGTTAGAGCGCATTGCCGATTGGGCTCCCGCCCGCCCGCAGGCTAATTCTCCATTAAAATAATTGGGTTATTAAACAGAATTATTTGATTGTTGCCGGAGGCACGCCGGCTGCGGTGTTACCCAATGCGTACACGTTTCATTGGCGAATTAAACTTCTGAAATTGGCGGGAAAGTTTAAAAGTAATTTATATATAACCTCAGAATCAGAGAGAAGTTCTCCATCCTTATTGAAATGCGAGATTGTTGTATGAAGTAAACCGCATGACGGTTCTATACGGACCGCCATTAGGAGACACTTGTATTACCAGAGTTGCACGGCTGTTCATACAACTGCAGACATATTATTATGAAGATGTCTTCCAGTCGCGCGACGCATGAGTTATAGCCCTGTTGCACTTCGCCTGGTACTCGTCTACCAACAAGATGTCATTAGGGAGTAGCAGGTTGGCAATAGGACATTACAATGTTAAGGTTAAGTGTGGCAGCTACTATTTAATATAAAAAACACTTCCGACTAACAGTGAACAATACCCTTAATGTTCCTCATCACCGCGATTCGAGGATCCCCGGTAGGCTCATATCGGGTCTACTTTAATAAAGTGATTTTGTTGCTTTTTTTTAAATACCGCAGCAGATGGCATTTCTTAATCCGCGATCAACATTACAAAAAGGGTCACGATCCTCATCTGTCAGGGATACATTGCAAGGATCATTAGTTATTTTTTACGTATCGTTTACTCAATACATCTCTTGATTCCCGGCATATCTCTAGTGGAAACGCAGCTTCAGAATTTCTGTAAGCAGCCACTGCTGTTTTACGTAGTGCAGTCAAATTAGCTCATCACTTCTCAACTGAAGTTATAGTTTAAAACGTCCGGTTATTGTGGGGTGGACCCCTCTAGGCGAAGCGATGATATAGTCAAGACTGATCATTGTTGCGATCTTTGGGGGAGGCCAGGGATCATGATCCATTGTTATCCACATAGGATCATGTACAGTGATCACTTACGCACGCCATGGAAAGAATGCCAGAAAAGCCCAGTTTCACACAAACTAAAATCAGATTGAGATCTCTTATAATGATATCATTAAATTTAAAGCAAAAGATTTCTATAGGACATAACAAACTCATGGTTTTTTTATCATTTTCTCAATGTCCTTGACATAATTAATTTAGTTTGTTTTTTATCCTACCGTCTAACGTTGCGCACTAGTCCAGAATGTTATTTCAAGCGTAATTAAATCTTCATCACAGGCTGCGCCTTATGTAGTGTTGTGTTAAACAGTGGGTGTTATTGTGTTTTGGATATAAAGAAAATAATATTTATTATAAATTGTGCTGCATGTCAGTGACTCATCGTCTTGATTAGTGAAACAATGAAATATCTTTTTCTTCGTGAAACTAATCTCCCACAGCGGAAATACGAAGTTAAACGCTTTAACAGCTCCCGCGCGCCGCCCGGCGGCCGCCTTTGGAAACTTAGCCGTGTAATGTTCCGCGCGAGGTCGCGTCCACACCTTCGAGCGCCTCGCTATTTGGTTGTAATTCACGTTTGTGATTGCGTTACTGAACTAATAACATAATTTTAGCGTCATTGTCTGTCCAGCGGTGGTGGAAATTGGACCTTAAAGTCATTACTTTTCAGCAGGAAATAGAACAGACAATGGCAATCAACTTGTGCGGCAATGCTTTATAGACAGGCAACTATAATGATATAGTACGAAAACAAAATGTCTAAATTCCGGTTGAACCGAAACCATTCAAGCGCACTGCCTCACAATTTATATTGTGACCGCTCACGCATTTTTTGCTATTAAGAAATGATTAGTAGTTAGCCCGTTGTAATTTTCAGCTCCACCAAGTTTAAGAGTTCTTTAAGGATCCTCAACTGATTGTCACCAGACTCAAGAACAGTGTTCAGGTTTTAGGAGGATGTTCCATGGAGTGTCTGGCACCCGAGAAGAGACTACGGTTTAGAATATCGCTCAGAACGCGTTTAACATTCTTGTAATATGATGTCTGATAGGCTGGTTGTTTCTGTTTCAGAACAATAATGTACTTATAAATTGTAACGTGTTATAATAACATTGCAGGTGCATTTTGTTTTCAAAGATATTGGAAAAAAAACACGGGCACAATTAAAAAGACAAAATACAAAAACAACAGAAAGCAAAAGGCATGGGCAGGACTCACCTCACGCTGTTAAGGTAAGATATACAAGAAGTAACTACACAGTGTAAGGAATCTATAACTGGAAAAAATAACGTAAGAATACTACATAAACGGTTAATTGGTCACATGAACTAAAAGATGGATGGAGAAAATAAACGATAAGGAAATAAACAAGCAGTCGGAATAGACATTTACTCAATTCGAGATAAATATAGCAGAACATACTTAACCCTTAACATACCATAACGGTTTAATGGAATCAGGCGTTACCTCGCGGAAGTCCATCCTACGTAAGAAAAGAAACAATATTTGGGGCATCTTCAGGAGTTATGTTACACGGATTAGTGGAACTCTGTTTGGCACTAATCGGTGTAACATAACTCCTGAAGACGCCCCGTGGAGGGGTGAAATACGTGTTGAGTGATTTGGCGGTGTTGGTTGTGTGATTCGCATTGTTTGCCGCATACGCTTTTATCAGCGGGCTGGCGTGCGGTGCACTTTATTGCACGACTACCGCTGCATGTGCGGAAGTGGCTAAATATTGGTCCGTTTCTTACATACCATAACGGGTCAAATGACCCGTCTTGGTCGTTTGCATCAATAATGCCATGAGCAATGGATCAAAAATTCTTATTTTTTGCGTTTGTAATTAAAATTGTCAATGTACGATTTTGTTTCATAATAATAAATTTTATTTTTATTTAATTATTAACAACCATACTTCATACATTCAAGCAGGAAACATAGTGGAGTCATTTGACCCGCTATGGTAGAAATAGGAACCTACTTAAGTCTTAGTATGTCTAGATGTAACTAACCGTATAAAAACTAGAAATAGGGTATATACTAACACCACTAAAAACAGTGGAAGTGTAAAGATAAGTTAAGATACATGAAGTAAAGAAGGCTTGATCATTAATTATTATTGCGTTGTTTTATTTAACCATATAAATGTAACATAGTCTCGGCCCATAGACACCCACTGCAAGGCATCCCTCAAAGACATCTATGGGCAAGTAGTGTATTTAGAACGAGGAAGTGATGTCACAAAATGTAATGTTAAAAATCGAAATAATTGCACAGTGCTATAGTATTGTAAAAACACAAAACCACTAAAACAATATTACAAATAAAATTTCACTATGGGGGATATACCATAATTAACATGATTGGTAGGGGGATTAGCGATTGCAGTGTGGTATTATGGAACGCAGAGAGCGTTGCTGCTCATTCTTTTATAAGTAAATATAGTTAATTATGTTTCTATGCTTAAGCGAAGTACTATTTACATAAGAAATTAAAAACAACATTACAACTTGTACTTGACGCCGCTAAATACACTATTGACTCTATTTACAATACAGAAAATTTTATGAGAGGCTTCAAATTACTATAATATCGTAGTCGTTACAATATCTTCTTTTTTCTGGATTTTTAGTACTAATGCTAAACGCAAATCAAGTGTTAATAAAATGTGACTCACTCTGAGACACAGGCTGTGCCTAATGTAGTATTTAAGTTAAGGAAATAAAAGTAATTATTAAGTATTAATTACCAGAATTCGACAAAATAATTGATACTGTATCACTTCGGATCACCGCCACATACCTCGTGACCGTCGGCACGTGAAATGAACTGCGTCGAACGCATCGCTGAGCCGTAAGCGCTACCATTAACAATAGCGAAAATGCATTTCTATTAGAAGCGAAATTATTTGACAAGAATGACTAACATCATAAGGTGATGTCAATACAACGGTTGCCGCCCCAAGTTCGTCCATGAATGAGTTTGCTGACATCAGCAAAGGAAAGAAAAGAAACAGTAGTACGTTGAGCGAGATATGAACGCTCTTTCAGGTCCAGAAGGAGGCAGCCCCGAGAAATCGGCAGAGGACAGATCCCACTCAGAGACGGCCCCGTCAGCGCAGGGACAGACGTCGTTACCTTCGGAGAATGGCGTTTTCTGCCGAATACAGCGCGGACAAAACTGCGGATGTTTATGTATGTACGGGCTTTAAGCTTCAGGTGGACGATTCAGGTCTCGCGCTATCGCGATGCATCGCGTGGGCTACTATATACCCTTGGCTATACAAGCTATCCATAACAGCACAATGCGAGGGATTATGAGTGACTTTTAATTTGAAGACACCAAGCTCAAACACAGCGCAAAAGTCGCCCACCGAGAGGCTTTAAACAGTTATAATATTTTAGTGGTTCAAAAAGACCTGGACTGCGCAGAGTAAATCAGTTTGTTTACTCTAATGACTAGCAAATGTAAATCGTGAAATACAAAGAATACGCCTAATCAACACACGCGTCTATTGGAAGCGAAGTGACAAGTCTCCTCTGGAATTCGAGACAATGAACAATAAAACAAACAATAACAACAGCCGTGTAAACTTTGTGTTCTTGGATGTGTATACGATAACAAGCGCGGCGGGCGCGGGGCCACAGCGCCAGTGCGGCTCCGGAGCGCGCCGCCGCAACACCCGCGACCCGAGCCCGACCCGCGCCGTGACCCCCGACGCGACCCCCGAGTCACATCCCGCGGACACATCTCGCGATCGGCCAGGAAGCCGGAACTAACCACTGTAACTCCAACGGACACGAGTCTAGGTTAATCCGACGCGCACCGGGTACATTTCAATGGACTCCAGACGACGATGTGAATAGAAACTCGCGTGACAGCGGCGAGCTCGAGCGACGAAGCACACCGGTGTGATTGATGACAGACTCTGATATCGCGAGATCGTAGCCGACATTAAAACATGCCATGAGCGCAGCTGCTAATATAACCGACGAGCTGTGCAAGATATGTGACGGCCGGATAGAATGCGCGCCCACCGCGATCCTCCTGATCTCGCTGGTCCACACGCTGTACGGGTACATCGGCCCGGAGCCCGACTACTTCGGCCGCAGCAACCCTGCCCCGCCGGGCGGCCTCAAGAAGAAAGGTGACGATGTCAAGTACAGAGCGTTCTCGAAGTATAAATACCAAGACGACGGGCAGAAGAAGATCGAGGAGCTGCCCGATGTGGTCATGAACGAAAAGGAACTCGAATACGACTTCGTGATCGTGGGCGGCGGCACTGCCGGCTGCGTGGTTGCCAGTAGGCTCTCCGAAAACAGAAAGTGGAGGGTGAGTAGCCCTTTTCGAGGTTATTTTTATATTTCAACAATCACGACTAAAACTGTATACAACGCATAAATTTCCCATTCTCTTCTCTCTATTTGGTCTGGTGGTTTGGTTTATCTTTCTGCTTTTAGTTATGAAATTATAAATGCGAGTGGTTTTTGTTATTTATTTTTGTGATTATGTATATTATATATGTATATATACATAATACATGTATATGTACGTCGATCAGATATTATCATTAGGTTTACTAACGAACACGAAACTTCTCTTAACCTCTCTATAAAAATGTGTATATATTGTTTGCTGATTCAGCCAAACCCTTTTAATATATTAGGCTTAAATTTGATTGACAATAGTGTTGAGTTTCCATTATGTTTAGAAAGTATCTTTATAAATTATTGTTTTAAAAATTTTAAAATTATCTGTACAGTTTAGAAATCTTTTCGCTTATTACTTTTGAAAACATGAGAAATATCTAACGATGATTGTGATATATTTTCCGCTACAGGTTCTGTTGGTAGAGGCTGGACCGGAAGAACCGAAGATGGCCCTAATTCCGGGTCTCACCAGCGAGTTCAAAGGCTCTACTGTGGACTGGCAGTACTCGATGCGGCCAAAGAAAGGGTATGTCTTTTTTAACAAAGTATTCCGTATTATAGCAATGAAATTCTTAAAGTTTAGGTGCACTATTGTCATTAAGAAAAAGTAAGGGTACGCATAATCAATGTCATCTTTAAACTATTTCACGAACTATTTGACTCGAATTTACATTAAATATATTTTTGAAAAACTTCAAAGACGAAGACAAATATAACGGAGTGCTTAACACTACAATAAATGTTTTTCCAGGTTCTGCCAAAACCGCCACAGCTTAGGCTGCGAGGTGGTCCAGGGCCGCGTGCTGGGCGGCACGTCGGCCATCAACGACATGGCGTACATGAGGGGCAGCCCCGCCGACTACGACGAGTGGATGCTGAGCGGCAACGACGGCTGGAGCTTCAGCCAATTGCTGCCTTACTTTAAATACTCCGAGGGCAACTACGACAAGGACATCGCGAAAAACAGATTTTTCCACTCGACGCAAGGACCCCTGGATGTGGGCAGGTACCCGTACGTCGACGACAACGTGGACGTGCTGCTGAGCGCCTTCAACGAGCTCGGCTACAACTACACCGACATCAACGGCCGCAACCAGCTCGGCTTCATGCGGATACAAACGATGTCGTACTTCGGCGAGCGCGTGAGCGCCTACACCGCGTTCATTGACCCCATACGGAAGCTGCGCTCCAACATCGACATCGAGACGGAGGCGCTCGTTACAAAAGTCCTGTTCAAAGACAACCGAGGGTCCGTGCGAGCTACGGGCGTGGAGTACATCAAGAATGGCACGATGACTAAAGTGAAAGCGAAGAAAGAAGTGATCCTTTGCGCGGGCGCTATGAACACGCCCAAATTGTTGATGCAGTCCGGCGTGGGGCCGAAGGACTATTTGGAGTACTTAAACATAAAAGTGTACAACGACTTACCGGTCGGAGGGAACTTTCACGATCACCTTTCCGTCTGCTTGCCTGTTATAAAGCTTAGCAGGACAGCCACGACTTCGAAATTTTCAGAAAAGCTCAAAGATATCTCTTCATACTACGCGAAAGGCACAGGGCCTTTATCGGCAAATTTCCAGGTGGTCGCGTTTCTTGAAACCTCCCTGTCCGATATCCTCGGCACGCCTGACATCGAAGTGAGGTTCCGCGGTCACGACTCTAACATGTACTACGACAGGATAGACATGTGCGTTTCTCTACTGACACCTAAAAGCCGTGGCCAGATCGTACTCAACGCAACGAATCCCACGTTTGGAAAACCCCTTATTTATCCGAATTTTCTTAAAGAACCATCCGATGAAAAAAAACTATTAGAAGGTATACACGAAGTTGTAAAGCTGTTCGATACGGAAGTGTTCAAGACGGCCGCGTTCGAGTTCGACCCGCTGCCGATACTGAACAACGAGTGCAAGAACTATGAAAAAGTGTCCGAAGACTTTTGGGCCTGTATCATTAAACATTTTTCAAGTCCGCTGCATAACTACGTAGGCACTTGTAAAATGGGTTCCTCGAAGGACCCAGAGTCTGTCGTCGATAACAACCTCAAAGTATACGGCGTTGCAAATCTACGGATAGTCGATGCTTCAGTGATTCCTAAGGTTACTAGAGGTTCGGTCGCGGCCCCCATTATAATGATAGCAGAAAAAGCGAGTGATTTAATAAAAACGACTTGGTATTAAACAGAACTTTTATTTACAGTTTCAACGCAGCGCCGCCGCGCGCGCGTCACCGCCCGCTGTTGTATTGTCCTTTGTTTTCTTTCCAATCGCGTATGATGAGCTTCGCGCCTCTCTCTGCGATCATCACGGTCGGTATGTAGGTGCCGCCGCGGACGTGCGTCGGCATGACGGACGCGTCGATGATCCGCAGGCCCTCGATGCCGTGAACTCTTAACTGGTAGTCCACTACGGAGTTCGTACTGTTCTCGCCCATACGACACGTGCCGATGGGGTTGCTCATCGCTTTAGTGTAGTGCCTGGCTATGCAATTCCACTGCTCTCTGTTTCGTAGTTTGTCACAAGGAAATAAATCTACCGGCGCGAACTTCACCAGCGGCTTCAGCTCCCTAGTGTCGAGTAGCTGTAGGGCGATATCGATACTGTCAACTAGTGTGTCCAAATCTTCAGATTCCTTAAGAAAGTTAGCCTGTACAACTGGCCTGCCATATTTTGGATTTCGTTTGTTAAGCGTCACTTTTCCTTTACTTTTGGGCTTCAGAAGGACTGGGTAGATTAAAATTAAGTTGTAGTAGGGCAGGGGCATTGTGTACTCTTCAATCGAGTGTACACTGATGTTCGTGAGTAGGAACTTATCGCTTCTTACGAAGTTCCCTTCGAAGGACAGCTCGACATCAGGAGCGTTGTTATCGTTTTCGTAAAGCTGCAGGAAAGCGGACAGTTGGTTTATCCCGCGCGATGCCAGAGGGCCGTTGCGTGATTGGAACCACGTTTTAAAATCTTTAATGATCGTGTCCTCGTTCACCGGCGTGACATCATTAATCGCAAATGCAAGACCGCCCGTGGTGACCTGGTCCTGGTAGTGCGAGCCTACGGGCAGCTCCCGCAGGACCGTGATGTTGTGCTTGACCAGCTCAGCGCTGGGCCCCAGGCCTGATAGGTGTAGCAGCCGCACGTTATTAATCGCGCCGCCGGCTAGAATGGTCTCACGCTTGGCATACGCTGGATGCTCTTTGCCCTTCTCACTCTCGTACACAATACCATCGACAGAGCCGTCCTGCTTGTTGATGATGATTCTGGTGACAGTGACGCCGGTCATCACCACCAAGTTCTTCCTGTGTCGCACGGGCTTCAAGAACGCGCTGTTCGTACTCAATCTCGTGTGGTTAGCCATAGTAAACTGATGCTGGACGACGGCCTCCGCCACGTTGGTGTTTATGTCCATCGTGCGAAGGCCCATTTCGGCGAATGCGCTGGTGAACAATTCCACGAAGCGGTCGGCTCGCTTGAACCTCTGCACGCGCAGCTCTCCGCCGCGGGCGTGGTAGAGCGTATTCATTAGAACATCGTAGTCGCCTTAAACAAAAACAAGTTCAGTCGCAGCCCGCGCCCGCACCCGCGCCCGCGCCCGCGCCCGCAAACGACGTCATTACGCCCGTTTATTTAGTTTTTTGGCGCAATAACTTTCGCAGCCGGTTTTGCGGTAGTTAAATGTAAAGTTACAATATTATCATAATGATTGTCGGAGACAAACGTTCGCATTTATTCTTCCGTTTTTTGTTTCAAAATAACTGCCGGACCGCAATTAGGAACATGAAACTCTTTCGCGGAAAGGCTTAAATTTTATTTTGTTACGTTTTGTTTCTGGAATATTCGGGGGACTAACATTTCTTACCATTATCTTCTGAAGCCTTGAAGTGTTCGAGCAGGTTATCGAATCGCCAATCCAATGAGCCGAGTTGACCCGCGTTGTGCCATCCATCGTAGTCCTTCTTGTGACCTCTGGTGTACTTCATGTCGTTGGTGACGCTGGAGCCGCCGAGGACTTTACCAGTTCTCACCTCGCAGGCTCCTCCGAGTCTCGACAGGCAGGAGTAGCCGTTCCTCTCAGTCCTGTAGTTCCAAAGGATTGGTCGGTAGTCCTTCGTGGGGACTGCTGGAATGTCGTAGTCTATGTTTTCATCTTCTCCCGCCTCTAGCAGTAGGACCTGTTGAGTCAACATGCTGTGAACATTCTAGTTTGTAATAGTTTTATTGTACTGGTGAGAGGTATACGAATCCGTTAACTTATGAAATTGTCGCCGCATCCTTATTTTAATTATTAATAAATTTTAGGAAATAGTTATAGCAATAGTTGTATGTATTTTTGATATAAAATTGTTAGATTTTAATATAATTGTTAATGACATAGGCATGTGATATGTTATGTTTTCTATACATTTTTTTCATTAAATATTGTTCTTTATTTTACCCCTAGCGTCCAAATTAGTACCGTTGTATTTTGTGTCCTTTTTAACTTTTTACAAATCAAGTGCTGCAAGGGGACATAACGTATCTTATAGATTTTCATCGAAGACTTTGGATATCTGTTCAGATGTGTTGACGTGTTGTGTGAGTGAAATCGTGCCTCAGTCAAGTAACATTGTCGATACCTTCCACTCGGGCACCGCTGACAACCTATTGGCGAGAACGCAGCCCGAGGTGCCTCCGCCGATGATGATGAAGTCAAACACACTATTCTTCAGGTTGTTTTCATCGGCCTTGCTTCTGGTGGCCTTCGTGAACAGATCGGCCGCTGCCGCGCTGGCCAAGAAGAGAAGAAGCGCCGACCTCAGTAAAGTCGAGCTGCCTCTGAACAAAAATATTATCATAATTTCAGCCACAGGACGTCCTGCTGCACATTAATCTCTTCTATAGATTTCCACGACCTGCTACAGTGAGCACGTGGTTTCCGTTTCAGAACCTTCAGGTAGCTGCAGGTGTTGCGCGCTATGTGGACACACGCTGTCACTTCAACTCGCCGATGGTGGTAAAACATAAGATCGCTGAAGATTATAACGTAAAACTTTCTAATGAAAAATCCGTTCATTTTATTGACGACAAAGAACATTTATCCAAACAATTATATTACACAGGAAGCAATCCTGCGCAGCAGGTTGTTGCTCTTTATAGCACTCCTAGCAATTATATAGCCTCTAATTGCCCTGTGTTGGATGATCTAGGAGTTTATCTTCTACTTTATTCAGGACTGTGTAAGGATAATGTTTGTACAGATACGGTCAGTTGTAATGTAAGAAAATTAAAAACACATTAAACTTAGATCTTATTAAGGATTAACAAATATTCGATTTCTTATTTCGTTGGAAAATTTTCTTATAAAACCGTTACCATTATAAAGTTTAATATTATAATCATATTTTTTTTTTTTTGAAGGGAACTATGGAAATACATATTTTTATTTAGTATTGTCTTATCAAATCAACCCAATACATAGTATTTTTAAGAGCTGCACCGCACCTAGTTTAAAAAGGTGCTAAAGTTTAATTAAAAAGCCGAAAATTGTATCTGTTATTATCGTTAAACAAAGATAAAGATTATATGGAGATTCAAACATTTGAAAGGTTATTGTCATGATTACCAAAAGCCCATCGATGCAGTGGCAGTATAGTGACAATCTTGTACATCTTGTAAAAAGAAAAATATTACTAAGTTTTTGGTCATAATCCTCATTGCACGCTGCCGTCTTAGATTGTATAGTCCACGTACAATCAACTTCCAGAGGCATTACAAGAGCAGAAGTAATATTATATCATATAATCCGCACCGTGTCCAACACTCAGTCAATAATCGAACTCGTGACCACGACTGAACGCCAATCCAATGTTAATACTCCAAAATCATCGGATTCATTATAAAGTCAAGTGTATACTAGACTAGATTCTAGTGCAGCGACTAACCTACAGACTGCACATTTCTCTCCTACTTAGAGTCATAAATATAATTGAGTGAACCGTGGATATCTGTAACTATTAACTGTCGGAATTCTCAAGGGGATATGGAGATTATTGGTAGTAATGAATATAAGCTCCTAAAAATAATCGCAATCTGCGCAGCACCTGAGAGTTTACATGAATTAAAAATCTAATATATAAAATTCTCGTGTCACGGTGTTCGAACTTGAACTTCTCCGAAACGGCTGGACCGATTTTTTCCAAATTTTACATGCGTATTCAGTATGTTTGAGGATCGGCTACTATCTATTTTCCATACCCCTAAGTGATAAGGGTGGTCCACCCCTAAATTTTATTTTTAATTTTTTAGACAATTTTTTTGGTTTTTATTTTATTATGATACAGCATCCAAAAATACATACAAACCTAAATTCTCACCCCTCTACGATCAACCCTTATCTTACATTTGTTAATTAAAAGCTTTAATTTTTTTTGCAAAACAACGTTTGCGGGATCAGCTAGTATTTATATATTATTGTCTTGCAATATCTTGTTATATGATCAAGACATAACACGCACCGAAAGAACTTATCATTTCTTTGACATGAGCATCAGTCGATAGCGCTGGTTGGAACAACACATGGCTTGTGAAGTGGTGTCCATGTGTCTGCTGTACGATGAAAGTAGTTTAACGTATAAATCGCTTCCGAAGCCAATGCTTACAGCATCGTAACATACGCTCACCATCGACCGGAACAATCATTATCAAGCTTTTCAGTAGATGCCCACTGAAAAGCAAAAGTTTCCCACGACGAGCGGTCCTGCGTTATCCGTATCCAGCGACTTGCTGCCACTTGGACTATGGCGCCGGTGCACTTTGCGAGAGGCCTACGCACGTCGCGTCTCCAGGCGCGGTTTTCAAGAATCATTCGCCCCATATCGGAACAGCAATTCTTCGAGTTGCATCGGTGAACTTTGTTCTTCTACGAATCTCCTCATTCGATCAGAATAAGCCGAGCACGAAATAAATATAAACTAAATATTGCAAACAATCACTTCGAACGGCTGAATCACAACACATCACACATGTAACAAATAGATCTCCTAACCTTAAAATTGTATAGAGCATCGTCGCTGACGCGTGTCGCTGCGTGGCGCTGCGTGTCGCTGCGTGGCGCTCTGCCCCGGTCGCGCTGGTAAATGGAAACGGTTGCCCAAGCAGGATTGCGGCGTTTGCCCGCGCGCCTGCCCGGCCGCGGCCGCGCCGCCGGCTTTCAAAAAACATCACTTCCTTCGCAGCACACACTAATAATCTCCATCCGAATGCCTGATATTTCCTCGTTTTCCCGCCAACTCCGGCCCCGCATCAAAACCAGGACGTACTATGATGTATAGTATGCACGTAACGACTGGCCGGCGACTATGTTTTGTTACACAATATTGACTTAGAATTAATAATTGAACTCGACGTACAAAGACTTGCATTGAGGAGATTGTTTTGAACATTCATATTGTATATAAATTCTAACCCGGGAGTCCCGATCGACGTCACACTTTACGCAAGAAAGAATAGTCGTCCTGTTGACAGACGACGGACTTGGAGTAACGGATAAAGAGCAATAGGATTGTTATTCATGCGCCACATGACTCCTGGGAAACCTCCATGATTATATTCCCGTAGCTATAAAGAGCCTTGTAACTTTGCCAATGTAATAATTCCGTATAAAACAGTAATCTTATTTATTTCACAAAACAATATTATATTTAATTTAAGATAGAGAATCTCCAATATTAGTCATAAGGTTTTCTATAGACACCTAAAAGATCATCGCGATCAACAAAATGGAAATTTCAGAGTTAAGTTATAAGTTGAGATTAAGTCTGCAAAAACCGCTAGACCCTTATCTGCGTGTAAGATGCCATTAAGCGCGGAGCCGGGACAATCCGAGTCATAAAGCACGTGCGCGGGGAGACGCCCGGCAAGCTCTGGCGGTCAGCTAATTTCCGGACGGCATCTTATCTTCGATAACGTTGTCCCCTGTTGTTATTTGACCCTTTGAGGGTCATTTAACTCCTAAGGGGTGCCTCTGTGTACAAATAAGTTGTCAGGAAGCAGTATGTAAGATATATAGTTAACGTTGTCCGATTAACAGGGAAAACGTGAAAGTTTTGTGTTTAAAAATGAAAGTAAAGGAAATTGAAAAAGTTTTTGGTGCCTATTTTATCGATCTAATGTGGGTCAACATTCTCCGCTTTAGAGATTTTGTATCTATAGTAAGGAGATAAGATCAAAATTTGATATATTCTATGGTTCTCTGCTAAATTTAATAAAATGAGAGTTTTTATTGAGCTAAATTGTAACTTCGTTATTTTCCTTAAGTATTACTGTGTGATCATTAGTAATTGGGGTGTATAATATCTAGTATGGAAATAAAAAAATGCTATAACTAGTAATAATATAAATAAGATGCTTTAAAATCAAGTTATCACTTATGTTAATGAATACATCAAAGTTTAATTGTAGCGCCACCTAGTGGAGAATCCACTGCTCTTACTATTGAAAGTGGATAATCGTCAAAAGTTTTTACATACAAACATATAGATGGCGCGACGCATCAAATCATGTTTTCGAGGATCGCCTAGGTTACATCTAGGGAGAAGAAATAGGAGATTGAATTAATAATAAAACTAAATCAAAACAGATTTATGTTAAATCCAAATTATTCTGTAGTAATTAACATAACGATAACTTAAGGGTTAGTTAGGTTAGTACATAAAACATAAGTTACATCATTTGTCAATTTAATAAACTGAAGAGTGGCTAATAATTTGTTGTTACTGTAACGTTGCAAGTTAACGTCCCATAAATCTTAGTTAAAATTTTAACCAAAAAAATATAATCACGAGAAACGTCTCATAAATCGCAATACAGCAAAAAATTGTTCAACCCTTAGCGGGTAACGGTACATCTCAAGTGGCGTGGGGTCGCGGGAGCATGCTATTGGTTTAACGGATCTTTGTTTTTATAACAAAAATTCCAATGCGCCCGCGCACCAGCACACAGCAGTTTACACCAGTGCTCGGGAGAAGGATCCAGGCCTCGGTCGCGTTCACTAGCTAGGTGTCGTCTCACGCACCGACGCACACTCTTTGTGTCAGTTGCGTTCACCAGCTATGTGTCTTCACACGCGCCGGGGCCAATTAGAATTTACGTTACGTCACGCCTTGGTCCTATTCATTCTCTGGGCATCATTTAGTTCACGCCACAACCGTTACATCGTCTCGCACCCCAAGGGGTAAGTGTTGAACAAATATTATGAAGACATCATTATTAAGTAGCATTTATCTATAAGTTAGAGCTCAACATTTTGTCTGTGTCCATAGTTCCATCATTATGTATTCATTATTAATTTTTAATTTGTTTATTTGTTTATCTCTCGAATTCTTGTTTTACATGCTTTACATTTTGTAACTCCGTTCTGATAGTAAACAATCACATCAACTGCTTTCGGTTTCTGCCCTTACTTCATCGCAAGCCATCTCCGGGTTTACTGTCAGCGGAGCAAATTGTACATATACTTATATATGTATATCATAACTGTGACATTTATTCACAGGTGCTATCTTTACACTGCAAAGTTTACACTGCGACTTTTATACTACGACTTTTAGACTGCAAGTTTTACACCGTTGAAATTATATCACCGTGCACCGGAACCGACACATACTGCAACCTACCGGCGCTCCCTGCTCTCGACTTGCTGCCGCTTGACCAGTCCTGGGAGATCGTGCAGCTGCCTACCACCACCATCAGGGGAGTACCGAACTGCGGTGTAAAATTAGACCAGGCCTTCTGCCCACTACCCTTAGTTAAATAATTAAATACATATATATTTTTCTTTGTGTGCTTTTTTGTTGCCAACTACCCATTTAATTAAATATATTTCTTTTTAACAACCGGCACATTACATTAAGTCGATGTAAATATGTGACATGAAATTTTTGAAATTGTTATTCAATGCGGTAGGCTTTCATCTTTATATGGACCGAGGATATTGTTAAGGTGGCGAGAAGTCGCTGAAAGCGGGCAGTGGTAGACCGATCATCGGTGAGAACTTTGGGGGAGGCCTTACTTAGCAGTGGTCGTCTGTAGAGAGATATGATGATGAACATGATGATGGTTATTAATCAATGCACAAAAAAATAGTAGACAAAAATTATAAACAATTAACATGTGAACGTAAATTAAAGTTAATCAAAAAAAGGGTAATATTAATTTCTATGAAATTTCAATTATAAATTATTCACAAATTAGAATAACCATTTGCTTGTGCGGCAGTTTTATATCTAATACATCCCACGCTTAAGAAGTTAATGAGAACTTTTAGTCTGTACTTATTAAAACAAATCTCGCTTTCCAAAATATCTAAACGACTTTGATTACAGCTGCATGCGTTCGGCCGGTGTTGTGATATATTTATGTATAAGCGATTGTGATATCTCGGACATGTCCCCGCCGCGGCCTGCCCCGCTGCCCTGGCGCCGCTCTTAGGACGACTATTTAATATTATGACGCGGGACAATTATTTCTATTTATTTATATTAATGCAGGGGTGTTAAACTCAATAAATAACTAAGGCAAATAAAATAACGCTTAATTTTTGAGGCAAGCATAAAAAAACAATGTTCATAAAAACCGATATTTTTCACAAAGAGTTAAATTATTGTTTGTCATTATACTTGACATCTATCTATCTTTATGTTTATCTATCTATGTAACTATCTTTTCTAATTACGCAGAAATTTTCTATTCTAATATATTTATTATAAAAAGCGTAGAAATATTCCTCTCTGGCCGCGAGTTCGAGACCATTCATATGTATCTCTCTCTTGCCTATTTGAATCGCTGCAGGTTAGACATCCAATACCATGACATCGCATCCTGCAACAATTTTGTAATTCTCTTATTAAAACAATCATTAGTAGTGTATCCGTTCTTTAACATTTTGACATTTCATTATTGAAATTGATATTCATCGTCTTTTTAAATAATTTTGGGACGTGTCCGGCTAGTGTGGGGAGACGTTGTCACCCCACGGCTACGCATTAATAAATAGCAGCGCTGCCGATAAGCAGTGATTCAGTGCGACGCGGTGCGTTTAATTGGCCGCGCCGCGCAGCTGCAGCGCCGCAGCCTCCGACGCGGCTCTCTGTCTAGGAGACAGTTACAAAGGACGATGTCCCCTTTTCGCTGAGAATGTCAATACAACGCAAAAGAATATCTCAACGTGCGCTTGAATGTTTATTTTATCGATACCTGACAGCTAATATATATTTACACATTTAAAAGTAAAAGATATTTTAAAGTTTCTTCATTTATACAAAGCAATACACTCTAGAGTCAAGATAATGTTACATAAAGCATTTATTTTTATATGTTGATAAATAATCTCCATCGTTGTAGACGTGGAATTCGAAATGAAGAAATACGTAGCGTAGAAATCGAAAGTAAGCAACATAGCCTAGCGGAATAGCAAGTTGAAGCAATGGAGAGTTCTAATGGCGAACAGAACAAGTGGCCGCGAAGGCTCCAAAGTTCCAAAGAGATCGTAGGCCGCCTAGCGCAGCGTCAGACAGGTTTTTTGAAATAGGAGACGAACCTGTCCTATTCAAAATATATGGAAGCAATCTGCGTCCAGCTGTGGACTTGTTACAACTAAAATGATGATGATGATGATACAGGTCGAATATTAAACGTATAAATAGAGTTATATACACACTATCAGAGTTACATGAAGAATGCGTAACGCATAATCTTTTTGTCCCTGATCACTTGAGCAAAAACTGCTTGATTGCTCTTATAAATGTGTATTACTGTTATAATTTGAGTTTACCCGGGGAATGTGTTGAAGTTGTCGGAAGACTCCGCAAGCAGGCCACTAGTGGGCATCTAACCGGTTCTATTGAAATTATATGGGAGAGGTTTACGTGAAGCAGCGGATGATGGAATGATTATATATTATAAGACTTCTCAACGGTTACTTAATGACAATTTTCAAAATAGCTCGACACATGAGCAAGAGTGGCGGTCACCTTTCATCTCGGAATTTCGTTTTGAAATACTTGAACACCCAAGGCACGTCTACATTATCATTTTATGTACATTGCGCCGCTTTTTCCTATCATACTATTACTGAAGGTCCCATTTACTTTTCTTATGGTCTCTTTGAAATCTGTGCACCGCGCGGGGTCCGTGTAAAGTAATAGGGAGGGTCGTAAGGCAGGGCCGGATCAGAAGCGGCGATAAATGTTCACTTACGACCGCTCCGCGAGTCCGACCGCCCGGACGTAACGGGCTCACCGCCGAGAACCCGGGGCAGGGCCTGCCACAGGGCTACCGCGCGACAGAAGTGTCCCGGCGACGGAGCTTGCCGAGTGTTTGTTTCGTTTAGGATTTTATTTAAAGAATTGTGTGCAAATAATCTGCTCTATTTATTTTCGTCAAAATATATTTCATGTTACTTTTTAACTAACGCAAAATCAAAGTTTCCTGAGGACCCACAGCCTATACTTTATGTTTAGTAAATAAGCTCGCGTACTTAGATTAATACTGGACCAGAATCTCTTTAGCAGATACAATTTTAATTGCAAATAATTGATAATAACCTTCCATTAATAAATAATTGATTATTGTATACTGTCACCCCCCCCCCCATACTTCGTACAGAAAAAAAGTTACAGGCCCTTCGCGTCCCTGTATAAAAAAACGTCTTTTGTGTGTTCCAATGATCCCAAATTACTTTCAAAAACAAATTCTATTTGAAGTTTGTGTCGGAAAAAAACTTTTGTGTTTTTCTATTTCACTGTGTTTCAAAATTACTGTAAAACGAAACATTAGGCAATTCACTTTGAATGAAATAGATGAAATTTTGTTCATTAATATATTAATAGCTAACTAGGTACAATTAACTACTTAAAGCACGATACTGCGGTTCTGGTCGGAGCATAATATTTAGTGTATGTGCTTATAGATTCGCAAGCAAGTGTATGTACGCATCGAGTAAATAATCTAGTTGTCCGGTGCAGTCTGTTCTTAGGTCTGCGTGTGTTCCGTGGGTCAGTACAAATCGACGACAGCGGCGGCCCGAGATAAGGCGCTCGTAAGACGCAGCTGCCGCGCCCGGGATTACGACCGGACCATCCGGGGCAGGTGCTCCTGGCCGCCCGTCTCCCCGGACAGTCGCCCAATCGCATCTCCGGCCTCTTCAAGCGAAATACTTGAGTCAAGTTTAATCTATTGAAAATCATAAATCAATTACTGAAATTCCATACTTAGTTCTCAAAGATAAGTCGCATTTATTTTTGCAAAGGAGCGGCTAAAGCGACCGCCTAATGAAGGGTAAAAGACCATCTGCTCTCTCGCTTTCATTATCCACATTATTGATCGCTTTGGATTATTTACCTTCACCATTTAAATACGCCAAGAGAAGTATGCTAAAATGCAATTCAATTAAAATTCCTTAATTCTTTATTCAATGAAGGATTGATTTAGTCTCTTGTTGACGTGAGTTGACCATCTTTTCGTGAAATAAATGCCTCGTGTCTGAGAACTAAAGCGTTATTGTTTTGTTTATTATTTAAAAGAATAAAAAAAATCATTTTTAACAATGAACTAGCTTAGAGACGAACATATTATTTGTATCGGATGCACGTTGCACACAAACGCACTTTGACAATTTATTTTAAATCTAGCAGTAAGAGCTTTATGCAGATCCAAGTGACTATCACTTGGGAGATTATTGCAGAAGCCTACACGCTGTGTAATAAAGTAGTTACTCATTTTAAGGATCTTACAGAAAGGTATAAGAAAGGGTATACTTACCCGAATGAACACTACGACAATACATGCCCATATACTGTCATAATGTTTGTCTGGTTAATTTTTATCTGTGTTTACCTACAATCAGTCTCAGACTATAAGTAGATTCGTTCCTTGTCAGCAGGAGATACCTCACCCAAATATTTATATATCACGTTTCAACCTTTTAGTTCAAATTCAAAGACAAAATATTTTTATTCGAGTAGGATTTGACTTGCGCTTTTGGAAAGTCTATTACTTTAGTATTATAATCAGTAAGCTGCCACCGGCTCGGAACGCTGATCTGTTGAGAAGAGTCAGCCAGGAAATCAAGAGTAACTTGATTTCCTGGCTGAAAAAATGAAATTTAACAGTTTTTGTTCACGTGTATAATATAATACAAATCATGTAAATGAGTCAACAGACTAAGTCCTACACATTTCGATGAACTTAACCTCTTGGAAACTGTTATAGGATTTATTTAATAATGTGCTTTTAATTTTAGATTAGAGGCTAGAAAACGGGATGTCTGAGATATCTTGAGAAACTTTATTATTTACGTATACACCCCTAGCCGTGAAAGATTTATTAACTATATAAGATGAGATTTAGGCCATACGAGTTTATTTTTATCTCTTGTATTTATCATGTGTCTGTTATTTAACTGATAGTTGCTAATGCAGTTAAGTCGTTCGGAAGATTTTCCAGTCCAGTATATGTATTCATTTTCTGCTTCTTTCAACTCCTTCTTAACAATTCTTATGTTCAAAAAACTATGAATCGTTTAAAATGGTTTTTGGGATAAAATTTTGCCTTTTGAAGCCTTTAAATGTTTTTAAGGTTGGGGTCCCTGGTACTTCAAATTTAATGACAACTATAATTCAAAAAGTAATCTAATTCTCGTTGGTTAAAAATATAATTGAGAATACAGCACGAGGCCCCAATTATCCGGCTCGCGATGACAAAAGATGACATTCAATTTTAACTTAATATTTAACTGTCGAAGGAAACGATCGTAACATTCTAAATATAGAAAATGAGCACCAATCAGACGCGCCCGCGAGCCGGTCTACGAGCACGTATGAGCTCTCCATTGGTCTGACGTAACCGGTTCCTTGGCAATGGTGCTCCGGCGCAGGTACGGCCCTGAGTACTTCCTAATCTATTCATTCAATCACAAGTTAATATTTTGTGTGCTCATAATAATTAAGATTATCAGCGCTGTTAAGGTCAAATCATTTTAATTGAGAAATAATGAGCGGGTAATTGATGACGACGTCTGCAGCATTCTAATAACTCAAATCAAATGCCGTGACGATATTTCACCTGATTAGATCGTCAGCGCGGCGGCGGTTCTATTAAAGTAATTAATTTTATCATGTCGATAGATACATACGCTTGTGCAGCTCCCGGCTTGTTTACACTCACTTGCAACTTGAAGAATGGTCACTCTAACCTGTTTTTTGGACTCGATGTGTTGCATAGCAACACGCTATCTAAAAATATTTCCATACATTTTGACGATACGGAATATAATTGGTAAAATTTTCTGTTACTTTTAAAAGGAAATTTGAATGCTGATATCTGCTTCGTTTAGTTCCACTGAATAAGAAATATAAATGCCTTCTTAACAATGACTCCTTTGATTAAATAAATCTGATGTCATATACTCACTACAACTCCCTGCAGATTCTTTCAGTTACCTAAATCTCCTTACCTGAAACAAGAAAAGAATGTTATTTTAACTGTTGTAATATGGTCGAATCTATTTATTCACTTATTTATTTTAATGTCAGTTTTAGATCATTTATGCTGATCCCTGGTGTAGAATACCGGGAGATGAAATTTTATAGAAACTTACTTTATATTGAACGCTCTTATTAACGTTTCTATTAACTTGAAATAAAGCTGCGATGATCCCAAACGCATTCTGATCTAAGAGCTCGCAACTAACTAAGACGACCTCCCGCCTTTTAGTAATTAACTTTGCAATTTTCCTTACCACGTCACACAGGACAATTCATTACCAAGTTTAAAGATAACATATAAATCTCGACTGAAATAGTACCTGTGCCATTAGCGATCTGTCCGGTGCATTCAATAAAATTTACCTTAAAAATTAAGGTAAAAATTATAGTTGAACAAGTAATAATAAGTAATGAATTAAAGAAATAAAATTTAACTACACAGTTAAATATACAGTAGTATATGATACACATCATAAATCATCTATTTAGAGAAAACATGGCACGCACACAAAATAGGTAGTGAAATAAAACGCCAAAAATATTGTAAGATTTTCCATTCTAGCAATGGAAAGCAAGCACATAATGATTAACTACACAAAATGTTGAAGGTTGAAATTATAGATAATTGTATAAAATAATAGATAAGACTATAAACTAAGATGAGTAAAAAGACTAAGGAATCGGTGGCATAAAAAATAAAGAAAGGAAAAACAAAAAAAAAAAAACAAAATTGAAAATGAAAAAAAAAACAAAAAATGCTCATTCATCATTTATTCCAATGCCCCCAAGATGGGGCAGAAGACGTCCACAGTACGTCGCCATCCCGAGAGGTCTTGAGTTTCGCGCTTTACTTCGCTCCACGTCATTACACTTTCACTTCTGCAGCGATCGTCCACCAACAGGTTTGCTTTGGGCGGCCACGTCTTCGCTTTCCTTGAGGATTCCATTCTAGGGCTTGTCTCGGTATGTGATCAGAGTCCCTTCGGAGCGTGTGACCTATACAGTTCCACTTGTGGCGGTCGATCGGCATCTCACCGCAGCGTTTCCGAAAATCTACGTTTGACACTGAAAAACTCATTACGTGATATTAAATGTCTCCTCCAATAGACGGTTAAGATTTTACTGATGGCGAAAAAAAAACAGAAAATCATGTTGTTGTTTAGTAAAGTTCTTAAGTATATCTTACGAAACTTGGGAAAAATGATACGGGAGAGTATTGTGAAAGTGTACATACTTGTACACACGAGTTCCTAATTTCAAAACACCTAGATAAAGATATAACAAGCTTATCTTTGATAATAGATAAAATTAATTTCTTCAACATTGAACTTTTAACAGAGCGTATAGATCATAAATTTTTTTTTGTCTTTTTTATTTATGACTCTACTCTGCAAGGTGTTATAGTTATGGAGAAAAAGCATGAAAAAAAACTTCATAACATATCTTTTAATCGATTAACATATTTTTTGTTTCTAGTGCTAACCTTATGTAATATTCTTTTGCAGATAGACCGGAATGTTATATATTTATCGCGTATTGTAATGCTGGTTACAAATATTTTTGATCCAGTAGAGACCGGTAAGAGGAGTAAACGTATATAATTATATTCATACATCTTTATCGTTTTTCTTTATATAGGTATATCTTTATACAATGAATGGAAGCGCGATAGTGAGTTAAAAATATAATTGCACATAAATAAAAACCGCTAGGACGCGACGACAGGATATTTATGGTCGCGCTGTGCGGTCTGCTCAACGAGTTATATCGTTTTAGACGACCGTTATTTGTTAACTTTTTTTTTTCTTTGAACTCAACAGTGGGATTATTTATTCATTAATTCATATTGTAATCCACGATGGATTGTTTAAGTGAGCACTTGTATATGTTATGAGAAGTTTTCCCAAATGACTATATTTCAGTCAAATAATCTTTTACTACTTTATTCTTCTCACAAGTTTAACTCCGTTCATTTTTCTTTTTATGTCCAAAGCTTGCTACTTTGAAATTATGCCTTTTTGCATTAGAAAGTCAGCAAACCGTTTTATGTTTAAAAAGAAGGTTTCGCGCCCTAGAATTGACGAAATTATAATCACAAAAGTTTTATGTTATATATAATATCCTTTTGTTTAAATGTGCATTTCTTTATTTTTATATCTTGATTTTAACATACCTACAGGTTATCACTGCTCCTCTTTGGATTGATTGATAGAAACATGGTATTAAATTTTCTATGTTAGTAAGTGTATATAGCGTGAAAATAAAAAAAATGATTCGTGCAAATATACGCAGTCAGTCGAAATCGTTTAGCACCAAATGAAACGATTTTTATACCCCATGCGCCATCAAACTTTGTCGAGTGACGTTCCGTTTGCGTAATTAAAAAGAGGCCGTCGCTCCATAAATTCGTCAACAGGATTAAATGAAAGCGCAGGTCGGCCCAGCGACACACGTCGACCGCTCGCGACGGCACCTCGCAGACTGATTTATGGCACAGCATCAGGAAGTACAGTCCACGCAGCCGGTTTACCGGCATTGACGCTTCTCTGCAGCAGCAAAGCAGTTTCAACAGCACGCTGCCACGAAACAATAAATTGGCCTAAGGTCTAGAACCACAACTGCAAAATTTTACAAAGCACAGCCGTTAATTTGAGGTCTCAGTCATGTTGATAGTATTATACAATTAAATTGTATTATGTTTGGTCGGCCTATGTAAATGATAGAGCCTATATTGAGCCAAACATGTCCAAGACTTAGTTACGTAAGGCATGGTCAGGTGAGACTTCAATATTTTGTTTCATAAATAAAGTCTGAAATAAATTTTGTAATTTATATAGGTGTTTACTAAAAACATAAAAAAAACAGGAAAAAAAGATATGGACAGACACATAGACAAATCATAAAACAGTAACTAAGTTTGTGATAGTAAAGTATTGTGATAGTTGAAATAAATCTGCGATGTCATTGGAATACAGAAGAGGGATGTAAGAAAAAGTCTGAACGAAATTCAAAGAATGTTAAGAGTGACAAGTTTTGTGTAGAACGAAAGAAGATGAAAGGAAACAAAATAAAAAATACCCTTTTAAACAAAGTCCCTGTCCCACAGGTAAGGGTGAACGAGAGGTCTAAAAACTAGTGACCGCTAGTACTCCAAAGCAGCGCAACTACAGGATTTCTTTCCTTCCCCTCCTTTTCAGCGATACAAGGTGGATACAGCTACACTCGCGTCATACTAAGCACTTGCTACTTCTGAAGGCTTTGATAAGTCGTATGACCGCATGGATTGAAGACCCTCCACAAATTAGTAATAATACGTGGGAACATATAAATCATTTAAAAGCCACGACGTGCTATCATTCAATTAATTTGAGAGCAGGCAACTAATGTGTGTTTATATGTTCGGTATTCACACAATTATCGCGTGGATTAAGTCATAACACTGCATAGCATGCGGCCGCGCTAATTCGGAACGATCCCCGCGGGTGCGCGTGCGGGGTGAGGGGAGTGAGGGGTGAGGGGGTGGATTTGCGTTGACAAATGTGACGTCGCCGTGCTTAACGAGGAGTAATCTGCGCTGTGACGTGCCGCGGAAACTCGCTGCGTGCTTCCACTGTCTCGCGGGACGATACACTAATACGTCGGTGAACAAACTTTTAAATCAACGCGACATTTTAAATATTTTGGCAGGCTGCACATTATGTAACACTTATTAATGATTTACAAAACTTTATTTTTAATAAATAAACAATAAATAAATAAACAATAAAATAAAAATGTTTTGTCCAAAAAATGCCCAATGTTTATGTCGTTTGCGATCTATAACGAACCGCTTGACGTCACCGGGTCGATCCACACACTTTATCAATATTCCATTTAGATATTTTTGGCTTTTACATCTTTATTGGTTTATCTAGTCTATTATAATAACAATCTATAACAATACGTGACTTAGGTTCAAAAATACCAATTTTTTATCCAGTATAAGCAAAGCATTTGACCTCTATCTCGCCTACCGAGGTCTACAATGCTACATGCTTGCCTATCTATTCTCTCATAGCTTGCATAGAATAATACACCTATCAAACTGGAGTGTAGTACGTTCGTCGGAATACTATATCCTTGTCAGGCTCCATTAAACATCGCTTCGTGTACAAATGTGTACGCTTTTACAATAAATAATTTGTAATTAATAAAATACAGCATAAGCTGTTTCTCCTGATAATACAGCTTGGGAATGAATTGCTCTAAGTAAAAAACAACAGATTTTGTCGCGAAGTAATCACACAGGATTACTTTTACCGTTACTGTTGACCAGGAACCATTGCAGCGTTTTAAGTTAATGTCAATATGGGGATATCGATTTGATTCTATTTTCTAAGAAAATGTATTTTTCTAGTATTTTTATCTTGACTTAAACAAATGATCAGTATAAATTGGAAGATAATATAAATAAATGTATAAAAAAATAAGGTTCGTACCGCAGAGGTAACGCGCCGCGCGGGACAATGGAGCCGCGCGCCGCCTGCATGCTTAAGTTAATGCCGCTCTAAACACATTGTCGTGTTGCTCGAATAAACGTGATTAGCTATAAACCTCGCCGCTGCACAAGCTCGAAAGGATTTTAATGTGCGCGAGGCAGTTGACTCGGGAACATTATCACACGACTCGTGTTATATTTGACTTTGCAAATGATTATGTACAATAAAGTACACATGTTTCATTCAAACTTGTATTCGCTCCACACAAAAATTACATAACTATCCCTGTTTCCCTCGATCATTTCATTCATCTTTTTTGTCACTTTGCTAAAAAATTCTAATTTATGTTGTCAAACGACTATTGCTTCGATCATTATTTATCGATAATGACCGAAGTGAATGTCAATTTATTTATTTCTCATTTAATAAATGATTACTCTTTATACTAACTACGCATATGACTTTGTCGGCAGGAAGTTATAAATAGATTTTTCTCTTTAATTTTTTTTCTGAAATAGGCTATTTATGTTATAATGTTACACCTTATAACATCAGCTACCTGCTAATACACTTCCGTCAAAAATTATTACGAGTTAATCAAATAAAAATCTCTTTATTTAAGAGATTTCAAAATAACAACCTCAGTAATATAACTTGCACTTGATATGGACTCTCATACGTAACCACAATAAACACGAGCCTGTTACGCTATGAAACTGTTCACGAAAAGGTGACGCGGAGGAAGCCTTCCTCTTTATTAATATTATGAAGTAGTGGAGCGCCTACGGGCGGACGCGGTGCAGGTGCCGAGCTATCTGTCGGCGCCCAGTCCCGCGGGTCGGGGACCCGAAGGTCGCCTAGAATCCGTTTCGTTGCTCGCGCAGGAACCGAGCGTAGGGCGACCACGTCTCTGTCATTAAAAACGGGACGCTATCAATTTTTGAAGTGTCCCATTTTTAATGACACAGATGAACAAATTAAGAAAATTCTTAATCTATTATAGTTTAAATGACTGACATGACTAGATATCTTAATTAAAATATTCTTTATTTTAACTAAATTAATACCTAAATAAGAATTAATCTGTGTTGCTAAACTCAAAAGTAGAGAGTTCTTATGTAGAGAAGAAATTGTGTAAGTTGTAAGGAAAATATTAAACGAAACTTCTTTCCTCTCCTGTCCAAAGAATAAATAATAAAACAAAAATCTAAAAAATCTAACAGTTGATTATAATAAAAATAACAACTGTGCATTAGGATGAAAGCACAACAATAATTACGTACTCAATAAAACCTTTTTTTCTCAAGATGGGGCCTAAACCCCACGAGGAGGCAGTTTGATTGTTAAGGGGGCAATTCGGAAGTGAACTTGACACGAGTTCAATCATTTCGATTTTTTTTTCACAATATTTCGCAAAAGGCTAAGGTGACGTGGCACATAAAAGGTTGAAAAATACTGCCATGAAGCATTATATTGCAAATATCACATTACAAGTCTCGCAGTGCACCAAAGAGTTAGTTTATTTTTGTAAATAACCTTTGTTTTACCACATTAAAACAATAAGTGAAGATATCATTATAAAATGCATTTCATCTGTTAGGATTTAACTGGATCGCGACGGACCGGTAGCTTTGTTGTACTAAGTTAGTCAAAGCAGCTTCAGAAAGTTTTGTATGCAACGTCGAAAATGCCCGAAGACATCCTAAAAGGATTTTCGGAGTGATCTTCTTTTTACCTTTATTGTCAGATAATACTGTAGTAACACGAGGAGGTTTATTGTATAAACGTACGCAGTAGTCCATAAAATCGTGACTGATTTTATGAAACCTAGAGAAAGATTTAAAGGTGTTTTTCAGTTTCATAATGTTTGGAATGAATAGGCAATACAGACTGATCCTCGTAATCATTTCAGCTGAAATCTCCAGCGGAATGTTGGCCTCCGCCGGAAATTTCCAACAGAATCGGTTGGCAGCGGCCAGCATGCCGCGCAGATCTTAACAAGTTCGTCTGTCCATCTTGTAGATGGACTACGAATAATCCCACTCCTGATTTGATATTGTAGAAAAATCGAGAAAATCGGTCTCAAATAACACCCACAGTACAGATTGAATCGTGAGCGAGTAGCGTGGTCACCCGCGCGCGTGCCTCCGCGTCTGCGACTGACAATGGGCCCGGCGCGGCCGCGGTGCCCATTAATTCAAACGCACGCGTGATGACAGCGCAGCGGGGTCGCGCGGCGAGCTACTCTGTCGTCAGCGGGACGGGCCGCCAGGGCTTATCTCTAATAAAAAGTCTGTAAAACACACACGCCTTCAAACACAGCAGCTAGTATTTAATGGAATCAGGCGCTACCTCGCGAAAGTCCATTCTAAGTAAGAAAAGGACCAATATTTAGCCACTTCCGCACATTTGCCGATTAGTGCCAAACACTCTGTGAAACACTCTGTGTTTGGCACTAATCGGTGTAACATAACTCCTGAAGATGCCCCGTGGAGGGGTGAAACACGTGTTGAGTAATTTGGTGGTGGCGGTTGTGTGATTCGTATTGTTTGCCACATACGCATTTATCAGCGGGCTGGCGGGCGGTGCACTTTGTTGCACGACTACCACTGCATGTGTGGAAGTGGCTAAATATTGGTCCTTTTCTTACAGCAGCTTGTGCCGGCGAACCAAAAGAAACCTTTAAACTTGTAAAAATCCGTTAATCTTCCTCGCACACTTTCACCCACACACACACACACACACACACACACACACACACACACACATAGACATAATAAATAAATTATTTTTATTCTGCATTCTTATAAATTATATTTATAGTATATAATGAAAAAAAAAAATAATATAATTTTTCTTGGTTTCCTTTCCATTGAAGTCTTGTTATGCCGCGTAATCAGCAAAGACTGACTACCAAATGTGATTGGCTTGTCGTAGTTCAATAGATGAATAAACAAGTAAAACGTTCACACAACGGTCTCTTTGTGTATTGATTTGATGTCTTTCTAAGTTAGTCTTACTTTTTAAGTGAGACGGAAGACCTTATAAGGGTCGTCGGTAGTCGCCGATGCAACCTGACCTGCTGTAAATCCGCTCATTTGCCTCAATTTGTAAACGTCGTATCATCGTTCGAAAGCAGTTAATGGAATTAGAGTTCCGCCGCCTTTACTGCATCACAAAACCCGCAACATTGATAAACCCAATGCACGCACTCGCAGAGGAGGGTGTTGAGGAAGACCTCCGCCTTGCAGTGGCTCTGTCGGCTGTCATCATGATGATAAGAAAATATAATAAATTATAAAATTTATTACATTTCATCATTTTGATTATTTTTTACTTAATATGTACTGCAAAATATTACTATAATGTTCATAAACTTTATAATTAATTTGTCCACTTGTAAGTGTTTTTGTTGCAAATAATTTAGAATGTTTAAAATAATTCATTGCTAAATATCCAACAAACAATCATACTTGTCCACGTGTGCAGAACCATTTTAGCAGCCGAATCGTAAGCTTCAATTATAAATCTCAGATAAAAATGCGCGCGCATTAGGATAAGCCGGCTGTTGTGACCAGCACGGCAAAATGGCGACGCACATGAAATGGCGGCTGGCGATACTAGCGGTCTGCGCGCTCTGCCTGGACAGCGCGACGTCTTCGCAGCAGATCATGAAGCAACTGACTGCTGGCTTCACGAAGGCGCTGCAAGTCTGCAGAACAGAGGTTAGTGGATAAAGTTACTAATGATTGAATACATCTCAGGCATTTGATTGTGCAAATTGACAATTCAATTTAACAAGCAAGCTCGTATAGATTTTGTATTAAAGTACAGGGTTCTATGAATCTTGAGCCTTTACCCTTACCATGTCCAACAAGTCACTTAAAGGCGTCAAAGTACTTGCGCATAACGTTGCCAAAGAATGGCCAACATTTGCGAGAAGACAATAGAAAGGCGATGCTGGATCTTGAACTTCGGAAGAATTAGTACAACTTTTCTTCTTAGAAGTAGAAAACTATTCTTCTGTGTTGTTAATTTCCTTAACTTCCTCCGCCATCGTTCATTGGAGATGATCACGTGAAACAATCAAGTGATTCCAAATGATCAAAAACTGGATCTTACAACATTATACCCTTTATAACAATCCTTAATATTTTCAATATTCTTTTCCTGCGCCACATGTTCAAGGTACGTATGCTTTTTGTGCGGAATAATATTAAATTTTTTTGACAAAACTTCCGTGTGTGTCCCAGCTTAATCTAGGCGACCACATAATGGCGGACTTCATGAACTTCTGGCGCGAGGAATACGAGCTGGTGAACAGGGACCTGGGCTGCGCTATCAGCTGCATCGCCGGCAAGCTGGAACTGCTCACGGATGAGCTGACCATGCACCACGACAACGCCAAGGAGTTTGCCATGAAGCACGGCGCCGGTGAGTGTGCATATTTACATTTATCTTACAGCACACATATAACTTGCCGAAATACACATTATTTTAGAGCAGTGTTCTCCAACGTTGAGTCCACGCCCAAAAGGGGGCAATTTCATTGTTAAAGGGGGGTAATTCGATAGTCGACACGAGTTTAACCCCTTCGTTATAATATAGAAATGTATGTAGGGCATAGCACATAAAAGGTTGAAAAATTCTGCGTTAGAGGATGTTATAGCAAGAAGCTCTCAAGTAATCAAGAACCGTTTACGGCCAACAAATGATTTTTGATAAATGATGTTTGCCAGTAATCATTTCCAAATTTTACAGCATTTATGACGGAAAGGTGGCGGCATTTTACCTCTATACAATAACGAAACTATAACTTCCTCAATAATCTCGGCACGGACCTTAATAACAATTGTTTCAAGTCACTTGTTTTATGGAATGATAAAGCGCAAAGGCTTCCGCGAGAGCTCGGTTGGGGCGGCCACACGAATTGGGTTTAACATTCGAGAGTAGAGAGTACTAATACTGCTTTCAACATACCACTTCCCACAGTGTCTTGTACAAGGAATACAAAATCACATAAAGTTACAGGAGCTGACTTTTAAGTGTCAATGCTTCTCACTTCACGTTACCATTCGTCACGCGGATGCCGACGTTAAGTACGCACGTTGCGAGTCAGTTTCTGTGTGTGTTGTTCAATAAAATGATAGAGCAAGAACGCGCGGAATGCGTCGCTTGGCACGGCTCCACCGCGGCTGGCCGCTGCCCGCTCTTGAGGAATATCCCCTCGCGCAGCACAAACAAGCCCATCGATCACTGACACTCGTTCTAGTAAACCTATTATTTATCACTTCGAAAGCACCACTCCGCGGAATTCACAAACCTGGTTTAAACTAAAGGCATTACGTAGATACAGTGATTGCTTATATATGTAAACGCTTTGAATGGTTGAATGTACAGATAAATTGCTGACATTTAATGTATGGTGACCTATCCAAAATTATTTCACAAATAATAAATACCTAGTAATTATATAGTATGAAAAACTATTTCAAAATTTAAACAAATGTATATTAAAATTAATTATTTTTTACTGCTGTCTGTCCATCCAAATTAGTATCAATTCCACATTAATCAAACAAGGTGTTTGAAAATAGGTGAAAAAGCTTTAAATCTTTTTGCTAACGAATGAGTTGTACATTACCGTTTGAAAAGGTTTTTACACCTATAACTAATAATACTTGCATAAACTTAAACTATTTAATGTTTGTAAATTTGCCTATGTATTTCAAGATCTTAGTAGAGAAGTATATATGCAGATCGAGCGCATATTTGTATATATAAACAGGCTCTGTCGTTTAAATAAGCAATCTCTATATATGTCAATATCTAAAATGTTCTAAAGTTTATTTTTAGGGTATTCAAACAGCCGTCGAGAGAGACGTCGTTTAATTTATAAAATTAAGTTGAGATATATATTTAAGTTCAGTGAAGCTACAATTTAAAACATAAATAGTCATCGACAGGTAACCATAACCATTTTCTTACACAACTTGTTTAATAGTTGTAAAGTTTGTGTTAAAGATCGTGCAGCACACAATGACGAAGCAAAACGTATAACGCGTGATGGGCGCTAGCTGGAACCCGACACAATTTTAAAAGGTTTGCACCGGCGGCTCCGCGGGACAGGAGAGATAGGACACGCGCCGGGCGCCGCGCCGTCGTGTATCCTTTATTTTACGTTTATAGCCTTCGGCTTTGGTTCGCATCGCTCCTCTTGGACAACGATCGAAAACTTACAAGTTTTCTAACTCTTGCAAGGGTCCGTCTTATTGGTTCCGACGAGACTTTCTGGCAGAGAGATTGTAAAGTAGACACTACGTACCTATGCAGCCCAAAGACTCGTTGAACTCACAATCCGATAAAAAAGTTACAGCTCCAACTGCTTATTTACAAAAAATGTCGTTCAGGCCGAGTAAAGTCAGGATTCAGCCAACTTCAATTCGAGCAAACTTTATCACTAGTGCAATAATTTCTAGTGCATTACATAACTCTCTTCGCTAAATGAAAGCGCGACTTGAAAAACATGCAGTTTGTCGGTGACAAGCTTTATCATATTAGGTCAGGAAAAAGTTTTTCCCAAACAGTACGTATAAACTTCAATTTAAATCTTGTTAATTGAACTATTTATATCGGGTTGGTATTGATGAAATTAAAAAAAGAAACATGTTAGAAAAATTTTACTTATGTTATTCTTTATTTGTTTTCAAAGGTAAATCTAATGAAGAAATTTGATACATTTTAAAATTTCACATAAAAAATAGAATCAGAGAAAACAGGAGAAAAAAAATTGCAAGTCGCGAAAAAAAGCAGGTGGCAGCGACGGTAAGAGTACCACAAAGTTGATTTGATGTCTGTCAAAGATCCTCTCCGCTCTGGTCGTCCATTGACTGACAAGATAGCACTTGTATACTATTATAAATAACTTGCCTTTATTAGTGAAAATAACCTTAATATTAATAAGATAACTAAAATATGGGCAAATGGTCGTTAAATCATTTTTGCTTGTCTTCCAACAAATGCCTCCTATAAATCTTTTGCTATGCGCACCCGTGATCCGATCCGCTATTCTTTTGATATAATATTTGAATTTCTGATTTTATCTACCTCTACTTCTTTTGCAGTCCCGTGGATACCATTCTGTTGACATTCTTGTCCATTTCTTCTCTCTCTCTCTCTCTCTCTCTCTCTCTCTTCATATACCCTTATCCATCTCCACTATACATTTTACACTATACACAAATATACTGTAGTTAAATGTAAATAATGAAATATGTCTAGAATTTTCTAAGTCTAAGTAAATACTAACTTTTATCTCAACTGAATACTGTATTTTAAACAGTGGGAATATCGCCGTTTTGATATCTGAGTCATTTCGTCGACTGTGATCTATTTTAGACAACTCACAATAATCCAAAAAGAATATTTTTATCATAACTATTAACATACGCTCATTTCACTTCACGGAATCGTCTTTTTGTGACTGCGGTCTGTACATTACTTTAGTGTTAGTTACAAGAGAAAATATTTCAACAACAAGTATCAGTATCATAAGTATATCCGACTGTCGAGGGAATAACAAAGGTATCCAGGATTTGTTGTCGCTAAAAATCCCACAGAAAGACTTCTCTTTCCTCAACATTTGCAGGGCTCCAGGATCTCCAACAGGTTACGCCAGTGCTTTGTAAATGCCATGACCGCGATGTTATTGTCTTTCGTAAGAATTGGAACCGATAAATGCAACTAAATAATACATAACTAACTTCGCTTTTATCCTGAACTCACTTGGTATTATAAACTTCAATGCTTTCTAGACGAGGACATGGCGAAGCAGCTGGTGACGATGATCCACGACTGCGAGAAGTCGAACGACGGCGTCGCGGACGACTGCGACCGCGTGCTCGAGATCACCAAGTGCTTCCGAACCAAGATCCACGAGCTCAAATGGGCTCCCTCCATGGAGATCATACTCGAGGAGATCATGACTGAAATCTAGCCCAACTGACATTTATATTTGAAATCAAAAGTCTGTTAATGATTATTTTCTTCAAAAGAAAAATTATGCTGTTTGTACTATAAAATTAGGATTGTTGATTTTTCATACCATGTTGTATATACTATTTCATATACATATATTTAAATTACGATAACTTCTTCAAATTACCCTTATTCGCTTCTTTGGTTCGATTTTGGACCCAACACTCTCGCGGCTTCGTTTCTCCCGGACTCCGACGCAGTTTCCTTCATTACGTATCTCCCAGAACCTCGTCAGCTAGTTACAAATATAGATTAATACGCACGGTAATGTTATGGTACCCGGGTAGCAATGTTATTATTTATGATTGTTATAAATGTTAATTTAAATGTTTCATTATAGATTATAAAAAAACTATTTGTTTTCATTTAATCTCATATCATAATCTTATGCATCACAAGTTTCGAATGTTTATCTGTATTCAGTGAAGAACGCTAACGTTGTAGAATTTTTTAGCTTATGTGCAAGACATGTAGTCAACAGGAATGACGCGGGATGCTGGGGTATCAAAGTATGGAACAAGCCCTATTCGCTAACAACACCTGTGTTATCTGAAGTCACAGAGCGATGCCTTCAGCAGCCAGTGTCTCAGGGCGCTGGTTCCAAAAATGTGTAACAATATCTACCTCTTGCAAAATAATGACACCTTTCTCCTCATTAGTAAACTGCTCAGTTCCTTGGTTTGTTGAAGTTACGTAGTTTCCACTCATAAGTGAGCTTATTTTTACGCGCTATGTATAGATAAGCTTATCCCAACGCAAAAACAGCTGCAGCGACTGACCGTAATTTACATTGTCCATATGCAGTGAATATGTACGTACCCTATTCACTTTGTAATACTTTTATTTCTTTACTGTTACTGCAATTTCCCTACGATATCGAATTAGGAGATATGGAGAGGGATGAAACGACATAGCACAGCGGAAAGTTAAAGGGACAGTAGGCAGGCTGTGCAGCGCAAGGCTCCCAGACGGCCCTGAGGGTATGGAGTGGATGCCACGGATCTGCGCAGAACGTCCAACCATTAGGTATATAGACCAGTTTGATAAGATCATCGGAATATGCTGATAGCTGGCTGCTTATATACAATCCTGTTGTCAACTTATAAAGAAATATAAATGTAACAATAAAGCAAAATATATTAACAATTAAAGATAAAGCAACACAGAACAAAATGTAAACCGCTTGTATTCTGATGGCAAGCCGTAGAAAGTGCGGCGATAAATGAGAGGATTTGGAAAAAATGAAATGTATGAAAGAATTTATGAATAATAGGAAATGAATAAATAAATGATATTGGGTAGAATAAAAGGAGAACGCCAATAATAAAATTTGGTAGAAATATTTTTAAAAATAGTCCCTGCGTACCCAAGACAGGGGAATTACGAAAGGCCCCCTGAAACGGGAGCCCAAAAAAATTTAAATCTATGGAGGCCTAATTCCAACAGCGAATATTGTAGACCTGAAATGATTCTACGACCATAGAATAGCAAATTTCAACGCCCGCAGATGCTTTACCAGACGATCACTAAAAATCAGCATTGTGTGCAGATTTGTACCGCATATCCGTGGTCAATTACACAACATTTTGTTGAGAACTACCGCCCATGTCCACAACCAGCCACTCTTTTGTTTCTTACTTTGCCACTCCTTGTATCATGTATATATTTATGTTGTAACTATGGTCAAGAAGCTGTTAACTTTACTAGCTGACGCACTTAGGTTTCGCCTTTAGCTGCAAGCTTAGCTAGTTAGGAATAAGGTGGCCTTCATACCCGGCCGTCTCCTCCTTTTAATTAACCAAAGCATAGCATAAGCGGAAGTACAACCAATTAAAGGCAAATTGTAGGCTAGCGTCTCGTCTCGTGGTCACGAGCTGCGAGCGATCGCGCCGCGCGCAACCACAATCAGTTCAAGATTAACGTCCGCCGGCTCGCGGGCGGCAATTAGCTGATAAATCAATACTCCATCTGCTAAATGAATACTCATCGCAGCGCAAACATTAATTTTTCCACAGGACGGCACTAACTAACATGGACAAATGAGCCTTTAAGTTAACTCTTCGGTGCTCACTCGAAAAGTTGTCTCAGGCCTTGTACATTCGCCTGTTTTTCAAGCCGCCGGAGGAAGCTAAGTTTTTCGCTGGAAGTGCCTAAGCCTAGTTTAGCAAGCACTGGAGAAAAGCCAGAAATAATGATTAACGCATCATCATATCAGCTGATAGACATTTACTGCAAAGCCTCCCCGAATATCAGCACTAAGAACGGTCCTGCGCTGCCCGCAATCTTAACTATATCGACGGTCCACTCGGTCGCGGCCGACTCAGGTCGTGTCTAACGGCTGGTGGTCATTCGGGAAATTTACGATTCAAGCCTCCGTCGACTGATTCACACAAACGGATGTTAGAATTTGAGAATCGCATTTTATTATTTTTAGAAAATTCCAAACTTTTTCATGTTCATCCAATACAATTTTCAATCGAGTATGCTGCTCGCTATAAGATTTGGGGTACTTAATAAAAATTGCGCAAGTATTTTCCTAGTAATGTTAGTTGTTATGTCAATGCCTGGTGTCACAGACACAAAGCGGTGTGACGCATAGTTATAAAAACACTGGCTACGACGCAAAATATAGGAGGTCGTGTGGGACGCGCCACGCGGTGCACACGCACCCGCGCGGTAAACAACCGCTCGCGGCGCAGGTGCGGCACGATTTAACGGGACTCCCCCGACTCGTCTACGGGCGCAATTGTCGCGTCTCGGATATATATTTTTACGATCGCGAATCACAGGAGGGGGCTTCCGACCATTTGCTCCTGAAAGTGGCAATGAATGAGTCCATCTTCAAAAATTACATAACATAAAGATTTTCCTTTAATGTTTTCAATTCATTTTCCTTTTACCGTAACATTACAGACTATGTACACTCAAAGCATATAGGACAGTCGCAGTTTAATAGAAGGAAATTCCAAACTTAATTATATCTACCGACTACTTAAACAAGTTTTCTGTTTCGTAACCTGCTTCACTTTAATATGATTATATTTCCATTCTTGTTTTGATTGACGTCGAATATGACAAATGTTAGGGGCCGTTATTTCTATTAGGTATAATAATTCATTTGATTAAAATTAAACATTATTATAATTTATTTTTTCGGAATTTTCAAATTTCTTTTAACCCATGAGGCTATACTAAACAAAAGTAATAAAAAATTAATAAGACAAAATGATCGAGTCGTTCTCGAGTGCTGCGCGTAGCAATTTGTCTGAAGATTTATTTTAATTTATTCAAATATCTATATTCAAGTAGGCATTTACAAGCGCTTTTAAATCGTCAATCATTTTAAAATTATAAGCTGTAAGCTAACACCGGCTCCGAATGCAGATCTGCTGAGAAAAGCACCACAAACCTAAGAAATGCTCTTTTAAATGAAATGAGTCAATTAACCGAGTTCCACATATTTTATCAACCAAAAACACTTGGGTGCTTTATGTAATAATATTTATTTGTTAAAAAACTTTTAATTTTTAATTAAAAACTAAACAGAAGATTAAGATATCTTTTGGAATTTTGTTATATGTACACTCACGTGAAGGATTTATTGACCTTATAATACAAGACAATTTACCAAACCTTCATTTATTAAATTGTTAAGGACATAAATGAGGCCTTAAGAGTTTATTTTTTCATGTTGTATTTATCACGTATCTTTCACTATTTTTCATTTAAGATTCTAATTTCGGCGTATGAATATGTTTTTAAAAATTCATTGCGAAGTATTCGTAAAATACAAATTAAAAAAAATTATGTTCACCGAGCGGGAGAGTCCGTCAGTCCAGTTTAGTTGAAGCTGTAAAAGTCTTAGGGCTAGCAGCAACAACGTGTACAGAGAAATTGCAAATGCAATTACAAAATCACACAAAAGTTATGCGATTTAGAGTTATAACAAGTAAACATTCTGATGTACGTGCTTTTTGAAGGTTTGTATGGAATTCATAATATATATGATGCACAAAAACAAATGAGTGAAGAAGCAGGTTAAGATACGAATATACATATATTCAAAAGTAACTAGAGGCGAGCAAGTCGTCTTGAGACTCAACAGCGCGTGAAGCCTGCGTCTGCCAAGCGCGTGAGGGTTTTACTAACGCAGCGAGCACGCCGCAGGAGCTGCGGACGAGAAACATTCCACTTTGTGTTTGTTGATGTTTACTTATCCAGTAAACGTCGTGCCGCTGCGTTGACCAAACCTGCCGGCGACAGAACGTACATAAATGTTACCACTTTGTGCACTACAAGTTTAGCACGAGGAGATCATCCTCCTCATGTTCACATAACCCTCAACAACTTTTTATATTAAAATATATTGTGAAACAATACACAAGATGATTGTTTATAGGTATAAAAACTCTGAAGAGGTGAATATATAACTCATCTTCTTCTTCCTGTTTACTGATAGATGTCCAAGGGAAGGCATAGGCTTCCTTCAAAGGTGCTCGCAATGACCGACCTCGCACTGCTCGCGTCCAGCGGCTTGGTAGAATGCCTTCCCGCGCGATATTATTTTGAATCGTACGCCCTATCCAAAAATCAATGAGTTCAGAAATATCAAAAGTATAAGTGTTTTTAAAATTCGGATTACTACATAAAAAGTTGAATTATGGGTTGATATTTATTTATATAATTATATTATAACAATTATTATTTATAGTTTGTCGAAGTGGTTGGAAATAGGCTTGAAAGGTTTAAAACTTTTTGCTGACAAATGAGTTATACATTCACCCCTTTAAAACATTTGCGTCTGTATCCAATCGCCTTGTACAAGAAGGATAAATTCACTGTTGTGATATGAATACTATAAAAACAAACACACACACTATAATTAAATAGCGACGTTTCATTTCAGCTTAGCCACACCCCTTGACCTATAAGGTCATGCTAATTTTGGAAAGCCGTGTTCACATTGACCGATTGTAGTAAGCCCTACACAGAAATGAAATTATCAACAGATCAGTATTAATTAACGAATACACAGTGTAACTGTCGTGTCTTAAAGCCTTTTACCGGGAGGTTATTCTCCTCACTACATATTCTGTAGGAATCCTCTGCTGATGTGGTGTCGCTCTGTTATTGTAAGGCCCAGGCAACTACGATCCACATACCTTAGTAATATTTAATTTTGAATGTAAACTTTTCCTAGAATATACAGTGTTACCCGAAACGCAGATACAGGCGTTGTGATTACCCGCACCGTGATAATGCGTGTTCTGGACCCAAACGCCGTCCTTGTAACGTCCGATAACTAACTTTTTGTTACAAGTCCTAAAGAATACCCTGATATATGGGCAACTTAAACAAATAGCTTACTTATAAATGCAAGGCAGATATCTTCTACAGTTAAAGAACGAAAAAAAAAGGCTTCTCAAGCTTGTTATACCTTTCTCAGAGCTTCAAAAAATTACTTCCGTGAACAATTCTTTCGTGAACAACTGTGTTCGGCTACACAATCTGCACCCAAATAAAGTCTCTGGATTATCTTTAAAAGATTGTGTTATAGTGAATTTTATAAGTAATAATAAACCTCGGTAATGAATTGCTCTACTGTGTTAATAATATAAAAATGACCGAAAAAACTTCGTTTGAGTTTGTTGTAGACTTTTCTCAGACAAACGCGCGTTTGAAACGGTTGTAGCTTTTACGTAAAGGATGCCATTAAGGCTGCCATACGGGTCGTTCTGACTTTGTTCTCGTCCGGCAGATATTCACAAGTGGCCATCGTAAAAGATCCTGGATAAATAAAATATAAATGAATAAAAGATGACCTCAAATGAATTCCAGCGATGGCGTGTCAATTAATGTAAATAAAGGCAAGAAATATAATGTATCAGTGAGCGTTTCACTGTCGGAGTTGGAACAACGCGCGGCCCCCCGCGGTGTCAGGCGCCGGCCTATAAATCGTCCGCGCAGCGCAATTAGCGGAGTGCCCGCTCGCATGCGTGCGCGCATTGGCCCCGCACCAAGACGCACCAATAAACATATCGACAAGGTCTAAGCCTTCTTATTTCTACGCGATCATCTGCTTAATATTACGTGTGCATTTGTTCGATACAACAATTTTCAACCCCGGTAATTTGGAAAATAAATATATCCCTGCATTTACATTTTAATTCTTTACTTTTGTATGTTATTTCAAAATCCCACCTTTACAAAAATACAAATAATTGAGGTACTAACTGAAAATCGTCTCGTTTTCGTTGTTGGCACTCTCGTTTTTATTATACTTGGTCTGTAATAAGTTTAAGCTAAGCCAACAAGTTTATTTATCAGAAATATAGAAAGATTTGTTATACTTTTCATCAGACTTTTTAAAATTAGCAAGTTTTCGTGGTCAAATGTATACGATTTTATAATGGCCGAAGTACATTAAACATAAACTTTAAAAAGATTACATTGTAGTTAGAAGGATTTTTAAAAGTGATAATAGAGCTTCGGAATGATTTGCTCTAACTAAAATCGGTCTAGTTTGTTGTGGGCATTTCTCAAATCAGAGCGTGTTTAGAACTCGTTGCTTTATGTTGAAGGATGCCTTATGGGGGGAATTCTGATTGTTTCTAATTGGGCTGTGCTGGTATTCTTGTCATGAAGTCCACAGGTGGTCAATGCAAATGCCCCTGTGCGGATAACAACGCGAATAAACGAATGTCAGCGCTATAATTAGATACATAACTCAATTCGTCAAGCCGCCCGCCTCCCGACGTGTAATGGCTTTTTGTTAATTGAATAATTCCAACAGATAACTTTTTACGTCGCTATCTGTCCTTGAACAAAATGTTTAAGTGTTCACTTACTACTGAATATAACACGTACAAGTTTGACAAGTAAACATTTAAGATATTTCGAATAAATTACTAGCTGACTCGTCAGACTTCCGGGATTTAATGAAAACGCAATCAATATAGCGCCCTGCAGCGTGGTGACCTTATGTTACATTAGATAAGAATGTAATAAATCTATTGTGTTATCTGTACGGACAGACGCAGCTTTTAAACAATCATTTAAATACGCAGCGGCAGATTTATTAAACGCGCCAAGTATCGACAGTCATTATATTTTATGAAATTTCTCAAGATTTTACTAAATTTGTTTAATGGAATCTGTAAAGTCGTTCTCAAGTTATGGCGTGATCGATAGACGGATACGGATTCACTTATATATATACACGCACACACACACACACATATGTGTGTGTGTGTGTGTGTGTGTATATATCTCTTTTAAAGAACCTTATTGATTAATTTCCCGAAATCAGATAAAATAACATCCAGAGAGCAAGTCTCAGGTTGTCACTCTTTCTGTAGGTAATATACCACATATCGAAACTCATATGACAAAAGTTGCTTTCTGCTGTTCAGTAACAATGGCCGCGTCGTCACTCGCCAATTGTTTTATCGTATGTCCCTGTCTTAGATCTCGGCATAGCTCGTAACAACATATTTTTTTTTTGGTAATCACTCTCACAAATGAAATTTTGTCACAGAAGTTAGAGCATTCCTTTGCTAAGTTGTAATATCACTTAAAATACTTTATACTGCAGAAGGATTTTTTACCACTTTTTTTTTTCGTTGAAATATTGAAATTATTGCATGAGAATTCAGACGAAAGCAAGTCACAGAAAGAAAGTCAATGAGGTTAACAATTGTAATTAACAGAAACTGTTAGCATTAAATTCGGTTAGATTACACGGTTTTGAAAAATAAAGAAGCGCATGTTTTTTTTTTTTTTGTTAAGAGCGATAATACGTTCTGCGGAGCGAAGATTCTAAGGACCAAGCTCGAAGGCTCGTTTCGATGCCTTGTCAGTATATTTTTTATCGAATTATCAGGCGACCAGTTTTCTACATCAGCGCGTTAAATCCGCGAAGGAGGCCCCTTGTTGCCGGCGCTCCAGATGTTGTCGTAAGGACCGAACTGCACGTCGGGCACCCAGCGCAGTTCGTAGACGCGGTTGCGGAAGCACTGCATCTCCTTAACGCCGGCCGAGCACGCGCGCGTCGTGTTCCTAGACGCCAGGTGGCACCTCTCCAGCACCTTCGTGAGCGTCTCCACGGTTTCCTCGTCTACGTAGGGCAAGATGTCTCAGTAACAGAATGACATAAAATTAAAACGACTAATGGCTCCTTGACTTTTGCTTAGACCTACAACTAGTGATTATGCCTGAAAAAACAGAACGGATTCTAAATCTAGGCAGTTCAATAGCCGCACATATGTTGACCTCCTATGTGAACTCCGCTGTCCAACGCCCAAGTTCAGACCTCGACTCTTAAGTTTATATTAAGCCCTCCCCAAACCTTATCATCGCCTTTGTTGCAGATTCGTAGTGAACCCCCGCAGGTATCTCGCAGTTAATTCTGCTCGCACTATAACGTGCGGGAGCTTTAGATCTGCCCTACGTCGAGGCACAGTGCTGCGCTAAGCTGCGGCGGTGTAAAAGTCAGCACGAGAGCAGTTACCGCCTCCGTGGGTTAAGATGAACTGTCGTATGTTGGCGAGGTTGAGCGCGCCGTCCGCGTCGCGCAGCTGCAGCCGGTGCACGCTGCACGCCTGCAGGCAGCCCAGAGGCTCGTTGCGAGAGAAGTCGTACTCCATGTTCCAGAAGTCCAGAATTTCGCGCACGAAACCCACGCCCGGGTACATCTGCAAATTATTTTTGGGAATTTCCGATCCCGGCGTGACACCAATGAATATTGTTTAATAAAGGTTTTTAATTGAATGTCGATTCTGTAGCTCTGCCGCACTGTCGTGAGTAACTTCAGTCATACTAAAGTGCGATTAAGATTCATTAGATAAATTTTCCCTATCGTCCTGTCGATTTCAACGTCTAACTCTGCTGGTCCGACCAACAAGATTACGCACTTTGCACTTTAAATTCTATGCACCGCCGCCTACCTCACTCTCCTGGAATATTCGTTGCGACTTCGATCATGTAACTGCATTAAAAAGGACTTAGAAACTCACCGAAGCGACGATTCTGCACAGTTGGACTTTTCGTTGGACTCTTTACTTATCATCCTCATGCGTTCTACATTTTACGAAGTAAACGTGGTATAATCACAGTCCGTAAATACTAGTAAACTCAGAACTAATACGTAGTACTAGTTCCGAGTTTTAATTTGTAAACACTAGAGGCCTGCTTGACTGAATTTCACTTTCTATTTAGTTGGGCTCTCAATTCTTATTTTGACGTAAACAAGTTGTGCGTGTGTGTGTGTGTGTGTGTGTGTGTGTGTTGTGCCATGTATACTTTTACAGTCCGTAGTGAAAATGTATACATTCAAATATTTATTCTTTACTGTACAGCGATATGTGATAAAAGAAATCACGTGCAATACGCAAAAAAATATTTGTACAATGCACAGTCTTATCGCAAAATGCCATTTCTTTCGAATTACCATTGGATAAAACCAGTAAAGAAAATAGAGCGAGCAGTCATCAAGCGATAGAAAATGTCATTATATGCACATTATTTATAATGCATAATACTGATAATACATAAAATAAACCAGTTGACCACCAGTTAAAATATAATCTGTACATAAGTCCAGTGATAAACAGAAGTACACATATGTATTTGTCATAGTTATATACAATGCACTACTGACAAGTAATAAAGCTTTACTGATCTTCTAATAACAGGCAGACACTACTGCCTTTGTCACCGGCACAGGCAAATTGATTTGAAAGTGTTCAGCCTATAACGACAAGCAACAGAAAATAATCTGTCAAGGAACTTAACTGCATGTCAAAACTGCCGGCCACCGCCGAGGCCTGTTCTGTTAAAAAAGTAACGACTCAATGAAATAATAATTCTGGCGAGCCAAAGCGAGCCGGGGGGGACATTGGAACTGCGTACCTCGCGCGCGCACTCGAACATCTTGTGTGCCATGGCCTGGCTCATCTGATCGACCACCTGCGTGGGCGGCAGCAGGCCGGCGACCAGCGCGGTCAGCGGCAGGAGATACAGCAGGGCGTCCATCGCGCGCGCCGTCTCCGATACGAATAGAAACAGTTCTTCGGTACGACCGCCGCCTCGAGCGCGCCCGATCGATTTGTTTTGTAAGCATCGCTCATGCGGCGCCGACGCGCCATAAACAAGCCCTTAGCGAATATCTCTCAATGCAAGCGCTGAACGCTACGCACTCCAAGTGACAATGGCAACAAGTCATAGCGCTGCTTCGCCATCTCCCAGCGGTATGCCAGAGACCGTCAATTTTTTTTACATAGTAAATACAAACTGCATTTACGTGATGATCACCAACCAACCTGCCAAGCATGGCGGTAATGGTATACCCCATGGAAGGCCTATGCTTTGCAAGAGGTGTCTATGAGCTGAAACAACGACGACGACTGTTTAGGCTTATTAATGAACGTAGAGATTTTTCAGTACTGATAACAGAGTCAACGTATCAAAAACAATTGAGCCATTACTCTTAAGTGTCATCATTATAAGCGTTGTAAATTAAAAACTGCGGGGTCAAATCTTAACATATTTTAATATTAATAATTATTGTTGATTTTTTAATATTTCCTGAATACTGTCACAGTAAACTGCGGTTTAGTAATCAGGCATCCAGCCGTAGCCGATGATGGCGTCGCGGATGCAGCCGGTGACCCGCGCCCACAGGTCGCAGCTGTTCGCGTTGCGCAGCCAACGCCGCTTGCACAGCCGGAACACGTCCACCAGCGCCGACACTGTATGTGCGTCTGTCATCAAACGGAAAACTAAATGCGGGAAAAAGAGATGAGCGGACAAAACATGTTTCCTTTACACGCGTCTCTCCGCCCGTGATGCGGTCCACGTGCAACAACCGCTCGAGCGGTGAACGCGAACCGAGGAACCAGGCCGAGGTGCGCTCCGAGCTCCCGTCAGGTCAGTCACAGCAAGCAATAAGAGTTTGTCAGCCTTCATCTAATGTAGGTACTTTACACTACTTTACTATCAATTAACGAAATGAAATTATAACTACAAAAAAAAAAATATTTGTTAGCATTTATGAAGATACGCGAGCGCAGCCAGATTTCCCGGTCGGCGCGACCTGCGTCGTGTGCGTGGCGCCGGAGCGAGCCTGTCATCGTCTCACTTCGCCAGGTCTTATGCAAGCTGGCGCCTCTGCTGCGGCGTTGCTAATACTGCGGCAAAGGAAGGCAGGTGCGCGTACCGGCGCCGTTGGCGAGCAGCAGCCGGTCAAGGTTCTCCTCGTTCAGGCGGTTTTTCCCATGCAACAACTTCAACTTCCAGGCGGCGCACAAAAACATGCAGCCCCACTTCCAATCTGAAATGACTCTTTTTGGGTTCCAGAAGCGGGCCAGATTTGGGTAGATTTCGTATTCCGGGTGTTTCTGCAAACGTTTGGAGGTCATTGAGTAAATACAATAGTAAAAGTTTCAAGTTTTACCTTACCCAAGACGCTTTTTAAGTAATTTATTTTTAAAATTTATTGAATACCATCCACTTCTGACAAAGTTCCATTTCAGGATACCATGTGGTTGACCACCTCTCTGTTATCCATTTGTAGCCGTGCTTCGATCCTAGCGTTGTAGACGACAGAGTCACTGGTTTTTAATGATTGCTAACTTCCACAGTGACGCAGGGACTAATGCAACTGCCACTGTACTTTGACGTAACCAGGAACACATGATAGTTTCAAGTGAGGCCTGATTTGAGAAGAGCTCACTACAAAGTCGGTTGGATTTTTTGTGATCACTTTAGACGCCGTAGATTTTACGATGCCGTCCGCAAATCGCGTAAATTTTCTATCTCAATTACTTACAAAGAGTTGAAAAAATCATTATTTCCCAGACAAAAATTCGCACTGTACCTATGTGGTTGGTCATATTCCAGGGAGGTCACACTTGCTGCCCGAACCGAACATTATTGCAACCCAATTAACATATCCGAATCAAAGTAATAATAAAATAGAAACTATTTTTCCAACAATGAGAGGATTACTAATAAATGTATAATTGTATTTGGGTGGATTTATCAAACAGTATTGCGACAACCCGCCGACTCCCGTCGTCGGAGTAAACCGCTGGATGCAATGGAATACCTCTTTGGTACATTGGGTCATAACGACGGCAATCTTCGTGCAGACGTCGTTGACGACGCGCTGCGGGCGCTCGAAGCCGGCGCAGCAGGTCAGCAGCAGCAGCACACCTGCGGCCCGCATGCCCGCTGCGGTCGCACTGCCCTCTCTGTTTAGAAAACTGCGCGCCAACGTCCGGGACGCGACGACGCAAGCGAACGGATGTATTTACCACAACTGTTACGTTTTTGTAACAATACCGAGCCACGTCGTCCCTATTAAAGATAGAAGTGTGGCGAAGTTTTTTCTGCCACGTCTTTTACCAAAATTAATGCTTTCAGAAGTGGTGGTAAAGTTAGCTTTAGATTTCTCCAGATAATTCTAACGGCAGTTGTGACTCGGCGCTCTCGGGCGCATCGAAAAGGTATGCTAACCGCTTAGTGTGACAAGTCGAGCCGAAGACGCCTTCTAGGTCTTTATGCCCAGCTCAAAAAGATCCCATTTCTAAATTTAAAAAAAAATTAAAGAACGTCCAAAGTTAATCTATGGATTGCGCGCGCACAACGTTACCGCGTTCAGGCTATTTTATTGTTAATTAAATATGTTATATTATATTCTTTTAAAAACCTATATTTAATATAATAACAGGTTGTCAAATATCTCCCTTCCGCTTTTTTGCTCTTTATTCAATGCTTTATAAAAAGTGTTACAGTGATCGGATTTAGTTCAAATATGCGCCGTTTTGTTCGATAATCTGTTTCCATCTAGACGGCAACTTCATAATACCTCCCTCGTAGAAGTCCCCCTCCTTATTTGCGAAGAACTCGGACAGCCACTTTTCACAAACCTCTTTTGAGTTCAACTTTACACCACGAAGGGCGTTCGCCATGGACAGGAACAGGTGGTAATCACTTGGCGCTATGTCCGGGCTATATGGTGGATGTGATAAAATCTCCCATCCGAGCTCCCGTAGCTTCTGACGAGTCATCAACGAAGTGTGTGGTCTGGCGTTGTCCTGGTGGAACACTACACCCTTCCTGTTGGCCAATTCTGGACGCTTCTGGTCGATCGCCTGCTTCAAGCGGTCCAGTTGTTCGCAGTAGATGGTAGAATTAAGCGTCTGGCCATATGGGAGCAGCTCATAGTGGATGATTCCCTTCCAATCCCACCAAACACACAGCAAAACCTTCCTGGCCGTCAATCCCGGCTTGGCCACTGTTTGGGACGATTCACCGGCCTTCGACCAGGACCGTTTTCGCTTGATATTGTCGTATGTGATCCATTTTTCGTCGCCAGTCACCATCCGCTTCAAGAATGGGTCAAGTTCGTTCCGTTTCAGCAGCATATCGCAGGCGTTGATTCGGTCCAGAAGGTTTTTTTGCGTCAAATCATGCGGCACCCAAACATCAAGCTTTTTTTGTATCCAGCCTTCTGCAGATGGTTTAAAATGGTTTGGTGACTAAGTCCCATCTCCTGGGCGATGTCACGAGATGCCACATGCCGGTCTAACTCGATGTAGTCCATGATTTGATCGGTATTTGTCGTCACAGGTCTTCCGCCGGCTGGCTTATCCATGGTGTCGTTTTCGCCGGCTCTGAAACGTCAAAACCATTCCTCCGCGGTTCGAAGTGATAGAGTACCATCCCCCAAAACACCATTAATCTCACGGAACGTTTCTCTAGCTGATTTGCCTTTAACGAAGGAAAACTTTAAAATAGCGCGAATTTCGGCGTTAGTGAACTCCATGTTTACACGTCTATAACTGTTGAACGCAATATCCAAACTAATCATGCATAGCGTCGTTTTGTAGGTTATGTCAAGACCTTTCAAATTATGTATAGTATTGCCAGATACGAGCTCTGTAGCGCTTTGTACGTAGCCGCGAAATTCAAAAGACAAAAAGGCGGAAGGGAGATATTTGACAACCTTTTATAAGTCTTCTTCGTTTTATATCGTGGTAGACACATCATTAAATCGACCTCAAAAGAGGTGTAACCCATCCAATGTTGAATAAAGAATTTGAAGACACTCCGCAGAGCGTCATGAAACCGATAAGGTTATTTTGTAACATTCTAGTGCAGTAAATAATGTAGAATCCCGAGCTGAAGTTGCTTAGAAGACCACGAGCATTGTTACTGCTAAGAGGCTTTGCGCTATACGCTCTGACACTTTGAACTCAGAGAAACTCAACACTTCATATAACTTAATAAACATGTTTTTGCCGTAGTTATCACTAACTGAAATGTATCGACGCCTTAGCAGCGTTGTGTTGGGAAATAATGACGAGAAATAAAGTCGGTTGTACGAGCAATGCGCCACGCCAACTGCCACTACATCGGCGGAATTACTTCTTCAGAGGTGCGATACGATTTCCGCAGTGAAACGCCGAGCGTAGCTCACTCCGTTGCACAAAATGCGCGAGTGAGAAAGTAGTCATGTCAGATAAAAGTCGGACATCACTTTGACCAGTTCTGTTCAGTTCGTAGTTCGTAGTCACGCCGACACAGTAGCAACAGCCTCCGACACAACAAACACAATGACAATTTTATCATTTAATTATTTCCAGTGCGTCGTTGGCGATTGTACTAGTTATAAACTACATTAAAGTGGTCAACATTCTTCTCCATGAAAAGCGTAATATTCAAATATTCTTCTCTTTGCACATCATCTGTACGCCCTGATCGGTCATAGATGTTAAAGCTTTAAAGAAGCGAACGCATTGTTAATTTTTCAACAAAATACATTTTACATCTGTTTCCAATCATCATTCATAAAGTGATCACTCTCAAATATTTCAGTGTGATTGCCCTGATTTGTTTTTTGTAGATTGTTTCCACCTTGCAGTCTACAAGCGCGTTCGGCAGCAAGAATGCGGGCGCGTTGAAGTACATATACTCAGCGACAAAGCGAAAACGATGCTCACAGATGCGCTCCGTGGTCCACGAAGTAAAACAAAAATCTTGAAAAGCATCGCCGAGACGTGGCCTCTCCTACTTATTCTATTAGCGCTCGAATCATCTTAATGCATTTTAATGCACCTCCGGGCAATAAATCATGGCGGGACAATTTATCGGACGATTGCCGCGAGTGCCCCGAGTGCCGCGAGTGCCGCATAATTGCGCGCGATTACACCTTTGGGCTCTGCTCTTCTTATGCTCCGCGGACGAACTTGGACTGCGCTAATTCTGTTGTTACTTCGAAAATGCTACCTCGATCATAAGAACTAAACCTAAGACATTGGTTCAAAGGTCCTGAGAGCTGGACCGATGACTTGGTCGCGGAAAGTCACCCGATCATTGTGGCGATTTTTAGGGAAAGCATTTACCTTGCAGTTCTCGTCTATCGGCTGACATAATGATGAAATAAGACATCGTTCACTGAGTCCTGGCCCTAAATACCGACACCCCGCAGGAATTTGATCTTGTCCATGCTTTTAATCGATTCCGTTAGAAATATTTTGATTGTTTTATTCCAACGTATAGATCGCGATCAAAAACTATTGTTACATCGAACCTTTACAGCTACACATTGCGTACGCTTCAGACTGCGAAACTGCCACGTTCCACATAACGCAGAGTGGAGTGAATAACTGTGTCAATTTGTAATGCTCTCAACACTATATCGCTACACTTTTTATGGTTCTGGGGGGATGTCGAAATGTTCAAGTTACTCTGCCCATGGCGGAGGACAGAGTTATGTGTAATTGCTGCTCAGTAAAGCCGCACAGCCGCTCGGTGGTCGCACTTTGCGCGTACCTTCAAGTTAAGGAACACCGACACTCAATATATAAGCCGATGTATGTGTTGTTCACGCTACTCCTGACACTTTCGTAGTGCTATCATGAACGATGGTACGCCTCGGGAGCAATACTGCTGTACTGACATTACTTCATCCCATAGCAACTAATTATAAATAACTAGCACGCGTGGTGTATATATTTATTTATTAATTTTGAATAAAATCTCGATTCCAAACAGTGCTATCGATGCTATTATGAAGTATTTATATAAAATAATTAAATCCTTAAAAATTAAATAATTGTTTCATTAAGCATACTGTATATTTACTATTAAATATTAATAATAATTTTCTCGGCATCTTGTTCTACGCGTCAAAACCTTAAGTTACATCGGAGCACTTAGTCGTGAGCGTTTTTTTGCAAGTCAAGCCGCAGCGTCGGGTTTAATGGCAGGCGCTCGAAGTAAAGTAAAGTTGTAAGTAGACTCTCTTTGCCTTTATTTTGGTCAAAGTCAAATGCAATTTAAATAACTTCGATGATTTTTTAAATTTTTACTATTGAATTTTTAAATGAAATGAGTAACTAGAGAGCCATAGTAATGTATCGTTACAAAACAAGTGAATAAAACAGAGACGCGTTAAACACATCCCCGCCGCGCTGTTTGTGCTTGTACATCTCAATCGTGGCCTTCGTGATAGATTTTTATACCATACAGTATCAAATGGAGATGTCACAAGAACGACACACTAGTATTGTTGTTGTTGTAGTGTCGAACTTCATCTTATTTTGTTTTTATATCACAACAGTTAAGTTAAATCATTGTCTTCTAAAATAAACATATCTTGATTGAATTAGAACTCTAATATAAGTTGTCCTGGGAAAACATTTGTAAAGTATTTTTTTAAGGAAAGCGGGTCCAAATAGCGGCCTTGAGATTACACTTGTTGATGTAATACTGTGGACTTATTTTACCCATCATAACTGGCACAGCGAACAAAGAAAACATTATACATATACAATATACCTACGCAGAGCCTGAATGAGAAAAAGCTCTTCAAAAAGGCTTACGACTTGAAGAACGGTAGAAATAATAAGTTATGTTGTAACTTAATAAAAATGTAATGTAAAACAGTCTACGTCCCAATTTATGTCGTATATGATAAGTAAACATACTGTTATGTTATTATTGTATTTACAATCGCCGTCCATACATTTGCGAAGTAGGAATTATAAGCGACATAATAAAGCTTACTTATTCTCTGTTGATATTAATGTTGTTAGCCCAAAGGCTTTTACAGCTTCATCAGAGCAGAGTTCAAGGAGCGGAAGGATTCGTGAACTTAAAACATAATAAAGCTGGTAGGGCGCGTACCAGTTGCTTGAAGAGGTTCGCACGTAGCAAAGCGCTCTACTCGTGTAGAGCTGTGCATTTATTGTTTTGATATATTTTTTTGGCCCCCGCTATTGGGGACCTCTCCTTTCACCCCCTATTTAATTGGGAACAGGGTTTTGTATTTCAAGCAAGTGTTGCCTCCTCCATATTTTTGCCTAGCCTTCATTCGGTTCTTCATGTCGGAGCCCACCAAATGCGAGACATTCTGCTACCAGGTGGATCGCGGTCTGGTCCACGCTCGGTTCACAGAAGCACTAATCCTATGAAAGTACTCAGAGAACCCCCCGTGCCCCGTGAAGAGCTGGACCAAGACCGCGTCCACCTCCATGCTACGGAGCGCGCGGTAGGCCGCGACGGCATCCGGGAAGAATGTACCTTGGGAACGCTTGACGAATGGAATAGCAATTCCATTCGTCAAGCGTTCCCAGCCTAAGCCGTTTACCATTGTTTTTAGCACACAACTCCGAGAACGCCAGCAATAAAGCTGGCAATGAAATGGTAACGGCAATGAAGGGTATATATCTTAGTACCGTCACAAATAAATGGTACAACGTAAAATGACAAGGTACCACGCACTACCCAAATACAACAGCTAGTGAACAGAGATATAAGGAACGTTCTATGTTCTAAATTATGATGTTGTTGACGATATTAAAACAACGAAGTATCCAGCTTAGCGGACATTAATCTTTTCGATCCCTTACATCTAATCATTTAGTAAGTGAATTATGATATATGAATGTATTTAAGTAAAATAAAGCTGCATCACAAGCGTTTAATAATAACTTGGAAGCACAGACCAGCTATCCTCCACCGCATTAACCTTAACTAGTGATATAAATAAATAATAAACCTTTTTATGACAGTAACAGTATTATAGATATTTAGAGCAATCGATACATCTTCTTGCGCTAATTATTACTTCTCAGAAATATTTTTTGCTTTTAACAAATGCTTTTTAAACAATGATTCGATGGGGCCGTTGCAGGTTCGTTATATGGTTCGTTTAGCTGGTGGAGCCGCGATTAAACCTCGGTGAGTAACTCTGCGATGAGAAGGCTGACGTCGGGCGCCCAGCCCAGCTCGTGTATGTGCGCCTTGTAGCAGTTGACGACCTGCACCGTGGCCTCGCAGGGGTCCGTGCCGTCGTCTTGCTCGCTCTCGCAGCGGTGCAGCAAGCCCACCAGCTGCTTCGCCGTCGCCTCGTCTAATCAATCCGCATTGCATTAACACGATGCCAAAGTACAATTTTATATTAATAACTTTATTTATAATTTTGTTTAGCCGCCGTACGACTTTACATCCTATTATCAACAGGTAGACGCCTACTGCAAGGCATAGACCTTTAAGGAGATCGCCACGAAGCTCTGTCTCGCGCAGCCAGTATCGAACGACTGTGCCCGACTTTAAATTTGTTCCCGGTCCAACCTAGTGAAGGACCTTTCGTAGCCAACAGCTGTTGATGTACTTTCAGACGATTAATTCTTTGAGCTTCGTCGGCAACCTTAGTTCCTCTGCCGATCTACCATTTTCTGGTTCCATTTCGAAGTGAAACTCCAGACATAGCTCTGTCCATTGCTCTCTGACTTTGGCCTTTTTATAAAGTCCTTTGTAAATAACCACGTCGGAAAGCCATAAAGCGGTGCGATTTTACTTTCCAGAAAAATAAATTGAGCCTCACCAGCTCCGTGTGTCTTGGCATACTCCTCGGCGTTGCCGTGGTGGAAGTTTTCTGACGAATCTATGAGGTCGAGCTTCTTGGCCAGGCAGATGATGGCGCAGCCGGATAATCGGTTGGTCAGCAGATGATCCTCTTTCCAAAAGTTAATGAAATCCGAATTGATACTGTCCGGGAGATTTTCCTATAAAAAAATTCAAGAAAACTTGCTAAACTAGCAGCGCTGGCAGAGGGATTTAATCTATAAGCGACAGCCGTAACATCACGGAGCTAAACAGGGTTTCAAAAATGCGCATTTATCCGGGCCGTCTTGAGATGTTTAGTCGTACATGTTATTAGTTCAATAAAATCAAATTTCGCGGGATAAAATTTAAAGTGAATAAAATTAAAGGTTAAATATAATATGTGCAATTACTCCGACCGCTTGACCTCGCATAAACGGGACAGATTGTTTGGATACCAACGTGAAAAGAACCTTGTTACTTATTAATTCACGTAACATATTTACCTCCTTCTTACAAACGTTCAATGCCTTCACGAAGTTCACAGACATGTTCTTCATGATCTCCTGGGAGCCACTGGCGCCGCGTTGCGAGCCCAGCAACGCAGCGACCACCAGCAACAGTCCCACAGCTGGACCGCGCTGCATCTCAGTATATTCGCTGCGAGTCGCGGTCTCCACGCATCGCATCCGCTTTATAGTCGCGTGTTTTAATTGTCGCGTATAATAACCGCATTCGTGCGTCTCTTCTCTGCAATTAAGTTGTCTTGCAGTACAAACAAGTACGACTTAGAAGCGTTGATTACGCTCCGCTTGCCCGGTTGCGTGATCGGCAATTCTAGCCTCGTCCTGTCTTAAGTGACGGCTTTAATATCACCCCGCTGCCGTGCACGTCGACCAGTGTCGCAGGCTCCGGCGGACAAGGCGGCGACTGTCCAGCGCGCAGACTTGGGCAGAAGCTTGTCACAGGTTTTAGTATCATTATATTATCACAATCGACCTGTAACTTCTTCATGACTTATTCATACTTGTTATCGACTGACTACGTATGGTCCAGTATAGGTCAATTTCATAAAAAAAAAACTAGAATTAAATTGAGGTCCATTTCTGATATATTTCAACTAAAAACTATGAGGGTTCCAAATGCTATAGTTTGACTAGAACCCATGATGATTTCGCTTTTTTGCAATAAAACGAAATCTTCCCAGCAGACGACTCGGCCTGGAGAGGAGCACAACAGTGAACTGACACGACTCGTTCTGTTTTGTTCTTTCCCTTGTCTCTTGAGGTTAGAAAATTTGCTAGGCTCATTTCGTAAAGTTTTCCGTGATACTAGCAAAGTGAAACCACTGCTTAGCAGAAGTAACTGTATTCCATTCCCAGAGCTTCGTCAACGACTATTTTTTCCAACGTCCTCTGCGCAGAATTTTATTATGAAATTAATTTAGCTAATAACAAACATGTCTTTGTCTAGAACCGTTGTTGAGGAAACAAGTTTGCATCTAACTATTGTTGGTGCCGGCGACGGAACAACTTTATGACGCTTCTATCTTTACAACGACTGAAACAACTGAAGCGGAGACTCTTTGATGCCGCTTGACTTAGAATTAAAGTTACAAGCTGTGGACTCCTCTATACCGTCTTACGTGAGTACACACTTTTAAATAATATATAACTGTTCTCCATCGCCGCGCGTACATTGCTCGCAGCGTATTTAGTTTCCGAGCACATTAAGTCAGTGGGCTCCGCGGGCCCGCGCGGCCGCCGCGGAATCATAAGTAGTCTCTAACATTTATTATTTTCATCGCACGTGACGTCACAGGCGCGGGTCTGAGCTCTCAGCGCTCAGGAATGCGGATAGCTGTAACAACTCAGGGCGCAGTCAGCGCAGCTTCTGACAGCCTGATGGATGAAGGTGCAGCACTTGTGTGAAGTCATTAATGTTAAATTCCTTCTCATAAATAATTCCGCGACGCTTTTGCTACGTGCTGTGTTATATTTTTACATATGATTTTTGCCCGAGAACAGCGTGTTATTGCCTTAACAAAATTATCTGTCGACGTTATGGGTAGACGGTGTGTGTTGAAAATTTATAGGGGAGACAGATCTCCAGCTGTGGATCTCCAACAGCTAAAATTATGACGTTGGTGATTATTCATAGCTTCACTACGTGTGAGATAGTCAAGCCATGTGCACACTTAATCTAAACCTCTTTAAAGCTATTGAACTCTGACACGTTCGGTTGTTTTAGCTCCAGTTATATTAGATAGTATTGCGAAGTTATGCGCCTGTTGCATTACAATAGAAAAAATAGGGTTACGTAACATATTTCAGACTTATCATTTTATTTATATAATAATAGTTAATAGTTTTGAGATATAAAAATACAGGCGGGTTGTGTGCAGGATGTTGAACGAAGAAATATTATATTTATATATAATATAAAAGTAACGATTTCGCAGCGCGTGCAGTGTTAAGCGCGCGAAATTCAGAGCGAACTGTCAAATACGTAAAGTGGCAATAGGTACTGTGTTTCATAATTTTTTTTAATTTCTGCTGAAAAGAACCGTCTACAGTTTGGTACGGAATTTGTACAAAAAAGATAAATGAAATCTGTAAAGTCATTCGCTAGCTTAGAGCGAACGAGAGAAATAGGGATTTTTATTTGTATACAACATTAAGTCCATCGGTATTACAAAGAAATAATTTTCCAAGAAAGACAACAAAAGCTCTCAACTTTTCCAATCGCTCTGTGTAAAGTAATCGCTCCGATTTCAGAGTAGAGAGATATATTTATATAACAATAATGTACTTTTTATATTCGAATGCTGCACGAAGTGAACATTGGTTAATTTTAATGTATTGTAATTCGAATGTTGTAAATGATTTATCGTACTATGTAATATAATCTATTTGTATTTTTTTTAAGATAAGGTGTACCATAGATTAATAGACAGTAAATAAGCTATACATTCACCACTTTGAAGCTTTCGCACCTACGAGCATAATCACTCAACCTGTAGGCGTATAGATTCCGCTGGCTTCTTAACAGCGAAGGAGGTCGCAGCGCTCATGACACGAATGTGTCGTGACGCTGTGCACACGAACTAATTAAAGAGGCGAAGACAATTGCACGTGTCCGCGCAACTCTTATGAGTAATACTCATTTGTTTCTTTTATTATTTTTATCATCATTCAGTTTTTTTTTTGTTAATGATAGTCCGCGACTTGATGCTCCAGCCGGCACGAGACGAGTACACGAACAACATAAATCTTTAAGACTTGCTTAAAATCGTAGCCTGTTCACACTACGATCATATATGTATATCACATAATGGTGATGACGTCTACATTTTATACAGGCGTCATGATATGGTACGGCCATTACAAACACTTCACGTCAACTGCAGCACATAGGTCTCCCCATAGATTTCCAATAGGACCGGCTAGAGGCTGTCTGCATTTAGCGTCACTATAGACATACGTGAAATCAATTGATTGTTTAGTTTGGAAACGTTTTCGAGTGGAGACTACGAGGTGGCAGCCGAAGCCCGGTCGGGCTGACGCCACAGTTTAGGTCGAGCGAAGTCGCAGGACGCGGGCGGCACAAGACCGCCCATCGAAGCGGTCCTTGAAATAGGCGTATATCCTGCAATGGGCTCTGTCGACTGTTATGATGAAGATGTTTCTTGTAGCTGTTATTGGCAATATTTCATAACAAGAACGCCCTGCCTGTCTCATTGGTATTCGTTGTATAAGAAATCTTTTATCGTGTATGCCGTATATTGTAATTTACATATTTTACCGATAGTAAAGAATTTTATAGAGCGACAAGTGTCGATGTTTCAGGGAGCTCAATGAAAAATATAGAGGAGTGTACGGAGGGCGCGGGGCGCGGGGCGCGGGGCGCGGGGCGCACTCGGAGGGCGGGAGGCACAGTGAGCAGCCGTGTGTGGCGACGCAGCGGCCCTCCTCATGCGCGTCACGTACCGCCGCCAGGGGAGGAATAAAATATTTTGGAGGAAATCGCGACCTGTTTTATATGTAAATTTTTATATTTTCCTGTAAATAGAGTCGCGGGCGTGCGGAGATATTGTTCGAAGGCGCCAGGTGTGCGGCGCGCGGCGGTGGCAATTCACTTAACAAGCATGTGTATTGAGATATAATAAAAAATGCATACACTTGCACGAAACAAAACGATCTCCGCTAACGTGTCCAACAAATTTAGACCGCAGAGCGCCTTCCTGCAGAGAAGACAGTAATTTGTGTGCGAATTGAACGTGTGACATTTTGGAAAGTAACATAAAAAGCTCGAAAAGTTGCCCGTCTGTAGTGGCAGTGGGCACACCGCTCGTGCAGCCGACAGCCGCTGGAGTTGAAAGGCTCTCGAATGGCGACCACGAGCCGGCAGACGCTGCGTGACTGCGCGTTTTTAGCAGGAGCAACATTGTGCAGCCCTGCAGGAGATTTCTAGAAGCGAGCAACGCGACACTGGTCGTCGTGGCGATCTTTGAGAGAGGCTTTTGCCCTGCGGCGGGCGTCTGTCAGATGACTTGATGACAATTAAACATAAATAAATTGTACCGGTACCGGCGCTAACTGAACACTACAACCTTTTTATAGTCCATCGTGTAAGAACAGTCTTAAAAGATTTACCGCGAGAAAATTCTTATCACATATTTCGTTAATATTTTTATGAGTTCTTTAAATTACTAGAAAGCCGACTTCAACAAAGCTACTTGAATAAATATGAACATTTCTTTTTGTTGAGATTGTTCCATTACGCGATGACGGATCGCCGTCACCGCTGCCCTCCCCCTGCCCCCGCGCCACCCTCGACAACCCCCGCGCCGAAATGATTGATGCAGCACGTTGTCGGACGCGAAGGAAACTAATAGCACGCGCGTGCCAAAACAACTGCCGCCCGCGCCCCGCCCCCCGCCACCCGCGGCCCACCTGCCTCGTAGAAGAACCATTGACAAGTGCATTATGCTGCACACATGATGTCGAAACGAAGTTGATTTGATAGGACGCTGAACAGAGAAAAACTTCTGCCACTCTCCGTATTTTGCCAAACTAAATTGTAAGAAAGCTTTGAACAACGAACTTTCAACGAACAACAATACAGAGTAACTGGTTAAAGGCGTGTGTGTGTGTGAGCTGTTAAGGGGTAAATATAGCTAATGTATAGCATAATATATAGCATTTGTCAGCAAAAAGGCTTAAAACTTTTACACCTATTTTTAATATATATTAATGTAATGTAATGTACACTAATTTATTTTTTAGAAAGACCAATAAATTCAGGCATACAAAACCTGCCGGGACAGATAGCAAACAATGATTAGTTTTATTATGTATTAATCTGTATTTCGTTAATACCACGTCATTAATATTTCTGAAACCATTAATTTTTGGGTAGGATGTACAACATATTAATTGATAACAAATGAACACATTCCAACTTTTAAAGCTTTCGCACCTATAACCAAACATCCTGTATATCACTGTGTGCTATACTATTGAATGACGGTGTCTCTTTGCAAAGTCATGGTCGTCAATCGTTTTGTATAACACTTACAAATACTTCACATGTTATGCGACGTAGTATTATATACATTTAAATGATGTAATTTTACCTTCTTCGTTATTAAAGCTGTTGGACGTTCAGTGCTGGAGATAGACCTCCCTATAAATTTCCAACAGAACCGATTGCAAAACGGCCATTAACTAATCTCTTTCGACGACTTTAACAAGGTCTTTAAAAGAGGCTGCGCTTACCGGTTTGTTGTTCCATTTCAGAACCTTAAGGTCTCAGCGATTACCTGTTCTACGCGCCATATGGCCTGGCCTGCTCACTGCCTCCTCAATTTGCTAATCTGCTGATCTTTGTCGGCAACTTCCATCCGTTTGTTTACGGCATAAAGATATGTTGATCTTTTCACTTCTGATACGGTATCGTACAGAAACTCCTAACATAACTCTTTACACAGCGTGGCGAGTGGTTCTGTGCCGCGGGACGAGAGACGACGTGTCTTTGACTTTACCTTTTACGGCTACTTTCGTTCTTCTCCTTCCTTATTTAATCTTTTAATTTTGTATGTTGCAATGACAATATGGCAATATGTTGTTAGTTTCTTCCAACAAGTAATGAATAGGGTACTAATATGCCAGGCCGCTCCTCCAAAACGGCCGCACGCCAATAAACATAAGCCGAAATCGTAAATGGAAGATATATATAAAAAAGCTTTAAAAGTTCACGTATCAATTTCCAGGCGGCTACCCTCACGCGCGGCGGCCATTTGTCAGCTGCGGCGGACGCAGGGGAACTGCCTCCGGCCGCTCCGGCCGCGGGATGGGAGTCGTGACGAGAATAACCGAGCGCAGCGCGCGCCCGGCTGCCTCCCGCGCCTCGGTACGCTTTACCTGAACAATGGCAAACTTGTGTGCAAGCTCGTACTCGCGCTTGTGTTAGATGTAGCCGCTGCCTGCCTTGCGGGGCTATTACAGCTCCGTCAGTCACAGAGTGTAAAACCTAAATATTATCTGGTGCACCTATGTGTCTCCGGTGCGCTGTTTGTTTGTCCTGCTGGATGTTGTTGCTGGGAGCAGTCATCGTTCCGCAGCTGATTCGCACGGCTTCCACGTCTTGCAAGGTAGGGTCTAATACGTCTGGTTATGCTCATACTCTGCATTAAAGAACCACAGCACAAAGTTTCGATGACGAAAAACACTATCGTCTAGGCAAGGATAGGGTTATGCGGAATTCTGACCTGCTAAAACCTTCTTGGTAGTCGTTCTCTGTACTTCAGAGGAAGCCTGAGAGTTTATACAGAACGGTACTCTTCTGTGCAAAAGACTAGACCGACCCCGGCACTCTGGCTGCACCACAGCAATGCGAGACCGTTTCATATTGCTGCGGTCCCCAGACTCTCTTTAATACAATATAGATCTTTACACTCAACGCCCGTGCGAACATATTTCTGCCATATAAAAGAAATCTGATCTAAATCCGCGGCTGGAGACTAAGACTAGAACTACAGAATATCTTGTATCTTGTTATTATCTTGATCTGTCAGATATTCCACGAGACCAGCGCAAGCTGGGGGCCACGGCGCACTTGACTCAGATATTGATGAGTCTTCGAAACAATTCGTAATATCGATATATACAAACCTATATATTATCATTAACTTAACTTTTAGTAAATAAATAGTTTCATCAAAGTTATCTGTTTCTCTTCTGTAGCCGCGCAAGTTGTGGGCGCGCTTCATTACGTTTTATTGCGAGCATTATGCGGCGCCCATCGCGCGCCAACCCATCCATAAATAAATTATCTCGAAAAGATTTCCTAGAGCGGCTCGGAACACGCAGATGACTCTTAATTATTTCTTGTGACGTCTCACTTCCGCCGGCGGACCACGAATCGATCGCTAACCTGACGGCGGTCTAATGAATTATAATTATTAAACTACTTACATAACAGCTTTCGTAAATTCCCATGAGGATTTTAATTTAGTTTCTTGCTCATTCGTACGTTGTTACTTTGTCAGAGTTTCATTTATAAATGAGTCGAAAACGTTACCTAACCGCAAATCGTCATCAACATTTCAGACGGAAGAGATTAATTGCTGCTTTGTCCTAGCAGACTAGGAAAGAGACTTCCAAGAGGACCGGATGGAAGCGTCTTCATCCAACGTCTCCTGGCAACTTTAACAAAGTCGTGCGTTATGCGCTGGGCCAAATAGTAGTAAGTAAAATTATGGTCAAAATGTACCGACATGCGCCCACTACAAGGCATAGGCCTGCTCGAAAGACCGTCTCGGAAATCTATCTCACCCTGTTCGTATCCGGCGGCTTCCTGCCGCACCATGCCCTCGGTCTACCTAGGAAGGCCTATCCACTCCGCGTCCACTGGCTTGTGATCGCTCGTGATCGTTTCGATCCCAACGGTTATAACTATAGCCTGTATTATATAACTAAGAAAGCCGTGTTCACATCGACTTATTGTACGCTCTTCATAAATTACGAACGCGGCTCTCCAATTAATTGTCATAATTACACATCACGGAGTAATCTTTTGTTGTCGGTCAATATCTTCGCTGTTCTATTGTTGACACTTATCCTGGACCTCGTTTATTTAAGTTAGAGTCAGGACTCCCTTGAGAAACTACACTGGCGGGTACAACACAAACAGTATTACTGACTTGGGAGGCCGCCTAGCTCTTAGATCGCTCAGGCGGGAGCTTCACGGGGTGGTCAAAGAAGAAAAGTGTTATCGCTGGTACAGGAAATGACGGATGAAACTCCGGCAGCGCTTCTATCTCGATTAACGGGGTAATAATTAGTTGTCAAACATGACGGAGCTTGTTATCGGCAAGCCAACGGTATAATCTTGACCCTGCATTAGTAACTCAATTACTGTCGATCGACTAAACAAAACTGACCGTTACAGTTCTGTTGGTTCGTGACGAGCTTGAGTTGAAAGTTTATCACGGGAACAATATCGACTTGATACTGTAGCCCATTCTGTATGACCAGCCGTGTTCAGATATAAACATATCATTAGAAAATAACGACATCGCTCAGAGTTTTGAAGCATTTGGTAAGATGTGAAATCTCATTTTAACGATTTATCTTTTACGAACTTTATATTTCAAGTCAAGTAGATTGATTTTTTATAAAAATCTTCATAAAAAATTTACACAAGAAAATTTTATATTTATTTATTTACAAAATTTTACACAAGTCTCCCCGGTTCGCAATACAGGGAGAATTTTGGCCGCAGTAAGGCCCTGCCGGCCGCCGCTGCGGCTCGGCGCGCTGGCAAACCGTGACACCTAATAACATGAGTCGCGTACCCTCACCTCGTATGTAATCAAGTCATTTTGCAATCTCCATCCGGAGTTTACGCGATTATCGCATCTATTCCAACCGGGGAAAGGCGGCATTCGTAGACGCGCACGGCCACTCGTGGTTTTTTGTAAACACCACGTACTGCAGCCTTAACTACAGCATGACTTGTTGTACGGCGCGCTCGTTACCATCTGCGGCGCGGAACGCAGAAATCGAACCTTCGGCAGCCGGCACAAGGAACGCTCGAAGGCACGAAGATGTTACGATGTTATAAGACTTAGTTCGGATATAAGGTAGCGGGGCAGCGGCGGCGATCATTGCGACGGCGCGAACTGATCGTGTCAGGATGGGTGACCTTCGCGGCTGGCTGGCGTGCGCAGCGCTCACCTGCGCCCTGCACTTCGCTGCTCCCACCGCCGAGGTGATGAGCCACGTGACCGCGCACTTCGGCAAAACGCTGGACGAGTGCCGCGAGGAGGTAGGTCCTGCATTGTCCCTCGCTAAGTATGTACACGGCCACAAAATAACGGTCGGAGTGACGCTAAGTTAAAGAGAAATAACGATATGGAGAGACTTGTTGTCCAGGGTGCAGTGAATACTCAAGATCTAAAGGTAGCCCAGCTTAGCGAAAGACGAATCCAGTGAATTTCTGGAAATACTGCGAGATGTGCCGCGTAGCGAGCTCATCACAACTCCTCTGCCAAAAGCGTACGATCAAAAAGAAGAAAACTATATTATGACCCGAAGCTTCCTGGTGAAATACACATTAATAGTAAAAGAAGGTGCTTTTACAGCTTAAGCCTTGCGCACCGCGGCCCCATGCCGGGCAGGCTCGCACGCAACATGCAAACAAAACACACCAACACACGACACGCACACGTACACGGACATTGTCCCGTTTGCGACAACTATGGAATATTCACCTAAATTCCTCTTTTGTAAGTGTGTGTGTTTGTTATTACTATAGTATTTTATTTGCTTTGATAAGTTAAGTAATTATAAGATCAATATTTGCAAAAATATTTTATTAAATAATATAAGATAGAGATTTAATACACGCTCTCATACAATGACACATACAAAACACTTAAAGAACATAAAACTAAACACAATAATCTACGCCCAAAGTAGAATACGAGGAGAACAATTGATGTGTTATTCAGTAGCAAGATTCAACTCGTGGGCGAAACACTGATTTTCAATCCGGACCCCGCAGACCGCCACGGGCTTATCGGTGGTATTATTACTACGGTAAATATAAAAACATGAACCGTTTACTTTGACAGTCGGGACTAACGAAGGACATCATGACAGAGTTCAGTCAGTTCTGGAGCGAAGAGTTCGAAGTGGTGCACCGGGAGCTGGGCTGCGCGCTCATCTGCATGTCCAACAAGTTCTCGCTGATGCAGGACGACGCGCGCATGCACCACGTCAACATGCACGACTACATCCGCAGCTTCCCCGACGGTAACGGCCCCGCGGCGGCCCCCTGGCCCCGCCCGGCCCACATGACCGGTCAATTTGTGTGCAGGCGAGTCGCTGTCGGCGCGCATGGTGCAGATGATCCACGGCTGCGAGCAGCAGCACGACCACGAGCCCGACGAGTGCACGCGCGTGGTGCGCGTGGCGGCCTGCTTCAAGCGCGACGCGCGCGCCGCCGGCATCGCGCCCGACCTGGCCATGCTCGAGGCCGTGCTCGACAACTACCGCTGACCACCGCCGCTACCGCACTGTTCCAACTTCCTTCCTTACTTTCTTTTGGTGTTTTTCATGGGGATAATAAACTTTTGCCGCAATTTTGTGTAGTTCAAGCTGCTTCACATTTCCACTTCTGTACACCGTATTAAACTAACAAAACCGTATTATAAGTAATAAGATACCACCGGCTCTTAATGAACAATTACTGAAAAGAGTCAAAACTGTTTTGTATAAATTAGTTCACTTTCAAAGAAATCAATTTCGCACGTGAGTTCTTTACAGCGATCAATGAAAACGAAAAATGATATGGACGTCATCGAGTCCGTACCTGGCGATGGTGTGCAGGTGCGCGCTGGTGGCCACCTTGACGAGCGGGCGGTGGGGCGGGCGGCTGGGCCGCGTGGGCGGGCTGTACGTGTACTCGCCGGCCTCCGCGCCCGTCAGCCACGACCAGTGCTCCGCCATCCCGCCGCTGGCACGACACTCGGCAAACACTTCGCACTTCCCTATCGTACCACTTTTATTCCGCATAAAAATCACAAGTACATTTTAAACTTTCTTTTATTTCAGCAACATTAAATTCTGTATGAAGTTTGAGCGCACACAGTTAAAGTCCCGCGAATATCTCTCGGCTCAGTCGCAATAAATCAGGTCGGACGATGTCCCGCGCGGGAGTGCCTCAAGTTTTCGTCTAACAACTCTTATTAAATTTACGAACAATGATTGATAACATCTGAACTGAGCAGCCGGCAGCCGCCCGCCCGCGACCACTCATCAATCTAATTTTAAGCCTTAGTGCCTTGGTAACAAAACCCATTGCGAATTCTATGAAGAATTTACGACAAAAATAATTTTAATCTCGTGTAATGTAAAATAGCGCGTATTGCAAAAGAGCAAGGTGGACTGCGTGCGCAAATGTAAGACAGCGGGGCGAACAATCGGACGGCACCCTTGGCGAGGCGAGCTCATTAACGCGCCCCTCGCGAAGCTGTTGCGATGCAAACGTGAAAATCTAACGTCTGTTGACGCTCCGGCGCGGGCGGCTGCGGGCGGCAGCGTGCGGCTGCGTGCGGCCTGACAGAGACTAATGTGCAGTTAGCTCTGGCGCAGCGCGGCCGTCGCCGGGAATTGTAGCTTAGCGTAGGGCTTCTCCAAAGTACTGAAGACGATAGATCACCGAGGAGAAATGCAGCCTATCACCCTTTAAATATAATTACAAAAACCCTCGTGAAAATGTCGGCTTATTGATATTACCAGTTAAAGGTTATTAAAACGGAGTGCAATCCACCCGTGCACGCAGGTGATCAGCAGAGCAGCAGAGGCTGATCAGCAGTGCGCAAGGTCGACACCCGGTTTGCTGGTCCTTGTCTAAGCAAATGAACGTTTTTGTTTATTTATTTTACATTTTACATACATTTGTTTCAATGCCTTATAGGCATTGTTCGTTGGTCAACCTCTATGAGGTACATAAATATATGATTATATTTTCGAATAGTAGGTCCATCATCTTCTTCTAATGTAATATTTACATATATTGTACGCACACTTATACATATAAGTAGAGAAAATTACAAATTCTTCCGTCAACAGAACCTAAACCTTCTTTTTGAATACATAAAGATTTTGTGACCCTCTAAGTTTGAGGCGGGAGAACGTGTCTCAGAACTGCAATACGCTGGATTTTGTAGAAGCATATCTCTAGTTTTTATTTAAATTTGCTTGCAGCCCAACATTAATTTTCATTACATACCAGCTATCCCAACAGACCATGTACTGCCCGGAGTCGTGCTCCTGTAGCATTCCTATAGAAAAATATGTTTAAGTGATCCATACATACTGAGCGACGCTGATGTTAAAATACAATACAAAACTGCAGCACAAAGCGAACTGTCAAACGCAAGACTTTCATACTTTGAAACGCAAAATTTTAACTGATATTATAACTACATTTTTTCAGTTACTTTGCAAATTATAACATTATTTAATATCAACATTCTTCAAAGTTATAGTAATTAGTTTAAAAAAATGATGGATTTAATTGATAAAGTTTGTTAAAGGATTTATTTTTGTTAAGGTTAAAACAAAACTCATTTATCTTGGGGCAAAAAAGTAGTTTGCGTTATATTAAAGATTCCTGAGTCTGTAAACTGGAGATTAGCGGATGCTGACTTGCAGAACCGCGCCCTCGGAGGCTCGGCGGAGGCCGGTGGCACTCGATACACACAGGTACACAGCACTCGGTATCTTTCAGTTTTACAATCTGTTTAGCAATCGCTCGAGCCGCGGTGCTATACTCTCAGGCACCTTCGCATATGAATGCTGAACTTTACTGATTTCTTAGCGATCAATACTATATCTGCCCATCCATGGTCCAGGGAGCTTTACAAACACCTTGCAGTTTTAAATGGTTGGCAAGCAAGGAGTTTTTGTCAATCAAATTAAATAAATAGCAATGTATCAGTGTGGCGCGGTGTGGCGCGGTGTGGCGCGGTGTCGCACAGTGTCGCGGGGTGGTGGAGGCCTCTCGAACGTAATCTCCGATAATACATTCGAGTGGCGATAAATCAGCGAGCGCAATAAACCCGCCCCCAGCGCCGTGCCTACACCGCGGGGACCCGGATTCGAGCCCGGTGCATCGGAGGGTTAGAAATACTCACAGCTGAGCGGCGCAAAAGGAGCTGACGTGCGTATTGTTAGTTGTTACTTGTTCTGTTTGAATACAAAAGCAAATCAAAACTAACTGATTCGCATATTTGATAAGAGTAATTTAAAACAAACTGTTTAACGGAATTTTTTCAAAGACTTTCTTTCCTTTCTCAAACGGGCTTCTCGCTTGTGTTTGCTTTTGTATTTAAGTGCCAGCGAGCAACTTGTCACGTGCGAGGTGCAGCTCATAATTCTCGACCTCAACGTAAGGCACATAACTTTACACTCCGCGTTTCTTTAAGTGTTCGAACAACATTCGACTAGCACACTACACACCCGGCTCGTGCGTTTTGTGAACAACAGCTACTTCACTGTTGGACATCGGTTAGGACCACAGACTATAGGCAGTCCAATGTATATAAAATAACATGAGAGGTACATAGTATGCACTTGCTTATACATAGGTGACACAATAGAATTTCGAAGTGGCCATTTTGAAAATAATAATTAAAATAAAGTTATAAAATTCGAAAAATGAATACAAATATGTTCACATGCGTAATGTATCATTCATTCTGTTATTTATCTTCTCAAATTGATTTAACATTTTAAGGATTTTGGTTGAGTACCCAGCGGTCAACTATTCACAACCAGATCTAACTAAGCCATAACCATTGCAATGTACGACTGTATACGTTAGAAAGCTGATTGATTTGGTGGACAGTATTATGGATAAATGAGGAAACCGGCCGATTGTAAACAAATTTAGTATAAAAAGCATTGAACCAACAGCCAGCGCATTTCATCGCACCGATCCACTAAACAATTGTTTAAATAAAATGTATATCATCTGTTCCCGATCTGGGCCGAGATGCGGCAGGGGGCGGGGGCGGGGGCGGGGGGGCGGCGGATCTAAATCACTGCATCGTAGTGTCGTGTTTCATTAAGGCGCCCAAACGTGTTGTAGATTCGGTCTCCACATTGCACTAAACTGAACCCTATGTATAACAGCATTGAATTTAATTCAAATTGCGCGTGAGGTTCAGGTAGCGTGAAAACACTTTACTGATACAGTAAGTGCGGGTTTGTATAGTTGTCCGTAATGAGATCGTATGTCCGCCGCGGCTGCTGGAATAGATCAACAAGCGTTCTGTTCAATTATTGATACATTTTGAGTTAAGCAATAATATTAGAAACTAAGTTAGTAATGTTATTGAACGGGAGGGGAATTTTACGCAATGGAGCCTGCCCCGGGGGAGGACAGGATTATGCGGGATCTGAACGCACCCAACCCCTCGGCGGACGTCTTCGGCGCTTAAGGAGAGAGCCCGGCGTAAGTAACCAGGCGAGTGATAATGTATCTTCGTGTCAAGGCAGGGCTGCGCGGGATGAATGCTATCTTTCCGTTAATCTTTCGGTCGTATTTAGCTCAGCAGGAAGTATTTATCAATAGATATTAATGTTATTGGTTAGACACTTATTGCGTTATCACCTGGTAACTAAAAATATTTATTTAGGCAGGACGTTTATTTGGAAAGTGGTAGAGGGCATGAAGTGGCAAGGGGCGGGCATGTAGCGCGCAGAACAAATGAATGTTGGGTCCTTACAATTTTGAAGTGGTGAACCGACAAGCGCATCAGAGGTCGTCAAAGAGAGAGAGAGAGAGTCAATCGGCTGGATACAGGCCGCTTTCAATCGTTCTTGTTTGGACAGATGGCGAAAAAAGTGAGGCAATATATGGGAAAAATGAAACATATTGTAAAGGAAATTAGAGAAAGGAACAAATGGACAATGAGAATGACGAAAGATGAATATGAAAATTAGATATGTTATTTATAAAATTATGATTTGAATGAATACCCTGTCCGCCCATGACAGGAATTGAACGAGTGTAAAAACGGTCTAGTTGTAAACCTATAGGGGAGGCCTATATCCACCAGCGGGCATCCTACGACTGAATTGATGATATTGATGAGGAAAGGCAGACGAATGCAAGTAAGCAGTAAGCTAAGCTTTATGCCGTAAATAACGACGCGACACAAGAGAAGGTAAAAGAAGTCGATCTCTGAAGACGTTGTTATCCGTATATACAGAAAAATCTTCGAAGGTATTGTATTGGAAGTGCGTTGTGATCACAAAAAATATGTAAGTGATGACCAAAACAGTAGTAAGGCTATTTCTTCGACATATACATGTATGACGCACATGACAGATAGTCTTAAAGAAACAGCGCCACCGCCCGACATCGAAACATATTGTTTTAAAAACCTAATTTTTAATTACATGATTTCAAGAAATTTATTTTAATTGAAGCTTAAATGGAATCAGTGCAGAATCAATCGAATCGAACATTGCCTGTCCGTGACGTCATTACCCAAGCCGTACTGTGATTAGTCAGGCCATTTGTAATTTTTTTTTTAATATTTTATGATAAAAGAATCAAAATCTGTTTCCAACATATTAAGATATTTAATAAATTCATGTGAATACTTTGTTTTACTTTGTTTTTTAAAGTTCTTATTGAAAGGAAAACCCTTATTAAAACAATATTTGTAAGCAAAAGCGACCTGTGTTTGTGTTGAGAGTTCGTGTTGTTTCATATACCGATACAGACACACACGTGCGCTCTCTTTTAGCGGCGTGTGTGCTGTGCCTAGTGTCGTCGTGCGACCTCCGCGCGCGGACCCGAGGCGCTTTCAATTAGTCCGTCTAATTGGTGTCAACGGCGGCCGGAGTGCGAAACTCGACGCCGCGGAATTAGGAGCCTGCTCGGAGAAGTTCTTACGCCGGTTAAAAATACAGAGCGCCTCCGGACCGCGCGGTGCGATACAGGGGGAGTTTAATTGTTATATTCTATCTACATACGCGTTAGCGAGGGGCAGACGCCGCGGGGCACACGGCGACCCTTTCCTCGTGTACAATTACCAGTGTTTTCGTGATCTAACCACGTTGAAATTATTGACCCAACAAGACTTAGTACATGACACAAGAAAAAAAAATATTCGTAGCGCAGTGTAAGATTTCGTATTTGTACATTGTATATCTGCAAACTTTCCTCATCTCTACTAAACTTATCTCAAATATCTCGTGTGCGTCGTGCACACCTAATCCGTCTTAGATAATCAGCAATGCCTCGTACATTACAGTACTTTACATTGATATAACAAACTGAAGTCAATTATAAATTCAACAACCAAACTATTTCTACAGTGTAAATCTCTTAACAGATCTATTTACCTCCCTAAACTCTGAATCTCTTTATATATAAAACTAGTAAAAAAGATATTTTTCATGTATCTGTACGTCGGTTAATATTAAGGGTCAGTGAACACGTTTTAGTTTACACAGGATGCTTGAAACGATCGTTTGCAACGATACTTGTGCCAAAGAGGTACACCGCCCCTATTTCTACAACCGTTGTGCGTACAAACTGTTTACCTAAGACAATTTGAACACGTATAACACATGTATTTTTTGCAAGTAACCCAGTTTTATTGTCCTTTTACTGCAATAACTTGTTATTGTGTAATATCAAAATACCAGCAAGCCGATGTCACTGAATTCTAGATTCATTATCACGTGGGGTTCTGAGAGCGTCTCCCATGGAGCACATCTGAGTCAACTAATCTAGACTAGACAAATTCTTTCAGACTATAAAAGCCAACAGATTAACTGTGTGAGAGTGTTATAAAGTAATATTTGAACTTTTATTGTTAGAGTTACGGGTAGATATGACTAGAGAGACAACTTACTGCAAGCAACAAGCACTCTGAACCCGACTGTGTCCTGTGGACTTAAAACAAATTGGGCACCGAAATGTAGCACCCTGTAGCGCGCCCGCCCCGCCGCGTGACTCATAGTAAAGTCCGAGATGCGCACACAGCGGCACGCGCGTGCCAACACACGCGCCGTCGTGTGCGTGCGCGAAATAGGAGGACTGGCTAGGGTCATAGTGACGAGAGGCAGCGTGGGACCGCGCGGGAATAGTAACTGTCGGGGCCCTTGTACATACCGTCCGCCCAAGCGACTCAAGTGCGTGGTGGTATAATGTCAATGTAACCGCCATAGATTTGCTCTCCAGGTGAGTTACAGAAAGAATTCAGTCATGTTCACTGACGTTCGCTAAAAACTTCAAGGTTTTGACCGCTTCGTAAAACACAACACATCTAAAAACCTCGATTATACTGCTGCTAATATATAATAAAGTAGGTTGTAACGTAATTAATATAATACGTTTGTATGAAACTGGCTGTAGCTCGCTCAATTTAATCTTAATTTAAATGAAGTCGCCCCACGACCTCCTTTGCGTATTAAATTTCGTTAAATACGCATAGACAGGACTTTTAACTTACAACTGGTTAATTAATATTTAAAAGCAAGATATTACTCGAAAATAACAAAGTTCGTAACTAATCTGCTCCCGCGCCCGCTTCCGCCGGCAGCGTGCGCGCTCGGCGGCGACGCGCGGTTTATGTGAAATCGATGCGCGACTGTTTGTAAACACCAGCCTTCTGCATCCACGGGACGAGACTCTCCTGTCACCGAGCCTTGCGTGTCATCCTTCTCCTGTTGATCTCGACGGGGAGTGCAGATCTTGTCAAGCTAAGTTCGCTGTGTCAAGGTTCACTTCACAAACTAAAGGCGAGATTCAAAATAGAATGACAATAAATATATTAACCGTAAAGTAGTGAACTTCGTAAGTATGTTTAAAGTATCGATTGTAGACGAAAACTTGTTGCGGGTCAACGTTCGCGCGGATCTGCTCGGGCGACCGCGGTGCGCGACGCTCGCTGTCACCGAGAGCGCTGGTGCTGGCACCACAGCGGGGCGCTGGTGTCCTGGTGGTGCAGGAGTAATATTCGCGGGACGGCCGCGGAGCGTCGCCGGCGGTGGCGCGCGGACTAACGTACGCGCGCTGCGCTCGGGCGCGCGGCGCCGCCCGCGACGCGCTAATTGTCTTGATACTTGCACCCGTCGCCGACCATTCAAAATATTTGTTACGCACACTTGCAGCCACTGACCTTATCTACTCTTGGTTCACTTTCTACACTTTATGTTTCATCTTCCCACGACTGGACAAAGTAAAACCAGGCTCCCCGGGAGGGCTGGTACCGTACATTAAAACTTATATACATTACATTACATATTATATATAGAGAGGCACAACCCAACGTCAATAACAATAACATTAAAATATTAATTGCTTTCATAACAGACCAGGAAGAAACATCACAGCCCTGTTCTGCGCAGTAACGGCAACACAACGACAAGCGGTGCAACTGCGGTCACGACCATGCTGTTCTTTAGTCCAGCATAAACTCAAATAACTCACTTGCATGTGCGCACAAATTTTGTTAAGCAAACACCTTGCTGCATATTAATGTCTATCGTATTTATTAATTCAATAACATCTATGATGACTAAAATTAGATTTCACTGCAAAGTATCAAGCAGGTTGCGGCGGCGTAGGCGACACCCCGTGCGTGCACCCTCGCGGCGTTCATTCATGGGGAGCGCAGGGCGGGGGTTGACCTTGCTGCGCTTTTGGCTCGCAGAGGCTACGCGCGGCGCACGCGGCGCAGCGTGCAGCGTGCAGCGTGCAGCGTGCAGCGTGCAGCGTGCAGCGTGCAGCGTGCAGCGTGCAGCGTGCAGCGTGCAGCGTGCAGCGTGCAGCGTGCAGCGTGCAGCGTGCAGCGTGCAGCGTGCAGCGTGTTTCGTAATGTTATTGTAACACGTGTTTTTATAATAACTAAACGTTATGGTTTGTCAGAAACCTTCAGCAATATCAGCGCATACGCAGCTCGCACCTGCAACACCGCTGCTAGTTGATATGAACCCTGGCATTACACAGCTACTAATATCCAATAGGTCTCATCGTCGCCTACCATGTTCTTTTTTCAAATTAATTTTGGATTCATAGAAAGAAATATAATTTATGTTTCCGCTATAGTTAGACAAGTTTACGGACTATTTTTTTCGAATGTTCTCGAATTGTTGGGGTGATGCCTACATTAAATAATACTGAAATGTGCACCGTTGGTATAATTATGTTTGTCCCTCTCCCGTGGGACGGACGATCCCACGCACGCGTCGCACGCGCCGAATCAAAAATCAATGAAGTCTTACGGTGGGTTCTGACTCGGAATGAAACACCGCTGGTTCACAAGGAGTCCTTTATTCACAAATCAGGCGGTCATCCTTCTTTAACACAAAGTATCTTTTGCTTAGTCCAAACTTCGCTTCCAAATCACTGTCCAAATAACTTACCAAATAGTCACTTTGTATTACTGATCGTAGATCATAATCTTATAACTCGAAAAACAACACTGCCTGTCATCATGGGGAATACACTTACTTCTCTTAAGTTCGAGATAGTATTCGGTTAAAATTACCGAGAACCGTACACAGAAAATTATAAATAACTTCAAGGCTATCCGCATTCACGGCAATAGGGTTCAGTGTTTATTGGTTAGAGGGTTCTGTAACTCGTGCTTTGTAACAATACAACACAGTACACATATTCGCTATTTATATTAGATAATGTGGCGTAGATAACAGTTCCATCTTCCGAAATTTAAAGGCGGTATTCATTCTTTAACATAAACACGTTAAAAAATAGAAAAATATCATTAAATAAAATAACTTAATAATACTTGACGTGTATATGTGTGTACGTGTTTTCCATTACTCACTTAATTTTATAAATAGCTCTATAACTTCATAGGAAAGTTTTAATAGCTTCACAATTACTGATCTCAGAGTAATTAGCTTGAAGAAGCTGTCAAAGTTGAAAAAGGTAACGGCTCACAACACAAACTGAATATACGTTACTAAACGAACCTCTACCTTTTTGTGTGTTGCTCGTCTACTTTTATAACAGTTCATCAATTGCACAGTAACGCTACTTTCTCGGAGGAAAGCACGCCGCCGTACTCCGCCGGAGGTGTCCCGGCTGTTCCTCCCGTGTCTTACCTGCGGACAATGTAACATATACTGTTAAATTGCACAATCACACTCTCTATGCGCTTGACAGAAAACTAAACATAGATGTTATTAATATAAAGAAATGGTAATGAAAATTTATAATATATTTAAATGTAAACAAAAATTATAAATACATAAAGTATAAGCTGATAGGTTGCTAAGCCAAACTCTAAACAGCTCTACCAATTTCGATAACATTACTTAATATAGTCTTTTCATGCACTAGGAAAATTCTTCTGGAGAAGTTAATGGAAAAATATAGAAGAAAATAATAAAACATTTCACGTTGAAAAATAAAGAAAAGCACAGTGTCATAAAAAATATTTAATGCCATAAACAATTACAATGGAAGTATAAAATCACATAACTCTACATGCAGTGAACGAAACTGAAAACTTAATTGTCTAAGTAATCTGTATTAATCATTAAAAGCTAAAATAATAAACAGAGACATCATTTTGCGACAAATGCGACAAGACGATAACATTTGACAGTGCGGTTCACCAGGGCTGTGGTATTTTTATGTTTACACTGTAACGGGTTCGAAAAAACCGGACGCAGTGGGCACTTAGTATAAAGGTAAAAAAGCTCAAGGTTCCTGAATCAGGCTTGGGTTGCTACATACTACATACACCGGACGGCGAGAAAACGCTCAGCTCTTAGATCGATTAGGTATATGAGCCATGAAGTGACTATGCCCAGCGAACCCACAGAGCAAAGCTAGTGCACTGCGATAGTGTTGTGTCAAACGGTGGCAAAGCCTCTCCCACGATCATTAAAAACGTTACTTTGCCTCGCTGCGCGACTTGTGCAGCGACAGTTCACCATTGCCATCGATTAGCGAACAGCGCTATGTAAACCTCTTCCCCTTCTCTCCTCGTCTGCCTTTCATTTTAAACATCTCTATCAAATTTCGTATAAGCAAAATCGTCGGTACACGCGGCGCGTGCGGGGAGTGCGACGTGCGGGGGGAGAGGGGGCCGACGATCGTTTTTCTTTCAATTTCTGACAAATCACTTGGAATATAATTCACAGCTCGGCGGCGCACGCGACAGGGACGACAGAAACTTCTAGAACTGGCAACTGATATACTTTTACTAATTTCTATTTTTGTGAGCATAGACAAATGGTACTTGGTCGTGTGCATTTGCTGAAGACATGTTCTGCACAACTGTGTTCCTCAGGAAAATCGACACGTGCGGCTACACTATTGACTTCATCTATTCAGAAGTCCGACAACTTTCTCGATTAGCTTAGCAGATGCTCTATAGAGAAACTAAACGCAGTCTTTCAACACATCATTTAAATTCTCGAAAATTTGTTCGCTCCTGGGTGTGCACTGCCAGTTGTTATTCGCTTATCGCATTGCAATGGAAATGATAAATTAATGTACACATTTCTAAGTGATTAATTTTTTCTTCTTTTTTTCGAATGCCGACCGTTACAGCTGTTAAATGACACTGTAGATATTCAGCGCGTAAAACTCAGCTGCCTATAAAGAAGTAAATAAAATCATTGTATTTTCTGAAAATTTTTAATTTTCGGAAATTTTTTTATAACTTTTTATGTTTATAATACTCTACAAAATATTAGGAAAAATAAAACGTCTCGATGCGATTGAATTTATGAAACTATTATGTGATGGTGTTTACTTTATGTGAAACCAGATGGTTTGTGTTCCGACGAGTAAACCGGATGTTCGACCGCGAACCGACGTAAATCAAACAACACCGGCTTATCAGCGTGCGCGCCGTCACGTGGACTAGGAACGTTGCGACCTAACAACTGACGTCATCTCATGTTAAAGCCTTGTCCAGTGGTTGCAGAAGTCAGGCAGGCGGGGGGCTATGTCTGTATCTAACCAGTAACCTTCGTGCCATCCACTAGTCTTGACTTTAGAGACATGCATCGGCGATCGCAGTGTGGTATTATGGTACGCAGAGAACGCAGCTGCACAACTTCTAGAAACTTATTGTGAGCAGTGACAATCATATATAATTAATGCATAAAGTGTCATTATATAAAACTGTACCGTGGGAATCGAATCCGACCCTTGCGATCGCAAGTCTTAGTTCCCTATCGCTGCTCTATCGTTGCTCTACCGCTGTTCTATCACTGCTCTACCAACTCACCTTGTAATGTCTCTGTATTATTAAGCATAAATGTAAAACTTTCATCTAACATAAACTGTCCAAAGTTCTTACTGCAGTGTGTACAAGTTTTTAGTGATTTAACAGCTTGAGAATTAATTGTTTTAACTGTTGTATTAAAAAAATTTCTGAAAGAGAAAACTAAATACTCCGCCATATTTTGTTATGTGCTGCGACCCAAATCTACACACCAACGAACCACAACCCAAAACGAGTTACGTACGTAGTAACGGATTACTTTAAATTGAAGATTATTACAGGGGAGTTAGATTTGATTCTAGTTTTTATCAAAATAGGTTCTTCTGGTATTCTACGCATCATTTTAAATTTGAATTTCGAATGTGCCAGCATTGCGGAAAGCGCGGTGCCCGCCTTCACTGTACAGAAGAGCACAGCGCGCGCTAAAAAAATTCCTGTAAAACTCCCGCGAATTAAGTTACCCGCGTCTACGAGCCGCTAGCCCCCCGAGCGCTGCCTCCGGCTGACAGGTTCCCGTCGATGACGAAAATATGTCGCGCGGCGCGGCGGTTAAACGCGGGAAGGGGCTTTATCTTAATAGAATATCTGGCCGCCGGGGGCAAGTTTGCATACCGATACATGTTCCCGGCGCGACCTCGTCCGGGGACGCCGTGTAACGAGATAGCGGTTTCCCCGTTGCCGCGCGGAAGCACTTTGCGAGAAATTCGTTTCCGTTAACATTTCTTGTTAAATTACTTTCGATATATTTGGCGCAGATTGTACAGCGCCGCGCTCGGGTTGGAGCAGCCCCGGAACGCATCGACTACATTTCGGAACAGTTATGGATTTTCATTACACGCAGTACCTTGTGAGGAGCTGTGCTACCATTTTGTCAAGTCACCTCTGCAATCCTGGAGAGCTATCGACGCCGGCCAATTGCATACATCAGCTCCCAGCGCTCGTACAGTCAGCCAGCCTGACTTGGACACTCCGACGATGAACGGAGCTACAGTCATATCTCTCGTCGATGGAGTAGCCAGTTTCTGTCTTATTCTGCCGTAGAACATCCACTATTGGACGTGGGTCTCCTCCATGGATTTCGAATAAGACCAGCGGAGCTCGTGTAGCGCCCGTGTGCTATGAAACCCTGACACTCTCTAGGCCTGACCCCCTCCCCCCACCGCGGCTATAACTATTAACTTTGCCGTCGTAACAAGAAAATTTTTTCATACTCCAACAAGCAATTTTATAAGTAGGTATAGTTTACAGTATGGTATTAATTACGGCCTTTCTTCTTATGACGGCAGAATAACACTCATTGTTTTTTTGCCTGTAGCAGATCTCTGTTGCGAAACTAAGCTGCGAACCGCAATAGTTCAAGTTTCATCTCGTGTTTTAAGTTTTATTTACAGCGGAATAGACACGAAATGTAACGATCTGTTTCGCTGCCCATAGAACTTACAACCATGTGTTGTACCATGATGGTCCAAGACGATGCTCCTAGCTGTCGCGGCGGCGCCCACACTACAGGTTCACACCCTGCACTGTAGGTTAAGCTTCCCCTGCCTCCACTCGAGAATAAAAAGTATGTTTATATAAAGTACAAATGTACAGATAAACATAAACACCTTTAAACAGAACGCGCCTTCGTTAGTATAGCTTCCGTACGACTCAATTCAGAGAAGTGAAATCACACACAAAAACAGGCCGCAACGAGCTCCGTATCGGGAGTTGTTGCAGCGCGGAGCGGGGCGGCCCCGGCGGGGCAGCGCGCGCCCCGATCGCGCCCCGGCCCTGCGTCCGGCGGACACGTGGCGCGCGTTGCTCGCCGCCGATCCACTCGACCACTCCGCTAAACTACTAAACTAACCGGATTTGTTTCAGTAGTTGTCCTCCCAAAGTGCGACAAGTTTTCACCGGGCAGGTTATATACGTACTGTATCAACGATAAAAGCGTCGGTAATGTTTCATCCGCCACTTATTCCCCGGCGTTTTCAGGAGTATTAGCTTTAAATTTAATACAATGACGACCCAAACTGAGATGTTCCTTCAGAGTATTTGAGTTCATTCATGCAGGGAGCGTCCCAATTCAATGTAATAAATAATACAAAGTTCCCTCCCAAGGATTCCTCCCTCGAAAAGATCGGATGAGATCTGGGCTCGACATCTTTGAAACTTTGCCGACTCCCGGTAAATCTGTAAATGGCAACGGTCAAACAGCGTTGTCCGTGGGAAAGCAAACTAGTGGTTGTCGTTGGCCTTGCAGTTTGCTCCTGACAAAGAGCATGTGTCTCAACGTTAGCTTTTTTAATCTGAATAGAATATTGACCGGAACTACAATTGAACCGAGCTTCAGGTGAGGCTGTGTCAAATTGAATGCTCAGCGCATACAGTTGCACCACAGACGCTCGCTGCCAGCTCACTCAAGAATTGAAGCCGAATGCGTCATTACTGCTTGATAAAGTGACTTGGCTTGTGCATGTTCAGACAGTGCGATCGTTGTCTTATTCATATTCCAATCTCTAGTTATCGACTGCATGTTTAAAGATTTATTTAATTTTTCAACTGATATAATATGATCCAATACAAAAAGTTTCAATATAGTTTTATTACAAATTATAATGTAGTCTTAAGGTTATTACTCTTGTCACTGTACGATTTCCACTAACTACCGGGAATATAATACTACACTTTAATCGAAACTAAAACATGTGATTAATTGACATCTTTACTATAATCTTTGGAAGAAAACTACATTTGCATATAAATAACCATACATTTACATACTAATGTAATTTTTAGACACCAATAATAATTATTTATAACTCGTTTGTCTTACATAACTATGAATATTATATTTAGTTTTTCCCGAATGTTGTTAATAGGTGCGAGCATTTATAAAAAAGTTGTTTTCTTGACAAATGTCAAAATGTTGAGCTCAAATCGGAATACGTAATTTCCTGACGTGATTAACATTTTTGGAATGATTGATTGTAAAATACTTTGGCATCACCTCTTAATCTATCAATTAATCAGAATTAAGCACAACTAAATACCACTAAACTCGCGAGTGGTTTAGTCGAGGCGGCGACACAACGCGGCACCGCGGGCCCGTCTTGCCTCGCGTCGTTTACAGCGTTCGCGGCTATATTTGGTCTTACTAATAATAGTGTTCGCACGCGCGGTGGCGGCCGCGGGTGGCAGCTTGTAGCAGCATCCGTGTGGCAGTGGCAGATTGCAGCCGCCTGACTGGGAATTAACGCGAGGCAAAAGGAAACTGCGACGGCGGTCATAATGTACATAGCTAGAACAGTGACTATGTATTTGCTCTGTCATCTTTACGTTCCAATAAATCGTTTAGCGTGAGTCGATTACGTAGTATCTAGCTTCCGGATGGCTGAATACAAGGGAACCGCACAGAACTGATGCCGTTAGGGCCTCAAGGTGGAGTAGCGATCACGAAACCGTGAGCGCAGCGGAGGGCGCGCACGCGCACCGACAAAGTTTACAGACGACCTTTTCCAAAACGTAGGAAGACGTTAAATATAGGATGCTCTCAACTGGTCCAAGACAACTGAAATGAAGATGTCGATATAGTTTTATTTTTTAACAGCATTATCGAGAATTTTATTTTATTTACCTATCTCAGCGTCACAAACTATAATAATAAAAAAAAATATACGATAAGAGACAGGACCGCGTACAGTTTGTATAGACATGCACAATCTACACGTCTACTTGCAGTTTCGTACAAATTCTGATTAGTTAATTAAACACAGAACAAAAACTCTTGAAAAGAAATAAAGATTTACAAGAATTAAATTGTACAAAATTATGTTTTGCTTACAAATTCATCTATCAATTCTTATTTATTTTCCAACATATTTTTATTTAGTGTCAAAAAAAGTAATCACGGAGACAAAAAAAAACGACTGCTTATTCCTCGCTACAAGAAATTCCATGTTTTTACAAATACATTAAAACATATAACTTTTGAACATTTGACGTCAATCAAAACAATGGAAAACATGTCAGTATGTCGTCAAATAAAAAATATCATGTACATTAAAGAATTACAAAGAAAATATACGAAAGTCTTCTCGTGTGTAAAACAGAAAACTTGTATTAGTTATCAATGATTTTACAAGACTCATCAATAAATGAAGTGATCGCTCTGAAACAGGTTTAATTTTATTTCTTTTCGATTGCTTTAAGCGTTATCAGTTGTTTATAAAACAATTAATAAACAGGAAACAGTTGTAACATATGTGCGGGGAGTGTACATGCAGGCAGGCTTGAAATAGTACAAGCCGCACTGCATAGTTTCATTAGGTGTTCATGTGAACGTATTTAATTGTACTGACAGCAGGCCAGAAACAATTGCGGCGTAGCGAGGGGTTGGAAGCTGGACCGATCCAGAAGCGATCCACAAGAAGAACAACGACGGGCTTATTTAATTCCACCGCAGTTTCGCAACATCGCCTACTGACCACTATAATCCCCTATATGCGATTACCTTTATAACTTTTAACGTACTTCCAAATGAAATTACTGTCTATATCCAAGGACAAGTACTAAGCTCAGATCCTAATTTGTAATTACGACACGGGACATTGACAACGAGTCAGTATGATCGTATTCCCGCACGCGAGAAGTGTTAATAGAGGTTTCGCTAAAGTTTATCAAAATTTATTCATAAAAAGCTTTTATCTCAGAGTTAATTAAAATACCTGTCTCTAGCTGCCAAACATTCGAAGTCAATCATTGTAATAAAAAGCCATATTAACTTGTAATAAATTATGATCACACCACTTTACTTAGTCTTGCAGCTTAGTTTTGCAGACAAATATTGTTTATTATTTGGATATTACGTCATTAAATTATTGAGTATAATATTATATAATTATAATTATACTATAATTATTGAAGTATCTCTTTTTATTTATTTTTTATATTGGATCTCCAAAGGCCTTTTTGTCGACTCATTTATTTTTTGGTATTACACATTACATCAAACATTGTTTAATTTGATTTAAAAAGATCAACGGTTGTGTTATTGGCGGGCGCTTCCCCACAGCTGAGAGTTCCGCACCGGTGTTAGCTTACTACTAATAATGTGAGTTAAAATAATAGTAGTTAAAAGCGCATGTAAATGTCTCCTTAAATAAACATATTTTAATTATAATTTGACGAATTCTTTTGGAGTCGGAAGTTATAAATAAAAGTTTTATAAATTTGTTAGAAATAGCAGTCTCAGCTGCAACATTTACCTTCGCTGTTGCAGTCGATTTGGCGGCAAAACTGTCGGGCCGCTACAGCTGTGAACTTTCACTCGCGCACTCGTCACAGTACACTGGGCTGGCCGGCTTAAGGCGCGCGCGAAGGCGCAGGGCGGGCGGACGGCGCGGCGGCTCGCTCGCGACTGCCGGCCGGCGCCGCGCCGCCCGCCCAGCGCCCGCCCAAATACAGCTCTGCTTTGTATTCCTCAATGGCGTGACAACACTGCACCACATACTGACACTCCGTTCATCCGCCTGTACTCCCGCGCTGTGCCAGCGATCTACACGGTGTCAGTCACATGCATAATATATTGTACATTGATTCATAACTGTGCAGCATATGCTATAAAACTATTCCATATGTAAAAATTTAATAATCAGATGCTTATAAAACACGTATCTATACAATAACTAATTTTTAATAACTGCGGCGATTTTACAACGCAGTCACGCCGATACGCACCGGCTGCTTCTGTGTGATGAAGCTTTAAAGGGGCGAATGTACGACGCATTGTTCAGCAGAGAGCTTTAAAGTTTTTACACCAATTTACAATCACGGAATAAAGTGACTACTCTGAAATATGTCACGTTATTTGATATTTTCTATTGGAGACCGACAGACAGAATAACTTCTGGCGGTGCATACAGCATACAGCTTCTACATATACAAATGGTAAGCAATAAATAATTTTAATACGTAGAAATGCGAATTTTAAAACAGATTTAGTTATTATTCTTGAAACCATTGATTTTTGGATAGAATATACCTTGTATGAAATTACAGCGAATGAGCTGTACATTGCCCCTTTAAAGCTTTCACACCTGCACCCGGCGCGTAGTTTCTCATCTCGCTATTCAGTCGTTTGCAAGCGCTAACGTTAAACGAGCGTGTATTATAATTATTAAATTAGCCTTTTTAATGAAATTTTTCCTTACAACAGTTCTCTTCCAATTTTCAAGATGGAATGACGTTGTTTCTGTCGCTCGGAGTCACGAAGCGATACTAAAGTGACTTTTTAAGCCCACAATAAGCGCACTGCTTTTGACAAATTTCAGTTATGGCTAACGTCAAGGTCAGATGAGTTCAGAGATAACCAGTGAGCAAATTAGCAGCGCAGACACGGGGGGTGAAGAAGTTCTTTATTTATTTGTTATGTAATCGGAAGCGAAATGTAAATAAGAAGGAACTGCGGAAATGGAAGACACATAAACGTTTCTTTCGGTTGATAAATATCGGCTTACTGATAACTTTTAATAAACTATTCGCGCGACACTTCGAAACGCCGCGCGCGAGGCGCGTGGGCGTCGGCTCACGCTGCGCGGGCGCCGCCGCTCTAAACGACTCGACGCTCAAAGTAAACGGTTCCGATGATAACGTTCAAGTTATAACTTTACAACTTTCTTAACGACACAGTGACTTAACTAAATTTCGATAGTGTCGAATTATCGCCATAGATGGCGCTGCGTAAAGGAACAATAAAAGTCTGCGACACGTTGTTATGCAGGTTTTTTATTGTAAGTAGCAAGTCGAATAAGTTGCATACAACGTCTTTCTCAATAACAAGATTTTGGAATGTAGAGCGTCGGACATTTTGATTGGTCTCTGTCGGCGAACGTGTGGACTGTATAAACCGATTAGATTAATGGAAATGATGGCCGTGATTTATTATAATTTTACAAAACTAGGTAACAGTAAAATAATACGTAACAATAGACTGACAGAACAAACGAACAAGCAAATCTGCATTGCGACACAAACACAAAGTAAACATATATATATTTACGTATAAGTTTTAAATGTCCTTGTCAGTTGCCAACAGTCTCATTAATTGAAAACCCAAACTGAAAAGACAACGCGCCAATATCTTTATAAGCACTGATTCTTACTTTTGAAATACATAACGACTCTCAAATCCACGTCGCTCTCGACTTCTTGGTGGCACGGGCACTACTGAATGAAATATATATTTATAAAGTAGTCTCAGCTATATCAGTAAGCAGCACCTGCCAATTGCCCAACTTATATAATATGAGGAATTTATAACCGGACCAGTCAGTGCCGCGGACGGACCCAAGTGACATCAGGTCCGATGTCAAAGCGACTACTCACAGCGATCTCACAACTCGAAACATTTTTTTTTTGCCTGTGGACCGTAACATCCCCTATAGCGCCGGCATTTGATTTGACACGGCGTAAATGTTATAGACTCAGATCGTTTACATTACGTCGTCAGATTTGTCGCAGAGCAGCGAACACCTGTGCCGTTGGAGCGTTGTTGTGCGGCCGCAGCTTTGATTGCACCAAGTGTCCGCGGGCGAGCGCGGACGAATGCTAATGTATGCAAATCCGCTGCTCTCCGGAAACGATCGATTGCAAGCGATTTGCGCGACGCGGGGCCCGCCCGCTCTTTATCGCCTCATCGCTAACGGACTATCGGCGTCTTATTGAGACCCCCTGCAGACCCCCTGTACGGCTGCGTAACTCGCTGCTCGAGTTGGTGCGAGGGAGCTTAGACGCAGCGCGCGGTTAGCCTAAAACCTCTTTTAAGGTAACAGAGCTCGATTCGGTGGGTAGCTTGGGCTCAGGCCGCTACTTACTACAATTTTATCGGATTCGGCGCAACCTCTTTGTTGCTTCTGTAGATAATTTCGTTAAATTTATATTCTAGGTACAATAATTCACTATAATCTTTTATTTACGTCAACTAAACATCATCAATTTGTCATGCACTAAAATCAAATTGCGCCCCCTTTTAATCACGGAAAAAACAAGAACCAATAAGACTATGCAAAAATACAAGTGTAAATATATATTATATCAATGTCTCCACTATTCGAAGTTGCTTAGCAAAGATTATTCGAAAGAATTATTATTTCGTTCATTAATATCTTTTAACATTTTTAGTTCCTTTAATAGAAATACAGTGACAAAAGGCAGTAAGAAAGTACAAATTTAGAAATATAAGAGAAAATACCTAACGCGCCCGGTCCTCCTAATTTGAACGACAAGTTTATAACTTTTTTTGTAAAAAAAATAATATCTGGGTATGTCTGGAAGTTAATTGCTTATCTGACCTAGGATCTATCAGCATGTTTGTAAGCGAATGTGTGCGGTACATGTTAAAATGACTTGTATCTTATCAATCCTGCACGTTGCAGGAACTGAGCGCTGTTTCCGCCACCGCCAGGGCTCGCCGCCGGGCGCCTCCTTAAGCAGTTACTTCCCGGCCGCTCTAATTTAGGTAATAAAATAGTTATCTCATTAGCGGCGGTGGCGGCGCGGCCGCTATCTGCGCATCATCGCGCGGGGCAATAAATCCGCGGCAGATCTCGTCGTATTGTCTATGTGCCTAGCACACCAGCACACCAGCACATTTTGTTCCGTTTTGTTGCCTGTACGATCGCTTCATAAATATTTACGATAAAGTAAATTGGCAACCACAGCCGATATAGCTAGAGATTGATAAACCAAAAACAAAACAACCAACTGAATATTGAAATGTAGACGAGCCCGTCGCTTGTCCCCCGACGACGGCGGCGTCCCGGGGTCCGCCGCGGCCGGGAGACGCTGCGCTCCTAAATTCTCTTAACGTCGACACCTCGCACCGCGGCGCCCGCAGCAGCCACATAAATCGCAGACCCGTTTTAAATAAACGGCTGCCACTTGAGGCAAACGCACACTGTGCAGCTTCGATACATATATGTGTTTGTAGATAACCAACTCTGTAGCTGGCAGTACTAAATAAAATGAAATGCATTACACGGCAATACCTTTATTAATTTAATGTCTCAACAATGAACAACAATTGCTTGTGAATATAAGTTTTCTATTGAAAACATCGTACATGGCAAGACTAATAATGATGTCATTATATTTTGATTGCATGATTTATTTTAGTTTTACAAATGTTTGAAAGTTAGTTACCTAGAAAGATGTTTAAAATTGCTCGATAGTTTGTATAAAAATGTCATTTTTTCAATTCAAAAATTTTACTTGACTTTTTCCCTATTGTTTTCTCAATAACAATAACCGAATTGATCCAATCATTTTTTTATTAACATAGATTATAACTCGTTCCCCTGAAACACTGCGCTGGCGCACGAACCGAGTTCCTCATCCCGGAAGACAACAACGGTGCATGAGCGCTGCGGCCGCTGCCTAGAGTCACACTTGCTTAGCATTTGTATAGAAACACCTCCGCTTATCGGCGATCCCGCCCGCGAGATACAGCGCGTAAGGGGGGGCGAGGGGCGTTGGCGGAGGGGGGCGGGCGGGTCCCGCTGCCGTTAGGGGCCATTCATCCAGTGTAATCTCAGCGGGTATCGGCCCATCGGCGCTCATTTGCATTCGAAAGGTATTGCAACTCGGTACACGAGGCGTGGACTTTTTGTAAGGCTCAACGGTACGGAGGACGGTAACGTAGTTTGTAGTAAACTTGCATAAAGTATGTACGTCTACCACTGCCTTCGATCGCACTTAAACAGTAGCGCCAAAAAAAATTGTCTTCCCGTTGTGTTTGCTCAGGGCATTAAACCCGAGGTTCAACAGCAGGTAACGCAGTGTAATTTAGTAGTGTTTCCTGGACTCACACGGACAGGTTGCCACAATTCATTAGATCAGTGATGAACATTTCGTCATGTTTGCATTTCGATTGCTCAAACAGTGCCCGCGCCGGGAGCGCAGCGGCCCGCGTCGTACCCGGCGCGTGCCGACGCCGTGCCGACGCCGTGCCGATAACTTTCTTATACGAAGGGGCCAGCGGAGGCTTGTGGGGGGACAAAAGCAGGTAGCTGATAATAGCTTATTCAAACTCCTCATCGACCGATAGCGCACCGTGGGAATATAAGGCTCCGCTCAGAGGACAAGGCACTGGACGCGTTCGCTGCGTGTAAATAATACATCTCCTTTCGTTCATACACGGACGTAGTAATCGCGGAACTATTGCACGAAACAGTTAACACGACTGTTATTTGTTAAAATCCCAAATGTTGCTATTATTCGGGTGGACAGTCGTGACAATTATTAGCCAAGGTCGTTAGGCGTTCTCACAGCCTTTCATAATTTTTTTAGCTCCTGAAGACGTACTGCGAAGGATAATCATCCGCTGCAGAGGCATCTAGAGCGTCGCTTTCTATTCCTTTAGATGCTCTGTCAAAACTGTGCGAACACCGCTAATGTAGCTTTAACAACGCTGGCCTAGTATCTTAGCGACTAAAGGTAGAGCAGGAACTCTTCGCCTTGATGCAGAATTAGTACGGGCACTACTTATTCTCCTTCTTCTTTCACCGCGCTGGCTGTTCATCCAATCATCTAAAACTGCTGGCTGCTCTTAAATCACCTAGTCTTTATCTCCACCATTTTAACAGCAACTATTGACTTTGAGTCTTCTGTGATGGTTTTTTTCTTGGCACGACGTCCGCACGCGACTCAGACTAAATAAGACTAGGACTACCTACAGTGTTCTCTTCTCGTTGCGAATTTTTAAATTCTTGTCCACTCCTATCTTGGGAGGGACAAGGTTTTCAATAAGTATTTCACTTCAATTTATGTTTTCTTTACTCTCCTTTTTCCGTTACGGCTTCAGTCATAAATTTCTCTATTTTTCTTCAGAATATCTTACATTCCTCTGGCTTACTAGTTTTCTTTTATACATCACCTTTCTTGCTTCTCCTTCACTTCCAAAATATCACCGTAAGTTTCGTTTTATATGACAGTTCATTTTACTTCTTGTCTTTAGTTATTTACAGTCTATTTGTCTATTTCATCACTTTCTTATACAATTATTAGTTACAATATATAGGGTCGGGCCCTTACTTTACCCGTTATTGCGATTGCAGTTTCGAATCTTATTGACAGAGAAAAATCGCCACATATCTCGAGCCACGATCCGTCACTCGCACCTCCTAAGAGGAGCGCGTGTGCACTACACACGATCCTGGTCTCCATCATAATGGAGTGGCAAATCTTCTGTTACCTACAGCAGTCTTGTCCGTAAGTACGAGTATATGCGTCAGCCTGCTTGTGAGGTACACGATCTTTATCGAGCGCTGCCCGGGCTCGTAACTGTGCGAGTTCCGCGGCAGACTGACCCTGCCTTCCAGAACTGATGACCATCCATCAAGTCGCGGCGCTGGGCGCGGCGGGGCGCGCTGCGGCGAACTGCCCGCCCTTTGATTAATTCGTCCCAGTCACGGACGCAGCCACCGCGCCGCATGCACTCCGCCCAAACTACACAACTCGAAATCAATAACAAACATTTTTTCCAGGCAATAATAATGCTGTGTCTTGATTTACGTAGTTACTTACTATTTATTTTTTACAGGAATGATCCGGCGTCCAAGCCAGGTCTAGCCAAAGGTCAATCCCCGATCGGCAGCAAGTAGTCCACCACGCAAATAATTCCGCGATACAAACTGACTTCTTAGCAAAAGGGAACTGAGCACACAGGATCCAGCTCGTGGCAGTCTAGCCACGTGTCCCAGTGCTACAGCATCACCTCTTAGTACGTGGCAGGGCATCGGTGCTTAGCATCAACTAAATGTAAGCTTTGTTTTCAAATTTTTAACCGAAAACACTCTCCGCCCAACATTCCTCCCGTTAACGCAACCACTTCGCCGAGTCCTTCTCCTTCCATACTCTGCACCTAGCGTTGCCCTTTTGTGTTCCATTTTTTAATTCAAAACCTTTTCCTAAGCTTCATTGCTTAGTATGTTATCGTTTAATTATTAAATATTTGATTAAAAAAGGTTCTCCACGGAATCTCCGTTCACAACAGTTAGTTAGCATTATGCACAAATTAAAAAACTGTTCGCGAAAGAAAAGGAATTAAAACATCTTTTTAATATAAACGCAAGCAGCGCAGAGTAAAATAATGATTGTTTGTGACATGAATGAGGCCTGCACTCTGCGGCGCCCGGCCTCTGCGAAGGGGTTTCTGTCGCGCGCGCTGCACTCGCTTAGGGCTCCAGCGAACCGCCGCGGCCCCAGGACAGGGCGTGGGGACAGCGCAGTTTCTTCCTTACGCAGCCGAGTATTTAAGTGTTGATAGAACAATACGTGAGCAATTAGTACAAGATGCAATACTTCTCCCATTAGATTTAGAAGTTCTTCTTGTAACCCGATAACAATAAGTTTGTCCCGAGGTTAGGCACTCTCAGGTATGCTTACATGAGAACGCCAGATGTGATCAGAGCGACGGCGCGAGTAGAGGCCCTGTCTCGGGAGCTCTTAAGACAAATCACCGCGGAGCAGCATCTACACAACATAAGAGCTCGAGTCCTCCTATTAGATGAAATCAATAATGTAACAGCTCGAGCCGTTTCCTGCGAGAGTTACTGTCCAGAAATTTAAGCTAAGCGACTACTGCCCTAGTTTTGGTGAAGCTGTAAGAATTCCATTAAAATGAACGTGCACATGGACAGATTTGCTATCGATCCGCGAGGCACTGCCGTCGCCGCCTGCTGGCCATGCAGCGGCTGCATCTCCGCGCCCCGCTACCCGCCCCGCCCCCCGCCACACGTCACCGCGGGCTATCGGAACTGGCCGCGCCGCTTGTCGTGGATTAAAAATTACTCGCAGCGCCCAACCGGACGTCCCCGACGCAGTGCACGCCGAAACAACCTCTAAATGTTTGAAGCACTCAAGGCACGTTTTTAAATGACCCGAGAAGTACTCTTCGTAAACGTAAGGTCGCCCTAATTCGGCGTCCGCTGAATTAATAACAGCGGCAAGTGGTCCCTCGACAGTTACCGCTCTGTTTAATTAATTTAGCGGATTATCGTTTCCGTTGCGTTTTATCTTTTACACACGCGCGAGCAGAGTGAGAGGCAAGCGGCCGCCGACAGCCCGGGGTGTTGCAGCAACGAACTAGACTCCAGCTACGTGCGGAGAGTGCTCCGCTATCGGCAGACGTGTCGGCGCCCGCGGCACAAGTGTCTCTGACCCTGGCTTGTGTGGAATTGTTGGACACTCCTCATTACAGATGCAACCAGGCACCACACGATTTTCATTTATTACCGTAAATTGAAAAACTTGGTAAAATACTGTTTCAAGATGCCAGAACAGTGGCTGCGTTCGAGAACGCCTTGTAAAAGAACAAACAGTGTCACTGCTCCGGGAAATTTGTCAACAGAGTGACAAGGAAATCAGTTAAAAAAAATTACAAGAGAAGGGGCTATCCCCTTTATTTTCTTCCAATTTGTTAAAAAATTGACAACAAAATTAACAAATTTAATTTAAAGGTTTAATTGGGATGTCAAAGGTCGTACTAAACTTGTTGTCCTTGCAAAAGTCGGCCGGTGCCGCGCCCGTGCAACTTGTGACTTGAAACGAGGTCGAACTTTAGATCTTGTCTAGAGCGGGTGGTCGTTTGTCCATGGGCTCCGTGGACAAACCACCACAACTAATCGATCGAGACATGATGTCAATATATACACACATAGAGCAAGTAGTGACACGCAGTTTTAAGTTGCGCTTAGTGTGTGTACACACATCCCGCAATCAAGTCCCAGGGTCCAGTTTTTGTCAGCAGACGTCGGGCGTATTGCGGGCATCAGTCGCTTTGTCGCGGACATTCCGCGCGAGCGGACAGAGCGAGTCACCGCCACCAGCCGGCACCAGCGGCGCGCGGCAACGGCGGGACAGTGCGCCCGCATCCGTGTGTCCGTCCAGATATACATAAAGCCCTCTTCAAGGACAAACAGTTTTAGAGTAATCAAAATTAAAACGTTCACGAAACTAAAACTATTGAATAAATGATTTTTTAGAGCCGGTTTATACAGCTAATACTCCAACTGCTGCGTTAAGGATAATATTACGAAATTGATCACGTGAAACAAAACCACACGAGTTTGGTTTCGGTTCATCTCAAGTAAGGCGCATTCGGAATCCTCCAAGTTTTAAACGGAAGCCGTTATAAAAAAACATTTTGACACATTTTCTAGTTTTTATCAAATTGCATTATTTTGGTATTCTTCACTTGAAGTACACGAGTGATCGCTGTTAATGACGCGAAGTAGAAGATGAAATCATTAAATAGATAAAGTCAGAATTTTGCAAAACGAAGGCCACATCGTCGCTAGCATTTACAAAAGCCGTATCCCGTGAGCATCGACAGAATGGATCGCACTGAATACTGATGTGGCCGCGGCTGCACACCCGCCGCATACGCAATAACGGATAAATTTTTACGTAAAAATTTAGTAAAATGGCTTCCTTCACAAGTATTCCGCAGAGAATAATCATCGTTGACCGTCACCATTTCAGCCGCAGCGCCTGCGTCCGTAGCTGGTCCGTATTTATCGTTTTCTGACATCTTTGACAAGTCAGCATTTATTTTTAATTAAAAAATAAATAGATCATTAATTGGTCCTTTAGTTGTTAGTGCAACTGCGCGGTGCTGCGCTGTGACGACGCGGCGCCGCTCGGCCACGTCCCCGAGCCGCTCGCGCGCCGCCGGCTGCCCGCTCGCGACGCGTGCATTCCCGAACAGGTTCTGCAGGCGCGGATCTCCATAACGGGTTCACGCTGCTCGCTGATGTAAAACGTGACAAGGGCGCGCCGATCACTCAATAAAATGACTTTTATTTCAATTCGACAACAGATCAATGTGGCGTGTCTTTTTGTTCCGAGCTCGCCCGCTTTCCTTTAAGGTCCGCGCGGTCGAAAGCCGGAGCGAATTCTGCAAGTGACGCCAGACAAAATTGTACTTTAACACTTCACAGCTTTGGTCGGTTTTGGTCTGCTGCAGGTAATGCTCAAGAGCCGCCCCGTCGTCCCGAGGCTTGTCCGTCGCGCGTCAATTAGCGCGAGCGAGCGACCGGTCGCGCGGCTGAGTGCGAATAAAAAATGGGTTTGGGCAGCTCGTCACGCTGCAGCTCAACCGATAACTTTTAATTGTTTCCAATCAAAAGCCTTAAATGCGGTCGTTACGTCGGCGGACTTCGCCGACTAATTAGTAGGTCCCATTTGACGAAAAACGGAGCGACAGGTAGACTGCTGAATCAAGTTTCGTTATAAATTTGTCTGCATTTGGCATCTCAGCCGGCAATCTAAGCATGTCACGCGCTACACACCGATGTTCCAATGTAAAGATGTGTTAAAAACGCTGGAGAAAGCTATTACTTTTTTTAATTCATTTAAAGGGATAGTACTGAAATTAAGTGTTACGAACGATATCACAATTTTCACCGGAGGACACAGCGGTGATGTTCACAGTTTTATTTAGGGTCATGATGCTGCCAACGGGACGCGATTGGCGAGAGCGCAGTGGCCAGGTGACTCTCACACCAACACTCACCGGCCGGCCGCGAGCGGTTCACGGCTAACGTAGTTATAGTCGCAGCAGCCTTCGCCATAATTTGTCGTCGTAAAGTAACCGGGTCTGTAGTTTTCTTTGTAAACGGATCTGTGGGAGGCACCGCGAGGCCGGATGGCAGTTAAAATCAAATTAAAAAAGAAATTGGCTTTATAATATTATATTGAGGCGCTTGTAGCTTTATTGTCGACAGCGACCGGAGCCCGGCGAGCGCCGCCTACTTTAGTGCTTGTAATGACTCTTCTTTATGGACGAGCGCTTAACTGAGACCACAACTGATAGCAGTCGGTGTTGGGGCAGAGTACACTCACGGTCCACGAGTTGTGTATATTGGACGCGCGCAACATCTTGTGAAGGTAGCACTGACGAAGGCAGAGCGTCGCGTGCGGGCCAGGGACGCGGAAACGCGCCGCAGCTTTGGCCACGAATACCTTTAAAAACTCTCACAAGAGGCTCGCGATGAAAACAAATACAAACAACAACACTTCATTAATTTATCAGAATCATCCTCATGTTATATGTTTATTTTTATGTTCTCGACACTTCTTGACCGCTGTTTAGTCCGTTGAAAATTAATTTCATTTCACAAAGGAGCCGGTCGCTTTGAACACTTTAAAGTTAAGCGCGTCATCGGCGGAGCACACGGTTGTTAGCTGGCGCTGCATTCGTTTATTTGATTTATTTAATCACAGAATGCTTTTTGGTACACATTGCGTCATCTAGCTTGATTAACATATCAGTTTGACATTCGAGAATGTAAACGAGGTTCATATTAAAATAAATAAACGAATGTAACAATAGAAAGTTAACAGATTGCAATGGACGAACAGCGCCACAACGAGCCTTTGGTTTAGAAATACAATTGAGTTCCCGTCTGCGAGCGCCGTGCACCGCGCGGTTTTTTTTCCAAAGTCTACAAAATGCTTTCAAAAAATTTCCGCGCGGTTCTAGTTACAGTCAGCGGGCGGCCAATGCTTTGGCACATCGAGGCCTGAAGCGTTTATGCCGTGTACACAACGCATTCAAAGTAACAATATTACATGATAAAGTTAGTAACTATTTTCTATCTCTATTGTATATTCTTGTAACTGTAGAAGATCTCTGGAGCGAAATCTCGACCCGACACACGCGCAGGTGGAGCGGGAGTCCATTTCAAAGCGCCGCTAATGCTTTTGGTGTTGCTCTGAATAATGAAGTAAAAAGCAGAACAACGCGAACAAATATAATTTGCAGGAAGCAAGACTTTAACTGCCCTTGCTCGGCGCAAGCTGGACAACATTACAAATCAAAACAATAATATTATAAATAATATTTAACTCGCAATGCTTGGTATCGAAAAATAGAGGGCGCTGAACATAATCACATTGAGATAAATATAATAAATCCGTAACTTTAAGAAAAGAACCTGGAGTTTTTAAAAACTAAATAAACTTAGACGTTAATACTTGATCTTTATAAAATAACATGATGTTATATTTTACTTACGTCATACTGAATATGCATCATGGTTAGGGAAGTACCGTAGATTAATCACTTGATAATTGTAAAAAAACTTGCAGATATTGAACTCTGCTCGGCTACGCTGTAGTTAAATAACTCTACCTTTAATATATTACTCAGCGTTTACATTATCCTTAAATATCCACAGAGTATGTCTTTGTTTGGCGGCGTGTAGTCATGTAGGCTTTTACGATGGCGACATATTGAGTACATGAAACGTAAAACCATAACAAGAACGATTTGTCTCCGAATTTTTGATTGTTCGTCAAACGTCGAAAATAAGACAAGTTTACATTATTCTATGAACTTGTTAGTGACAAACAAAGTCCGTGCGAATATCCGCCCGTGAGGCCTGTGCCTGCAAAAAGGTTCAGGATAAATTCTGGACAGCTTTACATGCGGTCAAACTTTACATATACCTACGCAGAAAAAAACATGGAGCAAAGACAAATAGTATTTATGCTTCACAAAAAACCAACAGCATCGATTTTCTCTTCGTAGATTCTTTGATGTCAGAAGGGACTTTCTTATCGAAGTCTCATCGGACGGACTCTAGCTCAATCGTCATTATCGTTAAAACAAAAAAATGTCGACCCATTGTCGTGTTAAACGTGCTCACTGGTGCCGTTCAGCAACATCATCATTTCAGCCACAAGACGTCTAGTGCTGAACGAAACACTACTCCATAGATTTCCAGTTGAACCGGCTGGAAAAGACCCGCAATTACCGTCTTCTGAAAACCTTAACACTATAATCTCGACAAAGAGTATTAAAGTCCCAAAACCATAAGGGTCCATAAAGATATACGTTTGGCATAATTTTCCGTAAAATATTCGACGCATTCCAATCACTGACACTCACCCGGGCGGTCCCGGCCCGACCGTTACGCGACCTTCGACCGCCGCTTAAAGATCGAGATGATCGTGTCGAAGCGCCATTAAAGCGTCAACGAGCATCAACGAGCATCAACGAGCAACAACGAGCACCCGGCCGCGGACGGCTCGTAAAATCTTTACGAGCGCTACCTGTCGCGCGCTGCACCCGCCGCCGAAAATAGCCGATCTCTCGTCACAATGTTACCTTTAAATTTCGTCTACAAATAAACCCACATCGTACAGTAAAGTCGCTCTATTATTTGTTAGAAACGTGTTTCACAATAGCTTCGCGGATAATTAGGTGCTCCTTGCGTCAGCCGCAAGAGAGGTGATCGCAGTTGCTCAATGCTGTTGTTAGCTTTGTAACGTTCACTCAACTGGAACACAAGCCTCGTCTCCTAAAAACCAAACCTAAAACTGTTTCGAAAAAGTATTACCATAAATTTATTAAAGAATTTCTATAATCAACTCGTTAAACTCTTATGTACATTTCACAAGTTTGTGATGAAATAGAAAGGTATGAAGTACTTCTATTCCAGTATTTCATACATTTAAAATTTTTGCCTTAAATCACTGTACAATTGAATAATCTTTTAAAATCAAATTTATAATTAACAAAATTACATTAAAGCGCCATCTATGTGAAACTTTGCGAACTATTAATCTCGTGAGAAAATGTATAAAATGGAATTTGCAGCTCAGGTAATTATCGCGGATAATGTTCCTACACTGTAATGTTAAATAACTAAAGTAGACCGCCGGATGCGTGTTCCTATAGAACTAAAGCAACATGGTCTGCATACTTTGTATTGCAGCCGTTTCGTGGTTTATTTATGTCTCGCGACGGGTAGCGTTCAGTTGACGTCACGTGTGACAAGAGATAACATTCAGTCAGAGACAGTTTTTGATGTACAACCTACTTAGCAGAGTACACATTCATGAAAGTGATGAGCACGCAATTATACCTTTGTGTTGTATTTTAAAATAAAACAAATATAATATACATAGGGACATTAGTTTTAATGAGAAATTAAAAACTAACAAATGTAATGCAACTAACAAGCGGACGGAACAAATTGGAGAACAAGAGTAGAACGAAATGAAAAATATCGCGAGCGTTGTCGGCATTGGACGCGCCATTGTGCCTTACTGGACCTGAACTTGACCCTCGCGATCGGCAATGTGACAGAGAAATCTTTTTGTGGACGGATCAACAACTTTACCCACTGTTTATTTTACAATAATTTAAAATTTATCAAAACAAAACGTATTACCTTCTTCTAGCAAATGTGTTATTGTCTATACATGTTTCTGTATCTACGGGCTCTTTCCTTTGGTCACGTTACGTGAAAACGACTTTACCGATTCCATTCATATTTTTAAAAAAATTCTACAACTTTGAAGAAGGTCCTTGTGCCAAGCCGCTGTCGCCGCCGAGCCCGCGCGGGGAGACTGCCCTGCGCTTCCGCGTCATAAACAACCCTTAAGCTACCTCAGCACAGCTGCACCGGCTATTTAGAAAGCCACTTGCATATACTAGCGGCCGTACCTTTTTACGGGAGCGCGGACAGTGCCCGACGATTAAAAATTGGCACGTCCGGCGCAGCGTCGCGTTACTTCTGTTTTTAGTAACATCACCACCATCGGAGCAGACCACCGTCTCTGCTTTGTTGAAGAAACCGCAAGCGGACGAGTTCATAGGACGGAGAGCAAAGTTCTAGAATCATGAGTCGATGATATGCTCAGGCTAATAAAGACATTCGCTAAGGTTATAATGTAAAAACCCGACAAGTTGAAATGAACTCTTCTTAAATCAGAACGCACCTGTGCCCTCGCGGATTTATTTTAAATTGAACGACACAATTATAATGAAACGTAATCTGTTATACTTTCTATATCCATCAAAATACCTCAAAGTAGAAAGTTATGTCTAATATATATATCTAAATAATAAATTAATCAATAGATAAATATAAGCTGATCATGATGACTGAAATAAAGGGATCGAAGATCTCTTGACGCTCTATAAGGTTCGGGAAGCACATCAATTCCTTCTCGGCATTAGGGCTCACGTCTGAAGTTACCGGGCACCCCAACCCCGGAGATCGCCATCACAATATTTACAGGGTCCGATACGACGCCCGAAAGGGAAGCCGACAATGATTTCTATGTTCACTGCCTTTGATGATGCCGGACGGACCAGCTCACCGGCTGCGTCAGGCATCGCACAGTATACCGGATGTTTGACTCGAGCGGCGGGCGGATAATAGCAAGGCGCTCCCAGGTCGCGAAGACGGATTCGCTTTGAACCGAAGTGCGTGCGGTCACGTTCAGACGAAGTGCGTGCGCTCCCTGACATTACTCCACAGCATCGCGGTTGTCATTAACATATTTACCAGTCGCCGCCAAACGAGCGCATGTCAGCGCGGACGCACAGGGACGACGTAGGAAGGGAGGGGGAGGGGGGTGACTTTTAGTCGGAAAGCGAGCGTGAGAACCGGACCGTAACGTTGGAAGTTACGTAAACCTGTTACTGCTGTTGTTGTGTATTAACTGTCCGGAATTTCCTTCAAGATTTACCCGGGAACCATCCGATAACAGATCTTCCGTACCTGTGCTAGTTGTCCGTACGCCATGGAATAGGAATGGGATGAAACAGACCGGCTGCCATCAACTAGTGTCGATAAATTTATAGGCGTCGGTCATGAGTTGTTCTCCAACAGCGGGCGGACGATTTGAACAAGTTCATGCGACGAATGCGAAATGAAAAGTGTTTTACAGTCCCAATATCTCAAAGTAAGTCAATCCTGCCAAGCTGATAGAAATTCGCCACCGGAGGGAACAACGTGATTATGTAATCATAAGTTACATCGCCATTAGTTGATGTTAAATAAGTTGCGTAAGTGAGCCCGCAGCTAGCTGGACAATAGAGTGGACTTGCGAGTAAAGAATTTCTGATATAACGTCTCTCTTTCTTATGCTATGATGAAGAAAGAGCCCGATTGTACCTGAATCACTGCACGATAGGGATGTGTCGCAGTGGATCTATGTATAACAGATGCAACAGTGTCGTCGCCGCGCTCGAGAGTCTGTTTCCCTTCAAGAGGTATAAGCTCAATAGAGCAGAGACAATTGAAAATATTCAATGTTTCCTGTCACCAGAACGTTCTGTCGGAAATTTTTGGTAAAGCACTTCTCGTTCGTTAATGTTGCTTTTTAGATTCAATAAGAATATTATTAGCTCTGCTAACTGAAGCTGTGGTGGCGGGAGGGCTCCAGCTGTTCCGAAATTAACATCTCGCCTATTTGCTCGTCCACTGTCACCAGCCGCGCGAGCACATGCACCCTGTCCGACTTCAGGTGAATTTTACTGTTGCTCCCTGGAGTAGGCAAAGGGCAGTAAAATGAGTGGCGAGCTGTTTCCTGTGCCCGCTTGCAGCCGGCGGCAGAGCGCACGACGCGTTGGCCTTTAGATCTCAAACCAAAAATCCGTACCGAGCTGTCCCTCGCACAGAAACTACAATTTTAAAATCGCGTCGTAAAACGCCGCGCGCCCGCCCGTGTGTGGCCGCGGAATTTGCTCATTAATATTTAATTAAAGCGATGTAATTAAGTGTGGACATATAAACACGTCGCGGGTGAGGTGGATATTTACGGCGCATTAGCGCTGAGCGCCCATCTCCGATGCAAATCTATACAAATAAATAAAACATAAACAACTCGCGCTTCCAAAATTATGTTCCGTTAATACATTAGTTCTCTATTTGCATATTACTCAACGACGTCAGCTAGCGGGCGGCAGGCGGGCCGGGCTCCGACGGTACCGGGACGATGCGGTGGGCGGGCGCGCACCAGCCGGCGAGGGCAAAAATTAATGTTGAAAAGTTACCTTAAAACCTGTTCAAGATCCTCTCGTACGATAAGCACGGAAATTATGTAGGCGCGTGAACGCTCGCTCAGTAGACGCGACGTGGTCGCTCATGTCTAAACGGTCGACTTGTACTTCGTACACGTTGACCAGAGGTTGACTACCTGGAACCTGCGCGGTTGTAATGTATCCACGCAACCAGCGCCCAAAGCGCGTCACCTGTTGGAGTCGCGGTTTGTTTTATAGAGTTATGAATTAGGTTCTCACATACAATACCGGTCCGCAAGAACAGGAAATTTAAAAATTTTGATTTGGAATTCCATAATTGTTTCTGATAATTCTGTCACATTAATAAATTTGATAATTCATATTTTGTTGTATTCTGACATTCTCCTCTCAAACAGAAGAATATCAGATTTAAAAAAAAGAAAAAGAAATTCTTTATGTTTAAAACAAGAAAGCAGTGAGGAGATGAATTATCATAAAAACCCCGCCGCGTGTGCCCCGTGATGATGAGACCGTCAGCCCGCTCCTCCGATTGGTGAACGACGTGGCGACGTGTGAGTGTACATGCACATCCCCACGCACACGCACGCGCACACGCACGCGCGCTAACGAACCGTATCGCGATCTCCGACGCGTCGTACACCTTGTCAAAAATTGAATTAGCCGGACGTGAGCACCGGCCGACGCCCCGCACAGCCCCGCACCGCCCCGCACCGCCCCGCGCCGCCCCGCGCCGCTGACACCTACGGGGACAAAGGAATGTTGCCCGTGTACAGCTCGTAGTCGCCCAACTTTACAGAGGACGAATCAAGAGAAGACCTCCACGAAGTCGCCTCTGCGCAAAGGTGTGAAACACATTGCTGCAGATTGCCAAGGCCGAGCCACGGCCACCGCGGTCAAGACTGCTCTGCATAAAATTAAGAAAAAAAACACAACAGACAACCTGACCAAGAGATGGAATTGAATGTCGCGATCAAAAGCTGAGAGCCATGACTCGGGCGGCGATGTCGCTGATCTTTTAAACCTCAAGAATAAAAACCCGGCGGTTGATTGCAAAGAGGCATTACCGGCTGGCTCAATGTAAACACCACGCCACGTGCCACAGCGAAATATTATACTAGCAGCGGAGCCTCTAAAAACTGTGCCGAAAGTGCGCCGGCCTCTGGAAGCGGCCTCCTGGGCCAAAATGCAACAATACAACTTTACAGGAGAGCCAAACAAAATTAAAACTTACTGTAACTTCCTTGGTTGGTATTTTTCTGATAAATAAATTCAAAAGAACAATAAATAAGAAGCAACTGTTACTGGAGATCTTAGTTTGATTAACAAAATATGAAATTTACTTCTTTCCTCGTTTATTCTTACTGTGTAGTTCACAATGAAACCATGTTGCATAGAATGATTTCCAACTAACCAAAATTGATGAATATTGCATTTCTTGCAACTCCATCAAGTTTTGAAATAATCGCGCGGGAAATCCTCGCGCAAAAGCTGCTGACTACCTTATCCAACCTTGTACGTTAAATTTCATATTACATATGCCTTGCTACTGCAATAAAAATCTATTTTTAATAGGTCACATGATTAATTACATCGATGAGGTGCGTTTACCGTAACTAAGTCAAAATAACCAAATTGTTAAATTGATCAATGTACAAAGAACCCGTCGATAACGACACCATCTATCTATCCCATATAAACAGGTGAGAAAAATAGTTAACAACACTTTACCTTACAAACCTCCGAGAAAATGTGACACGTCACAGAAGTGAAACAACTGAAGTCAAAGAAAACCACAAGAAGGCGTGCTAGTGTGTAATTAAAGAGAAATATGCTTTCCTATAAAACGATGGAATTATAATCATCAGCGATCAATCTGCGATCGTTTCATTTCCTGTTTTTTTTTACTGTTAGACTGCGTTGGGCCAGTTTTCGCCCTGTCCGTTTCGTCCGCGCGGATCTCCGGGCCAGCCGCGGGGGCAGCGGGGCGTGGGGGGGGAGCTGAAAGCGGGATAGCGCTCATCAGGTAATTGTTTACTAATTTAATATTTCTCTGGGAACTCCATCGGATGCCGTCATTGCTGCCAGTTCAGCTTTGAATCGTTTGTTTTTATTTTGGTGTCGCGGCTTCACACGAGGAGCGCGCCTCGGACAGCCCGCGACCGCCCTCTTTGCAACAGAATCAATATTCCGTTTGAACGGATATAAATCCGACGTCACATTTTTTTTAACACCAAAACCGATCGTTCGAATTTAGTAACGTGTTCATTACCAACACATATTTCCCTTATTTTTTCACAAACTTAAAGAGAAATGACGCGCCTGTCCTCGTGTCCAGCGTATCGGCGCTTCTAACGCTATTAGTAATGAATAACTAGTTGTGAGATGTCGTTGAAACTTTAATGATCGGCAGTTATAACGTATCCTAAAGTATGGTACGGAAGGCGGCACCGCTCCCACAGCTGGGACTGCGCCGGCCCCGCGCTAATTGAACGTAAACGTTTCATCTGTCAGCGGAGCGGCGCGCCGGCAAAAACGCGGACGAGTTATGATAACCCGGCCGGCTTGCATGCGGCGCGCGGCCCGCGGCCCGCACCGCGCCCGTTGCCAGGACAGTATTATCTGAAGAAACGAACTAAAATAATAGATATTTCACATCTGTTTTGTGTAAGCGTAAGCGATTACCAACTACATCTCATCATTAATTTTTAAATACATTACAACCTACCAGACCATACTCTGACGTCATTGACTCATCGTGTCTGCGCGAGCCGTTACCGACCTAAACATTTTATTTATCCATTACACGTGCAAATACTGTACGAGGTGGTATCGTTTTAAGTTAGGAGAAAAAAAATTGGCGTAAGATTGTTTTTCAGATCGGATGTATTTGTGATCGACTAGCGGGAGCCTAATGTTTCACTGTGACCATTTACTATGTAGCCGCAGGACATCCAATGCTGGACGTATCCCTCCCCTCCCAACAGTGCTGCTTAGAAGCGGCAGTGCATATTAAGATATGCGTAAAAATCCATAACTTGTCAACGTGCGCTGCAGTACGCGCTGTGCGGGCCGACAGGGCAGCACCTCTGGCGTCACTATTGGATCGACGGTAACGGAGGGGAAATCAGCGCCTAAAGGAGCGCACCTGATGCTTATCGCGCGCCCGCGTGCCCGCGCGGGGCGGGGTGCGCGGGCGGCGGGGGGATGCGCGTCCACTGTTGCCATTGACCACGCAGTGAGGACCTTCTACGCAGTTATGATATTTGTTTCGTCCTAACGGGGCGCTGCCTGGCCGAATGCCGCCGTCATGCTAAAGTAAATTTAAAAGTTAATTAATCTTACATTGCATGATTTAACTTTCATTTTTGGATACGAGTGCCTTCGTTACAGAATATTGAAGACTAAACGCTAGCGAGAAATTGCGCGACGCGGCGAGCTCCATGCGCGCCTTTTCGATCTCAGCAGCTGCAGTCAAGCAGCCGACAACAGTGCAGGGCCGAGCCCAAACTCAGCTCCCACGCACCTGATAGCTGTGAAGCGATAGTCTAGCACTACGTGTAGTAGCTAGGTGTTGTCCTATTCAAATAAGCCAGCACATTCCCGAGCACGCCAGGGAGCTTTCGCGCTTAACGTTTCCAGGTGTCTGACCGTGCACACATCGGTGACAGACATGTCCCGCGGTGCTCTACGGCTTCGTTACTGCTGACAGCGGCCTGCGACTGCACGGCGCAGTGCAGCCTGCCCTCGCGAGAGACATTGCGGTCACCTCTAAGATGACCAGTTTAGCCAAGCGAAGACATGCGTGTCGTGTGCCCGGCCATAGGAGATGCGGAGTTATAACGACGTACCTGGCAGCCGACACACGCACGCACTCGTCCCGAGCCCGTCCGCCTCCTCAGCACGACGCGCGCGTTAATTTCTGTCGAGTGCGTTCCCTCCCCCCCTCCCCCGCCCCGCCGCGCCTGACCCCGCACCGCGGAATGCGATCGCAGAACAAGTTCCGTACGCGCACCGCGGTCGCCCCCACAACGCCGACAATGTTTCAATTTCTTTTTACTAGCTGTTAAGTTTATTTGTTATTACATCACGCATCATGAAGTTTTGATGGATTTGCTAAACGCAATGGAGTAACGGAGCGGGCTGTGGGCCGGTAGCTGGCGCCGATTCTTTTAATTATTGTTACATTTATCGGGTGACCGAGCACTTGGGTTGTTCACGCCGCGCCGCGTGAAGTTACCGCGTGCAAGAACTCGCTAGAACGATACCCAGCCCAGGCTATCTCTCGATACGTTTAAAGTTCCGATCCGTGGGCACCCGGGAACATCGAACCTCGGCTACGTCGTATTACGCGGTGTCCGCCGTGCGCGCTTTCTGTTGTGGAATAAGCCTTGTGTACTGCGCGCTGGTCAACACTTCTGAATGAAAGGAACACCAGCAGCATGAAGCCATGCACGGTATCACTGACATTGTCTTTGCATTCATTAAAATTCTCGGTAAGAACGGAACGCACGATGGAGAAAGCGTGTAGGGGTAAGGACATCTCCACGATGTATATATTTACAAAGCAGAGTTCATTTGTAGGTAGGTCCTCGCGGCGCCGCACCGCAGCGGAGGCGGCGGGCAGAGGTGCGTCACAAGCCGGCGTCGAATTCAAAACTTGTCGCGCGCACATCTCGTCAGATAAACACGTCGACTGCAACGCACTATTGATTTATTCTGGTTCGTTTAAATCGCAGCTGTAATCAACATCAAGGTATGGCGCGCCTGTAATGTCGTGTTTAACGCGTACATTAAACACGACATTACAAAGTCGCGCCCGCGATCGTCTCCCGCCGGCTTACATCGCGTTTTGACGTCGATTGAGGGATATTGAGCCTTACGGAGACAGCTCATTTGACGCACCAACATGCGCGGCGGCTGCACGGCTCGCTTTCCAGGGAAGCGGCGCGGGCATCGCTCCGTCGCATGTAAAAGGGCAGCCCGGGGAAAAACTACTGCGTGCGATACAACGCGCTACAGTTGCTGCGGCGCGCGGCCGATGTATAAGTAAGCATGGCCTTTTAGATCGCACGGCCCCGGTGCCGCTGCAGCGATGCACCGCAAGTGTTTGGTTCAATCTAATACTCGTATTTTAATAGCAATCAGCACTATCATTGTCACAGTCAGATTTAACTACCAGCAGTCTACACCTAACTGAAAATCAGTTTTCGCAAGTCCGTTTCATAGTTCAACCGTGCGACATTATTAATTGCGTAATTTCTACGCGGCTGTTACTTAGGAACAATGACAGTAACGTGTAAACGACTCTCCGAGTTCGCACTCACGGTCGGCTGAGGGGCAGTACCCGAGACGGGCTGTCTGCTACCAAAATTCTAGATTAAGAGCGCAACGGTTTTAATGGGCATAGATTTTATAAACAATTTGTCCCTCGCCTTCTTTAATAAGGCCGAGTAAATTCTGCAGGCTCTCTTTCCTCGCAAACTTTTGAGTCCAAAAAAAATTGGTGCTCGATGACACTAGAAAAGTCAGTCAATAAATTGAGCCTTGAGAAATATAAATACCGAAACTAAATAGTCAGGATTTATTTGTTTTTGTTGTTACAAATTTGTAATGCGCGCAGAACTAGCTCTTAGTTGTTAGATGTGAAACGGCTTTGCGTTCACGAGAGAGACGATGAGGCTTTAAAAATATGAGCATTTATTGACGAAGTTTCGGAACAGTTTGTAGAACGTTACTAAACTACAGAACAGGAGAAACAATAAAAATAGTTTGCATTGCAAACGACGATTTGTGTTCAACAAGTTGCCATTCAGAGCCATCGACAGCGGCGGATAAAAACGAACAATAAACGCAATCAGCGCGACGCGGGCTGAGGCGCGGGGTGCTGCACAGGGCGGGGCGGTGCGGTGCGGTGCGGGGGAGGTGCGCCGCGGAGGGCGGGGCGGCTGCGCGGGCGCCAGTTCTCACCGCTCGGTGCGTTTTGTTATTTCACGCTCCGCCGGTCGCTAAGGGCTCGCTACACTTGCCCGCTGGCGTTTAGCCACCGACGGCAGGCTGAAATAAAAGTAGGCAAAGGAAACTCGATCCTCCTTTATCCCATCTCACGTAACACGGCATGCGGTTCATTGTTGTGGAGCAGGGCCGCCCGGCGGAGGACACCGTTCCAAAACTGTGCCTGGCAACGCCGTACATGGATAGAAACAGTGGCTCACTACAATTAATGCCAAGTTTATTCTCTGCAGCATTATAGTGTCTAAACTTTTAATTGGGTTCCGGAGAATCACATCATCTTTCTCATAACAGGGTGGAGGTGTCCCGTCTCTATCTTAGGAGGCGATCAAAAGAGGCGTCATGTTATCGGATCAATATCCGATAACATGACGATACGAGGAACCTTCATCGACCAAACCAGGGAAGTATTCCAGCTATTCCACGAGACGCCTTTGTTCAGTTCCAAGAGGCACCAACGTGTTCCGCAGGAGACAGTGGTGCCCCTAGAAAGTGCTGAGTACCAACACCAAGTACGTAGTAGCAGATCGAACGAATGTCACTTACCGGGTATCACGGTCGTCCCAAGTTTTCGTAATAACAGAAGGCGTCGCCGGGTGCAGCACTTTGAATGTATATATTTATTGAAAAACCGAAAGCTAACATGAACATACAATAATATGTTATTAGAAATAACAATAAATTAAAAAAAAAAAACATTGCAACTTGCCGGCCACGGGCTGTCCCGCGTGCGTTTCAGAAGAGTTGTAAGAGTAATTGTTGCGGTACATAGATCATCGGCGAATATGGCGCTAAGTGTGTCGTCAGATCCTACACGAAACTTTGTTAATAGAGGGGTGGCTGGAAACAATAAAGCTTTTACATCTATAACCGGTCATCTTGTACAACACACAGCACACGGCACGCGTGCGTGCGCGACGCTGCGCACGGATGTGAGGAAATTGGAGATGCGCTGGCCCTACGCTCCGAACTGCGAAAAAACCAATCTCGTGTTTTTTACACCAGATTCTTTTTTTTAACGCTTTTTAAGATACATAATTATAAAAAAAAATCAAAATTATTATTTCCAAATTTTATATTACTATTAATAAAAAAATTCGTAGATAAAAAAATGTTATATTGAACATTTGACCCCGACGTGATTTGAACACGCAACCTTCTGATCTGGAGTCAGACGCGCTACCGTTGCGCCACGGAGTCCTTGCCATTGCAATTGCCAAAATACAATTAGGTTGATATTTGTATTACGATGTAAAATTTTTAAAATATATTATCTTATCTGAATTACTTCACGTGTTAGAACTGTACGTCTATCTGTACCGCTTTAAATAACTCACGCGAAGTTAGCATTTGGGCAAAGTACGTGGACATGTCAATGCATCTCGCGATGCGTGCACCAGATACCCTGGTTCCTATCCACGATGGATGTGTTTTGCGCTGGAAAAGGGTCTCGGTAACATCGCCCAGAGTACGCTGCGCTCGTCCAGCTAATAGTGGGGTTGACCCGCGACGAGTACCTGACCACTAGACTGTCACTTCATCTCATCATCATTCTTAATCATTTCCTATTTATTATTAATTTTTGTACTCAAATAGACACTTCGCTTATGCAATCGACGGTCGCGGGGAGCAAAGCGTTCTTGAGCGGCGGCCACGAGTCGGTGAGCGCGACGTGCGTATGGCTGCCCTCAATTTGCCGATAACGTGGTACGAGTGGGGAAGTCACGCAGTGAGGACACGCGGCTGCGCAGAGCGGTCACTGTGGCGGTCCTCGCGGCAGGCCACGACACGACGATGATGAGATGTCGACCTGTCCCGGCTTAGCTCGGCGAGGCGCCACGACAACTGAACCCTATCTTCACCTGTAGCCTAGCGACAAGCTGTCCTCTAGGCCGAGCCGTAAGTCAACACTTCATTTGCACACTCGCACGGAGTGTTTACCAATTTGTTTCATTATGTTTATATTTTAAATAACTACTACATTAAAATATCTCATGTCGTGCATGTTACGAGATATATGACAACACGCATTTCCACGTGCTATCCCCGGGGGACATCAACTCGCACTCCTGGCGAGGCGAGCTTTCTTTTTAACCGTCGTATTGTGGAGCAGTCAGAGCGATCGACACCGCAGCCATTTTTCACCGAAACCAGCCGGCGCCCCTCCGGAGTCCGTAATCCCTATTTAAAAGAAATCTCGTTTCCCCGCCGCGCCCCGGCTGCGTTTAAAACCGCTAACGTCGACACTTTCCGAGATAAAGTTGATCCTTTATTTAAGCGGAATGTCTCGCGCGATTACCTCCAGTCTCTCGCACTCGCTCGCAGCCTCTTCCGCGTTGCTTTTTTTGGACTGTGGGCAATATAGCCAACGTCATAGAAAATTCTATGTTACCGTCGGTTGCGCTAAAAATGCCGGCAATGGTCCCGCGTAAATTTATTAATAATATAGTTGCGAACTGTTCTACAGCTACTGCTTTATACGAAAAGTAAGGCGTTCGTGTAGATCCGATACAGATCGCTCATAGCGCTGCGGCGCCGTGCGTGCTATCTTAAGAATTCGTAAACCAGCACCGGTAGAGCCGGTCGGTCGACGCGTCGCACGCGGCGTTCAGCCGTTCCAGTCGCGCAGCGCGGCCGGCTAATTGTCGCAAACGGTCTCGGCTGCAAAAGCCCCCTCTCTGTAATATCTACATGATTTCCTTTTACTGCTCGCCGAGGCGCGCACTGAACTTTCTTCGGCGGTCGTAACTCTCCCCGCGCCGCCGCGCAAACTTTAGAACTCCTTAAGGCGTCACTTACGAGTCAGCAGTTCGGGAGCGCCCGCCCACTTAAATGCGTAAAAAGTCGCCCGAACCGACATCAATTTTTTTAAGGGCGCGAACTGCAGAGCGGGCGCGAAAAATACTTTATATTTTATTAAATTTCACAGAGACTCTTGCCATTTTGAACGATTGTAAATCACTCTGCAAATTTTTGCACTAACGTTCTTTTAAGCATTTGCATTAAACCCAATTTGTTTGGTTTTATAAAAAAAAATGAAAAAAGGAAAATCACTTTCTGCCGTGAGGCGCACGTGTCCTCGTATCCACGCGGATAAAGGTCACGTGCATTGGAACCAGTTATCCCCGAATTAGAGCCGGAACATCGATTGAAATATCGAAAAACCGCTAGAAAAATAATAACACGAATATCCATCGTAGAACACTGATTGTCAGTGAACCGCTATTTAGCTACAGCATGCTGCAAAGATGCAGCTTGTGTCCGGTGCAGTTGACAGTTGCAGCACAAGGCATATAACAGCAGAAGCCTATCATACTGCTCAGGCTCCGGTGCGATGTTACACACGTAGGACCCTGGTGTAGTCTAATTAAAATACCAATTAAACCCAACGTATGTGGGTAGGCAAAGCCGCAACATCCTTATAAGCTTGCAAATTATGTAATTATAAGCCGAATTCAGAACTAATTATTACAATACGCAAATGACACCGCGGTGCTTCGACACAGCCGCGCAGCGCCGCCGGCAGCACCGCCGGCAGCCAGCGCGCACCAATCGCACCAAGAAACAGGACGAGCAGACGCCCCCGAGCTACGGAAACCTCTTCGCGCTATAAAAGCTTAGGTTTTAAATAAAAAAGAGGCGCCGCTCTCGAATAAAGCCCAATAAACAGGGCCCGTGATGGAGTCCGCACAGCGCGCGGGCGTGCGCGCCAAGAGCACTCACACCGACCGCGCGGCTCCACTCTATTAATATCTCATTGAATTTTTTTGCCGGGGTTAAGGTAGAAAACTGCTAAAGTCGCTGGGCTTCGTGGGCCTATACAAGGATTACGCTTCTAAGAGCTTGGAAGTCAGTTTAAAGTTGTGGACCTCGACGTTGTCTATTGTCCAAGACCGTCGATCTAAGGTGGATCTTCTGCTATTTGATTATGACGGTACCCACGCGGGGCTAAGTTCGGTTGTATGGAGCGCTGTAAAGGATACTAGAAGATTTTCCATAGGCACCGCGATATCTTACGGAAGGCACCGGCACCCCACGTTCAAAGCGGAAACCGGACCTCCGCCAGCGCTCGCGCTGCGCAACAGCAACACGAGATCACCGGTAAAGGAACCCCTTCCCCCAAACGAGATGACGCTTTAAGCCACCTTTCCCGAGCGTCGTGGAATGTTATAATCACACTGTTGTCGATACTTCACACCCTCGCATCACGCGACGTTGGTCAGGCCGGTGGTCGCGGCAGCAGTTAGATCTGTCACGCAACCAAAACATTTTGTGTCTCGTTATTTATTTAAAAGCAGATAGGTAGAGCCACATCAGTTCCCACGTCACGTCACGCGACGCCCGCAGCTCGGCATCAATCCAGTTTGACAAACCGGTCCGGAAGGTCACCACACACGCGGGTGACCAGACGCAGACTGCGGCCAAATGGCGAGAGCCATCAGTACTGCACTTTTATTTATTCAGGGTGGTTTATTTGTTTGTTTGTTAGGTGTCACGGTATTAAAGTGGTAAATATAACAGTTATCACATTTGGTCGCAAAAAGCGTTAAAACTTTTACCCCTGTTTGCAATTACCCTGTATAAGGTGGCATTAGATGATAACTGTGAAATGTGTTGCTGAATTTTATTGTTTCTGTTGCACTGCGACAGACCGGTAACTTGTAGCAGGACACACTTTGAAGGCGCAGAGAATAAGCAAACAATAACAAAATTTAATATGTAGTAATGAAATTTTGAATATGTTGCTTCTAGTACATTTCCTTTACCTTATATATTGCTTCGGAAATCATTGATTTTTAGATAGAGTGCACCGTATATAAATTTACAGCAAGTGAGAAATTCATTCAAACCTTTATACCTAAAATCAATCACCTTACATGTTACAAGGAGTGGAAATTTTACGGCAACATAGGAAGCACTCGCGACTGTGCAGCCCGGGCCGTGTGGGTTCCCCGCGCTCCCGCACTCAAGAATAAAACTGCCAAAATACATTTATTTGAATAATGTCACCCCGTAACAAAAGCGTTTAATGTACACCGAACCATTTTACACTTTAAACGTTCTACATTAAGGTTGATTATCTTTATCCGTTATCCGTAAGGTTCTCAAAGCTCGCGCGGAGTTTGGCGGAGCTAGAGCGAGGGCGCGCTCTCCGCTGGGATCATAAACGTTTTATGAATAGATAATCGATGTAGTGAAATGTGATTTTGGACTTGAATAAGATCTTCGGCCAAGTACGAAGACAAACCTGGGCGGACGCAAGCAGACAACACTATTTCCAGTGCGCGCCGGGACTTCACCAAACTTGTGCGACTTTATGAAGGATCAAGGAGCGACGTGATCTAGAACTAGTGTGACTACACCGCGAAATATTCAGGGGTAACGTGAACAACGCAAGAGACTGCAGCAAGAAAAAAATACCCAATTTAGTGTCCTGAGTCCCACACGCCGCGAATAAGGTGACCATCAAGGTTTGTGCCGTTATTAAGAAGAAAAATATATGGTAGTATTTAATTAAGTATGGGTAGTGGTTGATTGCGATAAAAAAAGCACACAAAGAAAAATATATATGTGTTTAATTATCTAAGGGTAGTGGGCAGAAGGCCTGGTCTAATTTTACATCGCAGCTCGGTACTCCCCTGATGGTGGTGGTAGGCAGCTGCACGATCTCCCAGGACTGGTCAGGCGGCAGCAAGTCGAGAGCAGGGAGCGCCGGTAGGTTGCAGTATGTGTCGGTTCCGGTGCACGGTGATATAATTCCAACGGTGTAAAACTTGCAGTGTAAAACTTGCAGTGTAAAACTTGCAGTGTAAAACTTGCAGTGTAAAACTTGCAGTCTAAAACTTGCAATGTAAAACTTGCAGTCTAAAACTTGTAGTATAAACTTTGCAGTATAAGACTCGCAGTGTAAACCTTGCAGTATAAACCTTGCAGTATAAACCTTGCAGTATAAACCTTGCAGTATAAACCTTGCAGTCTTAAACTCGCACCTGTGAATAAATGTCACAGTTATGATATACATATATAAGTATATGTACAATTTGCTCCGCTGACAGTAAACTCGGAGATGGCTTGCGATGAAGGAAGGGTAGAAACCGAAAGCAGTTGATGTGATTGTTTACTGTCAGAACGGAGTTACAAAATGTAAAGCATGTAAAACAAAAATAGAAGAGATAAATAAATAAACAAATTGAAAAGTAATAATGAATACATAATGATGGAACTATGGACACAGACAAAATGTTGAGCTCTAACTTATAGATAAAGATGATAATGATGTTTTTATAATATTTGTTCAACACTTACCCCTTGGGGTGCGAGACGATGTAAAGGTTGTGGCGTGAACTAAATGATGCCCGGAGAATGAATAGGACCAAGGCGTGAATTTATAACGTAAATTCTAATTGGCCCCGGCGCGTATGAAGACACATAGCTGGTGAACGCAACCGACACAAAGAGTGTGCGTCGGTGCGTAAGACGACACCTAGCTAGTGAACGCGACCGAGGCCTGGATCCTTCTCCCGAGCACTGTGAACTCTGTGTGCTGGTGCGCGGGCGCATTGGAATTTTTGTTATAAAAACAAAGATCCGTTAAACCAATAGCATGCTCCCACGACCCCACGCCACTTGAGACGTACCGTTACCCGCTAAGGGTTGAACAATTTTTTGCTGTATTGCAATTTATGAGACGTTTCTCGTGATAATATTTTTTTGGTTAAAATTTTAACTAAGATTTATGGGACGTTAACTTGCAACGTTACATTACCCCGCGCGTCACCGAAGGATTTTATTTCATTTAAAGGAAATAAAATCCGAACTTATTGATAACAATTTCATTTTTATCCTTTTAAACTCATTCTTTCATACTTCTCGCAAACAAACTAGCAATAGTAATCATTATAAGGATTACTAACGCGACCAAACAATTATGAAGGTTATAGATTCATTCTACCTAATAACCCAAACGAAATATTACGCGGTTAATGGTAATGCTTTAGTTTATGTTGTATCGCATTATGTTTGGTATTTATTCAAACCTATTTTTTTTAAATCCTTTATGTGCCATGTTCCAACATTTTTACCGGCCATGTCTTTTTCTAATACATACACTAAGAGAGAATTATTTTTAATTATACATTTTACATAAAGAATCAAGAATAACGTATGTCTTAACAAGCACGTCTTCTGCGCTATCGGAATCGTCCGAAATTTGATTGACTCTATTAGTATAAAACATCCCCAGAAGGAAAAAGAGGACCCAGTGTAGCGATTTGTTTACGTAAGTTGTTAACAATAGCGCCATGTTTAATCTATTTTTATAAATTGGTAATGAGAGAAAGAAGAAAAAATTAAATGCATCACAATAAGGAAGGTGTTGAACAAGTATTCTACTCAATCTACTCCGTTCTGTTACAAATTCACTAACGAACGTTATGGTTGCTAGTATAAGAATAAAAAAAAATAACACAAAAAAATATGAAAATGATGCGTATAACTGCAACTAATGTGTACGGTCCTATGAAAAAATAGCAGAAGCAAAAAAAGTTACAACATAAGAACAAAATGTATGTTAAACTAAACAAAAACTTTTTTAAGTGAAGGATGTACACTTCAGTTGCTGGCAGTAGAAAAGGCAAAAATAACGTTTTACAAAATTAATTAAATAAAAAAACAATCACATAACTACACTACAATGCAAAATCAGACCTTTTAATACCACGTTAAGGGCGCCAGTGTGCCGTTTTAAAGGGGAAATAGTGTGCCGTTTTAAGAGAATAGTTGCTGGCAATAAAAAGGCACACAAAGAAAAATATATATGTGTTTAATTATCTAAGGGTAGTGGGCAGAAGGCCTGGTCTAATTTTACATCGCAGCTCGGTACTCCCCTGATGGTGGTGGTAGGCAGCTGCACGATCTCCCAGGACTGGTCAGGCGGCAGCAAGTCGAGAGCAGGGAGCGCCGGTAGGTTGCAGTATGTGTCGGTTCCGGTGCACGGTGATATAATTCCAACGGTGTAAAACTTGCAGTGTAAAACTTGCAGTGTAAAACTTGCAGTGTAAAACTTGCAGTGTAAAACTTGCAGTCTAAAACTTGCAATGTAAAACTTGCAGTCTAAAACTTGTAGTATAAACTTTGCAGTATAAGACTCGCAGTGTAAACCTTGCAGTATAAACCTTGCAGTATAAACCTTGCAGTATAAACCTTGCAGTATAAACCTTGCAGTCTTAAACTCGCACCTGTGAATAAATGTCACAGTTATGATATACATATATAAGTATATGTACAATTTGCTCCGCTGACAGTAAACTCGGAGATGGCTTGCGATGAAGGAAGGGTAGAAACCGAAAGCAGTTGATGTGATTGTTTACTGTCAGAACGGAGTTACAAAATGTAAAGCATGTAAAACAAAAATAGAAGAGATAAATAAATAAACAAATTGAAAAGTAATAATGAATACATAATGATGGAACTATGGACACAGACAAAATGTTGAGCTCTAACTTATAGATAAAGATGATAATGATGTTTTTATAATATTTGTTCAACACTTACCCCTTGGGGTGCGAGACGATGTAAAGGTTGTGGCGTGAACTAAATGATGCCCGGAGAATGAATAGGACCAAGGCGTGAATTTATAACGTAAATTCTAATTGGCCCCGGCGCGTATGAAGACACATAGCTGGTGAACGCAACCGACACAAAGAGTGTGCGTCGGTGCGTAAGACGACACCTAGCTAGTGAACGCGACCGAGGCCTGGATCCTTCTCCCGAGCACTGTGAACTCTGTGTGCTGGTGCGCGGGCGCATTGGAATTTTTGTTATAAAAACAAAGATCCGTTAAACCAATAGCATGCTCCCACGACCCCACGCCACTTGAGACGTACCGTTACCCGCTAAGGGTTGAACAATTTTTTGCTGTATTGCAATTTATGAGACGTTTCTCGTGATAATATTTTTTTGGTTAAAATTTTAACTAAGATTTATGGGACGTTAACTTGCAACGTTACAGGTTTTGGTAAGTAGGAATTCCATACAACCCTGTCCTTCTCCCAGAAGCAGGGTATGGCGGTGGACTTCGTGGCAGGCTGAGTTCAACTAAAATACGTTGAGTCGTTTCTTACTCAAAAACAAGTCGGGACGGCGGTGCGGCGACACCGGCCGCGGAGCCTCGGTGAATGGGTTTTCAATTACGTCGCGGTTCGAGCGCCGGGAAATGTGATTGCCCCGGAGCCGCCGAGGCCGCTGCGGTCGGGGCATTCAATTTCAGTGAGCCGGTCGATAACGACTGGGAATATTTCATGCAACAGGCCTTCCTGGGCACCTTTAATTGGGCGCGAGGTTTAAATGCTGGTCTCTAATGATCGATTCAGTCCGGCGGGCGTTGCGATTTGTGAATCGCAGTAATACTGCCCGCGCCGGGACGCAACAGTTATTTAAGAAGGAATAAAGCGCTCTGCAGCTGCAGCCGGGCATGCCGTGCCGGCGCGCCGTCCTCTTTGGTTGATCACTGCTATAGTTCTGTATAATCAGTGTAAACAACAATGAAAATTGTTTTGAATCTCAATTACTTTTCCTGAGGTAAATGGATTTCGAACACGAACTCGGTGTAAATTGAAAACGTATTTATGTAATGGGACGCGGCGACCGCAGCGGCCGCAGCACGGCGGGCGGCTGTAACTATGTCTGAACCTGGCCGGTATCTTTATAGCTTCGCACAAGTGCACGGCTGCGTCGCGTTTGATGCTGTCGCGAGTGTTCACGTGTTAATCGTCAGCTGAACCGTTAGTGCTAAGCCGGTGCGGCGCGACTTGCAAGTGCTTCCGAGTGAGCCGCAAGCTAAGTTGCTTCGGTTTCCCTCGAGAGTCCTTCGCCTGCAGCGCCCAATAAAAATAAATAGTAGATCATTGAACATATAAAACACAATAATACCATACAATACTTGGTATTGCAAGGTATTACTGTTCACTAACTTGCTTCTAGTTTCTATGAAATTGGGTTCTTGTGGTAACCCTCTCTTGACGTACAAGCGATCAAATTTTTCCATCGAAAAACATTAGGAGCAGGGCGTCGCACGCCGCCCAAAGCGCGCGCGGCCCTCGCTGGTGCCGCGGCGGCGACTGCTCGCTCGCGACGATTCAAATGCATTAAACGAATTGAACGAATTACTCGATGTCATACAAACCGGGGCCGACTTCGCGGGAAGCCGCTAGACGCTGGGCAAGGCCGGTCGTCGCGGTGATCTCTGTGGAAGGGCAATGCCTTGCAGTGAGCGTTTGTCGGCCGACGTGATGATGATGATGGTGATATAAACAAGACGCGGGTTAGTGGTGGACGGTAATACATCCCCGGCGTCCTAACTCATGAAGTACATATGTGAACTATCAAAGAAAGAAAGGAACTTATCCAACCGCACTGGAGAGCTGCTAATGCAAGCGCCAAAGGGACGATAAAATTATAAACGAATTGATGCTCAGGATGACGTTTGCACATCGCGACAAACTTCACATCCGTGGGAAACAAACAGGACTTGTAACTTGCAACGTACGGCTGTGTAGGCCTGGCACGTCTTATGACGCGTCAAGCCAAAATTTCTTATGTACGGAGACAAAGCCACAACGTAAACGTTGATCTGCCCGGGCTACTGCACTATAATTGACAGTTGGTAATAAATTGAGATTAAGAATAGATGTTGTCAAGGCCTAGCAAACTACAGTTTTGGCGCGAACAAGGGAGGGGACGAAATTCTTTGCACACGATTTATCTAATGCTAATACAGAAACCTTTCAGTAAAGAGTTTTTATTATTTAAAAATGTTTTAAAACAGCAACCGATCAAGTGGCCCCCGCCTTGATTCGGAATGCTTAACGCATAATAAGAACAGCCAAAGCTGCCGAGGGCTGTTCTCGAGTCCCCTTGCCTGATCGCTTCATTAGGCGGCCTCTTGCGTCGGTCGGGAAAGAATGCGAGCTTACTCACCGATGTCTCAATTACTCGTGGTTGTCGAATGTCAATACAGCAAACAGTGACCATCTGCTATGAAAAAACCTAAGGAATCAATGAACAAGTGTGTGTAAGAACAAATTGGTTGTCTGACCTGTCGGCGGGCGCAGCGTCGGCGCGCACCCAGGGCGGCGCGCCCCACTCGGGCTCCGGCGGTTGCGGCGGGGGCTGCGGCGGGGGCTGCGAGGGCTGCGGGGGCTCCGCCGGCGGCTCGCCGCGCGCGCTCAGCAGCCCCGACAGCCACGTGTAAGACTTGCTGCGCTTCATGTCGCGACTGCCCGCCCGCCGCACGCTGCGCGCGCTTTTTCCGCGCGGGTCAACATTTTTACTTTGCACTGAGGTCTCACACTGAGGTCTCGCACTGCACTCGCGCACTGCGCTGCCTGGCGCAACACTATTTAACACTTGCAGAAGTCGAAACACTATCGGTCGCTGAACGTCTTCAGTTTCTAATTCAAGAAAAGATCGTCAAAACGTGAGCGCACTCAACAACTCATACACCCTCCACTAACGCGCCTGTCACGCCAATTTGTAGCTAATCATTTTTTTATTAAAGCATTCAAATAACCGCTCTAAGATTTTTGGAGGCGTAAAACACCTCCTACCGAACGCCAACGCGTTACATGACGTCATGCGCGATTGTAAAAGACTGTTATTTTCGGAAGAATAGTTAACCGTCACGGTCCTGTTGTCACTAGTTCAGCTCACTAAGAAGGGAAGACTTGTAAATAATAAATGTAACTTTTTTTACGCTCGGACCAAACATCCGCCAGCACGGCCGCCGCGGCTGCGTGTGCCGTCGTGTTGAGATGCGCACACAGAACTTCTATTCAGTTTGATATTTAAATATTTCCAAGTACCAATAGAGGAGGTGCTAGACACTCGCCACTCCATAATGAACGTTAGCTCGAGAGAACAGAGGTCAGTTCGGCGCGCGCTGAGCACGCATTTTATCAAATCAGCGTCTCATCGGATATAATTGGCGCGGAGGTGTCGTCGTTTATTTATTTATTTCTGATGGTTATTGACATTTGAACGGATACAGGAACGCGCGCGCGCCTGCCGGCTGTACCCGCGGGGACTTTACAACAAGAGCTCTGTTACGCAAACGCGATTGGCGTCGCACATAGATCTACGCTAACAGCTATGAACGTATGTTGAAGATGTTGTAGATACTACACCGCTTGGTGTCTAAACCGCAACTGGAGCGCGGTGGCCGCGCGGACACCTCGACGCCGCAGGACCCTAACTTTCTATTACATCTGGCCTCCGCGAACAGCCTGCCAGTGTTTAGCATACATTGACACCTACGCACATACGCCACTGGCTATCGCACAGGTAACTACGCAGTGGTACCTAAAGTGGAGAGCGTATGAGTGTTGAGAGGCTACCAAATCTCCAGCGGCCAGAACACGCACGGGCGGCGAGCTGTGCGCGCACGGAGACTTTGAGGCCGCGCCGCGCCGCGCTGCGCCTGCGCCTGCAACAAACAATACAACTTAATGAGTCCTGGTACACTCGGCCGACAGCACTCAGCAAGAGCACGTCTCATACATTTATTTATTGGTCGCAAAGGTTGGCTCCGACAAGCACTCTGGTCACTCAGGACCAACAGACAAGTCACCGGACTACTGCAGTCGATGACACTAATGAAGCAAATCCTCCAAGGTCTATCGGAATAGTTCGTACGAAATACTCAATAATGCGTGTAAAAAGTTGACACTCACATGCGGGCGCCCCCGGGTCCTCGCTTTTAGCTTTTCACACTTCATTCGTATTTGAAAGTCATAAAGATACAGTCGTGGTCGAAATAACGGGACTATGCATTAGTGTCTGTGTATGACAATTAAAGGCAACTCTAATGTGGACCTTAAGCTTTTGTATTAACATTTATTATTGTGTGCACGACCGCTCAACGGCGGTGCCCGGCGAGTACACGCGAAGTATGTGCCCACAGCGAGCAGCCGCGCCTGCAGCGCCCCGGCGGCTCCAACCAACAAGTGCACTCGCTACCATGCACGCGGCACCAACACCGATGCCCTGAAGTCCTAGCCAGGATATTCCCTGAGCAGGCGCTCAGGGGCACTGGGTGCAGGGTCACGGAGTACTTCCTCACTGAATAATTCCATTTTCGAGCCAGCTTAAAGCATAACCTGCTGTCACTGCGACGTGGACTTGTTAACTCATCACAAGTCTCGAGAAGAATGCCAGAAGAGCCCAATTTGTAGTAATTAATAACAGGCGGAGCCTACTCGTACAATGAAACTTATATGAAGAGAAACAGAAATAAATCTCTCTGCGGCCTACTCCAGCCTGCACCAGCATGTGCTGTGCACCTATCTAACTGCTACTGATGACACCTTGCGTTAAGTGCGTCACCTTTAGCAACAAGCAAGGGACGAATACCACGCGGTGAAGCAAAGGGCGCTCACATCTTAGACTTCGCACTCCATCTGATTGTAAGTCTGGATTTAACAGTGATTGCCAATCCAAATTGTTCCCAGCGCTGTGTTAACACAGTCTAAGTTTGCTGTAAGTAAGAGTACTTTTTAGCATTTGGTCAGGTCAGCTGACAGTCGCAGACTTCTCCAGAATCCAGAATCCCAGACCCTCAAATCACCTCTCAACCAACTAACATAGCACGCGCCTTACATGGGTCCCTTTAAAAAAACCATGTCGATTTTTAACTATAATCGGAGGTGTTGCCAATGCAGATAATTTCGTGTAGCGGGTGGAAAAGTAGAACAGTGTACAGCCCGGAGCGCCGCGAGCCGCGCGCTAAGTGTCGCAGGTCAGACAACGGTGCGTGCACTTGTACACTGCACTGTACACTCCAATTAGAGCCGGTCTGTAACCGCGTCCGGCCGGCGGTTAAAGTCGCGCGATAAACGGCGGCCGAGAGCGAAATTGATGCAGCTCGTGAAGCAGTGCGGGCACGCAGCATCGCGGAGGCTTGCTGTTGCGGTGCTTCTGTACAACTGTCGCGGGTATAAGTGGCCCATCGACCGGAGCGAGACGCTCCCGGCGCACGCGCAAGTGCGATGCGGGTGCTAGGATTATCTGTATGCCCCACAATCGGCTTGAAACAGAGCAGGTCAGATATCACTTTTAGCGCTGCGCACAATAGCCAATAGATATTAATTCGTCGAAAATTAGTTTATTTTTCGACTTGCTCGCGGAGATGCACATCGTATGAAAGTTCGTGGAATCGATTTCACGTTTCAAAAGGTGATCGTGCGATCCGGACGCCGCGGCCTCGGTGCACTTGATCGCCGTGAATTCGTGACAGCAGACCGTTGCGTGCGCTCGCGCAGTAAAGAAGACCAAGAGTGCGTTTAACAAAAAATCGAATACATGGCTGCGTCGACAGTTGCGCATGCGTCTCTTGCTGCGGGCGAGCGGGCGATGAATCATCAAAAATATCAAGGCGCGGGAACGAGGAAATAACTCCGCGCTAGTTCTTTAAGCGCAGCTGGGGATGCGACGATACATTATTTTGATAATACTGACTTTGCGCGACACGCAATGCTGTTGGCCATTTTGGCATTTTATCTGTCTTTCATCAGTTTCATCAGCCTTGGGGCCTTACAGGATACGCCATTTGTAAATGTAGGTACTACGAGCGCCTTGCTCAATCCTCGTGTTTATTAATTAGGCCCAGTAGATCTAGCCGTAACACTGTTCTTTTACCGGATTGGTACGCCGCTGAGGTCTAATTTCGCATGGACGGAGACGTAATGACATGACTAGGCGCAGGGCTCCCGACGGGAGACTTGACTAGATATGAGACCTGTCGCTAGATATGAGTTTAACATCCTTACCTATGATCGACCCAGAAGGCTCCAACACGAATTCGTCGGTTTCTGTTATTAGATTAGCGTTACTACATTTGACTGTCTTTGAGGACGAAAGGTACCCGAGTAGCAACCGCGAGCCCGTCAACGCGGGGTGGGTGGTCTCCTTTTAGGGGGTGGCAAGTCGCTGGATGCGGGAAGCGGAAGAACGCTCATCGAGGCCATCCTTGCAGGAAGCCCACGGCCCGCAGTCAGCAGCGCGCGTCCGCTGACGTGACAATAACGAAGTCTGCCAGAAGAGTCCAGCAGAAACGAAAGGCGCGTCCCGCTGCGGGCCCGGGCACTGCCTGGCGCCGCCGAGTGCCGCCGAGTGCGGCCGGGCGGCGGGGGCGGCGGCAGCGACTGCACTTATCTGATAAGACGCGCGCCGCGAGCGCGCCCGCGCGCACGCCCGCCTGCTTGTCGTCCGATACAAATTCAAATGAAGTGCATTTAACCGGCCGCAGCCGGCACTCGCTCACGTTTTTCTTTATTTTGTAAAGCGCAGCTACTCACTGAAACATTTGACTAGTGCCAGTCTTCACGTAATTCCATACATAAATACAAGTGTCGCCCGCTATGGGGGGAGCGGCGGGATCACCTGGGATAAATAATATTTAAAAGAATCTATAAAACAGCGTAAAGTTTATTTCAGTTGATTAAGTTTTTCAACAATTAATATCCGCGCCCTGCGTCTGTTGGGACATCGAACACAACAATCTGTGTCGACAAAAGTTTTCTGTGTAAACCGCGCTGCGTGAGGGTCACCCGGCAGGACTGTACGGGGGAGGTGTGCGGGGCGCGGAGTGCAACATGGCAGAGGACGAGCCGCGGCCGCAGCTGGACGCGGTGCTGGAGCAGTTGGGCGCGTTTGGCAAGCACCAGCTGCTCACCATGAGCATGCTGGCGCTCGTGTACGCCACCAACTCCATGTACAACGTCAACTACGTGTTCGTCGCGGAGGAGGTTGGCTACAGGTGAGCCTAACCGGGTAACTTCTACTCGGAAGCCAATCAACGTGGCGCAACGGAGCGAAGCTTGACTAAGCCGGCACGCAGGCCTTATCGGCTAAACAATAGGGCGCCGATAGCAGGCCTCTCGCGCCCCGTTGCCGCACTGACTACAGCGTCTCCTGCTTTGGTGCAGTTTACAAGCCCGACTATTGATCAAACTGAACAACATCGGCTGTGGTAAGGCGAGGACGCCGGCCGGCCCGCTGCTCACTCAGACAACATCAGTCAAAAGAAACACTTGAATTTGGACCTTTACGGCCACGCACCGCGCCACCTTCACACGGGTCTCGCGGAGGGTGTGCGTTCAGAGTTGTTCCACATTGCATGTCGCGCGGCGCAGGTGTGCAGAGCCCGCGGGCGGCGCCTCGCTGCAGCTGAACGCGTCGGGGCCCGCGGCCGCGCCGCGCTGCGCTGCGCCGTGCGCCCGTTGGCAGTACGACGAGCCACACAGCTTCGTGGCCGAGGTACGCTGCCTGTAGGGCCGAACACGACTGGGTTCTTCTCAGCATATGGAGGCGTCGATGGTGAAAGTAGGAACACCTATGTACTACTGTCAATGACCACGAAAACAGTTTTTTCATCAATATATCCCACTTAACCTTCCCCATATCCATCATGGGAATATATAATAAAAATAAAAATTCTGTTCTTATGTCTTAAACTGTCAGTGACGAAGCAGCTGGTCGCCAATAGGAGGTCTCCCGACGCCTGTCGCTCCTTGTTACGTGCGCTCGGTGCCGCGGCGAGTGACGGTCATTAGTCAACTAAATGAGGTCCGTCTGTAACCGAAAACAAGCAACGAGATGCCCGCGGATAAGAGCCCGGCGCGCCGCTGCATACGACATAACGAATGCCGTGCACGCGCGCGGGGCGGCAGCAGTTCCCGCGTTTTTATTGAGAAGTCATTTGAGACGGCGGGAGGCAAACCGCCTCTGCCAGGGGTCGTGCGAGGCTGCCGGCAGCGACACCGCGATCTTATCGAGTTGATAAATCTTTTTATGCGAGGACAGGCCGGAACTCGCAGGTCTCCAGCAGTCTTCGTAAAATAGAATATTGATGATATAAATTTGCTTCGCAACGTTAGATACCGAATAAATGTATCAACGCCTCACGTGTCCGCTGTCGCATCGGCACGCTGTCGCCGCGCAATCGACGTCCTCACTTGCATCAAAAACTGAAATGATCCGAGCGCAACAAATTGCACTTGTGCACGAAAATCGTGCAAATAAATGTAAAGTGTTCGGTTTTTATTTGCGCGGCGCGATAGCAGAAGCTTGCCGCCCGCGCACGGTGCTCCTGGCGTGCACGCGCAACGAACTTGTGGCCCCACGTACCGCCAGGCTGCCGCGGGGTGCCTATGTTGGCTGATTTTCAAATAATTTTAAGTTTTACACAGCAAGCGCGTGCGTGTGCGTGTGTATGTGGAAGACTTCGGAAACGCAAACACGTTTTCCCCTATCACACGTCAGTGACGCGCGGCCAGCCTCAACAATATTTAGCTACGAATTTATTTAAATCTTTTGTTTGCACTAAATTAATCACAATAAAACACCGGGCACGTGATAAACTAGTGACTGAACAATAAAAAGGCCCAACAAATTGTGACGTTTGCTTCGCTTTCGCTTCGCAGTTAGTGTGATCGTGTAACGTTGCCGCGCTCGCAAACGATCAAGCAAAACATCATAACGAAGCCAGTGTGGTCTCGGACCAAAAATTTGAAACAATTTATAACATTTACGTGTCTTGGCGCTATTAGGATTAAAATCTGCGCGCTGATGTGATTTCCGTGAGAGCATACCTATATCCATCACATGCGGGTCAGGTTTCGTAAGATGAGCTTGAGGTTTTTGGTAACCCCCGAACTGTTGAGCAAGAGGATCTTGTCATTAAAATGAAGTACAGTGCGCGACGTTGCCGAGCGCGTATGTGCAGACGCAGCGCGTACTGTTCACGGGTACACGGCTTGCCGGTTGCAGTACGGGCTGGCGTGCGAGGAGTGGAAGCCGCCGCTGGTGGGCACGGCGCACATGCTCGGCAACATGCTCGGCCTGCTGCTACAAGGGCAGATCTCCGACAGGTGAGTGTCCATAGCTCACAGAAAAATCCTTCGAATTGAATTCAAATTTAGGACTGTGTCTCCTCTTGCTTACAGACGCGCGCTCGCAGCGGAACTTCAAAACGATGTCAGATAGTAATATAAAACGAATACATAAAATTATGTGGAAAACAGAGAAAGAGAATGTTTGGAAGCCGCTAAGTGTGCCTCGACATTGCAGGCTGGGGCGCAAGGCGGCGGCGGTGTTCGCGGGCACGGCCGGCGCGCTGCTGGGCCTGGCCAAGAGCTTCGCGGGCTCCTTCTGGACCTACGTGGCGCTGGAGGCGCTGGAGGCCGCCGTTGGCGACGCGCTCTCGCCCATGTTTATGTTGAGTTAGTACTCGCTCCAGATAGTCCACATAAATTGTTATCGCAGCTACTACAGTTTGCGGCCTCAACACCCGGTATGTGTTATATATTCTACGGCCGCGATCTGCGCGTACATCGAGGAACATCATTGAAACTTTCGCGCTTTAAGACATTTGCGGTACCAATAATTTACGGTAAGTACAATAGTTACACTAATTTTACCGAGACAGGAATAATTCAACAGTGAAACCCATCAAGATGTCAACTTGTTGAACGAGCCCTTGCGCACAGTTCCAATTGGAGCCTTATGTTCACAGGTATAGAAATAATCGAGAAGAAGCGCGCGGTGTTCTACCAAATGATTCTGTTAAACTGCTACACCGCCGGGCTGGTGGTCATGCCGATGGTGGCATGGGCCGTGCCCTACTGGCGCCACTTCCTCAGAGCTATCTATGCCCCTACGCTGCTCATCGCGACCTACGCGCTGTTCCTGGACGAGAGCATACGCTGGCTGTTCAGCAAGGGCAAGACGGAGAGGGCCACACAGCTGATAGAGAAGATAGCTCGCAGGAACAAAGTGCAGCTGGACAAGACCACGCTTGCCCGCTTGGACTACGTCGATGAGAACTCTGCGTCCAAAAAGAACGACTGGAATTCGCTACGGGAGACCTTCAAATCTAGGATAATGATGCAGAGGTTCCTCGTGTGCCTAGTGTGGTGGTTCACCATCACGCTGATCAACTACGGCATGATGATCAGCTCGGTGCTGATCGCGGGCAACAAGTACGTGAACTTCGCACTGCTGATGCTGATGGACGTGCCCGCCAACGTGTTCTACTGGCTGGCACTAGCGCGCCACCGCCGCCGCCTGCCGTTACTCTTCTCCTTCGTGCTGGGCGGCCTCTTCTGCGTCGCGCAGCCTTTCGTGTCTCAAGGTCAGATCTTTAGTTACTAGAAAAGTTTACTCTAGTCGTTTAAAATATGTTCCATGTATATTTCATGATGGTCCATAAAGGCGGGGTAGCATAGTTTTGCAATGTGTTCCAGGGCACGCCGCTGCCGGGCTGGCGCTGTTCCTAGCTTTCGAGATGCTGGCAACGTTCTCCTACAACATCGTATACATGTACACGTCGGAGTTGTTCCCCACGTGCACGCGCAACTCCATGCACGCGGCGTGCTCGGCGGCCGGGCGCGGGGGAGCACTGCTCGCGCCGCAGACACCGCTGCTGGTAAGCTCCTCGGGCCGCGCTGCTGCTGTGCCGCAGCTCGTGTCATCGCCCGCACGAACGCTCAGCCCGGATCCTGGACCGCTTTGATCTTGGTCTATACACCGGATTGTTTCGAAACGGCGGAACTATAGCTTATTACTTTTACGATCTTAAATCGCCTCGTAAAATACGACTACTCTAAATTACTTCGTGGAATTTCAGCCTTTTATTATCCGTCGGAGTATTGGAGTTGGAGTATTCCCTAGTCTCGCACAAGGTCGATCGACGACTTAGTTTAATACAAGCGAAGTCGCGGGATGCGGACAGCGCGAGACAGCTCAACGAGGCAATCTTTTGTGGATGCCTTTGCCTCGCGCTGAGCTTCTGTCGGCTAATGTGGTGTTGATGGCGATTTTCCAACCGTCCATCGTCAATCAAAACATCGATAGCGTTCTCAAGCAAATGTCCGCACCTCTGTGTTACTTGATTATTTATTATTTCTTCAGAAGTGCTAAGTTGGAAAAAGATACCGTGCCCATTTAAGGCAGAACTTTTATGGCATCAGCAGCTGACTCTGAAGTTCATTCATTGCTTTGGATTTAATTGATTTGAATGTAATGAAATCGACAGATGGGCTTGTGGACGGGGCTGCCCGCGCTGGTGTTCGGCGCGGCGTCGCTGGTGTCGGGCGCGCTGTGCCTGCTGATGCCGGAGACGGCGCGCTGCCCGCTGCCCGACACCGTGCGCGACGCGGAGGCCATCGGCAGCACGACGCCGCTACGTCGCGACCGGCACGACCCCAGCCTCCAAGACGACGTCTAGACCTGGAGGCGAATTCCCACTACTGGCACTTGTAGCTGCACAGAAACGCGTGTAGCGTAACTACTTTTTAACATCCAGTCGGTTTCCTAATTTAAATTTAGAAGAAGTACCTACTAATTACAGTTTATCAATAATATAATAACTATGAAAAATAGACAAATTATGTATAAATCAAACAGACAAATTTTATTTATTGTTAAGTATTAGCGCGAAAACCTTTGCCCCCGAGCTGCTGGCAGCACGCGGCGCGGATAAAAAGTTGCGCTAGTTCTTTAAACGATACCTTCAGTGGACAATGTCAGAGGGACGCGCTTTACGGTGTGTTCAAACGTACAAACCGTCGCTCACCACTGCAGTGCATCGCAGCGTGCGCGTACAGCTGCAACGGCGAGCATGCGCCCCTGCAGGCAGAAGGTGAAGCGTCCTCATTAGGAATGAATCCAGTAGGTCACGTGCGCCGCCGTCACAAAAAGCTGGCCCCGGGTGCGATGCGCGCGGCCGTCTAAAAACTAAAGCCGAATCGGTCGGTCTTAGTGCCGACGGGCCGCGAGATCAGCGGCCATCGCGCCGGTAATAACCCCCGCTCCCCGCAGCCCGCGCCCGCCCGCGCCCGCCCGCGGCTCCGGCCGATTAGTTACAGCGTTTACATTTTCGAGATGCGCGTTACTGTACCAGATGTTAATTAATCGAAAACACTTTGATTTACTTTAGACCGGAATTCGGAGAGCGTCGACCCGAGGCGCGCAGCCTTGTGTGCCCGGCAACTTACCAAGTCTCTAATACAAGAGAGGCCACAGCGCCCAGCTGTGCGCGGACGCCTGCGCCGACATTAGCCGAGCACCTCCACATATTCTCTACTAATGAGCCTCCAGCAACAGCAGTTTACATTAACATTTTACACTGTTGGCCGTTCGGACCGGGCACTCCGTCGAAGAGCCTGCGGTGCAAGAATCCACAAGCTATCGCACAGCGGCAGCACGCCGAGATAAAATTGTAACGCTCTCTCAAACGTTGCGAACGAAACTCATGGCCACCTCCTTCTGTTAATACTGTAGGTCACAAGGCGACTGCACTACAAGCGTTCGCGCTGGGGACAGTCGTCTGCATCGTCCCCGCCGGCTGAAGCTCTGAACCCGTCGCCTCGAGATCTGCTTGAGATCTGCTCGAAGGCAGATCGATGGGGTCGGTTGACTCGCCACCGCTTTGCAGCAGACGCAGTAATAATTATTTTAGCGCGCGTGCTTTCTCTACACTCGCTTTAGAAATTAACCCGCAGCCGTGCGATTGTTACAGAGCTGCGCAAAGCAAGCGACCTCCGGTGCAGGGCAGCGCACTGATGCATCTTAACTTTTTCCAGGATATTTAAACACGCAGGTTCTTATATTCGCGTTCACTAATTATGTTCCCACAACGACTCGCAAGTTCATCTCCACGGTCCACAGGCAAACGGGAAAACCCCTGTACGGTTTTACCCTCAATACTGAGGCGATTGCCGTTGGCACATGCTTAATGCCTTCACGGTGTTGGCTATTGCAGCGGTCACATTTGAACTTACATACGTAGGTTCTTGTCCATTTGTGAACCCACGTGTCCCGACTGACAACAATCGTCTCGTTGACAGACGACAGTCTTCTTCTAAAGCGCACGAGCATTAAGGTTGTGCCACACGCGCCGCGGGGCTAAGGGAGCCCTTCACGATATCTTTCCCGTGGGTGCACTACAATACACGTTACATCTCATAGCTGCTCGTACACCATTTATCGCTGAGTTACCCAAAGTGATATCCAAAAAATAATCCATTTAGTTTTACTGAAGTGAATATAAAGGTCGCGTCAAATAAACGCATCCGTGCGGCAGACGGTCCTACTAAAGTAGAAAAATTTCTATTTCAGCAACATGTAGAATTTTTTATTCTATTCGACGCTAAGAACTTTGAACAGGAAAATAAACGGCTAATGTAAGTGTATAATGAAGTCATTCGTACATTTGGTAATTGCTATTCGACAAAAAGTTGCAGTTTGAGAAGCTTTAGCAGTCTCTATACTGTTAAAGCTCTGTGCGACACGTACGCACCATTAGGTGAAGAAACAAATTCATTTTGCAACCTGTGACGGGAATCGGTATTCCTGTCGACCAAAGCTATGTCCAAGTCGACTTTCTGGTGTAACGGATTGTCGGGACACTTTAGGCACCGCACTACAGAGCAAGGTGGAAGAATGTCACGTCCGGTCTAGAAGCGGGAGTACCCATTGAACAGTTCGCACGCGCGCTGCTCGGGTAGGCTTTGAATGTAGCGATCTGTGCACATTTTGTGAAGAGATGTACGCGTCGGCGTACGCAAGGAATGAAACAACGATAAATTTTAAAAGGCTTCGACCGCGACAAATCCGCCTGGCCGGCAGAGCCTTCCTGCACATGAAACGTGCCTGGCCGTGGAAGTTCACGGGATTGATTACACATTGAGAGCACTGAGCACATGCTTAGTGTGGATACTTACGTTAAGTCCATACAGTTGCACCGGCCGCTGGGGACGGACTCGCGGCATCGGGCCAGAGCCAGGTCGTGCTGCCCCGCTCGGGACCACACGGCCCCGGGCGCTCTCGGGGCTCCCGGCTGACGCAGCACAGCCCGGCGCACGCCTGTGCCGCACTATTCAAACTTCAACGGTTCTCGACACGTCCATCGGCTCGCGGCTCACTCGCTGTGCGTTTTCGCGACGGATAATTGGCTGCGCACAATCGGCGATTACCGTTAAAACGGCAGGACAATGCGGGCGCCGCGGTCAACGTACCGCGACCTATCTGCTGGGTGGCGGTGGCACTGCACTCGCGTCGGGCGCCGGCGCAGGTCGCACGCTGCGCGGGCACACGGGCGCGCGGGTCGGGAGGCGCGCGCGCACTGCCGCCGCGGCCGCCCCGCCCGCCCGGCCGCCCCGCCCGCGGCGCAGCTTTTTGCGCTAAAAAGCTCACGGATAAAAGTAAAATCGAGGCTCTCACGGTGTGCCCGCCCGCACTCCCCCGCACTCGCGCGCCCCGCACAGCCTGCGCCCGTCTGCATAGACACTACACGCCGCGGATATTATTGTGGCGGCGACAGTTGCTATTTAAGCTAAGTCCAAAACACGTGATCAGCGAGCAGCACCGTGCGCGAGGCCAGGCCGCACCTTGCAGCTCGGCGCGACCGTGCGGCGAACACTGCCATCAGCTAGGGGGTTATAGTTGTGTTTCACAGTAATCACGTTTGCTGCCGGCCTCTCCGAATTAGAAGCATTACAATGCAGTCAAAGCGTCTTCTACCGCCTTTTTTAAAAAAAGCTATATTTACAAAGCTCTGTTTATAATTTCTAAGCGTTCCAATTTCCAGACCAATGTTTCGTGCTCTACACAACCAATGCCTTGGACAAAAAATAAAAGAAACGAAGAGCGCCACACGCCTCGTCCAGATTTGAAAAACATTTTGCAGCGACTCGATCCCAACGACGGTAGTCGAGCAACCCCTTGTAAGACGAATGATTTTTCATGTAAAGCCGATACAGCCGATGCAAGACAGCATGTGACAATAACTAGTTTTTTTTAAAACTACATACGTAATTCGTCGCCTGGACACTTCAATGACAAATGGTAGAAAAGTGTGAGCAGTGACGTACTGACAGGCAACAGCGTTGCGCCAACGGACACGCTGTTTCAAATTGTTCTGGGGCTGCATGCAAGCAACAAAAGACATCTTGCAGGACAGACAGGATATGAAGACGCTGCGGATATTGTCTTTTGCTTTGGTGTTATGAAACTCGTTAATATTGATATTATATATGACTTTTATATTTTCAATGCAGGCCATGTGCCTACGCGTGAAGGAGTTTAGTTTCGTGTTTGGAAACGTTGAACGTTATATTAGCGCGAGAGTCACCCGACGATTTCGTTTGTCGGCGTCGGTCACCGGTTCGTCGCATCTTCACTCTTGCTACAAAACTCAACGGCAGCACACAATGTCCGTTTACTCGCGGTGCAGGAAAAACAATTTGCTTCAGAAACTCATACATCTTACTATTTTTATCGGCACCTAAAGGTCATCAAACACGAGGATATCAATAAGAAAAATAGGCCCCAGCCCAAATCGCTCCGGCGCAGCCGCGTGTAGATTACCCGTTTGCTGCAGCATTTTAATGTTGAGAAGAAGCTCTCGTGTAATCCTCGCCATCTCATTGCAATGTTGTCGTACGTCTGTATACAAAGGCCATTTCATTTTTAATAAATTTACTTGTGATGCAGTGCAGAAGGTTTCATCTTACAAGATACGATAATAATTTATTTTCTAAGAAAAGTCTTCAGAAAAAATGTGTACGACCTATAACACATTACACACGCCTGTTGTAATTAAAAGTAACCAAATATGAGACAAGTTGAATTTGCGCCCGTTTAAAAGTTTTTACTAACAATCCCTACGCATCTTCTTTAATTACATTTCGTTGTAGTGGCGTCATGTTACGACTTAAGCGGTTGTACGAAAATGGCTGAACCGCGAGCACTTCCGTACAGGAACTGTTGTGCTAAGTATATAAAATGATGATACATAAACATTTAAAAATATTTGTCTTAGTGTTGTTGATTAAAAGTTTATCAAAAACTCTTGAACGTTTAAATAAAGATTTATTTAAATAATCCTTATTATAACGAGTTTTTGGCTGATCGACACGTGTGCAATGTGCTTGCTTGATATCATAACGTGCACATAAAAAATGTCAAATGTTTCCGAGCGGCTCTTTTCGACAGGTTGACGAAGCGAGCCCACGGCCGCCTACTGCTTGTAACGTTCAGATAATCGACGATTGAAAAGCGCGTGCGCATGTCTGCTGTGTGTTATAATTCAATAAGAATTTTATTACGTTTCCGTTTCATTAACTTTTCTATGTAATAGTAAAGATCTTCCTTGGACAAAATATATAGAGGTTCCGCTCCCTACCCAAATTATAAAAAAAAGTTTCTCTGTGTTGTGGGACGTATCGTATCGCACGCAACAGAATGGTGACGACACCAGTAAAACTATTATTGTGGAGACATGGAATACACTCTTTCTGAACAGGACAAGCACCGCCATCAAGTGGCACTTGCAGTTTACGCGGTTCGAACGCGCGGACGCGTGCGGCGCGGACTGCGCGCTCCAAACTTATACTTTGGCCCGATGTTGCAACACTTTACACAATTGATTAATAATTAGATCAGACAGATTAAGCAATCACAAAAGATAATATACATATTAATTGTGAAATTTTATTTAACGATAACATTTATTGCGATTGGATATAGGTGTAAAAGCATAAAAAGGGTGGATGTATACCTCAATATGACGATTTCTGGCAGCACAAAGTCTGCACGGACAGATAGTAAACAATAATTCATTTTAATTTTCATTAATTCTAATTTTGAAAATTATTTATTAGCTATTTTATCATTATAAATTCCTTAATTTGTTTCCTTTATTTTTGCGTATAATATTGTAAATTTCTTGGCAGTCCTTCATAAATAAAATTGAATTGAATTAAGTTGTATATTATTTCTGTAGGCGTTGGTGTTTGTACAGCGCGCGCTGCTTCATTGACAGCAAATGAGCTGCGCATTCCCTCTTGTAAATCTTTTGCACTCACCAATCATCGGGAGTACAGATTTGTTTATATATAATTGCATGCGCGTGACTGACAGCTGTAGGTAATCAGAGCAATATTTTTTAAATTCATAATAAAATTATGAGCACCTTTACTGTCCCGGCTGCCCGTTGCATGGGGCTTGACACATTAAACTAACCGATATGAAGATGTACTGTAATTACGTACACCGCATTACAAATAATTCGTCGACGTCTGGTCCGGTGCGGTACAACTCCGGCCCGCCGCGCCCGCGGGGCGCAGAAATCCGACACACCCAAAACCGCTGCCTGCCTCGAGCGGTCGCAGCTCGTTACTTGTTCAAAACCACTTCTAAAGTACGTTTACGGTGATGAAATACCGACGTGGCCATCACACGGAAAACTATCGCTGACACGCTGCGCCGCACAGAGTGACATCTTAGAAATTTAGCTGGACAAAACTATGAAAGTGTTGAAAGAAACGCGATTATTAATAAAGAATAGTTTTGAATGAAAATTCTGTGATTTAAGATATTTGAAAAATATTTATAAATAACGATAACAAATCCCAACACGTGTAGGAAAAACAAGCTTAACTTTTAGTTTTAATAAAAAAATAAACCATGGAACGCTGTCTCTGTAAATCGGCATCAACTACCATGGCCAACGCATCATCACAGGATGCAGTCGATGGTGCAGGCTCAGCGCAGTTCCGTTTACAAAGCTTCTTCACTTCCATGCCTCTGCTTGTCGAAGCCCGGGGAAGCTCTCTAACTGCGTTGGCGGTATTTCGGCACCTTTCCTCAACTCTCGAAAGCTTAATTCGTTATCCCTAATAATTTCTTGAGGGAATTCACATTCAAAACATGTTGTATTTTCACTTTTTGTATTTATCGCTGCATTATTCAAAGTTTTTAGGAGGTCTGCCTAGTTCTGTTGACGTTTCAGCTACAGGAGCTGATGGATCGCCTTGATCCCGCAACCCCCCGCAGGCCGCGCGACAACAACTTCGAATATTACATAACTGTTATCCAACCAAATTGCATTTACAGACAATAAATGACCAATGTACTTGTTACTTTTTACACATTTTTTTTTTCAATTCGAAAGCATATTTTTTTAACATGAACTGTAGTTACATTTTTTTATTGAGTCAGATATATCTTGGTGGCACATTTTCTCTAAAACCAATCCAAGTATAGCATCAGTGCTATATTCATCAGTTTTAATCCAAGAAATCAAAAATTGTTCTACACGGTGCTAGTTGGAAGCTCATCCTAAAAAAAAATGTTAGCGCAAAAGAGCGTTGACGTTTTTGGGTTTTCTAAATACCAACACTTTAAAGTACAACTCCTAGAAGGTTTAATAATAAATAAAATCTCTAGCTTATTAAAAACAAACATGTTTATTTTGCATTTCATTTTCGTGCCGTAAATGATGTGCACGTTACTATGTTACGAGCACATATAACTTACCTGCAAAACGTTCTCGAGTATATAAATGATTAACCCAAAAGTGACAGCAGCTGTTCACCGGGAACACGGTGAACAGCTTAATGGTAGCGCACGCTTTCTGACGCGTTGTCTATCGAGTCGTCATCACTAGCCGCTCCTTCGCTTTGTTGTTGCTCACGCAGTACCGATAAATGCAAATACCTACCTGATTGTTGTGAAATAGATTGTTAACAATAAATGCAATATTTTCTAAACATCATGTATTACTTTGAAATTTCTGATTATTGTCTTGCTAGATTATAAAAACCTTATACTGTGCAGCGGCCAGGTCGCTGCGTTCGAAGTGATGTGATACGGGAGCACCGTCGCGCGGAAGTCTAAATTGCATCCTCTCATGTGTGCTTCTCAAAGACCGTCTCTTAGTACATGATCTGCTATTTTTGCATAAAATATTGTATGGCAAAATAGACTTTGGCAACCTTTTAAAGTTTAATTAGCTGCAAGTTCCGCATCGTTTGTTTCGACGCGCCCTATAAGCCACTCTCTTATCTCACGAGTGTGCAATTCTAACAATTTGAATAATTGTCTGCCATCGATGTCTTCAGAAACCATCTACATAATGCAGTGTGTCTATAGCAGTATTTTTATTGAGTATTTAAGCACTTTTCTTGAAGCAAATTGCGTCCGAAGGAAACGTTTTGACAGCTCTTTGTGCGTCAGAAGTTGTAAGCCACAAGTTCGCTCTCGCGTCTGATACTGTTCTCTTCCCGTTTGATGTTTTTTTCTTTGTAGCAAGTTGTAAATTTTAAATGTTGTGTCACCTGCCATATAAAGGCACACATTACTGAAGCATTATCGATACGGCAACATTTAACATATAACTTATGAGTACTGCGGGTATAACTAAATAAATAAATAAATTGTAAAGACTAAAAGACGATTCCCAAAAGAGCTTGCTTATGTCTAAATGTCCATCATCAAACTCCCCGGTTCCGTCACGCTGACTTCATCCTGGCTCAAGGCCGCGCTCGTTGCGCTCCTCGCCGAGCGCCTGCGAGAATCAAACCGCAGTTCATTCGCAGGCGCTCGTCGCTTACGTTCGCCCGAAGCAAAGAAAGCTTTCGCACGACGTTCCGGCGCACTGCAGAGGGAGGTTCCAGTTGAAGCTATGTATATGCAGTTTATACTGTTGACACTAGATGGCGTTTTATTAAATTTTATACGCAATTGAGATTAGTGACTCGCGAAATTAAATACTTTCATCATCCTCTGCGACCGGACGGTTCGTTAAAGATTTAATTCTACGACGCGGCAATAATTGTATTGCGTTGTAAGTTCACGAATTAGCTGATGTATTTAAAAAGACATCTTAATATTAAGTTCAACGTATGTACCAAGTGTACAACGTGCTTAACCCTTTCAGGACCATAAGGTTACGGTACCTTATTTAATTAATTTAGCTAGATGTAATGAATTAATAGGCATCCTAAAAACATAATTTATACTAAAAATTCAAAAAAGTTTTACATTTTTCTTGGAAATTTATGGGACAAATATGTCCCTGTGGTCGCTAAGGGTTACTTTCTACTTAAACTCTAAATTTTGGTTTACTTGTTGGTAAGTCTGTTTTGCTGTAAATAATGTACATTTGTTACTTAGTGTACTCTTTTTTACTTTTTTATGAATAATATAAATATAATAGGGCAAGTTATTTGTGGTACTCGGCGAAACAATTCCTGTTGTTGATGGATTGGTTAATGATTACATGGATTGATTTTTTGAGACGTTGAAGGTTCAGGTGATTCTTGCCGTTGAAGAGTCGTCGTCTCTTCAACCTCGACATCAAAATACCCCTTGGTCATCATCCTGTACTAGAAGTCTTTGGTCTTCGTCATCAAGCACTAAGTCATCTTCCTCATCGCTATTGTCGCCCACAAAAATTTGAAGAATTTTATTTTTTCGAAGTTCAAAAACTCCAAGTCCCTTACGAAAGATATTCTGAGAAAAATATGAATAAGAAAATGATAGCATTTTGGTATATCACCAGGTCAAAAGTTAAGAAATTCCGTATAAAAAGTATCCCTTTACGCCGACAGGGACATCCGTGTCCCATAATCTTTATAACGATTTATCACAGAATACAACATAAATACATTACTTCTGAATATTTAGAATAACAATTTACTTAACAGGTAATGATAATTTGACACTGTAAAAACTTGAAAAGCACTTTTACAATATCTATTATTTATTCCAAACAGCAGATCATTCGCGCCATAAGAACTCAACGTTCCGATGACGATAAACAATAAACGGTGTTAGTTATCCTATATTGCCAGTAAAAAATAATAAAAAGGTACTTTCCGAAATATTAAAACAAAAAAATAATTTACAATGGTTACGTAAATATTTAATTAATCCATGATTTTTGCTTGGGACACCGGTGTCCCCGTGGTCGTGAAAGGGTTAAAGTGTCCTCCGTCGACATATGCCTCTCATTTAGATTTCCCATAAGATCAGTTTCAAGCAGCCTACATCCAGGCGACATACGTTTAAGTAATTAAATAAATATGTACTTCAATCTCTGTCTTATGAGAAAAACAAAATAAATTTCCACATCTAAAAAGCAGTATCTTCTGTTTCTGTCGCGATTAAGTAAACGGTAAATCTTGCAAATGAAAATTCTACTTGGTTCCTTTATATTTATTAGACGTTAAATTAGACAATCTCTTCCGCCAGACCTCGCACTGTGTAGAGGGTCGTGCCGCGGTCGCCACCGTCAGCCGTCTGTTCAGGGCTGGACCCCCGTCTGCTCTGCCGCCTTCCTCCCAATGCGCGACTTAGTTGGCCTCACCTGTCCACTTCTAGGTAAAAACATGTGCATCAATAACCGCCCCAACTGTGGAAGTGCGTCACATAGTGCCGCCACTAGATATTGTGGTTGCGGACCCGCGCAGCCAGCGCTCGGAGAGCGGCGGGCATAGTCTGCATCCGGTAACCGATAAATGAAACACTACGCGACTGTAATCAGCGATGGCCTGCAATAATTACGACTCTGTCAACGCCCGCCGTGACGCAGCGGAAACTGTAAACTAAGCCCACTACTGGTGCACTCGCTCGGCGCTGACGCGTGTTCACTGCGGCACACACGGCTCGCTGCAGTTCGTTCTGCTAACATTTTGCTATTGTTCTCTTCTCCCGTTACCGTGCACGCGCAGAGCAGGGCTGCGGTTGCGCAGGTACCGCGCGCGGGCCTTAGTGCACGTAGAGCAGCGCCGCTCACGAAGGCGGCAAGTCGCGGACGAAGCCGCGCGCCGCGCCGCTGCCTGCCGACCGCGGGCTCGGCCGGCGTGACGAGGCGGCCCGCCCACCGCCCGCCCACCGCACGCGCCCGCGCGCTACATAAGCGCTAGGCAGCGCGGCGAGGCGGGACAGAGCGCGGCGGCATGGCGTGTGCGACGTTGCTGGCGCTCCTGGCCGCGCTGCCCGCGCTGCCCGCGCCGCCCGGCGTGTGCGCCACGGCTGATATCATGAAGGACGTCACGCTCGGCTTCGGCGAGGCGCTGCAGCACTGCCGCGAGGAGGTGAACGCTTTACTACCTGCAACACCTCAATAATCTTTTAGAACATTTTACGATCGCGGCGAGCCAACTATAATGCGTATTTGAGAATTTGTAAAAGTGTACACCTTCTCAAATTCTGCACCACGCAGCCACGAACGCAAAGCTTGACGGCCACTGCATACCTTTCATCGCGTGTTGCCAGAGTCAACTGAGCGAGGACGAGATGGAGGAGTTCTTCCACTTTTGGCGCGAAGACTTCAAGTTCGAGCAGCGCGCACTGGGCTGCGCGCTGCTTTGCATGAGCCGCTACTTCGACCTGCTCACCGACTCGCACCGCATGCACCACGAGAACACGGACCGGTTCATCAAGTCGTTCCCCAACGGTGAGTGCGCGGCCAGCCGCCCCGCCGCCCCGCCGCCCCGCCGCCCCGCCGCCCCGCCGGACCCGGTCGTCCCTCGCAGAGAGTGACACTGCTCACCTTTTACAGGTGAACTGCTGTCGCAGCAGATGGTAGACATAATCCACGAGTGTGAGCTGCAGCACGACGCCGAGCCCGACCACTGCCTGCGCGTGCTGCGCATCGCCGAGTGCTTTAAGGGCGCGTGCCAGCACCGTGGCATCGCGCCCACCATGGAGCAGCTCATGGCCGAGTTCATCATGGAGGCCGCTGCGCGCTAGTGGCAGCGCCGGCCCCGACCATCTTACTTTTAATATTTATATTGTAATCGTGTTCACTATGTAGCCGTACCTCCACAACAAATAACAAAAATATTCATGTGCGCTGCCCGCTGCGTGCACCGCCCGCGCGACCACAGCTCCGTTCGCCGAGTTGCCATCGAGCTCGAGCGCAAGAGCGGCGGAGCTCGACTTGTTCCAGCGGTAGGTATCCGCAGATGACACCTCGTCTGTCTGCTCGTCTCCAAAAACAATAAAGTGTTCTTTCTTCTAGTAATTTCCTAGCGCGTGTGGTGCTCGCCGAGGCTGCGGCCGCAGGTTAAGGTTTTTCTTCACGGGGGCGTCCGAAGGGGGAGGGCGCAGGTGCTCGCAGCTGCACTCGCTTCGCGTCTGCTCGGATGCACATTATAGATGATACAGTTACATCTCATAGCGTTTCATTGCTCCACTCGCTTCCTCTCCACAGCTCCGGGCAGCTCCGGGCAGCTCGATGCGGCGCAATGTTTCTGTTCTCCAGTAATATCTGCGCCCGGCGGCTCTGCGCTTTGTACATAATTTTGCATTTAGCCAGTACTAGGGGATGTAGCTCAGTGGTAGAGCGTTCGCTTTGCATGTGAAAGGCCCCGGGTTCAATCCCCGGCATCTCCACAGAATAATTCATTTTTTTTTTAAATTTTAGACAACTTTTTTGTATGCCTCGTGATTTTCAATTATAGTTATAATCGAAAGGGCAACCGACGAAGTAGACATTTTTATTCATTCAATTTCTTGAGAATATGGTGTTTAAGTGCGGGTGATATTCAAAATTTATTTGAATTACTGAAGATACGAATTTTTTGTTCATAAAAGTATGCAAGCAAACCGATTGACGTGTATGGTGTACAAGATGTTTTTGCTGCTAAGGTTTTTACAGCTTCGTCGGATATTAGGTCACGGAACGGATGGGTCCGTGACTGGGTCTGCGAATGACGGATATTATTTCTAAGACAAAAAATTCAACCAAAAAACTTGGAAGTTTGACCCCGACGTGATTTGAACACGCAACCTTCTGATCTGGAGTCAGACGCGCTACCGTTGCGCCACGGAGTCGTTGCATGAACTAATAAATTTACTAAACATATTATAAACAATAAATTATAAATATTTAAATAATTAATATAATAATAAAAAATGCACTTCCATCTAATAGTAAATTAACACAAAAGAAAACAACACAATTTTTATTTAAATACTTTAGTTGACAGCGCCATCTTTTGACATAATGATAAAGCGCTACGAAATGATACCCGCAGCTCACAGCTCACGAGCGGCGCGAGACCGCGGCGTAATTTAATCTGCAACTTATTATAATGTAATGTAATGTGAGCCCGTCGACTCAGTGTGACCCCGCGCCAAATGCCTCCGTCCGTGCCAGCACCCCGCATGTGTTTCTATCGGCTACTGTTTATCTATAATAAGACTAACAAGACTAGTGAGCCTCACGACACCAATATGTTGTAAAATTAATTTTGTCGTTGGTAGCTGATTACCCGTTGGCTTTCACGGCCTCACCAGATCCGAGGCGGTCTGAGGCGATTCGAGGCGGGCCAAGACGGACCGACGCGTTGGCAGCATTGAGCTTAAACGTTTTTACAGTAACTATACTCAAGCTCCCTCAAAAAAGCGTCACATTATTTATTTCAAGAGATTGGGAAATCTCCAAGTTTTGAGATCGCTTAGGCAAACGCTGCACGTAGACGACTACGGCTTAGCCTTCACGCGCGAGGGTGTCCAAGAGTGTCGAAACTCAATATGACCAGTTCAAACGGTCGACTTTATCAGTTGGCTAATTATCATAAGAACTGCCAAGTAGTTGTCGCGTCGTCGGCAAGGTCCAGAAAACCTCGCGGCCTTACTGGAGTGAGTTGTGGCAGTTGCGCCCGCGTTCAGAGGATTGCAATGGTTGACGTCACAGTAAAAATAAGCACCGACCTGATGCCTTTTTAAAAAAGGATGCTTTAAATTCGGTAACACCAAGTATTTACGCCCAAATTCTTGGAGGTTTTTACTGAAATGATATATATAAATACTGAATGGTATCGTGATGGTCCGTGTATGGTACGCTGTGGAGCATGCGCATAGATTAAAATTGTTGGCAGATTTTGTTATTTTTGTTAATTAAGAAAAAAAATGGCACAGTATGAAGGCCATCTTGCTCCCAACTCGAACGTCGCGCGGACCAATGCCGAGTTTACTCTCAAAGACGAATCTTAACTAACCAAGTTACTTTGTCGACAAGAGGAACTGGACTCTTTATAAGTGACGGATAGCGACTAAAAGATGAAGGCTTCCTGCGGGGGGCCGAGAGTGTCGGGCTCTCGTGGGTCCTCATTGCGGTCCTCCATTTCCAGAACCAGCATCAATGTGCAGTAGTAGGGGTCGTCTGCGGAAACAGCTGGCGTTTCTTCTTTGATGTGAGCCCATTCTTGTTTCTTTGGACGTCTGATATCTTACTCTAAAAATTGTTGACAAGGCCCGGTCGCGGACATCAGTACTATGAGAAAGTGTCAACTTCATTTCCCGAAAGATTTTTTTGTGCTATCAGTTAGGCTCTAAGGTCGTGGTCGCACAGTGCGTGGGGCCATGTACTCGAAAGCTGGAGTATGAAACTAGCTGGTCGCGCAGCGGAGAAAAAGAGAAACTTCTCGAGGCCCGGAGGTGGTCGCGTAACTTTTGGCTCCATTGACTAAGGCGCCCTCGGCATTACGTGGTTTGTTTTGTGAATACGTGTGCAGCGCCTACGGCACCCGGCGACTTTGGCAACAATGATTTTAAGGGTGCACGTGCGCCTGTTCAGGCGCATAGAGTGCAATATCTCTGTATCAAAATAAGGATAAAAATTACAACGCTCTTCGTGCGAATTGGCTTTGAGTTAGGATTTCCCGTGCGATTACAACCCGCACCCCGCGCCCCGCGCCCCGCGCCCCGCTGCGAGGCCGGGGCCCGCGTGTTGTGCCGCGCCGTTGAATCACCGCGCCGCTGCGACGCCTCGGCACCGCGGTGGGCATTCCCCAGCGCGTACTTTTTGCTGGGAGCGCTTGTGCGCGGTGCACTCTCAAGTAACAATACAATATTTGCCCGGGCACTATTGCGTGTAACTCTTGTTACTAAACTACACGCGAGAAAAGCGTGCTTAAACTCGCATCGCACCAGAAATTCATCTTTTGTGGAATCATCTAGAGCGAAGTAACGAGAGCTGCCCTTAACGCCTCGCGACCGCAACCCGCCCATTCCGCACGCCGACGGGTGTGCTCTGCATATACACCAAATTCCAAATAATAAATGCATATCATTAAATAAGGTTACAATGAACGTTACGCGTGTTACGCAGGCACGGCGCGCCCCGCGGCGATGCGCCTCGGAAAAATCAAAACAAAACATAGAAACGAATTCCGCGAACCGTCGACCGCGCACGAGGAAAGTACACTCCGCGCTCGCCTTTATAAGCTGCGCACGCGCACACCGCGCCAGTGCCGCGCCCGTGATCATGCACGCTGTGCCGCTGCTGCTGCTACCGCTGCTGCTGCTTCTGCTGCCGAGTGCGAGCCGCTCGCTCCCCGCGACCGCCGCCTCGCCCTCCCCGCTGCCGCCACACGCGCCCCCGGAGCAGGACAACAGAAAGCGATTTCTAGTGATGTCCCCGGAGCAGCGCGCGCCGGACGCAGAGCCCGGCGCCCGCGTGCTCTACGAGTTCGACGTGCTGGAGTACGACCGCTGAGCGGCGCCCGACTGCCGTCAGCGTTGGCTCGCTCGTGCCGCCGCCGTTGAGCCGCTCATATACTGTACACGTCGTAGTGAGCTCGGCGCGGCTGTTGGTGTCCTGTGCTGGCTCGAATAAATGAGTGTGATCAATGTTAACGAATTTTGTATTGCCGACCCTCGCCACAGTAAATATTACACAATACGTCGTCACGTTGCAGCAGTGGCCCCCTGACCGACAAGCGACGAAATACCGTAAACGGATTTTTGTTTTATACTGTTAATACTGATTTAAATTTTTCTGGCAGGCTCGTGTATTATATAATATAATATTATTAGCTCACAATATAATATAACTACCTACACCAATTATCTAGTCCCGCAATGATTTTTTTTACAACACACGCACACATTGCTGAGATCGACATCAGCGCACTGCACATGTCCCGCTCTCTTCTACTCGCTGACCCTGCGTCCCGTAAGCCCACGCTCAGCGATTGATGTAGTGACTCGTACAAAACCAGACTGTTACCGCACTAACGGCACGGCGCATGCATTTCACGTCATGCTGGGGTTACCCAAAGCCGCCCTGGCGCCATCGCTGCTAAGGCAGCTTTGTTACTACCACTCCGAAGCGCGAGCTATGACTAGAGCTCGCCGAGAAGAAGTGAATTATCACACGTGAATAACCCGCTTCACCCGATGAGTCCAACCGAACGTGTTGGCCAGACAATGTGGCGCCGCGGTCGCTATTTTTTTTCTGGCCACTGTTGTCCTACGGGCAATTACAGATTCCGCTTGTTAGAACGGACAGGGCGCAGAAACTCTAGACCAGTGATTCCCAAAGTGGTCTATATCGACCCCTAGGGGTCTATGACAACCTGCAAGGGGTCTACGTTAACGAAAAAAAAATTGGGGGTCCACGATAGTGGATCTCAACACATACACTGATAGTACCTATTTACTTACATCATACTATCTTATATACATTATTTATAAAAGTACCTATGAAGTAAAAAATTTGTTTATTTGTGTAGTTATTTTGTGTAGTTTTAATTTAAATTCAATTAATAAATGTATAAAATAAAAAGTGTTTTTACTTAAAGTTTTTAACACTAAACTTCACTACAGTTGGAAATTTACAGGAAATCAATATCAGGTAAGTAGGGGGTCTACCCAACACGGAAAAACATGGCAAGGGGTCTACCACACAAAAATGTTTTGGGAACTTTGCTCTCGAGAACCTAATTTTATTACGTTCTAAAAGTGACCCGACGCAAGGATCTCCACAGACGAACTAGATTTTGGCACTCTTTCTAAAGGCCTTTAGAATTCCATTTCAAGGGCCCGAGGGAGAAGCGAACCTCGACTTGGTCAGCGATTGACATGACTATCATTAGCACCGCTTCGAAAAGCGTTAGCGCGGAGAGAAGGAGCAGAAGCGGAACAAACTGCAGCAACTGTTCCATCGGCGGGTTGTTCTTGACTGACTGGGAAAAATTTTAAATTTTGCTTGCGTAAAGCTTGTTTAGAGTCGGTCTAAGCACCGATCCTTGGGGCACTCCGGCGCGAGCGCAGCGGGGTTAAGAAACTAGACTCTCAAAACCTGAACACTGCAGTTGCCCTGCGAAATTCAACAGCCAGACAGTCTGCTCGAAAAGAATGACAAAAGTGTTTCTTATGATTACCTCTATGTATCCTCTAAACTTCACTGTAGGTGGCCGCGGAAGAAGAAGGAAGGGTTTTATATCTACCTAACTACAATGTGGATAAACAACACAATGACATCAATTACCAAGAACTATATCCAGCGCCATCTATTAAACAATGTTTTACCAACTGTGTAAATGTTAGTTAATTAAAATCTTACTTGTTCATGCTTTATTTTTTTCATCATTAAAGTGATTTTTATTTCTTCTTTGAAAATGTTTAACATGCAGATGACTGTACGTTGACCTTCCTTACAAATTGATAACAACAGGCCAACGAAGGCAACACCGGCAATCCCAATGCCAAATTATCACAATGTCATCGAAGCAGGAGATAGCAGTAATGTCAGTCGGTCCCGCGGCGACGGGCAGCGCTCCGTCGCCCCGCGCGCGCAGTACCACGTAGCGCCGGCCCGCGCCGCAGCCATGGCCTACGACATCGGCTGGATCATCCCGCGCTTGCGGAGCCCGGGCGTCTTGTGGAACTGCGCCAGCTCCATCACCGTGGCGGTCGTCGGGCTCTTCAGCAAAATCATAATCGGTGAGCTGACCGCCTCCTGAAAAGCGCCCGAGTTGCGCTCACTCACATTAGGTAACCGCAAGAGGCTGCCGCGACTCCTCCCGAGTCCGCCGGAATGGAAAGCCAAGAAGCTAGTTACTGTGCTTACAATCTCGCTTTACTATGTAAAGTCCGTCAAGGTGAACAGCAAAGGGGACGCTCGGTCTTTGATATCTTGATACATTGAGTAACGTGACCTTTGTGATGGACTATTATCAGTTAATCACCAACCTTTGAATAAAATTAGAAATACTGTTAAGAATTATAAAATACTGAGAATAAACAAAGAAAGATTATTATTAAATTTATACCAATGTATTGTACTATGATACACATGCTGTGTATTTGTGTCTTGTTGTTTGTATCATAAAGAAAGATTCCATACACAGCAGTTTTTGTTTGCACAATATTTTCTATTGATACATGCTATTGCAACTCTTAATTATTTATTTTCTTGTTTGAGAGTTTTATTGGAATATAATGTAAGTTTAAGATTTCTAATGAATTGAGTTGCAAACAAATTAACTTCATGTTGTATTGTGCAGCAACACAAAGTTTATTAATCCTGGCAAACCTACCAGTACAAGCACTACTTGTCATATTATGACAGTGAAAAAATAAATTTAATGTTTATATATATGTTAACATTATCATAGAATATTTAGTGGGTTCGATAATAAGGCAGTACTTATGGCAGAAGTGTACGGCCAGCCTTCTGGCCTTCAGCATGTGTAAAACTTTTACATCTTTTTGGTTCTTCACATTATAATAAATATAGACAAACAAAAAAAAAGATGGACTTTTAAAGGAATATGGAATTGTAACAAAATTAATATACTTATCAAACAAACGGGATAAAGAGCAAGAGTAGAATCAAAGTGCTGAACACACATATTTGTTTTCCTTTGCATTGCATCAAAGTGCTGATCATGCACTTGCACTAATTGGTTGATTAATTTTGAAGCTCATTATTTTCTTAACTTCCACAAGACATTAATTTTTCTTTTTTTTTTAAATTTGTAATCAGTTCTATGTCGAAGACACATGAGTTGGTGAAATCCCACACACCAGTCTGTAAACAGGAAGCACCTTGGAGCATGATTACAAATACACATTGTTATGTAAATGCGGGAGGTCAAAGATGCTATGAATAACAACTAATGACGGTCAAATTTTTGCTTTTAAAATAAATCAGGCAGGGAAGCGCAAGCACTCTCTGGATATGTTACATCTATCTATAATTTTTTAGTAAGTACCTGATTAGCTATACAGCTTATGCTTGGCATTTTGACTAGAAAAGTTACATTGATTAATTTTTAAAGCATTCAGTGACAATGTGTGGATGTTTAGCTCTTCTCAAGAAGGTCGACAGTTATTGGTTGGAGACAAGATGTTAGTTTAAAGAAACTATTGTAGATGCCAAGTATAGATTTTGGAAGCAAGCTGCCAAGAAATATCAACACAATCAGAAATATTACTGTTGAAAATTAAAAATATATCGCAAGCCTTTGTGCAAAGTTTAATGTTGTAGAACTATTCAATTTGGAGCCTAGTGCAAACCTTTTGAAGTGCCAGTGGGTCTGTTTCATCAGCTGAAAGTTTTGCCAAGTCCTTAATACACCACCGTTACAATACGTGACTGCCATCTGTGGCATAAATATAAATGGTAATAAACCTGCGAACCTCTTGCAAGATGCTGCATGAGTTCAGAAGGTTGTAGGTAGCCCTTTGGGGGTGGTGGCGGCCACCAGGCAGTCAGTCGCAATGGCAAGAGGCCGCATGGTGTAACGCGTGTCGTGTGCGGTTGCAGAGTTCCTGAACAAGACGACGGTGCACAACCGCGAGGCGCTGGCGCGTGCCGTGCGCCGCCCGCCCGGCGTCCCGCTGCTCACCGTTTCCAATCACCACTCCTGCTTCGACGACCCTGGCCTTTGGGGTGAGTTCGCTCGCTAACAAAACGGTTCTACTTTCTAACACCTCATTTTTTTATTAAAAACGTTTTAAACCTTGTTGGAAACGTGTTAGATACGCAGCTGTCCGAGGAGCAAGTGTCGCTGTGGCACTCCTTGGCAAGTGTTTCTCGGGCCGAGCGGTGTACGACGCAGTTGTGCGGGCTGGTCACTGCCGGCAAGCGTTTCACTGCGTTCTTTCGTATATTTGACGCGGAGAAGCAAACTGTTGGTTTCGTCCGCTCGGGACGACACGCGCACGAACCGCGTCGTGCAATCCCGATACAGTCTCGTCCAAGAATAACGTCTCAAACTAATTTAGTGAGCGATGGTTGCACAAGCGCACACGGCACTGCGCCGCCTGGACCTGGTTGCAATATTAAAACACGTGCGTGTGTATTTGTGTACTTCTCGCACACGGTTGAAACTTTAGAAATACTGCAGTTGTGACCGTGTCTCGTGACGACGCCTCTTATCACAGCGGCGCGGGCGCTGCGATATCAACAGCGATTGATATTTTATCAGCCTCCATTTCCAAATCCTCACTGACAATACTAACAAAAGAAGAATAGATAAGCTGTTCCGCTGCAATTCTGCGCGCACACGAGTACCACTAACGAGAGCGCTGCTGCTGCGCCGCGGCTTTAAGTGTCGGCTGCTGAGTTAGTAAGTAGCTCTTTACTGGAAAATACCAAAACAGATATCGAAACGCGACGTAGGTTGGAAAAAAACCTCGCCGCCGTCGATGGCCGTCGCCACCGACCGTAACCATTGAACACAACGGAGCTCGCGCCACGAGGGGAATGTTACTAGTATTAGTATAACGCTCAGGCCAGTTTAAATTGCCAGCGCGACGGCCGCGCGCCGAGTCGCGTGCCGGCATCTCGCCACAAAAAATGAGAAATCGCGCCGCGGTCTCGTGGCCGGCGCGCGGTCGTCGCCAGTTGCAAGCAATGTGACAAGTCGCGTGTTGCAGGGGTGCTGGAGGCGCGCACGTTGGTGAGCCGCGCGCGCATGCGTTGGGCGCTGGCCGCGCACGACATCTGCTTCACTAATGCGCTGCACGCGTGCTTCTTCGCGCTCGGCAAATGCGTGCCTGTGGTGCGCGGCGCCGGCGTCTACCAGGTACTGCGCCCCGCCCCCGATGATGTCATACAGACGGTTGCAAACCGCGATCGCACTACAACTAAACCGTTTTGCAGCCCGCGATGGACTTTTGCGTGGAGCGGCTGGCGCTGGGCGAATGGGTGCACATCTTCCCCGAGGGCCGCGTCAACGTCGACAAGGAGAACATCAGGTGGGCGCACCTCGCGCGGGACGGGCGGGCCCCTGTTCCAGTTACGAACCAAAAAGTGGAAGACTGCTTTTTTAGCTTTTCTTTAAATAGGTTTTTCTTAGGGTTACTTTAATTAATTTCGTTAAAAACCACAAAATAACATCCGTTCTTCTTGCGGAGCATGCCGCTCGGAAGTGAACAATCTTTATTAACAGAAATTAAAATTATTTCTAAATCATTATGCGCGCGTTGTACAGTACACTAGCACTCTACCGCTCACACAGGTTTAAGTGGGGCGTGGGGCGGCTGGTGGCGGAGAGCTGGGCGCGCGGTCGCGAACCGCTGGTAGTGCCCGTGTGGCACGAGGGTCTGGACCGCGTGCTGCCTAACGTGGAGCCCTACCGCTTGCGCCTGCGCAAACGGCTGCATCTGTGCGTTGGCGAGCCCATTCCGCTGCTGCCCCTTCTGGATAGGTACGTATGTGCGTCACCTACCGCTGGAATACACCTGGCGGATGCCGCGTCAGCTCTTACGTGGGTGGCACTATCCGTCTCTACTTTTTTATTCTTCTATTATACACAACTAAATGCAATTACATTTTATCACGATGCTAATATTTAATTGCTTTTTGTTTATAGACTGAAGAGTGCGAACGCGTCGGAGGAGGAGACGCGGCGCGTGATCACGGAGCACATCCAGTGCGAGCTGCACCGGCTGCGCGACGCCGCGCGCGCGCTGCTGCGGCCCGCCGCGGAGCCCTGCGCCCCCGCGCCCCCCGCCGCGACCCCCGCCCCGCACCTCAACGGCGCCGAGCGCGACGCGCGCCTCAAGGACAAGGACGCGTAGGATCCCGCGCCGCGTGTCCACACCGGCACCACCTGTGGGACATGGGCGCTCCGTTCAAGAAGCCGGAGCCAGCGCGGCGCCGCCCGCGTACAAAACTGTGGAATTGTTGTTTTTGATATTGTTGTAGCCGTGTTCGTGTTTAAGTGAATGCCGTCATATCTTCTGCGTCTGTGTGCTTGTCGAGGGAGTCGTGCGTGTGCGTTAGTGTTCGTGTCCGTGTTTAGGTACAGATTGAAGTATTTTCTTGTAAGTCAATTTACTACTCGTCTAAGACACCTCAGTACTGTAAGGCGTCAGCTGCCGCAAGTGATTGTGCGGCGTCGCGCGGCCGGGTCGGGGCTCGTCTAAGCGCAATTTTTATAAATATTTTTAAGTACTTTTATACAAGTTTACCTAGATTGTATGATTTACACCCCGTAGGTTATAACGCCGGCCCGCCGCCTCCTTCATTCTGCAAGCAACGCTCTGCTCGCGCGAACTGGAAAATCCAATTCGTTCCCCGTAAGCAGTTGTTTGTACAGACCGCGTGCGCGTGCGCGCGCGTGGCCACGCCCCGCCCCCGCCGCGCTCGCTTTTTGTGGATCGACATATATTTTTATTTGGAATTAAATCTGTGGATTTTTGTATAATTGGTTTCATTTGTTCTTCGGCCGTCATACCGGCGCGTGTTTGCACCTGAGGCGTTATAACATGTTGCATTGCCGTGGAGTAAGGAAACGAGCGCTCGGCACCTTCGGGTAGGGCTGGAAGTTTAATTAAATCGGTAGCTGTGAGTCAGCTGCGCACTACAAACCAAATATAGTTACAACAATTTTTGACCTGCTAGTGCAAAAACTTTTGTACAAAGAAAATTTTATGAATTCCAACAAATAAAAATCCGATTTGATTGTATTCGAATTTATTGCGGCTCGCACGAAAGCACCGTGCTCCGTAACACTTAATAATTCAATTGCAGCTAATCATCCCTGTACATAATTACAAATATCACTGGCTGCATGTCAATACATTCATTACAATAACATCATCCAAAACTAACGCTAAATTATTTCTAAAATTTGTTCCTCTTTATTAGTGAAATCACTAAATAAACATTATGTTTAAAAAATATAAAACACTGCCTACATGTAGTGTCAGTCATTTTTATTTAATGCAGATATTTTCAACCAGCGAGCTGTATTCATCAACAGAAATGGGAAATCGATTACATTACTATGAAGTATGTAACTGAAGATAATACAGAGGTTGCTTCAACTTCTCTAAATCAACAGTCAGTAGGGCACATCCTCACCCTCGTGTCTCCGAATTTATCGGACGCTCGTGCAAGGGTCGGCGCTCATAGTCCCATAGTTGACTCCATCCTCGTCAATAGTCATAATTTGATGAAGCGGGCGTGTGGTTGTTAAAGCGCCGGGTGCAGCGGCAGTACGGAGCAGGCGGCGAAGGGCGGCCGGTAAGTGATGTGCAGGTCGCGGAAGAGGCGCGGCGGCGGCGCCACGTTGGCCAGGTACACGCGACCCAGCGCCGGCGGCAGCGCGGCCGGCAGCACGCCCAGCACAGCCGCGCGCGCGCTCAATCCCGCCCAGCCCTGCTCCGGCGGCTCCAGCGCCACCACGGCGCCGCGCGACGCCCGCGCCCACGTCAGCGCCTCCCTGCGCACGACGCCAACGTCACCCCATATGCCATACGACCACACCCGTGAATATATATCGGAAGCATCAAAGAACTTACTCGTAGAGTTCGGGCGCGTGTGCCTCCTCGGGATCGTGCAGCGCCACCAGCAGCAAATCGGGGCTAGGCAGCAACTCTGCGCGGCTAACGGCCGTGCCGCCGCCCAGCGCCAACGCACTCAGCTCCTTCTGCAGCACACCGCAGCTCGCCGCAGCGCTGGAGTCGCCTGCCGGCCGACGCACGGTTAGCGAATGATCAAGTGAATCTGTCAGACGACAAGACCAGAAGAAGCAGGGAAGCATACCGGCGAGAAGCACGTAGGCGCGCGCCCCATGCGACGCAAACAGGCGCGCCGCTAGAACGCCCGTGGCGCCAATCCGGTGCGGCGCCACCAGCGATACGCATACGGGCGCCTGGTGCGCGTTGCGCGACTCCAGGCGTCGCCCGCCGCCGACCAGCCGCAGCGCAACGTCGGCCGCCGCACGCGCCAGCAGCGCGCGCGCTCCCTCCGCCGCCGCGCCACGTAGCCCGGCCCACAGGCGGCGCCGCAGCGCACTAGTCACGCCCGGCACCGGCAACCCGCTCTCCGTGAGGTACTCGCAGGCGCGCAGCTCATCCGGCACGCGGATGACGGCGCCGGCGACCGTCGCCGCCTCGCCCAGCACGCTCTCATCGTGCCGCAGCCGCGCGCCTGCCTCGTCCGCTGCACGCACCACGTCGGGCCGCGCCGCGCTGCGCATCTGCTGCCACAGCGCCTGCATACACCGCATTCAATTACAATTCACCCTGTTCATATTTAAACGAACGACATCTGGCAAACGCGAGCGCGCACCTGCTTGTCGAAGAGCGCGAGGTTGCCCTCGAAGTCGAAGTCGTCGAGCAGCGCGGGCTCCGCCGTGTCGCCGAAGCACGCCTCGTTGCGACGCCGCGCCTTCTCGTGCGCCCCACCGCCCCCGCAGCCGCCGCCGCGCCCCTTGGGCGTAGAACCTGTTCCCGCCGCGCCGTAGCTCCCTGCACAGACCACTTGCAATATAGTCAAAGTGTATTAAAAATACTCTGAGGCCGACTCCACATGTCTATGATCCAAGATGTCGGCTGCAACCGTTTAAAAATGACAGAAAACAATGATAGGAAAAGGGCGCTTTCTTTGACGAAAATTTAAGCACTTAACTTTATCCAGACTACCAATATAAGCCAGCACCCTCTCCTTAATATACCATCTCTTAATGTTTCAAAAGGACTTGAAATATCTTAGACTACTGCATGATGGGAAATTAAAAAAGACAATATTGTGAACAGGCAATATGATAGATGTGGTTCCAATTTTCTGAATACCTGAATGGGTATTATTCTTATTATTTCTAGCTCCTTGTATGTCAATAGGCTTGCTGCGAGTGGAGCCAGGGGTCGGGTGCCGCGCCGCTGTTCCGGACTTGGGTGCATGAGCCACACCTGCACTGCTCGTGCTGGCCTGGTTATTGACTGACATAAAAAAATTAAGCATTTATGCCTTTTTATACATAATACCATGTACTAGAGGCAAAAGATTGGTTAAAAACAATTTATACAATAAAGGTATTTGACTTTTTATTATATGAATTTAATAATATCTCAAATTTAGTGATTGGACATCCATAGGAATATATAGCTGGAGAGTATATGTACATAGAGAAAAACATAAATATAACAGTTACAATGGCAAGCGATGGAATAATGATCATATGTATAGATAGGAACTTCTCTAAAATATTCAAGAATGTTTGTGTACAGGCCAGTTAATATCTGTTAGAAATAAAATTTTACATTCAGGAAATAATGTAAAGGCATATTGAGATGTTTTATCTAACAAACCAGGGCTCTACTAATGGACTAGCAAGGTAAAAATAATAATAATATGGAATTAAACAGAGGTATAAATGCAGTGGCTTTTTATGACTTCTTTTTCTAATTGAAATTACTTAAAAGTCAAGTGTAATATAGGTTCTTCACCATCTTGCAATCGCCAAATAGTCTAATCCATAAATAAGAAAGGACCAATATCTAGCCACCTCCGCAACACAAACACTGGACTCGGTGTTTAGCACTAATCTGTGTAACAACTCCTGAAGATGCCCCGTGGAGGGGTGAAACACGTGTTGAGTGAATTTACGGTGGCGGTTGTGTAGTTGGCATTGTCTGTCGCATGCGCATTTACGAGCGGGCTGGCGGGCGGTGCACTTTCATGCACGACAACCACTGCATGTGCGGAGGTGGCTAGATATTGGTCCTTTCTTATTTAGGATGGACTTCCGCAATGTAACGCCTGAATCCATTAAATAAGTCTAATCCATATTAAAACTTTAGAGTTTTAAATTAAAATATGGCCCCACCATAATCCTAAATATTCAACAAATGTATTGTAACATGTTTACAGATTTAATGAAAAATAGTAAATTGCTTTGCCTTTAACCTTTAATAATTTATTTCAATTTTACCAATAACCACCACACCACAAATACCACTTAAGTAAGATCTTTGAGAAACTTGTTTTAAATCTAATGCCATGTATTGTTTATCAAAAAAGTTGTTGAAATAATTGTAATCCAATGAAATAGTTTTAGTCACAGAATGCAAAAAGCTCAGCGCCATTGTTTTGGCTAATAAAAAAGTAGGACAATTAACAGATGTCAATACAGCTGACTCATTGGTTTAATTATTTAGAGCATTTCATGTTGGAGTATTTTAATATGGGGCAGTCTGTAAATTAATAAATTAATTTTTTACAAAAGAAGAGACAGGGGCTATATAACTAAAATTCTAGTTCTTTTTAAGTAATTGGTATTTTTATTTCTGCTACTCAATATATATTTAATGACCTGTTGTTTCTAATATGCCAAAATTGAAATACTCGTACAAATAATAAAAGAAGCATAATACTGTAAGGCCCAAATTTCTTACTCAAAAAGTTAACAAAAGAATTTGAGTGTGGGCAGGTGTCATAGTTCTACAAGACATGATGAACCTTTCTTTTTTTCTTCTCTTTTTAACCTTAAGCTACAAGTACACTGTCAAATAAATCTTTTTTATATGACCATATTTATTGTACAAATATTTTAATTTAAAAGTGTAGTTCTTCAATTTCTGGCAAGTTTTTCTTGGCAGATCAGCTCTCCAGACTGGTGGTAGCTTACTTTTAATAATAAACAATTTAAAAGTGTGTAAATGCCTTCTTTGATAAAGAAAATTTCAATCTGAATAAGAAACAAACTGTTAGCAATGTGAAGGGCTGCATATGTCACATTATACTCAATTAAACTAAATAATCAGTAAGCAATAGCTGCACCACTGGGCTCAAATATTCTGCATACAAATTTAAATTCCAGGATTTGTTATACACAAGACTAGTTTGATAATGACACAAGCAAAACAAGGGATGATCCTGTTCACTCTCATGACTTTCAACAAGCATATCAATGCAGCAACTTGCTGATACACAATGTCACCTCATAGTAATCCACTAGTCTAGGCAACAAACACACAAAACATACACTCCTATCATCATCAATTTTTTATACATTAGTCTATCGTAGTATAGATCGCAGTTTCACCTGCACTTGTTACATTGGAGGGATTCGCCTGCAAATTCTCGCACACAGTGGCGCGCGGGCCCTTCTTGCTGTTCTTAGTGACCGCCACGGTGCTGTGTGTCTGCTGCGCTGGCTCCGCGCGGCACTCCTCGATGATTTTCAGTTCTTTTATGTCGGCAGCACTTAATAAAGATTTAATACTATTTAAATACTACGACTCATTTCCAAAATATAGTAAACATGATCAACTGCCTTACTTGAGAGTAACCCGACACTTGGGGTATGGGAATCCGTTCCTGAAGGCTTTTGTGAGCGTTATTGTATTGCCGTCAGTCTGTAAGATCGTTCCTTGGTAGCAACCGAGGGGCTCACCGCAATTAACGGACACGGCATAACCGACCCAACTTGACATATTTGCCTTTTGCACTAACCGAGTTCAATTCACAACATACACCTAAAGTGTAATTAATAACTGACTGTTTTTCTTGCTACAATGCTGCCCTCGCCACACTATCGCAGTTTTACAACCGCTGTCAAAGAACCACAACCGCCCAGTGACAGCCGCTGGACTACCGTTAAGGCGTGTGGTGAATTTATTTGACACAACCATCAACAGAATATTTCAAAACCGGACATAACACAATGTAATTATTATGCTAAAAAATTGGAAATAAACTCTTTGAATATAATTAGGATGTAAATATTTAATGCACCTTATTAAACCAAAGGTTAAAAAGGCGTCAAAAATAGTTTTTTGTTTTTTACTACTAGTTTATATACCTAACAATATATTTAGTCAAGTACGCACTGTGCTAATTTCATGACTTTGGCAGATATGTAAACGTATATTATTTCTTACTCTACTTGAAACACTGAAAATGAGACTCAGTTAACTAGAAAAATTAAAATTAACCAATCTCGGATGAAATTCTGTCATTTCAAGGCGTTAAAGAAAAGTAAAGGTATTAAACATACATTTCTAAAGTATTTTGAGTTTAGACGTGTTTGTAATAATCTCTGTTTTAATATCTCCGAAATAAAATTTATTGCTATTATAATTAAAGCTTTTTGTCTATAGTTTACCGACCTTTAACGAATAGAGAGGAATAATAATCGCTTTTATGATTATAACCACACTTTAAAATTTTTTGAAGCAAATTGTTACTTATAAAACTGCTTGGATAGCTTTATCATTACTTTTTCTCAAATATTCTTCTAACAGAGTCTTGTGGCGTGCATATCGCGCGCCACTCAAACACCAAGCTCTTACCCACGTGACCGTTAATCGCATCACTCTTACATCTAATTCATAAAGTAGAATTTTTTTATATTATTTATATTCATTTTATATGTAAAATAAAATAAAAATTATTCTTTAAAATAATGGTACCAAGAAAAAATTCAACCCCTTTATTGGCGAAATAGTAATACGGTATTGTCTATTGCAGAGCGCGGTCGTCGATTACATCACTGCACCGAGTCGCTGTCGCGTCTGACAGTTGCCTGTGCGACTAGTGGTCTCGCCACAGTCGAGAGTGCAGTAGTAGTCGCCTGAGTATCATTGAAATGAAATAAACCGGATTTTTATTGAAGTATAATAATGCGGCAAAAGTTATGATATAACACCACTTGAAAATTATTTTGATATCTATGTATCAAACCCGTTTCACCCTTGAATGCTGTGAATTTGCCGCTTATTAGTAAACTTCTAATGAATTCTAAAACAACGGTGAGGTTGTATAAAAAACTTATCCTTTATTTCTTTTTTTTTTTGGTCACATTCACTATCTCGAAGTTGTAGGAAATTGAAGTTACGTACAACTGGCTTATGCGCGGGAAGGCAATCGGCGAATGTAAGGTTAAATAGGTTGTCATTGCTTTGGAACGTTTTTTTAAAAGAGGAAAACCTTCTATTTAAACGAGTTAAAAACAAGTTATACATTTTAAATTATCAAGGACTCATTAATATTTTTAATTAATGCACCTATGTTCTACATCATTACAAAGTTTAAAACCAAAATACTGACATCCTAAGAAACTCAAGATCGATCTAAATTTGTTTACTTATATACAAAAATAGAAATTAAGCAGAACATAACTTAAAGAAAATAAAAATTTGCTTTATTGTCAAAGTTTTTATCCATTTCTTTTATAACATTTTGGCCCAATGGAGGACATCCAATTGATTGATTACATGTCTTTGCCTATCCCCACAATTATCTAAATTTGAGGGAGATTGATTGTTCACTTTATTAAATTTCTGCCAGTACATATTGTGAACAATGAAGATTTTCTCATTTTCACTCTATAAATTGTGTTTATTTGCATTGACACACAAGTATTTTGATTTAAATTCACTTGAAACAGTCAAACTGCGGCTGCATAAAAGATCTTTAATACAGTAATTACTTTGATTTGTTGTGGATTTGAAGTCGAGAAGAAATTTCAAGCCTTGACACACTATGCTATAGCATATATTTTATGTAAAATGATGCGAAAATTAATTCTTTAAATTAAAATGAAACACACAAATAGGTATGTTTAAAATATAGGTATTGTTGTGTAGTCAAGACCTCTGTATTCATTGTATGTAGTCATGTCACAGATACAAAACAAAGTGCTAACAAAGAACAAGATTCATTAAATTACATTAATATAGTTCACGCAACTGGTGGTGGCCATACCACTGACAAGATGTTTATCATGTAACCCTATTTCTCAATCCCCATCACTCTAAAATAGAGCAGTAGCAGCTAGTTGAGGGGCGAGGAATGTTTTCTTAAAGTTTTATTTGATATCTGATTTGGAACCACACACTGTTCCATCATCATTTTTGCCATAGAATGTTTACTGCTGGATATATAGGCCTTCCCCAAAGATTTACAATAGGACTCATTGGATGCAGCCTGCATAAAGTCACTTCCAACAACCTTTATAAAGTCATCTGTTCATCTTTTGGGCAGACGTCCCCTGCTGCACTAGGTGGGCAACTGTACACTTCAGAACCTTAAGGTCCCATCTGCCATCTGTTCTGCTGCACTAAGGGGGCTGACCTACGCACTTCATTATTTGCCACTACTTATTTATTTGAAAACTAGTTAAGTATAAGTAAGGTTTAAGGGATTGAAGTACTTTCGGTCGTTTGAGCGGCGCGGCTGTCGCAGGGTGGTGGCGCGGAGAAGACGCGGCGCGGCGGCGTGGCGGCGCGCTGGGCGTGCGGCGCGGCGCTAAGCTCGGCGCTGCTGCTGCTGCTGGCCGCGCACGCCGGCCACCGCCTGCCGCTGCCGCGCGCCGGCCCGCCGCACACCTTCAGCGCCTTCCGCGCGCACGCCCACCTCGTCAACCTCACCGCTATCGGGCCCAGGGTACGCGGCACCTTCCAGCGCGTTCAATACTAGTGTTATGAGCCAGACTAGAGCAAGCCACCGAGTCGAGGTTCGACCCTCTCGGGCGCTCTCGTGTCGGACAGGACAAGGCGAGGTCCCCTCTAGGGAACCATTGAACTTAGTCACTCCATGGAACATCCGACGAAGCGATCTAAGAGCTCGGTGACCTCCCAATAAGGTAAACTATTAGTTTGTAGGAACCCGAGCCGAGTTTACCCCAAGAGTCCCCGAGCTTCGCTACCTTTAAAGAGACCTTGGCCTGCCTTGTACCCGGCAAATACTGCCATCGATCGAACTTTCACTGCTGCCCAACACAAGTGAAAGTTGACGATGTGATGTGAGTAACGAGCAGCGGGTGTACACACACGTCCGGATTTGCGTACGTGTACACGCAATTGTACGGATAGTCCATTTAACTTTGCGGCCCCGGAACGGCAACAGCCCCAGGTGAAGTTGTCCAAACTGGTGCCATTTTTCTTTGCCCCAGCAATCATTGGATTCATTCTCACAAACAAAATTCTCCAGATTTAGTTGTCCATCTGTAAATTAAATCTCTTTGATGGAGGAGAGGCATGAGCCGAAGCGCTGATCGCCCGTGCGGATGTGATGTTGTGTCAGGTGGCGGGCAGCTACGAGAACGAGGTGCTGGCGGTGCGCTGGGCGCTGGAGGCGCTGCGCCGCGTGGCCGCCGCCGCCTCTCCGCACAACCGGCTGCAGGTGGACGTGCACACAGCCAGCGGCGCCTTCCCGCTCACCTTCCTGGACGGTCAGCACCATGCGCGATACTTTGTATTGTTCAAACACGCCGTGCTGCGCAGGACGATTATGTTTATAGATTACTATCAAACGATGTACGTTTCGTAGTTTCTTCAAATCCCCCGGGCTTGTAAATTCCTCATCTCTTTTTTCCGTCATTTGTAACCTGCGTGACGTCAGCGCGAGCGCGGACATAGAATGAACATCTGCACAGCGTGGGCGGCGCGTGGGCAGCAGACAATAGTTTAATGGAAGTCGCAATAATCGCAGATCCAGCGCACATGACCTAATTAGCTCTTTCGCCGCCTCTCCGTCTCTGTTGCTTTAATGCCGCTTACACAGCTGGTGAAGAATTTCAAAAATATCAGGAGTGAACGGCCTTCACTGACGGGTATTCAAATGAATCGCATCGGGTCATCACAGCGACCAGCGTGGGCGACAGTCGTGAAAATGATCACAGAAATAAAATTTCATTGTATTTCACTGTGATTCACAAACCAAGACACGATTAGAACGTAGCTTTATTGTATTATTATTACTATTATTATATTATTAATCTGAACATTGGTATTCCAGGGGAGCTCCGTTTATTGTGATAACACACGACCGTTGATCATTAATTTGCCACCGAGAAGTATAACATTATGAATAATTGTCCATGTGCGCGTGGCAGGCATGAACAACGTGTACCGCGACGTGCAGAGCGTGGTGGCGCGGGCGAGCGGCGCGGGCGCGCGCGGCAGACGCACCGCGCTGCTGCTCAACTGTCACTTCGACACCGTGCCCGACAGCCCCGGTGAGAGTCGCGCCCCGTCCGCGGCGCGCCACCCCGCGCCGCGCCGCACCGCCCCGCACCGCCCCGCACCGCCCAGCGCCGCACGTGCCTTGTGCTTGTACAGCCCATGCGGCCGAACATTCCATTTGTTTTCATCGGCCGAGTTTAGACCGTGCGGCGTCGAGCGCGGGGTGGCAGCGCTGTGCGTGACATATAATTTAAAGTTGTCGTTGCTCACGTACGTGCGTGCGTGTGTGTACGTAGGCGCGAGCGACGACGGCGCGGGCTGCGCGGTTGCGCTGGAGGCGCTGCGCGCCCTGCTGGCCGCGCCCCGCCCACTACGCCACGACCTCGTGTGCCTGTTCAACGGCGCCGAGGAGAACATCCTGCAGGCATCGCACGCTTTCATCACCACGCACAAGTATGCAAGCCTGTGTAGCGACTGCTGCGTCGTACGGACTCAGTGCAATACTTATAATGGTCGCGTGCAGGTGGGCGCGCGACGTGCGTGCGTTCGTAAACCTGGAGGCGTGCGGTGCGGGAGGGCGCGAGGTGCTGTTCCAGGCTGGCCCACACGACCCCTGGATGCTAGAGGTAAGCCCCACGGAGCTTCCACCCACTGTTCCTCCCACTGACTGCATCATACAATACGCGCCTGTGCAGGTGTACGCGGGCGCCGTGCCGCACCCATTCGCATCGTCGCTGGCGCAGGAGCTGTTCCAGAGCGGGCTCATCCCCGCTGACACAGACTTCCGCATCTTTAGGGATTTCGGCGGCCTTTCGGGTGAGTCCGTGCACGGCAGCTCTCGCCTCGTGAACACGGGGCAAGCGACCGTAGTACCGACGGAAACATATCATGTGCGGGGACACGGCGGCGGCTTACAGGCGTGGACCTGGCGTGGAGCAGCAACGGCTACGTGTATCACACACGGTTGGACACTGCAGAGCGGGTGCCGCTGGCCGCGCTGCAGCGCACCGGCGACAACGTGCTCGCGCTGCTGCAAGGTGCGCCGCTTCAGCTGTACAGCAACCGTTACGTAAGGCCGGACGAAGCATAACCGTGTGCGTGCACAGGGCTGCTGGGCAGCCCACAGCTGGAGCGCGAAGCGGAACGCGGCGCAGGCACGCCCGTATACTTCGACGTGCTGGGCGTGGTGGTGGTGGCGGCGCGCCCGCCCGCCGCGATGATGGCCGCTGCGCTCACCTGCGCGCTGCTGCTGCTGCGCCTACACCTGACCGCACGCGACGCCCGGGAGCAACGTAAACCGTCATGTTATTCCGCTGCAATTGCTAAAGCCAATTGGCCAACAGTTCAATAAACGCTAAACGCTTGCCGCCGCACACTGTCTATCGCGTCTGAGCCGTAGTGTCCGGCAGTGTATCTGGAGCGTGGCGCGTGGGCGCGCGTGGTGGGCGGTGGCATGGCGGCCGTGGGCGCGGGAGCGGCGACAGGGCTGGCGGCCAGCGCGGCGATGGGCGCGGTGCTGCACGCTGCGGGAGCGCGGCTTTCGTTCTACTCTCGGCCGTGGCTGCTGGTGCCGCTGTACGTGCTGCCGGGTGAGTGCCGGTGGCGGGGAGCGAGGTGCGCGCCGTGCTGACGCGGCGTTCACGAGGGCTGTGTGCAGCGGCGTGCGGGTGCTGGGCGGGCACACGAGCGGCTTGGACGCGCTGCGTGGGCGCGCGAGGTGCTGGCGTGCGCGGCTGGTGGCGCGCGCGCGCCTGCGCCGATGCCGCGTGCGCGTGGAGCGGCGCGGCGCTAGCGGTCTGCGCGGCGCGCGGGCTCCGCTCGGGCTTCGTGCCGCTGCTGTGGGTGGCGGGCTGCGCTGGCGCGGACGTGTGCGCGAGCGCGGCGCGCACTACGGGAGGGCGGCGCGCGCTTCTGTGGGCGCTGGGCGCTGCGCTGCCGGCCGCACACACGGCGTACCTCGCGCTGGCCTCGATCGAGATGTTTGTTCCCATCATGGGGCGCGCCGGCACTCCGCCGCTGCCGACCGACGTGAGTACTGTGTAGGTACTTTACACAGAATTTGTTTCAAGTCCAACGAAATCTATCGACTCCTACTTGCGGATTCGATTTGACTTTGATCCGAGTGCCCGGCAATAAAACGGCATCAGAACGTTTAATTGCAAAAATGGGACATTCCTTGAATACTTGGCAGACGCTAGTGCAGTCTACACAAACGAGCACAAAAGTATCGAAGTTCGGCACCGCCGCAATTCATAGCCGGGCGAGTGTTGCAGGTGCTGATGGCGCTACTGGTGGCGCTGCTGACGTTGACCACGCTAAGCTGGATGCTGCCGCTAGTGGTGGCCGCTGACAATGTCAATAAAATGGTTGGTTGCTAATGTCTTCACACTAACCGTTTTCCCTTATTCCCAAAGCTTCTAGAGGCGGTGTCCTGAGACCAACGAGAACGGTAGGCTTTGGATTTTTTTAAATATAATATGACGATTATTTTTGTGCCGTGGCTCGGGGATTAACAGATAGTAGTGACGCGACTTTGTCATTTGTTTCGGCACGGTCGGGTGCTTTGCCGGGAGCATTAACAATTTTATAGCGTCCGTGGCAACAAGGCGCTGCAAGAGTTTAGTCTAAGTGCAGTATTGTGCATTATTATTTGGGTAATCACCATGTTACAATCGCTTACGCAGAGGCTGTAGAATGAGCGTAGGGTCCGTCAAAAATTTCCAGTAACGCATCCAATGAAAATTTACTTGGTGGCGGTATCGCGAGCATGCAGTGACCTGTCTGGATTTGCATAGCACGCGGAGTAATACCAGACCATAGCTTTGCCCACAAATCTGTTCTTACGGTACTCTGCCGCTACGATACGTTTGATAAAGTTTTATCCCGCGCACGGTCCGCGTGCAGCTGTGCGGGCTGGCATGCGTGGCGCTGGCGGGCGCGGCTCTGGCTGCGACCGGGGGCCCGCGCGCCGCCTACAGCGCCGACCGTCCGCAGCGCGTGCTGCTGTTCCACACGCGCCGCACAGACCACGCGCGCGCCTCCGTCGACAACTTCTTCTGGATCCCGGAGATCGACGCCAACACGCCGCACTCGCTCGAGGGATACGGTACGCTACAATCTAGCGAAACTTTCACCTCAGTCTTGATATGTGTGCGCGCTCTCACTATGTGTGGATCGCTGTACGCAGTGGAGGGCATCGAGGAAGCGCGCGCCAGCAGCGTGGAGGAGTGCGCTCGCTGGGTGTACTGCGGCGCGCCATACTACCTGCCGGTGCGGCAGCTGATCGCGCGCGGGCACTCGCTGCCCGCCGCCGGGCCGCCGCGCACGCTGCTGCGCGCCGCGCCGAGCCTGCAGCGCCTCAACGGCACGACGCGCATTTTGCTGCTCGACCTCGCAGGTGCGCGCCCCTCGGCACCCGCCCCACTAGCTCCAACCGCGCGCGTCTCTGAAACGCTCTCGTGTGCAGGTCCGCAGCACGTGGTTTTGGTAATATCGCCGGTGGAGGGCGCTTGGGTGTCGTGGTGCTCGGAGCTAGAAAAACTGCAGGAGGGGCCGCGCTGGGGTCTGCGCCGCACCTACTTCGTGACGGTGCACCACGCCCGCGCTGAACCAGCCGGCCGCGCGCGCCTTCAATTCCACTTACAGGTGCGACACGCCCGCGCCTGCTATTTGTTCGAATGTGTATATTTCAATACCTGAAGTTACAATGTTCGTTTTTCAGCACGACCTGACGAAAGAGCCAGAAAAATGGGTGGACTTGTCGGTAGCGGGACACAGCCTGTTTGGCGAGCAGGCCCTGTCGGATGAACACCGCCGCCTGCTGCAACAGCTGCCGCCGTGGACATCGCCAACCGGCTGGGGCGTGGACCTCCACCTCTACTCCCTCTAGGGGTGCCGCTTGCCGCCCCCTCACTCTAGTGACTCCTGACGTGTAGACAAAATAACGAGCCGCGGAAGTACTCTTATTGAACGCTCGGCGCAGCTCGAACAGTAGTGACCTTTTTTGATGACAAAGCGCTCGTAAGCAATTTATTGGGGCCGACTTGATGTTCCGTTAGGGTTTGCTTGTTAAGGTGTGGTGTTTAGATGTCGTTGTCGACGGAGCCGTCGTGGCCCTCACCTCCGCTCGCGGCTACGACTGCGGGCCCCGGCGCCACGCCGCAGATGTCGACTCAATCGACCTTAGAACTTGTCGGTCTCCTAGTGTGGTGAGAGTTTCACATCGCTCAGTAATTTTAGTAACCAAAGCCATCCATTTCGAAGCTTTTTGGAAAAAGAGTGTTAGTTGTGTTGATCACTAACATCTCCCGGTAATCGTCCTATCGCCCTTGCCTTCAAGGGCTCCTTAGCCATGCCGGTGCCACGGCCCGGCGGTGCGTGACCGTCGCGGTCGTGCGGGCAGTGCGAGCAGAGGATTTGCACCGTTAAGGATATTGGCTAATGTTATTTTTCAGCAATACACTATTATTTTCATTGGACATGTTACGGATCCGGTATTGATGGTTTGGGGGGGGGGGGGGGAGTGTCGCTGGTCGCGCGGTTTTGGGACGCGGGTAGTATAGTTTAATTGGAACGGGTTTTTATTTTATAGTAGCAATATTAGTTAGTAGTTTTGCAATGTTGTTTTATGTAAACGATTGCGACGACGTGTTGGCCCACGCGCAACATGCAGCATGGCGGTCTGGGCGGCCTCGCCGCTGCGCCAAAGGACCACCACATGAATGACTGATCCCTAAGATCTGACATTTGTGGGGTGCTCAAGTGTTACAGCGGCAACTGGAGAAGAAGCTGTGAGAAATTCAGAGGCGAATTAAACTCGACGGTTCCGAGCGCGGCGCCGCTGCCCGGCCCGCGACGCTCTTGACATGTTAAAACCTGCTTCGTTGTTAAATAAACTGTTTATTATTATTGGCTTAGTTTATTACACGACCCCGTGAAATTAAGCTGCAGTTCATTTGCCTGGTCACCGTCAACACGAGTTCACACACGATGCAGGAGCTGCCGAGGCTTGTGCACGCGGTGAATGGACATTAGTGTAAATGTTTTAAATCCAATGTATACCTCACTAGCTATCAATTATTGTATGGTGCGCCCTATCCAAAAATTAATAATTTTTGAAATAATAAAACACTTCTTTTAGACTTTTAACTTTCAAAAATTATTGGCCTGGCTCATCCCAATAGAGTTTTAGAGTGGACACTATATGGAGCGAAAAGTGAAACTAGGTGTAAAAAAAGGTATCCATTCACCCCGTTGATGCTTTTTACTAATCACCCTGTACGTCTATGTGCAATGTGTCCGACAAACACGGCAGGGGTTCTTTAACAGAATCAGACTTGCTAATCATTTGAGTAAAAAATTCAAAAAATTGTTGGAACCGGTGGGCAATTGTATCGCTTCTGTTTTTCGTTCCTCTCGTGTAAAACTTTCTTTTTAAGTACCACTAAACATTTCTCTCAATATTTTAAAAAGATGTACAAGCAATTGTTAAAAACGTTGCGCAGATTTTGAAATAGTCACACCTTTAACCACAAAAGACTGCCTCTTCAATAGCAAAATTCTGGTGCTCTCTATACAATGAGCCATCATTGCTTATTGGTCTTATGGCCGTCACACGTGGACCTGTAAGCATCACGCGAGCGCTAACTCGCAAGTCGCGGGCGGCGCCAAAATAATCGTCTAGCTGACAAACATCGGATTCTGCGCAACGGCTGAAGCACAATAGGACGATAAAATTATCATCGATATTATACGTTCAGTTATAAAAACAGCGCTGTAACTTTGACAAATACAAATATTTCATAATAAATTTCCACTTGATTGCATTTCATTTTAATTCGGTTAAAGAACCTTTACTCCTTAAGTACTCTTTTCTTAAACTCTACGCTTGGGGTTCTCTACATATAAAAGTACTTTATTTCAGATAGGATAGAGAACCTCGCTTTACCAATAAGGTTCTCGATTCTTAAAGTGGAGACCTCGATATAATCCCGCCGTGATGGCCAAATGAAGAAACAATAACCTTCGACTATCTATACACTATGATGAAAATACATATACTAAACAGCAGCTCAACGCCGCATCGACGCTTGGAGTTGCTCTAAGTCTCAATGTCACAGACGCTGCACAACGCGTCACTCAATATTATAGAATTTCTCCTTACTGCTAAGATTTGGGACTTATAAAATGAAGCACCTTTTTTTTATTTTTATAAATATATAATGATTTAAACTTACAATAAATATTAACGACGTCCAAAAAACTTGTGTATATATAAGATACGTTACGTTTTCTATTTAAAATGTCTGCTTTAACTAGTATTTCCATTTAAATTCTACAACTCAAGTTTTATTATTACAAAGCGCGAATATAAAAGTGAATTAATAGAATTGAGAATTTTTTACCAATTTATAAATATATTTTAATTCATAGATATCATATATTATTTATTAAGTTTACTTTCACGATTAATTTACTTTGTGCCATGAAATTCATTGAAGCTTGTTCTCGTTACTATTATAAAGCATTAAGTATTCGAGTTTGATATCCTTTGCCTTTTTCGTCATGAAAAAAATTGTTGGCTTGGCTGTTGACAGTTACAAAATTCTTGATATTATGTTTTTGTTTGCAGTTTATTTTACAAAATGAAGAATTTATAGAAATAAAGAGAAATTATATGTTATCTCACAAAAAAGTTTTTTTTAATGTTAATATGTAAGTGCTACAATATTATTATGTTTGTTAAGAGCAAGCAATACTAATAATAATACTTGGATTTGTTTTAGGTGTTTCGGCCCAAATTTTGATTTAGTTCAAAGAACAATAGACATTAATTATGAAAAAAGAAAACGTGCCGCTTCCATGAAATGGTTTCTTGTGAACGCCGCTGTTTTTCTCGTTTTCACCTATGACTTGTAAGTTGATGTGAAAACTTAACCTCAGCTACGCACTGTTTGTTTTTAGTTTTGCTTTGCACAGTGTGCAATGTATGTAACGGTGTGGTCGCAGAACGTGCACGGGCGGCTGCCCCGCGACGGCGGCGCGCGCGGCTGAGCTGGTGCTGGCTGGCGCGGCATGCGCGTGCGCGTTGCGGCACGGCGCTCGCCTTCTGGTGCGACGCGCGCCTCCGCCCGCGCGCCTTTCGCGGCGCCAGCTGCGGCTGTTGGGGCTCGCTGAGGCCGACCTGGGTCTGTCCGCCGCGTCAGCCACTACGCACTATGCGCCTTACATAGCTTTACATTGAGGCAACCACTAAAAGTGCTTTTTATTCGTTTGCAGTCCACAATCAGACTACTGTTTGTAACTAGATGTGTGTACAGTGACTACCAATTATATACTCCCTTTTGCACACACAGCTATGTCTGTTGCATTAACTTCCAAATGTTATGGCAGTTTTACAATATTTGCTGTTGTAAGAATTTGGATAGCCGACCAGTGTTGACTGTTAGCAAGCCAGCATTGGCGGGATTTAACTAATGGGCTGATCTCTTCTTTGACTGTTGCAATATTTAGGTGTTTGCGAATTTCAAGAGTTGGCTGTGTACCAAGTGACATGACATATTCTTCTAAATATGATGGTCTGCTCGCAATAATAGAGATATTGTAGCTTGCTGAGAGAGCTGTGTCATCCGCAAAAGTGGTAATAGTTACTCCTTAAGGTTTTTAAGAGATATTGTGAAAATTGATGTTACTATTGCTTGCTAGACTTAAAACAGTCTATCCAATAGATAGATTGCACCAGTTGTTACAAACTATGCAGCAGGAATTGCTTTGTTTTATATAGAATTCATAAGTCCGTACCTTGCCATACATCTGTTGTGTGTCAAGGAATGTAGCAGAGCATTTTTTTACTGTCAGTCACTATGAATCAATTTGGCAATTAAAGAAAACTGTTGGAAACCAAATTCATGGTTAGGTATTATTTTGTTGTGGATCAAAACAGGCAAGATGCATGCAATATCAGATTTTCACAGATTTTTTATAGTTGGCTGGATCGCTATTTATTGGCCTGTAAACTCACTTTGTTAGGTGGTTTACTTATTTTTTATTATATGGCCCCTGCTATTAGGAGCCCCTCTTACTCCTATCTTTGGGGTCATTTTATTTCATTTAACAATTTTTTTGTAATTACTTTTATTTTTGTGCTCTTCTTGCATCCTTCTTATAATTTTTCATACTTCATTTTTCTTTCCACATTTCTTCTGCCTTTCTCTTTCATTCGATATCATTCATTCCTCAACTTGTTTCTCGGTTTTACATTTCTCTATTTTATACATTTTATTCTTTATACATTTCACATATTCTTATTTTTAACTTTTATTTCTACTGATTGCTTTTCTGCAATTTTGCTGCAAGGTTCGAAGAACTTGGTCTCTTTTCGTCCTCCTTTATTAGCGAGGCCATTAACTCCTCCCAAATCTTCATGCCTGACCGGCATTCAGGGTCGACACGGAGTCCTCCGAATGCAGAACAGTGGGCTTAAACCAGTGAAGGTACTCTGAGAACCCCCCGTGCCCCGTGAAGAGCTGGACCAAAACCGCGTCCACCTCGATACTGCAGAACACGCGGTGGTTTACTGGTTCTTTGTTAATGATCCTACAGTGTCGCTATTTGTTTAGATTCATCGCTGGTACTGTCGGAGTCTAGCGAGACTGAGGCAGGTGGCGAGTGCGTCGCGGACCACGAGCTGTCGGCCGCGGACACGCAGCTGTCGCTGTCGCCGCTGCGCTGGAGGGGCGCGGCTCCGCCCAGCCCGCCCTCGCCCGCCGCCCCGCAGCACGCGCGCCCTGCGCCCGCGCTTGACCGCTTCATCGCGGACCGACGCTCGCTCAGCGACTATCTGCAGTGAGTTCACTCCTCTTCGGCGTTGCCCTTGTTCTCCCGACACGACACGCCGCACAGCTACTCTTGAGATGACTGTCCGCAATTGATTGAAAAGGATTGGTTTCACTCCCGCAGACAGCACGAGGCGCAGCAGGCGGTGCAGCAGGAGGCGCAGCGCGCGACGGGCGCTGGCTGTGCACGCGGCCCCCCGCCCACCTACCAGTTGTCGGCCGTGGACGCAGGTACGCGCCCGGACCGCACGCGCGCGTGTCTGCCTCCGTTTGTTAGTACACAGTTTTGTTTCTTCGCAGCAGAGGGCGGTAAGCGCGAGGAAGGCTCGCCGCAGCGCGCGCCGGAGGCCTGCTGGCAGCTAGATGTCGACCCGCACAAGCTCACGCAGTGGAATTTAAATTTGCGACTCGTAAGTTGGTCTTTGCTTTATTTGAACTTTGGTGCACACTGGTAATAAGCAGTAATTGTTTCCCCAATTCCATATATTGTGAAAGTGCAAGTGGTCTAGATGTTGATAAGTGATGACTTGGCTCCCCAGGTTTTGTAACACTATCACCTATGAAGTTTTTCGGAAAGTAGGGCGACATCCAGTTCTCATAATGCTATTGAAAGACATGACCAAACAGATGACAGCTTTTTAGGTACTTTTTGTGAATCATATTGAGCTTGGGGTGCCTTTCTATGATCAAATCTTTGAGGATTTTAGCGCTCTGTAAAGAAGTTCTATCTTCTGGATATCTATTACAGTGCCCTTATCTTGTAAAGTCTTCTGCACTGATGCTATTGCACCAGTTTATTAAGCCTTGGTAAACTGTCCTTAGGCTCAGGAGTATTGTGCCGTTATTAGAAGAAAATTATATATATTTAATAAAAATGGGTAGTGGGCAACAAAAAGGCACAAGAAGAAAAGTATGTATATATTTAATTAACTAAGGGTAGTGGGCAGAAGGCCTGGTCTAATTTTCAACCGCAGATCGGTACTCCCCTGATGGTGGTGGTAGCCAGCCGCACGATCTCCCAGGACTGGTCAGGCGGCAGCAAGTCGAGAGCAGGGAGCGCCGGTAGGTTGCAGTATGTGTCGGTTCCGGTGCACGGTTATATAGTTTCAACAGTGTAAAACTTGCAGTGTAAAACTTGCAGTCTAAAACTTGCAGTCTAAAAGTCGCAGCATAAAAGTCGCAGTGTAAACCTTGCAGTCTAAAACACGCACCTGTGAATAAATGTCACAGTTATGATATACATATATAAGTATATGTACAATTTGCTCCGCTGACAGTAAGTCCGGAGATGGCTTACAATGAAAGAAGGGCAGAAACCGAAAGCAGTTGATGTGATTGTTTACTGTCAGAACGGAGTTACAAAATGTAAAGCATGTAAAACAATAATAGGAGAGATAAACAAATAAACAAATTGAAAAGTAATAATGAATACATAATGATGGAACTATGGACACAGACAAAATGTTGAGCTCTAACTTATAGATAAATGCTACTTATAATATTAATGTCTTTATAATATTTGCTCAACACTTACCACTTTGGGGTGCGAGGCGATGTAACGGTTGTGGCGTGAACTAAATGATGCCCAGAGAATGAATAGGACCAAGGCGTGAATTTATAACGTAAATTCTAATTGGCCCCGGCGCGTGAGAAGACACGTAGCTGGTGTACGCAACCGACACAAAGAGTGTGCGTCGGTGCGTGAGACGACACCTAGCTAGTGAACGCGACCGAGGCCTGGATCCTTGTCCCCGAGCACTGGTGTAAACTCTGTGTGCTTGTGCGGGGCATAGGAATTTTTGTTAGAAAAACAAAGATCCGTTAAACCAATAGCATGCTCCCACGACCCCACGCCACTTGAGATGTACCGTTACCCGCTAAGGGTTGAACAATTTTTTGCTGTATTGCGATTTATGAGACGTTTCTCGTGATTATATTTTTTTGGTTAAAATTTTAACTAAGATTTATGGGACGTTAACTTGCAACGTTACAGTATATCTCCAACATGCACACAGAAATGTAATTGCAAAGATCATTGCAGCCTCAAATATATGGGACTCTGTCTAAAGGTGCTATTTGTTGCAGTAATTTATTGCCCATTATGTCTCTGAATGACGGTCTATTCATTAGCCTCTTGTAAAGACAAGGCCGCATCACTACATTGAGCAATGTCATGCTGGCTATCAAGAATATCTGATTGTGTTTCAAAGAATCCTTCAGCTTGAATTGATTTAAAAGTACATCTTTGACAACCACTTAGTAATAATGAAATCCAAGACATAGTAATCTTTTAGGGTTGGCTGGCCAACGAGTAGGTTCTGCAGTTGGGATCGTTGTTAGTATATTATTGTCAACACTTCTTTAGTTCTAGGTGTTATGGTTCTTCCACACATAGTTATAAGGCTGGACCCCCAGTAAAGGTGTTTGCAATCCCAGTCACCTCTAGCTATAAAATAGCTTCCAATACTTTCAAAGTAACCACTTAACTGACTGTCTGCTACTTTGTGCCATGGAGGGCAGTATAAATAGAAATAGTACCTTTATGGTCTCAGCAAGACTGCAAAGATACCATTTCTATCAGAGATGCAAAGATGCAATTGTTATTCAGGTTGCATATGTTCGATACCGAATTTTGGTTTCTCATGATGTTCTGTTGTTTTAATAATTTTTGCAGACCTTTTAGTGCTCTTCCATCAGGGTGGCTTGTTGAGTTAGCTGACACTTATTACTTTTGAATTAGTAGTTCTTCAATTAAGCTGATGTAGCTAGGCCAAAATAGTTGTCGGCTGACGTGTGTGACGGGTTGGTGCCGCAGTGGATCCACATCACGATCCTGGAGAGGCTGGTGGAGGGCATGGCGGCGGCCGACGCGGCGCTAGCACGGCTGGCGGGCGGCGAGGCGCAACTGGGCCGGCTGGGCGGCGAACGGCTGCGTGCTCTGTCGGGCACGATACCGGCGCTTGGCGCGCTGCTGCCCTACCTCGAGCCCTTCGCCGACCAGCGCTACGTGGTGCGGCGTATACGCGACTTGGCGCGAGCTCCCTGTCTCAGCAGCTACCGCTGGAACGGCGGCGGCGCCGACTGGGAAGACTCGCTGCCTACCGACGCAGAGATCATCCTGCACCTCTTCGCCACCTACCTCGACGGACAGGTACCCTCATCCCCGGCACAGTCCAAGCTATGTAAATGGCCCACTCAGTAAAGGTGGATAGACAAGTGGGCTGCTAAGACAAATCATCCTTTCATGACACAGTCCCTCCGCTGAGGATTGACAGCCACATGAGGCATTTTGACCCTAAAGCCTCACTAACAAAATGACTTAACATAACTGTTGTCTCAAAACCTTTGGAAAAAATTGTAAAGCGTTTTGGTATCGCGTCGCTCTCCCGGGTCACCGGTGGGAATCTGCGATACCACCACTACGAGAAGCTTTGTTATAGATTCTTTCATCACTTATTTTCAAAGCACTTTGAAGTTGTAAAGTAATATACTATCAGCTTAAGATTACATTCAAAATGAAATGATGTGATAATAAAACGCCGGTTGTGAGATTCGAACAGAACTAACTTTTTATTTACGTTCAGAAACATACCTACATTTCACTTTATAACAATGACGGTAGGAACACTATACAATTTATGTTCCAATAGATGGCGGTATATGTATATTAATTAATGATTATTTGTATATAATTTCAACACTAAACTTAATTCGACCATGCAGAGGTCCTGTCTTTGGGACTCTGTGTAGTGACCAACCACACAAGCAACCTAAGAATTTTTAATACTTTACTAATCTGATGAAATAAGTAGTATACTAATTCGAAGCCATATTGTTAGGCTCACTTGTACATCAAGCTTTTACTTGCACTTGTTTACACTACTTTATTATGTGTGCAGATGCTCCAGAGTGGCAACCCGCGCCCGTTTAGCTCGCAGTACCTAGGCGGAGGCGGCGAGCTGTCGCTGCAGCGCGTAAGCGAGCGCCCGCCGCAGTGGGCCGTGTCGGCGCGTGGGGCGCTGGGCAGCGCGGCGCCCGGCCGCAACAACCTGCTGCACGCGCTACTGCTGCTGCTGGCAGCCGCCGCGCGCCGTGACCCGCCCGCGCTCGCACGCACGCCGCTCGGTCCCAGTGGCCTCAACATGCTCTGGATCCTGTCCTGACCGCGGCCTCAACACGCTCTGGGTCCTGTCATCCCCTCCCTGCGCACTCAACACCATCTTACGCATCAACAACCAACATCATTTATACCAATGTTTCATAAACCTTATTTGTAATGTTAGCTGTAAGAATTACAAAGTTCCTTTGTACAACTTTTCTGTACTGTGCTGGTTGTTCTAGCAGACTTGGAATAATGTGCCAAAAACATTAAGTTGACTTGAGTTGCGGTTGGTCACTCATCACTTGTTTAGTCAAAGTGATTGATTTAAATTGTTAATTCCAAAACTAAGGCTATGAATAAAAAATGTGGATTATCACTTTGTATTATTTATTTTAATTAATATTAGTAACCAATAATATTTACTAAAATATCTTTTTATTTTATTAGCTAGACTTAAAGCTAGTTTATACCAATGACACATATACAATGGAGATCACTGATCTCTCACGAGTGGCGGCGGTCCCACGCCGTCGCTGCAGAGATCGCTGGCATCTCGGATCTGCTGGACGAGCGCGGACTGTAATGCATCTATGAAAGTGGGCAGCGAGGGAGCGCGGGCGCAATCAGCGTGAAGGGCGCGCGCTAGGAATGGCAAGCGGCGCAGAGCGCGCGCCGACAGACCGGCAGCAGCAGCGTCGGTCGCCACGCGCCGCAATCGGAGGCTAGCGCGCGAGCCGTCACCTTCGGCGAAACGCGCCGCCTCCAGCACACGCAGCGGAAACAACTGCTCACGTGGAGCCACTACACCACGACCCATCAACTCGCCGCAGCAGCCGCGCAGGATCTCGTAGGCGGCGCGTTCAGTTGGCGGGCCCACGAGTCGCTTGATATCTGCGCGATCCACGAATGCCACGTCGATCGCGCCCGTGACATTGGACGTGGTCAACACGAGCGCGTTAGGGTGCCGTTTTAAGCGGTCCAGCTGCGTCAGAATCGCGTTCACTGCGCGGATTGAGTCTGAGGGCTCGAGGCCAGCGAGAGCTGCGCGCCGCGCGTGCGCCAACGATTCCACCTCGTCCACCAACACGCACGCCAGCAGCCTGCGATCCTCCACTATTTCACGAATGCGCTCGAACAGTTTGGCCACCAGCTTGCCGCTTTCTGAGAACCACTTGGAAAAAAGGCCGTGTGCATTAATCTCCAGAAGGCGCGCGCGCGGAAATCTTTCGGACAGCCGCACGGCTAGCTTCTGCGCAAGCGCGCGACATAGACTGGTTTTGCCCGTGCCTGGCGGGCCGTGCAGCAATACCACTCGGTTCCATCCGACGATATTGGGATCCACACCGCGATCAGCAAATTCGAACGCGGTTTCAACGAACCTCAACGTATCTTCCTTTATTTTTGAATCATATATCAGGTTTTCCCAAAGTCCGTGGAACTCTTCGGCCGGCAAGGCCCACACGTCGGCTACCGCCATCTCTTCACCGGATGAATTATCAGTCATCGTATCGGTTTCTGCTCCGAACGAATCCAGCGTGTAAATATGGTAAACTAGCTCCGTGTCGACGGTGGCTACGTCGGAGTCGTGGGCGGCGTCGCAGAAGGTAATGCATTGCACGTGCTCGTACAGCAGCACGTTTTCCTCCATGTCACGGTTAGTAATAGTAGCACCAGGAGTCAAACTAGTAAAATTTGCCAGAAATTTATGTACAATTTCTTTTAAATAGTTTTTGTCCATTAAACTATCTTTTTTTTGCACTACTTCCACATGTAGCGGGGGCGTCATATTTATCAAGAAGTATGGGTTGACTAATTTAAGAACTAAGAAATCTAATAAACATAAATATGAAAAGAGAATTAAACTTTAAAACTTTTTAACGATCGCAACTGTCGATTCGACAACTTGAACGTAAATGTTGTCAGTACCAAATTTTTATACGATAGAGATCTGTGCGATCGCTGTTTTTCCAACTTCTTCTTGTTCTTATTAGTGTTCGTTATTATGCAGGAATTTTTATGTAATAATATAAACATAAGTATTTTTTACCGTCGACAACTTCAATCACAAAAAGTTAAAAAGTTGTCGGACGTTTAGACGCGTGACAATTCTCCACCTTTTTTAACTGCGGATTAGATATTTTCTGTTTCATATTCAACGTTTAATACATTATAAAACCAATATTAATAATTTTAACCGCTTGCACTTTTACTTACGTTTTTAGTTGAGGCAACTGTGTCTAACAATTGTTTGACGGTTAATTTGTAAGATCTGTGATCAAAACTACAAAAGTGTCGATTGATGGTCTGTGTTTGGGTTTTACTCCCAATGTTATCGATTCTGCCTTGAACTGATTGTTGTTTATGGCGATTTTATCGTTTAAACTTGAATTATGACTCACGCGATGTGAATGGTTCAACGCTGCTTGAGGCGTATAACTGATTAGGAAATTTACACATTCCATTATTATAATGTGGTGTTGAAGCGCGGACCTGAGCGGTGCGGCGCCATGGCGGCCGACACGGCGGTTGCAGCCAACCCCGAGGAGACTCTGCAGTCGCTGCTGCGAGAGGCGGAGGCGCTCAAACAGAAACTTGAAGAGGAGCGGCAGAAGCTGAACGACGTGACCTGTGAGTGCCGCGCTCACGACACCGCGCCACTGCGGATGCTTCAAAGCCCGCATTAGACAATAGGATGTATATGTAGACCGACATAACAATAGCTCACCGCTGTTCATCAATCAAGAGAATGTGCCTCTGTGTTTACCTAGGCTATGTTGCGTTCATCATAATTCACCACATTTTTCCTTTTGGTTGTCAGTTTTCCTATGACCGAGATGTCTGTAATTTTGCTATATGATACCCATTGCATTATTAACGACAATAACTAAATAATGATGTTGTATTGTGGCATTTGTTAGTATAAGTGTGGCAGTATAAGTGTAGGTTTTAGTTAACTCAATTTTTAGGTAGATTGCTATGCAAACAACATCAGCTTACCATAGGCAAAACCATGCTCCACAGTTGAGTCAAAGATTTCCCGTATGTTGCAATTAGCCAGTAGGTGAATGTCATATTGCTATAGGTGTTGCAGTCATACTGAGATAAAGAAAATGCTTTGGGAAAACAGAATTCGTATGAGCTTAACAACAGTGGCTTTTGGTTTGAAGTAGAATGACCAAATGGACACCACAGTGCCTTTTATGTCGACAAGTCATTAGTACTAAAACACTGATTTTAATAAGTGGTAAAATGACAAATTGTTACACCAGCATTGGTTCCTCAAGTCCAAGGTGCTTTTATAATACCCATGATTTTAAAATATTCATTAGCTAAGTAAATGTGACACCTAATATAATGCATTGTAGAAGTCAGCGGTGATACTTTGACCATTACATTAACAATTGTATGTTTACAGTATCATGCGTTGCTGAACGGTTGGAAGCCATCAACTTCTTCAATCTGAAGCTGCGGCGTCTGCTAAAGGGACACCAATCCAAGGTCCTGTGTTGCGACTGGTCCTCTGACAAGCGTCATATAGTTTCATCATCACAGGTAAGAAGACCAGAACTCTTATCTTTTGGACAAGTATGTGCTCCTATGGTTGTGAAAGTGTTATCTGTAGAGTCTTTGATCCCTCCACACTTGTACCATCATCGAATACCATCACGGGCTGGTTAAGTTCTTAGTTGTTATCAATAATGCTTAATAATGCCATGGTTTCAGGATGGTAAGATTATCATTTGGGATGCATTCACTGCCACCAAAGAGCTCACAATTTCCGTGCCCAGCACATGGGTGATGGCGTGCGCGTATGCTCCTTCAGGAAACATGGTGGCCGCCGGGTAAGTCTGCAATCATTCTATTATATGTTAAATTGAAGTGATTTCGCCAAACTCTCCTGATGCACATTACAACAATTTTGGAACTTTGCAAGCACTGGGCGCAAGTATCGCTGCACGAGCTGCTCTTAGTGCAAGCGCGGGCAACCCGGCGGTGCTGCGCGTGACCTATTTATCAAACTCGTATATAATAAGTGATCCAATCTCTTACATGATTTTTGAACACAGGACATCCTTTTCTTTGGTGTAAAACTAATAGCGAACGATCTGCAGCGGGTTGGACAACAAGGTGACGGTGTTCCCGCTGGGCGGCGACGAGGAGCCGGCAGCGCGCAAGCGCACGGTTGCCACATACACCTCCTACATGGCATGCTGCCGCTTCCCCAACACCGACCGGCAGCTGCTCACGGCCGGCGGCGACGGCACCTGCGCGCTCTGGGACGTCGAGTCTGGCCAGCTGCTGCAGAGCTTCCAGGTGCCCGTGCTGCCTCTTAACCTCTTGATACGTCGATTTTAATAATGAATCCTTTTTATGCCACCTGCTGACCGTAATAACATTGGCTTCTTGCTGGACCCTTTTGTGTTAATTATAAAAACATTAGTTGATTTTGTCGCGTCTGCTGCTAACGGGCGCGCGCTCGGCAGGCGCATGGCGCGGATGTAACCTGCCTGGACCTAGCCGCGTCGGAGATGGGTGACACCTTCGTGTCCGGCGGGTGCGACCGCGCGGCGCTCGTGTGGGACATGCGCAGCGGCCACGCTGTGCAGGCCTTCGACACGCACGACTCCGACGTCACCAGCGTGCGCTTCCACCCCTCCGGCGACTCGCTGGCCACAGGCTGCGACGACTCCTACTGCCGCCTCTTCGACCTGCGTGCCGACCGCGAGGTGAGCCGCCGCGCCCACGCCCCGGTGTCGTGCCGAGCGCTGCGAGTACACAGGCTGCTGATTTGTGTCGGGCAGGTGGCGCGTTACACGAAGGAGAACATAATATTCGGCGTGAACTCGGTGGAGTGGTCGGTGAGCGGCCGGCTGCTGTTCGCCGGGTACAGCAACTACACAGCGTGCGCGTGGGACGCCCTGCGCGCCGTGCGCGTGTGCGTGCTGTGCGGCCACGAGCACCGCGTCACCAGCGTTCGCTTGGCGCCCGACGGCACCGCGCTCGCCACCGCCTCCTGGGACGCCACGCTGCGGGTGCGTGATTTGCTGTCCTTCCGTCCTCCTACCGACCACCTCATCAACATCATTGTGTTCGTCTTTCGTTGCTGGAGCCGCTGCAGTGGCGAACTAGTAGCGCCAACGAAAATATGCCGTATATACTACAGCATTCAATTTTTCTTGTTTTAGATCTGGGCGTAGGCACGCTGAGTGCAGCCACGCCCCCGCAGACACCGCTCCCGGCCGCAGCTCCTTGCATTTGAAAAGGAACTCGCATAATGACCGGTGTTACGTCACGCAAATAGGATTTGATAGGTTGTAAGATTTTATGCCGAGATGCGTTCGATAATCTAGAAGTCCGCCGTAGCGTAGTGTTATAGCTGAAGGTTGATAAGTTTAGAGTTCCGGTCAAAACGACTGTTCGCGTGCCCACGCCGGCTGGCGCGTGTGCGTGCGGCGCGTGCGACGTTACACCGCACTCGCCGACATTTCACCGCAAGTTCACGCGCTGGGGAAGTATATGCTGAGGTCGCAAATGGCACACGAACTCGACAGCCGGAAGCCCCCGAGCCTCCACGCTCGTTTGAGCGGATTGACAAAATAATTAAGAATGTTACCCCCGTAAACGTGTCTCCACGGCGCCGACTCCTCTCCTGTGTGTTTTACAATAATATTCTTAATTTAATTTTAATTAGGAGCAGAAGCAGGACCCGGTCGCGATCCCAAAGATTTGTTTATTTATATTATTGTTAGTATGTTTTGTTTGTAAGTCTGCCGTGTCCCGCGCGGACACGCCACGCACTCATATTTATTTCACAATGTTATTTATGTAGAAACATGAAAAAAATATGTTTAATCATTGATTTGTTTACGTTTTAACTTTATTGTACTAATAACTATTTAATAGAACACCTTAATAAATTATATGCAACGGAAGTTGAATTCGCTGCGCTCTGCGTCGCACTTACAATAAATTGATGTTAAATTGTGTTTGTAGTTTCACTGGCGCTCCGCCCTACGAGTGAAAAAGTTCCAGAACCTACTTCCTTTTTATATAACACGCTCGCGCCGGTCTCGGTGCTTCATAATGCTAACTGAATATTGAGGCAGCCCAAAGCGTTTGAATCTCCTCCCCATTGCGGTGAGACGTACAGCTCCGGCGTGAACGCGTTCAAATTAAAACGTTTTGCAGACCATTCAAGAGTGAGCCAGACCACGAGCTACTTGAATGCAAGAGGCAGTTTCCTCGGAACAGCTGCGTCGTTAAGGCCGTGGGTATTTGCGACGCCTTACCGTACAGCGATGAAGTAGGAATTTTATGCGGCGCATGTCCGACTTGTCGACCCCTAAACCTGAATGACATAAAATAAATTAAATTGACAAGTCGAGATACGATATGTTCTCCTGACTGCCATGCGTCTTAACCTGTCCATTCACTGCGCTAAGGTATCTGCTGCTTAGTTTAAACTTAGGATTAAGTAGAACGCAGCAAGGGGCAGACGATGCCAATGCACAGGCGAAGTGCGATTAACGTGTTTAAGCAGTTGTTAAAGAATATTTTTATTGGGATATAGGTATTTTAGCAAGTAAGTTTCGTATACCATTCTCACGCCAAAAGGAATACTATCTATAATCTTAATACTACGTACTATTTTTTTCTATCAACAATCTGTTTTATTGGCAGCTTATAGTTACGTATCCAAGAAGTACGAAGTTCTGTTCGTAAAAGAAGTATTGTTCGAAGTTTGATAAAATCTAGAAAAAAATGTGGATAGGTATTTATTGCTAACAATGAGTAAAAACATTAATAATTTCCTTCTTCATAAAATTTTTATTTTTGTGTTGTGTTGTTATCAATAGATTGGTAGATTATTTATTTTACAAAATGTAATAAGAATAGATATAACAAACATTTGATTTAATTGAAAAGATAGAACAAACATTTTCGTAAAGTGGCAACATGTTTTTGAGTATATGCGCTTTTATCGTAATTCTTTGATAGCAACATTTTCTTTATTCATTCGTTGAACTCGTTCCTTCATTCCATTGCATTAACATTGTTCCGTAAACTGTCACTCGCTTAATATTCACTCCCCGAGCGCCATCTTGAGCGCTCGCGTTTGTAGTCTTGTAAGATATAATTCAGTTTTAATCAGATTTAAGGCTTTTGTTCTCACAAAGCAACTTAAGTTATAATTTTCCAGTTCTTGTGGAAGCTCCTGCCGGTGAAGTCGGGCAGCCATGGCTCGGTTATGGTCGTGTTTGTCGGTGGCATTGGCTGCGCTATTTTTAGCCTGTGTGGTGCCATTGAATGCTCAAAGTAAGTTCCTGCAATGTTTTATTTCTTTACGACGTTTTCGTTTGAGTTTACCTCCATGTCGCGTAGATGTTCCGCATGCCTGACCCTGTTCGTGGAGTGGCTGCGGTGCCCTAATTATTGGGTGATGTCACCCGTCAGTCGGTTGTCATTGATTATTTGTACCAGCGCGCACAGTTGTGTACAGTGATAATTGGCAGCAATTAGTTAATCCCCGCTGTTACTCTGTTTCCTTTGTTCATTTTGATTATTTGTCCACGCTCAATGGAAGACTTCAAATGTAATAAAATCTTATAAAGACCCACTTTATTGCAAAAATTTATGTGCTTATTAGCAGATTAAACATAGATAAGAATTTATTGCAATTGTTGAAAGCTGAATTTTATTTCCAAAATTATATTTAATTAATAGTAATTGATAGTTTTATTTAAAACTGGGAGTACAAATTGATAGAAAGTTTTCAGAAAAACTTTACATAAATTTGTTAGGTGCTTTGTTCCAGAGATTGATTGTATGATAACAGACTGAATAATCCCTCGCGATGTAATTAGTCTTATGGGCTACTTTGTTCCATTGTATTACAGATATTTTTCTGCACACCAAATAATACAAACCAAGCATTGCTCGAGGTGAGCCCTGGTCTTGGTTTAGTAGAGTTCTGAGTTAGTATAATATATTGTATGTAAAACTTTGCTCTCTCTAAGGCGATTCCGCAGTCTCTGAACATGTCCACATCAGATAAGTGTTTATAACAAAAGAGTAGGAATCATAAAAGAGGCACAGGCCGGTGGGTTCAAATGCACATCAATAACTTTTAGGCCCAACTTGAATTTTTGGTGTGTAATGCATTAACAAATATACTTCCAAGAGTATATTAACAATAAATTATTACTTAAAAATCTCTGGTAATAAATGTCATCTTAGAAATTTATTCCTTGTAAAAAGTTTCATTTGTACTGGGGATTTAAAGTATTTTGGCATTCAATATGGTATATATTATATATATACTGATTGTTTATTGGTATTAGTTACTATAGGAATGTATGCTGTATCCTAACAAAATTGAATGAAGCATGACGGGCCGAAATTTTGATGGGGCATGTGAATGAAGTAGAGCCAGTCAAATATGTGTGAGTTTGGGTGTCATGTGACTGCCGCCGAATTTTGTGAGGCGGGTCCGGCAGCCGCCGAGTAGTGCGTGGCGGCGTGATGCGCAGGCGCAGGCGCGGTGGAGCAGGAGGCGCGCGTGCGCGTGGCGGCTGGCGCGCCGCTGGAGGTGGAGTGCCGGCTGCGGCCCGAGCAGCGCGTGGAGTGGCGGTTGGACGGCGCGCCGCCGCCCGCCGACCTACGGCCCGCGCCCGAGGCGGCGGCGCCCGACGGCCGGCTGGCGGCGCGCCTGCTGGCGCCCGCCGCGCGTCCTCCGCACGCCGGCCTCTACACGTGCAGTGCGGACGGGCGGCGCGGACCGCGCGTGCGCGTGGATGTGCTGCCGGCGACGCGCGCCCCCGACGCGCCCGACGCGCCCGACGCGCCCGACACGCCCGACACGCCCGACGCACCCCCGGCGACGCGCGCGCCCGACGGTACCGCCGCCGCTCTAGCGCTCTCTGTGCTCGCTTGCCGCGCCGGCGCCGTAGTTAGACCACGTAGATCGTTCCGTCCAGTAGCTAGGCGCGCCGCGTCACGTAGACTAGCGCTTCTCGTCCGGGCCGGAGGTGGTGCTGCCGGCGACCGCTTCTAACCGCCGCCTAATTTTCTCGCAACATTAATTCGACTCGTGTGGCCTGCCTAACCAGCGCCGCGCCGCTCCGTGGCACCACCGACAGTCGGCGCGAGACCATCATACATGAAGCAGCCGCGCGCGTACACTGTCATCTTGATTTTGATTCAGCTGTAAGAGACCAAATTGCGAGCGGAAGCGTGTTTCAGGTGAGGAGGCGGACGTGCGCGAGGTGCTATACGACGTGCGATCCAATATCACGCTCAACTGCACGCTGCCCAACGCCGACAACCTGCCGTACCTCTGGTGCGTACACAACCCGGCTTCTTTTCTCTTCGGTGTACATTAACCTGCCGCTCTCTGGTTCTACTAAGTGACTACCTTCTAACAAATTACATAACGTAAACCGTCCCCTGGAGCCGGGTAGCCCGGAGAGAGCATCGCTGGCTGGTGCCGGACAGCAGCGTCGCTGCTGCGTCGTGGCACCACAAGTAATGCCGTTTTGGCGGTCGACTTGTCTCCTGTCTTGACTCTTGCACCGCGTGTGTATAATTACCACACTTGCAAATACGTCGCTGAATTTGTTTATTTTGCAAAAATAAAATTTGTGTCTAAAACCAGTTTTGAACATTATATCTTATTTCTGTGGCCGCGGTGATCTTGTCTTGGATATGCGGTGCTGACGTCAGCTTCACGTCGCAGGTCGAAGAACGAGTCGAACGTGGAGGAGCTGGCGGACCTGCGGCAGCGCTACCGGCTGGAGCGCGGCGGTGCAGAGTTCGTGGTAGCGCACAGCGTGGAGGACGATTTCGGCAACTACACGTGTGCGCTGCGCGGCCAGCCCGCCGAGCTGCGCTGGGCCGTGCGCGGGCGCACGTTCGCTAAGTTGCCCGCCGACTCCAACGTCGTGGAGGGACAGAAGCTGAAGCTGCAGTGCCGAGTGGTTGGCAAGCCGTACCCGCGCGTCGTGTGGACCTTCAGCAACGCGTCGCAGGAGGGCGCGGCGGGCTCCGACGTGCGCGCGGTGCTCGGCGAGCGCGTGACGCTGCGACGCAGCGAGCAGGGCGCCGAGGACGGCGAGCTGGTGCTGGAGGCGGTGCGACGTGCCGACGCCGGACGCTACGCCTGCGCGGCGCCCGTGCCCGGCGCGCCCGCCCCCGCGCACGTCGCCGCGACCACGCTGCACGTCAAGGATATGTACGCCGCGCTCTGGCCCTTCCTCGGCATCTGCGCCGAGGTGTTCGTGCTCTGCGCCATCATCCTCGTATACGAGAAGCGCCGCACCAAGCCCGACCTCGACGATTCCGACACCGACAACCACGACCAGTGAGTGCGCCGTCCCTCTTCACTACCTTCCTTCTGCAGTCACACTTCTCCTCCCTCGACTTTCCATCTGCACTGTCCCTGTCTAAGGCCTCTCTCCACCATCTGCCACTGCTCACACGCGTCCACCGCCTACTTTAGATCCAGTCCTTTCTGATACAATGTGCCGATGTTGCCCGGCTCCGAAGTGGGTGGGGTTCGTACGCAACCGGTTGTTTAGATGGAATGTTTGGTGACGCGGCCTGCTTGCCTTGCAGGAAGAAGTCGTAAGCGGGCGGTGGCGGTCGCGGGGTCTGCGGCGAGGGCTGCGGCGACTTCTGCGTGCTTCGGATAAGTTAACCAAAAATTTGTTTGTTATTTAATTATGTTAGGAGAATTTACGAATCTGTGATTAGCGGATGGGCAGCGGACAGCGCGCCGCGCGACCGTTTTCTGTTGACGTTTGATTTTGTACTTAGTGAATAGTTCGCCTCGGCCGGGGACGCGCCGCGGCCCGCGCACTAACACGCTGCAATAAACCTCTGTATAACCTGTTGGAAGTTGTTTTATTTGCGGAATTCCTTGCGCCGAGCCGATAGCACCGACGTCTCAAAAACGCCCAGAAACGTGTGCGATTGTATTAGTAATTCTTGCTTCTAAAGCCTAAACACGAAGGCACGTCACTTGCGCGTGCTCCCCGGGGTACAAATGAAAGATTAAAAGTTTTCGCTTCCCCTATTACATTCACATATGAACTGGAGAAGCTTCCAGAAGCATTCACATCTGATCTTTTCGAGTTTTTCGCAGAGGCAGCCACAAATTTGGCGGCCGCTGCATTGAGATAATGAGGATTTAGTTTCCTCTTTCTGACCTCGGTGCGTTTTGGCCGATGCCCATGGGACGTTGGAACTGTTCTGATTTTCATTGGAAGTATGCATCGTATTATTTTCCTTTTTAAGTTAGGAAGAAGCTCTGGCGACTATGCACGGCGGGTGTTACCGCGCTACTCAACTAGTGAATGTAAGGCGGCCCTTAATGACCATTCAGCGGTCGGCCGGCTTCGCGTGACGGGCAAATCATATGTGCACGCGCAGAGTCGTGGACAGGAAGCGGTGGACTGTGCCGAGAATCGTACCGCAACGCCCGACTGACTGCTCCGCGCAGAGCTCTCGGGGAAACGTTGAAGAAGAGAGCGGCGCTGCTGGCGGAAAGGCGCGTCACGACGGCGCGCCGCGGCCTCGAGTCGGATCTCCTGTCGTCACCAAGATGATTTTAACTGATAGGCGCGCGCTTGCTCGTTATCGGCATCAGCTAATCGCAGGCGCGATGCCGCACTGCGGCGCCTTATCACGCGCCGCTTGCGCTGTATCTTATCGGAGAAGTCCTACGGCACACACGCGCTCTGCTAATTAAATTGCTCCGCGGCTTATGTGTACCTCGTTGTATAAATACAGAGGACAAACAAAATACTGATGTTATGAACACCGTATACGATAACAACATATTAATAAGGAAAAGTAATGCTCAAAGGCACCGATTGCCAGCCCGCGCTTTGCGCACATAATTAAAGTTTACGAGATACGAGACGCAATTTTTTCAGTGGGTACGGAGTTATCAAGGTGGATGCTGGTAAACAAAAAACTTTTGAAAGGATTCGGAACCAAAGAACCGCACTGCTCGAGGCCATTCATCAGGCCGAAGAGGCAACCAGTATCCTAACCACGCGGCGGTCGCTTTGCGCTGATACGTTCAATAGTTTCGTACCGTGCCACTAGGTTACCTTCAGTTACGCAATGTTATAACTGCTAATCAAAAGATAAGAAATAAAATGACGCTAACTCTTAAACACATTAAAATAAATATTGATTAAATAAATAGCGACGTTGTAGTTTCCGTCGCAGAGCCGGCAGCAAACAGACTTTACTGCGTTATCGCGGAGTTTGCGCGACGCACGCGGAAGCTGCGTCCAACGGCAACTCAAACATCAGCTTTAATCCCGGCGCACGCGCACGGCGGCGTTGACGAACGCTTCACCAGACCGGCAGGGTCGGAGCGGTGAAGGCTTTGGGCCTAAACCTTGCCGCGGCCACCGCGCGCCAGCTACACTCCTTTAATATCTATTCGACGGGATGCCGGGGCCGCTAAGTACTTAGGTTGTGCGGGCGGAGATCCACGTGGCAGTCGGTCGGTTGTTTTCTGATAAGGTGACGCTCCCGCGGCGGATGCTTCTAATGTCTTTCTAATTTCTCGATTATTCTGTACTATTTATACTTCGGTTTTCTGTTATTCTTGACAATAATATATTCACGTATTCCGCCTATTGCGAGACACTTGAAAATAAAACGAAATTAAAATGACTATAAGAATTGACTTTAATGTACCATCTTACGATCCTAAGTATAACCTTCCATTGTCTGCGCTAGTATTATTGTGCACAAGTTCCCGGAAACCGATCCACGTCAACGAGGAAACGATCGTTCCGTCCCCCCTCCGCTTCGACGCGCCGCAGTCAAGCGCCAAGTAAACTGCCTTCACTTCAAAAACTAAATTACTTCATAAATTTCGTAAACAATATTATAATTAAAACTACGCTTGCTAATTTGTCCCCGCGTGCCGTATCCTCTTGTGTTTTACTTAATTATTGTCGGAAAGTCGCGCGTGCGTCTTTCGTTTATTTTCAAAGCGCGCTGTCATCATGTTCATCATTTTGTAACGCTGTGAAGCTTAGAGCAACACAACAACGCACAAAAGCTTGGAACGGAACTCGAAGAACACATTTTCATGAGACCCTATAGACACCTACCGGCATGTAATGTTGAAATAAAAAACAAGTCGATAAACAATAAATTAGTAAATGAACCGGCGTCTTAAAGAAATCACTGCAGATTACAAATACAGAGGGTATTGACAGGGAAGTTTATATGACGCGTGAATAATTACAAATAACGGCAGTCCAGCAAATAGACGATCGTGTATTAGGTTAAATTTACATCAGAAGAAATCGACGTCGCGTTGGCGACCGTAGCGCACTACATAAACATTAACCGCGTTCTTGCAAATAATAAATCGATGCGCAAAAGCCTCCGCGACCACACACACGCGGAGGGGACGGGGCTGCCCGACCCGTGTGTGACAATTATGATTGTGATAGTGATGGTGATGATGAGGAGATGATATTAATTATAATAATGTTAATAAAAAATTAATTGTAGTGTTTTCTTTGTTAGAATAAAACTTCACAGATATTTAAAACTATATCAACACATATGGTGCCATAAAAATAAATAAAAAAATGGCCGAGGTATTTTCTTATAAAGAATGTTGATTAAATACAAATGAATGTTTGAAAAAATGTACGACTATAAGTGGTTGTTATTATAATTTTAATATAATAAACATTACTCGGATCCGAAAGTTCGGCAAAAATCACGCCTTGTTGCCAAGTACTCGGACCCGAGTGCCGTGGATGGTAACGGTTCGTTCACTAACATCATGGACATTTGATCCGCGAGTGAGTTTTCGAACTCATAACCAGCTGGCACATCGACTCCCGCAGCGCCGGCACCGCACGCCGGCTGCAATAGCTTCCGTTCAATAAAAGGCCTGCGATCTGGCTCACTCTCACATCTGGATCTGGCGCTTAGAAGCTGATTTTAAAAGTGGATACAAATCTTTATTACATTGTAAGAATGAATCCAACACTAGTTTCCAAAAGTCAACCATATTAACAGAGTAGTTAAAACAATGCTCATTCGCCACAAATGCCGAATTTTTATTACTAATATATAATTAACGGGACGCGCGAGTGGTAGGCACTGCTACTATACACTTGTATACGGCACCGTATACAAGCGGTGAGCACTGAAAGGTTTAACATACGGGACGAAATCGTAACTAAACATAGTTACGTAGAAAAAAACCAACAGCCGTTTGGGTCGAAAGATTCTCAAGTGGCGACCGCGAGCCGGCAGACGCAGCGCGGGCGCCGCCACTACCTCCGCTAGGCGGAGCGACGACAAAGTTAAGATCGCGGGCAGTTGACGCGAGCAGCGCGGGACCGGCGATCGCGGCGGTCTTTGTGGGAGATCTAGGCTTTGCAGCGGGCGTCCCATCGGCTGAAAAGAAGAACAACAACAAAGTCAAAGTTGCGCGAGCAAGTGCCGCCGGTGCAGCGAGACTACCTCGCCGCGCGGGATTGCTTATTCATTCTTGATGTTTGTGTTCATGTTACTGTTGAAGTTTATAGGTGTACGTGTAATGAATAAATAGTGTAAATATATTGTATTTATTTTTAAGCACCGAACGAGTCCGTTATTAATAATAACAATAACGACTGTGCACGCGCGGCGCAATGTAAGTCACCCCTACTCAGTCCTAACAGCTGTCAAATGAAACAACGCAGCCCATGCGACTTACAGTTTCTTCCCTGTTTTCGTTTCTTTATGATTCCCTTGGTTCCGTATTGCTTGCTATTAACTGACTAGTTTCTTATGTTACTTGTTATTTTCCTAACTGGAACCAAAACTCCAGCCGAGTCGTCAGTCGGTGCGCTTCCTCGCAACCGGTAGAGAAATAGAAAAGATTAAATGTACTCTTATGTTTTAATCACGGAGAACACCATTAGACATCCGGCATCGATGTGCTCGATTTTGTTTATTATCGATACTACTTTGTGGGATTTATTCCTAGGGCTGGTAGACCTTTCGTTTCTTTCTTGGTGTTTTTCTTTCTTTTTCTTCTTTGGAAGACGGTGACAACACGAAATCTTAAAACTATGAATACAATACTTAACGCAAAAATAACACAAAATTGCAGCCAATGAAAAAAAAAAGAGAAATATTATACAACGTTGTCTCTTCCGCACAACGCATGTTAAGGATAACGCCATCTAGTTGTGTCGCCAGCAACTGTATGTAGTTCTATCCAATTTCGTAGTAAGCACCGTCTAGTGAATTTTCTGTAATATAATTAACGCATTGCGGAAATCGAAATTGAGTCCCTCAAATATTTTTAGTAGTTTTAGAGGTCACTAGGCAACATTAACGTAAAAGAAAAGAAAATAAATAAATTCGTTCAGAGAACAAATGAAACATCCATTCAAGGCGGCAACAAACCAGCGCCTAATATATAAAGTCAGTGTTTACACCGTGATATGTATTACATGTACAATTATTCTAATTATCAATACATTTACTTTTTCGCATTCATATTTCATACTCGATATTTATTAAATAACTATGTAGCTGTCCGTTTGTCATTTTCTTTATTCCATCCTTTTCCCACTCACGCATCCATCCTTGGCCAGCTGGTCCGCCCTCTCGTTCCCCTCCATCCCCGCGTGCGCTTTCACCCAGAACAACCTTACATCCTTCCCTTTCTCTCTCGCTTTCATTACATTCTCCTTCACTCTTAACGCTAAGGGATGGAGGGTGTCCGATCTTGCGACAGTTTCGAGAGCGGACCGCGAGTCGCTCAGTACGGCACAGACTTGCGCCGACTCGCCGGCCGCGTACCCTGTTGCCTCAGCTAGAGCCAGCAGCTCTGCCTGGTATACGGTGCAGAAGTTGCCCAACTTGAGTTTCTTTGTGTATGACTCTACGGCGCCCCGCTTGACGCAGAACGCCGCACCCACCTTATCCTCTATGCGGCTGCCGTCGGTATAAATTACCAGATCGGCAGCCGCGGTGGCAAGTCGGACTTCCTCCGCACTTTCCCCCAGACAGGAGAACTCCACACCAACTTGACCAGACGGGTGTGGTAGTCTCAGGTAGCTGACCGGTACCTCCAGGTCTCGGTCCTTTACCACCTGCCGGGAATGACCCTTTCTTATTTCAAATAAGCGGGCTGCTTCTTGGACCCGAAGGTCCAGGGGAAGCAACCCGGCAAGTATAAGGGCCGAGTGCAGGGACGCGGTCCTGTGGGTCCTCGCGATCTTCTGCGCGAAGCCCCGCTGGACCGCGCCCAACTGCCTGCGGACCAGCAGCTTCCTAGCCGCCGGCGCCCATGCACTCGCTGCATACAAAATCGTCGGCTCCAGCACCGCCAGATACATCGTTCTGATCACCTCCGAGTTCAGACCCCAAGATACCTTCGCAGCCCTGCACAGCTGACGATAGAGGCCCTGTGCCTTCTTGCTCACGTTCTTCACGTGACTGTTGAACGTGAGCCTATCGTCAACTGTGAGGCCTAGTATCCGGACCTCCCCAGTCCGTCCCGGTTAGGTTAGGTTAGGTTAGGTTAGGTTAGGTTAGGTTAGGTTAGGTTAGGTTAGGTTAGGTTAGGTTAGGTTAGGTTAGGTTAGGTTAGGTTAGGTTAGGTTAGGTTAGGTTAGGTTAGGTTAGGTTAGGTTAGGTTAGGTTAGGTTAGGTTAGGTTAGGTTAGGTTAGGTTAGGTTAGGTTAGGTTAGGTTAGGTTAGGTTAGGTTAGGTTAGGTTAGGTTAGGTTAGGTTAGGTTAGGTTAGGTTAGGTTAGGTTAGGTTAGGTTAGGTTAGGTTAGGTTAGGTTAGGTTAGGTTAGGTTAGGTTAGGTTAGGTTAGGTTAGGTTAGGTTAGGTTAGGTTAGGTTAGGTTAGGTTAGGTTAGGTTAGGTTAGGTTAGGTTAGGTTAGGTTAGGTTAGGTTAGGTTAGGTTAGGTTAGGTTAGGTTAGGTTAGGTTAGGTTAGGTTAGGTTAGGTTAGGTTAGGTTAGGTTAGGTTAGGTTAGGTTAGGTTAGGTTAGGTTAGGTTAGGTTAGGTTAGGTTAGGTTAGGTTAGGTTAGGTTAGGTTAGGTTAGGTTAGGTTAGGTTAGGTTAGGTTAGGTTAGGTTAGGTTAGGTTAGGTTAGGTTAGGTTAGGTTAGGTTAGGTTAGGTTAGGTTAGGTTAGGTTAGGTTAGGTTAGGTTAGGTTAGGTTAGGTTAGGTTAGGTTAGGTTAGGTTAGGTTAGGTTAGGTTAGGTTAGGTTAGGTTAGGTTAGGTTAGGTTAGGTTAGGTTAGGTTAGGTTAGGTTAGGTTAGGTTAGGTTAGGTTAGGTTAGGTTAGGTTAGGTTAGGTTAGGTTAGGTTAGGTTAGGTTAGGTTAGGTTAGGTTAGGTTAGGTTAGGTTAGGTTAGGTTAGGTTAGGTTAGGTTAGGTTAGGTTAGGTTAGGTTAGGTTAGGTTAGGTTAGGTTAGGTTAGGTTAGGTTAGGTTAGGTTAGGTTAGGTTAGGTTAGGTTAGGTTAGGTTAGGTTAGGTTAGGTTAGGTTAGGTTAGGTTAGGTTAGGTTAGGTTAGGTTAGGTTAGGTTAGGTTAGGTTAGGTTAGGTTAGGTTAGGTTAGGTTAGGTTAGGTTAGGTTAGGTTAGGTTAGGTTAGGTTAGGTTAGGTTAGGTTAGGTTAGGTTAGGTTAGGTTAGGTTAGGTTAGGTTAGGTTAGGTTAGGTTAGGTTAGGTTAGGTTAGGTTAGGTTAGGTTAGGTTAGGTTAGGTTAGGTTAGGTTAGGTTAGGTTAGGTTAGGTTAGGTTAGGTTAGGTTAGGTTAGGTTAGGTTAGGTTAGGTTAGGTTAGGTTAGGTTAGGTTAGGTTAGGTTAGGTTAGGTTAGGTTAGGTTAGGTTAGGTTAGGTTAGGTTAGGTTAGGTTAGGTTAGGTTAGGTTAGGTTAGGTTAGGTTAGGTTAGGTTAGGTTAGGTTAGGTTAGGTTAGGTTAGGTTAGGTTAGGTTAGGTTAGGTTAGGTTAGGTTAGGTTAGGTTAGGTTAGGTTAGGTTAGGTTAGGTTAGGTTAGGTTAGGTTAGGTTAGGTTAGGTTAGGTTAGGTTAGGTTAGGTTAGGTTAGGTTAGGTTAGGTTAGGTTAGGTTAGGTTAGGTTAGGTTAGGTTAGGTTAGGTTAGGTTAGGTTAGGTTAGGTTAGGTTAGGTTAGGTTAGGTTAGGTTAGGTTAGGTTAGGTTAGGTTAGGTTAGGTTAGGTTAGGTTAGGTTAGGTTAGGTTAGGTTAGGTTAGGTTAGGTTAGGTTAGGTTAGGTTAGGTTAGGTTAGGTTAGGTTAGGTTAGGTTAGGTTAGGTTAGGTTAGGTTAGGTTAGGTTAGGTTAGGTTAGGTTAGGTTAGGTTAGGTTAGGTTAGGTTAGGTTAGGTTAGGTTAGGTTAGGTTAGGTTAGGTTAGGTTAGGTTAGGTTAGGTTAGGTTAGGTTAGGTTAGGTTAGGTTAGGTTAGGTTAGGTTAGGTTAGGTTAGGTTAGGTTAGGTTAGGTTAGGTTAGGTTAGGTTAGGTTAGGTTAGGTTAGGTTAGGTTAGGTTAGGTTAGGTTAGGTTAGGTTAGGTTAGGTTAGGTTAGGTTAGGTTAGGTTAGGTTAGGTTAGGTTAGGTTAGGTTAGGTTAGGTTAGGTTAGGTTAGGTTAGGTTAGGTTAGGTTAGGTTAGGTTAGGTTAGGTTAGGTTAGGTTAGGTTAGGTTAGGTTAGGTTAGGTTAGGTTAGGTTAGGTTAGGTTAGGTTAGGTTAGGTTAGGTTAGGTTAGGTTAGGTTAGGTTAGGTTAGGTTAGGTTAGGTTAGGTTAGGTTAGGTTAGGTTAGGTTAGGTTAGGTTAGGTTAGGTTAGGTTAGGTTAGGTTAGGTTAGGTTAGGTTAGGTTAGGTTAGGTTAGGTTAGGTTAGGTTAGGTTAGGTTAGGTTAGGTTAGGTTAGGTTAGGTTAGGTTAGGTTAGGTTAGGTTAGGTTAGGTTAGGTTAGGTTAGGTTAGGTTAGGTTAGGTTAGGTTAGGTTAGGTTAGGTTAGGTTAGGTTAGGTTAGGTTAGGTTAGGTTAGGTTAGGTTAGGTTAGGTTAGGTTAGGTTAGGTTAGGTTAGGTTAGGTTAGGTTAGGTTAGGTTAGGTTAGGTTAGGTTAGGTTAGGTTAGGTTAGGTTAGGTTAGGTTAGGTTAGGTTAGGTTAGGTTAGGTTAGGTTAGGTTAGGTTAGGTTAGGTTAGGTTAGGTTAGGTTAGGTTAGGTTAGGTTAGGTTAGGTTAGGTTAGGTTAGGTTAGGTTAGGTTAGGTTAGGTTAGGTTAGGTTAGGTTAGGTTAGGTTAGGTTAGGTTAGGTTAGGTTAGGTTAGGTTAGGTTAGGTTAGGTTAGGTTAGGTTAGGTTAGGTTAGGTTAGGTTAGGTTAGGTTAGGTTAGGTTAGGTTAGGTTAGGTTAGGTTAGGTTAGGTTAGGTTAGGTTAGGTTAGGTTAGGTTAGGTTAGGTTAGGTTAGGTTAGGTTAGGTTAGGTTAGGTTAGGTTAGGTTAGGTTAGGTTAGGTTAGGTTAGGTTAGGTTAGGTTAGGTTAGGTTAGGTTAGGTTAGGTTAGGTTAGGTTAGGTTAGGTTAGGTTAGGTTAGGTTAGGTTAGGTTAGGTTAGGTTAGGTTAGGTTAGGTTAGGTTAGGTTAGGTTAGGTTAGGTTAGGTTAGGTTAGGTTAGGTTAGGTTAGGTTAGGTTAGGTTAGGTTAGGTTAGGTTAGGTTAGGTTAGGTTAGGTTAGGTTAGGTTAGGTTAGGTTAGGTTAGGTTAGGTTAGGTTAGGTTAGGTTAGGTTAGGTTAGGTTAGGTTAGGTTAGGTTAGGTTAGGTTAGGTTAGGTTAGGTTAGGTTAGGTTAGGTTAGGTTAGGTTAGGTTAGGTTAGGTTAGGTTAGGTTAGGTTAGGTTAGGTTAGGTTAGGTTAGGTTAGGTTAGGTTAGGTTAGGTTAGGTTAGGTTAGGTTAGGTTAGGTTAGGTTAGGTTAGGTTAGGTTAGGTTAGGTTAGGTTAGGTTAGGTTAGGTTAGGTTAGGTTAGGTTAGGTTAGGTTAGGTTAGGTTAGGTTAGGTTAGGTTAGGTTAGGTTAGGTTAGGTTAGGTTAGGTTAGGTTAGGTTAGGTTAGGTTAGGTTAGGTTAGGTTAGGTTAGGTTAGGTTAGGTTAGGTTAGGTTAGGTTAGGTTAGGTTAGGTTAGGTTAGGTTAGGTTAGGTTAGGTTAGGTTAGGTTAGGTTAGGTTAGGTTAGGTTAGGTTAGGTTAGGTTAGGTTAGGTTAGGTTAGGTTAGGTTAGGTTAGGTTAGGTTAGGTTAGGTTAGGTTAGGTTAGGTTAGGTTAGGTTAGGTTAGGTTAGGTTAGGTTAGGTTAGGTTAGGTTAGGTTAGGTTAGGTTAGGTTAGGTTAGGTTAGGTTAGGTTAGGTTAGGTTAGGTTAGGTTAGGTTAGGTTAGGTTAGGTTAGGTTAGGTTAGGTTAGGTTAGGTTAGGTTAGGTTAGGTTAGGTTAGGTTAGGTTAGGTTA